>NC_060141.1:96948361-98311575 GCF_021461385.2 Schistocerca piceifrons
TATACTTTCACAAATAAATTCATAAAACTTTGCCAACACGACCAGGAAGGATTCAGAATTTACACTCACAGCATTGGAAGTTCGAAAACATAACAAAATAATTTTTTTTACATGTGAAATTTCATCTTTTTTTTCACTTACTAATGGCAGCATTTGTTGGTATAGGTACACTTTTCTTCATAAGTAAGAGAGATTCTTCGATGAATTTTGCACAGCATACAAACCATACTCAAAGATGTATGAAACTCTAGAATTTTACAAATCTATTAAAAACTGTGGTAAAAATTGAGGTAGTTAACTAGAAAATTTGTGTTTATTCTAAACATGAAGTTTAAAATATAACAGCTCATTCGTTTTCTCATAAATAAAATAAATTCTAGAGTTTCATACACCTGTAAGTATGGTTTGTATGATGTGCAATATTCATCGAAGAATCTCTCTAACTTATGAAGAAAAGTGTACCTATAGCAAAAAATGCAGCCATTAGTAAGTGAAAAAATAATGAAATTTCGCACGTAAAAAAATTTATTTTGTTATGTTTTCGAACTTCTACTGCAATGGGTGTGAATCCTGAATCCTTCCTGGTGATGCTGACAAGGTTTTATGAATTTATTTGTAAAAGTATGAACAGTGGAAATTAAAATGTCCTGAGATGTCTCTCCTGCTCCAAGTCGGCCCGTTTGACATCGTACCCCCCTTAAGAAATAATTGAGGACTGCGTATGTTCCCAAATTGCACCTCTATCTTCTACAAATTAAGTACACAACGGAACATCATTACATCCTCGATCGCTTGCATAAAAAGAATTTAAATGTCCAACAGGTGTCGAAAACAAAGTGAAAACAACCTTCCATCGCGCCATCTTGGGTACTTCTCACGGGAATTTGAGAGCTTCAGTAACGTTTAGCCTCTCAGTGAGCTTTTATCAGTGCCTGACACCTACGTGAGATGCTCCATATAAGTCT
Source organism: Schistocerca piceifrons (assembly GCF_021461385.2). Classification (NCBI taxonomy): domain Eukaryota; kingdom Metazoa; phylum Arthropoda; class Insecta; order Orthoptera; family Acrididae; genus Schistocerca; species Schistocerca piceifrons. The sequence continues at coordinate 96,949,327 of NC_060141.1, forward strand.
ACCGAAGCCGTCCTATCGTATCCGTCCTCATTCTTCAATGCGAGCATAAGAGAAATGCTGGAGAGTCTGTGGTGGAACAGGAAACAACGGATACGCCTGTCGAGCATATCCCACTTATGCACGATGGAGTTCAAGTCGAGATTCATCACCGGCCATTACATTACTTCAATGTCCAGGATTCTCAAGAAGTCCCGGCTGACGCCGTCACATGGGCCCTGGCAATAGAAGAAATTCAGGACTGCCATGGTCCAACAGGATCCGTTCGATTTACTGAGTGGTGATAAGGTGATCATGGACAACAAGATCCGATGCGGGTCATCACTGACGTCATAGAACCTTGGGAATCTGTCGACTTCCTGGACAACATCAGGGAGGTTCTGATGATCACGGGTCTCAACACACGATCACGGCCATCATCTTGCGTCAGAGGACATCTGAACTCAGTGACGAAGTTACCAGTTGACATGGGAACAGCAAAACTGAAGGCAAGCTGCAAGACATCGTGTCAAGTGTGGTACTCGAACAGGACGTCTAGGTCTCACGGTGCTTTCATGTAACCTGTTCATTACAACCTGGCTGGACACAGCGAATCCATTGGCCTTTCTGAGATCGTCTGATAGTTCAAGATTTTAAACATGGCTGCAGCAGCAACTGTTAAAATTCTTCACAATAAAGGTGGCAGCCAAAAACAGTTGCAGGATAGTGCTCTGATAGTGCTCTGGCGGTATCCGAACGACACTGCAACGGATGTTGGTCGTCACGTGGGGTTTTAACGCGTCCGCAACCTTGTCCAACTCGCCTGTCTCCCTTCGGCGTGTCCACAACCTATGGATGACGGATGGAGAGACATTGGATTCCGCAGTAACACGAGTGAAAGTCCATCCTTTCTGGGTCAAACAGGCCGCCCTCTGTGATGTACCTTTTTCCTTTTCTTCCTTTTATGTTTTCGTTTTCTTCAAAGGCAAAGAGAAAAGGTGAAGCCGCAGCCCAGCGTAGTGCCTGCGCTTACCGTCGTGTATTTTTGATTTTCAAGTGTTAAAAAACATAAGATGTTTTTCCTGTTCCTCAGTAAGAGGAAGGACTGGCTCTTTGTTAATGAACGAAGGTAGACGCACGTTATTTTAGAGAGTAATCAGCGGTAGACATTTTAGTTGACAGAATGAGTAAAAAGTCTGTATTTTTATAGAATATAGCATTATTTTACCAGAGAAGTTGTATGAGTCATTATCCCAAGTAGTACTGTAATATATAAAAATCCAAGAAGCCCACCTGTGTATTTCGGAGTTATGACGAAGATCCGATTACAATATCATGGACATGATCAAGTAGCGGTCGCGCGGTTCCAGACTGAAGCGCCTAGAACCACTCGGCCACAAAGGCCGGCTCCGGACGCAGTATTATTAATTGGTAAGCATAAATCTTCAACAATAGAACGACTATTTCGTTAATCTGGAGCTAATACAAAAAGATGCTTTATATTATAAAATGGCGACAAGTGACAGGCACGATACGTAGTGAGCAAAACTGTAAGTAATAGTATAGTTAAGACAATGAATATACATGTATGTTAATAATTACTTTATGTTTCATGTATTCTGATGACATGGCGGAGACCATGATGTAACACTGTAAAAATACTAACTGAAAGAAAAAGAAATAATAAATAAATTAGAAGGAACAACACAACGATACCTAGAGTGGACAACTAAGAGTACAATAGAAGGAAGTACGACGCAGATGCTGACAGGCGTAAGCCATAAGTGACTAGGGAAGATATGCAAGCCTTATTTCGAGCCTTAACAGGAACGCAAACAGACATAAACGCAATGAAAACAGACATAAATTCAAAAATGTCGATTTTAGAAACAATACATGCGAACATGACTAATATGAAAGCAGACATGACCACAGTAAAGACCGAGATCGGGAAGGTAAATATAAACATGACACATATATCAGGCGAAGTAAAAAATTTGCGCACAGAACTTAATAATCTGGATACGAAGTTCACACAGAAGATTTCGCATATCTCCACGGAAGTGGGTAGGAAAATTAACGAATAAGTACAAACTTGAGTTCACGATATGAGTGCGAAATTAAAAGGTACAGTGAAGAAAAATTTGAAACACTCACACGCACGTATGGGCATGAGCTATCCGGAATCAGAGAAACTCAGGATAATTTACAGGTAATCCAAAAGAATATGCAGGTTACCATAGATAATGTACAATCAGAAGTAGCGAAGCTGCATTCGTTCTGTGACGACTTATCAGAAAATGTAGAGAAAATCAGAGTGGAGAACATAAAAGAATCAACTCAGACATTGTGCAGCTTTACGAAACAGTTAAGGATAATACAAAAGATGAAAACACAACGTTCGCGGAAAAATGCGAACGCGAACAGCGCACTTATGTGGAAGCGTTAAAGGAAGTAATGAGGGACAAGGAAGAAGAAATTTTAAAACGCATGGAACATGATATCAGATAGGTAGAACAAAGATTAATGGACGAAATGGTTAGTAAACAAAATAAGACAATATTATCGCCGGGGGCGGTAATCGGAGCTGTAAACAGCCGTCCGCCGGTCAGAGAAATCAGTGGCGCGGACAACAATGCCCAACCCAACCCACGCCGCGCGAGCGCATGTCGACGCGCGACGCGAGCAAAGGGCAAAACTTTTATGAGATAGATATGTCATCACCGCATGTAAATGCTGTTCCGTCCTGCTGGACAGCGTTGTTAATGGACGAGAGTTTAGTAAAACACCGACAGTTTCCTGTATTTTCAAATGAAACGAAGCGAACGCTCCCGGTATTTTTTGTTCGAGTCTTCAGGAGTGCACTACTTAGGACTTGGACAGAAGCTCAAAAGATCAAATATGTGGTAGGACACACAGAAGGCGACACCCTTTTGTGGACTACAGAGATGTCGGAACTCTGCGAGACATATGATCAATTTGAAAATATATTGTTAGATAAATACTGGTCAACAGCTATCCAGGAGAGATTAAGACGAGAGTTATTTAACCCATTATCATATCATCCAAAATTCGGGGGGGGGGGGGGGGGAGGGCTAAGAAACTGTTTTGAAACATATCTAAACAAGACCCGCTACTGGAATAATCCGATATCGCAAGTCGATGTAGTCTACTGAAAATCTTGAAGAACATGTTGCCTACAAATGTTAGGGAAAAATTAATAACCATTCCCGAATATGATCTCGAGTATTTTCTCTCAGTGCTCGATTCCAAAGATCTAATTCATGAGGACGGGCAAGCCATGTCTAGTTATCGTAATGGTAATGAACACAGCCCAAATGGGAGGAACAACTACGGTAACGGCAATCGCTTTGGAAACTATAATGGTCGTGTGGGTATGAATGAACGGCATCCTTATGCACAACCGCGCCAACACTGAAATCAGTACAATCGGTTTACCTATCAACCACAGGGTGACCGAAGGTACGAAAATAAATGTTAACTCCATTGGTATGGCAATGGCCGAGATAGGAGAAATTCGAGAGAAAACTTTGATATTAGGTGACAAGGAAATGCAAAATACCAGGATCGGAAGGTGGAACACAAGGATCCTACAGGGTGTTTCAAAAATGACCGGTATATTTGAAACGGCAATAAAAACTAAACGAGCAGCGATAGAAATACACCGTTTGTTGCAATATGCTTGGGACAACAGTACATTTTCAGGCAGACAAACTTTCGAAATTACAGTAGTTACAACTTTCAACAACAGATGGCGCTGCGGTCTGGGAAACTCTATAGTACGATATTTTCCACATATCCACCATGCGTAGCAATAATATGGCGTAGTCTCTGAATGAAATTACCCGAAACCTTTGACAACGTGTCTGGCGGAATGGCTTCACATGCAGATGAGATGTACTGCTTCAGCTGTTCAATTGTTTCTGGATTCTGGCGGTACACCTGGTCTTTCAAGTGTCCCCACAGAAAGAAGTCACAGGGGTTAATGTCTGGCGAATAGGGAGGCCAATTCACGCCGCCTCCTGTATGTTTCGGATAGCCCAAAGCAATCACACGATCATCGAAATATTCATTCAGGAAATTAAAGACGCCGGCCGTGCGATGTGGCCGGGCACCATCTTGCATAAACCACGAGGTGTTCGCAGTGTCGTCTAAGGCAGTTTGTACCGCCACAAATTCACGAAGAATGTCCAGATAGCGTGATGCAGTAATCGTTTCGGATCTGAAAAATGGGCCAATGATTCCTTTGGAAGAAATGGCGGCCCAGACCAGTTCTTTTTGAGGATGCAGGGACGATGGGACTGCAACATGGGGCTTTTTGGTTCCCCATATGCGCCAGTTCTGTTTATTGACGAAGCCATCCAGGTAAAAATAAGCTTCGTCAGTAAACCAAATGCTGCCCACATGCATATCGCCGTCATCAATCCTGTGCACTATATCGTTAGCGAATGTCTCTCGTGCAGCAATGGTAGCGGCGCTGAGAGGTTGCCGCGTTTGAATTTTGTATGGATAGAGGTGTAAACTCTGGCGCATGAGACGATACATGGACGTTGGCGTCATTTGGACCGCAGCTGCAACACGGCGAACGGAAACCCGAGGCCGCTGTTGGATCACCTGCTGCACTAGCTGCGCGTTGCCCTCTGTGGTTGCCGTACGCGGTCGCCCTACCTTTCCAGCACGTTCATCCGGCACGTTCCCAGTCCGTTGAAATTTTTCAAACAGATCCTTTATTGTGTCGCTTTTCGGTCCTTTGGTTACATTAAACCTCCGTTGAAAACTTCGTCTTGTTGCAACAACACTGTGTTCTAGGCGGTGGCATTCCAACACCAGAAAAATCCTCTGTTCTAAGGAATAAACCATGTTGTCTACAGCACACTTGCACGTTGTGAACAGCACACGCTTACAGCAGAAAGACGACGTACAGAATGGCGCACCCACAGACTGCGTTGTCTTCTATATCTTTCACATCACTTGCAGCGCCATCTGTTGTTGAAAATTGTAACTACTGTAATTTCGAAAGTTTGTTCGCCTGAAAATGTACTGTTGTCCCAAGCATATTGCAACAAACGGTGTATTTCTATCGCTGCTCGTTTAGTTTTTATTGCCGTTTCAAATATACCGGTCATTTTTGAAACACCCTGTAGATGGGACACAACTGGCGAGCACGGAAACATACGGTGAACATAGTAGATATGACGGCAGAATATGAAACAATACCTTTACCGCCCCCAGGAAATGACAATAATCGAGCATGACTAGAGGAAGAAGGTAATGAACTGTCAGTGTGCCACACCAATAATATTAGCGACATAAACACTAACACGAACAGAAATAGAAAAGAGGAAGTAGACACTGAAACAAGCTTACACGTACAGCACATCCGTAATCTATTTTTAAGGTATGATAAGGAAGCAGAAATGAAAGAAGATTTGTTCACTGAAGACAAAGATACAACACGCAAGGTAAGTGAAATTATTCAAGCAACAACGAAGGTAAAGGTGGGAAACATAGATATACCAGTTGTTTTGGATACTGGAGCATCAACAAGCCCGATGTCAACCAGCTTGTTTAAAGAGATAGGGCGGGAAGTAAATATACCTACGCTACCTGTAGAGAACTGCAAGATCGCAACGGCGATGGAAAGTAAATCTAAAGTTATAAAATTACAGGCCACTATACCCATTAGCATATGTGGTGTAATTTTGCAGTGTACTTTCCTGTTGGAAGACAAACTTATAGTGAACTATATACTTGGTATTGAGGTGTTCTGAAGGGAGGTTTGTCGGCCTTTAATGAATAAACCGACTGGCGCTCGGTTCCTCTCCAGCTAGGGGGTACAATACTTACATTTACGGTACCCTCTTCCTCTTCTACTATCCAGTTTAGCCAATAAGGAATGTTCAGTGTTCTTCTACTATCTAACATGCAAAGAATGACACGCAACCTAGTGAACAGAAATTTTCCTTGTATTTTGATTTGTACTTTCTTAGGACTTAAATATCTATAGAAGCAGAGGAAACCTTTTGATATTCCTTAAGGAAACACGGAATATACAACGAGGACTAAAACAAATATACATAATACAGAACGAGTGAAAACAATTAGATGACGTGGCTGTACTACATCAAGCGCAAAAACTTGAATAAGAGTGATGGAAAAGAAGGAACAGACAGCGCGCGAGAGTTAAGCGAAAGTCACGAGCGGTGATATGTATTGAGACGTGCAGCCGCGCTTAAAGCTGAGCGAACATTAACAACCATATGCGAAGCGACTAACAGCTGATTGTAGGGATAGAGTAGTCAAAATGCAAAGTTAAGGTCAGTGTCATCTTTAAGGACAGCCGGCTACAGCTGAGAAGCGCAAAGACACACCGCGCACCGCGACGGAAACCAATATGGAATTTAAGCGAATCGACGTCCACGGCGCGCAGCCAACTGGACAAAACAGAAGCGATACGAAATGGAGTACCTATCAGCTGATTACTACAACGTAAATCAGCTACACAAACAAAACGAATAGAGACATTTGTTCCCAAGTCGGAGACTATGCTTTAAAGAACACTAATTCTAAGAGTATTTCATTAGGTGAAGCGCATCGACGCAAGTAAACTAAGACTGTAGAACACTGTAAATCTGTGAACTTAACATAGGTTATTGAATGTAGATAGTTAGAAATAAGTATTAAAAGTAGGAAAGAATATACACAGGAAATGACCTATCCGACTATATACTACAGGATTAAGACAAGTTTAAAAGAGAAGTAATAACATGTACACTTAAAAGAAGACGATTAGCACAGAACTTAAAAACTAAGAGACTTACATACAGCATGCAAGTAAGCGACGAAGAGAAAACGTAAACTATAAAATAACGTATCATACAAGATTTAGCGAGAGGAGCAGTTGTGTACTTATAGAACTACACTTCTTTACAGACAATATTATAAGTAGTGAGCTTAATGTACAGGGAGAATACATACCCACAACTTTGCTATTACAGAACTCACTTCCGTTAGTTGCTATTAATTACATAGTACCTTCTAGGAAAAGCATAAGCAGCAAAATAAAACTGTGAACATGAATCGAACAACACGCGGGAGATAAGCTAAGTGAATACTAAAACAAACCAATACCCAAGCCGGCCAGGATGGCCGAGCGGTTCTAGGCGCTACAGTCTGGAACCGCGCGACCGCTACGGTCGCAGGTTCGAATCCTGCCTCGGGCATGGATGTGTGTGATGTCAGGTTAGTTAGATTTAAGTAGTTTTAAGTTCTAGGGGACTGATGACCTTAGAAGTTGAGTCCCATAGTGCTCAGAGCCATTTGAACCAGCCAATACCCACACAATATAATTACATGATCTTTAACAAAATAGCTGAGGTAAGTACTGTGTGTGTTTAAAAAACGATATGGGGAAATAAATGAAATTTCACTGCTGGATAATGCTTGGAAGTACAGAGACTGTGTAAGATTTTAGATTCAACTGGAGGTATTAATTAATTAATTAATCTACGTTTGTGGTGACATATCGTACATGGAGTGAAACTAGGAAAAGTATGAAAATGTAATAGAGTAATATGAGTTTATTTATATTCGAGGGAAGAAATAAGCAGGCCGGTGGTGCCATTATGAGAAACCCATAGGTAATATATGAGTATAAACGAAGATTCATGTGGTATATTTTTAATTAATAATTATATGGGTACACGGTGACGAATATGAAGTTGAATATTACTTGGTACCTATGAAAGGACCACGAAAGCGAGTTTGGCAAGGGAAGTATCATCATACATGTACGGTAAGTACTTGTGAAAACGAACATCTTGAAGAAGCAGTGAAGAGTAAAGAAGAGACAGTGACTTCAGTAGTAGCAAAGGTACACGGTACATTTAACGTACGCCGGCCAGCCCGGTTAGCCGTGCCGTCTGACGCACTGCTTTCCAGGCGGGAAGGTGTGGCGGTCCCTGGCACGTATCCGCCCGGCGGATTACTGTCGAAGTCCAATGTGCCGGGCAGTCTGTGGATGGTTTTTAAAGCGGTTTTCCATCTGCCTCGGCAAATGCGAGCTGGTTCCCCTTATTCCTCCTCAGTTACACTATGTCGGCGGTTGCTGCGCCAACACTATCTCCACGTACGCGAACACCTTAATTAATCTATCACGCAAACATTTGAGGTTACACTCGTCTGGTGTGAGACGTTCCCGGAGGGGCCCACTGGGGGCCGAACCGTACAATAACCCTGGGTTCGGTGTGGGGCGGCGGTGGGGTGAGTGGACTGCTGTAGCCTGTTGTGTGGTTCTGAAACACTGAGGGCTACGGCGGGGACGAAGCCTCTCCGTCATTTCTAGGTCCCCAGTTCTAAACAGTAAAATACAATAACGTACGCCACAGAGCAGTAATTTGCTACACATACCTCAGAACGGAAAGTAACTTAGTATGAAGACTACTTCCTTAGCGACTAACTGTCACAGCTTGAGCAACTATATGGTGCATATAAATGAAAATATGATATACAATTCGTACGAGGGATGAATACAAAATGCTGTGAAACAATATTCTTTACACTAAGTTCTTGCCACACGGAGAAGTGAAAGCAGCACTTTAACATAAGCACCTTCTTCTACAGCAGGAATGAATTATGAGTGGAATTACCCATGACAGAAATGCAATAAAATTACCGGTCACGCGTTACGAAGGTAAACATGTATTTGTCGTCGCATCAATAAGGCAGATACACAGCTTGAAATATGTGTTCCTGATATGAAATATTACGACGATTAACAAGCAATGATGAAGTCAGGATTGTCAAGGGATAAAACACTCTCCACACTCGCTCACAAACGAGCGCTTGTAAATATTGTACGTAGTATGAAGATTTATCAAATGCTATGAATAGATTAAGTAAACTAACGACGCACTACAAGTAGCAATCCTAGAAGTAGCTTGATCTGTGAAGCAGACTCTAACAAATCTTCTTTTTTAGTGTAGTGAGTAATGCTGGAACGTATTTTCTATGTGTGGTTGCGATGATAAAATTGCGCAGGAGGTCGGTCTTACACGACGAAAAAAGGAAATGAAAATATTCAGAATAAATGCCAGATTCCTCCTAATTTATATATTAGTATGTAATTGGTGCCTGTCATGACGTCCATATCTGTAATGTGAACGTTAATTGCACATTCATTTGTCAAATTTATTATTCTCATTGTCGATGTCTATGTAAAATTATGTACAGTTTTCTATGTGTAATTGTGAAGATAAAAATGCGCAGGAGATCGGTCCTGCAAGACAAGAAAAGAAAACGCAAATATTCAGAACAAATGCAAGATTACTTCTAATTTACATATTAGTGCATGTCATGGAGTCCATAAATGAAATTTGAATGTGAACTGTACATTTATACGTCAACTCTATTATTGTCAATGTTTATGTCTATGTAAAATGTATGTTCTACAGTCAGTTTTATGTGGAATTTTATTCTTGAAGGATGTAGCACTGCTCCTGACGGGCGAAAAGAAAAAGAATGGCTATTTTTATATTTTTTGAAAAATGTCGAAAAAGTGAATATTTTGGTTGGGCACTTGGCAACAGAATCAGGGATTGATTACACTATTATAATAACATACGCTGAGCATTAAACATCTGATTGGATTATTTTGAACAAGAGTAGCAGATTGATTTATTTGAGATCGTTCGGAAGAAACATTATCATTTCTGTGCATTTTTATAGTTGCGATGTAGTCATACCCGGAACAACACTAAGGGACCAGAAGATTTATAGACTTTCATAAGAAATGCAACACTACACAATTAAAACAAAAGAGCTGATTCATAAATAATAGGAAAACTATAATGTTCCTTCTGCCTCATACTGCATTCGGCCCATCAGCGTGATCGTAATTTCTGGTGATGAACTAACACAAAATGATTAACAATCAAGTAAATGAGGAGATGGAAATCATCAAGGTTAATTTACTAAAATAAGCACATTTACCTTTAACACACGTTTTTAATGCTACGTACCTTTTCATACTAAATTACAATAGATGACCATTGTGGTTAAATACTTTATACATAACAGTCAAAATGTCTTGATGCTGTGTGTTCGTAATCAGTTACAAGAAGCTACATGTTTTCTGATTGGAAAAATAACAATTAGCATACTTACTGAATATTTTTACATAAAATATAACATACCGATGCGTAGCGCAGCAAGTCCGCTTCCGCCTTTCATGGAATACAAACAGTTAAAGGTGAGGCACCCAATGCCTCATTTGTCTTGAAACAACAGAATTCTTTTTTATATCATTAATCGATAGAAGTATATAGAGGTTTACAGGCACCGCGCAAGAACGGCAAAGACAAAGAATAATAGATTCTGTCGCTGCTATGCGATGGTCCATTTCTTTTACTTTACAATTGTTCGATAACTTTAGGCCATCAGGCGTGTACTATTGAGCATATATTAATGTTTGCGAGGCGAAAATTACTAATATTACACTGCCTCCCATGAGGAGGGAAGGAATACTTTCATCCTCATGCTCATTGGAATATTTGTAGTTTTCAGGTGTAACATACAGGTTATTAAAAGTTTTCATTTCACATTCATTCCATAATAAAAGAATTAACGTTACAATTTGTTATTACTGACGATAGATCATTGCGATTTTTTCTGTTTTTCTGTCAGTCTTTGTTTGGATTCAATCTTTCTTGATGATTCTTAAAATTAAGGCTATGAGTACACACATTTACAAAATTTATAAGGAAAAAAAATCAGCCTTCATTTTTCATCGTTGCAAAAGTAATTTGACTATCACAGTGGTACACAACTTTCTGTTTTGACTGTATTCATTATATTGTCATCGTCTTGTCAGTTGATTGCTTTGACCGTAATCGCACTTAATTATACATTTATTTTCGTCGCACATACACTATTTACGATAGACTTTGATTGTAATACGGCCACTGGTGATGGCTTCGACAAAGAAGTCCGTATCTTTCAGGGCTTGAGAGTGACTCCCCGAATTATTTCACATATGAAACAGATAAAATATCTTATATTACAATAGCTTACAAACCTAATTTTATATACATGTGGGATGGGATATAGGAAGGCTCGGATCCTTTGGCGTATTTTCGTGTGCTTATTTTCATTCGCATCGTATTTCAACAGTGTTCAGAGATGACCTTGTGACTTATCTCTGTTTATAATCAGTCATTATACTAATTACGCTAACTTCTCTGTCTTAGAGTCTCTCAGAAGGTTTATGATACATACAAAAATGTTTTCAGTACTGGGTGTCAATGTTTTTGCTACAGAAGGTAGTGCACAGCAACTGCTGTTGGCGGTTGAACGTTTGCATTATTTCGTCACATGGTGGCTGTCCGCCTCCAGTGTTGCGAGCATTCTTGAAATTCAGTCTGCGCGCACCTGACCGGAGAATACTTGCAGAGCGTTGATTTCGCGTTTGAGGTGCTGTGCGTCGCTTTTGTTCGTCGGATCGTGGCTTTGTGCTTTTTAGTTTGCTGGATGGAGCTTCTGCCACCGAAACTGCCTCACATCACTTTCTGTCCACATCCAGTTATGGATTCACAGGTAAGTGGTAGCTACCGCTGCAATTGCATGTGTGGAATGACACTGATTATGACACACTGCACACATCAATGAATTTTTCACACATATGATGCAGTAGAATACTGCCACTGAATATCGTCGAACTTTACAACTTCATTTGCACTGTGGTGAGCATCTGCGTGAACATTGTATCTGATATAATGCTCACTCCATAACATCAAACTGTGTTTACAAGTTGATTTACATACTAATATTTACAAGAGTTCATTTAAATCGAGAAATAATATAATTGACCACTTTGAACCAGAACAATTGTTTCTTAATTAGTCTTTTCTTTTACCATTTATGCCTACAGTCACAGGTAAGCTATTAAAAGTTCTTTTTCTTTCACCAAATTCATTCCAGCCTCCTTTACAAATTAATTTCATTCATAGTAATCTTTATCACACTTGCTTATTCATTTTGTAGGCCCAATATATTTTTAATGCTCAACTTATTTAGTGATTTGTGAGAGGTGCTTCATTTATGTCAGTTTCTCTCGTATGTGCTTGTCTTTAAAAAAAATTCGAGGACAGATTTGAAAATAGCAAATCCGCCTCTGGATATCGTGTAGAAATACAAACAGTTGAAAAAGAGAAATGGGCAAAGCGGGCCTACTCTCGGATCGTCGACAGAATTTAAATTACTCCTCAACGAGGTCGAAAATTTAATTTACATTGCGCAAGACAAAAGCAATTTGCGCGTCGCGAACCTACCCATTTTTATATGTAGTGCCTCACTTCCCAAGCACACGTGCATCCTTACAAGTTGATCCTGGGGAGTGGATAGGATCTAGGATCTATCACTTCAAGCATGTATATCTAATACGTATTTTGCTGCAGCTTCCTTACTGCTCCTTGTTCATTTGTTAGACTAAGTCAAGTTTATGCATTATGCTTTTGGGTATTAATTATCATTTGCATATATAAATGCCTCTCACTAGAGTGTTGTTGTTTGCTGCAGAGGCGATCTGTGAAGCTTGGGCAAGATTCTTATTCTATTTGCTGCTAGCTTGTGAATTTGCTGTATCGCTAGTGCTCTATAGTACCCTGAAGTTACCATAATAAACCATATTACTCATATGTTCTTTTACTCAGCTTGTTTATAGTCTGGACTCATCTTACTTTGCGTTATATAATAAACTTCCTTTTTATTCCATCAAGCTTTTACTTAAGGTTAACGCCAGGTCTTTTTAGAACAATTGCGCTGCGTTATCAATCTGTCCATGCTTAATCCTAGGTATCTGTTTACTTCAAAGAGATGATTCCTTTTTTTTCAGTCTTGACATTTAAGTAATATCATTCCATTTCACTGCTTTTATTTCACAGTTCAGTTAAAGTATTCATCGCTGGCTACATTATTTAGATTACACAAGCACAAATTAAGAGTGCGTGTTTTGTTACCATATTTTAGCTTACCTGTGACTGCAGCTCAGCTTGGTACGTACTAAATTTTACTTTTGTTAATCAGAATCATTTAATTCAAGTTCAAAGTTAAATCTCTTGTTTCTAAATTGCCTAGATTCAAGTAGCTTTTGAAAAGATTGTTGAGGTAGCCCAAGAGTAACCTTATTTTATTCAAATTCGTAGTGCTTCAGAAACAAAGTTCACTATTAATTTCAGTCACTAAATTAACTTTTAATTTTCCGGTTTTATTAATTCTTTTGCTAAATTAAGTCAGAGTGTAGCGGAATTTATTACTTCTGACAAACATTCAGTTTTCACACAACACGTGTCGACCTTCAATTGCCACGCTTTCAGTGCTAATTATATGTGCGTTAATCTTTCATTTTCAGTTATTATAGTAGTTGTCCATTGGACTGGCGACCGTAATTTTCCACAAATCTCAAATATCTAATTAACGCCAATTAATTGTTAACGCAACGACCGCGCATTTACTTTCTTTATTAATTTTACCCTTTACTCAAAGTAAATTTTCACTAGTTTCATTTGCATTTTTCCTTTCATTTAGATGTAACCCTTTCCTCCCTCTTTACCGACAAATTAACTTTGGTGACGATTGCTTTTCCCAAATTTCCATTAGGTGCACGCGGTTTAATTTTTCACTGTCATTAAGGTCGATAAGTGAGGGGGAGGTTACAAACCGAATAAGACTTTTCACACTCAGATAACACTCGAATCGCAAAGCTAATCACTTATATTTGCTTGTGTCCATCTACTAATTGAATCTGGAAAAGACAAGCGCCGATACCTATAAAGGAAGTGTCTGCAGTAATGCCAAATTCCTTATCAATCTGAGGATGATTGAGAATGTAACTGTAAACCAAATTGTCTTTAATTTTCTGAATTCTGTCTTGGCATTGCAGCGTCCAATTCCAATGAGAATTCTTTTTCAAAAGATTTTGAAGAGCGGGATTGTTCAGTACTTGATTGGTAACAAAACGTCTGAAGAATGACGTAAGACCGATAAATCCTCTCAGTTGCCTTTTTGTAACAGGGATTGGAAAGATTTTATAGCAGACCATTTTTCCGGGTCAAGTTTAATTCCTTCAGGGGTGATGATACGTTCTAAAAATTTAATTTCACTTTTTCCGAAGTTGGATTTCTTGAGATTTGCTGTAACACCATACTCACTGAATCGTTGAAATACCTTTTGGAGAAGGGCCACATGATCTTCAGAATTTTTCGATGCTACAAGAACGTCGTCCACATAGACTGTAACCTCATCTAAAAGTTCAGAACCTAGTACATAGTCAAGGGCTGAAATAAAAATTCCGGAACTTACATTTAGTCGAAACGGTACAACTTTGAGATGGTAAGATCTACCTGCAAATATAAACGCAGTGTACTTCCTAGACTCATGCGCAAGTTTGACTTGCCGGTAACTGCTTTTCAAATTAAGGGTGTTCAAATACTTAACTCAATGAAATTTCTGCAGATGCTCTTCAAGAGCCTCAGGTCTCGTTCTTATGGGTTCTATAATTTTATTGATTAATCTTCCATCTAGGACTAGCCTTACGCTACCATCTGATTTTAGTACAGACAATAAAGGACTCGAACAGAGTGAATGAGATACTTCTATCACATTCCAGCGTAACATTTTGCTGATCTCGCACTTGACAGCTTCGCGTCTCGCATATGGAATGGAATAGCTTGTTCTACAGTAGGTTGAATGGGGCAGGACATCCATTCGATATTCAAAGCCTTTTATTAGTCCAGGTTTCTTAGAAAATACTTGAACGTAATCTGTTAACAAATTGTAAAGCTCATTCTTCTGTTGTTTGGATAGGTCAGTGGACACACTAGCTTTACCGTATAATTCATTCTGACCGGGAATTATGTCTTTATCCTCATCGTCATTAACACTTTCAAGATCTGTCATGTCTTCTGTCTGACTGTACTGTTGTCTTTTAGTTCATGGCCGTACTGCTATTTGAAGCACACCAAAGTTTATCTTCGTCTTACTTCTTAACAAATTTTCTGTTACTTGTTGCTGACCCGCTACTAGAGTACAGATTCCACACTCGATGTCAATTTTAGCTTTCGTCTGTCTCTAGAATTCCATACTCAGGATACAGTGGCACTAATAGCTTTTTAACAATAAGAAAAATGCATGTTACTGAAATAGACTCTATCTGGATTTGAAGCTGAGTCTGAAGATTTACACGTTGTGTTAGTGGACCAATTGCTCCCGAAACGGTGCAACCTTGAATTGGAAATGATAAAACTTTGTATACACAGGATATTTGCTTAAATAAACATAAAGATAAGACATTTATACTAGCTCCTGTATCTACAATGGCTGTTACTGGTATGTTGGCAACTGATACTCTTATGGAAGCTTGAACTTGTTCGTCCCACGCGTCATCATTGTCTTTCGTCTCAGTGTATGCTACTAGATCATCCCGTATGTTTGTCTCTTTGTCATGCCTAATTGATTTAATTTCGTGTGGACTATTGGACAGGGTGCCCCCATTCAAACCTGCAGCATCCTCTTGGAGGCTCAAAGGTGCTGCTTTAAATTTTCCGCTCGACGCTTACGTTCCTGCTGATTTATATTTCTTAAAGTTTCTTCCGTCTCGAACTGGTGTTGGTTTTGTGGTACGAACTCGGGTGGAAATGGATCTTGTTGTCCTGGCGTATTCGCTTGCGCATAATAAATTTGCGTATTATGCGGGCGTTTAGGCTTCAGACTTCCTGAAGGTCCGTTCGCTTGTTGCGTGAAGTGTATATTTTGTGGCTGAAAAGTTTTCTGCTGTGGCTTGTGTTGATTGTAACCGTTACTGAAAGGTGTACGTTGGTCTCCACCTTGATTATGCCATTTATTTCCTTTCCACTAATGATTTGAATCGTAAGACTGATCGTTTTGATAATTACCGTTCGTCGGTTGCGTGTTTCCGTATTGCTGGGGCTGTGTATTATAATATGCATTTCCGTACTGATGTGGTGACGACTTATACAGGGTGTTACAAAAAGGTACGGCCAAACTTTCAGGAAACATTCCACACACACAAAGAAAGAAAATATGTTATGCGGACATGTGCCCGGAAACGCTTGCTTTCCATGTTAGAGCTCATTTTATTACTTCTCTTCAAATCACATTAATCATGGAATGGAAACACACAGCAACAGAACGTACCAGCGTGACTTCAAACACTTTGTTACAGGAAATGTTCAAAATGTCCTCCGTTAGCGAGGATACATGCATCCACCCTCCGTCGCATGGAATCCCTGATGCGCTGATGCAGCCCTGGAGAATGGCGTATTGTATCACAGCCGTCCACAATACGAGCACGAAGAGTCTCTACATTTGGTACCGGGGTTGCGTAGATAAGAGATTTCAAATGCCCCCATAAATGAAAGTCAAGAGGGTTGAGGTCAGGAGAGCGTGGAGGCCATGGAATTGGTCCGCCTCTACCAATCCATCGGTCACCGAATCTGTTGTTGAGAAGCGTACGAACACTTCGACGGAAATGTGCAGGAGCTCCATCGTGCATGAACCACATGTTGTGTCGTACTTGTAAAGGCACATGTTCTAGCAGCACAGGTAGAGTATCCCGTATGAAATCATGATAACGTGCTCCATTGAGTGTAGGTGGAAGAACATGGGGCCCAATCAAGACATCACCAAGAATGCCTGCCCAAACGTTCACAGAAAATCGGTGTTGATGACGTGATTGCACAACTGCGTGCTGATTGCGAAAATTTACAATTTGATCACGTTGGAATGAAGCTTAATCCGCAGAGAGAACATTTGCACTGAAATGAGGATTGACACATTGTTGGATGAACCATTTGCAGAAGTGTACCCGTGGAGGCCAGTCAGCTGCTGCCTGCACACGCTGTACATGGTACGGAAACAACTGGTTCTCCCGTAGCACTCTCCATACAGTGACGTGGTCAACGTTACCTCGTACTGCAGCAACTTCTCTGACGCTGACGTTAGGGTTATCGTCAACTGCACGAACAATTGCCTCGTCCATTGCAGGTGTCCTCGTCGTTCTAGGTCTTCTCCAGTCGCGAGTCATAGGCTGGAATGTTCCGTGCTCCCTAAGATGCCGATCAATTGCTTCGAACGTCTTCCTGTCGGGACACCTTCGTTCTGGAAATCTGTCTCGATACAAACGTACCGCGCGACGGCTATTGCCCCGTGCTAATCTATACATCAAATGGGCATCTGCCAACTCCGCATTTGTAAACATTGCACTGACTGCAAAACCACGTTCGTGATGAACACTAACCTGTTGATGCTACGTACTGATGTTCTTGATGCTAGTGCTGTAGAGCAATGAGTCGCATGTTAACACAAGCACCGAAGTCAACATTTCCTTCCTTCAATTGGGCCAACTGGCGGTGAATCGAGGAAGTACAGTACATACTGACGAAACTAAAATGAGCTCTAACACGGAAATTAAGCGTTTCCGGACACAAGTCCATATAACATACTTTCTTTATTTGTGTGTGAGGAATGTTTCCTGAAAGTTTGGCCGTACCTTTTTGTAACACCCTGTATATTGGATTGTATCCCCGGCCGTTATTGTACTTATTTTTGTATTTACTGTTGGAGTACGTAGTGTGTTTATTTTTGAAACCGTTGTGGGGTTGGTACTGGCCGTCGCTGTGACGCGCTTTCGCTGGGCCACCATTGTGGGCTGCGTACTCCGTATTGTGCTGGCCGCCTGCACTGAAGTGGGCGTTGCCAACATCAACTCTAGCGTCCTCGTAAATCAGATCTAATGAGTCTAACACAGACAGGAAGGTGTCCGTATCTTCCTCAGACACGTTTACTAACTTTTAACCGATCGCAATAGGTAGCTTAGCTTTTAGAATCATAATAACGTCTTTGGCGGTGATCGGCGAATCCCAGAACTTGAATTTCGCTAAATACTCTTAGAAATATCTCCTCAGACTATCGCGTTTAATGTTACACACTTCAGCGTTGTAAACCTCTTTTCTCAGGCGCTGCTGCACACCAGAACTCCAAAATTTAGCTAAAAACATCTGTTCAAACTCTCTGTAACTTTTACATTACCATTTCGGTTCCCCATAAGGCAGCATCGCCTACGATAAGTCCAGTAATGAATTGAATTGGCTGGTGGTCACTCCAGCTATTCGGAAAAATTCCTGAGAAATGTCGGAGGAATACTATAGGATGAATTTCTCTTTTCTGTGGGTGAAAGGTCGGAAAAACAC
Organism: Schistocerca piceifrons; assembly: GCF_021461385.2. NCBI lineage: Eukaryota > Metazoa > Arthropoda > Insecta > Orthoptera > Acrididae > Schistocerca > Schistocerca piceifrons. The sequence goes on from NC_060141.1 coordinate 96,967,587, forward strand.
GATGTTTGATCACGCTTTCCTCCTGCATCACACTGACAAAAGTGGGCGGGCTGGAACTCTGATTAAATTGTGCTTCTATAGAACTATGAGTTCGAGCGTTATCAAGTGGTGAACGGTAATGTACCTGCTGTTGTTCATCACATGGTGGTGAATTATTCCACTCTCCTGATGCGGGATTCGGGGAATTTTCAACTTGACATTTTAGTGTATGAACTACATCAACTATCTGTTGATGCCATTCAGGTAAATCATGAGCTAACGATAGTCTTATCTGGCCTAATCTTGACATGACCGATACTCCTGTTTTTCCAGAGGCTGCCAATATTTCAAATGTTACATTTTTGACAGTTTCCCTGAGTTCGTTCTTGACCTTGTTTTCTATGAAGCCGTCTTTGTTTTTAATCCACTCTTGGTAGTGGTCGGACAATGCTTCGGCATGTGCCTTAACTGTATTCTTTATTTGATCCTCTACATTAAGAGTCTCAATCTGTTTGGAAAGATCATCAACGACATTCTCGATCGTGTCTACAGCAGTTTTAACTTCTTTGACCTCATCAGTGATTGCATTATAATCTTCTTTTAAGGTCGCAGCTTGTTGATGATATTCCATCACTTTTGAATTTATCTCTCCCTTGGCGGTATAGATTTTTTCATCTAACCGTTTTGAGATATCCTCTATTTTTGACTCTATTTGTGTGTCAATTTCTAACCTCATGGTCGTGATCTGACTACTGATTTGGTTTTGGACATTACCCAACAGATATTTAAATCAGCTGTTATGTCTGCCTTTAGTTCGGCCTATACCGAATTTAACCGTATATTTAGGTCATTTATCTCCGTTTGTAGATCTGTTTTTACTGAAATTATGTCTGTTTTTACTGAATTTATGTCTGCTTTTACTGAATTTATGTCTGTTTTTACTAAATCTAAGTTTTCATTAAGATTTGCAAGGATCTGGTCTTTATTACGCCGTCTTTCGGCCGTCTCTTCTTCTTCGCGGGCCTTTTCATCTAATTTTTCCTGCTTTTCACGTTCCTTTCTTTGCATGTCTCTCTGTCTTTGTCTTTCAAACTTGCGTTACATTATTGTTTCGATCATTGCGGCCAAGTCATTTTTTTTCAAAAGCGGGAATAGTTTGCACACTAGGACCGGCTTCTAAAACTTCGGTCGAGGCTGCTTCTGCCTCCGCTCGTGTACGTATCGCGCGTGATCGTAATGGATAGCGAGGTCCATTCGCATCACCGCTGTAATCTGCTTTTGTCTGTGTCCGCTGTTTGCCATCAGCCATGTTCATGAATTATTTGTCAAACGTCAAAATGCTACAGATATTGTTTGTTTGTCACTGCCGTTAGTTGTTTGTCTGTGACGTAGTGCTATGGCTTACTGGGACCTAAGATGAAATTTTAACTCTGCGTAACAACTGACGTTCACGTACGGCAAGAAGACAAGATGGTTCCTACTAATTACAAACAAATGAAATATTACACGTTTTACCAGTTTTTAGCGTAATTATCCGCCATATTGCAAAAATTTTTTGATGCACTGACAACAATGGTACACTTCCAGTGAATTTAACTACAGAAGAATGGACTGAAGACAAATTGAAATAAAGGTGTTTCAAGGCAAGGAAAGACAGTTTTACGTTCTGATCAACTCGGAAGATGCTAAGGCACTACGAAAGCTTGGCTACTGTGTATGAAAATTTCACTTTCTATGGCTGTCTTGATGGCTCTACGGCTGGATACTCGCGTAATTTCGCGTTATCTTAAGTCGTTCTTCTGAACTAATTACAGGTTTGTCCCACTTCTCTTTCTCGGTTGAAATGCATCCACATGAAAGAAAGGAAACAGTTTTTAGAACAAGCAATGAAAATTTTTTAAACACGTTCATGAAATGATTTTGATCGAGTCCCTGTTCGGACGCCAAGTGGGGGGCGAAAAGAAAAATAAAGGTTATTTTTATATTTTTTGAAACATGTCGAGAAAGTGAATATATTGTTTGGGCACTTGGCAACAAAATCAGGGATTGATTACACTATTATAATAACATACGTTGAGCATTAAATACCTCATTGGATTATTTTGAACAAGAGTAACAGATTGATTTATTTGAGATCATTCGGAAGAAAGATTTTCATTTCTGTGCATTTTTATAGTCGCGATGTAGTCATACCCGGAACAACACTAAGGGACCAGAAGATTTATAGACTTTCAAAAGAAATGCAACACTACACAATTAAAAAAAGAGCTGATTCAGAAATAACAGGAAAACGATAATGTTCCTTCTGCCTCATGCTGCGTTCGGCCCATTAGCGTGATCGTAATTTCTGGTGATGAACTAACACAAAATGATTAACAATCAAGTAAATGAGGAGATGGAAATCATCAAGGTTAATTTACTAAAATAAGCACATTTATCTTTAACACACGTTTTTTTAATGTTACGTACCTTTTCATACTAAATTACAATAGATGACCATTGTGGTTAAATACTTTATACATAACAGTCAAAATGTCCTCTTGATGCTGTGTGTTCGTAATCAGTTACAAGAAACTACATGTTTTCTGATTGGAAAAATAACAATTAGCATACTTACTGAATATTTTTACATAAAATATAACATACCGATGCGTAACGCAGCAAGTCCGCTTCCGCCTTTCATGGAATACAAACAGTTAAAGGTGAGGCACCCAATGCCTCATTTGTCTTAAAACAACAGAATTCTTTCTTATATCATTAATCGATATATGTATATAGAGATTTACAGGCACTGCGCAAGAACGGCAAAGATAAAGATAATAGATTCTGTCGCTGCTATGCGATGGTTCATTTCTTTTACTTTACAATTGTTCGATAACTTTAGGCCACCAGGCGTGTACTATTGAGCGTATATTAATGTTCGTGAGGCGAAAATTACCAATATTACAAGGAGAACCATTTATGTATATACGTAAAGTGCAACGCGACGGACGAGTACATTACTCGCATGTGTGAAGTGATACAAAAATAGTAAGGCCTGATAATAGTGAAAATAACGGCTCAGCCGTGAAAAGGGTAAACGCTAGGCTAGCAAAGTGAATACAGTGAGTGTGATGCGTGTGGGACAGAGAAATCAGCGGAAATCCGTATAACTACTAATTGATGTGTGAGGACCGTCGAACTACAATGCACTACGGAAGACAATGCCGAATCCTGCAGTGCGGCCCTTACCTTCAGTTTCACTGGCAGAAAACTACGTCCACGTGCGAGATGAGGTGTTGGTGTTCTTCAGGTTGGGTGCTGGAGCTGAATCCTTCATATACAGTCTCCCGACTGGAGGGCATACACAACACTGACCACATAAGCCTGCAGCGACATTACAATGCATGCGCGGGCAGTACTGCTTGCACCTCTGCGACAGGCGCTTTGAACAATGAGCTGCTGCTGGCCATAAGTACAGCGAACAATGAGATAGCGTGTGCCGAAAGGACACCTTCTCAGAATTGCCAATGAACTTAAAGCAAGTGAGAAAAACAATTGTTAAAACAGTGTGAAGAGACAATTTAAGTAATTCAAAATTTTGCCTTGTGCACACCATGCAGCTTAACAAATGTAAGGATAAATAACAAACTAAGCGGTAGCACATCATGGACGTGCAATTATGTAATATAAATATATGTGAATGTATTTATATGTATGAATTTGCAATGGACGAAGAAATGAAGCTTTGTAAATATACTTGTAGTAGCATAAGAGTATTAAAACTCCATTGACTTGCATCAAGTGACCAAACTATGAGCCCCAATGTAAATAAGGCTACTGTATACTGTCTCCCTAAATAAAGAAATTTATTTCCTACAGTATACAGAAGGGGGGCATTTGTGATGTACCTTTTGCGTTTCTTGTTTTTATGATTTCGTTTTCTTCAAAGGCAAAGAGAAAAGATGAAGCGGTAGCCCAGCGTAGAGCCCGCGCCTACCGTCACGTATTTTTGATTTTCAAGTGTTAAAAAACAAAAGATGTTTTTCCTTTTTCTCAGTAAGAGGGAGGACTCGCTCTTTGTTAATGAACGAAGTTCATCATCATCATCATCAGTGGCCAAAAGGCAAGTTTTCACATGGTAGTTCTCCAGGCTTCCTTTTATGTAGTCTATCATCTCGTATCTCCTACATCCTCTCAGTCTTCTCTCACAAATCAATCCTTCCAAAGCATCCGCTAGCAAGCACTCCCTTCTCAGTGAATGTCCCAACCAGTTCTTTTTCCTCTCGCTTACAACCTTCAGCAGACATCTTCTCCGACCAATCCTTTCCAATACTCTTTCATTACTCACTCTTTCCATCCAGCTTATTCTCTCCATTCTCCTCCACACCCACATCTCAAATGCTTCTAACCTGTTTTCATGCTCTCGTCTCAGCGTCCATGTTTCTGCCCCATGTAGTGCCACACTCCAGACAAAACATTTGCCAAACCTTTTCCTTAGACCTGTACCTAATTTGCCGCATCAGAGTCTCCTCTTTCTGTTGAATGCCTCCTTCGCTATGGCAATTCGAGTTTTCACCTCCTGGTGACATCTCAAGTCTTCAGTTATTGTGCTTCCAAGATATTTAAATGCACTTACTTGGCTAATGAGAGATTGTCCGATTTTAATATTGGACAGTCTGCGTCTTGTACTGATAAGCATACTCTTTGTTTTTGCTGTGTTTATTTGCATCCTATGTTCCACACAAGCTTCATTCAGATCTTTCAGCATGTTATTCACTGCCGCTCACTTTCTGCCACTAATACCATGTCATCAGCAAATCTTATACATTCTATACTCTTTCCACCAATACATATTCCTCTTTTCCCATCTAAGCCTTTCGCAACAATCTCTTCAAGATATGCGTTAAACAACAGTGAGGAAAGGCAACTAGCTCGTCTAACACCTCGTCCAATGCTGTTTCCTTCTGACATTTCATTTCCAATCCTTATCCTTACTTCTGTCGGCTCTCTTTCCAATCTTCTCCTTTCCTCTTCAAAATATCCATCAGCTTGTTCCACTGAACACTGTCAAAAGCCTTTTCTAAATCTATAAAAACAGCAAAGATTTCTCTACCTTTTTCCATGTATCTTTCACCTATAGTTCTTAACAGACCATTTGCATCTCTTGTTTTTTCCTCTTCTAATTCCGAACTGCTCCTCTGCAATACCTCTATCCAGCTTGCCATATAGCCTTCTATTCAACACTCTCAGCAAGACTCTAGCTGCATGAGAAGTTAGATTGATGGTCCTATACTCTTCACATTTTTTTAGTGTTTCCCTTTTTCTCTGTTGGTACCATAATTGTTGCAAGACAGTCCTCAGGCCATTACCCCTTGTCTTATATCTCATTACAGAGGTAGACTATTTATTTTCTTGCCTTGTTTTCCAAACTCTTCAACAGTTCTGCTGGCATCAATTCCACATGCCTCCCTATTAATCTTCTTCAGCGCCTTTTCTACTCCTGCTTCCAAGATGGTGAATCCCTTTCCATCTTCCGACACATATTGCACCTCTTCAACCTCAATTTCGCTTTGTATTTCATTCCTCTTATACATACATTCAATATATTCTTGCCATCTGTTCAAAAACCCCTGTGGTTCTTCTTCTAAAGTACCATCCGCTCTTTCTATTTCCATGTTATTCCTCTTTCTTTTACGTTCAAAAACTATCTCACTTGCCAGTCTATACATCATTTCATACTTTCCCTCTTTCTCCACATTCTCTATTTCGTCGCATTTCTGTTCCGTCCATTTTTCCCTTGCTTCTTCAGTTTCTCTTCTTAATTCATTATTTAGCTTCCTGTACTTCTCTTTTCCTTCTTCAGTTTTACATTTTTCCACTTTCTCTGCTTTTCCATCTTTTTCAACATGTTTTCTGTTATCCATTCTTTCCTGGTACTTTGGGATACTCTAATTCCTAGTACTTCTTTGGCAGAGTCCAGGGGTCCTTCCCTCATTTTTATCCATTTGTCATTGACACTTTCGTTTACCTCTTTCCCATTTTTCCATAAATCTGTTCTCCAAATCTGATGCCTTTCCTACCTCTTTGAGTCTTTCTATGTTTAGTCTTTCCTTTGCTTTACCTCTCCAGTCTTTTTTTTTTAAACTTCACTTGTATTTTTCCCACTACTAGGTTGTGGCCTGAATTAATATCCGCTCCTGGATAAGCTTTGGCATTCTTCAAACAGTTCCTAAACCTTTTTTGTATCAGGATGTAGTCTAACTGATATCTTTCCCTATTCAAGTTTGATTTCAATGTGTTAGGTCTCCTTTTGTGGTGTTCATATAATGTGTTACACACTGCTAATGAATTTTCTTTAGGGAAACTAATTAGTCGTTCACCTCTCTCATTTCTTACTCCTAATCCATATTTTGCTACTGTATCTTCACCTCTTCCTTCACCCACCACTGCATTCCAGTCCCCCATGACGATAATGCAGGCATTTTTATTTTATTTCTCGAAGAGTTCTTGTATTTTCTCATATTATTCCTCATCTCTATGTTGACTGGTTGTTATATATACCTGTATTAACACCAAATCTTTTGAACTACCTTTCAGTCGTATCATCATCAGTCTTCCATCAGCATATTGTACCTTCATTACCTTGTTTGTCAGCTTTTGCCCTATCAATATTCATACTCCATTTTCACCACTCTTGATTTCTCCTGAGTAAAAGAGATCATAATCTCCACTTTCTATCTCCCCATTCTCCCCCCATCTCATTTCACACAAAACGACGGCATCTAACCTGTTACTTTTCATCTCCTGTTTTGCATTCTCTAGCTTTCCTGCTTGCAGTAGTGTCCTCACAGTCCATGTTCCAACCCTTATCTTTCCTTCCTTCACTTCCATTTCTTCCTTTGAAATATGTCCAATCTCAAAGTGTTCCCCTCCTGGAGATCCGAATGAGGGGATGTTTTAACTCCAGAATCTTTCACATGGAGAGACATGCCATGAACGAAGGTAGACGTATGTTATTTTAGAGCGTAATCAGCGGTAGCCATTTTGGTTGAGAGAATGAACAAAAAGCCTGTATTTTTTTATAGAATATAGCACTATTTTAACAGTGAAGTTGTATGAGTCACTATCCCAAGTATTACTGTACTATATAAAAATCCAAGAAGCCCACCTGTGTACTTCGGAGTTTTGACGAAGATCCGATTACAGTATCAAGGACACGGTCAAGATATTGTAGGTGGATACGGCGATCGGACGTAGTATTATTAATTGGTAAGCATAAATCTACAACAAGAGAAAGACTATTTCGTTTATCTGGAACTAATATTAAAAGATTCCTTATCAATTTACAGGCGTAGATCAGCTTATTGTGCTTTTCTGACTTGCCAAAAAATTAATCTCATTATTTACGTGTATCTAAACAAACATTTATTATATATGCTTTATTATATTATACCTTGCAACGTGCATTGCATTAAGATGTCGGATTGCATGTTCTTGGTTGAACACAATGTCCACAAATGACATTTGGTCCTTACCAAAAAACACTGGAACACTGGTACTCACTTCCTTTTCAGGGTTCACTTGACACAGTAATTCAAGACACAGCCAATAGATTGAGAAATACTTTAACTGCTGGGTGCACAGAACGCAAGCCATGCAATAAGACCACAGCTATCACCTGTATCAAAATACATGTGCTATACCGGATGTTGATTCACGAGTTCTCTTAATTCTTTTGAACAGTGTATTTCATAGCACATGCAGTCTACGTAAACCTATTTTATTACGTATGAAGTAGAAAATCATGGAAGAAATTGGTCAGGAAGTAGATTTATGTTATCAAACAGCGAAATTATCTTGCCACCCAACACCACTGACATTACGTATATTTTTGGATGGGGTCCACCTTTAGCAAAACACAATTTTATTTTTTATCCCAAACACGTTTGACTGCAGTTGTAGCATCATCAGTGGGCTTTTATTTTGTGGCTGTTAAACATAAACATTATGTTTAACATTAAGTTTAACACCTCACTTCTTGCCATTTCCTTTAGTGCTACTTGCGGTACCAGTCGCGCTGTTTTGGAATAGCGCTTCGCCTGGCCCGCGACCCCACGCGTTTTTACTGTCGTTTTCTTGGCAGGCTCTAGCTCTTCTTTAATTCCTACGATCTGTTTCTTGACTCCATCTATACCGTCTGTGACCGTTCTTATGACTAATTTGTGTCTTTCCTCCTCTTCCTCCCGTCTCTTTTTCTCTGCCACGTGCCTCTTGCTTTGTCCCTCTTGCCTCTTCCTTTCTGCCTCTTGCATGAACTACATGAAAGCCTCAAACAGATATCCACCGCTAACACCTTCCGGGCTAGATGAACGAGATTCCATCATTCTGTGACGTTTCGTTCTTAATTCTGGCCTGCCAGTCTCACCGATCGTTCGTCTCGTACCAGCAGCGCCTACATTTCGTACTGCTGCGTTCTTCCGTTCACCTCCGTTACCTGACTGAGAAATGTCGTACCCTGCAGGTAATACGTTCGACATTTCTGCCCGGTCTGCAACTGCATTTACCTGAGAATCCTGTGTAACATCTGCCTGGTCATCGCTAATAATCTGAGGTGGATCCATAGTTAACAAAACAAATTACTTCCGCTACTCTATAGCAACGGTGCCTTGATCCTTGAAAGCAGGCACATTAATTCAGACCCAAACGAATCTCAACACTACATATTCCTGTGCCACACAGATTCTACTCTAAATTATGCTCCTGTGAGCAACTGATTCCTAGTTCCTGACAACGAATTCAAATAACAGCACTCTTGTCTATACTCAAAAACGAAAATCTCAATCCTAACAAATCAGCACAACGCCGTTCGCCATCAGAAAAAAAAAAAACAATCAAGTGACACAGAAGTCACAGCCACTACATGAAAATACACACATACAATAATTAAATATTAGTACTATGTCTAGGCGCCAGCAACGCGACTCTATTCTACCCACTGCACCACATTAAACGTGGGGAACAGAAACTTCACTATGCAACACTATCTACGATCTGACGGTCATAGGATGTGCCATAAATTCAAAATTCTGCGCAAGGGACGTCAGATTGAATGACAACGCTGGGCAGCACGATCTGACGGTCACAGAAGGTGCCATCAATCCGAGATCCTGGCAGGGGACGCCACAATGAAAAGTAACACTTTAAGGACTATGTAAAAATGATTGGGAATGTATGCAAAATCTAGTTTACTGACAACATTTATTTTCCCAAAACACAGACAGACATAAATTATGCTAAACAAGCTATGATTGAATATCGTAAACAACTAACGGTGGTTTAAGACCACAATGGACAAGGATCCTGGGTGGTAGAAATGAGTCAAATACTCTGGCCCTAAAAATGTGGATAACACAGTCTGAATTGATCTGACACTGAGCAATCTTTGATTGATAATCTACAGAAGTTTCTCAGTATAGGTGGAGCTGAGAGCAAGTGGCGACTGAGATCTATATGCCCTGACAACTCCGGAGCGGCGGTAGGTTACCCTGTTTGCTTCGTGCGGTGATGTAACTTGCTGCTGTCGAGATGTGTGCGGCGGGGGCGAGACGTGAGGCGGCACCTGTGAATCGATCGCGGCCACGAAAAATTCAAAAATCTCACGGTCTAGCGATCATGCAGATGGATCGCAATTTACTCTCTACCAGGGCACTGAAATCATGGTGGATTTCAGTGTGTGACACACCCGTTCGCTGGTCGTACCAAGGACCAATTTGGTAACTTATACAGCAGAGTGCACAAGGACACCAAACGTCAAGACTGGTAAACCAAGAACGAATAAGTGTGCCCTCGGCAAAGGAGTAGTCCGAGATGTTTGAAGGCACACTGTCAGTACGTTGAGACCTTCACCACAGGCTCCCCAGTCTAAACTACTCACAAGTGAAGTCGGTCTCAGGACAGATCCCAAGCACCAACCCCACATGCCAGAGCTTCGACCAGAAGACATTTCCAGAGCGAAGTTTGGAACCCGAGTGCCTTGTACCTCTCGAGATTAAAAATATCCGTTTTCCCACAAAGTGTACGAATGACACCGCCTTCACCCCATCTTCAGCCAATTACAGGGCTTAAGAGGCGCTAAATCTCCCCTCCTACACGACAGCACAAACTCATGTCGAATCAGCGCAAGAGTTACGAAACCTGTGTCTCTGGAGAAAAAAAGAAACCACCAATTGCTGGCCTTTTTAAGTTTTCGCGGAGGGAGAAGATGCTTTTCTCTGAAGTTGCGTCACTTCCCAAGGTGACAAGCTAACAGATACAGTCTTAAAGATCTTTATCTAAACCGCCTGTGCCTTGGAGCTTGTGAGTCCTAGCTATGACGTGTAATAAAAATTCTATCTCTAAACGTTTCTCAGATGCTGGAGTTCCTTATACAACCGAGGCGGCCCATGAAAGCGAATCACAGGCGTATTTGCAGTATTGGTGAACATGAAAACCTGTGAATTTTTATTATGCGTGGCTCTGCACACAATGCCTAGTTCACGACTCCACTGTGCAAACACGTCCCTTCCATCTGTCACCCCCAGCCCAGCCTTCCACTGGCGCCACGGCAGGTAGCTCGGTATGGTTCTGCTGGAGACCTGTCTCGACGAGGGGCTGCCCTGTCTGCCCTGTATGGCTGTGGGCCTGTCCAGCAAGATATACTGAGGGATGGGCTCGCTGCCAATTGCTTTCAACTTCCAACATGCTGTTTCTGTGAGCTAAGAACCATAAAAATTCCTCATGCTTTTAGTGCCCTACCAGGCTCCATCAATGTCTGCTCAGGCCATTAACTTTCTACAGTCTCGCTCAAGGTGCGTCAGGTTGTAATAAAACCTTCAATAATTTTCCGTATACGAAAATTAGGTGAGAGAGTAAACTGTCCTCTCTCAATTGGAAGATCGAGATCTTTCCCTTTGTCACTGCCATACTTCCAGATGTTGGAAGTGTAATACCACAATTCATCAACTCGACACCATTATCAGTTATCGATGCTTTCTAACCACTGCTCCACCCCAAACGCAGCCGTTTTTGTTGTGGTTTTAAGTGCAGCTACACATGGGATGATGAACCCCTTAGTCTGGCTATTTGCAGTCTCTGACCAATAGTGCGGTATGACATAGAAAGTTGTATGAGTACATTAGTTGTTTTTGGATAGCAGGTGCAGATGTGAAAGTGTTGTGATGCGTTTGGTGCACAACACGAAAATCCTCCCTTGTGATGGTCAGAAACTTCACGACCAGTATGCCTGCTCTCACGTTCCCATGCATTCCAGAAAACTGTATATTGCACTATTCCTTGAGCCAGAGGAAATCACACCTACAACGAAGCCCCTTTCAAACTCTACCAAGTGCTGATAACGCTGTCTCATACACGTATGCGGTATCTTGTTGTCCTTCACTTTGATTACTCAACGACTGACGCTGTTCACGTCCCATATATACACTACTACATTTGGTAACAACACTAAGCACGAGCCACACTCTGGTGACAGTACTGTCTGTCGCAGAAAACTGCATCTCTAGTCATATACGTACCCGCCGATTGCACTGTTTTACAACAACGATTTAAACTAACGTTCTTGCTTAATGAACTGACTCAACGATTGAAGTAAATCCTAAAGAACACAGCCTTAAACTGAAGATATAATCAGTGTCATTAAAATAATTGAAACATTTCCGGCAACTACACACATCAAAAAAAGTTTTGCATAACCTCAGTTCCGAGAGTTCCGTAACCTGTACAGAAAACTAGAACAGAGATCAACATAAACATCATTTCCACCCTTTGTATTGCTCATTACAACCACACATTGCATGTTGTACCACCCTACAGCGAGACCTTCAGAGATTGTGGTCCAGATTGCTGTACACTCCGGTACCTCTAATACCCAGTAGAACGTCTTCTCGCATTGACGCATACCGTATTCGTCCTGGTATACTATCCACAAGTTCACCAAGGCACTGTTGGTCCAGATCGTCCCACTCCTCAACGGAGATTCGGCGTAGATCCCTCAGAGTGGTTGGTGGATCACGTTGTCCATAAACAGCCCTTTTCAGTCTAGTCCAGGCATGTTCGATAGGGTTCATATCTGGAAAACATGCTGACCACTCTAATCGGGCGATGTCGTTATCCCCGTTATCCTGAAGTAAGTCATTCACAAGATGTGCACGATGGGGGCGCGAATTGTCGTCCATGAAGACGAATGCCTCGTCAGTATGCTGCCGATATGGTTGCACTACCGGCCGGAGGATGGCATTCACGTATCGTACAACCGTTACGATGTCTTCCATGACCACCAGCGGCGTACGTCGGGCCCACATAACGTCACCCCAAAACAGCAGGGAACCACCACCTTGCTGCACTCGCTGGACAGTGTGTCTAAAGCGTTTAGCCTCACCGGGTTGCCTCCAAACACATCTCAGACGATTGTCTGATTGAAGGCATATGCGACACTCATCGGTGAATAGAACGTGATGCCAATCCTGTGCGGGCCATTCGGCATGTTGTTGCGCCCATTTCTACCAGGCTGCTTGGTGTTGTGATTGCAAAGATGGACCTCGCCATGGACGTCGGGAGTAAAGTTGCGCATTATGCAGTCTATTGCGCACAGTTTGAGTCGTAACACGACGTCCTGTGCCTGCAAGAAAAGCATTATTTAACATGGTGGCGTTGCTGTCAGGGTTCCTCCGAGCCATAGTCCGTAGGTAGCGTTCATCCTCTGCAGTAGTAGCCCTTGGGTGGCCTGAGCGAGGCATGTCATCGACAGCTCCTGTCTCTGTATCTCCTCCATGTCCGAACAACATCGCTTTGGTTCACTCTGAGACGCCTGGACACTTCCCTTGTTGTTGCCGGCCGCGGTGGTCTAGCGGTTCTAGGCCCTCAGTCCGGAACCGCGCGACTGCTACGGTCGCAGGTTCGAATCCTGCCTTGGGCATGGATGTTTGTGATGTCCTTAGGTTAGTTAGGTTTAAGTAGTTCTAAGTTCTAGGGGACTCATGACCACAGATGTTAAGTCCCATAGTGCTCAGAGCCATTTGAACCATTTGAACTTCCCTTGTTGAGAACCCTTCCTGGCACAAAGTAACAATGCGAACGCGATCGAACTGCGGTATTGACCGTCTAGACATGGTTGAACTACAGACAACACGAGCCGTGTACCCCCTTCCTGGTGGAATGACTGGAACTGATCGGCTGTCGGACTCCCTCCGTCTAATAGGCGCGATTCAGGCAGGGTTGTTTACATCTTTGGATGGTTTTAGTGGCATCTCTGAACAGTCAAAGGGACTGTGTCTGTGATACAGTATCCACCGTCAACGTCTATCTTCAGGAGTTCTGGGAACCGGGGTGATGCAAAACTTTTTTTGACATGTATATTTTGGTATGATATCTTTAGTATTCTCCAGTTTATTTATTTAATCTCTGGTTATATTGATTATATTTTGTTGTGACTTCGCACGCGCTATTTCGGCGTTGAATTATCATTCTGATTAAGGTATTATTCCAAGTGTAATGCCTAAAAGTTATTTTAATGTTGTTGATCGAATCAGGCAATGCTAACCTTTTCCAAGAAGCGTTATTGTATTGCGACGTGTTTTCATTGCTTCTAAAATTTAAAACAGTCTTAGGTCGCCAAGCTTTTTCTTTATTTTATGACCAGTTTCCATCGAAGTGTTCATAAAAACAGAAAAAAGAATATACAATTTCATCAATGAGAGAATCGCGTTAGTGTAGAACGCGTACTGCCAGTAGCAGTTGCGTATATGACCCGAGAAGCACCTAAAAGCAACATTATCTACATTTACATCTACATCTACATTTATACTCCGCAAGCCACCCAACGGTGTCTGGCGGGGGGCACTTTACGTGCCACTGTCATTACTTCCCTTTCCTGTTCCAGTCGCGTATGGTTCGCGGGAATAACGACTGCCGGAAAGCCTCCGTGCGCGCTCGAATCTCTCTAATTTTACATCCGTGATCTCCTCGAGAGGTATAAGTAGGGGGAAGCAATATATTCGATACCTCATGCAGAAACGAACCCTCTCGAAACCTGTACAGCAGGTTACACGATGCAGAGCGCCTCTCTTGCAGAGTCTGCCACTTGAGTTTGCTAAACATCTCCGTAACGCTATCACGCTTACCAAATAACCCTGTGACGAAACGCGCCGCTCTTCTTTGGATCTTCTCTATCTCCTCTGTCAACCCGACCTGATACGGATCCCACACTGAAGAGCAATACTCAAGTATAGGTCGAACGAGTGTTTTGTAAGCCACCTCCTTTGCTGATGGACTACATTTTCTAAGGACTCTCCCAATGAATCTCAACCTGGCACCCGCCTTACCAACAATTAATTTTATATGATCATTCCACTTCAAATCGTTCCGTACGCATACTCCCAGATATTTTACAGAAGTAACTGCTACCAGTTTTGTTCCACTATCATACAATCATACAATAAAGGATCCTTCTTTCTATGTATTCGCAGTGCATTACATTTGTCTATGTTAAGTGTCAGTTACCACTCCCTGCACCAAGTGCCTATCCGCTGCAGATCTTCCTGCATTTCGCTGCAATTTTCTAACGCTGCAACTTCTCTGTGTACTACAGCATCATCCGCGAAAAGCCGCATGGAGCTTCCGACACTATCTACTAGGTCATTTATACATATTGTGAAAAGCAATGGTCCCATAACACTCCCCTGTGGCACGCCAGAGGTTACTTTAACGTCTGTAGACGTCTCTCCATTGAGAACAACATGCTTTGTTCTGTTTGCTAAAACTCTTCAATCCAGCCACACAGCTTGTCTGATATTCCGCAGGCTCTTTATCTCTCTCCTAGTCAACATGTGGAAGCAACTGAAGAGGTTTGGCATACAGGAGGCTAGACTGTATGTTAAGATACGAACACAGTATATTGCCGGTGACCCTAGCGTACGAGTGATTTCTGTTTACCATTGTATTATTATTTTGAGTCGCTATGTACTTCGCATTTTATCACACTTCTGATATTTTAGTCAAACCTCAAAAATTTAACACGTATAGTCTTTCTGTATAACAAAGTAATTTCTTATTTGAATCTGAAAGCAGCATTTTAGTTTTGCACTCACGGTGCGTTGAGGTGATAGCAAATGCAATTGTGTCTAAGTTATAAGACCCACAATTTTAATAACTGATTAGTTACGCAGTAGAATTATCAAAAGTTGTTTTGTAATAATTATTTTATCCTCTTTCTTTCTGGCAAGCAGTGCTCACTCCTAATGTTTCATAGTGATTTGTACTACATTTCTCAGAACTACCATGTAATTTTACTTGATGTTGAATAGGAGAGAATATTGTAATTTTCGTATATAAACATTTCTCCATCTTATTTCGGATTTTTGAACTTAACAGCAGAATAAAGAATACAGCTGTAAGTAAATTTCAGTCAATAGTAGCTGTGTATTTCCTTCATAATGCAGCAAAACTGAGCTAAAGTAGTAACATAACCTCATTGATTCAAATGTCTGCAAGTTCAGACTGAACAGACATATTAAAAGCGCATTTACTCTGCAGCATTTTATAACAGTCATCCAAGCTGTTAGGAGAACACTTCATGATTTACGAGATACTAACCTGCCAGCTACTGCTGTATCGTTGACGAAACTGGAACTTCCACGTCGCTGGTCTGTCTTATACGAGTCCGCTAATACGAGTCGAGTGGTGCGTTTGGAATGTGATATTGTTCATTTGTACTTGGAGTTTGGCACGAATGCTCCTGCGAAAACACGCAGGTGCGTTCAGTCACCACGCAACGTCTTACAAAAACACGCCGAACCTGAGCTTAGGCAAATATATCGTGTCCCGGCTAAGAGGCTGGGTAAAAGCCGCAGGAAGGAGCTGTC
Source organism: Schistocerca piceifrons (assembly GCF_021461385.2). Taxonomy (NCBI): domain Eukaryota; kingdom Metazoa; phylum Arthropoda; class Insecta; order Orthoptera; family Acrididae; genus Schistocerca; species Schistocerca piceifrons. Next base: position 96,983,462 of record NC_060141.1, read on the forward strand.
AGAACTACCGAAAGCCGGCGCTTTTAAAAACATCGCAAATCAAACAGCGCCAAGCGGTTCGCTGTCCTTCGGGCTTTCGTAGCGAGCGCGTGGACCTTGGAAGTCCTTAACGGACGAGTACGACAAGTGCTCTTGTGGCCTACCGACTTTTCACTTCAAGTAACGCTGCGTCCCGCCAGAGTAGTTTAAATAGTCCATAATTAGATATGTTTTGTATCTCAACGGTCACTTGGCTGTGCAGCGGAGAAGTGTGATAACAGCCTGTGTAAAGTTAAGCGACTTTCTGCGTGCCGCTTAATGTTGATCAGAGATATGGCAGACAGAGAATCAAATGACGCATTTTCGTTTCAATTCGATATACACTTCTGACCATTGAAATTGCTAAACCACGAAGATGTCGTGCTACAGACGCAAAATTTAACCATCAGGAAGAAGATGCTGTGATATGAAAATGATTAGTTTTTCAAAGCATTCACACGAGGTTGGCGCCGGTGGCGACACATACAACATGCTGACATGAGGAAAGTTTCCAACCGATTCCTCATACACAATCAGCAGTTGACCGGTGTTGCCTGGTGAAACGTTGTTGTGATGCCTCGTGTAAGGAGGAGAAATGCATACCATCACGTTTCCGACTTTGATAAAGGTCGGGTTGTAGCCTACCGCGATTGCGGTTTAACGTATCGTGACATTGCTGCTCACGTTGGTCGAGATCCAATGTCTGTTAGCAGAATATGGAATCGGTGGGTTTAGGAGGGTAATACGGAACGCCGTGCTGGATCCCAACGGCCTCGTATCACTAGCAGTCGAGATGACAGGCATCTTATCCGCATGGCTGTAGTGGGTCGTGCAGCCACGTTTCGATCCCTGAGTCTACAGATGGGGACGTTTGCAAGACAACAACCATCTGCACGAACAGTTCGACGACGTTTGCAGCAGCATGGACTATCAGCTCGGAGACCATGGCTGCGCTTACCACTGACGATGCATCACAGACAGGAGCGCCTGCGATGGTGTACTCTACGACGAACCTGGATGCACGAATGGCAAAACGTCATTTTTTCGGATGAATCCATGTTCTGTTTACAGGATCATGATGGTCGCATCTTTGTTTGGCGACATCGCTGTGAACACACATTGGAAGCGTGTATTCGTCATGGCCATACTGGTGTACCACCCGGCGTGATGGTATGGGATGCCATTGGTTACACATCTCGGTCACCTCGTTGACGGCACTTTGAACAGAGCGAGTTACATTTCAGATGTGTTACGATCCGTACCTCTACTCTTCATTCGATCTCTGCGAAACTCTACATTTCAGCAGGATAATGCACGACCGCATGTTGCAAGTCCTGTACGGGCCTTTCTGGATACAGAAAAAGTTCGACTGCTGCCCTGGCCAGCACATTCTCCAAATTTCTCACCAATTGAAATTTTCTGGTCAATGGTGGCCGAGCAACTGGCTCGTCACAATACGCCAGTCACTACTCTTGGTGAACTGTGGTATCGTGTTGAAGTTGCATGGGCGGCTGTACCTGTACACGCTATCCAAGGTCTGTTTGACTCAATGTCCAGGCGTATCAGTGCCGTTATTACAGCCAGAGGTGGTTGTTCTGGGTAGTGATTTCTCAGGATCTATGCACCAAAACTGAATGAAAATGTAATCACACGTCAGTTCTAGTATAACTTATTTGTCCAATAAATACCCGTTTATCATCTGCATTTATTCTTGGTGTAGCAATTTTAAGGGCCAGTAGCGGAGAATATATAGATGAAACTCACACAGATAATGATGCATGTTTGGAGTCCGTCGACGGGGTGTAACAAGACCATTGTTGTTCATGTAATGCATTAATGACTTACCGAATATTGTCTCTGTATTCCATCTTTTTTAGAGATGGTTGCGGTACTCGGCTGTTCGATACAGGATGTCAAATTAAACACCTTTCAGCCGTCTAGGTTCCAGACTTATTTTATTTGGTAACCAGTTTCAGCGTTTTACTACGCCATCTTCAGGGCCCTGACAGACGTGTAAGAGGATTCTACCTCGGTTTTGATCAAAACAGGGCCCAGCAGTACTGGTATTAGTAGGTTTTTGCTATAGCGATCACAATCACGATAGGTCTGCAGATGAGGGCTGAAGTGATCGCTATAGCAAAAACCCAGTAATATCAATATTGCTGGGCCCTGTTTTGATCAGAACAGAGGTAGAATCTTCCCACATGTCGGTCAGGAGCCTGAAGATAGCGTAGTAAAACGCTGAAACTGGTACCCAAATAAAATAAGTTAGGAAACTAGACGGCTGAAAGGTGTTTCATTTGATATCCTGTACCGAATATTGAATTAGTGCATAAGTTAGTAGCGTTTCTCCACAAGTTTAATAAACACAACAGATACGCATAACGTAGATTTTATTCATCAATAATATATTCTCCTTCACTATTTACAACAGTCTGCCAACGCTGTGGTAACTTTGCAATTCCGCGACTTTAGAAATCACGTGCTTTTAAGGCGACGAACTCGTCGAGACATATTCGGGGAGCATTTTCGTCCGTAAAGGAAGTTCCTTGAAAGTTGTTCAGTAGAGAGCGAGAAAGGTGAAAATGTGAAGGTGAATAAGATTGGTGCGGAATGACTTCCGAACCCAACTCTTGTAAAGTGTTTTCTGTCAGTCTAGCATAATGCGGGCGGGCGTTAACGTGGACTAGCATCAGTTCACGCAGTCTTCCTGCTCGTTGTTCTTGGACTGCGTCTGTAAGACGTCTCAGTTGTTGACAATAAATGTCAGCAGTTATAGTTACACTTCGCGGAAACAATCTGTAATATGACACGACATCGCTGTTCCACAGATGCATGACGCTGTCGTTTCTGGATGCGCACAGGTCTATGTACGAGCAGTTGCTGCTTTGTTTGTGCTTCTACGTCATACTCCGCAAGCCACCTAATGGTGTGTGGCGGGGTCCCGGCGGAGGTTCGAGGCCTCCCTCGGGCATGGGTGTGTGTGTTTGTCCTTAGGATAATTTAGGTTAAGTAGTGTGTAAGCTTAGGGACTGATGACCTTAGCAGTTAAGTCCCATAAGATTTCACACACATTTGGACATTTTTTGGTGTGTGGCGGAGGGTACTCTTGTACCCCTAACTGAGCCCTCCAACCCTGTTCCACTCACGTGTAGAGCGTGGAAAAAATGATTGTCCGTTCGCCTCTGGTTTGGCTTTATTTCTGAAATTTTCTCCTCGTGGTCATTACGCAAGGCATATCTGGGGGAAGTAATACATTGTCCGACTCTTTCCGAAAAGAACTCTCTCGAAATTTCAATAGCAAACCTCTCCGTGGTGCGCAACGCCTCTCTTGAAATGTCTGTCAGTGGAGTTTGTTGAGCGTCTATGGAACGCTCTCGAGCCAACTAAACGATCAATAGTAAATCATTCCATTCGTTTCTTTTCCTTAACATAAAAATACCATTTCTCATTACCAATAAAGATACATGATAGGAAAGGTCGGTGTTGTTCACGAGCCGATTGACGACCAACAATCAGAGATACACAGAGGCCAGCTGCTGATTTTTGTCATTTTTGGTTAGAGCACGCGGTACCCATACATCCAATTTTTGAACCTTCCCCACTGAGCCATGCGTGGCTCGTGTTCGTGTCATATGTCATTTGACATCCTGTTTTTACTGGACCACCACCTCGTTGTGTTAATTTCAATTACTGGTGTCACTGAGTTGCCGCCTTGCCAGCCCGTGAGCGCAGCAGCGGCGCTTATCGATATAAGCCCTGGCGCATTATCTTTGCTGACTGCTATTACTTCCCAGTTGTCGTGTGTTCTGGTTAGTTTGGATGTATCAGTGAGTTGGGAGGCGCTAGCAGTGCAGTTCGGACCTCGCAGTGCTTAACTTAGGACGTGGCAGAAGTTCAGTGGGGGCGCGGCTGCAGTGAGTTCCGGACAGCCATGACGGTTGCCGATACATATCACTCGGGTGCGGACCACCTTGGCTGGTCGTCGGTGGGTCGTCTTGTCGGACGACATGTATGTTGGCCCGCGATCACTTATGGGTTGACTGCGTGACTCGTGATTCGTCCTTGTTATTGTACAGTCGCTGCAATTAGTATTGTCTAGTCCTTCGTGCAAGTGTTTGTGAAACTGTGTGTAGCTTGTGATGTCGACTACTCAGTTATTTTAGTGCTGTCTCCGTGCTGATAGGGTGGCAGTCGGTCGGTTGGTGTGGATCGGCCAGGAAATTTCCGTGGGGCGTAGTTGGTCAGGCCAACTGGTGGTCTCTACGCAGTGTCGGAATTTGTGGGGCTGTTCCCATTGCTACGAGGTCCATGGCTCACCGACCCTGGACACGAAAGTTGAGTTTGGATTTAATTTACCAGCAAGTTAAGACTGTTCACATTGCGCCGTTTGGTTCTTGTTGTTGACTGTTAGGACATTCCCGCGAGCAATAACGTGCGTGTTCAAGTTGGCGAAGGTTTAGCCACCGTCCTGTGGAGTCTAACTGTATTTGGTTATTTGCAATTGAAGTGCACCGGCGGAATTTTCTGCCTTGTGGCCGTTAACGTTCCGGTTACCTGCCCTGGCCGTTGACGTAAATTTAGGTAGTGTCCTTTCCTCACCGTGTTGTCGCTGTCCAGCTGGTGTGTAGTTCGACAGCTTAATTGATGGTTTTATGTTTGCAGTGAACTCCCGGTTGCGTGCTGGTCGAGTGCAGCGCACTCTCTATCTCACCTAAGTGAACGTTAGAATTTCAAGTGCTGACCGACCCCTGAAACTTCTGAGCGCCGTTAGCTGCACTGTATTTTCTTATTTCCTGTTGTGTGGATTTGTATGGCTCATAGCCGATGGTTTTGAATTAATGTTGAATTGGTTTCCGTGGTGTTTTAAGTCACGGGCCTTCAGCCGCTTTAAAATTAAAGCTCCTTGCTTTTCAAGTGTTAGATTGTTTGGGCCATCAGCCTGATTGAAATATTGTTTAAAGATAAAGCCTTGGGCCTTCTGCCTACTAAAAAATTATTTTAGTTGTGTTTTAAGTCATGGGCCTTCAGCCGTTTTTAAAGTTAAGGATCTTTGTCTTTCGGTCATCAGACACTTTGGGGCCTTCAGTCCAACTGGAGATAAGGCCTTTTCCATTGTGTTTTTTTTTTTTAATGAAATTTTACCTTGAGTCTTAAATCATGGGCCTTCAGCCGTCTTTAAATGAAGGTTGTTGCTTTTCAAGTGTTAGATTTTTTGGTCTTCAGCCCAAAGTTATAGAATTTACTTAACGAGAGGCCTTCTGCTTTCTAAAAGTTCTCTTTGGCGTCTGAATTTTGAGTTAATGGCTTTTAGCCGTCTTTTTTTTAAAAATTAGAATGGTTGTGTCCTTAAGACACAAGATAGTGTGGCGTATTCAGCCGATAAATAAGTTCAAGAATTTGCACTGTAATGTTTGGTCAAATAAATAAAGTTGTTTGTGTTCGACTGTAACTGACAGCCGCTCATTTTGGCCCCTTTCCACAATTCCAACTACCTGTCCTGTCCTGCGGGTTTAGCAGGGCGTTTCACCCACTGCATGCAAATGTATCACGACGGCGGAATGATCACAGTTCATCACATTTGCCAGTTCTCGAATACACTAACATGTGTTATTGTGCATTAACCTGTTTAAACGATCTTCATGAAAGCCCGAAGGTCTTCCTGAACGTCGAGAGTTACTAATGTCAAAACGATCCTCCCTTAAAACGAGAAATACCGTTTTTTGTTGTATTCTGTCTAGTGGCATTAACTTCATACATAGTGCAAATGTTTCTGCCAGCCTCCGCTGCTGTCACCCCTCTACTGAACTCAAACAGAAGAATATGTCGGAAATGTTCCGATATCCACTTGGCACTCCATTTCCTAGCGTCCACAGCTCCACTCACTATATCCAAACGACAAAATGGCAACATGTAAACTCAAATAGCAAAAATGACAATCGATAATCAAACCCGTAGCAACAGGAATGCGAACAAGCAAAGCGAAAGCTTTAAGAACTAATGCATCCAACTAATAGTATTACTCGACAGCTCGGACTCTTCCCAGTTAGTCCTGTTACTTGTGAGGGAACTCTAGTGCAATAACACCAAGTTAAATCTCGACAAAACATAGATGTAATAGACTGATACTTAGGTGTGCGGGGTACTACCGCGAAGAATGTAACACGTAGAAAACAAGATCGACGCTTAGTCGAAAGCCGAAAACGCAGTAGACAGCGAGCACTGTGATTTCAGTTACCGATAGCTGAAAACAGTAACCTTGAATGAAAGCAATAATCGCCTTACGCATCGACACACAGTTCAACAGGAGTTCCAAACATATCTCCAGGTCTACAAAGCAATGTACCTGATGTATTCGAGAGTCGGAATAGCAGATTAAGCCTAGGGCAAAGATTAACAAATTGTTCTTGATGTAGATAAATTCAGACCTGTGTAATCCATGAAAGGTAAAAGCGTGGCTTACTTTGCCGGCTGCAGTGGTCGTGCGGTTCTAGGCGCTGCAGTCTGGAACCGCGAGACCGCTACGGTCGCAGGTTCGAATCCTGCCTCAGGCATTGATGTGTGTGATGTCCTTAGGTTAGATTTAACTAGTTCTAAGTTCTAGGGGACTAATGACCTCAGAAGTTGAGTCCCATAGTGCTCAGAGCCATTTGAACCATTTGAACCGTGGCTTACTTTGATTACAGTTACAAGTTATAAATATAAGATCTTATTTTCACATGGAATCAATAAAGTTGCGTAATTAACTTGACGTATATTTTCACGGAAACCTAGTGTACCTTGAAATACACGCGCCACAGTACTGTAGCGCACCGCTAGAGGCGACAAGAGCAAAATGACAGAGCCGACTGATATAGTGGACTATCGTGGTGTAATTCGTTTTCCGTATTTGCAGCCGCATTATGTTACTACAGTGACCAGTCAGTTACTCTAAGTGTACTGCAGCAACGCATCATCATATTGCCCAATGGATAGGTTGCGCATACGCTTTAAATGTTGTTGCCGAACAAATATGATGACGAAGAACGAGGTGGCACTCCAGGATCGCAAGAGAAATGGTGCTCGAAATCTGGCTTGTCACGAAGCGATAGTGGAAAAATTGAAAATCAGTCGAGGGTTAGTTATTTGTATCTTTCATGACATTCTAAAGGTGACAAAGCTCGTCGCCCGCTGCTTCGCTGCAGCTAACATCCATTCACAAAACCCGTCGAATCGAGGCAGCAGGGGAATTATTGCAGCTGTGTCACGCCATTCCAGATGGTTTCTCTAAACGTCTAACCTTCAAGGAGGAGACAAAGAAGCAAAGCATGCTGAGCAAACGTGTGGATTCACCAACACCGAAAAAAGCGTTGACCCAATCAACATCGGACAAGGTGTGTTTTTAGACTGCCATGGCGTGAGGCTAACAGTTTACGCTCGTAAGTAGGAAACCGTCACAGGACCATAAGCACTTCGAGAATGAATAACACCAGTACAAAGTTCCAACATCGCAGCTTTATTTGCTTCTGGTGATTCTTCGTATAATGAGTCATATAGAGTCAGCCGTGTCAGACAAATATTTGATAGCAACGACGTGCAGATATCCGAAATGTAGCAACCACATAGACCAAAATGCGGGTAAAAAACGACAAGTTGCAATCCACGTATACGATTCTGGGAAACTATAGTTTGATCTACAAAACAGAATGCATAAAAGACCTTTTTATGGCCCATACGTGATAACTGTGGAAAGACCGGTTACTGTCCTGCTGCACCTCAAAACTGTAATAACGGTAAAATAAGTTGCAGTAAACTTCCGACCTATAGTGCAACAAATCACAAATTATTGAAACTGATCAATGCAAATAATTTATTTGAACAGGCTTATACACTCCTGTAAAAGAATATTTACATTTGTTAACATCAGTATGTAGCAGAAACAGTAAAACACAATTTCAAGCTTTTTTGCTTTACAGTGGTCATAGCTATGTAGTATTAATACTTTTGGTGTAATAAGTTTTCATGTAAGACTAAGACTCATTTTGGGAAAAAAGTATCTGTTGTCAAGAGATAAAGTGATTTAAAGCTTTATTTATTACGGTACTTTCGGCGTAATCCCAAGTTTGGATAAATAATAACCAAGCAATCGGTTTCAGACACTGTGGAAGATCTGAAAATAGTATTACAGTAGTGTGCTTTTAATTAAAGTGCCAAAGCATCGTTGTCATTTATACCTTGATACGATAAATTTTTATTCAAGGGAACTTCTGTAACACTTCCTGCAAATAGTGCAGATTGTCAGAAACCGATAATTTGGCTACTGATGATTCAACATTGTGATCGTGCCAAAGGTTACCTAAAAAAACAAGACAGTTTTGTCACAATTTCCATTCTGTTGAAGAAGAAAAATCTGATTCTTACATTTTACGTGAGGATTGAATTTTTGCAATGCTTATCCCCAATGGTGAGATGTTTTCAGTACAATGGTATATCGTACTCAGCTTCTTATTTTTGATGTGGCAGTAAATATAATATTTGCAGGTACATGTCGATGTTAGATAATTTCTGATTTATAATGGAGAATTGATTTCCTGGTTTTTACTCACAGATTTATTTTTCATCGAGGACGTACCTTGTAAGAAGTAGGTGAGGGCAGCTCATATCAAAATTTTCCGTACAATTTGCGAGAAAGCCGGAATATGTAATGAAAATGGAAATAAACGTTTGGCGTCATTAACTGGGAAGCCCCTTGCTGGGCAGGTCGGGCTGCCTTGGCGCAAGTCTTATTATATTTGACGCCACATTGGGCGACCTGAGCGCCGGACGGAGATGAAATGATGAGTAAGACAGCACAACACCCAGTCCCTGAGCGGAGAAAATCCCCGACCCAGCAAGGAATCGAAACCGGGCCCGTAGGACGGCAATCCGTCACGCTGACCACTCAGCTATCGGGGCGGACTGTATATTTAGTGTGCATTGATTAGTAGCAAGTGTACACAACGCCTTTTCTCCTGAAAACTCAAAACTACTTTTCGATTCGTTGCTTGTTCTGCCACATGATGTCTTCGAAAGAAAGACTTCTCACGGAACTCACATATCGGCATCTCCCCGAAACTGTCGCCTCTCTCTATGGTAACTTCTGAGACGAAAACTTCCCTTGCCAGAAACCAATCTGTTGAAACCAGTTTCGAAGAGATACTTCAGTTTAACTCTGATCGGCTAAAAAGAGGTCTCCTTAATGTACACTAGTCCATCGAATAATAATAAGCTCAAACGTGTCTGCATATTGCATCTTGTTACGATACATCCGCCTTCGCAAGTTCTTTTCTTGCCCGGTTTTTCCGAGAAATAATGGGCTGGTGATGTCTCATCTCTTTCCTCCCTTTCCTCCTCCCTTTCAATATTCGGCACTGTACGTCTACGACTCTTGAAACATTTTAAATCGCAGCCCGAAAATTACGAAGTACTACCGCACAGAATATACGTATTCGCGACGTTGTTCGCGAACTGGAATTCCAACACCCAATACCTTTGAAGCTGTAGCTGTATTTTTGGACGAACTCTTATATGTAAAGCTTCGTTTCGAGACAAATCACAATGCTGAAAATGGTTCAAATGGTTCTGAGCACTATGGGACTTAACATCTGAGGTCATCAGTCCCCTAGAAATTAGAACTACTTAAACCTAACTAACCTAAGGACATCACACGCATCCATTCCCGAAGCAGGATTCGAACCTGCAACCGTAGCAGTCTGGCTGTTCCAGACTGAAGCGCCTAGAACCGCTCGGCCACCGAGGCCGGCAAATCACACTGCTATCAAAACCAGTACTCTTACAAAAACACTAGTTCACAGCAACAGCTCTCGAAAGCAGAACACTCCAACACTCGTAAACACTGTACATCGCAAAGAGAGCTGAGATAAAACGTATAACAACTGAAGCTCATCATCACATGATGTTGTTTACTGACAGCATAGCAACTGGCTGCATTATCCTGCCGACCTATTAACGTGGGTCGTGGAGGATCGTTGCTCAACGTTGATGTTCCATGGGAAACAGTGTTATGTCCCCTCTACGGGGTCGAATTGTCAGCAGTCGTAGGCTGTCTGTTGGGCCTTGAAGCTGTACTGATTTATAAAAAAGGGAACTATCTTATTAATGCACTGTGGATTGTAGCTAAATAAATGTGAAACATAGGCTGCAGTTGCGTCTGGGGTGAAGGTCACATCTAAAAACAGTAACTGAAATGTAATGTTATTTGTTTCTCTAATTTCATAGCGCCACAATATTACTTTCTGATATTCACATTACATGAATGACGCTGGTTGTGACGTAGCAATGTTGCAAAAAAAAAAAAAAAAAAAAAAAAAAAAACGCTGATTTTTGTGTTTCGTAAAGGGCAGAAGTTCACATGCCTATATATTTGGGTAGGCTCGTTCATGTTGTGAGCTGCAGTAACTTCATGGTCTCGATAAAGCGAGGTCATGCAACGCTCTCTGAGCGAGATGAACTAAGGAAGTTTATATGCTGTGAATTTAAAAGAGGATAAAGAAGGTAACCTATCCGCATTTTGTATTTTGAGTAGCAGTACCATTACAACAAAAATGTTCTACGACCGGTTTCGGCCTATAGGCCATTCGCTAGTGTTCACAAATGCCTCTAAAGGAGAGATAAGGAGAATCTTAGAATAAGTCCCTATCAGAGTAAGGGGAAGCTGGATTAAATCTCCTCTCCTGCTTTAACCTCTTCGTCTCACCCCACGTCCTCACTTATTTGCTGGATGTCTTCCTCTACAGATTTTATCCGCTACAGTTCCCTATAGTAACGTACAAGTAATTGCCTGATGTTTTAGTACGTGTCCTGTCATGCTGTCTCTTCTTCTTGTCAGTATTTTCCATACGTTTCTGTCTTCACCGCTTGTGCGGAGAACCTTCTCATTCCTTACCTTATCAGTCTACCTAATTTTCAGCATTCTTCTGTAGCACTGCGTCTCAGACGATTCAGTTATCTTTTGTTCTTGTTTCCTCACAGCCATGGTTCACAACCATACAGCGTTGTGCTGCAAACAGAAATTTTTGCCTCAAATTAAGCTCTGTTTGATACTAATAGTCGTCTTTTGACCAGAAATGCCCTCCTTTCCTGTACTAGTCTTCTTTTTACGCCCTCCTTGCTTCGTCCCCCATGAGTTATTTTGCCTCCACTGGAGTAGAATTCCTCAACTACGTCTACATCGTCGTTACAGATTTTGTTGTTAAGTTTTCCGCTGTCCTAACTTCTGCTACTTTTCATTACTTTCGTCTTCAGTCGGATTACTGTCAATTCATATTCTGCACTCATTAAACTGTACATTCCGTTCAAGAGGACTTGTAATTCTTCCCCAATTTCACTGACGACAATTTTATCAGCGAATCTTATCACTCATATCCTTTCAACTTAAATTTTAATCACTCTCCTGAACCTTTCCTTTTATTTTCATCGTTGCTTCTTCGATCTTGAACACGGGTGGAAGCAGCAACTGCAAAATGCAGCCTTCGTGAGGGAAACATGAACAGCAGCCAAATCAGTTACAATAGGGGAAAGATTAATTAAAAACTCCTTGACCTAAGTTTCGACGTCTTTAAAACGTCTTCTTCAGAAAGATCAATGATTGTACCTAAAATGTTTACTGTTATATACGTGTTAGAATATTGGTGTATAGTAAGACAACAAATCATTGACTTACAAAGAATTTTTACTATTTTTGGGTAAATAATGCTGCGAAGTTACATTAAAAATGCAGCGTCAAGGCAGAATCAAAGATAAAATTCACCTCCATGATCGTGCCAACTGTCATCAGAAAGTGCTTCACAAACTCAGCTGGTGAACTGATGGCGCGTAGATGTCTCTTCAGCTGAGGAAAATGTCGTACGAAAGAGAGGCGGTACATTTATAAGCGAAATAAGTGTGCCTTTAAGTAAGGGAGGGAATCACTCTGAACTGACTAGAAATCAACTACAGAATTAAAAAATTGAAATACTGTCATAAAAAAGGGAGGCTTAGTGCCCGTATGACAGTACGAAATGACAAAAATACAGCTTTTTATTTGGTTATCGTCAATAAAACTATTTTCCGAACCAATGACGTAGCTCAAATATAAAGAAATTATATATAAAGTGATAAAGGGAATGGAGGTCGAGGTTGTGACGTGTCAAATAAATTTGACTGGCTTTAGTGCCGTCACGATGTTTTTTGTCGTTTCAAATTATTGCAACGCAGCCAGGAAGTAAGTTAACTCGAAGAGCTTTACATACGATATGTCAAATTTTTATAACTAATATTCATCTTAACACCTATGTTGTAGAAAGCCAGTAGTGTCGAGTCACACAAGCATTCGAAAAGAGGAGGCAAAGGTCAACCTTGTGTCGTCGACCGCGGCACCGACTGGGCACACCAAAGATCGTCTTGGGCGAGCTAGTTGCTACCAGAACAACCGGCAGCCATGAAATGTTCATTTGTAATTATTAAAAATAATGGTAGCGCTCTACGTTTGTCTAAATGAATGGTTCCCCTATGGCTTTCTATGGGAGTAGAGTCAGTCACTATTGAGGGTCGAAGAGAGAGGGAATCAAGATCGGTAACCCGACGTGCTCGTTAGTGCATCGTAGTTAGGACACGTTTGCAAGTGTCACAATCGAGACCCAATTGATAGTAAGTGTATCAATTATTTCGTGGGTATGAGAATGTCCTAGAATTTTAATGTGAATGTAATTTACGTTGTTCTTGGTTGGAAAGTTCAGAAAGGAAAGGGATGACGTGTTGCAGTAACTTATTTTGGGTACTAGAAACGGAACTATATTCCGAATTTGATTCGGAATAGGGCTCCCCGTATTTTATTTTGTGTATGGGCTTATTCAAGTGATAGGCTGATTTTGGTGGCTGATAGGAATTTTAGTGAGTGGTGAGGTACGACAGTTTTGAATACCGAATTCGGTATTTTTCTGAATGGGTCCGTTTGTGGTTGATGTGTTCTTAGTTTGTGCACACGCCAGTAGACTGTGTGTTGCAAATGGTTATTGGTGGTTGAGGAAGACACTCTCTAAGGCAGCTGATCACTAGCCGCTAGTTTATTTTTTGCCTAGATACATACTACGAGGTGTTAACATTTGTCGTTTATAGAGTGGTGGTTTATTGAGCTGTAGTCTCTAGTTCTAATTGATCCGTGGATCAAGCACACAAACACGCGGACCCGAATTCATGCTTATAGTCAGCGTACTTCGGCCTTAAGGAGTAACAGTGACATGACAATTAAGATAGTGGTACTCTAGTTGAACCATCTTGACGCGGAAACCCAACTTATCATTATTTTAGTAGTTCAGTGTGACTAATGACATTAACTTATGTTTTTCTAAGTGGGAACGCGATAAGCCAACAACTGAAGATGCTGAATTTTTTAACATGGTGGTGGGGTGTAGGTGTTTTCTTCTTTTATTTTCATCCCGTCACTCGTTCACATTACGACGTTGGTTTATTGCAAAACAAAACATACTGAAAAAATAGAACATAAACTATAGTTCGTAAAGTCTAATCTAAAGCCGCACGAGTTTTCATTTCCATTCAAATTTAAATATATGAATCATTTTATAGGTAATTTGAAAGGGAGAGAATCTAATGAAATTCAGTTTTACAAGTAGCTGAAGGTCGCTAAAGTTGGAGGTGAGGTATAGACTGCGAACTGACGCTTGTTGATATAGAGAGATTAATGTGCAAGGAATCGCTTAATACGCTACAAGCCATTAAACCAGTAAAAAGTGATTTCAATGAGGTATCGAGTCAAAATAGATGGTGGATATAATTTAAGAATGCTTTCAACAATTTTCAGAAGGAATGGACAATTCTCTGTCTAAAGATAGTAATAAATAAGGAAAATGAAATGAGCATATGGTATCGTTGGTCGGGAGGCCCCATCCAGGGAAGTTCGGCCGCCAAGTGCAAGTCGTATTTCAGTCGACGCAACACTGGGCGACTTGCGCGCCGGTGATGAGGATGAAATTATGATGACAACACAACACCGAGTCTCCGAGTGGAGAAAATCTCCAACCTGGCCGGGAGTCAAACTCGGGCCCCTTACATGGGAGGCGAGCACGTTACCAAGCAGCTGAAAAGGCGGACAATAAATAAGGAATAAGCGTATAATAAGGAATAAGTAGATAACTGAATACCAGAGGTTAAATTTAGTGAAATTAATCGTCGTTGACTTAAAAAACCATCACGTCTCTGGATTAAAAAACAAATTGTGTTTCATTGAAATCCGTTTGTATATTAAATTAACAATTTCGTGATGCTTTTTGAGTTGTAAGTAACCTTAGGACTGTATGAATAGTTTATTTTTACGGCAAAGGTATTTTTAAATACAGATTAGTGCTACGGGCCGTTACTGTGAGGTTATTGGAGGTTAGCTTCACTCGTTGAATTACGTGTGGTGTAAGATACTTATCTTTGGTAAGGAGAGGGGAAAGGGAGGTCTTCGATTCAAGATAATTCATATTATCATATTTTTATTTCTAGTAGCACGATAAATACGTCGTAAAAGTGTTTGGTAGTATTCTCTGGCACGATTATTGGGTGCTAATTTTACGAAGTTTTCTCCATACAACGGATTGATTGGCATTCGTAATATTTTATGTTCACGATTAAGAGAAATTTAATTATAAAAGAGTGGATATCGATTTATTCCGGAGGTATCCAATAGAGCTGGGAGGAATAATTTCCATTTCAGACAACATTAAATTTTCTATTACGTGTTGCGTTCATCTATATTAATACAACGTATATCCTTACCTGACAAATCAGATACGTCTCTATTGCATTCCTCCATTATTATTTAGTAACATTAGTTTTTCAATTTTTTCTCGATTTTCTCTTGTGCTGGCGCGAGATCGTGCCTAAGCGTCTTAAACACTACAAATTACGTGGACATTGACAGGTAACAATTTCGGCACACTGCAAGGTAAGCGAAATGTTGGGAAAAAATGGAAAAATGAACGGGAGCAATTTAAAAACTAGTCTTTTTAGATAGAACAGAGTAGCTTCTAGACACGCAGACTGTAATAAAGCTATCATTTTCCTCTCCACCCATTCTTTTGGTATTATGTTTGTTAAGTCAAATTTTTAATTTAGACCTTTACTTACTCCTTTCGTATATAAGGCTATATTTCTGTCTTTACTATAGACCGCACATTATGTACCTCCTAGCTTCTGCTGACGCATTTTTGGTTTTTCTATACACTAACTTTGGTATACGTTCTGCGAATTTTTTCTACGAATCTATGATGTCGATTAGGCTGTAGGTACCCAATTGAATCCTGAAGCCAAATTGATCGTCATCTAACGGCTTCTCAATTTTCTTTTCCGTTCTTCTTCGTATTATTCTTGTCGGCAACTTGGATTCTTAGCTGTTAAGTAGATTGTGTGATAGTTCTCGCAATAGTCTGCCCATGCTATTTTTGGAATCGTGTGGGTGATACTTTTCCAAAAGTCTTGTGATACATCGCCAGCCACACAAATTCTTCACATCAACTTGAAGAGTCGTTTGGTTACAACTTCCCACAAATGGTTTTAGAAATTCCTATGGAATGTTATCTATCCTTTCAGCCATATTTAATCTCAAGACTTCCAAAGCTCTTTTAAATACTGAGTCTGAGATTGAATACCATATATTTGCCTCGTCGAATACAGTTTCTTTTTCTATAACGTCGTCAGCCAAGTCCTACCAGTCATAGACGCCTTCAGTGTGCTCTTTCCACCTATTCGCTCTTTCCTCTGCATTTAACAGTGGAATTCCCATTGCTGTCTTAATGTTGCCGCCCTTGGTTTTAATTTCACAGTAGGTTATCAGCCCTTCCGAGAACCATTTCTTTTTCGATTCCTCAAAATTTTTCCTGCAGCCAGTTCGCCTTCGCTTCCTTGTTCTTCCTATTCATTTAATTCCTGCGTGATTTATATTACTGTAGTCCTGTCTTTCCTTAAACATTTTTGTACTTCCTTCTTTCGTAGATCATTTACCCAAGGTTCCTTCGCAGTTAAGTTTCTAATTTCCGTGTTTGTCTTTCCAACATTTGTGAGTGCCCTTTTTAGAGCTGTCCACTCCTCTTCAACTGAACTCCCTAGTCTCGTATTTCTTATCGCGTATCCACATCCTCAGCGAACTCCAAATGCATCTCGCCATTCCTCAGCATTTCAATGTCGCGTTTCCTCATTCTCTGTTTCTTTTGGATGCTTCTCATAATATTCAGTCCAATCTTCATCATTACTAAATTGTGACCTGAGACTATATCTCCTCCTGGTCGCCCTTTACAATCCAATATCTGATTTTGGAACCTCTGTCTGACTGTGATATCATGCAGCTGGAATCTCCCTGTGGCTCTGGGTCTTTTCGAAGTATATCTCCTCCCCTTGCGATTTTTGAACAGGTTATTAGCTAATACCACCCGAAATTTACTGAAAAACTGAATTAATTTTTTTCGTCTCATTCCTGTTACCAAGCTCATATCATCACGTTACAGTTTCTTCTCTTCCTTCCTCTACAACCGAATTTCAATAACCCATGATTATTACATTTTTATTTCCCTTCACATACTGAATTACCCTTTCAGTATCTCATACACTATCTCTACCTCTTCATCTCCTGTTTGCGACGTCGGCATGTACACCTGGACCATCTTTGTCGGCTTTAATTTTCTGTCTAATTTGACGGGAACAACCCTATCATTAAAATGTGCACAGGGTTTCATTCTCTGCTCTACTTTCCAAGCCGGCCGGTGTGGCCGTACGGTTCTAGGCGCTTCAGTCTGGAACCGCGTGACAGGTCACAGGTTCGAATCCTGCCTCGCGCATGGATGTGTGTGATGTCCTTAGGTTAGTTAGGTTTAAGTAGTTCTAAGTTCTAGGGGACTGATGACCACAGACGTTAAGTCTCATAGTGCTCAGAGCCATTTGAACATCTACTTTCCAATTTCTAACGAATGCCACTCCCGACATGCCATTTACTACTACTTTCGATATTTCCTTATATTAGCCTGACCATAAATCCGTAACTTCTTTCCATCTGACACGAAGGGCATCCGGACATCGCTTAAACTACTCGTGCCAAATCCGTTAATAACCATGATGAACCTGCGCCGATGCAGGAAAAAGGCAAACGGAAAGAAGAAAAGTAATCAATACGACACTGGTCGCGTTATTTCCTTTACCTATCTATAGCTAATCATGTACCTTAAGATAACCGATAAGTCATCTGTGCGCCTGTTTTCCGTTTCAGATCACCGAACGTCCGCCAAAGAATGTATGCTATGCACATGTTGACTGTCAGCAACCAGTCCGGTATACCAGGCACTTATGCAACCCACTACACACTTCTGATCTGCGGGTACGGGCGTACAGGGTGACGCAGTTCGAGAGACGACAAATAAAAGCAGCGGCTGATATTGTAGCAAGTTCCGTGAAAACAGCAGTCGTCTCCAATATATTTAAAGTAAATAAAACTTAGTAACAGACTCTAAATTTACGCAAATTAGTAGTCAACTATGGGACAAGTCGACTTTGGGTTCCAACCGATATTCATAAGTACTGATGTTAACCTATGCACCGTTTAGTCCCCAAAAACACTAGCCACAACCACATTACCGGCATTTGTAGCAAACTTTCGTAGTTGAATACGTTTGTCTTCCAGTTATCTGTGCGTCCAGAGGTGGCTATACAGTACAATTCGAGAGGTAAACAGTTTGCCACAGTGATGACAAATGGTTCAAATGGCTCTGAGCACTATGGGACTTAACATCTGAGGTCATCAGTCCCCTAGAACTTAGAACTACTTAAACCTAACTAACGTAGGAACATCATACACATCCATGCAGGATTCGAACCTGCGACCGTAGTGGTCGAGCGGTTCCAGACTGAAGCGTCTAGAACCGCTCGGCCACATCGGCCAGCCAGTGACGACAAGTGGTCCCAGGTGAGGAGGTTATATCCTTCCACTTCGTCTCATCCATCTCTATTTGTCGGGTCTTTTCTTTCAAAAAGTGGTGCCCCGCTATGATCTCGTAATCTCCAGGATGAGGGATTGGGGGATGATGTCTCCCATTTGTTAACACTAATGTGATACATATTCATATTAGTCCCAATTATATCCTTAAATCGTTTCCTCTGACCTCCCGCTGCTAGAGTAAAATACTTGTTTGGAAATTTGGATACTGGGCATATCGACTACATGTCCTATCTTAACTGACATTTTAAAAAATTGTTCCTGCACTGATTGCGCGAGCTTCTTCAAAGATGCTGACATCTGTGCGTCTGTCGCACCATGCTGTATGCAGAATCTTCCTCATTCCTCGCTGGAGACAGTGTTCCAGTTCTTTAAAATGCCGTCTGTAGCAGGTCCAAGATTCAGATCCATATAGCAATGTAGAAAATACAGCTGACCTGTATATGAGCACCATTGTTGTAACATCGATATTATGATTGTCAAAAACTCTAGATCCTAGTCTGGCAAAGGATGTCCAGCGTGGTTAATACTGTACTGAATTTTCTAATCTATAACTTCACTTGATGAGAGGTAAGAAGAGATGTTAACTACTTGATTACTCATTCCGTCTATGGTGATACCTATATTTCTTCATTCATCCTGAGGGGGTATTTTTGAAAACGATTTGTATTCTGCTGTCATTCTTTTTGACATCAAACTTTTGTATGCTGTGAAAAAGGCATTCAGGGTTAACATCAGTTCTTTTCCGGACAGAGAAACCACTGCATTTTCATCAGCATATAACGGAACAGTGTTGCTCTCCTTGTATGTAGGGTGTTGCTGAAATCTGAAGTGCCTATTTAATAGATTTTGTAAAGTTTTAATTACAGTGATAAATACACAGTTTAATTATTATTCTACAACTGAGAATATAATACAAATCGTTTTGTTATTACTTACTATTATTACTTTTGGTATTAATTATTACTAAAAAAAGTGTAATTACATGCATAAGAAAGAAGGAAACCATTAGTCTTGATGGAAGTTTAGCGTGTTGTCCTTGTCATTTCCGTTTGGCAAGCGCCTTTTGTATAGGGACAAGGCGAACTAGGGAGATCCGGCGACAGTAATGAGATAGAGGCAATAGGTGGCCTTGTCGAGTTCCGTTTTGGGAACAACTTTTATTTGGAAAAAAGTTTACGGTAAGTGCTCTGAGCAGAGCGGTAGTAGGCAGACAGCAGTGACTGTGAAACGTGCGCTCCTCAAGACTTCACTATTTCTTCTAACATTTGCACGAAGTATTACAGGAAAAGGTTTATTAATACTTTTGTACTTAAAAATCGTCTCTGGTAATTATTATCCCTGGTTGCAAAGCTTATCAGGCTCAGTTATTCGTTTGTAGTAGTTGCTCGACTTTGCTTCAAGAACGCCGAATATGTGTAACCTTGACGATGCCATTATCTTATAGTTTTAACCACAGCAGTGAAGAATTTGCAGAAGTCTTTTTTGGCAACCACTTTCTCAACTGTACTGCTCAAACATAGCTAGCTACGGATTATTTAATTATCGTTATTGTCAAAGAGAACCAGTCTTAATTCAACTTGTTCTGTGATCAAATATGTTTCTTCAACATATTGTCATACCTGCAGAGTGTTAATGTTTGATTTCAAAATGCATTTCATTTTTCTTGCATCTTACGTTCAGTTGTAACATGATGAGCGTCACAGCAGCAGCAGCAGCAGTAGTTGCAGTGTTTTCTGAAATTTAAAGACTCAGAGTTTTACTCACTTTTGATGGTTCGTTTTGCTACATCGCTTGAGTAAAATTCAATTGCATAAAATCATTTTCTTAAAATTTCAAGAGTATAGTATCTTTATTAAAATGACAAACACTAACTTTGGCTGAATTTTGAAAAGACATAAAGTTTTGAAAATAAGTCAATAAAATATCTTGTCAGTTTCATTCTGGATCTCAAAAACAAAGTTTTACTTGTTTGTACTGTTTCGGGTGTCCAGCTGCGTGCAGTCATTTTCATAACACGACATTTCGGCAGCGTACCTTGCCGTCATCTTCAGGTGACAACTGCAGAAGGTATCACCCGAAGACAACGGCAAGGTACGCTGTGAAAATGTCGTGTTACGATAACGACTGCACCCGGCTGGATACCCGACAACAGTACAAACACTAGCATCGCCGGGAAAGCCTAAGATCATACAAGGCTTTACTTCATTAAAATTAACTTGAATAACTATTCCAAGTTGAATGAACAGGTTCAGTTTTCAAAATTCGTTCCTTCAGAACGCGGCGACAGTATATAGCAAATAGTAGCTTTAAATTTCAGGAGGTAGTTCTCAATATGTATTTAGTCAGAGTTTCTGTTCCAGTCGTAGATACAGTCACTACGTTTAGTGGAAAACATAGAAGGTAAGCAGAAAAGTGCTTGGAATACTTTATTGCTAGATATAACGACTTAGTGATTAGTCTGCTAAACACTTTAAAAGAAGTTTGATAGCCAAATTAAATTTTAATGAGGGAAACATGCCGTCAAAATTAGTCAAAGATTCCATTACAGTTTAACATAGTGTTCATGCGCAAATATTCTTGTCTGTATTGGTGACTACGCCTTTAGATGCTACGTAACACGGACAAAGTCGCAGCAAGGTCATCTGCTTCAAAGATATGACGAGACTCTCGATAAAACTAAAATTAAGAGAATAACAAACACTATGTAAGCGGTGATCATTGAGGGCGTTGCTACAGCATATATGCAACCCACCACGACTCCATTGCGGGTATATAAGCAACGGCATATAGGCAAAGAGTTAGTGTTGCCTTAGAATGGAAACTGTTTGGTCGCCCCTTATATCTGAGCATAGGAAAGGTGGCGACAGGGTCCTTTTAGGCGTACTGCGTACTCAACTCATACCGCAGAACGTATTAATAGTATGCTTCAGGGTTGTTTCCATTTTATGCACAATATTTCGACGATCGACCCCGCGATATCCTTTAGGTTCTGAGAGTTTCGCTGTTACACGCTTGAGTGAGGTAGCTGGCGAGTTGTGGCGCCATGAAAATTCGGAATCGGCATGGCCGGGGCTCGTCAGCAACCCTGTGTGGTGCGGAACATTAGCCGGAGCAAGAGGGGCAGCCCCAGCGCGTGGTCCAGGCCGACCGCGTAGCTGGGAATTCCATGTTGACGCTGTGTCGAGGAACGGGCTTTGTGTCGATGTAGGAGATCTGTATGCCGGGAGTGCCAAAGATGGCAGACTTGTGATATTATAATGGCAGACATTTCACAGTTCATGTAGAAATTAATAAACTATTGGCCATTAAAATTGCTACACCACGAAGATGAAGTGCTACAGACGCAAAATTTAACCGACAGGAAGAAGATGCTGTGATATGCAAATGATTAGCTTTTCAGACCATTCACACAAGGTTGGCGCCGGTGGCGACACCTACAACGTGCTGACATGAGGAAAGTTTCCAACCGATTTCTCATACACAAACAGCAGTTGACCAGCGGTGCCTGGTGAAACGTTGTTGTGATGCCTCGTGTAAGGAGGAGAAATGCGTACCATCACGTTTCCGACTTTGATAAAGGTCGGATTGTAGCCTATCGCGACTGCGGTTTATCGTATCGCGATATTGCTGTTCGCCTTGGTCGAGATCCAATGACTGTTACCAGAATATAGAATCGGTGGGATCAGGGGCGTAACACGGAACGCCGTGCTGGATCCCAACGGCCTCGTATCACTAGCAGTCGAGATGACAATCATTTTATCCGCATGGCTGTAACGGATCGTGCAGCCACGTCTCGATCCCTGAGTCAACAGATGGAGACGTTTGCAAGACAACAACCATCTGCACGAACAGTTCGACGACGTTTGCAGCAGCATGGACTATCAGCTCGGAGACCATGGCTGCGGTTCCCATGACGCTGCATAACAGACAGCAGCGCCTGCGATGGTGAACTCAACGATGAACCTGGGTGCACAAATGGCAAAACGTTATTTTTTTGGATGAATCCAGCTTTTGTTTACAGCATCATGATGGTCGCATCCGTGTTTGGCGACATCGCGGTGAACGCTCTTTGGAAGTGTGTGTTCGTCAACGCCATACTGGCGTATCACCCGGCATGGTGGTATGGGGTGCCATTGGTTACACCTTTCGGTCACCTCTTGTTCGCATTGACGGCACTTTGAACAGTGGACGTTACATTTCAGATGTGTTACGACCCGTGGCTCTATCCTTCGTTCGATACCTGCGAAACCCTACATTTCAGCAGGATAATGCATGAGCGCATGTTGCAGGTCCTGTACGGGCCTTCCTGGATACAGAAAATGTTCGACTGCTGCCCTGGCCAGCACATTCTACAGATCTCTCCTATATATATATATATATATATATATATATATATATTCAACTGTCATTTCTTGTTAACAATATTAGCATATTCCAAAGAATAAGCAGCTTTCACTCAGTGTTAATGCTCGACAGAAATCAAACCTGCATTTGAGCGCACTCCCTTAACTCTTGTGCAGAAAGGTGTGCAGTATATTGATGCAACCGTTTTCACTAATCTACCACTAGAACTCAAAAATCTTATCAGTACTCCACGCACTTTCAAATAGAAACTGAAGAGTTTTCTCATGAGTCACTCCTTCTATTCAGTCGAGAAGTTCCTTGAAAAATTAAGCTGATTCTTATTGTATTGTTGACTGCGTATACTTAAACTTATAGTCTGAAATTTTTCGGGTTCATAAACATTTATTTTTATCTGTTATTTTTTTTACATTGTAATTTCTTTTACTGACACATTCCATGACCTTGAAGATGTGCGCCTCAATTTGGTCCTACGGAACTTGACGTGTAACTAAACTAAAGTAAATAAAGCTGTGATCGTTGGTCATGAGACGTACCTGCCAAGCTGAGACAGCATTTCCTGAAAAATAAAAGCTTGCAGACTCCAGTCGTGGTCGAATACACAGTTTATGTGCTCTATAAACAGGTATGTAGGGCAAACAGAGAGTTAATATCAACAATTGAATGATAGGATTATTCTCATTCATATCGACAGAAAACTAACACCAGTTGCTCAGGTACATAAGCCGATCTCACAGGCGAAAGGTGAAGAGATAAGGTCTATCAGTACACTGAAATTATACCTCAGTACGTAAATAAATGCGAAAATTTAATATATTAAGAAAGGAATTAATGTCCTGTGTAAGTCCGTGAACATTGTGAATATTTTGTGAATAAAATCACCTATACAGCTTAATAAATTTATTTATTTATTACGCAATCTAGACGGCATTATTTGCAAAAAAAATTAATAATCCTGGGGGATAAGAATACTACATCAGGGGAAGTAATTGGGATGTTACGGGGGGAATCTGGGCTTGGTAGTAGGAATGAGAGAGTTCAGCACTAAATATCAGCTACTACTAGCGAATATACCGTTCAAAATTCACAAGAAGAGGAGGTGATTTGGGAAAGGCCCGGAGGCACGGGAAGATTGCAACTGTACATCAAGGTCAGACATAGATTCCCAAATCAGATAATCGACTGTAAGGCGTATCTAGGGGCAGATATGAAATCATATCACAATTTAATAATAATGAAGATTACCTTCAAGTTTGAGAGGACCGTCACAAGGAATCAATGTGTAAAGACTTGACGTACTGAAGCACTGAAGAACGATCGATGTGTTTGAAGTTCTCAGAGAATGTAAAAATTTTTATAATAATCGAAGAGTAAGATAGTTCGCTGCGAAGAAATTGTAGGTCACAGAGGAAATCGACGAAAGAACGAACCACAATTATGTTTAAGAAAATATTAAGAACAATGTAAGTCACCCAAAAATGAAACCGACAACAATTACAAGGAAGCTGCATGTAAGATATGAAGAACATGGGAAGAAAGAATGTCGATTTGGAAGACATGGGGCTCCAGTACTAGAGTTTGAATGAGCGTTGGAAGACTTGTGACCAAACAAGCGGAAAGGACGGATTACATTTCTACTGAATGTATATCACCGTTCGGGCAAATGCCATAAAATCAATTAACATGTAGAATCTACAAGACTGGAGACATACTATCGGACGTTCAAAGGACTCCTCCAACCAGTCCTGATGACAACAAAGGATGATAACATTTAGAACCATCGTAACTCAGCTAACAGCCCATGCTAACACAAATAATGAACAAAACAATGGAAAAGAAAATTGAGGAACTTTTAGCTGAGAATCAGTTTGACTTCAGGAAACGTAAAGGCAAAAGACAGACACTTCAGACGTTGCAGTTGATAATGAAGGAAAAATATAAGAAAAATCAAGACATTTCACAGTATCTAATGACCGAAAAAAAGTACGACAACTTAGTATGCGCAAGTTACAGGGCCTGACAAAAAATTGGAGCGCCCAGAAGATATGGTCCAATGTCAGTGTAAGTATACGTACACATTGTCGACGAGTATGGAAATGATTAGAGTTGCGATTCTTTGTGACAAATACAACGACTACAAGAGTAAATTTGTGTTGTTCGTGTTTGTTGACGTCACCACGACTGGTAGGCTGTACAGTGAAGCGCCAAAGAAACTGGTATAGACATGCGTATTCTAATGCAAAGATACGTAACAAGCAGAATATGGCGCAGCGGTCGGCAACGCATATGGAAGACAGCAAGTGTCTGGTGCAGTTGTTAGATCGGTTACTGCTGCTACAATGGCTGGTTGTCAAGATTTAAGTGAGTCTGAACGTGGTTTTGTAGTCGTCGCAGGAGCGATGGGACACAGCATCTCCGAGGTAGCGATTAAGGGGGATTTTCCCGTTCGACCATTTCACGAGTGTATAGCGAAAATCAGAAATCCGACAAAACATCAAATCTACAGCATCGGTGCTGCCGGGATCAACGACGACTGAATAAAATCGTTCAACGTGACAGAAGTGCAACCCTTCCGAAAATTGTTGCAGATTTCAATCCTGGGCCACCAACAAGTGTCAGCGTGCGAATCATTCAACGAAACATCATCGATATGGGCTTTCGGAGCCCAACGCCCACTCGTGTACTCTTGATGAATGCACGATACAAAGCTTTACGCCTCGCCTGACACCCTTCAACTCCGACATTGGGCTTTGATTACTGGAAACATGTTGCCTGCTCTGATGAGTCTCGTTTCAAACTGTATCGAGAGGACAGACGTGTACGAGTATGGAGACAACCTCATGAATCCATGGGCCCTGCATGTCAGCAAGGGAGTGTTCAAGTTGATGGAGGCTCTATAATGGTGTGGGGCATGAGCAGTTGGAGTGATATGGGACTCCTGATACGTCTCGATACAACTCTGACAGGTGAAACGTGCGTAAGCTTCCTGTCTGATCACCTGCATCCATTCATGTCCATTGTGCATCCCGACGTACTTGGACAATTCCAGCAGGACAATGCGATACCCCACACATCTAGAATTGCTACAGAAAGGCTCCAGGAACATTTTTCTGAGTGTGAAGACTTCCGCTGGCCACCAAACTCCCCAAAATGGTTCAAATGGCTCTGAGCACTATGGGACTTAACTTCTGAGGTCATCAGTCCCATAGAACTTAGAACTACTTACACCTAACTAACCTAAAGACATCTCACACATCCATGCCCGAGGCAGGATTCGAACCTGCGACCAGACTCCCCAGACATGAACATTATTGAGCATACCCGGGATGCCTTGCAACGTGCTGTTGAGAAGAGATAGCCACCCCCTAGTACTCTTGCGGATTTATGGACAGCCCTGCAGGATTCATTCTGTCAGTTCCCTCTACCACTACTTCAGACATTATTCGAGTCTATGCCACGTCGTGTTGCGGCACTTTTGCGTGCTCGCGGTGGCCCTACATGACATTAGGCAGTTGTACCAGTTTGTTTGGCTCTTCAGTGTATAAGGGACGTGTATAGCGTCAAATGTTGAGTGATCACTGTGAAAGACACGGAGATGCAGCATTTTCATCTGAGACTTTGTTATGAGCGTGTGACAGAGTTTGAAAGGGTCCTCACTGTGGGTCTCCATGTGACCGGCTGGCCGTATCGTATAATATGCAGAGTTGTGGGCCATTCGGATGTGACAGTAACCCGATGGTGGACTACACGAGGCCGGCCAGTGTGGCCGAGCGGTTCTAGGCGCTTCAGTCTGGAACCGCGCGACCGCTACGGTCGCAGGTTCGAATCCTGCCTCGGGCATGGATGTGTGTGATGTCCTTAGGTTAGTTAGGTTTAAGTAGTTCTAAGTTCTAGGGGACTGATGACCTCAGATGTTAAGTCCCATAGTGCTCAGAGCCATTTGAACCATTTGACTACACGAGAATTTGAGGGCAGGCATACTCGTTGTGAAGGTTTGTTCGATGAAATCTGACCAGCAAGAGGGAGGATCCGCCGTGCTGTGAACGAACCTCATCGTAATCCCTTCACAACTACACCTGTTACCCGAGAATAAGTAATGGATTTCGTGCAACATTCTGCGTCCTCCCGCACCACTGGTCGGGAACTAGCAGCAGTCGGAGTAGGGAATTATCGCTCCTGATTAGGCTACCGTTAGCGTAACAACACAAACGGCTGCTTGTGGAGTGGTTCCGTAACCGGCAAGCGTGGACTGGTGATGAATGGCGTCGCACTGTTTTTGTCGATGAATCACGTTTCTGTACTACACCCCATGACCAGCATCAGCGGGTATGGCGGCAAACTGGGGAGAGGAGCCATTCTTCATTCACAGCGGTGTTATTGTCCATCATAATTATCCGGACTGTTATGCCGCGGTCGGTTGATGAACTCTGTGTCAATTCCCAACGTTTCGTCCCCGTCTGCGGGGGACATCTTCAAAGGGGTCGCTAGCTCGATGGAAGGTCCAACACACCCACTGGCTATGGCACAACACCCCAGATAATTATAATGGACATGACATTTTTGGCCGTGAAAGTCTACATTTTAGTATCAGCGGTGTTATTCCTAGCGTCATAATGTGGGAGGCCGTGGGGTATGACTTCAGGTCACGGCTAGTAGTTATTGAGGAAACACTGACGACAAAACGGAATTACGGATATTCTGCCTCATCATTTGTTTTACTCGCGTGCGACAGTATCGAGGTGCCATTTTTCAATAGGATAGTACTCGTCCACACGTGTGTCTTTATAATCGTCTCCGTAGTTTTTGAGGCTCTCCCGTAGCCAGTAAGATACACAGATCTGTCCCCAATTAACACGTGCGGGATGAGCTCTGCCAGTGTCTGTATTCAGGATATCAAGGCCCAGTTACAACACTTCTTGGTCAACTAGTCTCAGGAGAGGATGCAGTGGCTTTACGATACTCTTCTCAAACCCAACAGTACAGGCACTCTGGCGAGAAGGTGTGCACCGTCATACTGACAAGTGGGCTCACACTGCTAGTCTTTGTAAATCTGCGTGTATATCGTAATCAGTAAAATAGCACCACATACCCTCTCAGCACAGGAAGTTCCATTTCGTTCCCACCCTTCCTTCCCCCCCCCCCCCCCCCACCACCACCACCACCACCCCAAATCGTTCTTGGTGCTTTTCTTTATTTGTTAGGCAGGGTGTATGATGCAAGATGTATTAAGCGATCAGAAAGGCATAAATTATAGGGAATCACAGGTAGTATACAAATGTGTAAGAACTAATAAGGGACCATAAAGATGGAAAATGAAGAGAGAGCTGCTCACTGCTGTTCAATCGAAGAAGCAATAATGGAAATCAACGTAGGATTCAGGAGAGGGATTAAAATTCAGAATGAAAGGATATCGATTACAAAATTCGCCGATATTCCTACCCTCAGTGAAAGTCGGGAAGAACGGAAGGATCAGCTGAATAGGATGATCAGTCTAATAGGTACGGAATATGGATTGAGAGTAGAGCAAAGATGAAAGGAACCAAGACCAGCAGTAACGAAGCTAGCGATAAACTAAGCAAACAAAATTGGAGACCAGTAGTAAAGGAACTGAGGGAATTCTCGTACTTGGAAACAAAATAAATCATGACGGGCAAAGTAGGTAGTATAGAAGAACAGCATAAGCCAAGAGGGCATTCCTCGCGAGAAGAAACCTGAAATTAGTCGGGAAGAGTTAATTGCAGCCTTCAGTCGGCTTACTGACACATCACCTTTCACCAGCTTAAAAATTCTTGCTTAATGAAATTAATTTAACACAGTTCTAATAAAAATTCTATGTATTATTAGTTATTTTGATCAAAACACTTACCAAGTAAAGCCTTATACAGCTGTTAACATGGTCTCAGTACCTGACATTGTTCAGATTCGAAAATTGTACTTAAGATCAATCAACAACATTTACTGTTTGTATTAAACATCAGTTGGTTTAGTCGGTGATAGTTTTGGTCGCCCATAAGGTGGAAAGTCTGATGCTCACTCGCTACGTGGATTTTTACTTCAGCCGTCACACAAAAACTATCAAATACCAAAAAGTCTGAGACCACAACACCATTTAGTCTCTTTAGAGTTTACGAAAGAAAATATGTAGAATATAAACAACCTCTTTCAATATCCGGAAGTTTTTGCAATTTATTTATTTATCGTATGTTTTTTTGGTCCCTTGAAAAAAATACATAAAACGTATCGCCGCGCGGGAAATAGCAGAGCGGTCTGAGGCGCTGCAGTCATGGACTGTGCGGCTGGTCCCGGCGAAGGTTCGAGTCCTCACTCCGGCATGGGTGTGTGTGTTTGTCCTTAGGATAATTTAGGTTAAGTAGTGTGTAAGTCCCATAGGATTTCACACACATTTTTGAACATAAAACGTACAATATAAAACCATACAACCAAACGTCTCGGGCATTTATGTGATATATCAACTTTGGAGTTGCCAGCAGTCTTGTGGTCTACCATGGTTTGATCTTATGGGACAGTTTTCTGTGATGTATCCGATGGTCTTGGTTTTCTGCTGTCATGAAATGGGGATGGTTTCTTACCACATTTGTGTAAAAAAAAATTGCACATCTACCATGTTGGGTTTTAATTCTGTGTAGGACTGACTACACTTTGTGTGGCAAATCAAATCCATATGGTTTTTGAGTGATACATGGCATATTATTATTTGTTGAGAACTTCGTTCAAGAGTCCATGCTTTGATAAGTTTGAACTCATCTTCCACAGCGACCCTTGCAATTTTTGTTGGTGGTCACCTAAAGCGGGGTCTTTTAGGTTTGCATCATCGATTTCTTTATGGATTGCGAGATTTTATTATCCACCGTCTCTTTGTACTTGTTTGTGAGAGCATATATGCGTCGTAGTTGAGAGGTAGGAATGCGACTTAGAACTGGTAGCTATTCAGTAGGGGTTGATTTGATAGCACCGGCAATCTCTGTCATGGTGTTATTTACCTGCGTCTTTACTTTTTGTGCGCATAGGTTGTTTAGCCACGCTGGGGCACGGCATTCAGCAGTTGAGAATACAAGAACAGGAGCAAGAGAACGTAAGGTTGGTGCCGATGTTCCCCAGACTTTACCGCTTAGCTTTTGGATCATGTTGCTTCTTGTTTCCACGTTTCTGACTGTTTTTGTCAGATGCTCTCTGAAATATGTAGTACTATCAAGGGTTATCCCAGGTACTTTTGTGTTTTATTCTGAGAATTTGTTGTGTTTTCAAATTGTGTGTTGAGCTTTTTTTCGGCAAGTTTATTATTTAGGTGGCAGCACGAAACATCCTTTTTAGTTCTTCGCTCTCAGCGGCCACAACACAGGAGACGGCTACACACTCTGTTTATCACGGTCAGCGCCTCTCACAGCCTCCGTCACAATCTCCTCACAACAACCGACTACTGCCGACTCATTTTTCTTGCCTACAGTGGTGTTCCTTTTGTTATTTGGTACGGACGGTGTTTTGAACGCGATTTCTCGCCTCTAACTTATCTAACTGCCCACTCAAAAAGCACATTCACGCAATAGCAGTTCTTAAACATTCTTCTCAGTTGAGATTCTATTCCAATACTAATATTTTCGGTTATAGAGAACAGTTATCAGAACACACTGACAAAATCTGATATCTTTGTTTAAATAATTGGGGCCTCTACAAATTTTCGAATGGAACTACTGGTAGCCATTCTCCTCTGAACACGAAATTTCAAAACATCTGTACCAAGCAATATTATACTCATCATCTTGAAAGCTGGTACAGCCTTATTAATCTATAATTGGAACATGGTGCTCAAATTTCTACTTGCCTGTTTATCTCTAACGTTTTCAACTTCTGTGCCAAACATTGCACTGCCAGGAAAACTTTCGCAAAATAATGAAATTATCTCACCAGCGACCTCAGCGTAAGAATTTAGGATAAAATACATTTTCTAAGTACAAAACTTTCAAGTTTGTGGCTTTCATATCTCGCACATATAAAATTTACGAAAATCGTCTTTTTTTATGGAAATTATTACATTAATCATTGTTAAACTCAGGATATAGTACTCTTATACATAGATGATTTGTAAAAGTTACAGTTTGCATTAATTTTTCCAGTGTGTTGTTGCGCAGTCTCTAGCGGCACGCCCCATCAGGGAGCTCGCGCGCTTGACCCTGAAGCGCAGAAGAGGGGAAAGGGAATTCGAATTTCTCTGGAGCTCTGTACCATCTCTAACACTTAGTAAATGAACAAACTCATTTGCTTCCGTACAAACGATAGTGGCAGTTAAATTGACAGACAAAAATGAGCAGGTCTTCCCAGAATAGGCGAGGAACGCAACATCTGGAAAATGCTGAGTAGTAGAAGAGACACGACGATAGCGCATATCTTGAGACGTAGAGGAGTAACTTCTGTGGTACCAGAGGCCAGAAACTGTAAGGGAAGATAGAGACTGAACAACAAACAATTGAGAACGTTGTATGCAATATTTACTCAGAGATGAAGAGCTTGGCACAGTGGCATAGGAGAAAAAGTCATAGCGTTTCGCAACGAACCAGTCAGGAAACCGTTGACTCCCTCCTCCCAAACCTTCCCTCTACTGCGTCTTACAGTGCCAAGTTCTTTATTGATGGATATCGTAACACATTCCCACCAAGCAGTCTCTTCTTGTGGTAAGGGTCTTTCGTAGACTGCATCCCACGCCTTTGTTTTTACGAATATTTCATTCCTTACTTTTCCGCCCTTTTAATTACTTAATGCTTATAGATTCATTTATTCTCGACTAGCTGTGTGTCGGATAATATACCCTCATATCTGTCACCGAGAGTCAGTTCGACTCAATAAGACGTACAGTGGCCCAGAATCCTGAAATCCTGCTCATAATTCCAAACTCTGCTCCAGTACAACCAAAAACAGATATAATGCGGTTTCTGACCCTTCTGATAACTATTTTTAAATAAAAATTTAAAAATTCAAAACGTCGGATCCAATATGACGAAAATAATCTGGGAAAAAGTAATGAAGAGGACAAAAAACGCTTTTGGGTGAAGATTCATAATTTTAATGGTAAACTTTATTGCAAAACTGCCTCTATTACCGTGTTTATACAAGTAACTTAAGAATGAAATAAACACCAAGTGCAGGGAAGCTACGGCGAAATGCTGCAAGAAAAATGTGAAGAACATCTACATCTACATCCATACTCCGCAAGCCACCTGACGGTGTGTGGCGGATGGTACCCTGAGTACCTCTATCGATTCTCCCTTCTATTCCAGTCTCGTATTGTACGTGGAAAGAAGGATTGTCGGCATGCTTCTGTGTGGGCTCTAATCTCTCTGATTTTATCCTCATGGTCTCTTCGCGAGATATACGTAGGAGGGAGCAATATACTGCTTGACTCTTCGGTGAAGGTGTGTTCTCTAAACTTTAACAAAAGCCCGTACCGAGGTACTGAGCGTCTCTCCTGCAGAGTCTTCCACTGGAGTTTATCTATCATCTCCGTAACGCTTGCGCGATTGCTAAATGATCCTGTAACGAAGCGCGCTGCTCTCCGTTGGATCTTCTCTATCTCTTCTATCAACCCTATCTGGTACGGATCCCACACTGCTGAGTAGTATTCAAGCAGTGGGCGAACAAGCGTACTGTAACCTACTTCTTTTGTTTTCAGATTCAATTTCCTTAGGATTCTTCCAATGAATCTGTCTGGCATCTGCTCTACCGACGATCAACTTTATATGATCATTCCATTTTAAATCACTCTTAATGCGTACTCCCAGATAATTTATGGAATTAACTGCTTCCAGTTGCTGACCTGCTATTTTGTAGCTAAATGATAAGGGACCTATCTTTCTGCGTATTCGCTGCACATTACACTTGTCTACATTGAGATTGAACTGCCATTCCCTGCACCATGCGTCAATTCGCTGCAGATCCTCCTGCATTTCAGTACAATTGTTCAATGTTACAACCTCTCGATACACCACAGCATCTTCTGCAAAAAGCCTCAGTGAACTTCCTATGTCATCCACCAGGTCATTTATGTATATTGTGAATAGCAACGGTCCTATGACACTCCCCTGCGGCACACATGAAATCACTCTTACTTCGGAAGACTTCTCTCCATTGAGAATGACATGCTGCGTTCTGTTATCTAGGAACTCTTCAATCCAATCACACAATTGGTTTGATAGTCCATATGCTCTTACTTTGTTCATTAACCGATTGTGGGGAACAGTATCGAACGCCTTGCGGAAGTCAAGAAACACGGCATCTACTTGTGAACCCGTGTCTATGGCCCTTTGAGTCTCGTGGACGAATAGCGCGAGCTGGGTTTCACACGACCGTCTTTTTCGAAACCCATGCTGATTCCTACAGAGTAGATTTCTAGTCTCCAGAAAAGTCATTATACTCGAACATAATACGTGTTCCAAAATTCTGCAACTGATCGACGTTAGAGATATAGGTCTATAGTTCTGCACATCTGTTCGACGTCCCTTCTTGAAAACGGGGATGACCTGTGCCCTTTTCCAAT
This sequence comes from Schistocerca piceifrons, assembly GCF_021461385.2. Classification (NCBI taxonomy): domain Eukaryota; kingdom Metazoa; phylum Arthropoda; class Insecta; order Orthoptera; family Acrididae; genus Schistocerca; species Schistocerca piceifrons. Next base: position 97,016,389 of record NC_060141.1, read on the forward strand.
CCTTTGGAACGCTACGCTCTTCTAGGGACCTACGGTACATCGCTGCAAGAAGGGGGGCAGGTTCCTTCGCGTACTCTGTGTAAAATCGAACTAGTATCCCATCAGGTCCAGCAGCCTTTCCTCTTTTGAGAGATTTTAATTGTTTTTCTATCCGTCTGTCGTCTATTTCGATATCTACCATTTCGTCATCTGTGCAACAATCTAGAGAAGGAACTACAGTGCAGTCTTCCTCTGTGAAACAGCTTTGGAAAAAGACATTTAGTATTTCGGCCTTTAGTCTGTCACCCTCTGTTTCAGTACCATTTTGGTCACAGAGTGTCTGGACATTTTGTTTTGATCCACCTACCGCTTTGACATAAAACCAAAATTTGTTAGGATTTTCTGTCAAGTCAGTACATAGAACTTTACTTCCGAATTCATTGAACGCCTCTCGCATGGCCCTGCTCACACTACATTTCGCTTCGCTTAATTTTTGTTTGTCTGCAAGGCTTTGACTATGTTTATGTCTGCTGTGAAGTTCCCTTTGCTTCCGCAGCAGTTTTCTAACTCGGTTGTTGTACCATGGTGGCTCTTTTCCATCTCTTACGATCTTGCTTGGCACATACTCATCTAAAGCATATTGTACGATGGTTTTGAACTTTGTCCACTGATCCTCAACACTATCTGTACTTGAGACAAAACTTTTGTGTTGAGCCGTCAGGTACTCTGTAATCTGCTTTTTGTCACTTATGCTAAACAGAAAAATCTTCCTACCTTTTTTAATATTTCTATTTTCGGCTGAAATCATTGATGCCGTAACCGCTTTATGATCGTTGATTCCCTGTTCTGCGTTAACTGTTTCAAATAGTTCGGGTCTGTTTGTCACCAGAAGGTCTAATATCGCCACGAGTCGGTTCTCTGTTTAACTGCTCAAGGTAGTTTTCAGATAAAGCACTTAAAAAAATTTCACTGGATTCTTTGTCCCCGACACCCGTTATGAACGTTTGAGCCTCCCAGTCTATCTCCGGCAAATTAAAATCTCCACCCAGAACTATAACATGATGGGGAAATCTACTAGAAATATTTTCCAAATTATCCTTCAGGTGTTCAGTCACAACAGCTGCTGAGCCAGGGGGCCTATAGAGACATCCAATTACCATGTCTGAGCCTGCTTTAACCGTGACCTTCACCCAGATTATTTCACAGTTCGGATCTCCGTCAATTTCCTTCGATACTATTGCACTTCTTATCGCTATAAACACGCCACCCTCTTCACTGTCCAGCCTGCTTCTGCGGTATACATTCCAATCTGATTTTAGGATTTCATTACTGTTGACGTCTGGTTTCAGCCAACTTTCTGTCCCTAGTACTATGTGGGCATTGTGACCGTTTATTAATGAGAGCAGTTCTGGGACCTTTCTACAGACGCTCCTGCAGTTTACTATTAGCACATTAATATTGTTATTCCCTGTTGCATTCTGCCTACTCCTACCTTGCCGCGTCTCAGGAGGCGTCTTGTCGGGCCTAGGGAGGCAATTCTCTAACCTAAAAAACCCCCATGTGCACTCCACACGTACTCCGCTACCCTTGTAGCCGCTTCCGGCGTGTAGTGCACTCCTGGCCTATTCAGGGGGACCCTACATTTCTCCACCCGATAGCGGAGGTCGAGAAATTTGCACCCCAGATCTCCGCAGAATCGTCTGAGCCTCTGGTTTAAGCCTTCCACTCGGCTCCAAACCAGAGGACCGCGATCGGTTCTGGGAACGATACTACAAATAGTTAGTTCTGATTCCACCCCGCGAGCGAGGCTTTTCGCCTTCACCAATTCCGCCAACCGCCAGTTCGAACTGAGGATGACCTCGGAACCCAGACGGCAGGAGTCAGTGGTGGCGACATGAGCAACAATTTGCAGTCGGGTGCCCCCAGTGCTCTCTATCGCCGCCGGTAGCGCCGCCTCCACATCTCGGATGAGACCCCCCGGCAAGCAGACAGAGTGAACACTGGCCTTCTTCCCCGACCTTTCCTCTATTTCCCTAAGGGGCTCCATCACCCGCCTAACGTTGGAGCTCCCAATAACTAGTAAACCCCTCCCCCCGTGTGCCTGCTCGGACCTTGCTGAAGGAGCAACCACACGTCCACTCATAGGCAGAGCGGGCGATGCCACACGGCCAGCCTCCACATTTACCCTCCGCCTCGTGCGCCGCGAACGCCGCTGAACCCGCCACTCCCCTTGGGGAGAGGGTGGCCCAACCGCGCCCGGTACCCGCGAAGATGTCTCGACAGCAGGGACAGTGGGTGAAGCATGTAACACCTGGGGTGTACCTTGCGACGCACCAGACCCCCCACTGCCGCTACACTCCGAGGCAGCAGCCTGAAGACGGCTGACCGCGGCCATCAAAACGTTCAGCTGTTCGCGAACAGTGGCCAGCTCCTCCTGCGTCCGTACACAGCAGTCACACATCCTATCAATCCTAAGGAATCAATTTACTGAAGAGAGTTAATCAACTTTTAACTAGACTGCTAATTCACTAAAGGCGGCTGATTATTGATTAAACTGCGATTGCTAGCCACCTCTTGTAGAAAACAATGAAAATAGCACTACCTGTCTCTGGACTGTATTGAAAACAAACACTAGCACTACTGGCACTATGGTTGAGTACAGGGACTCTCTCTGACTGTATTCAAAACAAACACGAAATCTATGGAACACTATTAATAGCACTCGACAATTAAAGTTTCCTAAAAGCAAAAACACACGTAAGAAGAAGTGACAAGTAAGAAAAATACAGTTAATTCTTAAATTAAGGTAGCTCACTGCACAGCAGACGTGAAGCAGACGGCGGTTAGGACGACGCTCAAGAAATTGAAAAAGAAACGAAGGTCGGTTCAACACGGTTCAAATGGCTCTGAGCACTATGGGACTTAACAGCTGTGGTCATCAGTCCCCTAGAACTTAGAACTACTTAAACCTAACTAACCTAAGGACATCACACACATCCATGCCCGAGGCAGGATTCGAACCTGCGACCGTAGCAGTCGCACGGTTCCGCACTGCGCGCCTAGAACCGCGAGACCACCGCGGCCGGCTCAGTCCCGTAGAACTTAGAACTACTTTAACCTAACTAACCTAAGGACATCACACACATCCATGCCCGAGGCAGTATTCGAACCTGCGACCGTAGCGGTCACGCAGTTCCAGATTGTAGCGCCTAGAACCGCTCGGCTACCCCGGCCGGCAAACGACGGTCGAATGACAGACACAGCTTATAGAATAGTCGAAACAACCATCAGTTAAATTAAAAGCAAGGGTGGTAACATGAAGAGTACAACTGGAATTCCACTGTTAAATGAAGAGGAGAGATCGGATAGGTGAAAAGAGGGTTTAGGAAACGTAAAGGCGCCAGAAAGGCAGTTCCGACGTTGTGGTTTATAACTGAAGCAAGACTAAAGAAAAATAAAACACGTTCATAGGATTTATAGATCTGGAAGAAACGTTCGGGAATGTCAAACGGTGCAAGATTTTCAAAATTATGAAGAAAATAGGGGTAAGCTATACGGAAAGATAGCTAATATAGATTATGCACAAGAACAAAGAGGTATCATTAAGAGTGTAAGACCAAGAACGATGTGCTCAGATTTAAAACGGTGGAAGGCACGAATGTAGTCTATCGCCCCTGCTGTTCAATCTATACATCGAAGACGCAACGACGAAAATAAAACAGAGAGACAAGATTGGAATTAAAATTTAAGGTTAAATTCGTTGATGACATACCTATCCTCAGTGAAAGTAAAGAGGAGTTAAAGGATCTGCTGACTGGAACGACCACTACAGAATATGAACTGAGAGTAAATCGAAGAAAGACAAAAGTAATGAGAGGTATCAGAAAAGAGAACAGTTAGAAACTTAACATCAGGATTGACGGTCACAAAGTAGATGACGTTAAGAATTTCTGGTACCAAGGCAGCAAAATAACCAGTGACGGACGGAGCAAGGAGGACATCAAAAGCAGACTAGCACTGGCAAAAAGGGCATTCCTGGTCAAGAAAAGTCTAGTAGTATCAAACATAGCCCTTATTTTGAGGAAGAATGTTGTAATATTAGTAATTTTCACATCACGAACATTAATATACGCTCAATAGTAAATGCCTGATGGCCTAAAGTTATCGAACAATTGTAAAGTACAAGAAATGAACCATCGCATAGCAGCGACAGAGTCTATTACTCTTTATCTTTGCCGTTCTTGCGCGGTGCCTGTAAATCTCTATGTACATGTGTGGTGTCACCGCCAGACACCACACTTGCTAGGTGGTAGCTTAAATCGGCCGCGGTCCATTTAGTACATGTCGGACCCGCGTGTCGCCACTGTGTAATCGCAGACCTAGCGCCACCACCAAGGCAGGTCTCGTGATACGGGAGAGCACTCGCCCCAGTTGTACGCGAACCTAGCTACAGCCGAGTTGTACGAGAACCTAGCTACCGACCAGATGTACGAAGCCTTTCTCTCTCATTAGCCGAGAGACAGAATAGCCATCAGCTAAGTTAATGGCTACGAACTAGCAAGGCGCCAGTTGTATCAGTGCCTATAGCTTACGAGTATTCAAGAGAGATGTATTCCAAGGACTAATAAAAAGATAAGTAATAAGCATCTACATACTTTTCTTCTTATTCATTTATAAGTTCTCATGTTCCAGACTTCACGCCCGTCTGCTTTAGCCGTGCGTGCACTATCGGCTACAGCGTTAGTCTAGAGTTCATTTTCAGCAATCTCAACTTCACGGTGTCGGCCCAGCTACCGACACAACAACATGTATCGATTAATGGTATAAAAAAGAATTCTGTTGTTTCAAGACAAATGAGGCTTTTGGCGCCTCACCTTTTACTGTTTGTATTCTATGAAAGGCGGACGTGGACTTCCTGCGTTCCGCAACTGTATTTTATATTTTATGTGAAAATATTGAGTGAATATGCTAACTGTTATTTTTTTTTCAATCAGAAAACGTGTAGTTTCTTGTAACTGATTACGAACAGACAGCATCAAGAGGACATTTTGACTGTTATGTATAAAGTATTTAACCACAATGGTCATCTATTGTAATTTAATATGAAAAGGTACGTAGCATTAAAAAAAGGGTGTGTTACAGATAAGTGTGCTTATTTTAGTAAATTAACCTTGATGATTTCCATCTCCTTACTTACCTGAAGGATAATTATTTTGTGTTACTTCATCACCAGAAATTACGATCACGCTGATGGGCCGAACGCAGCATGAGACAGAAGGAACATTATCGTTTTCCTATTATTTCTGAACCAGCTTTTTTTGTGTAGTTTTGCATTTCTTTTAAAGTCTATAAATCTTCTGGTCCCTTAGTGTTGATCCGGGTATGACTACATCACGACTATAAAAATGCACAGAAATAATAATGTTTCTTCCGAACGATCTCAAATATATATCAATATGCTGCTCTTATTCAGGTATTTAATGCTCAACGTATGTTATTATAATAGTGTAATCAACCCTGATTCTGTTGCCAAGTGGCCCACCAAAATATTCACTTTTTCAACATTAAAAAAAAAGTAACAATTCTTTTTATTTTCGTCCCCCAAGAGCAACGCTACATTGTACATTTGGAACACAGCATTGTATGGTAGTGAAACAAGTGCTGTGGGAAAACCGGAACAGAAGAGAATCGAAGCATCTAAGATGTGGTACTACAGACTAATGTTGAAAATTAGGTGGACTGTCAAAGTAAGGAATGAGGAGGTTCTGCGCAGAATCGGAGAAAAGGAATATGTGAGAAACACTGTCGAGGAGAAGCGAGAGGAAGATAGGACATCTGTTAACACATCAGGAAATGACATCCATGGTACTAGCTGTAGGTGTAAAAACTGTAGAGGAAAACAGATATTAGAAAACATACAGCAAGTAATTGAGGACGCCGGTTGTAAGTGAAGAGATTGGCGCTAGAGAGAAATTCGTGGCGGTCCGCATCAAACTAGTCCGCAGACGAATGACTCAAAAAAAGAGAAAAAACACCGAAAATATAAAAATTTGGAAGCGTAAGATCGGATGATGACAACACAGCTCTGTCGAAACCGGTGCTTGGATTATAAAATTTTCTTCAGTTATTATACACGGCACATTACCCCCAGATCCACAATGTCAGCAATATATAAAATTTTGTAAGTTTTCTTTATGTTCTTCATCTTGTGCTTCTTGTTCTTCATCATATCCTTCTTCATATTATTCCTCACCGCCATTTGTATATCCTCTTCATCACGCTCAGCTATTGATTCCTCGTAATCTTCGGCAATAGGTACGAAGAGGGTAACAGCGTTAGATGACCAAGTTTTCACTTTCCTCGGGGATGGTCTTCGCAAAGAAGAAATGTGAGGACCGAATATTGCCACAAGTCTGCGGAACACGTCCTTCAAATTTTTCACGCGGGGAGTCTTTCCACAAAAGCTTAGGCGGTATTGTCTTAGTAAGTTTTTTGTGGGTCACTACGTATCTTTCGACAGCTGACCGATTGGTAAAATTCTAGTAATTATATTTTTATTTTGTAATAGCTTATTTGGAATATTACATAATTTTGTGTGCCTATGTACTTTATTTGTATTTAAGTCGTATTTTCAGTTCTGCTTTCTCATTGTAAATAACGATATTTTTCAACTGACGCTTAAGAAGTGGTTATAAGTAGGAGTTGCGGCTTGTACTTGGATTTTAAGGGTGATTCGTGAAGATAATAGTACATACTTAAGGACAGAATGAAACAGAAAGCGGAATGTCGTGGAATCTAAACCTAATCTCCTTTTGCGTCCGCGTTTTACAATTTCTTTGCTTACATTCTAATACGAAGTCAATTAAAAAACTTTAATTAATGATTAAAATGAAATAAGTGTTCTTTATTAAGTAAATAATTTCTGAAATAGCCTCTATTAAAGAAAAACGCTCTGATTTTTCTTAACAAAACTTTCTCATCCGAACGCCATCCCGACTCGATCGGCTCCCGGCTCAGAAATAAATGCCGCGTTTTAACTGAAACTCCACCTTCGGAAGAAACAGCTGGCCGCTTCTGAGACACAGATTAAATAGTACCTCCATTACTCTAGTCAGCCTGTTAAATGAAAGTTCTTAATTCCGCACCTTTTTTTTCAGATTATGGCAACATTTTCAGCATTGTGACACACACTGCGCCAGGTTAGAGCCCCTCTTACTGCTAGCGATATCAGTTCTGTGTACAAAATTTCGTACCGTCAACATCTTCAAACCGCGTACAGATTCAGTCACGTATTCTTCTTACCACACTGTACACAAACAAAACTTAAAGCTTCGTTATTTTCCTTTCAGGTGGTGAAATTTTAATGGCCACAAGCGTATTCACGGTGATATTTTGAACACAGTGCACCCATCTTCAGGTGTTACGTATTTTACAGCATCTACCCATGGTCTAGCGGATGCCGGCACGGTAGCTCAGCGTGTTTGATCAACTGCCCTCTGCAATAAAAAAAAAACTGAGTGAATAGATCTACGATAAAGTTGAACGGGCGTCATGGGAAGTCCACCACGAACAAATGCAATGAACAATGATGAAAGAAAATGAGATAAAAAAACAAGCGGTAGAGTCTTTAATTGATAATCAAAACGTACTCACTCCCCAGCTCGAACTACATCACTACTTAAATTTTTAATAAAAATCATCAGCATTGGCGCTAAAAGACTTCCACCACAAGAATTCACCCTCCTAATGCCAACGACCTTGTCAAAGACAGCGGTGGTGAAGACAGATGCTCTGCTAACTCTCTTGCACTTGGGGTAGGAAACTAAGACACGGAAGAATCAGCAATGACCAACCGTATGAGAAGGCAATGTAAATCACTGCATTAAAGACACATAACGTGTGTCCACAGGATATGTTGTCTCTAACAAAAAAAGTCTCATCAATACCTCTCCATCGGCAAAAGATTCGGGACTAGTCCCCCATTCGATTCTCCGGAAGGGGATTGCCAAGAGGGAAGTGACCATGAGAATAGATTAAATAACCGACGAAAGGATAACGATCTACGTACGAGTCGGGATGTAGAACGTCAGAATTTTGAAGGTGGTAGGGAAGCTAGAAAATCTGGAAAGGGAAACGATAAGGCTCAGTATAAATAGACCGGGCATCAGTGAAGTGAAATGGAAATACGAGATGCATTCAAGTTCTAAGGCCTCCGATTTTTTTTCTAGTTAACTACTCACCCGAAATCGATGAAACTGGCGTTACTTCTCGACGTAATCGCCCTGCAGACGTACACATTTTTCACAACGCTGACGCCATGATTCCATGGCAGCGGCGAAGACTTCTTTAGGAGTCTGTTTTGACCACTGGAAAATCGCTGAGGCAATAGCAGCACGGCTGGTGAATGTGCGGCCATGGAGAGTGTCTTTCATTGTTGGAAAAAGCCAAAAGTCACTAGGAGCCAGGTCAGGTGTGTAGGGAGCATGAGGAATCACTTCAAAGTTGTTATCACGAAGAAACTGTTGCGTAACGTTAGCTCGATGTGCGGGTGCGTTGTCTTGGTGAAACAGCACACGCGCAGCCCTTCCCGGACGTTTTTGTTGCAGTGCAGGAAGGAATTTTTTCTTCAAAACATTTTCGTAGGATGCACCTGTTACCGTAGTGCCCTTTGGAACGCAATGAGTAAGGATTACGCCCTCGCTGTCCCAGAACATGGACACCATCATTTTTTCAGCACTGGCGGTTACCCGAAATTTTTTTGGTGGTGGTGAATCTGTGTGCTTCCATTGAGCTGACTGGCGCTTTGTTTCTGGATTGAAAAATGGCGTCCACGTCTCATCCATTGTCACAACCGACGAAAAGAAAGTCCCATTCATGCTGTCGTTGCGCGTCAACATTGCTTGGCAACATGCCACACGGGCAGCCATGTGGTCGTCCGTCAGCATTCGTGGCACGCACCTGGATGACACTTTTCGCATTTTCAGGTCGTCATTCAGGATTGTGTGCACAGAACCCACAGAAATGCCAACTCTGGAGGCGATCTGTTCAACAGTCATTCGACGATCCCCCAAAACTATTCTCTCTACTTTCTCGATCATGTCGTCAGACCGGCTTGTGCGAGCCCAAGGTTGTTTCGGTTTGTTGTCACACGATGTTCTGCCTGCATTAAACTGTCACACCCATGAACGCACTTTCGACACATCCATAACTCCATCACCACATGTCTCCTTCAACTGTCGATGAATTTCAATTGGTTTCACACCACGTAAATTCAGAAAACGAATGATTGCACGCTGTTCAAGTAAGGAAAACGTCGCCAGTTTAAGTATTTAAAACGGTTCTCATTCTCGCCGCTGGTGGTAAAATTCCATCTGCCGTATGGTGCTGCCATCTCTGGGACAATGAACACGGCCTCATTTTAAAACAATGCGCATGTTTCTATCTCTTTCCAGTCCGGAGGAAAAAAAATCGGAGGCCTTGGAACTTGAATGCACCTCGTAAAACAAGGATTTCTGGACATATGAATATAGAGTAATATCTGCAGCAGGAATGGTATAATGGGAGTAAGATTCGTTATGAATAAGAAGATAGGACAGAGAGTGAGTTAGTGTGAACAATTCAGTGATAGGGTTTTTCTCATCAGAATCGACAGCAATCCAATAACAGTAACAACAGTTACTGTATACATGCCAACGTCGCAAGCGGAAGATGAAGAGAGAGAGAAAGCATATGAGGATATTAACCGGGTAATTGGGTACGAAAGGAAGATGAGAATCTAACGGGCACTGGGGATTGGAATATGGTTGTAGGGAATGGGTACAAGAAAGAGTTATGGGAGAATATTTCTATGAGATAGGAGCACAATTGCAATAAATTTCAGGTGGTAACAGCAAATACTCCGTTAAAGCATTACGAGGGAAGGAGGCATACTTGGCAAAGGCCGGGAGATACTGGAAGATTTCAATTAGATGACATCATGGTCAAGCAGATATCCAAAATCAGATATTCTACGCGTATTTTAAGGTTTACATAGGGATAGATATAGACACAGATCAGAATTTGGTAGTGATGAAGAATAGACTGAAGATCAAGAGATTAGGCAGGAAGAATCAATGCGCCATGAAGTTGGATACGGAAGTACTAAGGAGTGACGAGATACGCATGAAGTTCTCTGAGGCTATAGATATTGCAATAACGATTAGCTCAGAAGGCAGTTCAGTTGAAGAGGAATGGACATCTCTAAAAAGGTCAGTCCGAAGTTGGAGAGAAAAACGTACGTACAAGGAAGGTAACTGCGAAGAAACCATGGGAAGCAGAAGAAATACTTCAACTGATCGACAAAAGAAGGAAATAAATGAATGTTTAGTCACATTCAGGAAGTCACTTAGGAATGAAATAAATAGGAAGTGCACGGAATCTGAGTCGAAATGGCTACACGAAAAATGTGAGTAAGTCGAGGAACAAATGTTTGTCGGAAAGACCACTTAGCATAAAGAAAAGACAGAACAACCTTCGGTGAAATTAAAAGCTAGAGCGGTAACATTAAGAGAGCAATGGCAATTCCACTGTTAAATGCAGAGGAGAGAGCGAATACGTGGAAAGAATTCACTGAGTGCCTCTATGAGGGGGAGGAATTATCTGATGACGTGATGGAAGAAGAAACAGGAGTCATAGGAAAGAGACAGGAGAGTCGTATTAGAATTAGAATTTAGAACAGCTCTGGAAGACTTAAAATCAAATAAGGCCGACGGAATAGATAAGATTCCACTGGAATTTCCAAAATCGTTGGGGGAAGTGGAAAAAAAAGAAAGATTGCTGTGTAGAATGTGTAAGACTGGCCATGTACGATCAGACTTTCGGAAAAACAATTCCGAAGATTGCATCAACCGACAAGTGCGAAAATTATCGCACAATCAGCTTAACATCTCATGCATCCAATGTACTGATAAGGAGAATAGACAAAAGAAACAAGCCTGTACAAAAATCAGGACATGTTCAAAGGATTTGTCGATCTGGAAAAAGCGGTCGATAGTCTAAAATGGTGCAAGATGTTCGAAATCCTAAGACAAGTAGGTATAAATTGTTCTGAAAGGTGGATAATACACAATATGTACAAGAACCGAGAGGGAACAACAAGAGTGGAAAAGCAAGACGAAGTGCACGGATTAAAAAGGTTTGCAAGACAGGGATGTAGTCTTTCGTCCCTTCTGTTCAATCTTCACGTGCAAGAAGTTATGTCGTAAATAAAAGAAAGGTTCGAGAGTTGGATAAAATTCAAGATAAAAGGATAACAGTGTTAAAATTCGGTGTTGACATTGCTATCCAAATTGAAATTGAAGAAGAATTACGGGACCTGAATGAAATTAACAACCTATCGAGTACAGAATATGGACTGAGAGTAAACTGAAGAAAGACAAAAGTAATGAGAAATAGCAGAAATGAGAACAACGAGAAACTTATCATAGTTGATCATGAAGTGGATGAAGTTAAGAAATTCTGCTACTGAGGTAGCAAAAAAAAAAAAAAAAAAAAGTTGGACATTAAAAACCAACGAGCACTGGCAAGAAGGTCATTCCCTACATTCCCTGCCAGTGGAAGTCTACTAGTATCAAACATAGGCCTTAATTTGAGGAAAACATTTCTGAAAATATACGTTTGGAGCACAGCGGGTAGCGGAGGCTGTGTGGCATGGACTGGGCGGTGGTTTAGGTTAGAAGGCCTCGGGAAAGTACGGGGTGGGCTGCAATCTCAAAGGGTGCATGGAAAATACAGGACGTGCTTGGAACAAGGAACAGTCGGAATTGTAGTTGTAAATTGTTGTAGTTGTGCTGGGAAAGTCCCTGAGCTACAAGCGCTAATAGAAAGCACAGAAGCTGAAATCGTTATAGGTACAGAAAGCTGGCTAAAGCCTGAAATAAGTTCTGCAGAAATTTTTACGAAGTCCCAGACGGTGTTCAGGAAAGATAGATTAGGCAGAATTGGTGGTGGAGTGTTTGTGTCTGTCAGTAGTGGTTTATCTTGTAGTAAGTCGAAGTAGCTACTCAGTGCGAATTGGTATGGGTGGAGGTTATACTTAACAGCCGAACTAAGTTAATAATTGGCTCCTTCTACCGACCTCCAGACTCCGATGATATAGTTTCTGAACAATTCAGAGAAAATTTGAGTCTCGTAACAAATAAATACCCCACTCATACGGTTATAGTTGGTGGGGACTTCAACCTTCCCTCGATATGTTGGCAAAAATACTTGTTCAAAACCGGTGATAGGCAGAAAACATCTTCCGAGATTGTCCTAAATGCTTTCTCCGAAAATTATTTCGAGGAGTTAGTCCACGAACCCACGCGAATTGTAAATGGAATGGTTGCGAAAACACACTTGACCCCTTAGCCACAAACAATCCAGAGCTAATAGACAGCATCACGACTGATACAGGGATTAGTGATCACAAGGTCGTTGTAGCTAGGCTCAATACCGTTTCTTCCAAATCCATCAGAAACAAACGCAAAATAATTTTATTTAAAAAAGCGGATAAAGTGTCACTGGAAGCCTTCCTAAGAGACAATCTCCATTCCTTCCGAACTAACTATGCAAATGTAGACGAGATGTGGCTCAAATTCAAAGATATAGTAGCAACAGCAATTGAGAGATTCACACCTCATAAACTGGTAAGAGATGGAACTGATCCCCCATGGTACACAAAACAGGTCCGAACGCTGTTCCAGAGGCAACGGAAAAATCATGCGAAGTTCAGAAGACCGCGAAATCCCGAAGATTGGCTAAAATTTACAGACGCGCGAAATTTGGCACGGACTTCAATGCGAGATGCCTTTAATAGGTTCCACAACGAAACATTGTCTCGAAATTTGTAGAAAATCCGAAGACATTCTGGTCGTATGCAAAGTACACAAGCGGCAAGACGCAGTCAATGCCTTCGCTGCGCAGTGCCGGTGGTACTGTTACCGACGACTGTGCCGTTAAAGCGGAGTTATTGAACGCAGTTTTCTGAAATTCCTTCACCAGGGAAGACGAATGGAATATTCCAGAATTTGAAACACGAACAGCTGCTAGCATGAGTTTCTTAGGAGTAGATACCGTAGGGGTTGCGAAGCAACTCAAGTCGCTTGATACGGGCAAGTCTTCAGGTCCAGATTGTATACCGATTAGGTTCCTTTCAGATTACGCTGATGCAATAGCTCCACATTTAGCAATCATATACAACCGCTCGCTCACCGATAGATCTGTACCTACAGATTGGAAAATTGCGCAGGTCGCACCAGTGTTTAAGAAGGGTAGTAGGAGTAATCCATCGAACTGCAGACCTATATCATTGACGTCGGTTTGCAGTAGGGTTTTGGAGCATCTACTGTATTCAAACATTATGAATCACCACGAAGGGAACGATCTATTGATACGTAATCAGCATGGTTTCAGAAAACATCGTTCTTGGGCAACGCAGCTAGCTCTTTATTCGCACGAAGTAATGGCCGCTATCGACAGGGGATCTCAGGTTGATTCCGTATTTCTGGATTTCCGGAAAGCTTTTGACACCGTTCCTCACAAGCGACTTCTAATCAAGCCGCGGGCCTATGGGGTATCGTCTCAGTTTTGCGACTGGATTCGTGATTTCCTGTCAGGAAGGTCGCAGTTCGTAGTAATAGACGGCAAATCATCGAGTAAAACTGAAGTGATATCGGGTGTTCCCCAGGGAAGCGTCCTGGGACCTCTGCTGTTCCTGATCTATATAAATGACCTGGGTGACAATCTGAGCAGTTCTCTTAGGTTGTTCGCAGATGGTGCTGTAATTTACCGTCTAGTAAGGTCATCCGAAGACCAGTATCAGTTGCAAAGCGATTTAGAGAAGATTGCTGTACGGTGTGGCAGGTGGCAGCTGACGCTAAATAACGAAAAGTGTGAGGTGATCCACATGAGTTCCAAAAGAAATCCGTTGGAATTCGATTACTCGATAAATAGTACAATTCTCAAGGCTGTCAATTCAACTAAGTACCTGGGTGTTAAAATCACGAACAACTTCAGTTGGAAGGACCACATAGACAATATTGTGGGGAGGGCGAGCCAAAGGTTGCGTTTTTTTGGCAGGACACTTAGAAGATGCAACAAGTCCACTAAAGAGACAGCTTACACTACACTCGTTCGTCCTCTGTTAGAATATTGCTGCGCGGTGTGGGATCTTTACCAGGTGGGATTGACGGAGGAAATCGAAAGGGTGCAAAAAAGGGCAGCTCGTTTTGTATTATCACGTAATAGGGGAGAGAGTGTGGCAGATATGATACGCGAGTTGGGATGGAAGTCATTAAAGCAAAGACGTTTTTCATCGCTGCGAGATCTATTTACGAAATTTCAGTCACCAACTTTCTCTTCCGAATACGAAAATATTTTGTTGAGCCCAACCTACATAGGTAGGAATGATCATCAAAATAAAATAAGAGAAATCAGAGCTCGAACAGAAAGGTTTAGGTGTTCGTTTTTCCCGCGCGCTGTTCGGGAGTAGAATGGTAGAGAGATAGTATGATTGTGGTTCGATGAACCCTCTGCCAAGCACTTAAATGTGAATTGCAGAATAGTCATGTAGATGTAGATGTAGATGTGGATGCGTATTTAGGCGATCTAATCGGCCGCCCAGTATTGGTAAGAGGTGAATTTGCTTGCACAGCTGAGAGCTGGTTGACTTCAGAGGCAGCGACCATTGCTGGAGAGGCTAGGTGTGGGCACAAGGGCTCCGCTGGGAACGGGGAAAATCCCTAAGCTGGGAATTTTGACAGCTATTACTCGGACGGCCTTTGTGCAGGAGATGCTCCAAGAAATGACAAAGTGTCAGAGACTCTTAAAGATGTATAAGTTACAGTTCCTTCTTATTTGACAATAACTCACAGTCAGATATTAGTGCAAATCTCTACATATCTGCGATCTCAAAAACGTGAGGCATATCTAATAACAAACAACATTTTAATACATTTAAAACTACAGAAGCTAATATTTCACAGTGAATAAACATTTTCACAATAAAACTCTGAATTATCAACTTTTAGTCATTTCATGTGATTTCAACAAACGATATCTCATATGATAGCACTTATCGATAGCTATAATCCCTAATAGCCATTCATCTGGATCTATTTTGTATATTGATTTACAATGTATTTTATTTATTTTTTAGCATACAAATGTTTGTCAGAACATCATATTCTCTACATTTACACAGCTAATGAATACACTATGAATATCTCACATTTCGCCATACTTGTGTAACTATTTAAAGAGCAGTTTACTATTTTGCCAGTAACTTTATTTAAATGTTGACTGCAAAGTGCAAGTTAAGGAATTGTGCTAATTTAAAAGTGGTCAATTGCATGTGTTAGCAGACTCCACAGTTGAAAAGAGAACCAAAAAATACTTATGTCACTTGCGTAAGAGTGCTAGCTTATTTTTATGAACTCACTAATATTTATATTTATTGTGAATGATAACATTTCTTTACTTAAATATTCATGTAACATATCAGTTTAGTATGGAGAGATTAAGAATGATGTATTTTTGGTGAGTACGGCCTTTAGCCAACGGAGAAGCAGACAGTAGTGGAACACTACAGGAATCAAGTGGAGACTGGGACTTTTCGAGTGAATAGCTGAAGGGCGTGATTCTGGACAGTTCATGTACGTTATTGAAGAAGACAGACCTGCCTGAGGTAACGTGCATGATTTGGACATATTGGTAATTGTTTCTAGGTGATGCGCAGCCGCTACAATACTTTTGGAGGGACTCCATATTTCGAGAGATCTGAATGTGTTCCAGGGTAGGACTCTGAGTTTTGACACTCAGAATAGACAGAGTATGAGTTAGTATTCTTCGTATTACATGAGTTAATTTGTGAATCGTCATGCTGAACACTGAGCTATTTTGAACTGAAGAGTGTTTCGTGTATTCTGATCACGAAATGGACTTAGTTTTTGTGAGTCTTTGATGAGTACTTTGCGGATTTTGCCACCATTCTCGTAATTCTCCCAACGTAACTTTGCTGCATTTGATAAGGGTATTTTCTGTCTGTATTTTAAGTGAATGTCCTTTCTTGAACAAACATTATTCAACATAAGTCTCTGTCGTCTTCATCAATTATAGACATTAGAATAGAACCCTTTCTATTAAATTAATCTTTTATCTTATATTTCCGTGTATTTTATTAACTGGCAATTCCAGCCAATGCATAGACTTTTTAACTACAGGATCACAGCTACAGGTTATTATTTTCAGCCAATTAGCTGCAGGATATGGAAGCAGATGTGCGCGGGTCAACCCTATGACTCCATTAAGCTATACTTTTTAAACAGAGCCAAACATAGACCCAGTACCTTAAGTGCGAGCCCGCATGGCTAGCCGCGCGCTTTAACGTTCTGCTTCCCGAGGGGATTAGTGTCGAGGTCCTGTGTGCCGGCCAGCCTTTGGATGGCTTTTAAGGTGGTTTTCCATCTACTTCGGCGAATGCGGGCTGGTTCCCCTTATTCCGCCTCAGTTACACTGTGTCGGCGATTTCTGCACAAACACTATTTCTGTGTACACGTACAGCATAATTACTCTTCCATGCAAACATCTGGGGCTACATTCGTCTGGTATGAACGTTCCTGGGGACGGGGGGGAGGGAGGAGTCCACTGTGGGCCGAACCGCACAATAACCCTGGGTTCGGTGTGGGACGGCGGTGGAGTGGGTGGACTGCTGTGGCCTGTTGTGGGGTTGTGAACCACTGAGTGCTACGGTGGGACTAAGCCTCTCCGTCGTTTCTAGGTCCCCGGTTTAATACATACATATCTAAAGTACAAGTAACTGCAGGGAAAGACGCAACTGGTTTCTTTTTTTGGACTGCTGTTTGGAAGGCCAACTACTCAGCAGCAACTACTAGGTACTGTCGCATATGTCAGTGAGACATGGACTGTGGGAAATCCGGAACAGAAGAGATGTGGTTCTACAAAATAATGCTTAAAATTAGGTAGAGAGTGATGAGGTAAGGAATGAGGAGTTTCTCCGCAGAATTGGCAAGCAAAAGAATATATAGAAATCACTGACAAGAAGAAGAGACAGCATGATATTACATTTGTCAAGACTTCAGGGAAGCCGCTCAGGGTGGCCGAGCGGTTCTAGGTGCTACAGTTTGGAGCCGCGCGACCACTACGGTCGCAGGTTCGAATCCTTCCTCGAGCATGGATGTGTGTGATGTCCTTAGGTTAGTTAGGTTTAAGTAGTTCTAAGATCTAGGGGACTGATGACCTCAGATGTTAAGTCCCATAGTGCTCAGAGCCATTTGAACTTCAGGGAAAAACTTCCAAGGCACTTGAGGGAGCTGTAGAGGATATAAACGGTAGACTAAGGCAGAGATTGGAGTACATCTAGCAAATAATTGAGGACGTAGGTACAGTTTGGAGCCGCGCGACCACTACGGTCGCAGGTTCGAATCCTGCCTCGGGCATGGATGTGTGTGATGTCCTTAGGATAGTTAGGTTTAAGTAGTTCTAAGATCTAGGCGTGAGGCAAAAATAGTGGCACATGAGTGAAATTCGTGTCGGGCCGCATCAAATCAATCAGATGACTGATGACTAAAAAAAAAGTGTCTTATTACATCATATCTTGCAAGGGACTTAGTAAAAACGGTGTGATATGACAATAAAATAATTACTTAAATTTTTTAGTGGAATGTGTTTTAACAGAAACACCATCGTATCAAAAAGAGCCAGACACATATCAGTGGATATTAATGTGGTATGTGTCCACTTGTCGCCTCTATGATATTTACAGAGAGATTTTTGAATGTCTGCCGAGGAACAGCTGGCCATTCGTCGGCAAGAGACGGAACTGGAGAAGGTAATGATGCTGGACGCTGATGTCTGAAGCGAACTCGACGTTCTGACACTTCCAAAATATCTCCCATTGCGTTCAGGTCGGCAATCTGGGAAGGTCAGGCCATCTCAGGAATGTTACTGTCCACAAATCATTGGTACACCGTCATGCCGATACAATGCTACAAGCAATCATCTGCGAGCTGTTTCTCTACTGTATACAGAATACAATGGTGTATAATGAATTCATATCCTTACGCACTTAGCGTCTCCTTTAGCTCAATTTGGGGACTACACTCTTCACCATGAGAAGCACTCCCAGACCATAACACCAGTTCCTCTGTGTCTGACTCTGGCACTACACATGATGGCAGGTAATGTTGTCCAGGCGTTCGCCAAATCGAAGTCCTTCTACCGGATTTCCGCAAGGTATATCTTTATTCAACACTCCAGACCGTTCTTTTACAGTCATCCACTGTTCAGTAGCTGCCTCAACCCAAACGTGGCTTAGCAATGAATTCAGAAATATGTGGCTTGTGAGGAGCTGTTCGACCACTGTGCTCCATTTTTTTTCCCCTCCCCACGTAGTCATTGTGCTAGAAAGACTGCTAGTGGTATTTTGAAACCCATGCGTGATTCCTTCCGCTTATTTCATGTGATTTATGATAACCACGCTCCACAATGCTCGATGATCCCTGTCCGTCATTACATAAGGTGTGCGTAGATTTGTTTTAGCTGCGGTTCTTCCTTCGTGTTTCCGTTTCACAATCACATCACCAGATGTCTAAATGTGCAGGTAGAAGGGTTGAAATGTCCGTGATGGATCGGTTACTTGGGTGACACCCACTGACTAGTTCACTTTAGAAGTCACTAAGCTCTCGTGACCGATCTTTTCCAGTGTTACTGCTTCTCTACTGACAACATAATACTCCACAACTCTTTTTATATTCATAGGTCCACCTCTCGTGACATCCAGCGGTCAATTCTGCGTTACACAGGCGTTTCAGGACACTTTCGATCCAATACTGTATGGCTTTCTTGAAATCATATAAAAGATACAAAAAAATAAATGCTATAAAAACAGAAGAATCTGAAGATGTGTCCAAATGATGCGTAATGTCACAGTACGTAATTTAAAACAGTTATTTTTATGATTTGCTATGTAATCCATATAAGCTTTCGTCTGAATCACCACAGTCACGGTAATGTCAAGTGTAGAGGGTAAAATTAAAATAACATTTAATTTTAACATCCTGTGTTAGAGAACTATAGATTGAGGACTTCATAACTGGCTTTCTAAATGTTGTTGGATAGCCTAAAGAAATCGAATAAGCTTAATATGCAACTTTGTGTCGCTGTAACATGATTGCAGGCAGCATATTCTGTAGAATCTGCAGTATGTGTGTAGAGAGCATCATCCACTTTTTGAGGAAATTTCGTACAATAGCTTTAGACCTGTGAAGTACTAGAGCAGTCTGCCGATTTCCTTTGCTGCGTACGAACTTCTGGCGAGCTTTTCCGCTTGATCGCTGAAACCGCGTCTTTCTTCTCAACGTACTTCCCTCAAGTTTCCAATGGCCAGAAATTATCTACGCCCTGCATTTACTCTTTTGATATATGGTGTTGTCGCACTATACGTATCATGATAGTCCCTCTGCAGCAAAATAATGAACGAATGCTCGACTTCCGACGCATTCTCTTGTACTTTGCTTGTGGATACATGGTGTCTTTCTTTTCCTCACTTACAGACCAGAAGTAAATTTTAGATCTTTGTGAGTTAGGCATGTAAGCTACATATTTCTGTTTCTTTTTGTTTTGTCTCTAGGAAACAATGATCCTGGGGTATCACGAATCACATACTTTGTATAAAAATGAAAATTACGTGGATTATACAAATCATGAATGCACATTTATTAAAAACAGCACATCCTTATCATCAGTCTTTCGATAGCTAGACCTGGTTCTTTTTGATCCACCTCTTTCCATTCTATGTAAGGACATCTGCTGACACTAAGACCCTCAGAACAGTCGACTGAGTTCGTATATTGCATACTATGTTTTTCCTCCCCATGAAATTAAGTAGAGGATGATGACACTTGTCTACGTTCTGCTAGATTTCCTAAATTCTCCTTTCCTTGTTCATCTTCCCTTTAGTACTTATTAACTATTACTGGCGTCACATGTACTGTTACAATGTCTTCCAAACAATTTCAGTTTTTCTCCAACTGATATGTCTTCTTGAAATATACCTACAATTGAAGCCCTTGCAGAAAGGTTTTCACTTGATTTTGTCTTTAAGCGGCAAACGCTCTTCACTTCTTTAATGTGTTCTTTTTTTTTATTCCGTTGTATCAGAAACTGAAGCTATAGGGTCCCCAAGACCCTTGTATGTTCCTTGTATGAAGAGTATAGGATGGTCTTCGTCCTTTCTCAGTGTTCATTCTAGCCCTGAATGTTAAGACAGGAATTTTTCTCCAGAGTATCAACATTTTTGTCATATGGAAAGGTGTCAGTGTACTTTTTCATCTTTTTTTTCTTTTTCTTTTTTATATTGTTTCGGTACACAAGAAATATGTTTCAAAAAACTGAGAATCCATTATTTTGGGCTTCCGGATTTATTGATTCAATGTGTATACTTTCCAATGTAGATGGATCATTTGATGAATGTACAGGCAGTTTTGATTTTGGTAGGCTCCACTGAGCAATAATCTTTCAGAGCGTTGCACAATACGGGAAATAAAAATCCATCAGACACTGTTTACTCTCTTTCACTCTCCTGCGACGTCGTTTCGTAATTTTCAATACGCATGAGCTCACAGACTTCGATTACACTGTCAGCGATACGCATCTGGACTTTTCCGCGCCTATCAAATCCTGACTGGTACTCGCTGAGAACAATATCAAGTAGCAAGTTAAGAAAATAGGAGGCGATATTTCACTGAAAAAATTCAGAGCAGTCGAAGGCCTAGTACAAAACCGTGTATTCAGTACATTTGTAAGCTGCTCTCATGTTGAGAAAGTAAGTAAAAATAATTAAGAAACGAACTCATAATCGTTAAGGCGACTAATTCAGAAAAGAATGTGATTAGGGCTAATTGGTCTTAAATTGAAACTGTTGCGAAACGAATTTTTTACTTGACCTTAGAAACTACTGTTAGAGTAATGTACGCTGCTCCAACCTCAAGCTACCTTTAGTTAGCATCGAAGAGCTAGAAACTGTTCAGTTCGGCTTCAGCGTGTCTAAACTTGCAGCCCTTGTCTTCACGACTCGGCTTAGAATGTTTCAACTAGTATGAATTCATCCAAAGATATTTCTTATCTGTGCTCGATTGCTTTAGTTATACCCTCAGCATGCCAGAAATGACCGAAGCAGAGTTGTACAAAGTTTAGTTGGTGCATTGTCCAATTTGAGAGCACATACAGTCATGAACATTCAAATTATGAACACATACTGATTGGCTTCCAGAACCCCGTTTCCACCTGATGAGTGCGTCGATGTGACGTAGCATAAAAACCACAATACTCCAAAAACGTTGGGAAGTCATGTCGAAGTTTGGACAGTAGAAGAGAGTTACCAGCAGAATTGAAGCTATGCAGGTGGGTAGGTGAGTCTTACCTGGATATGTAGTTGAGTAAGGAAGAGAATTCTCGCCAAAGACAAAGTTCATATTCTGTTCCTAGCCCGGCATATATTTTTAATCAGCCTGGGAGTTGCATCCTGATACAGGTTCGCTGAACCACCTTCCACCTGTCACAGACACTCGCCAGAGCTGAGTCAACGTGTGTGTATTTCGATCGGTGAGGCCCCACTAGAATTAAGGTCAGGTGACCTGAGATTCCACACAAGCACCATCTGGTCTGTCCATTGTTTCTCAAACCGTTCTCATAATATTTGGCGATCACAGGATGATACGCCGCCTGCAGTATGTGAAGTCTCCATTTGTACATTAAACATTGCACCTGGAACAGTTAGCTGTCTGTTAATCCCACGCATTTTACTTCAGACTGAACCCGTAAAATTTCACTGAGGGATGTATTACCCTTCACGATCAATTGTGGAATTTTGTATCTGGCAGCATCCTTCTTTGGTTTTGCTCTTCTTAGCTTGACAGAGGTCAAGTAGGTCCCTCTCATGCATAAGTCTCCTGCTTTTCTGTGCCAGTAGGCTCTCTGAAGGAAGGCGTCGTTGGTATTCTTTTATGTTACCAGTAAGCAGGTACCTGAATCATTTCGTATCCTTTTTTCAGCGTTTAACCTGTTGTGTATAACTGAAACGAGTGAATGTGAGTTTTCGTGAGAGCAGCCAATAGCTGTCCGTCTGCTGTTGCAAGTTCATCTGCAGCTGCACTTTTGGCAATAGCTATATTGAAATTAGAAAGGCAGATAGGTCTAGCTAGGTCATCGGAGCTGGTACAATAGCAGTTAAGCTGGCAGATGACGACGTTTGCATCTTTGGTGCTTCCTCCCGCAACAGATGAACAGAAGCGGTTAAGATTTTCCGCGGAAATGGTCACTGTTGTGCGGAAGTTTGGTGTTTACGGACTGATATGTGGGTAGCCAACGGATGGAGGTATATGAATTATTTAGTGTGCGCATTTCAATCATTTTTATTTCAGTTCTTTTAGGAGTCAGGGATGATTATGCTACTTCTCGTGAGAATAATTTCATGTGAAGATTTAATATCATGTAACATATATGCAACAATACGTAACGTAGTTACAGGCAATATTGCCTATGTTCGTCTGTCAAAATGGACTCGATAAGCAACCTGAGCTATCAGTAAACGGAATCTAACCTGCACAACACTGTGTGCGTGTTGTTTGAGTCTCAGTTTGACTGTCATTTGAGCCCTCAACAGATCGTTACATTAAAAACTTAAAACTAACATTTAGATAAGCTATCTGACTGCGTATTTGAATGAGAAAAACTACAGGAACAAATGAACCTGTAACAATGAATACCTAAGCTATCTGACTGTGTTTTTGAAAAAGAATTTTCAAGTGATACAGAATCTGAGTTGTGCAACGGACTTCACTGGACTAGAGTACATGACATGTTGTGGTGTGTCAGTGTCTCTGTTTTGGCCCTAAGTTTTGCACTCACCTCTTTAGATGACTGCATTTTTCCCTGTGGTTTGCAGCAATTCGCAGCAGAATGCAGCAGCAGCGGTTAAAGCTTATTGTTACTAAGAATGAATTTAATAAAAAGGAGTTTGCTTGGGTCCTGTTAACTACTAAATAACTTGTGAGAAGGGACTTCATTAATTAAGTCTATTTAAAACTTCAGAATCATCATGAACAAGTATTAATAATGACAATGACAATGAGATAAGTGTCAATATTGGCTGAGTGCCAGATTAACAAATTATTTCAATTTCAAAGTTACTTTAACATTTAATAACCACAGCAATTTATTAATTAGATGTGGAGAATAATAATTATTATTTGGAGGCTAAGGTGGTTTCTTTAACTGACAAGCAAAACATGGGATTATTGCAAACTCGGAGTAAGAATCACGAGCCTAACCCTGCAATTGCTTTTACGCTATGCTTGAGAACTTTACCTTGAATTCCATCTTCAAGCGTAGTTAAGCCCTTTAAATCTATCCTGGCTATATAAATGAAATCAGGTCTTGAGCGTGGCAAGATTTGCCATCAGCGACGTGAGGGCAGCGTGACACGCCTTCTGTCTCCGAGCTCTCGACCGACATTACTACTTCCGCTCTCGCAAACAGACCTCGTCTCACAACAATGCTTAGAATCGCGCTCCCATATTTCGCGTTAGATTGTTACTATCGATATCTGAGTGCTTACACAATGCAAAGGATAGTGTTAAGTGGGATATATTGTTTTCAATGTAATGCACAGTTCTGACACACTCCTTAGATTCATTCTTGAGTTTTTTGGTAAGAAAACTTTGTGTATTGATGAACTAGCTTCCACGTGTAGGGTAGAACAAAAAGACTTTGACTTTCCAGGCCGGTAGAGCAGTGGATTCACTCCCAATGTATGGAGTAAATTTATTAAACGAAAGTACGAGAGGAGCGGGATTAGATCCTTCATGAGTTTTTGGAGATGAATAGTCGATGATTTTGATCAATCACACTACCTCGTAGTCGGTGACAGAGCCTAAGCCCATTCTTTGTTGAACTATGGTAAATGTGCGCACCTTCAGTGCGTGAGTGCTGCAAGAAATGGATTCCAGATTTCTACTGAATTTTTCTGTCGTAATTCTATGCTTTTTCACTTTGGGAACCTGGGTTTCTCCGCCATGTGCGAGCAGAGTAAAGTGTATTGCATCCTTAAAATCAGTCAGTAGAATTATCTCAATCTGTAGTGTGGAAAATGAATTTGATTAGCCAAATTATTTTTGTGGTTCAAGAATTGAGCAGTTTACAGTTCTTGTGGAACGTGACCACATTTAGTCGTCCATTCATTAATTTCACGACAAATGCTCACCTCTTCGGCCTTCATGGACTGTTTGTACGCCTTTTCATGTTTCTGCAGATTTTGCCGAAGACATAACCAGAGCTTTTCTTTGTATGTATTGTGCAATGTGCGACCATGTGTTGATCAGCCCACGTCGCATCTCACATCTCTATCCAAGATAATCTGTGCTGAGAAGCAGTTGGGTTTCATGCTAATTTTAATAATAATAATAAGGTGGTGTTTATTCCGGTATGTTGGGGTACGAACGAGTCTACGAGTACTAGATTCGTTTTCTTAATTTCTGCTCCCCTTGGTTATCCCCACCACACCACATCACTGTTTTGATTCAGTGCATTGGTGTATTTCACTGAACCTTTGGGTAAAGTAGAGGATCACACCAATCTATTATTTTTGTGAATTCTGTGGTTTTGACTGTACTTGTTCCACGTTCAATAAAACAGTTTCGTAAACCATTCGAACCATATTTTGAAAAATACATCACGATTTTTGCATCTCTGACCCACTCCCTGTTTTTGGGAAAGAGTGAGTTGAAATCCTTATTGATGAAATCAGACGTTCTGTTCTGTCTCCTGAACTACTGTGTTAAGTGTAAAAAATAGCTATCTGTTGCGCACTCTTTTTGAATGGTAACATATTGGGCTTCTAAAAGTAAGCCATTTTTGAGAAAGGTCGTCTAGGACCTCACAGACTGGGAGACCCCACAGATGGTTGAGGTAACGTAAGTTTTTCGCTCTTGTATCATTGTTTACTTTCGCATGAGTAATGGAGCTGCAATAGAACTGAAGTCGAGTAGCCTTGACATCGGAGTCAGCTACGGTGCTCCAGTGAAAATTCTCACGCATTCATTAAGATTAATGTAAAAGGGCATGTGAGTGAAATCCTCAACAGGTTAGCTAATTTCTTCGTGATGTTGCCATGTACCTTGTAAATAATGGACTAACTTAAACTTGCGCCACAACATTTAACGTTACAGCGATTGTTTACCTGTTCATTGTTTATGTTCTCATGATATATGCTTACGTTGAATTTTTGACTTGCTCTCTAATTATTCGAGTTAAATGTACATACCTCCGTTCTAACTTCCTACAATATAAAGTCAACGTTTCTAGTCCTTGGACGAGACGTTTTCTCCTTGGACCCACATGGAGGAGTGAAGAACCAACGCTAGGTCTAACGCGTAGCTGAATTTGACTTTAACGGTGTCAGAGAAGTCACTAAACATTGAAGAGTATTAGAGACAATGCAGAACCACGAGCAAACGTTTCCTTACTGTGAATATTTTGCTTGTGGTTTGCCTAATCGTTTGGTAAGAGACATTTTAAATCATGAAGGAATATTCCTAATGTCTAAAACGTCACTGAAAAATCTCTTTAGTTATTTTTTTACACGTATTTGTAGGTATCGAATAAAATCCGTCAAATCCTGATGCCTTCCCCATTTTCCACTGTTTCTGTCTGTTGTTTACCATGTTGTTATTACATAGCCTACTTTGACAATGAGTTCATACATGAAATGCTGTCATTTCTGACCGTCATCGTGCAAAACAACAGAAGAAAATCACTGGAACAACATTACTTCCAATGGCCGTTATCGACTTGCTAGGCACCGACACGGAATCAGTTGGAACTTGGAACGTGTATACCATACTGCTCAAATTACTTCAAATCACCATCAATTGTCGAAACTGAAGAAGTATCTGCGAAGTAAATAATTTTCTACTAATGACAAAATGACAGAATCGCTCACCGATGGGTGTACAGATCGATCACGAATCTAGTACAGCATAAACACACCTGTGGCGTTCAAAACAGGCTTATTTCTCTGGTCGCATGATGCATGCAAATTCTGAATGGCAGTTCATACCATTCATTCCAGGAAGAGTGAGCTCCTTGAAAGATGCTGTGGAAGTATAATTGGTCACTAACTACTTTCCAGTAAAGAACAACAGCTCGACCGAATTCACATCCAACTCACATGTAAGATAGTGAGGCCATGTTATGTCATAAAAAGGTGCATTTTATGTGCTACGTAGAATCTTGTATGACTGAATGAACATGGCCTTCTAAAGCGCATTCCTAATGGTACACTATGACTAATATCTTGAGAAAAAGATAAAGAAATAAATCAGCCTTCCCGTAAAAAACTATACATTTGTCTAGACATATTTTTATTCTTCCAGGAACGAAGTGTTACAGAAATTAAATTTTACAGGCTATCGCACAAATAGCAGTAGATGGTCTTTCAGAGACAAATTATGAAGACGTTAGGTAACCGTTTTGATGTAATAAAAGTATTTGATAGTATGGGCAGAGCTTGATTTTTGTACTATGTAGCCTCAGGACTACACGACATTGCCAGAACTGTGGGCAGCCTTGGGAGAGGTAGCCATGACAAAGCTTATCCATGTGGTGTGCAAGTTGTATGAGACAAGCGAAACGCTCTCAGTCTTCAAAGTATGTAATAACTCCAATCCCAAAGAAAACAGTTGCAGACAGGTGCGAAAATTACCCAACTATCAGTTTAATAAGCCATGGTTGCAAAATACTAACACGAATTCTTTACAGAATAACGGAAAAAACTGATAGAAGGCGACCTCAGGGAAGATCAGTTTGGCTTTCGGAGAAATGTAGGAACACGGGGGGCAATACTGACACTACGACTTACCTTAGAAGATAAGTAAAGGAAAGGCGAACTTCCGATTGTAGCATTTACAGACCATAGGGAAAGATTTTGACGATGTTGACTGGAATACCTTCTTTGAAATTCTGAAGGTAACAGGGATTAAACACAGGGAGTGAAATGCTATTTACAACTTGTACAGCAACCAGACGGCAGTCACAAGAGTTCAGGGGCATGCAAGGGAAGTTGTGGATGAGAAGGGAGCTAGACAGGGCTGTAGTCTATCCTCGTTGTTATTCAGTATATACAATAAGCAAGCAGTAAAGGAATTAAAGTCCAAGGAGAAGAAATAAAAACTTTGAGGTTTGCCGATGACATGGTAATTCTGTCAGAGACAGCAAATGATGCTGAAGAGAAGTTGGGTGGAATGGACAGTATCTTGAAAGCAGAATACAAGATGAACATCAGCAAAAGCAAAACAAGGATAATGGAGAATAACTGAATTAAGTCAGATTATGGTGAGGTAATTAGATACGGAAACGAGACACTTAAAGTAGTAGATGAATTTTGCTATTTGGGCACCAAATGAACTGATGACGGCCGAAGTAGAGAGAACATAAAATGTAGACTGACAATGGCAAGAAAAGCATCTGGAGTGTAGCCGTGTACGAAAGAGAAATATGGGCGGTGAACATTTTAGACGAGAAGATAATATAACCTTTCGAAATGTGATGCTGCAGAAGAATGTTGATGATTAGATGGATAGATCACGTAACTAATGAGGAGGTACTGAACAGAATTGTGGAAAAAAGAAATCTGTGGCACAGCTTGACTAGAAGAAGCGATCGATTGATAGGACACATTCTGAGACATCAAGGGAGGGGGGGGGGGTTAAAAATCATAGAGGGAGGACCAAGAGATGAATATGGTAATCAGATCAGAAAAATGTAGGTTGCATCAGTTATTCAGAGATAAAGAAGCTTGCATAGGATAGAGTAGCAAGGAAAGATGCATCAAACCAGTCTTCAGACTGAATACCACAACAATAACATAGCCTCATCAGTGGTTTCTTTCATAGTTAGAAAACTGAAAGCACAACGTTTTTCTCCAGCCTTAATGACTGAAGAAGTTTATTGTATTTAGATTCCCCCCCCCCCCCCCCAGGCAGGGGGGGGGGGCTAACAGCAGCGTAATATGCCGCTCTGCAGGCTACAGATAAAGTTAAAAAACATAATAAAGAGATACAACAATAAAAAACATGTGACAAAACGGTGACTGCTTAAAACGAACATGGTGAAAAGTTGCGAATAAAATATAAAAAACAAAGGGTGGGCGATACTGATTAAAACACATAGTATTTATACAGGCACAATTATTAAACATGGCGACAGTCTGGTTTCTGTTCACAACACTTATAAAGGGGGATGCACAACACTGAACACTCACAGAAACACTGTATTATAGAGTACAAATACATATGGGGGGGGGGGGGGAGAACCTGGACAGATGAGGGGAGAAAAAAAGAGGGGAGAAGAGGAAAAGCAAAAAAGGGGGGACCGATGGAGGGAGAGGACACAGAAAAGGAGGAGCAGGTGGATGCGAGAAGGAGTGGGGAAGGCAGTGGAGGGGAAACCAAAAGGACTGGCGGAGAGAACAGCGTCAAAGAGAGAGTAGGTGGGGAGTAGGAAACAGGATGGAAGGGGGGAGATGGAGCCCGGAAAAAGGACAGAGGGAGGGAGTGGGAGGTGAGGATCAGAGTTGAGAGGAGGGATAAATGGAGGGAGAGAGGGCATCATCTGGGAGGGGGGGGTGGAGTTGACGGAAGTCACCGTGGGTGAGGAGATGAAGAGTGTAGAGGTGGAGGGTAGGTGGGACACAACAGTCAAGGCGGGGCAATGGGCGGGGGTTGGAAAGGAGAGGAGTAACTAGGGGATGGGGGGGATCAAGTCGGTGGAAGGTGCAGAGGACTCGGATATGTTTGAGGAAAAGGAGCAGATGGGGGAAAGAAATCAGGTCATAGAGGATCTGCATGGGGGACGGGAGGCATATACACAAGGCGAGGTGGCGTACATGGTGCTCGAGGATCTGGAGGGACTTATAGAATTTGGGGGGGGGGGGTGCGGATATCCAGGTGGGACTGGCATAATAGAGGATGGTATGGATGGTGGTTCAACCCCCATGTCCGTTTAGAGAAGAGCTTAAGGAGACGGAGGCAGTTGTGGGCTTTGGATTGGATAGAGCTGAGATGAGGGATCCAGGTGAGGTGACGGTCAATGGTGAGTCCAAGGTAGGTGAGGATGGGGAAGAGGTGGACAGGACGGGCGCAGATGGTAAGGGATAAATCAAGGAGCCGGAAGGAGCTAGTGATGCGACCTATGATGATTGCCTAGCAAAATTATTTCTGACAGGGATGCTGTGTAATGGGAGAAACCACAGGGTATATTTTTGAGCCCCAACTTTTCTTGATTTTCATTTTTTATTCGCTAAGGCCAAAAGTATCTTTGTGGAGGAAGTGAAATGAACTAGAGCGTTCAATAAGTAATGCAACACATTTTTACTCGACTAATTTCGTGTGAGAACGAGCGGAACTTTTTATGGGACATCGTGGAATATTCCCGCTTTAGTTCCTGTTGTGTCATGAAGTTTCGATTGGTGGCGTCTCTATACGCAACCTTCAAAACGTCGCCTCTAATGGGATGCGTTTCTTCGGAAAATCAGAGCACCGCAAATATGCTTAGGCGCTTGCAGAATGTCTACGGAGACCTGCCGGTGAACGAAAGCACGGTGAGTCGATCGGCGAGGCGTCTGTCATCTTCGCAACAACATCCGATATCCCTCTTGCCAGCCGGCCACCCATACTTTCAGGAAACTAAAGAAACGACTTCAGTGCGTTCGTCTCCCAAAAACGAACGATCTCCTCCATAACAACGCAAGGCCTCACACAAGTATGCACACCCGGGAGGAGCTCACAAAACTTCATTGGACTGTTCTTCCTCATCCACCCTAAAGCACGGATCTCGCACATTCCGACTTCCATCTGTTTGGCCCAGTGAAGGATGCACTCCGTGGGATACAGTGCATTGATGATGAGGGAGGTTATTGATGCAGCAAGACGTTGGGTCCGACGTCGACCAGTCGAGTGGTACCATGAGGGCATAGAGGCCCTCCGAGTGAAGTGGCGTAAGGCCATCGCATTGAACGGAGGTTATGTTGAAAAAATAGGATTTTGTAGCTGAAAAAGTGGGGAATAATATGGTGTATTGTAATCCTGAATAAAACCAACCAGCTGTCAAAAAAAAAAAAAGTGCTGCCTTACGCACTGAACGCCTTCGTAGTGTAAATGATGTATCACGTTTAGTGGTGGGTAATATTAATTAGTTAGTACAGATTGTCGTTTAATTGCAATAAAACACTTTGCTCTTTCGTAAAAGCTAAATTTTATTATCGCAGGATGATCAAATAATCATTCAAGATTAACGTTTTTAATTCCTAACACCGAAGACACATGTGAAACCTCCTTGAAACTATAACATTCAGATAATTGTGCAGAAACCGAGTGCAAACAGTTGCGCACTCTAAAAATTAACTTCACGATCAGTGACAGTGAAACGAGGAAACTTCCTTGCTGTGCTACTGTCGTAATATCTCTTTGGTGTCGTATTTTCTACATGGTTCAAATGGTTCAAATGGCTCTGAGCGCTATGGGACTCAACTTCTGAGGTCACAAGTCCCCTAGAACTTAGAACTAGTTAAACCTAACTAACCTAAGGACATCACACACATCCATGCCCGAGGCAGGATTCGAACCTGCGACCGTAGCGGTCTCGCGGTTCTAGACTGCCGCGCCTAGAACCGCACGGCCACTTCGGCCGGCCATTTTTTACATTCGGAAGCAATATGTTCAGGCCAGAAAGTTTCACAAACTTTGTGCATTCCATTGTTCAGTAGACCTCGGCTATCCGTGTAATACTTTGATTAATGGGAGGGTGTTTAATAACAATGATTAAAAAGAAACTGCAGCATATCCGTGTAATACTTTGATTAATGGAAGGGTGTTTAATAACAATCATTAAAAAGAAACTGCAGCATATACTCAGTGAAACTAAACAGCAAAGCTATATACTAGGATAATGATTCTGCCTACGAATGTACCGAAGGGTATGTTCTATTATTCAACTTGCAGTTCCAGTAGGCTACCAACAAAATTAATAAGTGTGAGTAATAAACCAAAAATTTCGGTTGAAAGGTTTACTTGTTGCACATTCCTTTTTTCCGTATAGGAATTCCTCATAGCAGTTTATCATTTTTCACTAATTCCTTGCGGTCCCAAGGGATCTGGAAAAAAGTTATTGTCACGGTAGTATATCACATGCGAAAATGAAGGTGGATACTTATCATACCACTTCTCCCTTCTTCCCTCCATACACCCTGAAAAAAAAGAACAAAATGCTATGGAACATACGAATTTCTTAAAGAGACGACGGAGATCAAAGTTATCCTCTGCTTCACTCACAAAATAAGAATTGTCGAATAACATGAAAGATCAACAATAGCTGCTGTAGGACACAACCTTTCTTGTTTTTCTTTCGTCTCATACACTACAGGTCCTAATTTCTTCTGGTTTACCTCTCCGCGGTAATGCTTACCGTAGACGTCTTTTAAGTTTCTTTAACGTCCCATAATTTCACGTTCCAGAAGCATCCGAGGCAGTGATAGTACATGTAATCATACAACAAAAGATTCTGATGCGTGTCATTAAATTTTCCATTCTCCTTCGAGAAAAATTTCCTCTAGACAGTAAACGTCAATAGAATGATAAAGTGTTGTTTACTTTTCGTTCAAATGGTTCAAATGGCTCTGAGCACTATGCGACTTAACTTCTAAGGTCATCAGTCGCCTAGAACTTAGAACTAATTAAACCTAACTAACCTAAGGACATCACACACATCCGTGCCCGAGGCAGGATTCGAACCTGCGACCGTAGCGGTCACGCGGTTCCAGACTGAAGCGCCTTTAACCGCACGGCCACACCGGCCGGCTTACTTTTCGTCTCCGGGTGAATTACATGCCAGATATCATTAACGCTGCAACTGTTTGCTTATCGTAAAACCGATATGATACCAAAGAGTTTTTGAAGGGTAGCTTAATGCTCTGGAAATAAACGCCCGACAAAAAGAAGTGAAGCACCCAAAAGATATGTCAAGATGTAAATGTAACTTCGTAGATGCGCAGACCATAGACGTGTATGTAAATGATTATAATAGCTTATCAATAAAGGAACCAAATTTACGGTATGAATCCGCGACCACCATGAATATTTTATAAATGAAACCGTCTAGATCACTAAAAAAGTCTTTATTTATTAGTATGTTTCAGCATCTCCCATCATCAGATATCGTAAACTTTGAACTTGCGAAACACGGTCCAGTGTCAATCAAATGATACTAAACCGCTTCTCGCAAGCTGAAAGTTTTCTATATATGATGATGGCAGAAACGGCGTAATAGATAATGACGTATTATTTAGCGATCTGGAGGGTTTTATCCATAAAAAAAAAATTATAATTGTAACTCTGCGCGTCACGCAGAACGGCCATCAGAGTGCATGAATGTTTTTCGTGGTTAGTATTACTACCAGGGACATGAACAGCGTTAAGACTGAGTCATTCAAAAAAGCAGATAAAAATTCACTTGGCGCCTTCCTGAGAGACAATCCTTACTCATTCCAGACTAATAATATGTGTAGACCAGATGTGGCTTGAATTCAAAGAAATAGTATGGGCAGCAATTGAGAGATTTAAACCGAATAAAAGAACAAACGACGGAGCTGATCCTCCTTGGCACACAAAATGGGTTAGAACACTGTTGCAGAAACAACGAAACAAACATGCCAAATTTAAACAGACGCAAAATCTCCAAGATTGACGATCTTCTACAGAAGCTCGAAATTTAGCGTGGACTTCAATGCGAGATGCTTATAACAGTTTCCACAACCAAACTCTGTCTCGAAACCTGGCAGGAAATCCAAAGAGATTCTGTTCGTATGTGAAGTATGTTAGCGGCAAGAAACGATCAATGCTTTCTCTGCGCGGTAGCAATGGAGATACTATCGAAGACAGTGCTGCCAAAGCAGAGTTACTAAACACAGCCTTCCGAACTGCCTTCACAAAAGAATACGAACAGCCGTATACAACCGTTCGCTCGACGAAAGACCCGTATCTAAAGACGGGAAAGTTGCACCGGTCACACCAATATTCAAGAAAGGGAGTAGGAGTAATCCACTAAACTACAGGCCCATATCGTTAACGTCGACATGCAGCAGGATTTTGGAACATATATTGTGTTCAAACATTAAGAATTACCTCGAAGAAAACCGTCTATTGACACACAGTGAATGTGGGTTTAGAAAACATCGTTCCTGTGAAACACAACTAGCTCTTTATTCACGTGAAGTGTTGAGGGCTATTGACAAGGGATTTCAGATCGATTCCGTATTTTTGGATTGCCGGAAGGCTTTTGACACTGTACCACACAAGCGGCTTGTAGTGAAATTGCGTGCTTATGGAATATCGTCTCAGTTATGTGGCTGGATTTGTGATTTTCTGTCAGAGAGGTCCTCGAGTAAAATGGAAGTGATTTCTGGCTTTCCCCAAGGTAGTGTTATAGGCCCGTCGCTGTTCCTCATCTATATAAAGGATTTGGGAGACAATCTGAGCAGCCGTCTTAAGTTGTTTGCAGATGACACTGTAGTTTATCGACTAATAAAGTCATCAGAAGATCAAAACAAATTGCAAAACGATTAGAAAAGATATCTGAATGGTGCGAAAAGTGGCAGTTGACCCTACATAACGGAAAGTGTGAGGTAATCCACATGAGTGCTGAAAGGAACTCGTTAAACTTCGGTTACACGATAAATGAGTCTAATCCAAAAGCCGTAAATTCAACTAAATACCTAGGTACTACAGGCTAACCACAGACTGAGTTTTATTGGCAGGACAATTAGAAAATGTAACAGATCTACTAAGGAGACTGCTTACACTACGCTTGTCCGCCCTCGTTTATAATACTGCTGCGCGGTGTGGGATTCTTACCAGATAGGACTGACGGAGTACATCGAAAAAGTTCACAGAAGGGCATTACGTTTTGTATTATTTCGAAATATGGGATGGAGTGTCACAGTAATGATACAGGATTTGGGCCGGACATCAAAAGAAAGGCGTTTTTCGTTGCGACGGAATCTTCTCACGAAATTCCAATCACCAACTTTCTCCTCAGAATGCGAAAATATTTTGTTGACGCCGACCTACATAGGGAGAAACGATCACCACGATAAAATAAGGGAAATCAGAGTTCGTACGGAAAGATAGAGGTGTCCATTCTTTCCGCGCGCTATACGAGATTGGAATAATAGAGAATTGTGAGGGTGGTTCAATGAACCCTCTGCCAGGCTCTTAAATGTGATTTGCAGAGTATCCATGTAGATCAAGATCATGACTATTAAGGACACGGAGATGCCACGGCCGCCTGTGAGATAGCGTTATCGGCACCTGACAGGGCTCGAAAGGGGGTCTCCATTTTGCCGGCTCGTAGAGTCTGCGGATTTTTGGGGTATTAGGATAAGACAGGTGAGGGCAGGAATACTCGTCGTCGAGGTTATGATCGATGACATCTGACCATCAAAGGGAGGACCATTGTACAGAACCAAGCACATCGTAACCCTTTCTCATCTGTGCCTGTCATCCGAGAACTAGAAATGAATTCCGTCCAATATTCTGTGTTATCCTGCACCATTGGTTGGAGCAGCAGTCGGCCTAGGGAATTAACAGCTCATGCTTAAACAACACAAACGTCTGCGTAAGGAGTGGTGTCATGACAGGGAAGCATGAACTGCTGATGAATGGTGACCCATTGTGTTCCTCGATGAATAATCGCGTTTCTGCCCTATCCCCCACCCACCACCACCACCACCCCCGTGACCCGCGTCAGCGAGTAGGGCGGCTTCTTGGGGAGGAGTCCCATTCTTGCAGTGTTTTGTAGTACAGTGATGTTACTCCTGGTGCCATGGTGTTGGAAGCTACTGGGTATGACTCCAAGTCACAGCTGGTAGTGACTGAGGAAACGCTGTTGGTGCGCAATAGTATGTCACGGATATCATGCTTCGTCATGTGTTACCTAGCACACAAGTGTACTGTGGCGTCATTTTTCACCAGGACAATGTTCATATACTCATAGCATAAGTCTATGAACTGTCTGTGTGGTAACGAGGTACTCCTGTGGCCAGCGAGATCTCTAGATCCGTCCACGACAGAAAACGTGTATGACCAATTCAGACGTCAACTTCGTCACAGTGTATTATCCAGGATATCAGGGACCAGTTACAACCGTCGTGGGCTCTCTTGACCTGCAACGTTTTATTTTGTTTCTCTTCCTTCCCTTATTGGTACTTCACTTCTTTTTGTCAGGCAGTGTATTTGTCTTTCGATGAGCTATACGAATGCCAGATTCTGAGTATTTCTTGTTTGAAATTTAACTTGGATAGTCTGGCAGTTGCTGAACAACATCAAGCACAATGCCCCAAAATGAAAGACATAAAATTTTCTACATGGCTCTAGGTGAAAATATCCTTCTATACAGCAGCACGTGGACGCTCACAACCGTACCTTTCTCAAAAAGCATAGCAATCTTTTATATACGGGTGCAACATCGGAAATATTTGTCTACTTTCTTTCTTTCTTTTGCGTGCGCCTTTTCCCACAAGGACGCAGGGTCGGCATGGTTAATCGGATTTGGCAAGGTTAATTTAAGGGGTGGCCAGATGCTCTTCCTGCCACTACCCCATACCCTCCGGGATGGAATTAGTGTACCCCAACTGTCTGTGCCCAGTGTAATCCATGGAATAGTGCGAATGTGTTCAGATGTCCACGAGCCATGTAACTGAGGCGGGACGTGGGGACCAGCCCAGTATTCACCTAGTGAGATGTGAAAAACCGCGCTAAAAACCGCATACAGGCTGGCCGGCATATCGGCCCCGATCGATCTGGGGCCGGCGCGCCTACCTGAGTCCTGGAAGCAGCGCATTAGCGCTCTCGGCTAACCTGGCGGGTGGAAATATTTGTATACTGCCGGAAAAAAATTACTAAACCCTTTTAGAAGTTTCCAGTTCACTCTTGATTTATTGTTGCAACAGTGCATATGTAGTACAGAAAAGATTACATTTACAGATCAACAGCTCAAATTGTTCTGAGGTACCAGTTATAGATACAAGCTGTTAACACCCATACTAGTACGCAGTGTAGCCTCCATCGGTGGCAATGCAGGCGCTGGCACTGGCATCGAGCCAGTCGTACAGGTGGCGAATACATTATTCGACACGTGCTTGACCTGATCATGTAGTTCTGTAAGAGTTTTTGGATGACGAGTCCCTTGAGCCACTTCTTGTCTCATCATATCCCACACATCGATTTGAGACAAGTCTAGAGATCGTGCAGGTATCCATACCTGTAGTCTCACTGCTAATAACCATTTCGCAACAGTTCGTGCTGACACATCTAGGCTCACAAGCCCTCTTATCTGTGGTGTGGTAGATGTACGATCTGCCACTACTGCCCTTGTTATGTGACGATCCTGGCAGGTGCCTGTGCTGAGTGGATGTCCAGAGCCTCGTATACAGGTGTGAGAATGTTCAAGAGACCGCTGATACTACCATCATTGCACAACTCAGGCAGAACCTCCAACTTTGTGGCAATTCTGTGAAACGAATATCCCGCCACTCGGAAGGTCACAGTTTGACCCCTTTCAAAGTTGTTCAGTTGGCTGTAGGAAGCACAGGTGCATCTCCATGGCACAGTTGCCTGCTTGCTTCATATGTTTGCAACACACTGACCCTTCTGGCTCTCTGAGCATTCCCTATTAAAGGGTGCCGGCTGGAGTGTCCGTGCGGTTCTAGGCGCTACAGTCTGGAGCCGAGCAACCGCTACGGTCGCAGGTTCGAATCCTGCCTCGGGCATGGATGTGTGTGATGTCCTTGGGTTAGTTAAGTTTAATTAGTTCTAAGTTCTAGGCGATTGATGACCTCAGAAGTTAAGTCGCATAGTGCTCAGAGCCATTTGAACCATTTTATTAAAGAGTAAACACAGGTGGCGCTCTCTTAGCTATGCAACTGTTGGCGGATGACGCTGAAAGCGTTATTAGTACATCTAGTATCCCCCAGGTGGCATATGCCGTTATCGAAATCGTCTTTCCAGGTGTACTATTTTTTTCCCGGCAGCGTACATCACTCCACAAAAACACCTCCTTTCGCTCCTTCAAGGTTACCAGGTAGTACAGACACGTAATCTTTTCCATAATCGACTCTATGGAGCTCACGACCGTTCAGCATGCCTAATGAAAGATGTGATAACCTGGCGAACTGTCTGCCCCAACTTTTTAATTTCAAACTCTTAGGCTTCTACCTCTTGCAGCTAATCTGTATCCACTGCCTGCACCATATCCATATTCATTCTTTCACCCTGTGATAATGTCGCTCACAACGTATTACTTATCATCACATCTACCCACACTGCCCTACTCTGAAATTCATCTAAACAACCCTGAAGGGCTCCTTTTTAGTTTAAAGTATGAGATCATTCACCATATTCATATAATGAGTCACCCTAGACTGCAATCTGTGCATGAGAAGGAATTTCATTCTGAAAAAATTTCAACGCATGTTCTACTTCAGTGTTGATTCTAAAGGAACTAATTGCTTATTTATGTCTAGTGATCCCCTCACGTCAACTGTGATAGTTCCAACATCACCCAGCGAAGCTACTGGGTCAACCTGGAAACTCTGCATGCCGGAGCTTTCCCTCGGAAGGCTACTTCAGAGTACAGCTCTGCTTTATAGTGAACTGACGCCTGGGACATCCCTGAAAGCTACACCTGCATGATGACAATAAGGAGCTCATAAGGCAGAACCCAGATAACACTATCCTAATACGATATCAGGCACCATGCTAACACAACACTGACCACGCTCCGCTATCAAAATGTGGCACAGGATTCTGGTTAGAGTGGTATTTGGATGAGGCTTGTCTAGGTATAGGCACCTGAACAAAAACTTCGTTTTATTAGCAACTGTATACAATGCCAGAGTGCATACGTAAATAAACAAACACTTGTGGTCAGTCTTCAAATAAACTGACTTCAAATCAAACAACAATTTCCAAAATAAATAGTTGACCCAGAGTAATAAAGTAGTATAAACTTCTTAGCAGCCACTAACAACATACAAGAGCACTTAATCGAAGCTACATGTATGCATATCATTCATAAGAAATATGACTGCAACTTACAGAAACTGATTTTACAAGGATCACGGAAAATAATACCACACAACATTGTTCAGTTCAAAAAGTACAACATCCAACTACAACCAATACCTTAATCACACATCAGACACTATATATAAACAACACATTCTACACTGAAGTAACTAGCTAACATACAATCAAGCAAGAACTAGTGATAGAATTACAAGGCTTATTTCTATGACGCAACCAGACACCCCATGGCCTTGACATGCCTTTTTGATGCAGCTACAATTACAATAAGAGCACACCGCAGTATTGTTACCCCTTTTTAATTCAAATGCCACAATGTAAGCACTGCTTTACGAATTTAGGCGCAACACGGCCTGACGGTGCATTGACATTTCAAATCCTTGTGACACACTAATGCCAGCACAAATACAGTTGTGAGCACACTCAATGGCAAGTCTGATACAGTGGGGAACTAGGTCTGGAGCACTGCTGCCGATAAGCACACAGGGCAAACAGATACTGATAGTGATGTTTAAGCAATACCATACCTCGATTTGCGCCTACGCACTTACACAGTTAAGCATTAGGGTGATAAGAATTTAAACACTCTTGAACGCATTAGTCCAACTCGGATCAATCACTCACAGTTTCTCCAATTATCCATTCTTATAACTTTTCAGAAATTGTAATCTGTACGACCAAGAGGTCGATCTCCACGGCTACCTCAAGTCA
Organism: Schistocerca piceifrons; assembly: GCF_021461385.2. NCBI lineage: Eukaryota > Metazoa > Arthropoda > Insecta > Orthoptera > Acrididae > Schistocerca > Schistocerca piceifrons. The sequence goes on from NC_060141.1 coordinate 97,055,307, forward strand.
AAAGGGAACCAACCAAAATCAGTTAAGCATTTACTTTCGCGTACGGAAATCAGGATTCTAAAGCAAAGAGGCGCTTATCCGGAAATCTATAATTATAATAGATATAAATAAATAAAAACATATATACAGCTGAGCGAGTACCATTTTTTCTCGTAGTGACCAATTCTTTAAATTTAGTCGGACCAAAATAGACCCCAAGTTAACAGTTACCATTTAGTGTAACCTTTCAATAAAACAGTAAATAAGACTCGTTAGTGAGTGCCTCAAAGGCAACGCATAATAACTTAAGAGATTAAATAGCACTAATCTGCCTCTGCCTATTTCACTCAAATTTACGACAGAATCGACAAATCAAAAGATTAACTGTGATACTTAAGGCACCAGTGTCAGCTAGTCGATAACTCTGAATTCAGTGAAGATATGTACCTAACTGCACCGTGGACGTTCTCGTCCAGATACAAGTACTCGGTATTTACAATAAATCAATGGCGCGCAAAGGTGCCACTGCCCTTGATAGTAAGCGTTATGACCCAGAAAAAACATCAATACTCTCGTCAACCATGTACACTGGTGACTACTGTAACATACAAATCGAGGCGTTACGACACCAGTTAATTATTAAGAAACTGAAAACATAAAATCTCTAAGTCTGACGCTACAAAAACGGACAATAAGACGTGTGCTTGCTCAACCATAGACGGTTCTCAGTTTTTAACTAAGCTGATACAAATACCTTTTTACGCTGCGAACTTTCTTGTTCGTGTACAAGCCTTCGGCTTTCAAAATAACGACGACGCTCAGCTGTCACACCGACTCAAAAGTTATAGAAAAGCCATCAAGTACGGAACAGTAACTTCCGCATTAATTATTTACACAGGTTACTACTGCAACATACACAGAACGCAACATTACTCCACAAGTTAAAGAAATACAAAACTTTTACACCATACTGATCTGTCCTAGAGAGCAAAACGATTACAGACAGACGTGGAGGAAGGTTAGCTATATCAGCTAATGAAGCCACACGAGCAGACAAAAATATCACGCTTATGCCTGAAACAGTAAAAAAAATAATACGGTAAATCGAAAATGTCGTGGCTAATTATCAACAATTGCTAAAAGGTTGGAAATGCGCAAAAGCGAAGTCAAACGCACGAGCGACCAAGTTTGAGCACACGCGAATTTGTGGCTATGAATATTTAATGTGAGCAGTGAGTGGCTCGGGTTCGTGCCATATCTCATTTGACATCCTGTTTTTACTGTACGACCACCTCGTTATGTTAATTTCAATTACTGGTGTCACTGAGTTGCCGCCTTGCCTGCCCGTGAGCGGCAACAGCGGCGCTTATCGATATAAGCCCTGGCGTATTATCTTTGCTGATTGCTATTACGTCCTGGTTGTCATGTGTTCGGTGTTAGTTCGGATCATCCAGTGAGTTGGGAGGCGCTAGCAGTGCAGTTCGGACCTGGCAGTGTTTGACTTAGGACGCGGCAGAAGTTCAGTCGGGGTGCGGCTGCAGTGAGGTCCGGACAACCATGACTCGCCTGACGGTTGCCGATACATATCACTTGAGTGCGAACCACCTTGGTTGGTCGTCGGTCGGTCGTCTTGTAGGGCGACGTGTATGTTATCACGTATGGGTTGCCTGCGTGTGCCGACTCGTGATTCGTCCTTGTTATTGCACAGTCGCTGCCGTTAGTATTGTCTAGTCCTTCGTGCAAGTGTTCGTGAAACTGTGCGTAGCTTGTGATGTCGACTGCCCAGTTATTTTAGTGCTGTCTCCGTGCTGATGTGTGGTAGTCGGTAGGTTGGTGTGGATCAGCCAGGAAATCTCCGCGCGGCGCAGTGGGCCAGGACTGCTGGCGGTCTCTACATAGTGTCGGAGTGCGTGGGAGCCGTTCCGATTGCTACGAGGTTCGTGACTCACCAACCCAGGACATCAGAGTTGAGTTGTGATTTAGTTACCAAAGTCAGTCTGTTCACATTGTGCCGTTGGTTTTCATGGTTGGCTGTCGGGGGTATTCCCGCGAGCAACAGCGAGTGTTCAAGTTGGCGAAAGTTTGGCCACCATCCAGTGGAGTTTAACTGTATTTTCGTTATTTGAAGTCCAAGTACACCAGCGGAATTTTCTGCCTTGTGGCCGTTAGCGTTCTAGTTACATGCCCTGGCCGCTGACGTAAAATTCAGGCAGTTTCCTTTCCTCACCTTGTTGTCACTGCCCAACACGTTTGTGTGGTTTTGACAGCTTATGCATACTTGGTTGTGGGCGGCTACGCCTTTTACGTTTTGGCTTTGGAGTTCCTTGTGTACTGGTCAGGTGGAAATCAAGTCGTCTTGTCGATGGGTCCGTTGACTGTCTCTTGGCTGGGTTGCCGGCGGATCGGATATAGTCGGGCCGACTACCTGTCTCCCCTAAGCGAACGTTAATATTTCAAATGCAGACCGACCCCTGGAAACTTCTGAGCGCTGTTGGCTGTACTGCCTTTTCTTATTGGTGTATGATTGTGTATTTTTAATGGCTCATATCCGATGGTTTGAATTTGTATGTTTTCAGTTGGGTTTTATATGATGGCCCTTCAGCCGTTTTAAAATTGAAAGTTCCTTACTTGTCAAGTCTTGCATTGTTTGGGCTTTCAGCCTCATTTCAATTTTTTTTTTTTTTGATAAAGCTTTGGGCCTTTTTCCTTTTGAAAATTCATTGTAGTTGTGTTTTTCAATCATAGGCTTTCAGCCGTCTTAAATTTTAAATTCCTTACTTGTTAAGTCTGAGATTGTTTGGGCCTTCAGCCTCATTTTAAAAAAAGTTGTTTAAGGATAAAGCCTTGGGCTTTCTGTCTTGTAAAAATTTATTGTACACTCCTGGAAATTGAAATAAGAACACCGTGAATTCATTGTCCCAGGAAGGGGAAACATTATTGACACATTCCTGGGGTCAGATACATCACATGATCACACTGACAGAACCACAGGCACATAGACACAGGCAACAGAGCATGCACAATGTCGGCACTAGTACAGTGTATATCCACCTTTCGCAGCAATGCAGGCTGCTATTCTCCCATGGAGACGATCGTAGAGATGCTGGATGTAGTCCTGTGGAACGGCTTGCCATGCCATTTCCACCTGGCGCCTCAGTTGGATCAGCGTTCGTGCTGGACGTGCAGACCGCGTGAGACGACGCTTCATCCAGTCCCAAACATGCTCAATGGGGGACAGATCCGGAGATCTTGCTGGCCAGGGTAGTTGACTTACACCTTCTAGAGCACGTTGGGTGGCACGGGATACATGCGGACGTGCATTGTCCTGTTGGAACAGCAAGTTCCCTTGCCGGTCTAGGAATGGTAGAACGATGGGTTCGATGACGGTTTGGATGTACCGTGCACTATTCAGTGTCCCCTCGACGATCACCAGTGGTGTACGGCCAGTGTAGGAGATCGCTCCCCACACCATGATGCCGGGTGTTGGCCCTGTGTGCCTCGGTCGCATGCAGTCCTGATTGTGGCGCTCACCTTGTAACCTCCCCCTCACTTATCGACCTTAATGACAGTGAAAAATTAAACCGCGTGTACCTAATGGAAATTTGGGAAAAGCAATCGTCACCGAAGTTAATCTATCGGTAAAGAGGGAGGAAAGGGTTACATCTAAATGAAAGGAAAAATGCAAATGAAACTGGTGGAAATTAATTTTGACAAGGGGTAAAGTTAATAAAGAAAGTAAATGTGCGGCCGTTACGTTAACAATTAACTAGCGGTAATTAGATATTTGAGATTTGGGGGAAATCACGGTCGCCAGTCCTAAGGACAATTACTATAGTAACTGAAAAAGAAAGGTTATTACACTTATAATTAACACTAGAAGCGTGGCAACTGAAGGTTGACACGTGTAGTGTGAAAACTGAAAGTTTGTCAGAAGTAATAAATTTCGCTACACTCTGACTTAATTTAGCAAAAGAATTAATAAAACCGGAAAATCGAAAGTTAATTTAGTGACTGAAGTTAATTGTGAGCTTTCTTTCTGAAGCACATCGAAATCCAGTAAAATACGGTTAGTCTTGGACTACCTCAACAATCATTTCAAAAGCAACTTGACTTTACGCAATTTAGAAACAAGAGATTTTACTTTGAACTTGAATTAAATGATTCTGAACTATTAACAATAGTAAAATTTAGTACGTACCAAGCTGAGCTGCAGTCACATGTAAGCTAAAATATGCTAACAAAACTCGCACTCTAAATTTGTGCTCGTGTAACCTAAATATTGTAGCCAGCTACTGAACTTTGAAATTAAAGCAGTGAAATCTAATTATATTATTTTAATGCTGGCGTTTGAATTTCAACGACTCTCGGGTTCATTTCGGAAAAGGAAGGGACCCTGCTTGGCAATGAAATTGGGACAATGAGCAACAAAGGTTCATGCTAAGTTGCTGTAATTTTGCGAGGCAAATGGAACAATTTGAAAAGCTGAGGTCTGCCATACAGTTCTGAAACTTTACGTGCTTTTAGTCTTCCTTGTTGGTTGATTGAAGGTTTGAAGCCGTCGATCGAGGAGGTGGCGACAGTCACTCATTGTCGGCCGTCGCTGTTGCAGAAGCTGGATGTTGGCGCGCCTTCTTCTCGACACGGTCACCAGGCGAAACGGGCTCTTGATGTGCGCCAGCTAATGCTTCCCGTCCGCGACACCATGTCAGAAACTATCATCGCGAGTCGAGCGCAATTACATGCTGCCAAACCCCGAAAGCGCGGCAACTCGCGGGAGCGTCACACAACACACCTGCTCCACTCGCTACTCCCGCCACACTCTGACTTACTGTTCTGCCCGCGCTCCACGCGGCAGAGTTAACACTACCAAAGATCCTACACACTTTGATTCGTCACACGACCTATCGACGTAATCGTTCGATAGCAGTTTTCCCTAGGCAAGACCCAGCGTAAAAATACAAATAATATTTACGAAACAAACCAATTATACATCGACATGAGTGCATAAATATATATATACAAACAGTAAAACAATTACAATATATAAAGAGACAGAAATGTCATATCTTGAGGTAACAAAACAAGAAAAAAAATAATAGTACAATAGATGGAAATAGGAGGATATGCATTTCCGGCGTTACACGTGCCCCACATTGTCTGAGGATGTTCGTGTAACGTAAACAGACTCAGAAAATGTCCCAAAAAAGAAACAGCGGAAATGCATATGCTCAAAACATCAACAAAATTTAGCATTCGTCTAATTAAGCATAAATAAATTTTTTTAGACCATAATAATTGAGTGGAGACACTCCTAATCTTATTCTACTCTGTCATCTTGCACAAAATAAAACAGGTTGACAACATATCAAAATTCATAGAAAACATAGAAAACGGTTTAGCTATTCCAAAATCATTAAAATTCGTAACACTATAAGAAATGGAATACTATTTGCAAAATTGATCAGAGTACATGGTCATAAAAAACAGGTATATCAAAATACGCAAACTAATAATTAATTACATAGAATACACATATTTATGTAACCTTTTCATAATTAATATTCTCGTCATGTCCAATTAACGCTAAACAAGAAAATAATATACAGCAGATAAAATAAAACATAAATATTGACAGCAGAATCCTTTCACATCAGCTGTCCGGGAAGAAAAGCAACTCCACATTCCGTACTCGCGAGTACAAAGGATGCCGACAGCGGCCCAAAAGAGCCAACAGCGGCACAAGAGCCGACAGCGGCCCGCCTCGCCAGTATTGTTGCGCCCGCGTGTGCGGCACGCTTGATCTCACTCGCCCTTGTGACGGCGTTTCCAGAACGTCCGTTTCACTGAATTCTTTAGGAAAAACTCACTCCCGAGTAATCTCAAGGAGTCCCTTAATACTATCACAGTGGATAACTCAACACTGTCCATCATCACACGCATGTACTAGCCTGAAACTTAAAACAGCGTCTAAGTACATCGGCAATGACTAGTAAAACACATATTCATGAAATCTTACAGCTAGTTACAAAATCATATTTACGTTGCTTAATCTACTGTGACTCAGCTGAAAACTTAAACTAGCAGCTTGGATTTTTTTCAGTTGATTAGATCATGTTTAAATTGATTAAAATTAAATTGATTAATCAAAATTAATTACTTATTAATTACAACTTCTTTAATGACCTTGGTCAGTCAAAAGCATCGCCACATGGCACATCCTTAAATCTTACACTCTATATTTACATACTGTACAAATTACCCTATCTGTGGTACTAATCAATCCTTGGTTGGTACAATTTCAGGTCTACAATGGTCCATTATAAACAAACTTAAATTTAGAGATTTCATGGTCTATCTCGCTCGATTTCTCATGAGCTTTTACAAGTACTAAGTCCCCGATTGCAAACTTAGCAAAACGCGCTTTAGCGTCATGACGACGTATGCGAGCATCGGCTTTTAGCTTCATTACTTCTCACAAACGATCGTTTTTCACACCAATACTAATGTCAATCCGTGGAGGGAATTTGATTATCTCTTCCAATTCACTTTCTACACTTTTGTCAATGCCGAAATTCCTCATGTTATGGCAGTTCAAACTCATTCCTACGTCAATGTCATCCGGCCAGTTAACAATGTGTATAGGCTGGTATTGCCTATGCACACCGTCTCCTGCCTCGTCAAAACCAACTACCATTGTTTTATCTAGTGACATACATGTCAAAGTTTTGCTTTCGCAGTTAATCACTGCACGGTACTTTAATAGCCAATCTAACCCGATAATTACTTCCGTAGTTAAGTCTGGCACGACGACAAACTCTTGTTCAAATCGTGCCCCACATATCTCGAAGTTGAGAAAAGTCTGTTTTGTGACCGGTTTACTGGCCTTCCCAGTAGCACCGATAATTTTCACTCCTGTTACTGGCATAACTACGATGCCAGGTCTGTCTTTCAGCAACTCAAATATTTTCCCAGATACAGCACTCAATTCTGCACCGGTGTCAATCAACACGTTTAGTTGTAGGTCGTGCATATTAACAGACACTACTATCTGTCTACACTTGTCCTCGACTGTTTCTTTATTTTCCCACAGTAAATCCTCGTCTATATCCAGGTCATTCCAGAAAAAACCATCCGGCTTTGATCCTAAATCCGGTTTATCTGGCGGCTTTTTCAGCCTCTGTTCACATACAGTTTTAATTTCAACACGTTTGTCCTGAGGCTTAGTCTGTAGCGTCGCCTCCAATACCGAAACCTTTTCCTGTAACTCGTCAACTAGTGAGTGTTGCTTTGCTATCAATTCACTAATTGTCACCTTCGTTGATTCCTCTTTAATCAGATTGATCTCATCTGCCAATCTACCTGGAGACATGTGCCCAGTAGTATCTGCAATTACTTCCTCTAGATCTGCGCAACCCACACTGTTATCTTCTGACCGTATAATGTCAGCTCTAACCTCATACACGCTGTAATCTACGTGCTTTTCTACCAATCGTGTTCGGCTATCACTAAAATTTTCGTAATCTTTCTCCTTAATACTCTCGCAATGTTTAAACTGGATGTTCGCGTCGGATGGGTCGGCTACTTCTACCATTACAACTTTCGGTAAAGTCTGCCGGTTAGGGCCAGAACTTTCCGATACTACTTCAACATTCAACTTCTCCGGGACGAAACACGACGCATCTTGCTCGTGCTCCCCATTAACATCAACTATTTCTAGTAAAGTCTGCCGGTTAGAGCCAGAACTTTCTATCACTTCACAATCACTATCTTCCTGCGGGACGAGACGCGGCAAATCCTGCCCGCGCTCCCCATAAACACTTCTCCCGTACAGGCCCCTATAATCTCTTAGTTCGTCGTATAAGCGACCGAACTGCCTTAACCAGACCTCATCCCTCTCTGCATCCCCTCGCTCGATGACGGACGTTTTATCCGACATCTGATCTTCTTTCAACACTTGCGAATCATTCTTAAACTCAATCTCCAGTTCCGCTGTGGGTATTACAGCTGCCACTTTATAATCGATTTCCGGAACACTACTTAAATTGTTCTCACTGACAGTGAATGTACTACCTACTGCCGTGTATACTGCTGATCTACTACTTGTGGGCGCACTCCTTTCTCTTAACACTGGCACACTCTCCCGCCGTTGATTATTCCATACGGAATTTTCATAACGGCGACACCTGGGTTTTCTCCTGTTATTGGGCCGCCAAAATTTCTCCACGCCTGGTCGGCCCCTCACCGGCGCGGCTAATGGTTTCCCTGTCTCGTCCCAGCAGATACGCTCCCCGGATGCTGCTGAGGCGGCTGATCACACCCTCTGGCGTTATTACTATTCTGTGAAGCCCGTATCACGTTAGTATGATACTGGTTTCTGTCATTCCTGTTATTATTTGCATTGTACCGATTGTTATTACGGTCCGAACCATTATTGTTATTGCTGCGGTATGCATTATTCCCATGGTTATCGTTGTTATGGTTGGGGTGGTACCCGTTGTTGTTACCACGGCCTCTACCACTGTCGCGATTATTGCGCCAATTGTCCTCGTCCTCAACTCTTTCCAGGAAATCATTGACTGTCCTATAATTGCTTCCTACGTAGCGTTTTGTATCATCTGGAAGCTTCTTGTAGAGTTCCCAGACTATTTCGGATTCCGTGCGGCGATCACGCAAATATTCCAACTTGCGGATCCAGCCCTCACAAAACTCCTTCATCGAGCCGCGCGAATTCGCATCGAAAGGCCTCGATACGACAAATTCGCGCCAGACACTTTGCTGTTTTTGCTCTGACCAGTATACAGCCAGAAACAAATTTTTAAACTCGTCAAAAGTCAGGTTCGTAATGTTGAGGTTTAGGCCCCAACGCTTGGCATCACCCGCCAACACATCAATAACCGCATTAATTTTTCTCTCATTAGTCCATGATCTGGGTAAAACTCTTTCACAATTTTTAATGAAATCCGTCGGGTGTATACCGCCTTTTTTCAAGGGGTCGAACCGCTCCTCTTTCGTCAACAACTCCGAACTATGTGCACAGATTGGCACATAGCTCTGTTTTTCGTCAAGTTTCCTTTCTAATTCCGACACCCTCGTAATCACTTGGCAAGTGGTTGTCGCAAGCGTTTCCACTTCCCTCTTTTTCTCTTCGCAGGTGTTAGCCTGCTTCGTCACTTTGGTATCTACTTCGGATACTAAAGCCTTTAAAGTTTCCACCTTCTGTTGATCCTCTTTTCTCACTAATTGAATTTGTTCCGTCACCTTATTCTCGATGATCGGAGCAACTGCGTCTCCTACACTTTTCTCGATTCTGCTAATTTCGGAATCAAAACGAGTATTTATGCTCGCAATTTCCGCCTGAACGCCTATCATTTCCTGTTTAAGGTTACCGATTTCGGTATTAATCACGACAATATCGTCTTTGATTTTATCAACTTTTGTGTTAACAACTTCAACATTGTTGTTAACAACATTAATAGCTTTGTTCTGATTGTCTAGCATTCGTTCAATTTTTTCAGAATGAGCTACTTGCTTGGCAGCCTGAGCTGCTTGCTCGGCAGCCTGAGCTTCTTGCTTGGCAGCCTGATCTTTAATTTCTGCCGATTGACTCTTGATTTCGTTAATCAAAACATTCAATAAATCAGTTAAATTCCCGGAAACCACCGGTTTTACTTCCGTAGCGGCTTCCTCTTTCATTGTCCCCCCGTATTCGTCATCAAGGGATTCAGATTTGATTTTCACTTCCGATTCCGAAACATTTTCTAAAGTCTGGAATTCCATTTCTGCTCTTTGTTGCGTTTCGGCGGTCGCATCTTTCATGCTAGCCGCCTGCCCCGGAACAATGGGTACCGCTGTGCGCGTTTCCCACTGTTCGACCGATTGTTCCGTATCTAAGTCTACCAAATTTTGGTAATTGTTGCCTTCACTCATTTTAATAATTTTCAATATAAATGCAAAATCTCAACTCTAATTAGGATTCCTCACACGAATATTCTCGCTGACGTATCGACCATTTCGTAACCAGTACTTTGTTACGAGATTTGCACAATGCAAAATTCGTGTCCAGAACAACCTCAAATTTGAAGATTGTCCTGTCACGAGGTCGCCACGTGTAACCTCCCCCTCACTTATCGACCTTAATGACAGTGAAAAATTAAACCGCGTGTACCTAATGGAAATTTGGGAAAAGCAATCGTCACCGAAGTTAATCTATCGGTAAAGAGGGAGGAAAGGGTTACATCTAAATGAAAGGAAAAATGCAAATGAAACTGGTGGAAATTAATTTTGAAAAGGGGTAAAGTTAATAAAGAAAGTAAATGTGCGGCCGTTACGTTAACAATTAACTAGCGGTAATTAGATATTTGAGATTTGGGGGAAATCACGGTCGCCAGTCCTAAGGACAATTACTATAGTAACTGAAAAAGAAAGGTTATTACACATATAATTAACACTAGAAGCGTGGCAACTGAAGGTTGACACGTGTAGTGTGAAAACTGAAAGTTTGTCAGAAGTAATAAATTTCGCTACACTCTGACTTAATTTAGCAAAAGAATTAATAAAACCGGAAAATCGAAAGTTAATTTAGTGACTGAAGTTAATTGTGAGCTTTCTTTCTGAAGCACATCGAAATCCAGTAAAATACGGTTAGTCTTGGACTACCTCAACAATCATTTCAAAAGCAACTTGACTTTACGCAATTTAGAAACAAGAGATTTTACTTTGAACTTGAATTAAATGATTCTGAACTATTAACAATAGTAAAATTTAGTACGTACCAAGCTGAGCTGCAGTCACATGTAAGCTAAAATATGCTAACAAAACTCGCACTCTAAATTTGTGCTCGTGTAACCTAAATATTGTAGCCAGCTACTGAACTTTGAAATTAAAGCAGTGAAATCTAATTATATTATTTTAATGCTGGCGTTTGAATTTCAACGACTCTCGGGTTCATTTCGGAAAAGGAAGGGACCCTGCTTGGCAATGAAATTGGGACAATGAGCAACAAAGGTTCATGCTAAGTTGCTGTAATTTTGCGATGCAAATGGAACAATTTGAAAAGCTGAGGTCTGCCATACAGTTCTGAAACTTTACGTGCTTTTAGTCTTCCTTGTTGGTTGATTGAAGGTTTGAAGCCGTCGATCGAGGAGGTGGCGACAGTCACTCATTGTCGGCCGTCGCTGTTGCAGAAGCTGGATGTTGGCGCGCCTTCTTCTCGACACGGTCACCAGGCGAAACGGGCTCTTGATGTGCGCCAGCTAATGCTTCCCGTCCGCGACACCATGTCAGAAACTATCATCGCGAGTCGAGCGCAATTACATGCTGCCAAACCCCGAAAGCGCGGCAACTCGCGGGAGCGTCACACAACACACCTGCTCCACTCGCTACTCCCGCCACACTCTGACTTACTGTTCTGCCCGCGCTCCACGCGGCAGAGTTAACACTACCAAAGATCCTACACACTTTGATTCGTCACACGACCTATCGACGTAATCGTTCGATAGCAGTTTTCCCTAGGCAAGACCCAGCGTAAAAATACAAATAATATTTACGAAACAAACCAATTATACATCGACATGAGTGCATAAATATATATATACAAACAGTAAAACAATTACAATATATAAAGAGACAGAAATGTCATATCTTGAGGTAACAAAACAAGAAAAAAAATAATAGTACAATAGATGGAAATAGGAGGATATGCATTTCCGGCGTTACAACCTGCACGGCGCCAAACACGCATACGACCATCATTGGCACCAAGGCAGAAGCGACTCTCATCGCTGAAGACGACACGTTTCCATTCGTCCCTCCATTCACGCCTGTCGCGACACCACTGGAGGCGGGCTGCACGATGTTGGGGCGTGAGCGGAAGACGGCCTAACGGTGTGCGGGACCGTAGCCCAGCTTCATGGAGACGGTTGCGAATGGTCCTCGCCGATACCCCAGGAGCAACAGTGTCCCTAATTTGCTGGGAAGTGGCGGTGCGGTCCCCTACGGCACTGCGTAGGATCCTATGGTCTTGGCGTGCATCCGTGCGTCGCTGCGGTCCGGTCCCAGGTCGACGGGCACGTGCACCTTCCGCCGACCACTGGCGACAACATCGATGTACTGTGGAGACCTCACGCCCCACGTGTTGAGCAATTCGGCGGTACCTCCACCCGGCCTCCCGCATGCCCACTATACGCCCTCGCTCAAAGTCCGTCAACTGCACATACGGTTCACGTCCACGCTGTCGCGGCATGCTACCAGTGTTAAAGACTGCGATGGAGCTCCGTATGCCACGGCAAACTGGCTGACACTGACGGCGGCGGTGCACAAATGCTGCGCAGCTAGCGCCATTCGACGGCCAACACCGCGGTTCCTGGTGTGTCCGCTGTGCCGTGCGTGTGATCATTGCTTGTACAGCCCTCTCGCAGTGTCCGGAGCAAGTATGGTGGGTCTGACACACCGGTGTCAATGTGTTCTTTTTTCCATTTCCAGGAGTGTAGTTGTGTTTTGAATCATGGGCCTTCAGCTGTTTTAAAAGTAAAATTCCTTATGGTCAAGTTTTAGATTGTTTGGGCCTTCAGCCTCATTTGAAATATTATTTAAGGATAAAACCTTGCGCTTTCTGTCTTTTGAAAATTTATTGGAGTTGTGTTTTAAATCATGGGCCTTCAGCCGTTTTAAAAATTAAAGAGGTTGTACCCTTAAGCCATAAGATTGTGTGACATATCCAGTCGTTAGTTAAGCATGGAAATGTGCGCTGTAATGTTTGGGCAACTAAATAAAGTTATTTGTGTTCGAGTGTAACTGACAGCCGCTCATTTTTGGCCCCTTTCCACAATTCCAACTACATGTTCTGTCTTGCAGGTTTAACCAGGCGTTTCAGAATGTTCTCATCGAAGTATAAAGAAATTTATCGCCTTCCACCAGATGACTCAATCTTTCCACAATTACGACTGCACACAGCTCGTCCGCATTATAGCTATGACACCCACCTGTTTCTTCTTTGAGCAGCCATTGCCTCGTGACTCACTTAGGCTTCCCAAATCAGCCCGGCATCAGGCCCCACACCTATACAGTACCTTCACTCGCTTACACTTGTGGAGTCAACACCTCTCTTGAACACGCTACTTGCGCAGCTATATAGCCCTTCTTCACAGTCTAGCCTGCCCTCTACTGTCACCTTCTCCTGCCAAAGCCACCCAAAGATGTAACCAGGGCGACAGCAGAGTCGATAACGCGCGGCACGCCAGAAATAGTGGCGCGAGTGGTACAAAGTAACTCCGATGCCCTCCCTTAGAATCGTCGTAACAGAAACTCTCTTCCAAAGTTCCTCCCTGAGTTCCAGCTGCCGTATCTTTGTGGATGTACGGAGGAAACACCATCCTCTGCCCTACCCAAATGATCCCTTTGTACGAGCCAGCCAAACCCACAGTCCCACCGTTCTGCTGCCTCCACCAATCTCTATGACTCCATAGCACTGTTTCTTCTCCAGGGTCCATCTCGTTTCACCAGCATAGACCAACTGCAATTGCACCCTCGATTTAAAAATGCGGCCAAACCTTGGCCAACCACAACGCTAACAAAGACAAGTATGATTGACACACCATAACAAGCTCGACATCAAATCAATGCCGAATGCCGGTTATGTTGAAGTGGGTGACTCTGCTCTATATTGCCGACACCGACTGCTGCCATCGCCTGCCCACAGCCAGACTCTGGTGCTCACTGACTAACTAGAAGAATCAGCGACTCTGCAAGGCAAACAAGACTTGGACGAATGCCCTGTATGGCCCAGTACCACACGTAAGGTTTTATCCGCCGATATGGTCCACGGGGCCAGAGACTGGCTTCATATTGCTGCCGCTTTCAAGCCACTGGACCAGATTCTCAACTGCTGTCTCGCACCACCCTAGCAAGGCTCGACACGGCTCTGCCTCCACAGGTATGACAACACCAACATCCATTTACAAGACTTTAAATTTCACAGCACAAAAGATTTCTGCATTCTAAAAACAGTTTCCTCCAAAAAATGAAATATGACTTTATGGGTCAATTTAAGGATCAGACTGTCTTCCAAAATAGAAAGAAAAATTATTAGATGACCATAACGAGAAAAGATCCAGAAATTGCACCCCATTATTATCGTTAAAGTTTATTCCAATTTTAGTCTTGATCATGGGTAGCACTGCTAGGCGGTTCTTGCAGGTGGTTACCTGATGCCCATCTAACTACCACAAATGGCTGAAAGTCACTGTTTTAGCATTATTCCACCTGGCAGGCGAACCACAGACCACCGTTTGCCAGCCAGCGGCGTCACCTAAATCTAGGAAGTCTCTTCAACATTGTGTGCACCTGCAGCATCTACAGAACACACCAGGTCTGGGCGCATATAAACGTCGCCCGTCCATCTGGCCAAATGGCATTGAGTAGGCTACAGCTGTTGAGAGTGCAACGACTGTTGGTTAAGGAGTAGCATCATTGCTCAATCATCATAATCCTGGTGCAGTCATCAGCACCAATCAGCATCATTCAATAGGACCACTTACTGTACAGTCCTGCATGTTGCACGGATGGGCTCAAGGGTTGAACAAGGACCCCACTAGCCACACCCCACCTAGCGACTGCCGTCACTGGACGCCACCAGTCAAACATCAGGAGCAAGAGTTCACTCTCTGGATGACACCACCTTCACAGCAACTTACTGGCAGGCCAGCAACCAACACCATACTTCTGCTAAGCGACTGTTAGGAAAGGCTGTGTCGTCAGCACTGAATCAACGGTCAGTTACTGACTCCCCAGCAGGAAAGCTCCACTTAGGGAAACACTGCTCCGTTTGCAGCTAAGGCTGGGATCCTGACAATGAAGCACCAACAAGTATCTTGTGTTCGACGGCCATCCTGCCCACTGGACATGGATTTGGAGCGTCGCTATACCATAACCAAGTTAATAAATATACGTATATGGTCGGAGCAAGCGCTGCTCTCCACTGTCGTAGGCCACGCAAAGGGTGTGGTGGTCGGAACGGCAATCCTGACTATGCTACACATACACTGAACCCTCCAATGGGGGGTCGTCTCTGCCTATAGCTGCCAATGACAGTTCTACATCATCTGTTACCATTCAGCTACCATACGATACTGTAAATAAAATTAAAAATCACAAAACGTGAAGCACGAAAATAAGTAATAACTTTATCGTACAAACGAAGAGGCTTGCACCAGACTGAGTACAATGTCTTTAGGACAATATCATCCGTCTCACAAACAAGCGGTAGTTACCAGAGTAAACAATCTGCAGTAAATATGTACGAGGAATGTTCAACAAGTAATGCAAGATATTTTTTTCTGAAGCCTGGTTGGTTTTATTCAAGATTCCGACACATCATATTATTCCCCACTCTTTTGACAACAAAACCATATTTTTCAACATAATGTACGTCAATGCGACAGCCTTACGCCACCTCACCAGGACTGGCTGTACGCTCGCGTGGTACCACTCTAGCAGTCGACGTCACGGCCAACGTCTCGCTGCATCAAAAACATCCCCGTCATCCACGTACTACTCCCCACAAACCTTCATTGGATCCAACAGATGAAAGTCTGAAGGTGCGATATCCGGGCCTTAGGGTGGATGAAGAAGAATACTCCAATGAAGTTTTGTGGGCTCCTTAGGGTGTGCAGACTTGTGTGAGGTCTTGCATTGTCATGGAGAGGAGACGTTCGTTTGCATTTTTGTGGCGACACACGCTGAAGTCGTTTCTTCACTTTCCTGAGGGAAGCAAAACACACTTCCGAGTTGATCGTTGCATCATGATGGAGGACATCAAACAGAATAACCCCTTTAGAGTCCCAGTGGATCGTCGCCATGACTTTACCGGTTGAAGGGTGTGCCTTTGAACTTTTTCTTCGGAAGAGAGGTGGTTTGGCGCAACTCTGTGAATTGCCATATTGCATCTAGTTTGAAATGACGAATGCATATTTCATCGCCTGAAAGTGCAACAGTTACATACAGATGATCCTTCGTTGCCCTTTATGGTCTTTTGTTAGGCGACGAGGAACCCAGCTCACACACCTTTGAGTACCCCAACTGGTGGACGAGTGTGTCAACACTACCAGCAGAGATGTCCAGATGTGTAGCGAGGTGTTTTATTGTGATCCGTCGATCTCCTCGGATGAGAGAATCCCCACATTCCAACACTACAGGAGCCACAGCTGTGTGTGGCCAGCCGGTATGGCAATCGTCATTTTTTACCATAATGACAGACGCCTCGCCCAACGACTACTCGTAGTTTTGTTCACAGGCGGATCTCTGTAGTCATTCTACAAGATATTTTGGATGAATGGCAGCATCGGTCGAAAAGATTGAAATGCTTTATTTTACAGATCCATTTCGGTCACTGTTTGGCCATCTTCAGTGCAAACTATTCGAACTTTGTAGGCTCATTTTCCATGAGGTGTAACATGTGCTGTGATGATTACTTCCAACACACATCTTCACTTTTACCGCATACAATAATTTTAAATGACTGAAGAATCTATCTTGTGTCCTCAGCAGTTGCTGATCCAACATACCTGTATGGTATTTTGGAAGTAAACATCACAGTACATGTTACACTTTATGGAAAATGTTGTTTTTTATGATATGTGCCTACAAGTCATTTTCATCCAAGTGTCTCGGCAGTTAATACAGTCATGGAAAAGCGTTATGAGTCTCTCGTCTCGTTTTCTCTAACATGAAATCCCCTGAGTGCACGGTCACAAGTTCGGTCATTAGTAAGTCTCATTCGAAAATGTGGTGTTAACAACGATGACAGGACAAATATTAGCGGCTCAATACTCACCAAATGCGTCAGAAGGGTGACAGAAAATGAGTGTCCAGGTGCAAAGATCAATCTTCTATGGGATGCACGTATTACACTTTACGAAATGGGGATCGTCGACATTGAAGAAATGTTCAAAACAAACCATTAACTTGCACCATGAACACAGAATGAAAAACCCACAGTGACCACAAAGATTCGCACCATCGAGTTATCAAATAGGGGTAATGCAGGAGTAGGTTTAATAATGAATAGGAAAATAGGAATGCGGGTAAGCTACTACAAACAGCATAGTGAACGCATTATTGTGGCCAAGATAGATACGAAGCCCACACCTACTACAGTAGTACAAGTTTATATGCCAACTAGCTCTGCAGATGACGAAGAAATTGAAGAAATGTATGATGAAATAAAAGAAATTATTCAGATTGTAAAGGGAGACGAAAATTTAATAGTCATGGGTGACTGGAATTCGAGTGTAGGAAAGGGGAGAGAAGGAAACATAGTAGGTGAATATGGATTGGGGGACAGAAATGAAAGAGGAAGCCGCCTGGTCGAATTTTGCACAGAGCACAACATAATCGTAACTAACACTTGGTTTAAGAATCATGAAAGAAGGTTGTATACATGGAAGAACCCTGGAGATACTAAAAGGTATCAGATAGATTATATAATGGTAAGACAGAGATTTAGGAACCAGGTTTTAAATTGTAAGACATTTCCAGGGGCAGACGTGGACTCTGACCACAATCTATTGGTTATGACCTGTAGATTAAAACTGAAGAAACTGCAAAAAGGTGGGAATTTAAGGAGATGAGACCTGGATAAACTAAAAGAACCAGAGGTTGTACAGAGATTCAGGGAGAGCATACGGGAGCAATTGACAGGAATGGGGGAAATAAATACAGTAGAAGAAGAATGGGTAGCTTTGACGGATGAAGTAGTGAAGGCAGCAGAGGATCAAGTAGGTAAAAAGACGAGGGCTAGTTGAAATCCTTGGGTAACAGAAGAAATATTGAATTTAATTGATGAAAGGAGAAAATATAAAAATGCAGTAAGTGAAACAGGCAAAAAGGAATACAAACGTCTCAAAAATGAGATCGACAGGAAGTGCAAAATGGCTAAGCAGGGATGGCTAGAGGACAAATGTAAGGATGTAGAGGCCTATCTCACTAGTGGTAAGATAGATACCGCCTACAGGAAAATTAAAGAGACCTTTGGAGATAAGAGAACGACTTGTATGAATATCAAGAGCTCAGATGGAAACCCAGTTCTAAGCAAAGAAGGGAAAGCAGAAAGGTGGAAGGAGTATATAGAGGGTCTATACAAGGGCGATGTACTTGAGGACAATATTATGGAAATGGAAGAGGATGTAGATGAAGATGAAATGGGAGATATGATACTGCGTGAAGAGTTTGACAGAGCACTGAAAGACCTGAGTCGAAACAAGGCCCCCGGAGTAGACAATATTCCATTGGAACTACTGACGGCCGTGGGAGAGCCAGTCCTGACAAAACTCTACCATCTGGTGAGCAAGATGTATGAAACAGGCGAAATACCCTCAGACTTCAAGAAGAATATAATAATTCCAATCCCAAAGAAAGCAGGTGTTGACAGATGTGAAAATTACCGAACTATCAGCTTAATAAGGCACAGCTGCAAAATACTAACACGAATTCTTTACAGACGAATGGAAAAACTAGTAGAAGCCAACCTCGGGGAAGATCAGTTTGGATTCCGTAGAAACACTGGAACACGTGAGGCAATACTGACATTACGACTTATCTTAGAAGAAAGATTAAGGAAAGGCAAACCTACGTTTCTAGCATTTGTAGACTTAGAGAAAGCTTTTGACAATGTTGACTGGAATACTCTCTTTCAAATTCTAAAGTTGGCAGGGGTAAAATACAGGGAGCGAAAGGCTATTTACAATTTGTACAGAAACCAGATGGCAGTTATAAGAGTCGAGGGACATGAAAGGGAAGCAGTGGTTGGGAAGGGAGTAAGACAGGGTTGTAGCCTCTCCCCGATGTTGTTCAATCTGTATATTGAGCAAGCAGTAAAGGAAACAAAAGAAAAATTCGGAGTAGGTATTAAAATTCATGGAGAAGAAATACAAACTTTGAGGTTCGCCGATGACATTGTAATTCTGTCAGAGACAGCAAAGGACTTGGAAGAGCAGTTGAATGGAATGGACAGTGTCTTGAAAGGAGGATAAAAGATGAACATCAACAAAAGCAAAACAAGGATAATGGAATGTAGTCTAATTAAGTCGGGTGATGCTGAGGGAATTAGATTAGGAAATGAGGCACTTAAAGTAGTAAAGGAGTTTCGCTATTTGGGGAGCAAAATAACTGATGATGGTCGAAGTAGAGAGGATATAAAATGTAGGCTGGCAATGGCAAGGAAAGCATTTCTGAAGAAGAGAAATTTGTTAACATCCAGTATTGATTTAAGTGTCAGGAAGTCATTTCTGAAAGTATTCGTATGGAGTGTAGCCATGTATGGAAGTGAAACATGGACGATAAATAGTTTGGACAAGAAGAGAATAGAAGCTTTCGAAATGTGGTGCTACAGAAGAATGCTGAAGATTAGATGGGTAGATCACATAACTAATGAGGAAGTATTGAATAGGATTGGGGAGAAGAGAAGTTTGTGGCACAACTTGACCAGAAGAAGGGATCGGTTGGTAGGACATGTTCTGAGGCATCAAGGGATCACCAATTTAGTATTGGAGGGCAGCGTGGAGGGTAAAAATCGTAGAGGGAGACCAAGAGATGAATACACTAAGCAGATTCAGAAGGATGTAGGTTGCAGTAGGTACTGGGAGATGAAAAAGCTTGCACAGGATAGAGTAGCATGGAGAGCTGCATCAAACCAGTCTCAGGACTGAAGACCACAACAACAACAACAACGTCTACCTCATTTGTAGCAAAGTTTGAAGTTATACAACCATCCACTGCCTCCTTTGAAATCACCGTAATCTATGTCGTGCACAATCTGATTTGCATAACGTAGTAGGTCTCTATCATGCGCGTCCTGTAAGTTGTACTGAGCATCCTTGAAACGCGCCAACACCAGCTTTTATAACAAGTGCGCCTTATCCTCCCTTGGATATCCATTTTTGCTTATGCACTATACGGTCATATTGCTGAGGGATTACTCAAAATCAGTTCATATTTGCTTTTTTTCCTATGCAGCGGATGGTCTTCCATGTAGGTAATTACATACACTGAACGGACACCACCAAAAACATACATTTTTCATATTGGGTGCAATGTGCTGCCACCTACTACCAGGTACTCCATATTAGCGACCTCAGTAGTATCTAGGCATCGTGAGAGAGCAGAATGGGGCGCTCCGCGGAACTCACAGACTTCGAACGTGGCCAGGTGATTGGGTGTCACTTGTGTCATAAGTCTGTACGCGAGATTTTCTCACTCCTAAACATCCCTAAATCCACTGTTTCCGATTTGATGATGAAAATGGGTTCAAATGGCTCTGAGCACTATGGGGCTTAACATCTGAGGTGATCAGTCCCCTAGAACTTAGAACTACTTAAACCTAACTAACCTAAGGACATCACACACATCCATGCCCGAGGCAGGATTCGAACCTGTGACCGCAGTGGTCGCGCGGTTCCAAACTGTAGCGCCTAGAACCGCTCGGCCACCCCGGCCGGCTTTGATGATGAAGTGGAAACGTGAAGGGACACGTACAGCACAAAAGTGTACAGGCCGACCTCGTCTATTAACTAACAGAGGCTGCCGACAGTTGAAGAGGGTCGGATTGTGTAATAAGCATATATCTATCCAGACCAACGCACATGAATTCCAAACGGCTTCAGGATCCACTACAGGTACTATGAAAGTTAGGCGGGAGGTGAGAAAACTTGGATTTCAAGGTCGAGCGGCTGCTTATAAGCCACACTTCGCGCCGGTAAATGCGAAACGACTCCTCGCTTGGTGTAAGGAACATAAACATTGGACGATTGAACAGTGGAAAAACGTTGTGTAGAGTAACGAATCACGGTACAGAATGTGGCGATCCGATGGCAGGCTGTGGGCATGGCGTTTGTAGTGCCAACAGCAAAATTCTGAGGCGGCGTTGTTATGGTGTGGTCGTGTTTTACATGCAGGGGGCTTGCACCCCCTGTTGTTCTGCGTGGCACTATCACAGCACAGGCCTATATTGATGTTTTAAGCACCTTCTTGCTTCCCACTGTTGAAGAGCAATTCGGGGATGGCGATTGCATCTTACAACACGATCAAGCACCTGTTCATAATACACGGCCTGTGGCGGAGTGGTTACACAACAATAACGTCCCTGTAATGGACTGGCCTGCACAGAGTCCTGACCTGAATCCTGCAGAACACCTTTGGGATGTTTTGGAACGCCGAATTCGTGCCAGGCCTCACCGGCCGACATCGATACCTCTCCTCAGTGCAGCACTCCGTGAAGAATGGGCTGCCATTCCCTAAGAAATCTTCCAGCACTTGAATGAACGTATGGCTGTGAGAGTGGAAGCTATAATCAAGCCTAAGGGTTGGCCAACACCATATTGAATTCCAGCATTACCGATGGAGGGCGCCACGAAGTCATTTGCAGACGGGTGTCCGGATACTTCTGAACACGTAGTGTATATTACTCACTCCTTGGACAACGGCTGTGTTCCGCTACGTTTCACTGGAGACGGGTTTTTTTGGCTCCCTATTCGACAGGGATGATGAACTGCAAAGTTCGACACTTGTATCAATATTACTTTCACTTGTTAAGCACGTATCATCATCATTGTACTCCTCATGTACATAGTCCACACAGTCTAGCATATACGACACCACACATTCCACTGACTCATCTTGCAGAAATGCTGATATTTCATCTGCCACTTCTTTGTCACTCTGCGAAATTTCTTGCTTTGCTTTCTGACGAAAAGTCAGCTTCGGAAACTGTTGTTGTAGATATAATGTAATATTTGCTTTGTTTATCGTTGCCATTGCTCTGCTTTGTATCAACACCACTATTACTGTAGCACCGTTGACACATAGTTAAAAACTAAACAGTTCAACTACACTCTGTAGACTCATGCTGTGCTCACCATTGGATACCTCCAGTCCCTCCCCCTGTTGCCATTAGCAGCCAATATTAGGATTGCATGGTACAGGCGTTGGCCTTTTGCGATCTCGCACACAATGGGTTCCTTATAAGTGAGAACATATTACAAACATTCTCAACGAGTAAAACGTTATTTGAAGAGAGCAGGAACTGAAAATCTTCTTGGTGGGACATTTTTCATCCCCCTTATCTGCTTGAAATGTTTTGTGTCTCTGTTGGCACCAATCTCCCACGCTTACTTCAGCAAAATTTTGTCTATCAGAATTGATTAACGAAAGAGATTGAAAAGACTGAAGAAGAGTAGCACGACTTAACAAGCGTGTGTTTTGTTGAGGTCTCATAGAGTTTCTCAAAACTCTATAGTGGTACACATAATAAGAAAGTGATTATACACGACGGAGAAACTTACTTAATAAAATAGTGTGCTTCTGCTTGTACAACCGAGTTGTTGTCAGAAAATTAGGCAAGGAACTAACTACTTCGTTCAATATACGTTTGGCATAGTAACTACGACACTAACTTAGGTAAATTCTTGATCACATTGACGTGTACAGGAAGTGCTTCTTCTCGCGTATTATCCGTGATGACTGGAATAAGACGGGAGGAAAATAATGTTGGTACACTATGTACCCTCCACGAAACACTATACAGAGGCTTGTGGGATACTACTATTGACGCTGAATACAAAATCTAGTACTACCGCTTTGTTACTAAAAGCAGATGTTATTGCTAACAAGCTACATATTTTGTCTTAAACTTTTTTGTTCCTATCAACATGCTACTATGGAAAGCAGAGCAAGGTTGCACATAAAAACCTCTGTCTAATGCTGTATTTCAGCGTTTACAACGGAGTTTTCCTTTCCATTTTCGTACAATGTTTCGATGGCCGGCCCAACTGTACTCTTCAGGTGCCGCGAGTTTTGGTGGTAAGCGTACTCGTTGCCTAGCTTCCAACCAGAGTGGTTGGATCAAGGGTCGTACGTCGAAATATTGTGAAAAATGGAAACAACATTTCGGCTGTACATATTTTATGTGTGTACAGGTGGTATCGGGTGTAGGCCCAGGTATTCTCATACATGGTACCTCAATATGTATAGTGTATAGCGCTTAGTGAAAAATGGAAACAACATTTCGGCTGTACATATTTTGTGTATGTACAGGTAGTCTCGGGTGTAGGCACAGGTATTTTCATACATGGTACCTTAATATCTATAGTGTGCTGGTTGTTTTTCCCCCGATTCGAACAATTTTCCCACAAACACATAACATAAAGCATGTCACTTAATTTACTACCTGACGTTTTCTGCATGGTCGTAACTGCACCACTAAGAGGACTACACCTGTCAGTACAGACTTCACGGTTTGCAAGCATGTGCTCACACTTCAACAACTAACCTGCTGCCCAGGGGGAAATAAATATTAAAGGCTTGCTCTTCCCAAATGTGCTTGGAGGTACTAACCAACCAAAAAACACGCTACTCCTAATAGTTATAATCATTAGTCTACAAATGACGTGCATACTCGTGTAATGTTGTTCAGTACACCGTCCTCAATCACCAAGAAAAATATCTGCTCTTAAGCCCATTACACCTTGTATATAGTGAACACATACACCACAACGCGCAGCACCTGAAGAACACGATACCTTCGGTCGTTGAAATATTGTACAAAACATGAAACAGTTCTGGTGTCCACCCGAAAGTACTCCATTAATCAATCACGCGGACGAAATCTGAGAGATCACACCTCTAACTGTCCTCAGTCAGTTTTAATCGATAAGAAATCAATGTACTCTGTGCTCCAGCTGTTTACGCCAAATCTTATCTAGACATTTTCAAGTGAGTTCAAAAAGCCCATGGAAACTGTTACTAATGGCTTGTGACTTTCGAGGAGTACCAACCACTTAGGTTTTTTAAGGAAGGGAGTTGTTTACGACTACATCATAACTACCGTTTTACACAAAATTCACAAAAGTTTAGAGTCTGATATGCCGGTTGTCATTGCGAGTCTAGACATCACATCGCTGCAAAACGTGGCCTATGTCGACAATACACATTTGTCGTTATTGGTTCACAGTTTTCGTCTATTTATGTCCCGTTTCTCCTCGTCCTGAGGTGCATACAGAAATACTTCGGCACCGTTATCATGAACCAGGAGTACCAGAGCTAAACGTTCTCCGCTGTCAGCATTTTACTTCTTGTAATTGTGGGTTCTAGATTTTTTCAGTGATCAACCATGATGGTTTGTGTCAGAAAGTGAGTATCTTGTTGCAGTCGCCTGGACAGCGGTAATGAAACAAACCTTTGTATAAAAAGGACGTTCGACATTAAGGTGACACAAACGCCGATGAAGCGTATGGTTACTGAAGTTTTACAGCGTACAATGTCTGAAGTACTTCCCCATCCGAACTGTATTAGATTTTTCCAGAGTTCTGTCTGAGTCGGCTTCTTCGTCCTTATGAAGTAATAGGAATGAGAAGGAGCTCACTGGATATGTTTTAAAAGCTCCTGGAGGTTCAAGTGTGCCGTTGAAATGCGGAAGAGCGATTTGTAGAAAAAATTGCTGCTGAACCCGAGTATAAATACTCTCAGAGTATAGCGCAAATACACTATGCGATTAAAAGCATCCGGACACTTGGCTGGAAATTACTTACAACTTCGTGGTGCCCTCCATCGGTAATGCTGGAATTCAATATGGTGTTGGTCCAGCCTTAGCCTTGATGACAGCTTCCACTCTCGCAGGCATACCTTCAATCAGGTGCTGGAAGGTCTCTTGGAGAATGGCATCCAATTCTTCACAGAGTGCTGCACTAAGGAGAGGTATCGATGTCGGCCAGTGAGGCCTGGCAAGAAGTCGGCGTTGCAAAACATCCCAAAGGTGTTCTATTGGGTTCAGGTCAGGACTCTGTGCAGGCCAGTCCATTACAGTGATGTTACTGTCGTGTAACCATTCCCCCACAGGCTGCGCATTATGAACAGGCGCTCGGTCCTGTTGAAAGATGCAATCGCCATCCCCGAATTGCTCTTCAACAGTGGGAAGCAAGAATGTGCCTAAAACATCAGTGTAGGCCTTTGCTACCATAGTGCCACGCAAAACAACA
This sequence comes from Schistocerca piceifrons, assembly GCF_021461385.2. NCBI lineage: Eukaryota > Metazoa > Arthropoda > Insecta > Orthoptera > Acrididae > Schistocerca > Schistocerca piceifrons. The sequence goes on from NC_060141.1 coordinate 97,080,308, forward strand.
AGGGGTGCAAGCCCCCTCCATGAAAAACACGACCACACCATAACACCACCGCCTCCGAATTTACTGTTGACACCACACAGCCGGCCGAAGTGGCCGTGCGGTTAAAGGCGCTGCAGTCTGGAACCGCAAGACCGCTACGGTCGCAGGTTCGAATCCTGCCTCGGGCATGGATGTTTGTGATGTCCTTAGGTTAGTTAGGTTTAACTAGTTCTAAGTTCTAGGGGACTAATGACCTCAGCAGTTGAGTCCCATAGTGCTCAGAGCCATTTGAACCATTTGACACTACACACGCTGGCAGATGACGTTCACCGGGCATTCGCCATGCCCAAACTCTGCCATCGTATCGCCACATTGTGTACCGTGATTCATTACTCCACACAACGTTTTACACTGTTCAGTCGTCCAATGTTTACGCTCCTTACACCAGCGAGGCGTCGTTTGGCATTTACCAGCGCGATGTATGGCTCATAAGCAGCCGCTCGACCTTGAAATCCAAGTTTTCTCACCTCCCGCCTAAATGTCATAGTACTTGCAGTGGATCTTGATGCAGTTTGAAATTCCTGTGTGATGGTCTGGACGTACGTCTGCCTATTACACATTACTACCCTCTTCAAGTGTCGGCGGTCTCTGTCAGTCAACAGACGAGGTCGGCCTTTACGCTTTTGTGCTGTACGTGTCCCTTCGCTTCACTATCATATCGGAAACAGCGGACCTAGGGATGTTTAGGAGTGAGGAAATCTCGCATACAGACGTATGACACAAGTGACACACAGTCACCTGACCACGGTCGAAGTCCGTGAGTTCCGCGTAGCTCCCCATTTTGCTCTCTCACGATGTCTAATGACTGCTGAGGTCGGTAACTGATATGGAGTACCTGGCAGTAGGTGTCAGCACAATGCACCTAACATGAAAAACATATGTTTTTGGGGGAGTCCTGATACTTCTGATCACCTTTGTGTATGCGGGTGAAGAGATCCATCAATGCCAACCACACATTTGGCGGTATTAATCACTGTACACAGTAAATACCATAAAATATCTATGACTAGTCATGTGGAGTGACCAAAACTAGAACGCACAAAAAATTGTAGGAAAACGAGACATATTTTTCAGAAAAATAACTAGTACTGCAATTTTGTAAATTTATTCGAATGTACTGTGGAATAAACGGTGAATGTCCGCCTCCGTTGTCGAGTGATCAACGCGACAGACGCTCATGCGGCGAATCTGGGCTCGATTCCCAGTGTTGCCGGATTTTTCTTCGGTGGGAGAACTGGATCGAGGTGCACGCAGCCTTATGATGCAAACTGAGGGGCCACCTGACTGATTGTGAGAGTCAGCGGTTCCAGTGCGGGACGTCGACAACGGCCGGGAGTGCGGTTTGCTGAACGCACGCCCTCGTGCAGCATCTGATGCAGAATGACTGAGGATGACATTCGGTGAACTATCGCGAGGTCTTCAGGACCTGATCGCTGGGTTCCCTTTCCTTAAATGGTGAATATTAATGAATATTATATTTTTCATCATTATTATAGAAAATTTATATATGCTCCACGGCTCACGGAAAAATAAAAAATAAATAGTTTTGAGACGAAATATATTTCACACAAGGAGGAAGTTTAGTAAAAACCGAAATGCAGACTTGAACCCGAACCTTCAAATCCGGAATGACTTCATAGCTCACTCGCTGGTTATAGTCATTACTGCTTTTGTGCGTCGTAGGAAATTTACATGTTGATTTGCCTAGAAACTACAAGGTGGCGAGCGGTGACCTGGAACAAGTGAAATTTGGTCTTACTGAAACGTTGTAAAAAGTTTCAGCAAAATACAAATACTGGTATTTTCTTATACGGAACAGTTTTTTGTCCTTTATACTTACATCATCACCGTCACCGTTACTATCTTTGACACAGATTATCAGCAATGTTCGTGTTCTGCGACTACATAAACCGCTCAATCCATCGAGTAGGTGGTCTTCCTAAATATCTCCATCCCTGGAATTTATATTAGAGTACTGGACGTGAAAACCTATTTTCTGTCATTCTAATAATATGCTGGTGCCAGTTAGATTGGCACATCTGCACACTATGTGCCATTTCATTTACGAGACATTACTTTCTTGTATTTTCATTGCCGGCTTCGCCCAAAGTTACCCTGCTTAGGGAACATAAAATCTTACTGTGTGGTGCTTATTGTGGCTTTTTCATTTTGAAGTCCGCCCCGATAGCTGAATGGTCAGTCTGCCGCCGGCAGTGCTGCGAGGCGATCACGCGCCAGAGCGCTGCGGGCGAGGCGCGCAAGGTGTGTTTGTGTTTACTTCGGTAGCTGTGAGTGCCGTTTTCCCTTCTAGACTACCATGGCGCACAACTATCGGAAGAAGACATTACGTTTCAACTTTTGTTCCGACTTCACCCGACTCAAGGCCCTGGAGGTAGAACGATTTATTCGCGATGAAGTTAAAATACCACCAACGGATCTAATTGGTATCCACTTGTCTATAGTTAGCAGTACCGTCTACGTCAAAATGATCAACGATGCGGCGTGCCACAACGTGCTTCAAGAGGCGAAACGTGGACTGTGCTTCTGTCATTCCGACGGCAACGTCGGACCCGTTACCGTCAATCACGCAGGTCTTGGCACACGGACGATAAGGATCTTCGAACTGCCGTTCGAACTACCTGCAGACGTCGTCATCGAGGCGCTCCGTCCCTATGGCAACGTTCTGGAACATGTTGCCAAACGATGGGTACAATTTCAAACCTATCCCGCATCGAGTTGCAGAAACACGTGCCTTCCTATCTACATACGAACAGGCTCCCGCACCGGACGCTGAGGAGAACAGTACTTCTTCACAACATCTGTTTGACAATTTCATTGTACCCACCGACGCCTTCGAACCAGGTCGAAGCTCCTCCTTGCTGTCGTCCGACACTGAGGAACACGTGCGCAAACAACGCTCGCCACGTAGGCGCAAACGCCGTCGCCGTCGCCGTTCACCCACGGGCTCTCAAGGCGTCGCCACCAGCTACGACGAAGACGACACCCAACCAGCCGACATTTCCACGCAGAGGTCGGCGGACAACTTTCACGATGAACAAGACGTTTCGCAGGACGGGACCACTATGGAGGTCGCCATGCACAATGTGACGATCGGTGCGCCGGTTGAGACGCCTGTCTCTCCGCCGACAACTCCAGATCTCTCTCACCACGACGCAATTCCCATGGACATTGGACAGGCCCACGGCACAGGAGCATGGGCCGACGACATTGAGGAAGATACGCCCCGTCCTCCGGATGAGTTGCCTCCGACGGACAAGGCTGCCTGTTAACATCAAAAGCGAGGCACTGCAGCTGATGGGACGGGACTTCCTGTCGCTGCCCTCCTCTTACTTCCCTTGGTGATGGTAGATGCGCGTCCACCACCACTGAAACAAACGTACCGGTTTGCCACACTGAACATCAACATGGTCGGCACTGCACCCAAGCAGCAACTCCTCTGTGACATGCTTCGGGCCTCTGACGTCGACGTCGCCCTTCTTCAGGATGTACGCGTTGCCACACTACTACCAGTCTACTGCTACGACTCATACACGTCCACATGTGATCAATCAGGGCGTGGAGTGGCTTTCTACATACGCGAAGGAATCCCACTCAAGGACACGACAATCCTTCCCTGTGGAAGAGGCATGGCTGTTACCATCTTCGACACGCGCGTCATCAATATCTACGCTCCGTCTGGCTCCACGAACCGTCGGCAGCGGTCCACTTTCTTCGAACATGACGTGGCGACCCTGTTTTCTGAACGCTCTGATCGCCTTATCATGGGAGGCGATTTCAACTGTGTCCTCCATCCGCAGGACCAAATGCCTGGTTATTCGCCATGCCCGGCGCTGCTCACCTTAATCGAAGATTTTCATCTAATGGACATTTGGGAGAAAATTCATGGCAATACCCCCGGTTTTACCCATTATGCAGCACATTCTGCGAGCAGAATGGACCGGTTTTATGTCTCTGCCCACCCTGGCAATGAAGTCGCCCAAGCTGAACGATGGCCCCTTGCATTTTCGGAGCACTGCGCCGTCATTTGCTCCCTGGCTCTGCCACCTCAGTCAGCCTCAGTCAGCCAACGCCGTGAACCTCGATAGTTGCGATAGAATACAACGTCGCCTGGAGCAAAAGCAGGAGTCTGCCGCTGCACAGGAACCTGATGCGGCGGATGCAGCAAAGACATCAAGGTTCGATGAGGACGACCGTGGAGCAACTCAGCCGGCGAGCGACCATCTCGGGGCTGAGGGCGATACGATGACAAAAAGAGCAACAACGCGTCCTCCCGAGAATGCGACGCTTTCAACTTCAACATCTGTGACTTGAAAGTCCGGACCAATCGTTCAGCGGCACCGTTTGATTGTGGCGAAAACGGCGCGGATGTCAGATGTTGAATACCATTGGCCTGGCAGAATGACTGAAATTCTGCGGACATGAATTGTGGGCCATTGTCGGAAACAATAGTCTGCGGAAGACCTTCAAGGCAAAAGATAGCAGACAACGCTTGGATGGTGGCAGATGACGTCGTGGAAGACATCCGGACAACAAAAGGAAAATTACTGAAGGCATCGACCAGAACCAACTATCGAGCATTCCAGAATGGACCAGCAAAATCAATGTGCAAGCGTTGCCAAGGGGAAGTGGCTTTTGGCCATGCAAAGACTTTCCGCGGCGGTGCGGATTGTTGTTCGGCACACGCCAAGCAAGAAGAACACATGTTCGTAATCGCAGCATCGATGCCGAACCAAGTACAGTGCTGACGAGCAAGTTTTTTCGTTCGCACTATACCCCAATGTCCTTGGTGAAGAAGCCGTAAAACAGATGACGGTAACGAACGTGGGACCACGACTCTGGACTGATCATTATCATAACGCAACAACAAAACACCATGTCGAACAAAAAGTCTCTCCTTGTGAGCAAAAAATCGGCGAACCAACGGATCCTCGATCCGAGACTTTGACAAAGGCCATTGCGTAGCAACAAAACGCCAAACGGTAGCAAGGACAAGGTCAGCAGCTGTGGCTGTAGCTACACGACGAAAATCAATCGGAAACGATTCGACCACTTCATCGGTTTCCGAATCAATGAACATGCAAGCAAGTTCGGAAGAATCGAATGCTCTATCCTCAGCAACAGGCAAACGGGACAACGCATCGGCGTTTCCGTGCTTAGCAGTGGACCGATACAAGATATCGTAGCGGCACTGCGAGAGGAAAACAGACCAGCGAATGAATTTCTGCGCTGTACGTGGAGGTACAGGCTTGTTCGGATGAAAAAGCGATGTCAAAGGTTTGTGGTCTGTGACGATGGTAAAGTGACGACCATATAAGAAATCATGGAACTTAGTAACACCAAACACGAGAGCCAAAGCTTCTTTATCTGTGAATAATTTCTTTGCGCAGACGAGAGCAATTTGGACGCAAAGGCAATAGGGCGATCATGCGAGCCAACTTTGTGCGCAAGCACAGCACCGATCCCGAAATCCGATGCATCTACCATCAACAAAAGGGGTTTCTGGGGATCGAATGGCGTAAGGCAAGTATTAGAAAGCAACGCCGATTTCAACTGTCGAAAGGCGCGTTCGCATTCCGTCGTCCAGACGAACGGAACACCCTTACGGCGAAAGCGATGAAGCGGAGCTGAAATGGAAGAGGCATTGCGCAGAAAGCGATGATAATAGGTAATTTTACCCAACACACTCTGTAGCTGCTTCACATTTTGTGGGGAAGGCAAATCTTGTATGGCACGGAGGTGCTCTGGACTCGGATGTATGCCTTGGGCATTAATGACATGTCCCAGGTATGGTAAGTCACGAGCAAAAAACACACATTTGTCCTTCCTCAAGCGAAGACCATTTTGTCGCAAGACCTGAAATAATGTTCGTAGGTTCGCAAGATGATCTTCTTCTGTCTGTCCGGAGATCACTATATCGTCCAGATAGTTTGCTGCAGTAGGGACCGACGCACAAATAGTTTGTAAATATTGCTGAAACAATGCAGGGGCGGATGCACACCCGAATGGCAGTCTTTTGAATCTGTGCAATCCAAGATGCGTGTTAACCACCAATACGCGCTGGGATTCGTCGTCCACCGGTATTTGCAAGTACGCATCGGCTAGGTCCAACTTTGAAAAATATTTTCCCAGGCACAGTTTATCAAAAAGATCTTCCGGGCGGGGCAAAGGAAAAGTAGCAGTCACTAGCTGTGGATTCACTGTGGCCTTGAAGTCCATGCAAAGTCTCAATTTTCCGGAAGGTTTTGGCAAAATTACTAAGGGCGAGGCCCAGAGAGAAGCTTGCACACGTTCAATTACACCTTGTGATTCTAAATCGTTTAATGTTCTTGCGACCTCATCACGCAATGCGTGGGGAACATTGCGCGCTCGGAAAAATTTCGGTTGCGCGTTTACTTTCAGTTCCAAATGTGCTTCATAGTTTTTAGCGCAACCTAAGCCCGGTGCAAAAATGTCTGCAAATTCTTCACATAAGCGAGAAACACTGTCCGAAGGCACAGTCTGATTCACTGATAGGACCTGATTTACGATAGACATGTTAAACAATTGAAATAAATCTAAACCAAACAAGTTCACTGCAGTAGAAGAACGAAGAACGTAAAATGACACAAGTTTTGTTTGTCCTTTGTATGTTGCAAGAAGAGTGCACTGTCCTATCACAGGAATTTTCTGTCCTGAATATGTAGTTAGCTTAACATTTGCGGCATGCAACGGAGGTCTGCCCAGTTGTTTGTACGTGTCGTGATTGAACAATGAAACTGCAGCTCCGGTATCGAGCTGGAATGGTATGACCTTGCCATTAAAGTCCAAATCTACAAAAAGTTTATTGTCCTGCTGACGACAAGAGCGACTGTTTCGTGCAATTTGAACAGACACTGGTACAGAACCACTTGTTAATTGACGTGATTTCCGGCGACGTCGACGCACACGTTTTGTGGGACGAACACAGTCACTGTTAGAGAAAGCGGCACTGGACGAAGTGGAATGAACTACATGAATGTCCATGGGCGAAGGTCCACGAGCCTGAGTGTCCTTGGTTCGATTCCGGCGCGAAGCAAAGGGCCTGGAATGGTTGTAATTGTCTGATCTGAGCTTTTTCTGGCAAACACTTTGAATATGTCCTTTCCTATTGCAGAAAAAGCAAATAGCTTGACGTGACGGGCAATGTTCACGCGAATGTCTAGTAGCACACCGCGGGCATGATTTCACTGCATTTGTGTGCTGGCGCGGCACACCTGGTTTAGAGCGCGGCGGCAGCTGCGTCGAAGTGCGCGAGGGCAGATTACCGGGCCGCGTAGCGCGCCCGCCGGGCCGGTTAATGTTACACACTGCTGGCGAAGTTTCAAAAGATTCCTGAGCACAGTCAAGTGTGTCTTGGCTATCCAATATGTCTATCACTTGTTGAAGGGAGGGATTAACTAGTTTCAAAATTTGCTCCCGTATGCAAACATCAGAAACGTTCTGTGCAATTGCATCACGTACCATTGTATCTGAATAAGGAAGGCCACAGTCACATTCAAATGCACACTCCCTAGTAAGTCCTTGCAATGTTGCAACCCACTCCCTATTAGTTTGACCGGCCGTACGTTTTGTACGAAAGAACGTATACCTTTTTGCAACGACATTGACTGTTTCTTTGAAATAGGCATCCAATGCCGACAAAATTTCTTCGTAGGACAGAGTTACTACGTCGTGTCGGGGAAACAATTTCACTATCACACGGTAGGTGGACACACCTACACACGAAAGCAAAAACGGCTGCCGCTCATTACCTTGAATTCTGTAGGCGGCGAGATGAAATCCAAACTGGCGGGACCATTCAGTCCAGGACTCGTGGGTTTGGTCAAACTGGCGAAACTGAGGTGCAACTGCATGTTGTGGCGGCGGCAGCGATGAAGCGGCGGCTGCCGCATCGGTTTGAATAGCACGTTGACCCTGGACGAGCTGTCCAAGGGCATCCAATAACGCCTACGTCTGCTGATTCTGCAAGCGATAAAATTCGGACAGTACATCTGGCGAAGCTATGACACAAGTAAATGTAAGCAATCAGAAAGAACACTTTTCCCTCGTCGCCAATGATGTGGACTGCTAAGGCAGCCAGTCCACAGTGACGGGTAGCCGAAAGAAAGGCACGCGTACACACACGCCGACTGGCGTGAATTCTGGAACAGGATAAGTATTGATTCTAATAAGAAAAGTATGCAGCTCCTCGAATACTTAACTTTATTCTTTGTTGGTTTACAATGTTCTTCTTGAGACATTTATACGATAACTCTCAAACTATGTAAGGCTAATGGCGCCTTGCTAGGTCGTAGCCATGGACTTAGCAGAAGGCTATTCTAACTGTCTCTCGGCAAATGAGAGCAAAGGCTTCTTCCATATAGTCGCTAGCAATGTCGTCGTACAACTGGGGCGAGTGCTGTTCCGTATCTCGAGACCTGCCTTGTGGTGGCGCTCGGTCTGCGATCACACAGTGGCGACACGCGGGTCCGACTTGTACTAAATGGACCGCGGCCGATTTAAGCTACCACCTAGCAAGTGTGGTGTCTGGCGGTGACACCACAGTACCGGAGGCTGCGGTGCCATTATAATGTACGACGGCCAACCTCGGACCTGTTCTGGTTGCGGGAAAGAAGGTCACCTACGGTCTGAATGCATTCAACGAAGTGTCGCGCAGCTCCCGTTGTCGGAAGCGTCCGTCACACCCACGATGACAGCTATACCGGTCACTTACGCAGCGGCTCTTGCCACGTCTACAGTTTCTTCCAGTCCGTAGCATGGTCCTTCCGATCGGAACGTCCCACCGTCCCAGTCACCTATGGACGGTGCGGACGTCCCACCTGACGACCTTGCTGCCGAACAGGCTCCCGCACCGGACGCTGAGGAGAACAGTACTTCTTCACAACATCTGTTTGACAATTTCATTGTACCCACCGACGCCTTCGAACCAGGTCGACGCTCCTCCTTGCCGTCGTCCGACACTGAGGAACACGTGCGCAAACAACGCTCGCCACGTAGGCGCAAACGCCGTCGCCGTTCACCCACGGGCTCTCAAAGCGTCGCCACCAGCGACGACGAAGACGACACCCAACCAGCCGACATTTCCACGCAGAGGTCGGCGGACAACTTTCACGATGAACAAGACGTTTCGCAGGACGGGACCACTATGGAGGTCGCTATGCACAATGTGACGATCGGTGCGCCGGTTGAGACGCCTGTCTCTCCGCCGACAACTCCAGATCTCTCTCACCACGACGCAATTCCCATGGACATTGGACAGGCCCACGGCACAGGAGCATGGGCCGACGACATTGAGGAAGATACGCCCCGTCCTCCGGATGAGTTGCCTCCGACGGACAAGGCTGCCTGTTAACATCAAAAGCGAGGCACTGCAGCTGATGGGACGGGACTTCCTGTCGCTGCCCTCCTCTTACTTCCCTTGGTGATGGTAGATGCGCGTCCACCACCACTGAAACAAACGTACCGGTTTGCCACACTGAACATCAACATGGTCGGCACTGCACCCAAGCAGCAACTCCTCTGTGACATGCTTCGGGCCTCTGACGTCGACGTCGCCCTTCTTCAGGATGTACGCGTTGCCACACTACTACCAGTCTACTGCTACGACTCATACACGTCCACATGTGATCAATCAGGGCGTGGAGTGGCTTTCTACATACGCGAAGGAATCCCACTCAAGGACACGACAATCCTTCCCTGTGGAAGAGGCATGGCTGTTACCATCTTCGACACGCGCGTCATCAATATCTACGCTCCGTCTGGCTCCACGAACCGTCGGCAGCGGTCCACATTCTTCGAACATGACGTGGCGCCCCTGTTTTCTGAACGCTCTGATCGCCTTATCATGGGAGACGATTTCAACTGTGTCCTCCATCCGCAGGACCAAATGCCTGGTTATTCGCCATGCCCGGCGCTGCTCACCTTAATCGAAGATTTTCATCTAATGGACATTTGGGAGAAAATTCATGGCAATACCCCCGGTTTTACCCATTATGCAGCACATTCTGCGAGCAGAATGGACCGGTTTTATGTCTCTGCCCACCCTGGCAATGAAGTCGCCCAAGCTGAACGATGGCCCCTTGCATTTTCGGAGCACTGCGCCGTCATTTGCTCCCTGGCTCTGCCACCTCAGTCAGCCTCAGTCAGCCAACGCCGTGAACCTCGATAGTTGCGATAGAATACAACGTCGCCTGGAGCAAAAGCAGGAGTCTGCCGCTGCACAGGAACCTGATGCGGCGGATGCAGCAAAGACATCAAGGTTCGATGAGGACGACCGTGGAGCAACTCAGCCGGCGAGCGACCATCTCGGGGCTGAGGGCGATACGATGACAAAAAGAGCAACAACGCGTCCTCCCGAGAATGCGACGCTTTCAACTTCAACATCTGTGACTTGAAAGTCCGGACCAATCGTTCAGCGGCACCGTTTGATTGTGGCGAAAACGGCGCGGATGTCAGATGTTGAATACCATTGGCCTGGCAGAATGACTGAAATTCTGCGGACATGAATTGTGGGCCATTGTCGGAAACAATAGTCTGCGGAAGACCTTCAAGGCAAAAGATAGCAGACAACGCTTGGATGGTGGCAGATGACGTCGTGGAAGACATCCGGACAACAAAAGGAAAATTACTGAAGGCATCGACCAGAACCAACTATCGAGCATTCCAGAATGGACCAGCAAAATCAATGTGCAAGCGTTGCCAAGGGGAAGTGGCTTTTGGCCATGCAAAGACTTTCCGCGGCGGTGCGGATTGTTGTTCGGCACACGCCAAGCAAGAAGAACACATGTTCGTAATCGCAGCATCGATGCCGAACCAAGTACAGTGCTGACGAGCAAGTTTTTTCGTTCGCACTATACCCCAATGTCCTTGGTGAAGAAGCCGTAAAACAGATGACGGTAACGAACGTGGGACCACGACTCTGGACTGATCATTATCATAACGCAACAACAAAACACCATGTCGAACAAAAAGTCTCTCCTTGTGAGCAAAAAATCGGCGAACCAACGGATCCTCGATCCGAGACTTTGACAAAGGCCATTGCGTAGCAACAAAACGCCAAACGGTAGCAAGGACAAGGTCAGCAGCTGTGGCTGTAGCTACACGACGAAAATCAATCGGAAACGATTCGACCACTTCATCGGTTTCCGAATCAATGAACATGCAAGCAAGTTCGGAAGAATCGAATGCTCTATCCTCAGCAACAGGCAAACGGGACAACGCATCGGCGTTTCCGTGCTTAGCAGTGGACCGATACAAGATATCGTAGCGGCACTGCGAGAGGAAAACAGACCAGCGAATGAATTTCTGCGCTGTACGTGGAGGTACAGGCTTGTTCGGATGAAAAAGCGATGTCAAAGGTTTGTGGTCTGTGACGATGGTAAAGTGACGACCATACAAGAAATCATGGAACTTAGTAACACCAAACACGAGAGCCAAAGCTTCTTTATCTGTGAATAATTTCTTTGCGCAGACGAGAGCAATTTGGACGCAAAGGCAATAGGGCGATCATGCGAGCCAACTTTGTGCGCAAGCACAGCACCGATCCCGAAATCCGATGCATCTACCATCAACAAAAGGGGTTTCTGGGGATCGAATGGCGTAAGGCAAGTATTAGAAAGCAACGCCGATTTCAACTGTCGAAAGGCGCGTTCGCATTCCGTCGTCCAGACGAACGGAACACCCTTACGGCGAAAGCGATGAAGCGGAGCTGAAATGGAAGAGGCATTGCGCAGAAAGCGATGATAATAGGTAATTTTACCCAACACACTCTGTAGCTGCTTCACATTTTGTGGGGAAGGCAAATCTTGTATGGCACGGAGGTGCTCTGGACTCGGATGTATGCCTTGGGCATTAATGACATGTCCCAGGTATGGTAAGTCACGAGCAAAAAACACACATTTGTCCTTCCTCAAGCGAAGACCATTTTGTCGCAAGACCTGAAATAATGTTCGTAGGTTCGCAAGATGATCTTCTTCTGTCTGTCCGGAGATCACTATATCGTCCAGATAGTTTGCTGCAGTAGGGACCGACGCACAAATAGTTTGTAAATATTGCTGAAACAATGCAGGGGCGGATGCACACCCGAATGGCAGTCTTTTGAATCTGTGCAATCCAAGATGCGTGTTAACCACCAATACGCGCTGGGATTCGTCGTCCACCGGTATTTGCAAGTACGCATCGGCTAGGTCCAACTTTGAAAAATATTTTCCCAGGCACAGTTTATCAAAAAGATCTTCCGGGCGGGGCAAAGGAAAAGTAGCAGTCACTAGCTGTGGATTCACTGTGGCCTTGAAGTCCATGCAAAGTCTCAATTTTCCGGAAGGTTTTGGCAAAATTACTAAGGGCGAGGCCCAGAGAGAAGCTTGCACACGTTCAATTACACCTTGTGATTCTAAATCGTTTAATGTTCTTGCGACCTCATCACGCAATGCGTGGGGAACATTGCGCGCTCGGAAAAATTTCGGTTGCGCGTTTACTTTCAGTTCCAAATGTGCTTCATAGTTTTTAGCGCAACCTAAGCCCGGTGCAAAAATGTCTGCAAATTCTTCACATAAGCGAGAAACACTGTCCGAAGGCACAGTCTGATTCACTGATAGGACCTGATTTACGATAGACATGTTAAACAATTGAAATAAATCTAAACCAAACAAGTTCACTGCAGTAGAAGAACGAAGAACGTAAAATGACACAAGTTTTGTTTGTCCTTTGTATGTTGCAAGAAGAGTGCACTGTCCTATCACAGGAATTTTCTGTCCTGAATATGTAGTTAGCTTAACATTTGCGGCATGCAACGGAGGTCTGCCCAGTTGTTTGTACGTGTCGTGATTGAACAATGAAACTGCAGCTCCGGTATCGAGCTGGAATGGTATGACCTTGCCATTAAAGTCCAAATCTACAAAAAGTTTATTGTCCTGCTGACGACAAGAGCGACTGTTTCGTGCAATTTGAACAGACACTGGTACAGAACCACTTGTTAATTGACGTGATTTCCGGCGACGTCGACGCACACGTTTTGTGGGACGAACACAGTCACTGTTAGAGAAAGCGGCACTGGACGAAGTGGAATGAACTACATGAATGTCCATGGGCGAAGGTCCACGAGCCTGAGTGTCCTTGGTTCGATTCCGGCGCGAAGCAAAGGGCCTGGAATGGTTGTAATTGTCTGATCTGAGCTTTTTCTGGCAAACACTTTGAATATGTCCTTTCCTATTGCAGAAAAAGCAAATAGCTTGACGTGACGGGCAATGTTCACGCGAATGTCTAGTAGCACACCGCGGGCATGATTTCACTGCATTTGTGTGCTGGCGCGGCACACCTGGTTTAGAGCGCGGCGGCAGCTGCGTCGAAGTGCGCGAGGGCAGATTACCGGGCCGCGTAGCGCGCCCGCCGGGCCGGTTAATGTTACACACTGCTGGCGAAGTTTCAAAAGATTCCTGAGCACAGTCAAGTGTGTCTTGGCTATCCAATATGTCTATCACTTGTTGAAGGGAGGGATTAACTAGTTTCAAAATTTGCTCCCGTATGCAAACATCAGAAACGTTCTGTGCAATTGCATCACGTACCATTGTATCTGAATAAGGAAGGCCACAGTCACATTCAAATGCACACTCCCTAGTAAGTCCTTGCAATGTTGCAACCCACTCCCTATTAGTTTGACCGGCCGTACGTTTTGTACGAAAGAACGTATACCTTTTTGCAACGACATTGACTGTTTCTTTGAAATAGGCATCCAATGCCGACAAAATTTCTTCGTAGGACAGAGTTACTACGTCGTGTCGGGGAAACAATTTCACTATCACACGGTAGGTGGACACACCTACACACGAAAGCAAAAACGGCTGCCGCTCATTACCTTGAATTCTGTAGGCGGCGAGATGAAATCCAAACTGGCGGGACCATTCAGTCCAGGACTCGTGGGTTTGGTCAAACTGGCGAAACTGAGGTGCAACTGCATGTTGTGGCGGCGGCAGCGATGAAGCGGCGGCTGCCGCATCGGTTTGAATAGCACGTTGACCCTGGACGAGCTGTCCAAGGGCATCCAATAACGCCTACGTCTGCTGATTCTGCAAGCGATAAAATTCGGACAGTACATCTGGCGAAGCTATGACACAAGTAAATGTAAGCAATCAGAAAGAACACTTTTCCCTCGTCGCCAATGATGTGGACTTCTAAGGCAGCCAGTCCACAGTGACGGGTAGCCAAAAGAAAGGCACGCGTACACACACGCCGACTGGCGTGAATTCTGGAACAGGATAAGTATTGATTCTAATAAGAAAAGTATGCAGCTCCTCGAATACTTAACTTTATTCTTTGTTGGTTTACAATGTTCTTCTTGAGACATTTATACGATAACTCTCAAACTATGTAAGGCTAATGGCGCCTTGCTAGGTCGTAGCCATGGACTTAGCAGAAGGCTATTCTAACTGTCTCTCGGCAAATGAGAGCAAAGGCTTCTTCCATATAGTCGCTAGCAATGTCGTCGTACAACTGGGGCGAGTGCTGTTCCGTATCTCGAGACCTGCCTTGTGGTGGCGCTCGGTCTGCGATCACACAGTGGCGACACGCGGGTCCGACTTGTACTAAATGGACCGCGGCCGATTTAAGCTACCACCTAGCAAGTGTGGTGTCTGGCGGTGACACCACAGTACCGGAGGCTGCGGTGCCATTATAATGTACGACGGCCAACCTCGGACCTGTTCTGGTTGCGGGAAAGAAGGTCACCTACGGTCTGAATGCATTCAACGAAGTGTCGCGCAGCTCCCGTTGTCGGAAGCGTCCGTCACACCCACGATGACAGCTATACCGGTCACTTACGCAGCGGCTCTTGCCACGTCTACAGTTTCTTCCAGTCCGTAGCATGGTCCTTCCGATCGGAACGTCCCACCGTCCCAGTCACCTATGGACGGTGCGGACGTCCCACCTGACGACCTTGCTGCCGAACAGGCTCCCGCACCGGACGCTGAGGAGAACAGTACTTCTTCACAACATCTGTTTGACAATTTCATTGTACCCACCGACGCCTTCGAACCAGGTCGACGCTCCTCCTTGCCGTCGTCCGACACTGAGGAACACGTGCGCAAACAACGCTCGCCACGTAGGCGCAAACGCCGTCGCCGTTCACCCACGGGCTCTCAAAGCGTCGCCACCAGCGACGACGAAGACGACACCCAACCAGCCGACATTTCCACGCAGAGGTCGGCGGACAACTTTCACGATGAACAAGACGTTTCGCAGGACGGGACCACTATGGAGGTCGCTATGCACAATGTGACGATCGGTGCGCCGGTTGAGACGCCTGTCTCTCCGCCGACAACTCCAGATCTCTCTCACCACGACGCAATTCCCATGGACATTGGACAGGCCCACGGCACAGGAGCATGGGCCGACGACATTGAGGAAGATACGCCCCGTCCTCCGGATGAGTTGCCTCCGACGGACAAGGCTGCCTGTTAACATCAAAAGCGAGGCACTGCAGCTGATGGGACGGGACTTCCTGTCGCTGCCCTCCTCTTACTTCCCTTGGTGATGGTAGATGCGCGTCCACCACCACTGAAACAAACGTACCGGTTTGCCACACTGAACATCAACATGGTCGGCACTGCACCCAAGCAGCAACTCCTCTGTGACATGCTTCGGGCCTCTGACGTCGACGTCGCCCTTCTTCAGGATGTACGCGTTGCCACACTACTACCAGTCTACTGCTACGACTCATACACGTCCACATGTGATCAATCAGGGCGTGGAGTGGCTTTCTACATACGCGAAGGAATCCCACTCAAGGACACGACAATCCTTCCCTGTGGAAGAGGCATGGCTGTTACCATCTTCGACACGCGCGTCATCAATATCTACGCTCCGTCTGGCTCCACGAACCGTCGGCAGCGGTCCACATTCTTCGAACATGACGTGGCGCCCCTGTTTTCTGAACGCTCTGATCGCCTTATCATGGGAGACGATTTCAACTGTGTCCTCCATCCGCAGGACCAAATGCCTGGTTATTCGCCATGCCCGGCGCTGCTCACCTTAATCGAAGATTTTCATCTAATGGACGTTTGGGAGAAAATTCATGGTAATACCCTCGGTTTTACCCATTATGCAGCACATTCTGCGAACAGACTGGACCGGTTTTATGTCTCTGCCCACCCTGGCAATGAAGTCGCCCAAGCTGAACGATGGCCCCTTGCATTTTCGGAGCACTGCGCCGTCATTTGCTCCCTGGCTCTGCCACCTCAGTCAGCGTGGCGCAGCAGAGGTTACTGGAAGCTTAATACCTCCCTCCTTAATGATCCACACTGCCGACAATGTATTGCCACGACATGGGCGTCTTGCGAAAGACGCCTTCCGCAGCACACACCCACTTTCCATTGGTGGCTCAAATGTGCCAAACCTGCGATCAGAAAGGCCTTCATACAATGTGGCAAGGAAGCAGCAGCATGGCATCGAGACACCACAAATTTTCACTACGGCGTCCTCCGTGAGCTCGATGCGTTCCCTCCATCACCTGACACCCATAGGGAACGACAACGTACTAAAGCTCGTCTCCCATCTCTTCAACGTGCACGACTGCATGGTGTCGTGGTGCGTTCCCGACGACAAGACCTCCTCCACGACGAAACCCCATCCACAATCCATGCCACATCCGATCATAGTCGTCGGGTTCGACTTTTTGTCCCCAACATCACGATCTCCGATGGTGTTCACCGCACAACACAGGCGGCGGTGGTGTCTGCTTTTGCTGAACATTATCGCCAATTTCATGATGATGAACCGATGGCGACGCCCATTCCTGATGATCTCCGTCCTTCCCCTGATCGGACCCTCACCGTAGCGGAGTCAACGTCCATGATGTCTGCAATCACCGCAGAAGAGGTAGTAGATGCGATCAACAAAGGAGCCAAGAACAAATCACCCGGACCAGATGGTCTCCCAGTGGAGTTTTACCGGGCGTTCACCACGTTAATGCTTCCTCGCTGGACGGAAATGATTCAGGAACTCTTTACTCCGTCCTTCTCAATTCCATCTGAATTCGTCACCGGCATTCTTCTACCTGTGCCTAAACCGAAGGGAGGGTCTCATGTCTCTGCATATCGCCCCCTTACACTACTGAATGCAGACTATAAAATCTATGCACGCCTCTTAGTAGCGCGCATACGCACCGTCTTACCTACGGTGCTTTCACCTGAGCAGACTGCACGTGGTTGTGGGGCCACCTTACAAACAGCCCTAGGAGAATGCCGTAACCTCATTGCACTGGCGTCGGTTTGTCGCCTTCGTGCAACACTGGTATCCGTCGATTTCACGAGTGCTTTTGATCGCGTTCGACACCCATTCTTCCTCATGGTGGTGACACGTATGGGGTTCCCATTACTTTTGTCGATGCCATTCGCCGGTTACTACTTCCCGCGGTCTCGATGGTACAAGTCAATGGGAGGCTTGTAGGATCGATTCCTATACGCCGCTCTGTGCGTCAAGGATGCCCTATGTCTACTTTACTATATGCCATTGCACTTGAGCCCCTCATCACTGGACTTACCTCTAGACTGCAGGGCCTCACTTTGCGTGACTATACCTTTCACTGTAGGGCTTATGCGGACGATCTCCTCTTTCTCACCTGCTCCTCCACGGAACTCAATGACGCCATCCAATGGATCCACCAGTATGGACGTCTTTCTGGTAGCATTCTTAATGTCCGTAAATCGACTATGATGCACATTGGGCGCGGTCTCCCGGCTATGGTGCCGACCCCACTCCCAGTCAGTGCCACCCTTCGTTACTTGGGTATCGAATTTACGAGCTCCACACACCGCAAAGTGGCTCTGGCTTACCGGCGGCTTTTGCAGTCGATTCGGCACCATGTCCGCGGTCAAGTGCACCGTAACTTAAACCAACTCCAGCATGTGTCCTATGTCAACATGTATGTCGCCCCTAAACTGGTACACGTCGCCCAGATCCTCCCAATGCCGTTACTCCTTGGTCGCCGCATCCAATCAGCCTTTGGATATTTCGTGTCAGCAGGGGCACTTTTCAAATTCCGCTACAACACCCTAACACTGCCTCCTGCAAAAGGTGGCCTCGGACTCGTCAACGTGCGGGCACGATCTTCTGCAATTTTTGTCCATTCTATGTTGCGGCGCTGGCGGGGGCCGGTCCTGTCCTTAACACGCAGTCTCATAGTTATCCTCCGACCAGCTTCTCTGGATCCACCGATCAATGTGGCACCTATTTCTCCATTATTGTACCACGTCGCCAATTGTTTCATAGAACTCAGCTACGTTCGGGCCGATCTTCCAGTCACCCGTCCTCCCCGTACAAAAGATTATTATCGTTTGTTTATGCTGTCCAACCTTTGCGACCCCATGGTGCTACAGCAACCTGACATTCACTGGCGCACGGTTCGGGGGGGTGTGCATGCACCCTTTTTACCGTCGTCTGTGTCTGCACTCTGGTATGTTTTAGTCTATGGAAAATTCCCGACTAATAGTCGACTTTATCGCATAGGACTGGCCACCTCCCCACTCTGCCCTGACTGTCAGCCCGAAGACACCGTCTTACGTGCCCCCCTGAAACATGCTCCTCATCCAACGAATCGTGGGCTTTTACCTCCGTGCCCCGCCAGCGACGGTAATCTCGGATTTCCTGTTGTTGCCCCAGACATTTCACTACCCTCTTGCTAAGCACCATACCCTAATCTGGTTTCGAGGACAGGCTTTAGAATACCCCTTTCAGAGTGGTCCGCATACAGTCCTTGACTTCTGGTACAAAGTTGTGACCGCGCATAGCACCCTCACCCGTAAACCATCTTACCGACAAACTTTCGCCGGTTATCTCCACAGCATCTTCCTTGATCCCCCTCAAAGTTGGGGTGTACCATGCCTACCTGTCACATGATGCAACACCCTTATCCACGTTCTCATGCATCGACCAAAAAAAAAAAAAAAAAAAAAAATTAAAAAATTAAAAAAAAGGAAGACAGATTATGTTATGTTATATTTTGTTGTATTTAATGCTTGTCTTTTAGTTTTTTTAACTAACAGTCATTTGTATATGTTTAAATGGTACCTTGAAGAACTCTTGCATAGTGAATATATATGTACTTTTAGTTTGATCAATACATATTATTCAAAAACAAAAAAAAGTGGTCAGCGTGACGGACTGCCGTCCTAAGCAGCCCGGGTTCGATTCCCGGCTGGGTCGGGGATTTTCTCCGCTAAGGGACTGGGTGTTGTGTTGTTTTCATCATCATTTCATCCCTATCCGGCGCGCAGGTCGCCCAGTGTGGCGACGATTGTAATAAGACCTGCACCAAGGCGGCCGGACATGCCCCGTATGGGGCCTCCAGGCTAAACGCTCATTTCCATTTTGAGGAAGTGTGCAATATTCATTTTCAGACATAAAGTTCGGTGTTCATATGACATTGCACCGACACTTCATTTTAATATTTTGCCTCATTTATTACACTTTTTTAAGATGCACGAAAACGCAAGCTTTCTCGGCGAATATGATGAAATCTTCTCGGGATCTCGGTCGAGTCATACGTTGTGTTGTCATAACGTTTCGATGAGTTTCGTATTCATCATCTTCAGGCGACGTTTCATTTGCTTGTCGCTTATTTGGCGAGCATTCCTTGCTCGGCATGTGTACAGTTTAAACACTGCAAAGTTATTCCTGCTAAATCTATCGTTGTGGTGTACGATAACCTGATTTAATGGACTGGCCTCAGGTGATGTGGAGAAACTTATTCTCATGCGGTATTGGTGATGGCCCAGTTCCAGGACAAGACGATTGCGGAATTGACTCCTGCAGAAGGCACGAGCATTCTACGGGATTGTATCCCTGTCGCAGACGAGTTGGAAACAGATCTGGGAGGGGCAGAACGAGTTTCAGACCTCGGTTGTGCACCCTAAGCAGCTTTCCGAAGTGCAAGTCACCGGACTTTCCCTACACCATGACGATGTATCCCAGAACTGTTCTGACTAGTGTTTTGTAGAACATAATGCCGTGATGCTGAGATAGCGACGTCCAGGGATTAAGCAGAGGATACAGGGCGTGGAGACCTCCCACTGCTCTGCTTCTGACGTCAAGTGCATGCTGGGCTTATGTGAGCCTCTGGTCGAAGGTCACCCCGAGGCACTTCGTGGTCTTCGTGCGTTGGATGGGACCTCTCCTGATGTTGACAGGTAGCAGATCTGGTTGTAGCATCCTTCGGGTTGAATTAATGTCGCCACTTTGCCGCTCATGATCCCAGTGAGGCGGTACCTCATTGTCTGGACGTTCATGCTGTGTGTGAACAGCGCTACATGGTCGGCATAAAGCGCCAGTTCTACACATGCCAGCTGTCGTGTATCGGCAGCGTACAGGGAGTACAGCAAGGTGCCGAGCACCGACGCCTGCAGCGCGTGGCCTCACATGGAAAGTCCTCCCTCCAGCGAGGTAGAACCGAAGAAAGACTTCGTGCGCGGTCTGTACCCCAATCTCAAAGAGTTTGAACGCGATACCATCGTGCCAAACAGAATCAAATACTCTGGATACGTCAGAAACGCTTCCCCAAGACTATCCCTTGTTTTCAGCGACCTCATCATCGGCTCGTCCATTTGCAGCAACTGGTGGGAGCCGAGTGGCCGCTCCGAAATCCAAACTGTCTCTTGAGTGACGTGATACATCTGTCTCTTCGCGTACAACCTCTCTAACACCTTCGAGAGGGATGGAGCAAGTTGATGATCCTGACCTGCTCCTCGTTGGTTTTGGAGATAGCCAACACTTCCGCATGTTTCCGAAGTTTCTGATTGAAGATATCGCTTAGTGGCCTATGGACACCCGGTAGGAGGTTGTTTCAGCACGTGGTTGTTGACTTCATCACAGCCTCCTGTCCTCTTGGCGTCCAGAGACTGAAGTTGTACAGCTATTTCTTCCTCTGCTATCGGTTGAATGTCTTTCTCTACCGTAGCTGCCGGGAAGATGGGCAGCTGTTCTTCGATCTGGCGCATGTAAATCCTATCGACAGTGTTGGTCACCAGCATGAAGTTGGTCGCTAATGTGTCGGGCAGCACGCTGGCAAGTATCGGTTTCACGTTCAGTTCCTTTCTTTATAGTCACTGGACCGCAGACTCCTATGCCTTGGACCCAAAGGGTGAGCCATTGCATGCCTCTGCGGCTGGGGGGGGGGGAGAGGCCATTTATATTATGTTCGTGGAACTGGTGTAAATTTCAGACCTTTTGACAGTATGGATTTTGTCGCCTCGTCGAGTTCCTATTCAGTAAAATTGATGATAGTCCTTTAATCATTACTGTCGATGTCTCCCTTCACACAGATACCGCTATAAGATTTCACGGTACTACTGAAAAGTTCTATAAATAGTCGGAGATGCCTTGGGATTCGTAATAACGCCAATCATCATAAATACTGGCAGCAACATCTCTTATGGATGCACGCAACTGGCTCACCCACTGAGTCCCAGGTAGAAACGTCTGTGGTCCAGCAGTTATAAATAAACGGACTGGAATTGAATTCGACACTTTGCCTGAAAGTGTCGGGTACGAAACTCGTCGGAACATTGTGACAACACGACGTCACGACTCGACTGATAACCTGAGAAGATTTCATCAACTTTGGTGAATTGTTCTCTATTGTCTGATTTAAAAATTTCTAAACATTGATGCCCAGATGTAAAGCATGCTACCCACACTTTTATTTTATTGCTGACCGAAATTTCAACCCTTTTTTTTCAGTTACAGTTATTGCCCTTGGTCGGGCGGGGTGGCCGAGCGGTTCTAGGCGCTACAGTCTGGAACCGCACAACCGCTACGGTCACAGGTTCGAATCCTGCCTCGGGCATGGATGTGTGTGATGTCCTTAGGTTAGTTAGGTTTAAGTAGTTCTAAGTTCTAGGGGACTGATGACCTTAGAAGTTAAGTCCCATGGTGCTCAGAGCCATTATTGCCCTTGTTTTTGTATCCAAAATTTTCATATTATACTTGGCTAGAAAGTTTAGAAGTCCGCACGCAGTATTCGCTTTCAGTTATGCGTGTCTGCTGGTCTCCAACTAATGTACGATTTGTGCATGAACCGTATTTACATCTTTACATTCCTGGGCTATTTCGGTCACACGAATAATGAATGATGTCGGCTATAGATCACATTCTTGTCTAAAACCCTAATTAATTTCTATGGTTTCTGTATGTTTTCTATGGTT
Organism: Schistocerca piceifrons; assembly: GCF_021461385.2. NCBI lineage: Eukaryota > Metazoa > Arthropoda > Insecta > Orthoptera > Acrididae > Schistocerca > Schistocerca piceifrons. The sequence goes on from NC_060141.1 coordinate 97,102,576, forward strand.
TAATTTGATTTTTTGAACGGAGATTTGTATTAGTTTTCACATTTTATAACTCGATAATTTTCTAATACTATTTACAGCTTGTGTCTTTTTACTCAGCCAAAACTTTACAAAAAAGTTGCATATTATAGGTATATGAGAAAATGTACTGTATCGAATCACAGTAAGCGGAGCAAGTTTGCCTCTACGCCAGATATCAGAATTATATCGTCGTGTTATATTTCATTCCCAGCTACCAAAATTGCTGATAAGTTACATAACACGGCGATAATGACTTCCTCGGAAAAGGTATACAAAAACACAAACAAGCAAGCTGTCTGACTGCTGCCTCTTCAGATACTTAACAGTTATTGCCGTGAACTCTGAAGCATTTAAAGTCGACAGGAACACTTCAGGTGCTAAGTTATCTTTCGTCCTGTTAGAGAGAGACGTTCTGAAGTAAACAAGTCTTCAGGTACCAGATCGGCGGCGCATGTCTCTTGCTGAGTTCAATATGGCAGCTGTTACTAGCTGGTTTCAGAGCTAATTCTGCAAAGTAATAATCTGTAATCAATTTTCCACCCAAAAGTAAGGTCATTTCACTTGGAGCAGATCTGTCAGTTTCCTTTTGGTTTCTTTTTTTTTCCTTTTTTCTTTTTTCTCGACTACTGTACTAACATAAAACAGCATTATACTTCTGTCAAGGTTCGATAGGAAAAGATGAGACAAACCCGTGACATGGGAACTTAGTTACAAGAATATTAAACGGACTCTTACGATAGTATTGTTCTCAGCCGATAATCGACCCGACTTCTCTGGAGAACTATTTCAGTAAGCGTTTACGGAGGTAGTAATAGCGGTTAAAGTCTTATAGACGTACTCGCTATTACAGATGGAAAGTTGTTTACAAAAATGGAAAATAATGTGAGGAAAAAAGCTATTTTTATGTCACTCGTAACATTACTGTTACCAATTTATTAGGGACGATGAAAAAGTTTCCGTTGTAGGGCACTGTTGTCGCGTATATGCAATGGAGCGTGACTCCTGTGCGGGTATACAAGAGTCGACATCTGGGCAAGGGATTAGTGTGGGACAATGGTTTAGTGTCCGAAGAGTGTGGGGTAAATGCGGAAACATGAACGTTATTACCACATGCATACAAACAGGACCAACGTGTTGTTATTCTTTTCTTGGCTGCTGAAGGGCAACAACCGGTAGACATCCACCGCAGGTTGAAGAATGTGTATGGGGCAGCATGTCTGTCGAAATCCACCGCTGTGGATTGGTGTGCCAAGTGGTGCTGCTGCTTCATGCAAATCCACCTTCCAATATCGCAAATGACGTAACTCAGAAGTTACACCAACTCAATTGGGAAACATTCGAGCACCCGCCCTTTAGTCCTGATCTCTCCCCAAGCGATTAACATGCCTCTGATCCCTTAAAATAGGCCTCGAAGTGACGTCCAGTCAGAGGAGGAAGTCCAGCAGGCAGTTATGGACTTCTTCACATAACAGGACACAGTGTCTTCCCAAACGGTTGTCTTCAACCTGGTGCGTTGGTGCGATGCTTGCCTCAGTGCTCATCGCGATTTTGCCTGATTAGCTTACCGATTCTGGACTGCACCGCTTTCGAACGGTAACTTTTAAATAGACCTTTATAACATGGATCAGTTGCTTCTAAATAAAACCATAAATGAACATCGATAACCTACCAGCAAGTGTCTTAGATAACCTTACTGTTAAAAGCAAAATGACAAAGAATAAGGAAATGCATCCTTACATGAAGACGAGACAGAAATTAACAAGAAGGAGACTTAATGTGCCTAAGTTATTTTAAAAAGATATGAAACACGAAGTTAGATATAGTGGGAATTAGTGAAGTTCGGTGGCAGGAGGAACAAGACTTTTGGTCAGGTGATTACAGGGTTATAAATACAAAATCAAATAGGAGTAATGCAGGAGTAGGTTTAATAATGATTAAAAAAATAGGAGTGCGGGTTAGCTACTACAAACAGCATAGTGAACGCATTATTGTGGCCAAGATAGACACAAAGCCCACGCCTACTACAGTAGTACAAGTTTATATGCCAACTAGCTCTGCAGATGATGAAGAAATTGATGAAATGTATGACGAGATAAAAGAAATTATTCAGGTAGTGAAGGGAGACGAAAATTTAATAGTCATGGGTGACTGGAATTCGTCAGCAGGAAAAGGGAGAGAAGGAAACATAGTAGGTGAATATGGATTGGGGGGAAAAAATGAAAGAGGAAGCCGCCTTGTAGAATTTTGCACAAAGCATAACTTAATCATAACTAACACTTGGTTCAAGAATCATAAAAGAAGGTTGTATACCTGGAAGAATCCTGGAGATACTAAAAGGTATCAGATAGATTATATAATGGTAAGACAGAGATTTAGGAACCAGGTTTTAAATTGTAAGACATTTCCAGGGGCGGATGTGGATTCTGACCACAATCTATTGGTTATGAACTGCAGATTGAAACTGAAGAAACTGCAAAAAGGTGGGAATTTAAGGAGATGAGACCTGGATAAACTGAAAGAACCAGAGGTTGTAGAGAGTTTCAGGGAGAGCATATGGGAACAATTGACAGGAATGAGGGAAAGAAATACAGTAGAAGAATAATGGGTAGCTCTGAGGGATGAAGTAGTGAAGGCAGCAGACGATCAACTAGGTAAACAGACGAGGGTTAATAGAAATCCTTGGCTAACACAAGAAATATTGAATTTAATTGATGAAAGGAGAAAATATAAAAATGCAGTAAATGAAGCAGGCAAAAAGGAATACAAACGTCTCAAAAATGAGATCGACAGGAAGTGCAAAATGGCTAAGCAGGGATGGCTAGAGGACAAATGTAAGGATGTAGAGGCTTGTCTCACTAGGGGTAAGATAGATACCGCCTACAGGAAAATTAAAGAGACCTTTGGAGAGAAGAGAACCACTTGTATGAATATCAAGAGCTCAGATGGCAATCCAGTTCTAAGCAAAGAAGGGAAGGCAGAAAGGTGGAAAGAGTATATAGAGGGTTTATACAAGCGCAATGTACTTGAGGACAATATTATGGAAATGGAAGAGGATGTAGATGAAGACGAAATGGGAGATAAAATACTGCGTGAAGAGTTTGACAGAGCACTGAAAGACCTGAGTCGAAACAAGGCCCCGGGAGTAGACAACATTCCATTAGAACTACTGATGGCCTTGGGAGAGCCAGTCATGACAAAACTCTACCATCTGGTGAGCAAGATGTATGAGACAGGCGAAATACCCACGGACTTCAAGAAGAATATAATAATTCCAATCCGAAAGAAAGCAGGTGTTGACAGATGTGAAAATTACCGAACTATCAGTTTAATAAGTCACAGCTGCAAAATACTAACGCGAATTCTTTACAGACGAATGGAAAAACTGGTAGAAGCGGACCTCGGGGAAGATCAGTTTGGATTCCGTAGAAATGTTGGAACACGTGAGGCAATACTAACCTTACGACTTATCATAGAAGAAAGATTAAGAAAAGGCAAACCTACGTTTCTAGCATTTGTTGACTTAGAGAAAGTTTTTGACAATGTTAACTGGAATACTCTCTTTCAAATTCTGAAGGTGGCAGAGGTAAAATACAGGGACCGAAAGGCTATTTACAATTTGTACAGGAACCAGATGGCAGTTATAAGAGTCGAGGGGCATGAAAGGGAAGCAGTGGTTGGGAAAGGAGTGAGACAGGGATGTTATTCAATCTGTATATTGAGCAAGCAGTAAAGGAAACAAAAGAAAAATTCGGAGTAGGTATTAAAATTCATGGAGAAGAAGTAAAAATTTTGAGGTTCGCCGATGACATTGTAATTCTGTCAGAGACAGCAAAGGACTTGGAAGAGCTGTTGAACGGAATGGACAGTGTCTTGAAAGGAGGGTATAAGATGAACATCAACAAAAGCAAAACGAGGATAATGGAATGTAGTCAAATTAAATCGGATGATGCTGAGGGAATTAGATTAGGAAATGAGACACTTAAAGTAGTAAAGGAGTTTTGCTATTTAGGGAGCAAAATAACTGATGATGGTCGAAGTAGAGAGGATATAAAATGTAGACTGGCAATGGCAAGGAAATCGTTTCTGAAGAAGAAAAATTTGTTAACATCGAGTATAGATTTAAGTGTCAGAAAGTCGTTTCTGAAATTATTTGTATGGAGTGTAGCCATGTATGGAAGCGAAACATGGACGATAAATAGTTCGGAGAGGAGGAGAATAGACGCTTTCGAAATGTGGTGCTACAGAAGAATGCTGAAGATTAGATGGGTAGATCACATAACTAATGAGGAGGTATTGAATAGAATTGGGGAGAAGAGGAGTTTGTGGCACAACTTGACGAGAAGAAGGGACCGGTTGGTAGGACATGTTCTGAGGCATCAAGGGATCACAAATTTAGCATTGGAGGGCAGCGTGGAGGGTAAAAATCGTAGAGGGAGACCAAGGGATGAATACACTAAGCAGATTCAGAAGGATGTAGGTTGCAGTAGGTACTGGGAGATGAAGAAGCTTGCACAGGATAGAGTAGCATGGAGAGCTGCATCAAACCAGTCTCAGGACTGAAGACCACAACAACAACAACAACATGAAACACGAAATCACAGAATCGATGCTAATCATTTTCAACGATATAAATTAGAATCTGGTCTCTGACACAGCAAGATATATTAATTTGTTAGAATAGGCGTGTTAATTCTTTGGCTTTATGGAAGTAGTCAGTCCACGATTGGTTGCTATGCCCCAATGAGATACGCATGAAGTTCTCTGAGGCTATAGGTGCTGCGACATTGAATACCTCAGTAGACAGTTCATACCAAGAGGAAATGACATCTTTAATAAGAACAGTCACAGAAGCTGAAGAGATAAACGTTGGTACATGGAAGCTAATTGCGAAGAAACCATGGATAACAGAAGAAATACTTCAACTGATCAACGTCAGAAGGAAGTGCCCAAATGTTCACGGAAATTCAGAGATACAGAAATACGAGTCACTTAGGAATTAAATAAACAGGAAGTGCAAGGAAGCGAAGAGGAAATGACTATATGGAAAACGTGATAAACTCGAGCAAGAAATATTGGTCGGAAGGACAGACTCAGCATATAGAAAAGTCAAAAAAACTTTCTATGAAATTAAAATCAAGGACAGTAATATTAAGAGTGCAATGGGAACTCCACTGTTGACTGCAGAGGATAGAGCGGATTGGTAGAAAGAGTACATTGAGGGCCTCTGTGAGAGGGAGGACTTATATGATGACGCGACAGAAAAATAAACAGGAGTCGGTAGGTGAGAGATAGAGGATCTAGTACCAGAATCAGAATTTAGAAGAGCTTTGGAAGATTTAAAATCAAATAAGGTAGGAGGGATAAGATTCTACCGGAAGCTCTAAAATCGAAGGGGGAAGTGGCAGCATAACGATTATTCACAGTTACGTGTAGAACATATGAGACTGGCGATATATCATCAGGCTTTAAGAAAAACATCATACACACAATTCCAAAGGTTGCAAAGGCTGTGAAGTGCGAGGATTATCGTACAATCAGCTTAACAGCTGATGCATCAAAGTTACTGACTAGAATAACATACAGAAGAATGGAAAAGAAAGTTGAGGATACGTTAGATGACCATCAGCTTGGCTTTAGCAAAGGTAAAGGCACCAGAGAGGCGATTCTGACGTTGCAATTGATAATGGAATCAAGACTGAAGAAAAATCAAGACGCGTTCATACGATTAACCGATCTGGAAAAAGCGTTCGTCAATGTAAAATGGTGCAAGATGTTCGAAATCCTGAGAAAAATAGGCGTAATCTATAAGAAAAGACGGATAATATACAATATGTACAAGAACATAAAGAGAAGAAAAAGAGTGGAAGACCAAGAACGAAGTTCCTGGATTAAGAAGGGTGTAAGACAGCGATGTAGTCTTTCGCCCCTGCTGCTCAATCTGTACGTCGAAGAAGCAATGACGGAACTGAAAGAAAGGTTCAAGATTGTGATTCAAATTCAAGGTGAAAGGATATCAGCATTGAGATTCGCTGATAACTTTGCTATCCTGAGTGAAAGTGTAGAAGGATCTGTCGAATGGAACGAACAGTGTAATGAATACAAAACATGAATTGAGAGTACATCGAATAAAGACGAAAGTAATGAGAAGTAGCTGAAATGAGAACAGCGAGGAAGTTAACATCAGGATTGGTGATCACGAAGTAGATGAAGGTGAGGAATTCTGCTAGCTAGGCAGCAAAATAATGCATGACGAACGGAGCGAGGAGGACGTAAAAATCAGTTTAGCACTGGCGGAAAAGGCATTCCTGGCCAACAGAAGTATACCAGCATCAAACATGGGCATTAATTTGAGGAAGAAATCTCTGAGAATGTACGTTTGGAGCATAGCATTTTATGGTAGTGAAACATGGACGGGAAAAGAAGAGAACTGAAACATTTGAGATGCGGTACTACAGAAGAATGTTGAAAATTAAGTTGATTGATAAGGTAAGGAATGGGGAGGTCTTCCGGAGAATAGACGAGGAGGGGAATAAATGTAAAATACAGACAAGGAGAAGAAACAGAATGACAGAACATCTGTTAAGATAGCCGCGCGGTATTAGCCGAGCGGTCTGAGGCGCTGCAGTCATGGACTGTGCGGCTGGTCCCGTGGAGGTTCGAGTCCTTCCTCGGGAATGGGTGTGTGTGTTTGTTCGTAGGATAATATAGGTTAAATAGTGTGTAAGCTTAGGGACTGATGACCTTAGCAGTTAAGTCCCATAAGGTTTCACACACACATCTGTTAAGATATGAGGGAATAACTTCCATGGTACTAGAGGAAGCTGTAGAGGATAAAAACTGTAGAGGAAGACAGAGATTGGGATACATAGAGCACATAATTGAGGATGTAGGTTGCAACTGCTACAGTGAGACGAAAAGAAAGGGGAGGAATTCGTGGCGGGCTGCATCAGGGAAGTCAGAAAGCTGTTAACTGAAAAAAATGTACTATTTGGCTCAAAATAAAAATGAATGTTTAATTCCTTGAATAGTTAATATGCCAGTTATGGAATAAATTATGAAAATATTTTATCCTTTGATTTTTCTTTCGTAGTTAATAAACTCATAGCCAAAGGCAGCACTAATAGAAATTTAACTGAGACCTACTCAGTATACAGTGGTCAGGGCCACATAACTTCCTTTGAACAACTTAATTGGCACTGTCTCACGAGAAGCGATGTGATTCCATAGCTATATCGGGAAGATCATCAAGATAAAAATGAACGATCGCTTGGGTTCTCTCATATTAAAGCACTCTATTATCTCAGATTTAGTTATGAGTTGGCACAGTGGATGGGCCTTGAAAAACTGAACACAGATCAATCGAGAAAACAGGAAGAAGTTATATGGAACTATGAAAAAATTAAGCAAAATATACAAACTGAGTAGTCCATGAGAAGATATGACATCAAGGATAATGTGAGTCCAGGAGCGCCGTGGCCCCGTGGTTAGCGTTAGCAGCTGCGGAATGAGAGATCCTTGGTTCAAGCATTCCCTCGAGCGAAAAGTTTTAATTTTTTATTTTCAGACAATTATTATCTGTCCGTCCAATGCGGTCAATTTTTTGGGAGTGATTATCACATCGACAAGAAAACCTAAATCGGGCAAGGTAGAAGAATTTTTTACCCATTCGCCAAGTGTACAAGTTAGGTGGGTCGACAACATATTCCTGTCATGTGACGCACATGCCGTCACCAGTGTCGTATAGAATATATCAGACGTGTTTTCCTGTGGAGGAATCGGTTGACCTATGACCTTGCGATCAAATGTTTTCGGTTCCCATTGGAGAGGCACGTCCTTTCGTCTACTAATCGCACGGTTTTGCGGTGCGGTCGCAAAACACAGACACTAAACTTATTACAGTGAACAGAGACGTCAATGAACGAACGGACAGATCATAACTTTGCGAAAATAAAGAAAGTAAAATTTTCACTCGAGGGAAGACTTGAACCAAGGACCTCTCGTTTCGCAGCTGTTCACGCTAACCACAATCTCGAACACTTTTTCTATGTCGAGAAATCCTATGTGTTTATCTTGATTTTTCTATAGTCTTGCTTCCATAATCACGCACAAGGTCAGAACTGTTTCTGTCACGCCTCTACCTTTCCTAAAGTAAAACTGATCGTCGTCTAACAATTTTCTTTTCCTTTCTCCTGTATATTATTCTTGTCAGCAGCTTAGACGGATGAGATGTTAAGCTGACTGTGCGATAGTTTTCACACCTATCTGCCCTTGCTATCTTCGGACTTGTGTGGACGATATATTTCCGGAAATTCTGATGGAACGTCGCCAGTCTCATACATTTTACGCACCAATTTGAATAGTCGTTTTGTTGCCACTTCCCTCAAGGATTCTAGAAATTGCAATGGAATGTTATCAGTCTCTTCTGCTGTATTTGATCTCAAGTTATGCGAGAATACGGGATAGGCAGTAGGAATGAGGTAGGAGAAAGACTGAGTTATACAATAAATTTAATATGGTGATAGCGACTCTAATATTGGTCCTCCTTTGCCTCCTTCTGACGATCATTTCTTTTTCGGTTTCTTCGCATTTCTCCTGAAGGCACTTAGCCTTGGCTTCCCCCAACTTCCCATTTATTTCATTCCTAAGTGATTGCTGTATTCCTGTCTCTCCTGAACGTTTTTGTACCTCCTTCTCCCGTCGAACAGGTGAAGTATTTCGTCTGTTACCTAAGGTTTTCTCGCAGCTACCTTCCTCGTACCAACGTTTGCTTCACCAAAATTTGTGATTTCCCTTTTTAGAGATGTGCAATTCCCTCCAACTTAATTGCCTACTGTGAAATTCCTTATTGCAATATCCACATCCCTAGCAAACTTCAGTCGCGTCACTCTCTTCCTCAATTGTTCAGCTACCCACTTCCTTCCACTCTGATTTTTCTATGTGATTCTCTTAAACTTCAGTCTACTCTTTATCGTTATTAAATTACGATGTAAGTCTGTATGTGCTCCTTGGTTATCCCTACAATCCAATATCTGATTTCGGAATCATTGTCTGACATGATATAATCCAGCTGGAATCTTCCAGTGCCTCCAGGTCTTCTCCAAGTGTAGCCCTCCTCTTGCCATTCTTGATCAGAGTATTCGCTATCACCATACCAAATTTATTGTAGAACTCAGTCTTTCTCCTATCTCATTCCTACTGCCTGTCCCATATTCTCTTGATCAGAGTATTCGCTATCACTATACCAAATTTATTGTAGAACTCAGTCTTTCTCCTATCTCATTCCTATTGCCTGTCCCATATCCTCGCATAACCCTTTCTTCTGTTCCTTCACTTACAACCGCGTTCCAATCCCCGATGATTATTAAATTATCATCTCCACTTACATACTGAATTATTCACTCAATATCTTCATATAACTGTACTTTCTCTATTTCTTCCTCTTCTGCTTGCGACGTCAGCATGTATACCTGAACTATCGTCGTCGGCGTTGGTTTGCTGTCGAATCTCAAGAGAACAACCCTTTAACTTAAGTGTTCGTTCACCTTAACTCATTTCCTGCTCTACTTTCTTACATCTACATCTACATCTATACTCCGCGAGCCACCTTACGGTGTGTGGCGGAGGGTACTTATTGTACCACTATCTGATCCCCCCTTCCCTGTTCCATTCACGAATTGTGCGTGGGAAGAACGACTGCTTGTAAGTCTCCGTATTTGCTCTAATTTCTCGGATCTTTTCGTTGTGATCATTACGCGAGATATATGTGGGCGGTAGTAATATGTTGCCCATCTCTTCCCGGAATGTGCTCTCTCGTAATTTCGATAATAAACCTCTCCGTATTGCGTAACGCCTTTCTTGAAGTGTCCGCCACTGGAGCTTGTTCAGCATCTCCGTAACGCTCTCGCGCTGACTAAATGTCCCCATGACGAATCGCGCTGCTTTTCGCTGGATCAGGTCTATCTCTTCTATTAATCCAACCTGGTAAGGGTCCCATACTGATGAGCAATACTCAAGAATCGGACGAACAAGCGTTTTGTAAGCTACTTCTTTCGTCGATGAGTCACATTTTCTTAGAATTCTTCCTATGAATCTCAACCTGGCGCCTGCTTTTCCCACTATTTGTTTTATGTGATCATTCCACTTCAGATCGCTCCGGATAGTAACTCCTAAGTATTTTACGGTCGTTACCGCTTCCAATGATTTACCACCTATGGCATAATCGTACTGGAATGGATTTCTGCCCCTATGTATGCGCATTATATTACATTTATCTACGTTTAGGGATAGCTGCCAGCTGTCGCACCATGCATTAATCCTCTGCAGGTCCTCCTGGAGTACGTACGAGTCTTCTGATGTTGCTACTTTCTTGTAGACAACCGTGTCATCTGCAAATAGCCTCACGGAGCTACCGATGTTGTCAACTAAGTCATTTATGTATATTGTAAACAATAAAGGTCCTATCACGCTTCCCTGCGGTACTCCCGAAATTACCTCTACATCTGCAGATTTTGAACCGTTAAGAATGACATGTTGTGTTCTTTCTTCTAGGAAATCCTGAATCCAATCACAAACCTGGTCCGATATTCCGTAAGCTCGTATTTTTTTCACTAAACGTAAGTGCGGAACCGTATCAAATGCCTTCCTGAAGTCCAGGAATACGGCATCAATCTGCTCGCCAGTGTCTACGGCACTGTGAATTTCTTGGGCAAATAGGGCGAGCTGAGTTTCACATGATCTCTGTTTGCGGAATCCATGTTGGTTATGATGAAGGAGATTTGTATTATCTAAGAACGTCATAATACGAGAACACAAAACATGTTCCATTATTCTACAACAGATTGACGAAAGCGAAATAGGCCTATAATTATTCGCATCTGATTTATGCCCCTTCTTGAAAATGGGAACGACCTGCGCTTTCTTCCAGTCGCTAGGTACTTTACGTTCTTCCAGCGATCTACGATAAATTGCTGATAGAAAGGGGGCAAGTTCTTTAGCATAATCACTGTAGAATCTTAAAGGTAACTCTAATGAATCCTGTCTCCCGTTATACCATTTTCTGCGGCTGTTGATATTACCCTACATTCGTCTGACCGGAAATCATCATCTCCTTTCCATTTCATTTCAATGACCCTCGCTTTATCTAGATTGAGCCTTTGCATTTCCCTTTCCAGGTTTTTTACCTTTCCTACTACGTTCAACATGCTGAATACCACGTCCCAACACGTAGAACGCTAATCTTTCGTTGGTTATTCAATCTTTTTCTCATGGTCATCTCTCCCTTGGCAGTCTCCTCCCGGAGATCCGAATGGGGACTAGTCAGGAATCTTTTGCAAATGAAGAGATCATCATGACACTCTTTCAATTACAGGCTACCTGTCCTGTCGATGTACATTAAGTGTCTTTAGTGTAGCAGTTACCATTGCCTTCTGCATCCTCATGTCGTTCATCAATGCTGATTCTTCTGCTTTTTACGGGCACTTTCCCACCCCAAGGGCAAGACAGTGAAGTCTATCCGCTCCTCTGCCCTCTTTGACAAGTTCTTTGGCAGAGCGAGGGCGACTTCTCATGGCGGAAGTCTTCGGCCACCATTCCTGATAATTTTTGTTAAAAATTTAAGAAGTGGCTGTGTTGGTTCAGGACCCATGATGTTTTCACTGCTAACCAAAAATGCAACTCCTAGACCACGAATTAAATGCGGTAACAAAATGGAATTCTAAAGAATGCTTGAGAGACGGTTGTCGGCTTCGAGATAATATGATACTGCACCCCGGAACATATTACCGCTCCCAGAAGATTCATTTGCTTACACCATGTCTCCGCGTCAAGCATAGAACAAAAAAATACCAATAAATATTTTGTAATCTTTCTTAAATAACAATTAATAACACAAAATTTAAAAAAATGAATAAGAAAAGGTTACACATCATACTTCCTGGACTATTGTGGAGTCGGCAAAATTTGTATTGGTATTGCGTCAGACTCTGCGTCACTACAGTATAGGATTACTTTTGTCGTTTGTGTCTAGGATCCGCGATGGCACGTCTACATCTACATCTACATTTATACTCCGCAAGCCACCCAACGGTGAGTGGCGGAGGGCACTTTACGTGCCACTGTCATTACCTACCTTTCCTGTTCCAGTCGCGTATGGTTCGCGGAAAGAACGACTGTCTGAAAGCCTCCGTGCGCGCTCTAATCTCTCTAATTTTACATTCGTAATCTCCTCGGGAGGTATAAGTAGGGGGAAGCAATATATTCGATACCTCATCCAGAAACGCACCCTCTCGAAACCTGGCGAGCAAGCTACACCGCGATGCAGAGCGCCTCTCTTGCAGAGTCTGCCACTTGAGTTTGTTAAACATCTCCGTAACGCTATCACGCATACCAAATAACCCTGTGACGAAACGCGCCGCTCTTCTGTGGATCTTCTCTATCTCCTCCGTCAACCCGATCTGGTACGGATCCCACACTGATGAGCAATACTCAAGTATAGGTCGAACGAGTGTTTTGTAAGCCACCTCCTTTGTTAATGGACTACATTTTCTAAGCACTCTCCCAATGAATCTCAACCTGGTACCCGCCTTACCAACAATTAATTTTATATGATCATTCCACTTCAAATCGTTCCGCACGCATACTCCCATATATTTTACAGAAGTAACTGCTACCAGTGCTTGTTCCGCTATCATATAATCATACAATAAAGGATCCTTCTTTCTATGTATTCGCAATACATTACATTTGTCTATGTTAAGGGTCAGTTGCCACTCCCTGCACCAAGTGCCTATTCGCTGCAGATCTTCCTGCATTTCGCTACAATTTTATAATGCTGCAACTTCTCTGTATACTACAGCATCATCCGCGAAAAACCGCATGGAACTTCCGACACTATCTATTAGGTCATTTATATACACTCCTGGAAATGGAAAAAAGAACACATTGACACCGGTGTGTCAGACCCACCATACTTGCTCCGGACACTGCGAGAGGGCTGTACAAGCAATGATCACACGCACGGCACAGCGGACACACCAGGAACCGTGGTGTTGGCCGTCGAATGGCGCTAGCTGCGCAGCATTTGTGCACCGCCGCCGTCAGTGTCAGCCAGTTTGCCGTGGCATACGGAGCTCCATCGCAGTCTTGAACACTGGTAGCATGCCGCGACAGCGTGGACGTGAACCGTATGTGCAGTTGACGGACTTTGAGCGAGGGCGTATAGTGGGCATGCGGGAGGCCGGGTGGACGTACCGCCGAATTGCTCAACACGTGGGGCGTGAGGTCTCCACAGTACATCGATGTTGTCGCCAGTGGTCGGCGGAAGGTGCACGTGCCCGTCGACCTGGGACCGGACCGCAGCGACGCACGGATGCACGCCAAGACCGTAGGATCCTACGCAGTGCCGTAGGGGACCGCGCCGCCACTTCCCAGCAAATTAGGGACACTGTTGCTCCTGGGGTATCGGCGAGGACCATTCGCAACCGTCTCCATGAAGCTGGGCTACGGTCCCGCACACCGTTAGGCCGTCTTCCGCTCACGCCCCAACATCGTGCAGCCCGCCTCCAGTGGTGTCGCGACAGGCGTGAATGGAGGGACGAATGGAAACGTGTCGTCTTCAGCGATGAGAGTCGCTTCTGCCTTGGTGCCAATGATGGTCGTATGCGTGTTTGGCGCCGTGCAGGTGAGCGCCACAATCAGGACTGCATACGACCGAGGCACACAGGGCCAACACCCAGCATCATGGTGTGGGGAGCGATCTCCTACACTGGCCGTACACCACTGGTGATCGTCGAGGGGACACTAAATAGTGCACGGTACATCCAAACCGTCATCGAACCCATCTTTCTACCATTCCTAGACCGGCAAGGGAACTTGCTGTTCCAACAGGACAATGCACGTCCGCATGTATCCCGTGCCACCCAACGTGCTCTAGAAGGTGTAAGTCAACTACTCTGGCCAGCAAGATCTCCGGATCTGTCCCCCATTGAGCATGTTTGGGACTGGATGAAGCGTCGTCTCACGCGGTCTGCACGTCCAGCACGAACGCTGGTCCAACTGAGGTGCCAGGTGGAAATGGCATGGCAAGCCGTTCCACAGGACTACATCCAGCATCTCTACGATCGTCTCCATGGGAGAATAGCAGCCTGCATTGCTGCGAAAGGTGGATATACACTGTACTACTGCCGACATTGTGCATGCTCTGTTGCCTGTGTCTATGTGCCTGTGGTTGTCAGTGTGATCATGTGATGTATCTGACCCCAGGAATGTGTCAATAAAGTTTCCCCTTCCTGGGACAATGAATTCACGGTGTTCTTATTTCAATTTCCAGGAGTGTATATTGTGAAAAGCAATGGTCCCATAACACTCCCCTGTGGCACGCCAGAGGTTACTTTAACGTCTGTAGACGTCTCTCCATTGAGAACAACATGCTGTGTTCTGTTTGCTAAAAACTCTTCAATCCAGCCACACAGCTGGTCTGATATTCCGTAGGCTCTTACTTTGTTTATCAGGCGACAGTGCGGAACTGTATCGAACGCCTTCCGGAAGTCCAGTAGTATATCAATAGAAGACAGTGTCACCCGTGGTCTAGTCGTAGCGTCTCTGATTAGTAATCAAAACGTTCTCCGTCCCGAGTTGGGAACCCATCGCCGCTTGAATCTTGATTAATAATCAGGATTGGAGGCTGAAGACTTCCGGCATAAGAAGTCACCCTCATTCTGTCAACAACCTTGTCAGAGAGGGCGGAGCAGCGGACAGAGATTCAGGGCACTCGTCCTTGGGGTGGGAAACTGTCTCTAAAGACGGAAGAATCAGCAATGATCAACGGCATCAGGATGCAAAAGGCAATGGAAACCACTGCATTAAAGACACGTAACGTGTATCCACAGGACATGTGGCCTGTAGCTGAAAAAGTGTCATGATGATCTCTCCATTGGAAAAGGAGGCCAGAATAGTCCCCCATGCGGTTATCCGGAAGGGGACTGCCAAGGGGGAGGTGACTATGAGAAAAAGATCGAATACCCAACAAAAGGATAACGTTCTACGAGTCTTGGGGGTGGGATGTCAGAAGCTTGAACGTGGTAGGGAAGCCAGAAAATCTGTAAATTAGGGGTCAGAGAAGTTAAGTAGAAAGATGACAAGCATTTCTCTTCGGATGAGTACAGGGTAATATCAACAGCAGCACAAAATGGTATAACGGGAGTAGGATTCGTTACGAATAGGAAGGTGAGGCAGAAAGCGCGTTACTGTGAACAGTTCAGTGATACGGTTGTTCTTATCAGAACCGACAGCCAACCAACACCGACAATGGTAGTTTTACGTATACATGCCGACGTCCCAAGTTGAAGATGAAGAGATAAAGAGAGTATATGAGGATATTGAAAGGGTAATACAGTACATAAAGGGAGATATAAATATAATAGTGATACGGTACTGGAATGCAGTTGTAGGGGAAGGTCTAGAAGAAAAGGTTACAGGAGAATATGGGCTTAGAACACGGAATGAAAGAGGAGAAAGACTAATTAAGTTCTGTAATAAACTTCAACTAGTAATAGCGAATACTCCGTTCAAGAATCACAAGAGTAGGAAGCATATTTGGAAAACGCCAGGTGATACGGGAAGATTTCAGTTACATTACAGACAGGGATTCCGTAATCAGATACTGGATTGTAAGACGTACCCAGAAGCAGATACAGACTCAGATCACAATGTAGTAGTGATGAAGAGTAGGCTGAAGTTTAAAACATTAGTCATGATGAATCAATACGCAAAGAAGTGGGACACGAAAGTACTAAGGAACGACGAGATACGCTTGTAGTTCTCTAAGGCTATAGATACAGTAATAAGAAATATCTCAGTAGGCAGTACAGTTGCAGCAGAATGAACACCACTAAAAAGTGCTATCACAGAAGTTGGAAAAAAAAACATTCGTACAAATAAGGTAACTGCGAAGAAACCGTGGGTAACGGAAGAAATACTTCAGTTGAGCGACGAAAGAAGAAAGTACAAAAACGTCCAGGGATATTCAGAAACACAGAAATACAAGTCGCTGAGGAATGAAATAAATAGGAAATGTAGGGAAGCTAAGACGAAATGGCTGAATGAAAAATGTGAAGAAATCGAAAAAGAAATGATTATCGGAAGGATTGATTCACGCATACAGGAAAGTCAAAACAACAATCGGTAAAATAAAAACAAAGGGTGGTAGCATTAAGAGTGCAACGGGAATTCTACTGTTAAATGCAGAGGAAAGAGCAGACAGGTGGAAAGAGTAGGTTGAAGGGCTCTGTGAGGGGGAAAATTTGTCTGACGTCATAAAAGAAGAAACAGGAGTCCATTCAGAAGAGAAAGGGGATGCAGTATTAGAATCAAAATTTAAGAGAGCTTTGAAGGGCGTATGATCAATTAAGGTAGAAGGGATAGGTAACATTGATTGGTAACATTCCATCAGAGGAAGTGACTTCCAAGGTACTAGAGGGAGCTGTAAAGGACAAAAGCTGTAGAGGAAGACAGAGACTGGAATACATCCAACAAATAATTGACGACATGGGTTGCAACTGCTATTCTGAGATGAAGAGCCTAGCACAGGAGAAGAATTCGTTGTGGGCTGCATCAAACCAGCCTGAAGACTGATGACTCAAAATAAAAAGCATCGAATGAAATGATGGTTAAGACACTGGCCTCGTGTTTGGGGGGGGGGGGGGGGGCCAACAGTTCGAATTCCCGTTCATCCTCCTAATTCCTTTAAGGTAAATTACAGGATGTATCCTTTGAAGAAGATATGGTCGGTTCTCCAACCTTCCGTAACCCGAATTGTGCTTCGCTGCTAACGACTTCGCTGTGGACGGGACATTACACTAGAGAGATTAGATTGGATTAGACTAGATTCAGTTTTCGTTCCATAGACCTAAAAGTGAGATTATCCTCGAGGGAGTGAATCGTATACCATAAAAGACACAGAACATCTGAATATAGCGCTCACTTCCTGATCATTTGTTAGGGGATTTTCAAAATATGTGAATACATTACAGTAAAGTGGAACTGCTAATATTTACAGAATTAATAGTCTGTCAGAATGAAACATAGTTGTGCACTTTTAGTAAATTTATCATACACAGAATACTTAATCTTGAATGTTGTGAGCAAATGCTGTCAAAATTGAAATTTAACAGACTTTTTACTTAAGTTGGTCTAACAGCCCCTGTTAAGGTATTCATCTACAGAGGTGTTGGTGAAGGCGGAAAGCCTCGCTCGCGGGATGGAATCTGAGCTAACTATTTGTAGTATCGTTCCCAGAACCGATCGCGGTCCTCTGGTTTGCAGCCGAGTACCAGGCTTAAACCAGAGGCTCAGACGATTCTGCGGAGATCTGGGGTGCAAATTTCTCGACCTCCGCTATAGGGTGGAGAAATGTAGGGTCCCCCTGAATAGGTCAGGCGTGCACTACACGCAGGAAGCGGCTACAAGGGTAGCGGAGTACGCGTGGAGACCACATGTGGGTTTTTTAGGTTATAGAATTCCCTCCCTAGGCCCGACAAGACGCCGCCTGAGACGCGGCAAGGTAGGCGTAGGCAAAAAGCAACAGGGAATAACAATATTAATGTGCTAATAGTAAACTGCAGGAGCGTCTGTAGAAAGGTCCCAGAACTGCTCTCATTAATAAACGGTCACAATGCCCACATAGTACTAGGGACAGAAAGTTGGCTGAAACCAGACGTAAACAGTAATGAAATCCTAAACTGAGATTGGAATGTATACCGCAGAGGCAGGCTGGACAGTGAAGAGGGAGGCGTGTTTATAGCGATAAGGAGTGCAATAGTATCGAAGGAAATTGACGGAGATCCGAACTGTGAAATAATCTGGGTGAAGGTCACGGTTAAAGCAGGCTCAGACATGGTAATTGGATGTCTCTATAGGCCCCCTGGCTCAGCAGCTGTTGTGGCTGAACACCTGAAGGATAATTTGGAAAATATTTCGAGTAGATTTCCCCACCATGTTATAGTTCTGGGTGGAGATTTTAATTTCCCGGAGATAGACTGGGAGACTCAAACGTTCATAACGGGTGGCAGAGACAAAGAATCGAGTGAAATTTTTTTAAGTGCTTTATCTGAAAACTATCTTGAGCAGTTAAGCAGAGAACCGACTCGTGGCGATAACATATTAGACCTTCTGGTGACAAGCAGACCCGAACTATTTGAAACAGTTAACGCAGAACAGGGAATCAGCGATCACAAAGCGGTTACTGCATCGATGATTTCGGCCGTAAATAAAAATATTAAAAAAGGTAGGAAGATTTTTCTGTTTAGCAAAAGTGACAAAAAGCAGATTTCAGAGTACCTGATGGCTCAACACAAAAGTTTTGTCTCAAGTACAGATAGTGTTGAGTATCAGTGGACAAAGTTCAAAACCATCGTACAATATGCGTTAGATGGAAAAGAGCCACCGTGGTACAACAACCGACTGAGAAAACTGCTGCGGAAGCAAAGGGAACTTCACAGCAAACATATACATAGCCAAAGCCTTGCAGACAAACAAAAATTACGCGAAGCGAAATGTAGTGCGAGGAGGGCTATGCGAGAGGCGTTCAATGAATTCGAAAGTAAAGTTCTATGTACTGACTTGGCAGAAAATCCTAAGAAATTTTGGTCTTATGTCAAAGCGGTAGGTGGATCAAAACAAAATGTCCAGACACACTGTGACCAACATGGTACTGAAACAGAGGATGACAGACTAAAGGCCGAAATACTAAATGTCTTTTCCAAAGCTGTTTCACAGAGGAAGACTGCACTGTAGTTCCTTCTCTAGATTGTCGCACAGATGACAAAATGGTAGATATCGAAATAGACGACAGAGGGATAGAGAAACAATTTAAATCGTTCAAAAGAGGAAAGGCCGTTGGACCTGATGGGATACCAGTTCGATTTTACACACAGTACGCGAAGGAACTTGCCCCCCTTCTTGCAGCGGTGTACCGTAGGTCTCTAGAAGAGCGTAGCGTTCCAAAGGATTGGAAAAGGGCACAGGTCAGTCCAGTTTTCAAGAAGAGACGTCGAACAGATGTGCAGAACTATAGACCTATATCTCTAACGTCGATCAGTTGTAGAATTTTGGAGTACGTATTTTGTTCGAATAATGACTTTTCTGGAGACTAGAAATCTACTCTGTAGGAATCAGCATGGGTTTCGAAAAAGACGGTCGTGTGAAACCCAGCTCGCGCTATTCGTCCCCCGAGACTCAGAGGGCCATAGGCACGGGTTCACAGGTAGATGCCGTGTTTCTTGACTTCCGCAAGGCGTTCGATACAGTTCCCCACAGTCGTTTAATGAACAAAGTAAGAGCATATGGACTATCAGACCAATTCTGTGATTGGATTGAACAGTTCCTAGATAACAGAACGCAGCGTGTCATTCTCAATGTGCCGCAGGGGAGTGTCGTAGGACCGTTGCTATTCACAATATACATAAATGACCTTGTGGATGACATCCGAAGTTCACTGAGGTATTTTGCGGATGATGCTGTGGTATATCTGAAATGCAGGAGGATCTGTAGCGAATTGACGCATGGTGCAGGGAATGGCAATTGAATCTCAATGTAGACAAGTGTAATGTGCTGCGAATACATAGAAAGAATGATCCCTTATCACTTAGCTACAATATAGCAGGTCAGCAACTGGAACCTGTTAATTCCATAAATTATCTTGGGAGTACGCATAAGGAGTGATTTAAAATGTAATGACCATATAAAGTTGATCGTCGGTAAAGCAGATGCCAGACTGAGATTCATTGAAAGAATCCTAAGGAAATGCAATCCGAAAACAAAGGAAGTAGGTTACAGTACGCTTGTTCGCCCGCTGCTTGAATACTGCTCAGTAGTGTGGGATCCGTACCAGATAGGGTTGACAGAAGAGAGAGAAAAGACCCAACAGAAAGCAGCGCGCTTCGTTACAGGATCATTTAGTAATTGCGAAAGCGTTACGGGGATGATAGATAAACTCAAGTGGAAGACTCTGCAGGAGAGACGCTCAGTAGCTCGGAACGGGCTTTTGTTCAAGTTTCGAGAACATACCTTCACCGAAGAGTCAAGCAGTATATTGCTCCCTCCTATGTATATCTCGCGAAGAGACCATGAGGATAAAATCAGAGAGATTAGAGCCCACACAGAGGCATACCGTCAATCCTTCTTTCCACGAAAAATACGAGACTGGAATAGAAGGGAGAACCGATAGAGGTACTCAAGGTACCCTCCGCCACACACCGTCAGGTGGCTTGCGGAGTATGGATGTAGATGTAGATGTAGAGTAGAAGGAATTGCCTACCAAGAAACGTTTCAAACTCTGATTAAATGGGTCTAACACTATGGGACTTAACATCAGAGGTCATCAGTCCCCTAGACTTAGAACTACTTAAACCTAACAGACCTAAGGACAGCACACACATCCATGCTCGAGGTAGGATCTGAACCTGCGACCGTAGCAGCAGCGCGGTTCCGGACTGAAGCGCCTAGAACCGCTCGGCCACAGCGGCCGGCCAAACTCAGATTAAACTGTGCTTTATCTGAAACGAAGTTTAAACATAATCTTTCTTTCTTCAAAGCAGAAGAAATAACACAATATTGAACAGTGAGACCGGAAAATATTAGACTATGCTTATTAATTTTGCTTAGTTTGTTCAACATCGTGTCCGTTGCATTTGCACTAGAGGAGGCATTATCCAGAGTGGAGGTACGTATGAGGCTCCGCCCTCCGCAAGTGTGCCACGGTCATAAGCTGTGGCGGTATTTTTTCCGCCTAGGCTGTTGTGAGCTCAGGTGTACAGCTTAGAGATAAATACGCGGGCTGCATGGGACATTTGTGTACACAGATGCATGGCGACCGCGCTCATACCTTCCTTGCGTTCAAAGCAGTCAGCTTCCAGCAGCTACGTGTATTTCCGATCAATATAACAGCCTGCATACAGAGATGAGAAGGAATGAAGCACCGCACATCGATTTGTTTCTACGACTCACAGTTACCATTTCCAGTAACAAGAAAGACATGATTTCATGATGAAACCGTAAAACATAGTTTTCCCCACTCATTTTTTTTTTTTTTTTTTAATTTACTACTTCAGTTTGTCAGTATGGTTGCTGGCGAGACGCTCAACTCCAACTACTCATCGCAGTTCTACATTTCTGCACATCAGTGCCTACAGACTGCAACAACAAGACAGTTAAATACAGGTGGATTAAACTACCATGGATTTACAGATACAATACACATATCATTGAAGCATGATGTACTTGCTTTTGGTTTTGGATATCTCATCGTAGGCCATCTAAAGATTCTGAAACTAAAAATGCTTTTAACATAAAAGCAAGATAAATAACAAGGTAGCAAGTTATGAGTAACAGTTCTTTATGTGAATCTCGAATAAGTTTTCTTTATTGTTCTTCAGATTACGCAAATAGTATCTCGTAGTCATTTCATTTTTTATGTCATAAACTTGATACTTATCCCGTACACACAAAACTTTTTTTGATCGTTCCATAACTCTCCAATTAACTCACTCTTTTTTGCTAGAATTGTGCATTTACTCGTATTCCAGGTGGCACCGTGAGAACCATAACTGAATGAGTCTTAACTGACATCAGACAAATAAAACAAGAAGATATGATGGCTGAAAATTAGAAGTAATGAATGAAAAATGAAGTTCTACAAAAAGAGGACAAAAAATTATAAAATGAAGTACTAGAAGGTATGCTTGAAAAGCAAATACGGCTGAAAGTCCTTACCAGAAAACTGAGTAAGTTAGTGGAAACTGTGACGATTAAACCAGTTTTAGGAATCGAGCAGAGCTGAAAATACTATCACAAAACAAGAAGAGACGGCGGACAATATCAATCAAGGAAAATACTAATGACTCAGAAATAAAAATAAAATCTAATGGAACAGATAAACAAATACTGTACTTTAAAGCACATCTCTTGTACTATAAGAAAGAGCTGTAGTAGTTACAAAAATGGTTCAAATGGCTCTGAGCACTATGGGACTTAACATCTGAGGTCATCAGTCCCTTAGAACTTAGAACTACTTAAACCTAACTAACCTAAGGACATCACACACATCCATGCGCGAGGCAGGATTCGAACCTCCGACCGTAGCGGTCGCGCGGTTCCAGACTGAAGCGTCTAGAACCGCTCGGCCACACCGGCCGGCTGTAGTAGTTACAGATAGTTTAAAAAATGATAGCAAGTTACTACGGACGTTGAACAAAAATATGGAAATACCACGAGAAATACATGCTTAAACATAAATGTAGATTTTTTTGCATAACTCCGGTGTGCTGGGTAGTGTAGGACAGCAACATATTTAAGACTGTGATGCAAAAAAAGACAGCCAGAGTTGCAACTAAAATGGATGTTCATTTAGTCGGTGACCGGTTTCGAGCTATGCCCATTCGCAAACCAACCAACGTTTGGCGAGTAAAGTGTGCATTCAAAATAGCCATAAATAAAGTGGATACATATGTGTATGGCCCCAATCAGTCTTCATTAACGAATGATACTCATGATTTTGTGGGACTATACACAAATGTACCCGCGTCATTTACTAGTATTTTGGACGAACATTTTATTTGCCAAACATTGATTGGTTTGAGAATGGCCGTAGCCTAAACCGGTCACCATTTTTGTTACCAAGCTACATCTTGCATCACATAAACGCAGATTACAGCTGAGTCTGCAGCTTGAGCTTTTTTATTTGACCGCAAACGGCACCTTTGCTATTGTGAATAGCAACGGTCCTACGACACTACCCTGCGGCACACCTGAAATCACTCTTACTTCGGAAGACTTCTCTCCATTGTGAATGACATGCTGCGTTCTGTTATCTAGGAACTCTTCAATCCATTCACACAATTGGTCTGATAGTCCATATGCTCTTACTTTGTTTATTTAACGACTGTGGGGAACTGTATCGAACGCCTTGCGGAAATTAAGAAACACGGCATCTACCTGGGAACCCGTGCCTATGGCCCTCTGAGTCTCGTGGAAAACGTGGTGCTGAAGCCATAAAACCTGGGCAATGGAGCAATGGAGTTCGGATAAGTCTTGTTTCATACTGTTTCCAGGTTCTGGCTGTGTTTACATCCCAGGAGTGAAAAAAATTGGCGGGGGGGGGGGGGGGGGGGGAGGGGGTATCGGTGATGAATTAGGCAACCATATTGAGGTATTCCATGGGCTCCATGGCTACTCCGCAAGACTGCACTACTTCCTAGGATCATACTCAACATTTTGATTGATCGGGTTCATCCATGGTACAATGTCTGTTCCCCAATGATCATGCTGTGTTCCAAGACAACAGGACTTAATTCACACAGCTCGCTTCGTCCAGGACTGGTTTTTGTGAGTACGAGGATGAGTTGTCGCATCTTTCCTGGGCACCACAGTCACCGTCCGCCCCCGGTAGCTGAGTGTTCAGTGCGACAGAATGTCAATCCTAAGGGCCTGGGTTCGATTCCCGGCTGGGTCGGAGATTTTCTCGGCTCCGTGACTGGGTGTTGTGTTGTCCTAATCATCATTATTTCATCCCCATCGACGCTCAAGTCGCCGAAATGGCGTCAAATCGAAAGACTTGCACCCGGCGAACGGTCTACCCGACGGGAGGCCCTATTCACACGACACTCATTCATTCAACACAGTCACACGATCTTAATACTGTTGAGCCACTGTGATATAATTTGGAGAAAAGAGTGCCTGATCGCTATGCACCTCCGTCATCGTTACCTTAACTTGTCACTATTCTGAAGGAAGAATAGTATAAGATCCCTTTGAAAATCATACTGGACCGGTACTTATGCATTCCGAGATCAAGCTGTTTTGAGTGCTAACGGGTATCCAACCCAGTATTCGACATAGTAATGTGATGTATTTTTGGACTTTCATATTTTTGTCCACTCCCTGTTTATCACATTGCTTCTAGAAATGGATGAAGAAGCCAGATAAAGCTGTACACAATTGGTGGGGCCCTGAATCACGATTCAAGACCATTTATGACCCTATAAATGTATTACAGCATCGTCGGACAAACAATGAGGAAGCAGTCTGCGGATGCTAAACAGAGATGTCATCTGAAGAAGCGGTCAGCAAAATTCACGGGATCGAGACTAACTACCCTTGGAATAACATTCATGAGACTCAACATCTACATCTATACTCTGCATATTACTATGAAGAATATGCTGGAGGATGCTTTTTGTTGCATCAGATATTTCATTTTCCTGCCATTCCATTCACGAATGGAATGTGCGAAGAATAGATACGTAGGCGGCATAAGAATACTCATAGTTTCTGTCCCAAAAGACACTTGCTGAAGTTTTTAAAACAGGTTCTCGAAAAGTACCGTGTGATCAAAAAGTCAGTATAAATTTGAAATTTAATAAACCACGGAATAACGTAGATAGAGAGGTAAAAATTGACACACATGCTTGGAATGACATAGTATTTCATAAAAAAAAACAAAGTTCACAAAATGTCCGACATATCTCTTGCGCACGTCGTTTGGTGATGATCGTGTGCTCAGCCGCCACTTTCGTCATGCTTGGCCTCCCAGGTCCGTGCGATTATTGGCTTTGAGATTACCTGAAGTCGCAAGTGTATCGTGATCGACCGACATCTCTAGGGATGCTGAAAGATAACATCCGACGCCAATGCCTCTCCATAACTCCGGACATGCTTTACAGTGCTATTCCTCGAGAACATCATCTTTGCTTTGTCTTACGTTGTTATGCTAATTATTGCTATTCTGATCAGATGGAGCGCCATCTGTCGGACATTTTTTGAACTTTTGTATTTTTTTGGTTCTAATAAAACCCCATGTCATTCCAAGCATGTGTGTCAATTTGTACCTCTCTATCTACATTATTCCGTGAATTATTCTGTTTTCAAATTTATACTGACTTTTTGATCACCCAGTACATGATGCCTTCCTTGTGGCTCCAGCCAGTAAAGCTTTTCAACATATCTGTTACACTCTCGCACTAGTAAAACAAGTTGTAACCATTGTCATCTCTCTTCTACATCTACATTTACATACACACATACATCAAAAACCATCATAGTGGAGAGTACCAGAAGGCACTACTAGCGATTCGCTTTCCTGTTTCACACGCAAATGGCGCGAAGGAATAACGACTGTCCATAATTCCTAATTTCTCTTACATTGTCCCCGCGGTCCTTACGCGAAGTGTACGTCGGCTGCAGCAGACTCGTGCTGCATTCACCCGTGAATGTCCGTTCTCCAAATTTTTCCGTAGTGTTTCGGGAAAAGAACGTCGTTGTTTTCCCAGAGATTCCCATTAGAGTTTACAAAGCATTTCCGTACTACTGGCGTATTGATCGGACATACCAGTAACAAAACTAGTAGCACGCTTCTGAGTTGCTTCGATATCTTTCTTTAATCCGACCTGGTGCGTATCCCAAACACTTGAGCAGTACTCAAGAATGGGTCGCACTAGTGTCTTATATGCGGTCCTCTTTAGAGAAGAACCACGCTTTCCTAAAGACTCAGTCATTCGCCTTCTCTACTACAATCATTACGTGCTCGTATCTTTGCACCAGTCTGCCACTTTTTTAATTTATAACTGGATATTAATGAAATTATTACTGCATAGAAGTTCCTCATAGACAACTGCATCGTCTGCGAAAAGTTTGAGATTCCTGATAATATTACCCGTTAAGTCACGAAAGTATCGTGTGACCCAGCTACGGTCGTATTAGTCTCCACTGGAGAACACCATATATTAATTCAGTGTCTGTAGACGACTCGCCGTCCACGATGACTTTCTGCATTCTGTCTGTTAATAATTATTCAAATCAGAGGCGGACCTAATTAGATATTCCTTAAAAACGTATTACGCTTAAAGTGTGTCGATGTGGTATTGAATTAAAACCTCTCGCTTATCGACCGTTGCGATGTTCAGTTTCTAGCTATGGGCTGAAATAGATCACCAGCGTTCCCCAGACCTCACGTTTGTACGCCGTAACCTCCTGAACTAATTTGAACGGGAATAATTTTCATCAGATGCAGATGAGTCGTAGGACAAAGTAGTTTTTTCGCCACAATATTCTTGAATAAAAGCTTCACGGAGTTCTTGCCGCGTAAAATTTGTATTCAGTCTCAAACTTTCGATGACATCCTCCTCCGTCGCCGTAAGGAGATTTCAGAAGGCCATCTCCAGGACGTAATTCGGCCAACTTAATAAAGTATCAAACGGCTTACAGAAATATCGTGACTATAACGACCTATGGTGTTGGAAACAGATTTCTTTTTTATGACGGCATAAAAAACTCTCTAAGCTGACAGAGCAAAACCCTTCAGTTCGCCGGCCGCTGTGGCCCAGCGGTTCTATGCGCCTCAGTCCGGAACCACGCGGCTGCTACGGTCGCAGGTTCGAATCCTGCCTCGGCCATGGATGTGTGCGATGTCCTTAGGTTAGTTAGGTTTAAGTAGTTCTAAGTCTAGGGGCTGAAGACCTCAGATGTTAAGTCCCATAGTGCTTAGAGTCATCTGAACCATTTTGAACCCTTCAGTTCAATGGAGGTAGAAACGAATATTTTTAAAGTTATGTATTACGATGTTATTATAAAACCCATTAGTCCACCTTTGTGTGTAGTCAATGCCCACAAGAATAAGGAAGCTTGCTAACAGTACACCAAACATCAGAGAGAGCCAGCCACCGAGTCTTTTATAATGGCTCTAACGCGCAGCCTCTTTAATACTTCTCGCTGGCTGTAGATCTGAGTTCTCCTCAAACAATGTTGCATAGTTGCTTGTATCGTATACTCTGACCACCGTAACGAAGCGAATAAATAAATACACCATCTGATCAAAAGTATCCCGACACCTATTATAGCACTCCGTCTTCAGACCACGATTGGCCTGCCGGGACCATCCGACCGCCGTGTCATCCTCAGAGGAGGATGCGGATAGGAGGGGCGTGGGATCAGCACGCCGCTCTCCTGGTCGTTATGATGGTATTCTTGACCGCTACTATTCGGTCGAGTAGCTCTTCAATTGGCATCACGAGGCTGAGTGCACCCCGAAAAATGGCAACAGCGCATGGAGGTTGGATGGTCACCCATCCAAGTGCCGGCCACGCCCAACAGCGCTTAACTTCGGTGATCTCACGGGAACCGGTGTATCCACTGCGACAAGGCCGTTGCCCATCCAGACACCTATTAGTGGACAGTAATATGGAGCATGTCCTCCCGTCGCCTTCATGACGTCTTGAATTCTGCTGAGAACACTGTCAATTAGGTGTCTGAATGTCTATAAGGGAATGGCAGCCTATTATTCCATTAGGACCCGAGGTTAGAGAAGGCAGTTATCCTGGCCGCTGGGATCTGGAGCGAAGCTGTATCTGTCTCGTCCCAGAGGTATTCCATACGGTTCAGGTCGGGATTCTTGGCAGGCCTGTCAGTTTCAGGAAAGTTATTGTCTAAGGACCATGCTATTTTATGATAAATTTATTTGTCATGTTGATACAGTCATCGTCCCCGAACAAAGTGCCGTAAAATGTGTTCATATCCTTCTGCATTAAGCATTTTCTTCGCTTAATAAAATGATCACACCTTAACCACGATAAACAGCCCCCTACCGTTACACCGCCTCCTCAGTACTTCATTGTTCGAGCAACACATGATGGAAGGTAACGTTCTCCAGGTATTCGCCTCAACCCAAACCCTTCCATAGAACTGCCATAGATTGTAGCGTTACTCATCACTCCAAATCACTGAGTGACACTCCGGTCATCCTCTGCGTAGTGGCGACTACAGTATTATGTGGCTTATGAGGAGCTACTCGACCCTTGAACACCCATATTTTTAACGCCCTGTGCACAGTAACTGTGCTAGGTGGACTACTGGTATCGCTTTAGAACTCACCACTGATTTACTCCGCTGATTTCATACGAATTTTTACAACCACCTTCGCAATGTTTAGCGTTCCCTGTCTGAAGATAGCCCGTAAGAGGTCTACCTGGCCTTGGCTTAGATGCAGTTGTGCCTTCATGTTTCGGCTTCACAATCACAAGACCAACAGTCGATTTGGGTAGCTTTAGAGGGGTTCAGTATAGCCGATCGATTCTTTACTCAAGTGACGTCCAACGACTAGTCCACATTCGAAGTCACTTAGTTTCCCTGAGCTACCCACGACTTGAAAAGCCATGTTAGATTCGTCGTGAGTGACAAAAACAGTTCTGAATTACAAACTCTGTGTACACCTGCTACTAGTCGGTATGCATTACATATTACTTTCTTCAAACTCACTAAACTGATACTTCTGTTTAGCGGAGCACGATTCTACTTTGCAATTTTTTTGATGAGGGTGTCAGCTCCACTCCGCTGCCTCTCGCTGGGTATACACTTGACAGATAACCAGTCCTGTTCTGAAAACATTATGAAAAACCTATCTAGTACAAAGTAAAACATGTGACACTGTTTTTTTTTAATAAAAACGCAACAATTTAATTCTAAGACCGCCCTATTTATAGAAAAGTGTTTCGAACTGAACATTCAAAAACACCGTATATGCATAATAAAAGGTTTTTACAGTTTAAAGTAAATTTTTGGTTACCATCCATTATCACCCATTATTATTCGTTTGTATTTCAGAATCGGTTCTGCTGCTATAAGTAATCAGTAGTTCGTGTTAGTTTTCTTCATATGTTTATGATTATTATTCTTGCTGACACAGTTGAATAAGGTGATTAGAACTTGGCGCGTTTGCTTCTCCTACGGATCCAAACATTGTTAAGGGCAGCTTTCTTTCAGATTCAAAAATTCACAGTATGCCCAGTCATAAAGGATGCACTTTATAAAGGATTCCTCTGATACAAGTAATGTATTCTTGGTAAAGTTCAAGTCCCAGATCTTGGATCCAATCCTTAAAAATGTTACAAGCATGAAAACAAAAGTGGCAGCAATGTAACCATGCAGCCTCGACACACTATCCAAAACAGAACTGATATTGTATTGATGTGTAATAGAGATTCCCACGCCACCTGGTGACAGACAGCGAAACTGAAGGCACTTAAACTCCCTGGTCTTATTGCAGTAGCTGGACGTAATGGACAGGAACCACCTAAGTGTCTTTGTCTGTAGGTCATTACGACAGTTGTGTAATAGTGGAGACAATTGAAGAGACCTAATAATATTTATTACTCAACAGGACACGAAGTTTACTAATATCAAATAAACTAAATATGACTCATGATTAATCAGAAATGGTTTTAGAAAGAAACATTCTTGGCCAACGTACGTTTCTGACAGCGTCGGAAAACTGGGAATGCTAACAAGTGAAGCTTTAACCTAACAAACAGAATGGTACAATGTTGTCTTTGGTTGAAAGTAAACAACTTACATTTGTCAAATAGATCGTAATATTAAGTGTACAACATAAATATAAACAAAGAAAATCAAACCGATCAAAAAGCTTAGTAATAAATTTATATTTACTATGAAGCACATTCAACTGAACTGAGAGCTTAGGAAAATAACCTAATTGTAACCACTATAACCAAAGAAGAGGCTGGTTGACGCACTTCTTTACAGTGATATTTTAATGATTCACTATAAACATAGGACAATTTAAAGAAAAAGAAAACGTAATAGGGAAAGAGGGTAGAGGGTATCAAGGGGGAAGGAGATGGGGAGGGGAGAAGAAAACATATAAAAACCAACAAAGGGAGACAAGGGACATTAACAGTCAAAAATTAGCTTAAATGTTAACTAAGTGGTTAAGTATCCTTATATCACCCTGCACAATCCACAATCGCCGGAGGGGGGGGGGGGGGGGGAAGTGGTGGAAGAGGGGATGAGAACCCATGAATAAAATTATTGATCGAGTCAATGTATCCATCGTACAAAGCAGAGAACGAATAAAAACTAATAGGTGGGAACCTAAGGAGGTGGGCGGATGGCGGGGGACTGTAAGGAGTGGCGGAGGCCAGCCAGGGGAGAAGGTACGAATATAAGTTAGAAGAAACAAGGAAAGGAGGAGAAGAAACTGTACTAACAAAACGCAAGATGACAGCCCATAGCTTACATAATATTTTAAAAGCTTAAACGAAAATAATTTTTACGCTTAAGAACTTTTTTTTTCATAGAGAAACAAAACTAGGAAAAAGCTCCAGTTTCTCCGTGAATTAAGGAGAGTACACAGCATAACATTATTTACAGGGAAGTCACCAAGGTTATATTTCACACTGAAGAAAAAATCTCTCACAAAAAATTATTTCTTTATAAGTACAAATTGTTCGCCAAAAATTATATTACGAGTAGGTTTTGGTATACAAAAAGCCATAATACAATATAACATTGCAGAGGAATGGTGGGGCAGGGGGGAGGCGGGGAGAAGAGGGAAGAAAGGAAAACTGACACTAGAGAGGAAAAATAATAGAATCTAGTAGCAGAATAATGAAGATGAGAGAAATGAAAATGTATCAAAGTATTAAAATTGGAACCACACATAGCTTATCAAACATTACAAAATATACTTGCAAATATTTTGTTTAAGCATCATACTGCATATTAAAATCCTATTATTCCCAATATTGGAGTATATAGTATAGCCTAATATCTACATTGAACAGCACAATACAACAAACTGCCCACTGAGGCCATATTTGAACAGCTTTACTTCAGAATCATCAAGTTCCATACAAGAGTATAATAATGTGGCAATAATATACACTGAATGTAACATTGCATGAAACAGGAAATGTAAAGGGAAGGAACACTGTAGTGCCACGGGAAGTTGCGGTAGGTGTGAAAGGGGGTGGGGGGGGGGGGGAAGTTTGGAAGGACGGATGGAAGCCAGCCAGGGGAGAACGTGGACATATGAAGTACGAAGAAATATGAAAATGATAGAACGAATCTGCCATTTACGCCTGTACGTATGATGTTTATAGCGTTACACTAACTTGTCAGCTTGTACAATCTATAACGTTTTGTATTTCCTCGTTTACACTAAGCTTGAAAATTGTCTATGACCGAAAGTAATGTCACTGTGCAAAATAAAAGACAGCTGTAGTTTTCTATCATGAATTTTAATGATCGTTTAGAAGCTGATTTTCCCTATCTATATGCATACAGAAACAAAATAAAGTGTTTTGTGAAAATAAAAGCAATTGTGTTAGACTTTAATTACAATACGAAACCACAGGATCCTGCCGTGCGAGATACAGGTGTATGATCACTGCTGCTAATCATGTAATGACGCTTATGGAGACCGTTCCAACTCTTGTTAATTCAATGAAACATGCCATTAATAAAAGGAAATTTCTGTACAATACTGTTTCTAGAATAAATGTCACTCTGCAACGCACTGATTGCTGTTTTGAAACATGTCGGCAGATTAAAACTGTGTGCCGAACCCGGAACATTACCTATCACGGTCATTCTCTTACTGGTCGAGCTATCCAAGCACGACACAAGACCCACTCTCAGAGCTTCACACGGGCCACCACATCTGTCTTACTTTCCAAACTTCACAATTCTCCTGCAAATTTACAGTACTAACAGTACTGGAAGAAAAGATGTGGTGAAGAAATGGCTTACCCGCAGCCTAGGAGATCGTTTCCACAGCGAATCCTTCATTCACCTATTTCGAATTTCCCTGGCGGTCTAAAGCTGTGTGCTGGACAGAGAACAAAACGCAGAACTTTGCCTTTCTCGAGGATACTCTTACTGTTCTTCATTTTCAGAATCCTGCGGGTTTATAATCGATGGATTGACATAAATACATTCAGGAGTAAAAATTGAATCAATAGCTGAGGCCTGTTGTTCCTCAAAGTTTATCGGTGAGATCTGGTAACACCGCACAGACGTCTAGGTAAGCTAGTAATCCAGTCAGAGCTTGACAAAAACTTGCCATTTCGTGCAGGAGTATTCCTAGTAAAGCTACTTAAGTTAGTCGCATCGTATTCTTATGGTCATTTCGCATTAGCCTTTCGTTAAAATCAAAACTAACAGTGTCGTAAAATGACACAAACTAGTCAGAAAAAAAAATTATATTTTGTCGCTTCAAAAGCTCGGAGCAATAAAGCATGCACATCAGGAACTCGTCACATGGATGGATATTCGTTAAATCTCTCCGTAAGGGAAGAAATTTATTACACTCTAAAGGTACCCCAGCGCTAAATCTCCAAAAATCGTATACTAGTGCATTGGTCCCCACGGGTAAGAGCGGTGCTCACAGGCAAGAAAGGGGGGGGGGGGGGGGGGGCGCTTCATCCTTCCTGGAATCTGGGACACAGAATTCTCACATTCACTGTTCTTTGGAGCGGCGATTTCTACGTTGTCATGCATTCAAGGTGGCTGTGGAGATCCACAGAACATCGCCAAAATAATTCCAAAACTATTCCATCCCTTCCTCATATACTCTTTATATGGTTGCAGAAAGACACCATTCCAACATGCTGGCGCTCAAATTCCGGTGCCTATTCCCAGCGTGAAATTAACGTGGTTGCAGTATCCATGTCCAACATTCTCCCCCAATTCCCACATCTACTACTGCATGACTTAATCACAACAATAGTTTAATGTTTACGTGTGGTCAAGGAAGACCCGTCATGCCTTGCTGATGCCACATCCAGTTATACAGTCACAGAGCGATTTCAGTAACCGCTGAACATTACAGTCTTGCCACCTTTTGCTGTGTACATTTTTAACTCATTTATGGATCGAAATGCATCAATTGGAAATAAAAAATTACCACTTTCTGCGCTAGAAGAGAGGGGAAAATCTGCGAAAACGTCAAGGTCGAAAAGATCTTTATTTCAAGAAATGGAACCTTCTCCACATCCAGTATCCACAAAGCTACGAAATCAGTAGTCCAGTTGTTATTTAGCACTAGTTACGGGACAATATGCACAAGAGCAAAGAGGGAAAAATAAGAGTGGAAGACCAAGAACGAAGTGTTCGCATTAGAAAAGGTATAAGACAGAAGAGACGCAGTCTTTCGTCCCTACTGTTCAGTCTGTACGTCGAAGAAGCAATGATTAAAATAAAAGAAAGGTTCAAGAGTTGAATTAAAATTCAGGGTGAAAGGATAATAATGATAAGATTTGCTGATGACATTGTTATCCTCAGTGAAAGTGAACAAGAATTACAGGATCTGATGAATGGAATGGTCTAATGAGTACAGGATATGGATTGAGAGTAAATCGAAGAAAGGCGAAAGTGATGAGAAGTAGCAGAAATGAGAACAGCGTGAAACTTAACATCAGAATAAGCGAACAAGAAGTAGATGAAGTTAAAGAATTCTGCTACCTAGGGAGCAAAATAACCAATGACGGACGGAGCAAAAAGGACATCAAAAGCAGACTAGCAGTAACAAAGAGGGCATTCCCAGCCAAGAGAAGTCTACTATTATCAAACATAGGCGCTAGTCTGAGGAAGGAATTTCTGAGAATCAACGTTAGGAGCGTCCGCATCTCGTGGCCTGGCGGTAGCGTTCTCGCTTCCCGCGCACGGGGTCCCGGGTTCGATTCCCGGCGGGGTCAGGGATTTTTCCTGCCTCGTGATGACTGGGTGTTGTTGTGTCGTCTTCATCATCATCATTCATCCCCATCACGGTCGGAGGAAGGCAATGGCAAACCACTCCACTGGGACCTTGCCTAGTAGAGCGGTGCGGATCTCCCGCATCGTCCCCTACGCTCCTCGGAGTATGGGACCACATCATCATCATCATCATCATCATCATCACGTTAGGAGCACAGTATTATATGGTAGTGAAACACGGACTGTGGGAGAACCCGGAAAGAAGAGAACAGAAGCATTTGAGGTGTGGTAACATAGGAGAATGTTGAAAACTAGATGGACTGATAAGGTAAAGACTGAGAAAGTTCTCTGCAGAATCGACTAGTAAACGAATATGTCGAAAACGCTGAAAATACGAAGGGAAAGGATGGCAGGACATCTGTTTAAGACATCAAGGAATAACGTCCATGGTACTAGACGGAGCTGTAGAGGGTGAAAACTGTAGAGGAAGACAGAAATTGGAATACATCCGGCAAATAATTGAGGGCGTAGGTTGCAAGTGCTACTTTAAGATGTGGACGTTGTCGTCGGAGAAGAATTCGTGGTGGGCCGCATCGAACTAGTCAGAAGACTGATGATAAAAAAAAGGGCAAAGATCATCTTGCTTCAATCCTAGGCCATTAAGAGCAGTTCGTGCTGGGGAATTTATGAATGTTTTGGGAGGTTTTCCACATTTGCCTTGTCACACTTTAACCAAACAAACCTAAAACGAAGCTTTCAGAAAACTTTATATTAAACCTCAATTATGTCAGTCAACATCAAAAACAATGAAAGGGATGAAAATGTTGTAATAAATGCATTAAGATGATAAAATGTGGAATTGTGTAAGTAAGAAAAGGTTGCTAAACTTAATAAACGTCTTTAATGTTTATTTCCTCTTTCTTCTCTTCCGGGTGTGGCAATCAGAGGCAGTTTTGCTGGTTATTTTTGTTAATACTCAACAAAAATTGCTCAGTTTTCTGGTATAAAAAACGGAAATTTTAGAGACTAGCCCCCTCTTGCATAAATTTCTCCGGACGCCCGTGGCCATGCTTGGGCCACGTGAAATGCTTCGAGAAGCTGTTGGTACAAATCACTTAGCTCTGTTATCGTGCAGTTCCCATGGTACGGCCTGAATGCCGGGTAATTACGTTTCCCACTCGAAAAGCTACGACACACCCAGACGAGCCCTCTAATCAGCTGCTCTTTCTCCTGCCACCTTGTTTACTCGTGCTGCTCCTTTATCGCGGAAAACTCTCAATAGAGGCAAGTGCGATTCGTATCTTGGCCACCATCGTCGCAAATAACACTTGTGTAATCAACCGCAAAAATAACTCGTTTCGCGCCTATATAAGCCGGAGACGTATCCGAACGCCAGCTGTGCACGATGGCGCGGATTGGCGTGTTCTTTTTACTCGGCCTCTTGGCTTCGAGCCAAGGTAGGTGCATTTCTAGGAACTATGAGCTCTGCTGTCTACTACTGAGGCTCGGCTGTCGCCTCCTTTGCAGTATGAGTTCTCATCTCTTTTTTCCTCTGATCAATTTGAAGAAGACAGCCTGAGAGTGCTTGTGGAGCAGAACTTATACATCTACCATAAACATCGTTTGTAGACAATGACTTCAATTACTTTTAAACCCAGAATTCAGCTCAGTCAATGGATTATGTTCAAATTCGCGCATTGAGATTGGCTACCATTACTTCGAGAGTTGCTGTTAGCTTAAGCTGTTCCTGTACAGCGAGAGTTATCTGCATCAATAAAAATAAGTATTTATTTCCAGCCATAAAGTGGCAACACATTGTGGGATATTGTTTCCGCTACTTGATCAATTTCAGACGATGTCTTATTAATCCAACCCTTATGTGTTACCCAAGACCACCATCTTTTGTTATCGTTTACGACCTCTCGCTTTGCATGTTAGTATATCCTGTGAAAGTCCCTTCATGTAGGTACAGCTAATACAACCTACATCCACGTGAACCTGCTACTGAAGTCATGCTTTGGTCTCCCTCTACAATTTTACCACCCACTCTTTCCTCCATAGCCCGAGTCACTATTTGTTTATGCATCAGGATCTGTCCTATCAACCGGTTTTTTCTTTTAATGGTGCCATACAATTATTGCTCTCCTGATCCACTGATGCCTCTTAATTATTATTCGAACTGATTTTCAACTTTCTTATGCATCACCACATTTCAAAAGTTTCTGTTCGTTCCTTGTCGTCTACGAGTCACTTCCATACAAATGTACGCCCGAGACAAAAACTTTTTTCGAGCTGTTACGGGAATCGGCGAAATGCTGCGAATAATGAGGATAATGGACAAGGGGCACTACATCAACAGTGGGTGGATAGTCTGAGAATTTGGGTCTGACGGGAATCGTGCACTTGCGATGACCACTGTGTCCGCCTGGCGTTGTGGTCAGCGCTTCTGCCTACTAAGCAGGAGACCCGGGGTCGAATCCCAGTCCGGCACAAATTTTCAGCCTTCACCATTGATTTATATCAATGCCCAGTCGAAGCAAATGTCTGTAATTCCTTTGTGTCTTCCTAGAACTTTAACTTAGATGTAAAATATTTCCCTTTTTCACTTGCTGTTGCCAGACTGCATTTTATGTCCTGTTTCAGCCACCATCAGCTATTTTGCCGTTTAAATGACAGATCTCTCCAGTAATGTTGTGTATCTTATTTCCTAATCTATTTCCTACGTATCGCCTGTTTTAACTCCTCTTCATCAACGTGCATTTAACTTTGACTTCCTCAACAAGTTTTGCCCTTTAGTACAATGGAAGTCTTATTTCTTAACACGTTTCTGATTTTCCTATCCCTTTTGCTAGCCATTCTCCATACATTCCTCCCCTCGTCGTCGATTCTGTTGAGAACCCTGCGCTTCTTGTCAGTCCACTTCGTTTTTCGCATTGTACTATAAAACCGAATCTCAAACGTTTCCATTATCCACCAAGATTTTATCATGACTGTGTACCTGAAACGGAAGGTGATGACGGCACTAAGCAAGCTCTTTCTAATTAGAATTGGATGTTATTTGATTCGAATATTAGAACCCGTATTTGGAATGTTTTTCTCCGTGAAACAGTGTAACATGGTGTGTGCAAGCTGTCTACCTGGAGTTTATTTGCGATCCCCAGCATCAGTCTCAGTGGACAGTTCACTAACGGAGACGCTTTTTTTCCGGTGTTGCAGCCTATGACTACAAGGACGCGCTGCAGAAGTCGCTGCTGTTCTACCAGGCGCAGCGGTCCGGCAAGCTGTCGGGCATGGACAGCTCCCTCTACTGGAGGGGAGACTCCGCGCTCAACGACAAGGGCCAGAACGGAGAGGACCTCACTGGAGGATACTACGATGGTGAGTAGAGAGCGATTGCTGAGCACACTCACACGTCCGGCTATCGTAGCTCTCAAAGCTGAGAACAGCATTAAATCTTAATCGTTATTTTGAGTTTTCAGGGCAGTTTTACAGCCTTTCTTTTGATGAAGTAGGGGAGAAAGAGATTCTCCTGCGTAGCGGGCTTTATAATTCACAATACAGCTCAGTCTTTTCAAAACCGATAGACTGTGGAGCAAGAGCGTACTCGGGACAGTGCTAGGAGGAGGGGCCATACGACTTCACATTAGAGGGAAATAGTGTCCGTTAACTTCCCATGCCCCTAGGTGGGGTGAGCGAGTTTCCCACTGGTCAGCCAGAATCAGAAATTCAGAGAGTGGGATATAGAAATGGTAATGTCGTGCTCCATTACAAGAAGTAAAGTTAACATTACACCCACAGCATATCAACATCGTTTTATTAAAACACAGAATTAAAAACATACTGAGAGTTCAGAGGTCAGTGTATCATGCTATTTTGTACGACGCCCGAACGTTGTGGTTAGATGTTGCGTACTGCTCGGTGTAGAGCAAGTTAGCCGACTTTGAACTTGTGATGATAATCCGCGCAAGACCCATGGGGCATGGCATATGGCTCTGAGCACTATGCGACTCAACTGCTGAGGTCATCAGTCGCCTAGAACTTAGAACTAATTAAACCTAACTAACCTAAGGACATCACACACATCCAAGCCCGAGGCAGGATTCGAACCTGCTACCGCAGCGGTCGCTCGGCTCCAGACTGTAGCGCCCAGAACCGCACGGCCACTCCGGCCGGCGGGCATGGCATATAGATGATAAGAATTTGTGTTTCTGAGTCCAACAGTGCTTTGAACGAATCTTCACTATGGGAGAGACGAAGTTTCCACACGCCAGACAGGACGATCGCAAGTGTTTGAAGAACGAACGTCACATGCCTCTGCAGAGCCATTCTAGGCGCTCGCGCAGATTTGAATGTGGGATGTCAGGCACCCATTTCTACTACGGCTGTAAGGAGACAAATATAAGGGTAAGCTACGGTAGCCAACGACCGACTAGTGTCACAGTCCCTTCCCATGACTTTTAGTCACTCAGTGTAAGCTTGAAATGTTCGCGTCCTAACGGGACGGCATACAGCTTCCACAAGTTAGTCGTGTGCGCTTGCAGTGACACCAATACCATACCATTCCATACCATCAGGTAAGAGATCAGCAGCTCATGGTATATGGGAGCAGTCCCTTTCGATTCAAACAAATCCAGGGCACTAGGATAATGCGACTACCTGGCAGATATATATGGAAGGAAAGCATATTCAATCTGTCTTATGATACGCTAGCCAAATCGAGGGACTCTGGTGGGCCCGAAGTTTTCCACATTAACAGAGAACAACAGCGTTGTTCCTCATGGGAATAATAACACTGTTAAAAGGAAGTCCAGGCAATATGACGACAAAGCTTTTTCAAACCGTGCGCCGAGCTAGTATGCTTTCTCCCATCTAAGCAAGCAAAATTAACTACAAGTTAAAACATAGTAGAGAATTCTACTTCCAGCCAGTTACATAGATGCTAGTTTTCTAAAGAGGATCCACCTCACAACAAAAGATTTCCTGTGTGAATGGAAAAAGGAGGAAAAACTTAACAATGTATGGGCAACTGACCACCGACCAGGAGACTGCGCGGACGAACATACCATTAAAATACTTAATATCTGACGTTACATCCACGTGGTACACAGTCGCCAACACTGCAACTAACGGAAAGCTCCATAGAAACGGACTTAGTAGCACTCATGTGGGTTACTTGATTCTCTCCTTCACCGTTTCACTTGCTATGGTCATTTATGCAACTCGAGATAGATCAGGAATAGACTTGCCCTGCTAACAAGGAGCTCCGAAACCAACTACGCGACAAACATGCTACTTTGGCCCGCATCCAAACCGCATCCCATCACAAAAAATACATAATTAACATAAGAGTTACATAATTAACGTAAGAGGATGTGAAAACTTTACCAACTCCATTAGCCACATGGAAATGATCTAGGAAAACCAAAAGTATCCGCAACACAGAAAGATTATTTGGCAACTTTCTTGAAATATCATTTGACAGTCTTAGAATTGGAGAATCTATTAGAGGATTGAAGCAAGAGAGAGATGAGATGGTTGGTTGGTTGGTTGTTTGGGGGAAGAGACCAAACAGCGAGGTCATCGGTCTCATCGGATTAGGAAAGGATGGGGAAGGAAGTCGGCCGTGCCCTTTCAAAGGAACCATCCCAGCATTTGCCTGGAGCGATTTAGGGAAATCACGGAAAACCTAAATCAGGATGGCCGGACGCGGGATTGAACCGTCGTCCTCCCGAATGCGAGTCCAGTGTAGAGAGA
Organism: Schistocerca piceifrons; assembly: GCF_021461385.2. Lineage (NCBI taxonomy): Eukaryota > Metazoa > Arthropoda > Insecta > Orthoptera > Acrididae > Schistocerca > Schistocerca piceifrons. Next base: position 97,141,882 of record NC_060141.1, read on the forward strand.
TGAGAACAACACACTTAACAATAACAAATTTAAGTTTTACAGCAACCACTCAAGAAGTTTCTGTTATTGTTACATTTTTTCTTTATTTAAATTATTTAAGACATACATTTTATTGAGATTTTTCTTGCACATAATAACTATTTGTTAATAAAATTATATGTTTGAAAAGAAAAAGTGGTTACCGTCGGTGACTCTAGATCCTGGAGTCATGGATTCGATTTGTTTTCGTTCGAAGACATTCTTCGCTCGGGAACTAGTTTGTGTTGTCCTAATTATTTTATCTTGTCTTTATCAACGGGCAAGTTGCCGAAGCGGCGGCAAGTAGAAAGTCTTGCACCAGGTGGACGAACAACCCCAAATGATAATTTCACTTCAGCAGATACGAGGTAACTAAACGTCCACCATCACGCAAGCGACGTTTACCTACCAATGTACTAACCCACATTCCCTCCATGTTGGCGGCATGCTAATGGACTAATGATGGTTAAGTAACTGAAACCGATAACCAGTGAATAAAACTAACAAGTGTGAGTGTAGGCTTTTAGTTATCTCGTACCTGAGCGAGACTTGAGGACGTGCTAAACAATGAGGCCGTCTACTTTTGCGCAGCGGGCGACCACGTCAAGTTCGGCTTCCCTATGGCGTTCGCCATGACGACGCTGGCTTGGGGTATCCTGGACTGGGGCGACGGCTACACGAGCGCCGGCGTTATGGACGAGGCACGCAACTGCATCCGCTGGGGCATGGACTACCTCATCAAGGCGCACATCTCCGACAACGAGCTCTACGTCCAGGTGGGCGACGGCACAGCCGACCACAACTACTGGGGCCGCCCCGAGGACATGACCATGGACAGGCCCTCGTACAAGATCACCACCAGTGCGCCAGGTACGTATAGGCCGTCCTCTCTAATCCAAAGGGCAACAGCTGTACGCTAAGGTCCCTTTTCTTTTCATTCCTCTTTGAAATGATTTTTAGCGTTCCAGTGTTCCAGCGTAGGTTCACGAGACGTCAGCCATCCATAAACGACCCACCATATCGGAAAAAGATCCAACAAGCTTTCCTGTGGAATAGCTTCCTAACATGCACCTTTTCAATCCTGAGAATACCACCTACTGCAACCATAAATTCTTGTACAAGTTCATGAATGCATTTTTAGTGGTGGGGGCAACCGAATGACAACAGTCACTTCAGTCGTTTGCTGGAAGCAGTCGACCCTTTAGGTTGTAATTTTACCTATCGGTTGAATTGCTCCTTTATTCTTTCAAGTGAAACCAGTCTCTGGGAGCAGCCGAAGGAAAACAGTAGACGCAGTCCGTGGCATTCAGTTCGCAGTAGAAATACTCGATCGTTTTGCCAGTGTTAAATCATTCTTGTTGACTGAACTCTGTTATCACCCAGCATACCGGCTACAGACTGGGCTTTTTTCGTAATTTTGGGGAAAAATATTTTTCTGGGGGAACTTTTGGGGGAACGGAAATTTTTGGAGAAGAAATTTTCGGTACCGGGGTAATTGGGGAAGTATTTTATCTACCTATCTTCACTATTAATGTTCTCTCTGATATTTTGTCTCTAAGAACACATACTTAGTTTTCTAGAAGTTAACTAGATGTCAGTCACTCTGCATTTATGAATAGACATTTTCTGATTAGGAAACGTTGTATCTGGAACATAATGCCGAAATGCCCAGTGGTGTGAGTATGGAAGAAATTATCTGACTGGATAAAAAGTGATTTTCAAGATAAATTCGATGGGGTGTTCAGTATCTGCAAAGCTTATTCATATTTGAAACTATATTAATTAATGGAATTCCTAGAAAATTAACAGATTATGACAGATACTTCTCTCAAAAAAGTACTTCCGACAAGTGAGAGTATATGTTTAAAAACGAGTGATTAAGCCACCAAGCAATAGAAAACAATTTATCTTGTGTTTCTATTCACGTAATCACAGCAGTAACCGAAATAAAAAAAATCGTTAATGTGTGCAAACCAGCGGCAAAAGGGAGACAGAGCTTCAATAAATTTAAATAAAAAAGAAATTGTTAATTCATTTAAACATATGTTTTTAATGTAGCACCAGATACTAAAATTTTGAAACCGACAAAAATCCATATTTAATACCTGAAATACTATAAATTCGTATTTAAGTAAATAAAAATATGAATTCTCAAAAATGTTTCATTTTCAAAAATACACTTTTTATTCGCCTCTTCTTGATACGTTACTTGTCTCTGAAAAAAAGTTGGCAACCCTACTCATGGTTTATGTATAGCCGAAAAGTCTGAAAAAGTACATATGTGAAATCACTCAAACCCGGAGCCTGAGTAAAAACGTTCATACAGCTGACATGGTCGCAGAGACTAGTTTCATTCAGTTGTTCCTTTCGACTGAAAAAAAAACCATTGAACAAAAATAGAATAGAATGGCCGATCTAAAATGCAACTATCCATGATTATGAGAAAATTTCAGTGCTCATAGTTCGTGGAAGACTTTGATTTCCTCTCCAGAACTGCAGCAGCAATGTCCTTTGCAATTGCCTCTATTAATTACGCTTCTATCAAAGTAAGTTCTACGTTTGATGGGCTGCTAAGGAACACAGTATGGATGTGAAAAGTGTGCCAGAACCGTATAAACGGAACATTTGTGGTTAGTTTGTTGGATATTGTGCACAGCATTTATATAAATATTCGTTTGCAGAAAAAAGCAGTTTTTGTTTGCTGCATTAGTGGTGTCATTTTGCCTTTTATATTTGGCAAGTTTACATGTCCTAATTATTCCCTTGTTTCCCTTCCACGTAGCCACAGATCTAAAGTCGCTCTTATATTTTCTATATCTTCACATCGAATATGTTCGTTTTCTACTTTTCTCAGATATTATTCCGTGCAAACGGTGTGATTTAAACTTTTCACTAACGCTCTGAACACCAACTTAGACGATTGTCCTCAGTGATAAGTTCCGTTTCGAACTGAGCCCTGTGAGTAGCAAGGACGTGTCCGGAGACCCTCCGGACGGCGGTGGGATATCAACCCGGCTGTCGCGCGGCTTAGGGCCCGACAGCCTGGTGTGAAGTTCTGGAGTGCTAATTCTTTTCATAACAGAACCCCTTGGATACCGCGGCGCCCTCAGGGAACAGTGGTACGTCGACGATACTTTACGCCCCGTCTTGTTGCACTTCATGACAAGCCATCCTGGGCTTACATTTCAGCAAGATAATGCCCGCCCACACGGAGAGTGTTTCTGCTGCCTGTCTTCGTGCTTTCCAAACCCTGACTTGACCAGCAATGTCGCCGGATGTCTCCCAATTGAGAACGTCTGGAGAATTATGGAAAAGACTTTCCAACCATTTCGGGATTTTGACGAACTAACGCTCCAATTGAACAGAATTGCAGGAGGACATCCACTACCTGTATCAGCCAATGTGAGGTCGAATAACTGCTTTCATAAGGGCTAGAGGTGAAACAACTCGTTACTGACTTGCTCAATTTCTGAAGCTCTTTCTCTTGAATAAATGATCCAATTTTTCTGAAATTATAATCTCTCTTAGTGTGTACATTTACATCATATCTACCGATTTCCGTCCCACCGATTTCCGTCCCACTGGATAATGCTCCGTGGTCCGTCTTTTTTTCTTAGACTGCACATTGTAACTTCTAGGAGTAGAGTATCTTCAAGCCAACCGCTATAGAACGGTCTTTCTATACGGACAACAGTCTGCTCTAAAGAGAATCTCTCTACGAGCTTCTTATGTGTAGTCGATGGAATGTTGTCTTTCGTGCATATCGAGATTGTCAGATAACCAACCGATTGCTACATTGTAAATCGCTGTTAGTGTAATGGCAACCACATTATTATTCATTATTCAGTTTCTTTACAGTAAAATAAGGTGTGGGCACTGGAAGTCTTAAATTGATCTGCACAGCTATCATTGATTATTTATTGACTGTAACATCAGAAGGTCGAGAGACGTATTACTGTCATTTAGATTATGCTCATTCCGGAACCGATGCCTCGTGTTCGATCCATTCAGAAGCACAGACACACTGTCTAATGCTTAACCGGTTGCAATTAAAAATTGGTATTTTACAACTTATCATATGGATGTTCAAACTATTTTGTCCGCTGTGCAAAGCTCTCGCCGACCCACTGGCGTCACGGCTGCCTCGCTTCCTGCAGGTTCTGACGTAGCCGCTGAGACAGCCGCCGCCTTCGCTGCCGCCTCGCTGGTCTTCAAGGGGGTGGACGACAACTACGCCAACACACTGCTGTCGCACGCCAAGGCGCTCTTCGACTTCGCAGACAACTACCGTGGCGTGTACTCGGACAGCGTTTCCGCCGCCGCCAGTTTCTATGGGTAAGTTCCGCACTGTGCCCGTTGCGCTCATTTAACGCACTTTACCAGATACTACGTATATGCAAGAAGATTCGTTCGATAAAGCACAAGCGACGTTGCCTCTTGCCCGCAACCTGCTTCCGAAGCCAAGGTCTCAAAACTGCAGTGAGGCGAGAGCCACCAGTTAGAAAGGAAGATGATCGGCGGTACATGGGGCCCATCACTCGTGAAATTTAAGAGCATTTCGTGACCGAATATGTATGCCCAATCTAGACAAGTCTGCCCACGCTTGTCAGCACTGAGTGATACCTGCAGTCTTATTATTGGCTGTCCGCAGCCTACTCCACCTACCAACATATGTCATCTGGTGCCGCGCGGGATTAGCCGAGCTGTCTAGGGCTCTGCAGTCATGCACTGTGCGGCTGGTCCCGGCGGAGGTTCGAGTCCTCCCTCGGGCATGGGTGTCTGTGTTTGTCCTTAGGATAATTTAGGTTAAGTAGTGTGTAAGATTAGGGACTGATGACCTTAGCAGTTAAGTCCAATAAGATTTCACACACATCTGAACATTTTTTATCATCTGGTAGCTATCAATCTCCCAGACATACATCTTGAGGTCGCTGCCAGCAAGAGGTCCAGGAAAAGTTTCACGAAAAGCAGCATCAACTTGTGAACGACTTGATCCAAAACGAGAATGAAAATGTGGAAAGCAGAAGTTTTAGAAGATCCTCATCGTCCCTGACCATTTGAAAAGTCCCCTCCTGGTCCATTAAAAGGAGGCTTACCGACAATAGTTCTTCTCGCGAACCATTCGTGGCTGGGATAGGAAAGACAGGAAGTGACAGTGGTACACAAAGTAACCTCCGCCACACATCATAAGGAAGCTTGCGGAGGATAGCTGCAGACAGAGACTAGGAAAGTGGACGGCGTGGCGTGCTCTCAATCGCTTACTCTCTGCTGTTGGAACTGCCGCTATGGAAAGGGACAACCATGGACTACCGACTCCGCTGCCGACCCCAGATGATCTTGAAGTTGCCTATTTCTGGTCATCCATCGACCACCTACTCTGCAGCCGGCTCCAGATGAACTTGAGTTGCCCATTTCTGGTCATCCATGGTGTAATCTCACATGCACTTATTTCTATAAATGTCTACTTTAAGTTACTTGCTTTATGTATTCTGTAATTCATTTTTATGTTTGTCTGTACCGGTACTACTGACACTACCGTCACATAGGTGCCTCCCATAACAAAATATCCCTTGACTGAATTTGGGACTGAATCTGAGTGAACCGCAGTCATTTCCAAATAAGAAATATCCCTCAGGTCTGGTGGATATAAGGCTCAAGAAACTTGGCTGGCCGGCCGGTGTGGCCGTGCGGTTAAAGGCGCTTCAGTCTGGAACCGCGTGACCGCTACGGTCGCAGGTTCGAATCCTGCCTTGGGCATGGATGTGTGTGATGTCCTTAGGTTAGTTAGGTTTAATTAGTTCTAAGTTCTAGGCGACTGATGACCTCAGAAGTTAAGTCGCATAGTGCTCAGAGCCAAACTTGGCTGCCAAATTGTTATAAGCCGGCCGGAGTGGCCGAGCGGTTCTAGGCACTTCAGTCTGGAACCGCGCGACCGCTACGGTCGAAGGTTCGAATCCTGCCTCGGGCATGGATGTGTGTGATGTCCTTAGGTTAGTTAGGTTTAAGTAGTTCTAAGTTCTAGGGGACTGATGACCTCAGATGTTAAGTCCCATAGTGCTCAGAGCCATCTGAACCATTTGAAAGGTGTTATAAACTAACTATACTAGGGAGTCCCCCGTACAACACTGTACTATAAATTTACCCTTTATCTAAATAATCAGCTCATTTGGAGTAAAATGTTGGGCCCATTGATGGCGTGAGTTGGAATTCATCAAAATTGGTAGTATGTTACCAATGTACAGATATTGTATACCTACGTACCCTTTTGGTACTGGGAAATCAGTCTTCGGACTGGTTGGATGTGGCACACCACAATTTCCTCTCTTGTAATAATTAATTCACATTAAAGTGGCATTTACCGCCAATATCCTAAAATATTTGCTGTGTATATCCTAATCTCTTCCTCCCACTGTATATTTGCTCTCTATGACTCCCTCAAAAACCATGGAAGTTAATTTATGATATCTTAACATATCATCCGTCATCCTGTCTCTTCTTATACTTAGGGCTAGAATTTTCCAAATATTCTCTTCCCCGCCAGTTCTGATGAGTGGGTCCTCATTTCTTTCCTTATCAGTTCACTTACATATGAGTTAGAACGTACGTATGATGAAGCTAAACAAACACTCTTTTCTCTACCGGCTGTCCACAACGCTGCAGAAAATCAGAATGTCCAGACGGGGGTCTGAAGTCCACTCTTCCTGAATATGAGCATTTATCCCTAATAGGTTAATAACTGTACCAAGATAAAACCTGCTGTGTCAGGTCGATCTTATCGGTATATCAACTAAATCCTCTCTATTGATGACACCCACAGTAACGTTATATGTTCAGGCACACCTGCAAAGCACTCTGTCTTGTCAGAAGGGCCTCTCGTAACCCTATAATACGCTATTTATTGTAAGTCAAGATGTGTCATCAGTTTTGTCCTAAAGCAAGTACCACACGTGCCCTGATGATCTATACCAAAATGCAAAACCAATAAACCTAAAGACAGCTATCGAGAATCTAGTGACGACCTGTGTGCACTATCAAAATGAGTGCGGAATACAGGGTTAAAAATCAACCCGTCCAAAACCCATGCTGTGCTGGTTGGTCATTCTAGGCTCATTATCCTGAAATACCGGTAATCCCTGCCCCCCTTAACAGTAAATGGGACAAATATCAACTTCTCTCCTTCAGAAAGAGTCTAGGGGTAATAACAGATAAAAATCTAAATTGTACTCCGCACGTAGCTGCAATATGCAATAAGGCATCAGCTTCTCTCCGTGCCCTGCAAAAATAAAGAAAGATCTTCCCTCTCGACCTCAAAAAGAAACTTCTACAAGCACTTATACTTCCAGTTATTGGTTACAGCAATGTTATCCTGCAAGAACTTTCTCAGAAAATCTCACGGTGCCTGGAACTGGTTACGAATGCCTGGGTTCGGTATACCTATGATGTTCGACTCAGTGATCATATTTCACCGTCATATGCACCGCTATCCTGGCTGCGTGCAGACAAGCGCAGGGATTTCCATGCCCTCTGTCTGTTCTACTGCCCTCTCAACGTATACTGTCCCGCATATCTCTCCTCGACCTTAACACTCTTGTCTGAACAACAGGGCAGAAACACCTGTTCCCATCGGAGCAAAATCCTTTCTGTCCAACGTTCAGCCACTTTCTCGAGGTGCTTCTCATTAGCAGGGACCCGACTCTGGAATAACCTCCCGCAATACATTTGGGAACTAAATAATATCTTCCAGCTTTAGAAGACAATTAATGACATATCTGCTTAAGTATCAATATGGATTACCATTGTGCCCGTTAGCACTCGTTACCCTTATACATCCTTCTTTCCAAACAGACCTTCCGCATTTCCTAGTATTCTTAACTGAAGCTGTCTCTCTAAATTTCCTTTGCCCACAACTTGCTATATCAGAAACATCTATTTTGTACAATATAAAGTCTTTTCATATCTGTCACTATCTTTATTGTTATTATTGCCAATATTATTATTATTATTATTACTGTTATCACTATTAGTGGCAGCAGCAGCTGTAGTACAAGTACTCACACTATACGTCTCTGTTGCTCGTCGTCTCATAGCTGCAAAACGAAAGCATGTCCACATTTTCGAAGGCGATACTGTGAAACTTCGAACTAAAACGCACGCTTCTACATTTTACTGAAGCGTAACTAACATGGGTAATGCCTCTTGCAGCTTGTGAGGGAGCTATGTTCACCTTTTCGCCATGATGACTTCGATATGGTACCCAGAGCACATGCTTCATGCCAGCACGACACTGGATAATATGCTGAACCATTTCTCTTTTTTCCAGCTCCAATGGATACGCCGACGAGCTGCCCTGGGGAGCGGTGTGGCTGTACCGCGCCACGGCCTCCGAGAGCTACCTCAACCGTGCCATCGAGCTCTACAATGAAGGAGGTCTCCAGTACAGGAGCGGCTACGGCTGGGACGAGAAGTCCAGTGGAGCGACGGTAAGGATCTCGCCTATGATACTGTTGAGGTTTACTTTGCTAGAAGCGAGTCTACTGCAGCCGACAGCGACTAATCATGTCGACATTGGTAACACATGTACAGTGACTTGCAGTACCTTCTCAGTGGGCTCCAATGAATCGATGCGTCACATATCTCGCACGAAACTATGAAACTTCTTCCATCCCAAGCAAGAGAAGCCTTCAGTTCACCCATCTAAGACCATGACAGGAATCTCGAGCGGAAATGTCGTCATAATTTGCTAGAAAGGTCTGTCTAGTTGATGTCCGTAGCAGACTGAAGTCCGTCACAAAAGTCATAACTGAAGCCGTAAAGTACGTCTAATCTCTTTCTCAACAAAACTCCAATAAAACTCCCTTTGTGGTTCCGACAGGGCAACTTCCCTTTCAGTTCTACCAAAGTAAATATTTTTTATAAAATATCTTTTGGTCAGGTGACACGCAAAAACAACAGCAGAAAAGTGTTAATCCTGATCCTCAAGTATTTATAACATTGGTAGCCGACTTAATAAGTTTTGTTTGTAACAGATAAAATTAATACTGCTGTTCAAGACAAGGACTGTTGGAATTCTTGCTTTTAAAACAACTGATTCGTAAAAACGACGGTCATCTATTTGGACTGTCTGCTCACAATTGTCTTGACTCTCCAACTGTCTTTTCATCTGTCAACTGGCAACTGTCATGTGTTCTCCGCCTGGGCATATTGTTCCTTCTTTAGAGTCTCTGACAATATTTACTTCAAAAAAATGGTTCTGAGCACTATGGGACTTGACTGCTGAGGTCATCAGTCCCCTAGAACTTAGCACTACTTAAACCTAACTAACCTAAGGACATCACACACATCCATGCCCGAAGCAGGATTCGAACCTGCGACCGTAGCGGTTGCGCAGTTCCAGACTTAGCGCCTAGAACCGCTCGACCACCCCGGCCGGCAATATTTACTTACGCGGCACTTTACCACTCTCAGTTATTCATGTAATACTATTGCGCTTCCTTTATGTCATTAGTAATGAACATTACAGTGAGAAAACAACAGATACTGTATACGCGCTAACAACAAAATCCATGCTAAATGTCCAATGCACGCCTTGCTCAGTGCACACGCTACAGACGAATGACGACTTTGATTGGTGTGTCATACTGATACACTGCCTCTTGCTACTGTGCACTGCCCCACCACTCTAGATTTTGCATGTGCAGGTAAAACGAGTCCTTTTGTAAACCGCCAAGCACATTGTGCGTAGTGAGTATCTGTCTCTCTTTGCGGATTGTCCACTGTTCAGAGCAGGGATCGAATCCTACTCATCCTGAATAAAAATGAGCAGAATCGCTCACTCTCTTCCTTGACGGTGCCTTCTTCACTATCTTGGGAATCACACGACAGATCCCCTTCAGCACGTCTTCCTGATTTCAGATAGAATGATCATCAATTCAACGTCATGTTAAAATGTAATTTTCCTGTTTTCCTACTGTGTGACGTCCATAGAGCGAAATACGGCCTGTAATATACCACTGCTACAGATATGCTCCAGCTATAAAAGCTTAAGACTGGAAAATGCAGGCTAGAACTTAATGTTGTCGCAACATTGTGGTCGTTACAGACGGAGCAGTGCTCTGTAAGATAAGACTTGCCTGGAGAAGAGTATAGGCTATGGGCTTACTAAAATAAGCATCGCATCAGGAATTTTTATTTATTTGTTTTATTATTTACATACAGTTATTTTTAGACTCCTGTTACAAAGCTAAGGTTCAGCGAAATTTCCTCATACTTATCTCAGTTTTGCTTATATTGTGAACCAAAATTGCGGAAATGATGAGGTTAATTGCTGTCACTGAATAGGGCAAAATGAAAAGTACCGAGGTCCAGACGAACGGACAGGGGTCTCAATGACCTCTCCTGCGGAAATTGTATCCAGTGTCTTAATCACTTCGATACGTCATTCGGTAAAGAAGAAAGTCTGTCTACAGATGATGCATTTATGGACAGGAGCGAAAATGAGCTATTTAAATTTTTTAAAAAAAGAATGAAATGCTGTACACGTGATGCTCGAGTAACAAATTGTTGCATCATGCAAGTGTAAAACATTTTGCACTGATTTAAGAAAAACTGGTGTCATTTATGCTTTGTTCGTAGGGCTTCTTTTTAAGTGTAACTATTTTCTGTACAGGTTATGATTGCGCGGTTCACGAGTGACCAGACGTACAAGACGACTGTGCAGAGCTATTGCGACAATCTGATGAACAACCAGCAGAGGACACCCAAGGGTCTCATCTTCCTGGGAGAGTGGGGCTCCCTGAGGAACATGGCCGGCGCTATGTTCATCTGCATGATGGTAAGTACCGCAGAACCAGAGACTTCAGCTTTGTGACTCATGTGTTCTCAAGTTGGGAAGACGTAAACTGAAACAATGTCACACTGGACCCACAAACGCCATGGTGGCTTGGTCCACAGGAACCAGTTTCATGTTTTTATAGCAACAAAAAGACGCCACTGTGCCTGCTGCATCTCTCTTGAACGTAGTCGTCCCGGAAGGCTTCCTGAGATCCTAGAGGAACCCAACGGTGCGCATCATTCGCATAATGGTAGAACACTGATTCATCTGATCACATAACACGTTCCAAGTCCTTCACAGCCCTGTGTTGTTATTTTCGCCCAGTGTAATCGGAAAATTTCGTGGACGTAAATGAGCAACAGTTTCTTGTGTGAATATCCATGTGATCTTTTTGCAGAATACAAATTAGGACAAGAAGGACAACTGCAGACTCCCTATGGCAATTTATGTTTCTCAAGGCAAGAAATTTTTAAATACAACTGCTGAGGACCGCCAGAGGTCTCGGTCAGTCAGGATCGTCATTCTGACACGATGTTGATATTAATTTGTCACAGACCTGGCCTGCCACCACCGATAAATCTAAACACTATGACTACATGTGAAATTCAACACTTTCCTCTATGGGTGTCATGATGCACGGTTGTAATTAGTCACCCCAGTTGTCCATTTCCTCACGCCAGTATTGTTTGTAAGTAACATACAGTTGTCTACACTCCGTACGTGGTTCCCAACAGCTCCGCTCCCTTCCGCGACTCATACTTACGCCTCAAACTGCGATGTTAAGTTTGCTGGAGCTTTTAAAATAGTGCCAATATATACTGATAAGCCGGAACATTACGACCATCTCCTTAATAGAGTTTTCGTCCATCTCGGGAAACAACACAGCAACGATTCTGAATAGCAAGTGCTCTACAAGTCCTTGGTAGGTTTCCGGAGGTGTCTGGCACGACGTGACTACGCACAGGTCATACAGTTCTAGTATATTACAGGAAGGTGGTTTGTGGGCGCGGAGTTGGCCTCCGATAGCGTCCCAGATGTGCTTCATCGGTTTCAGAACAGACGAATTTTCTGACAAAGATAGCAACGTGGCTTCACTACACGTGATCCCCAAACCAATTATAACGACTCTGACCTTGTGACATGGGCACTTATCCTGCTGGAAGATGCCATAAAAGTCGGGGGAAGACATCAAGAACGAAGGGATGGTCCGCAATAATGTTCACGTAGTCCACGGCTGTCATTGTGGTTGTGTCCGTGACAAGTTGCTTATTTCGAGCAGCCGTACATCTGGATGACGGTACATCCAGTCACGATTATCGAGCTGTTGTAACAATACGTGTCATTCAGACGACCAAGCGACACGTTTCCAGTGATCCAAGATCGAATTTTGGCGATACTCCACCCACTGCAATCGTAAATGACGATGTCATTGGATCAGCACACTTAGGCGTCGTCTGCTGCGGAGTTCCAAGTTCAACAACGAGGCCGTGTGTTCCGAAAGAATTTTTCCTGCACTAACATTATGCTTCGCTATAGTTCGCCGCTGTCCTGCTGTACAGAGCAGGCTAGCTGCCGAGATCCACTTTCGGTGGTGAGGCGTGAACGTCCAACACCTTGTCGCCTGCTCGTTGATTCCACGGTCCTCAGCCATCTTCCATAGATGCTCACGACAGAAACAAGTGAACAGCTGAACAGCTTCGCTGTTTCCGAGAAGCTCGTTTCGTCGCCGTCCGTAACAATCTGCCCTGTGTTCAAGTCATTTATATCTGTGGGTTTCCCCACTCGCAACACGTAATGTCCGCAGAATGACTGCTCACCGTCTCTGTTCCGCTTATATATACGGTTCAGTCACATTCATGTGGCCACCTTCAAAAGCGTGAACAACCGCCTTCTGCAGTTCGCACGTGAAGGCAGACAGTCAGTGAGGTTGTGAAATGTATCCTACACGAATTTGGAAACAAACAGACTCTAGTGCCATGGTCAGCTGCCCTATGTTTCTCGGTTGGCGATCCATGGCGCGTACAATACGATCAAGATGGCCCCACTGACTGTCAACTGGGTTTAAATCAGGGGACTTTTGGACCAGGAGATTACGGTAAACTCCAAACCACTCATGTACATTGCGAATTGTGGGACACGTTGCATTGTCGTGCTGTTATTTGCCATCATATCGAGAACAAAAGAAACTGCATATTCGGGTGGACATGGTCCCAAAAGATAGATACAGTCTTGCGTTGAGCCATTAGGCCCCCAGAATGACGAGATCACCTAGGGAATAGCACAGAAACTTTCCCCAGACAATAACATTCCCTCCTTCGACGTGGACCTTTCCGACGATTGTTCCAAGACCGTACTCATCAACGGCCATCTGTCTGACAGAGCATAAAAAGTGACTCATCTGGAAATTCCACCTGTCGCCACTCAGCAGATGTCCAACTGAGGTACTGGCATGAAGATTCCAACCTTCATCGACGAAGAACAGCAGTTAATATGGGTGTATAAACCAGGTGTCTGTAGCGGTGGCCCATACGAAGCAATGTTCGGTGAACAGTTGTTGGAGAGACACTGCTGGTAGCTTCTTGGTTCACCTAGGCGGTAAGTTGTTCAACAGCTGCACATCTCAGTAATTACACGCTATGATTAGCTGCACATCTGTTTGCCCATAAACATCCCCACAGCCGTACTCTGTCATCAGTGACCTATGCTGCCGGTTCGGCACGCAAACAGCTTACAAACAGTCGTTTCGGAAACGCTGCCCTTTGGGCGAAAGTCAATGATCACGCCCTTTTTGACAGCAGATAACACCACGACGACGACTGCACTCTTTTCGACACACCTGTGACACGCTTTATATACCATCCACTGCGAGTGTTGCCACATGCCGCCTGTGGTTGTAGCACGTTGACCTAGGACAGAGGTACTGGTCAAATTAATGTGACTGGACTGTGTACTTTCCTTAATGCATCACTTACCTCAGTGCCACCAGGCGGCAATCAGTCTCTTGGTGGAAACTAGTCATAATGTTTTGCTCATCCGTCTATTGAGGAGTGTGTACTGAGAGCAGTGTAATAGCGGTACGTAGAGCACATGGTGAGATCTGTTCCTCTGCTGCAGGCGTCCGACCGTGGAATCAACCCAACAGCGTACCGCAGTATGGTGAAGGAGCAGATGGGCTACGCCCTGGGAGATACCGGCTTCAGCTACGTGTGCGGCATCGACAGCAACTACCCACGCAGCCCGCATCACCGCTCCAGGTAAGTCGACCATCAGTTTTCAATGTCAACGGCTGAGAAAGAAACTCAGTTGTAAACACTCTTTAGAACAAGGAACGTCTGTAGAAGTATACAGGACTTCTTACATCTACACATCTGCTTACATCTTCGCACTGTTAGCCACCGTAAGGTTTTCTCCCTTTCTATACCGCCAGCAGATGATTCATAGAAGAAGTGATTGGTGCTCAGTACGAAACCAGACCTCTCAAATGGTCAGTAAGCAAATGTATTTGCCAGATTTAGTCACCAAATGTCCGTATGTGCATCTTTGTTTAATAGACAAAGTCTTTCTTGTAGCTTCACCGCTATGATTACGTGAACATTTCTGCTGAGCTCATACATTAGCTACGCAAATCCATGACGATTCCCACAGCCCTTCTGTTAGTTCAACTTGGTAAAGGACCGACACCTCCGAACGGCACACAAGAATTAGACAGAAGAGAGTTTTGAAAGTGAATTACGCTAACTTCACGATTCCTTGTACGAATCCGTCATCTACATTCCTCACGTCTAGACTAACGTGCTCGTCCACCTTCACCGAGCGCGGTTGCGCAGTGGTTAGCACACTGGACTCGCATTCGGGAGGACGACAGTTAAATCCCGCGTCAGGCCATCCTGATTTAGGTTTCCCATGATTTCCCTAAATCACTCCAGGCAAATGCCGGGATGGTTCCTTTGAAAGGGCACGGCCGACTTCCTTCCCCGTCCTTCCCTAATCCGATGAGACCGATGACCTCGCAGTTTGGTCTCTTCCCCAAAACAACCCATCCAACCCAACATCTTCCACCTTCAATCATTCCAGGAGGATAAACGTAGATATATGATGGTTGTTGTTCTACTGCGTGAATAATTATGACATAATCAAACTATATCCGCTGTTTTGGCTTATTTACGCCCATAATACTGCTTCGTTTTCGTTGGAATTAGCAGGAAATTTTTGTTCAAGACGCTGATGATCTGGAGCTCTTCCAGTTCCTCAAAGAGCGAGCCATGTTATGCACAAAATAATTTATACACGTGGTGTACACTCACAATCCTGTTACACTGACACCGTTTTCTGTCCTGGCAGTGTATTTCCGTGGAAAACGAAATGCTGAGTGATGTAAAGTAAGAAATTTTTGTCCAGCCGCAGAACCGGTTTGATATTCCAGAGGCACGGAATGTTTACTAAGCGGCAATGACAAACTGTGTCAAACGCTTCTCATTTGTAACGGATACAAATGAAGTTTTGCTCTTTTACAGTTTCTCAATTGCGTGAACGCAAAGAGCAAGTATGGTTTCATGCAGTCGACGCTCGCGAAATACTTGCTAACTGTTTCAGGGGAGTAACATGTCGCTGCACTAGTGCGTACACGGATATGAATGTCGAAAATAAATGACGACTGCATTAGCTGAACATAATGGCTCGGCTGTTTCCTGAAACTTTACGTTCCCACACAGTTCTTCTTCAAAAATTGGGGGGGGGGGGGGGGGGGGGGTTCGGAGTTGACAGACTTGAAATCCACGGTATAAACCTACAGCCCTATACACTACCATTCTCACTTTGGTTTCAGTGTTACAGATAGTCGATTTGCTGCATGGTCGTAGCCGAATAGTTTCGAATTAACTGAATATGTCCGAAAACAGGAGAAACCTACAGCCATAAGCTGCTCTTTTCTGCTGTTAATGTAACTAACGTACAGCCAAATTAATCAAAGACAACCAGACCACAGACTACCATCTCAGTCTGCCGGCACTGGAGTCTCAAAATATGGGGGCTACTATCCTTACACATTTCGTTCTACCTCATGCTGGTACAATTAAAGGCTCACTCAATTTTACAGAAGGAATAGGCATCGTTTTTCTCTTGCTTGAACCCAGTTGAACATATCTGGGACTCATTTGGCTGATTCAGTGCAATTCCAGAGCTGTACGTTCTTCTTTATCAGAAATGGCTAAAAGTACAAGCGGAACTTGTCAATAATAGTAACGATAATTTCGTGTGGTCCAAAGCCCTGTTGTAAGTCTTTCAGCTGGACGCCACTTCGGCGACTTCCGTATCCCTAACCAGCCCTATTAGTCCTACTGGGGAAAGAGGACCTACAGTTTAACGTGGAATGCGAACCTCGAGACATTTCTGGTGAATCTTCACATCATTGAGTGGTGAAAGTTAGGTTAAAGGCAGAGTGAAAAATTCCCATTGTTCAACTAGGATCTTCTCATTTACCAGTCACGAGTTTCACTACGAGACCATCACAGCCGACAACTTACGAGACCATCACAGCCGACAACTTGTCGATAATGTTTTAAATCAGTGCGATGTAGATATGATGCACTGTTAGAAGTGATCACACCTACTATGATGAGACAATAAAAATGATCGGTTTCATTGCTGGCCAAATAGTTCACTTATGTCGTTAACATTATGGACAACAATTGAAGTGCACGTACATTAGTATATTGCAATACAATATACTGTGTCTGTTACTTCCAGGTATATTCAAATGGTCCGTACTAAGAGTGTCACATAGTGAGTTGTCAGATGCGTTGTACACGCCCTAGTTTACCTGCAGATATCAACTGGCAGAACGGTGAGAAGGGCTAAAGAGTAAAATCTCTCTAAGAAGCGGGCAATGCTTGTCTTTTAACTGCTGAGGAATACAATCAAGAGGTTATATCTTGCATAATCGTCTCTGTGTATCGGTAACAGTGATCGTAGCAGATGAACGTTGCTGGCTGGTATGTGAAACGCGAACTGCTGACAAATCCCAACTTGACCCATGAGTTCAGCTTTTCACTTAGCACTGTACACGACACTCTCCCATACACATCCGTTGTGGAAATTTTGTTGAGAAAGAGTGCGCCGCCTGCTGATTTAACTCCACTTGGAAAAAATTAGAACCTCTTGATCGTCGTGCACGCAGCACACATGATCAACAAGCTACTTTTATCTTCTGAGGGGGAGGGGGAGTTGACCAAATACCTGAAGGAACAGAGATTCTACTTTAACGAGAATCTAATGCGTGTAGTTAGCTATTAGTCCAAAGAGATGCAATGCAACGGCTGAATCAGTACCTAAAACAATTGTCATTTATTCTTCAGTCTTAGTTGCATATTTTTGATCACATGACGTGTCTCGATCTCTCTGGATCATCTTCAGATCTAAGTAGTTGCGTCAGCAATCCGTCTTGTGAGCGTCAGAAACTCATATCAGATTACGTGTACCTGAAGATGATCCACAGGAATCGAAACATGTCATGTAATTAAAAGTATGCAACTGAGATTGAAGAAATCTACAGTTGTTTTAAATACCAATACACTCGCTAATTTCTCGACACAAATATGTCGACTATAGCGAATCAGTACCATCAGTGATTTCTGCTTTAAAGAAAGAAAGCCAGGAGCTGTGAGACAACTGCATTGTCCGCATATAATACATTGTTTTCAATTTCTTCTCTTTTTATCGGCTATAGTGACTAGAATGAGTTTACCCAGTGGAGTAACCTGTCTTTCCGTTTTGCCTGCAGCTCGTGCCCCGACGCGCCGGCCACGTGCGACTGGAACACGTTCAACGGCGCCCAGGCGAACGCGCACGTGCTGAACGGCGCACTGGTGGGTGGTCCCGGCGCCAACGACGACTACGTCGACACCCGCCAGGACGCCCAGAAGAACGAGGTCGCACTCGACTACAACGCACCCTTCCAGGGTCTCCTGGCCGCCCTCATCAAGTACAACCTGTGAGAACCAAGTCTGCCCTTCCTACAATAAAAGTCTGCTAGCGTACAAACGTGTCGTGCTGTTCTCATTCCCTCACACCCCACGTTCCCTCACTCCCCAGCACCGACAGATGAACGTTTTGGTGCTTGCGTTTGTCACCCTCATTTGACACATAAAAACGTATCAAAACCAAAACGTTAATTTGAAATGGGACGTTTTCACTGCAGTTATCGCCGAACTATTAGTATTATAAAAAGTTTCGTTGTCGATGGCGAAGTATTTTTATTAATACACGACTGGTTTCAATGTTCAGTGCACCATCGTCAGATATACGACTCGTAGAATGCCTTGCTACGAATAGCACAATACGCATTGAAGTCTGAAAGCAGCAATTTACTGCAGGTGATAACACTGTAATTCTGTCAGAGGCGGCTGAGGACATGGAAGAGCAGCATAAAGTAATGTATACTGTTGAGGACAATATTATGGAAATGGAAGAGGATGTAGATGAAGATGAAATGGGAGATACGATACTGCGTGAAGAGTTTGACAGAGCACTGAAAGACCTGAGTCGAAACAAGGCCCCCGGAGTAGACAATATTCCATTGGAACTACTGACGGCCGTGGGAGAGCCAGTCCTGACAAAACTCTACCATCTGGTGAGCAAGATGTATGAGACAGGCGAAATACCCTCAGACTTCAAGAAGAATATAATAATTCCAATCCCAAAGAAAGCAGGTGTTGACACATGTGAAAATTACCGAACTATCAGCTTAATAGGTCACAGCTGCAAAATACTAACATGAATTCTTTACAGACGAATGGAAAAACTAGTAGAAGCCAACCTCGGGGAAGATCAGTTTGGATTCCGTAGAAACACTGGAACACGTGAGGCAATACTGACCTTACGACTTATCTTAGAAGAAAGATTAAGGAAAGGCAAACCTACGTTTCTAGCATTTGTAGACTTAGAGAAAGCTTTTGACAATGTTGACTGGAATACTCTCTTTCAAATTCTAAAGGTGGCAGGGGTAAAATCCAGGGAGCGAAAGGCTATTTACAATTTGTACAGAAACCAGATGGCAGTTATAAGAGTCGTGGGACATGAAAGGGAAGCAGTGGTTGGGAAGGGAGTAAGACAGGGTTGTAGCCTCTCCCCGATGTTGTTCAATCTGTATATTGAGCAAGCAGTAAAGGAAACAAAAGAAAAATTCGGAGTAGGTATTAAAATTCATGGAGAAGAAATAAAAACTTTGAGGTTCGCCGATGACATTGTAATTCTGTCAGAGACAGCAAAGGACTTGGAAGGGTAGTTGAATGGAATGGACAGTGTCTTGAAAGGAGGATATAAGATGAACATCAACAAAAGCAAAACAAGGATAATGGAATGTAGTCTAATTAAGTCGGGTGATGCTGAGGGAATTAGGTTAGGAAATGAGGCACTTAAAGTAGTAAAGGAGTTTTGCTATTTGGGGAGCAAAATAACTGATGATGGTCGAAGTAGAGAGGATATAAAATGTAGGCTGGCAATGGCAAGGAAAGCGTTTCTGAAGAAGAGAAATTTGTTAACATCCAGTATTGATTTAAGTGTCAGGAAGTCATATCTGAAAGTATTCGTATGGAGTGTAGCCATGTATGGAAGTGGAACATGGACGATAAATAGTTTGGACAAGAAGAGAATAGAAGCTTTCGAAATGTGGTGCTACAGAAGAATGCTGAAGATTAGATGGGTAGATCACATAACTAATGAGGAAGTATTGAATAAGATTGGGGAGAAGAGAAGTTTGTGGCACAACTTGACCAGAAGAAGGGATCGGTTGGTAGGACATGTTCTGAGGCACCAAGGGATCACCAATTTAGTATTGGAGGGCAGCGTGGAGGGTAAAAATCGTAGAGGGAGACCAAGAGATGAATACGCTAAGCAGATTCAGAAGGATATAGGTTGCAGTAGGTACGGGGAGATGAAAAAGCTTGCACAGGATAGAGTAGCATGGAGAGCTGCATCAAACCAGTCTCCTGACTGAAGACCACAACAACAACAACTGTTGTGAACAGAGATTTAAGATGAACATCAATGAAAGAAAAACAAGGGTAATGCAGTGAAGTCGAACTAACTTAGGCGATGATGAGAGAATTAGATTAGGAAACGAGGCACAAGAAGTGGCATATGAATTTTGTTATTTGGGTAGCAAAATAACTGATGATCGCCGAAGTAAGGAAGATTTAAAACTCAAACTGGTAATAGCAAGAAAAGCCTTTCTGGAATTTGTTAATCCACAGATATCATAAAGGCGGATGTATATATATATAGGCATATGGGTGTATGTATGTTCAATCTCCTTCGAAACCATTCGACCGATTTCAACGAAACTTAATACACATATCACTTATTGTCTGGAAAGAATCTCTGTGAGGATAAGGACTACCTACCTATCAACGGAAGGAGGGTGGGGTAGGGGTGAAAAAGCAGCGTAGCCCACAACGGGTGAATACCCATGCGGTACTCATCTAGTATTTGAGAACGAGAACACATAGTGACTTGCAACAAACTTTTCACATAATTTCAAACCTCTATGAAACCCCCAAAAAACTACGAAAAGAAAAAAAGTTTATCGCTTACTACATTTTCGCTGTTCATGCAGTAAAAGTGCCGCATCAAGCATGACATTTTAATTTATTAGTTCTTTACTACTAACTCTGTTCACAACACATTTCGCAGACAGTAGCCACATATGCCACTGGATGTAACTGCAACATTATATCATTGTACGACACATAGCTCAGGAGATACGACGCAATAAACATTGAACTGTGTGGAAATGAAACAGCAGAGCAGAAATCTGTAACATAAATGTGAACTATATTTTCAAACGGATGTGAAGTAAGTTAAATATATGTGAAATATATCTGATATGCGCGCACGCGGGCAAAGCCACGGGTAAAAACTCATCCTAAACCCCTGGAACGACTTCAGTCAAATTTGGTATATTTTTTACGACATGGAAAGAAATACTGTGAGGATAAGAGCCAGCATCCTCCTGTTGGGGTGGGGGTGATAATGTGGAGAGAGAATGGAAGAGGAGATGCAGAGAGAGTGAGTAGGGTATGGGGAAAAGGACAGAGAGAGGGGAGAGGAGGAGACGGATAGTGAAAGGAAAGAGGAAGGAATGGGCAGAGACTGGGTGGAGGAACAGATGGGCAGAGAGAAGGCAGAGAGAGGAGGGGGAGGTGATGAACAGAGGAAAGAAAAATTAGTAAATGGACAGCGAGAGGTGCTAGGCGAAGATATAGTTGGAAAGGGGTGGGAGGAGATGGACAGAGAGAAGGGGTGGAGGGCATGGCTAATAGAAGACTGCAATAAATACATATCCGGGCAACGCTGGATTCTCAGCTAGTATCTAATATAAATTTAAGGGTTATGAAGTCTTTGATGTGTTGGAAAATGTGCCAACACCTTGTAGATAGAGGAGGCCGAAATGCACGCTATCTAACGCAGACGGGCGTGAATTCTGGAACAGGATAATTAGTGAATGCGAATAAGAAAAGTATGCAGCTCCTCGAATACTTAACTTTTATTTCTTCATGTGAATACAGCATTCTTGATGAGACATTTCATACGATAACTATCAAACTATGTACGGCTAATAGCGCCTTGCTAGGTCGTAGCCATGGACTTAGCTGAAGGCTATTCTATCTGCTCGGCTAATGAGCGATGCTTCGTCCGTGTAGTCGCTAGCAAAGTCGTCCGTACAACTGGGGCGAGTGCTAGTCCGGATCTCGAGACCTGCCTTGTGGTGGCGCTCGGTCTGCGATCACATAGTGGCGACACGCGGGTCCGACATGTACTAAATGGACCGCGGCCGATTTAAACTACCACCTAGCAAGTGTGGTGTCTGGCGGTGACACCACAGTCTTTTTTGGAGATGTTTGTGTACAGGTGAAACGTGGGCGATATGCAACTCAGACAATAAGAAGATAGAAGCTTTTGATATGTGGTGCAACGGAAAGTACACGGTTACATAATCATATAACTCATGAGGAGGTACTGAATCGAACTAGGAAAAAAAAAGAAATTTATGACGAAATTTAACTAAAAAAAATGCGTCAAGGAATTGTCAATGTGGTAATGGAAGGAAGTGTTGGGGTAAAAACTTCAGAAGAAAAACAAGGTTTGAATACAGTCATCATTCTCAAATGGATATAGGATGCAGTAGTTCTGCAGAGATGAGAAGGCTTGCGCAGGATAGACTAGTGTGAAGCAGTCTCCGAACTGAAGACCACAATAACAACAACATGCAATAACGACGGGGTCTATGCACGGCCTCACGGAAAACGAATGCGGATATGTTTTGGATAGTGGAAGGAATGAATTCAGACGTGCATGGACTCGAATGGATCCACCTTCGAATGTGACCACCTCTAATGCAATATATCCGATAAATAAACAAATCTGAAACGCCAGACTTTTTTGTGTGTGTATGTGTGTGTGTGTGTGTGTATCAGTCTTCAGCACGCTATTTCTCAGCGGAAATCCCATAGTGTTCATCGGTCTTGATAAAATCTGTCAGAGCATAAGGACACAGTTCAAGACTGAAATACAGGGTGACAATTATTGAACTATACGAAATTAAATCGTCGTAAGTCCTGAACGGGTTGCGTTAGGACGTTCAAACTGCACTGTCGGCCGCGAGGTATGGTGGGAATTAGTATGCGCATTATGTTTGGTTTAGCGTCGAAGCTCACTTTCATTTGGATGGGGTAACTGTGTGGTGTGAAATGTTCAGTCACGGAATAATCGGTGCGGTATTCCTTGATGGCACGGCGACTACCGAACAATACGTGGAGGTGAAACTCACTGGCAGATTAAAAGTGTGTGCAGGACCTAGCCTCGAACTCGGGACCTTTGCCTTTCGCGTGCAAGTGCTCTATCAACTGAGCTACCCAAGCACGACTTACGACCCGTCCTCACAATTTTACTTCCGCCAGTACCTCGTCTCTTACCTTCCAAACTTCACAGAAGTTCTGCTGCGAAACTTGCACACAGTTTCAATCTGCCAGGAAATTTCAAATCAGCGCACACTCCGCTGCAGAGTGAAAATTTCATTCCAGTACGTGAAGGTTTTGGAAAATGATTTCATCCCTTTTGTCCAAAGTGACCCTGATTTCGACAAGATGTGGTTCATGGAAGACGGAGCTCGACCCCATCGAAGCAGGAGAGCGTTT
Source organism: Schistocerca piceifrons (assembly GCF_021461385.2). Classification (NCBI taxonomy): domain Eukaryota; kingdom Metazoa; phylum Arthropoda; class Insecta; order Orthoptera; family Acrididae; genus Schistocerca; species Schistocerca piceifrons. The sequence continues at coordinate 97,164,922 of NC_060141.1, forward strand.
GATGTCCTGGAGGAGCAGTTTTGGAACCGCATTCTGGCTCTAGGGTACCCAGAGGCCACTGGCATCGGCCTCGATTGGCCGCCATATTTTCCGGATGTGAACACATGCGACTACTTTTTATGGGGCTGTATTGAAGACAAGATGTACCGCAATAACCCCAAAACCATAGCTGAAAACAGCCATTCAGGAGGTAATCGACAGCATCGATGTTCCGACACTTCAGCGGGTCATGCAGAATTTCGCTATTCGTCTGCGCCACACCATTGTCTATGATGGCAGGCATATCGGACATGTCATAACCTAAATCCGAATACCTATAGTGACGTTTACATGTTTAATAAGGTGGGTCCACGCCGTAGTTTATAACTAATTTACGTTTTTCATATAGTTTAATAATTGTCACTTTGTACAGTCGCGTCCTAACAAGTCACGACACATAGTACCTAAGTAATGCGAGAAACCGTGTTTCTTTTTTGTCAGAACTCGCAAAACGACTAGTACGGATTCTTAGTCTACATTTTATCTATCACAGTGTGATACATTCCTTTCGTCCGTGCGTCGCAACTTCCGTGCCGTCGTGGAAAATCACACTCTCGCCCGTGCTCGGGATGCACGCGTTGTTGGCGATGTGTGGTGTGCTAGCCAAATTAATAAGGGTCACCAGCCTAGCTTTGACTAGCGAGATAGTGTTAAACTTTACAATTCAGAAGCCAATAATTAAAAAATTTCAGAGTACCAAGCTGGATTTAAGAGTAACAGATCCTATCCAGAGCAAATTTTAAACCTTACACAGATAAATAGGCGCATGAAAACATCAAATAAGAAAATAGTTCTAATATTTGTTGATTTTATAAAAGCTTATGCTTCAACAGACAGAGACTCACTCCTCAAAACACAGAAGGAATTTGCCGTAGATAGGAAAATTCTAGAGATAACTAAACAAACTCTTACAAATATAGTACCTGAAGTTGAATTTCTAGGAACAAATTCTAGATCCTTCCAAATTGTATCGGGAATCAAACAACGGGACGGTTTACTGCCATTACTATTCAACTGTGTACTGGAAAAAGTTATAAGAGAATGGGTAATAGAGGAAGAAAAACACATAATAATAGATGGAACCTCAGATAATGAGAAGACCAGAACTTCTGAAGAAAACAACTGAGAAGTCAGATCTATAAATATCCTTTGAAAAGAAAGAGTACGTAACCAATGAAAGTGACTCACCAAGAATTTAAAAAACCAAGTGTGACAACATCAACGAAAGAAAAGCGTAACCACAACATTACCTCCTAAATATGACACAATAGCTTCCTTCCTGGCAAAATATTTCAGAGATAAAACAGTCGCCTATTCAGATCTCAGGGTGGAATGTAATCGATAGGAGTAATACTACAAAAAACGAAATGCCTGTTACGGCGATCACGAGGACTTTTTTTAACCTTACGATGTGGTGGAAAACTAGAAAATCTAAAGGTGAAATTGAAAACAATACAGATGCAATTTTACGAATCACTGAGATGGGTAGAGGGAGATTTTTGGAGTGGGTATCAAATGATTATTCGCACCGATTCCGACAATGGTAGAACACGCGAAGAAATAATGAGTAGGGAAGCTGGTAATAGAGTAACGGGTCATGGTGTAAATGGCTCTAAGCACTATGGAACTTAACATTTGAGGTCTCATTCCCCTAGACTTAGAACTACTTAAACCTAAATGACCTAACAGCAACGCGGTTCCGCACTGAAGCGCCTAGAACCACTCGGCCACAGTGGCCTGCAGTAACGGGTTATCTGAAATAAACAGAAAGAACAGTCACGTATTGATAGTCCACAAAGATTGTATAATGGCCAGTTGAATGGAAACTAGACGGATGCTGAAAAGTAAACCAAACCACTAAATTAAACTCCGTCCGAACAGGCCTTGGAAGGCCCAATGGTGCCGACCGGCCGCCGTGTCATCCTCAACCCAAAGGCGCCACTGAATGCGGATATGGAGGGGGCATGTTGTCAGCACACCGCTCTCCCGGCCTTATGACAGTTTACAAGACCTGAGCCGCTACATCTCAGTCAATTAGCTCCTCAGTTTGCCACACAAGGGCTGAGTGCACCCCGCTTGCCAACAGCGCTCGGCAGACCGGATGGTCATCCATCCAAAAGTGCTAGCCCAGCCCGACAGCGCTTAACTTGGGTGATCTTATGGGAACCGGTGTTACCACTAAAGCAAGGCCGTTGGCCGGAAAAAGTAAGTACACTGATTATTATTTAAAAAGTAATCCATAACTATTAATAAATTGCAGTGAACACATGGTGTGTCGTGGGGTGATCACTCTATTTTTAAATTAATTGAAAAGCCACGATCGATTCAATATCCTTCACTAGATGACCGGTTTCAGCACTCTGAAGGTGCCATCATCGGATCTGTGAAGGTATAACATAACAGGTTTGAGAGGGCTAACATGAGTTAACTATATACATTACAATTATTTATAAAACCATATGGACATCATGGCACGAGACAGACCATCACATCTGCCACAAGTGTGTGTGCGCTGCTTGGACAGCGCTATCTGGTGGCTGTTCGTGAACCGCTAGAATCACAGCAGGTAAGCCTGCGCGGAAGAGGGCAGTGATGATGCTGACCGGTGTTAGGCGAGCAGTGGTAGTTTCATCTGGTGACTTCAGTTTTATATTTTATGGAAAGAACGACCATGAGAGCAGTTTTTTTATTATTTTTTATTGGTTGTGACAATTATTTTTAGCAGATGTTCTGACTCATGTGCCATGATGTCCATATGGTTTTATAAATGTTAATGCACGTTTCAGGTATGTGGTTCTGTAATAATCGTAATGTATGTAGTTAACTCATGTAAGCCCTCCCTCAAACCTGTTACGTTATACCTTCGCAGATCCGATGATGGCACCTTCAGAGGCTGAAACCGGTCATCTAGTAAACTATATTGAAGCGATTGTGGCTTTTCAAATATTTTATTAATAAATTTATGGTAGAGTGAGACAAGACGATCAACGTCTTCATGTAAAGATGTTTGAGTTGCCTGCGGAACCAATATTGTACCCAGGTTTACATCTCTCAGTCCAAATCAAATCGACGCCTACGAATGCCTTTCTTCAGAGAACCAAAAATATGGGAATCGCATGAGGAGAGATCCGGACTGAGTTAAGGAAGTGACTATTGGCTTTCCAGCGAAAATTCTGCAACGTAGTCGAAACAACGTTGGCTACACGTGGGCGGGCAATTATCTTGCCACAGAATGATGCTGTCGGTGAACGCTCCTTGCCGTTTGGGTCTGATGGCGCGCTTCAGTTCTCGCAAAGTGTCCACGTATCGCTGTGCGTTAATTGTGTCGCCGTGTTCCAGAAAGTGAACGAGCAGCATGTCCTTGCAGTCACAGAAAAAGGTCATCATGACTTTCCCGGAGCTGGAGTGCCTGCAACTATGCTGCAAAAGTTTTGCTGGGAAAACCCTTACACATCCTTGATACGGTCCTGATCTCTTCGCATGCGATTTCTATATTTTTGGAGACCTGAAGAAAATCATTAGGATCATACAGCTGTGCATGGATGGCTCCCCAGCAGCAGTGAAATTCAGAGGATCCATATCCCCCCCCTTTCCAATTAAAACAGGCTTACGATGCTCTTTTATGTGTCCTCTTCAACCTAGCATTAGAGGAGGAGGAGGAGGAGATTAGTGTTTAACGTCCAGTCGACAACGAGGTCATTAGAGACGGAGCGCAAGCTCGGGTGAGGGAAGGATGGGGAAGGAAATCGGCCGTGCCCTTTCAAAGGAACCATCCCGGCATTTGCCTGAAGCGATTTAGGGAAATCACGGAAAACCTAAATCAGGATGGCCGGAGACGGGATTGAACCGTCGTCAGCATTAGAGAAAGTGGTTCGGGAGAGTAATTTACATCTACACTCCTGGAAATTGAAATAAGAACACCGTGAATTCATTGTCCCAGGAAGGGGAAACTTTATTGACACATTCCTGGGGTCAGATACATCACATGATCACAATGACAGAACCACAGGCACATAGACACAGGCAACAGAGCATGCACAATGTCAGCACTAGTACAGTGTATATCCACCTTTCGCAGCAATGCAGGCTGCTATTCTCCCATGGAGACGATCGTAGAGATGCTGGATGTAGTCCTGTGGAACGGCTTGCCATGCCATTTCCACCTGGCGCCTCAGTTGGACCAGCGTTCGTGCTGGACGTGCAGACCGCGTGAGACGACGCTTCATCCAGTCCCAAACATGCTCAATGGGGGACAGATCCGGAGATCTTGCTGGCCAGGGTAGTTGACTTACACCTTCTAGAGCACGTTGGGTGGCACGGGATACATGCGGACGTGCATTGTCCTGTTGGAACAGCAAGTTCCCTTGCCGGTCTAGGAATGGTAGAACGATGGGTTCGATGACGGTTTGGATGTACCGTGCACTATTCAGTGTCCCCTCGACGGTCACCAGTGGTGTACGGCCAGTGTAGGAGATCGCTCCCCACACCATGATACCGGGTGTTGGCCCTGTGTGCCTCGGTCGTATGCAGTCCTGATTGTGGCGCTCACCTGCACGGCGCCAAACACGCATACGACCATCATTGGCACCAAGGCAGAAGCGACTCTCATCGCTGAAGACGACACGTCTCCATTCGTCCCTCCATTCACGCCTGTCGCGACACCACTGGAGGCGGGCTGCACGATGTTGGGGCGTGAGCGGAAGACGGCCTAACGGTGTGCGGGACCGTAGCCCAGCTTCATGGAGACGGTTGCGAATGGTCCTCGCCGATACCCCAGGAGCAACAGTGTCCCTAATTTGCTGGGAAGTGGCGGTGCGGTCCCCTACGGCACTGCGTAGGATCCTACGGTCTTGGCGTGCATCCGTGCGTCACTGCGGTCCGGTCCCAGGTCGACGGGCACGTGCACCTTCCGCCGACCACTGGCGACAACATCGATGTACTGTGGAGAACTCACGCCCCACGTGTTGAGCAATTCGGCGGTACGTCCACCCGGCCTCCCGCATGCCCACTATACGCCCTCGCTCAAAGTCCGTCAACTGCACATACGGTTCATGTCCACGCTGTCGCGGCATGCTACCAGTGTTAAAGACTGCGATGGAGCTCCGTATGCCACGGCAAACTGGCTGACACTGACGGCGGCGCTGCACAAATGCTGCGCAGCTAGCGCCATTCGACGGCCAACACCGCGGTTCCTGGTGTGTCCGCTGTGCCGTGCGTGTGATCATTGCTTGTACAGCCCTCTCGCAGTGTCCGGAGCAAGTATGGTGGGTCTGACACACCGGTGCCAATGTGTTCTTTTTTCCATTTCCAGGAGTGTATACAATGGTCTCCGATTCGAACAAAGTGAAGTAAAACTCCTGGCTTATGCAGATGATATAGTGATGCTGAGTGACACTGAAGAAGAACTGAAAGACATGTACAGATCTCTCAGGCACAGTGCCAGCAAAATGGGGCTTTTGATTAACCAAGAGGAAACCGAATACATGGAAATCGGTCGAGTCATAAACCCAAATCCTTAATTTGAAATTGACCAGCATTCTAAATCCAGAAAAAGTTCTCCAGTTTAAATACGTTGGATCACGTTTCAACAGTAAAAATATCATAACAATGGATATAAATGAAAGAATAGCCTCAGGGTCAAGATGTCTGCACTCACTAAGCAACCCACTCAAAAGTAAAGCTTTGTCAATCACCACAAATATGAAGATATACAACACTATCATCTGCCCCATAGTACTGTACGGTTCAGAAAGCTGGACGCTTACAAACAATGAAAGAGAAAAACTGAATGTTTTCGAAGGAAAAGTGACGAGAATAACCTGGGGACCTGTGGTTGGAGAATGGCGTATGGAGAATTCGAAAGAACAAAGAAATCATCAGTTAATGAAGCAACCCAGTATCATCCAGAAATTAAAAAGTAGGAGACTGCAATGGGCTGGACTGTGGCTAGAATGGAAAACAACAGTCACCAAAAAATCATTTGAAGGAACTCTCCAGGCAACAAGACCATTGGGCCGACCTCGTACAAGGTGGAAAGTAGATATAGAGAAGGACATCACAATATTAGGAATTTCCACAGGTTGGAGAGAGGCTGCAAAAGATAGAAGGCGGTGGAAGCAGACAGTTGGTGCAGCGCGTAGTCTACAGGGCCTGTGATCGCTGAGAAGAGAGAGAAGAAAGGCACTCATGGTCGTCCACTTGTTTCGAACGAAGAGCTGCATGCCAACCATGGTTCTGTAGGCTACCGCAAACCTTTTCCATGAAGACAGTGACCGTCTTGTCTCACAGTGGGATAAATGTGTCAACAGTTATCGCAATTACTTTTGAAATAATAAACGGTTTACTTACTTTTTTCATCTGTTTCGTTCTCATTTGCCTGTCCCTTATAATCATATACTGATGGTGGACAAAAATGTGCAAAAACCAAGAACATAACACATTACTATGCCCAGTACGGTGCAGGAAAATCGTCGACATTCAAAATACACTACTGGCCATTAAAATTGCTACATCACGAAGATGACGTGCAACAGAAGCGAAATTTAACCGACAGGAAGAAGATGCTGTGATACCGAAATGATTAGCTTTTCAGAGCATTCAGACAAGGTTGGCACCGGTGGCGACACCTACAAAGTGCTGACATGAGGAAAGTTTCCAACCGATTTCTCATACACAAACAGCAGTTGACCGGCGTTGCCTGTGAAACGTTGTTGTGATGCCTCGCGTAAGGAGGAGAAATGCGTACCATCACGTTTCCGACTTTGATAAAGGCCGGATTGTAGCCTATCGCGATTGCGGTTTTCGTATCGCGACATTGCTGCTCACATTTGTCGAGATCCAATGACTGTTACAAGAATATGGAATCGGTGGGTTCAGGAGGGTAATACGGAACGCCGTGCTTGATCCAACGGCCTCGTTTCACTAGCAATCGAGATGACAGGCATTTATCCGCATGGCTGCAACGGATCGTGCAGCCACGTCTCGATCCCTGAGTCAGCAGATGGGGACGTTTGCAAGACAACAACCATCTGCACGAACAGTTCGACGACGTTTGCAGCAGCATGGACTACCAGCTCGGAGACCATGGCTGCGGTTACCCTTGACGCTGCATCACAGACAGGAGCGCCTGCGATGGTGTACTCAACGACGAACCTGGGTGCACGAATGGCAAAACGTCATTTTTTCGGATGAATCCAGGTTCTGTATACAGCATCATGATGGTCGCATACGTGTTTGGCGACATCGCGGTGAACGTACATTGGAAGCGTGTATTCGTCATCGCCGTACTGGCGTATCACCCGGCGTGATGGTATGGGGTGCCATTGGTTACACGTCTCGGTCTCGGTCACCTCTTGTTCGCACTGACGGCTCTTTGAACAGTGGACGTTACATTTCAGATGTGTTACGACCCGTGGCTCTACCCTTCATTCGATCCCTGCGAAACCCTAAATGTTGGACTGCTGTCCTGGCCAGCACATTCTCCAGATATCTCACCAACTGAAAACGTCTGGTCCATGATGGCCGAGCAACTGGCTCGTCACAATACGTCAGTCACTATTCTTGATGAACTGTGGTATTGTGTTGAAGATGCATGGGCAGCTGTACTTGTACACGCCATCCAAGCTCTGTTTGACTCAATGCCCAGGCGTATCAAGGTCGTTATTACGGCCAGAGGTGGTTGTTCTGGGTACTGATTTCTCAGGATCTATGCACTCAAATTGCGTGAAAATGTAATCACATATCAGTTCTAGGATAGTATATTTGTCCAATGAATACCCGTTTATCATCAGCATTTCTTCTTGGTGTAGCAGTTTTCATGGCCAGTAGTGCAGTTTCCAGTCGTCTCGGAATGGATAAGTAAAGGTCTTGTATGGTTTTAAATAGAATTCTCATACCATTCTTGCTGCAAATAGTGCCAAGTTCAGGTAACGATTATATTATGCCGTGTGGCTGGGGCCCCCCATCGGGTAGACCGTTCGCCTAGTGCAAGTCTTTCGAGTTGACGCCACTTCGGCGACTTGCGTGTCGATGGGGATGAAATGATGATAAGGATAACACAACACCTTGAGCGGCGAAAATTTCCGACCCAGCCGGAGATCGAACCCGGGCCGGTAGGTATGACATTCCGTCGCGCTGACCACTCAGCTGCCAGGGGCGGACCAGATAACGATGATGGAGGTGGATAGCGATCATGCACCGTTCTCTCCAAAGTAGGTCACAATGGCTCAGTAATATGGAGATCTGATGACTATGGTGGCCACTGAAGAAGCGACAATTCGTCCTCGTGTTAACGAAAGCAGTTGTGAATTATGCGAGTGTGTGAAACAGAGACGCTGTCGTCTTAGAACGCTATATCACTACTGGGAAACAAACATTGTTCCATAGGATGGACATAACCAGCTAAAATGGTCACGTAATCCTTGACAGTAACGCGACCCTTGGAGAGTAACCATGTTTTCCAAGGAAAACCACGATATGGCTGCACAAATCATCACCGAACCCCCGCTATATTTCACTATTGGGATGTGAACTCGACCAGAAGTTGGAAACAGTGTCAAACCAGACTCATTCGACCAAATAGCATTCTTCCATTGCTCCATAGTCTAGGTTTTATGGCTTCAGCACCAAGTTTTCCTGTTATGGGCATTTGCATCACTGAAGAGTTGTTTTGGAATTCCAGCTCACCCTGCAGTTCCTTGCTTCAGGAGCTCCCTTCGTGTTCTTTTGGTGCTGACAGGGTTCGCGATGGCGGAATTCAGTTCTGCTGTGAATTTCGCAGCTGCCGTCCTCGCATTTTTCGTCACAGCCCTCTTCCAAATACACGATCGTTCGACACACACTTTCGCCCGCTTTGTGATTTAGCGGATAATGTTTTTCCGCTTTCTCTGCATATGGTACAATCTTCGATACGGTGCCTCTTGAAAGACCAAATACTTGAGCTCCCTTGGTTACAGAAGCACCCACCATACGAGCTCCAACACTTAACTCCGACATAATTCACTCAAAGCCACACAGGACACTGTTCTGAACAAGACTAACACTTGTAAAGTCTAACCAGCAGGCTTGTCTAGCATCTGCATTTTTGATCAACCAGACATTTCTCGCGGTGTTACCATATTTCTGTCCAACCCCTATAAGTGTACATGCTGACCACAGATGCGGAAGACATGACTGTCTCGTAAAAGTGTAGGATAATAGAAATGAGCTCGTACAATATGTGAAAGGGGATAAGAATGGTCGTTACTGAAGGTGGGGGGGGGGGGGGGGGGGGGGAGAAAATATCGGGATAGTTCGAACTCGGCAAGTGTATGAATGAAGAGAAATATTAATATTAATAGTACGAGAATGGCTTTGGCAGGACGTATATATATACTTCTGATAACGATGTCCTCCTGAGTAGTCCCCGCCCGGAGTTCCGAATGGGGGACTATTTTACCTCCGGAATATTTTACCCAAGAGGACGCCATTATCATCTAACCATACAGTAAAGCTGCATGCCCTCGGGAAAAATTACGGCTGTAGTTTCCTCTTGTTTTCAGCCGTTCGCAGTACCAGCACAGAAGGCCATTTTGGTTAGTGTTACAAAGGCAGATCAGTCAATCATCCAGACCGTTGCCCCTGCATCTACTGAAGAGGCTGCTGTAGACTGGCAATGGCATGGAAAGCGTTTCTGAAGAAGAGAAATTTGTAAACATCGAGTATAGATTTAAGTGTCAGGGAATCGTTTCTGAAAGTATTCGTATGGAATGTAGCCATGAAAGGGGGGGGGGGGGGGGGGGGAAACATGTACGATAAATAGTTTGGACAAGAAGAGAATAGAAGCTTTAAAAATGTGGTGCTACAGAGGAATGCTGAAGATTAGATCACATAACTAATGAGGAGGTATTGAATAGAATTAGGGAGAAGAGCAATTTGTGGCACACCTTGACTAGAAGAAGGGATCGGTTGGTAGGACATATTCTGAGGCATCAAGGGATCACCAATTTACTGTTGGAGGGCATCGTGGAGGGTAAAAATCGTAGAGGGAGACCAAGAGATGAATACACTAAGCAGATTCAGAAAGAAGTAGGCTGCAGTAGGTACTGGGAGATGCAGAAGCTTGCACAGGATAGAGTAGCATAGAGAGTTGCATCAAACCAGTCTCAGGACTGAAGACGACAACACACACACACACACACACATTATATATGTTAGCAACTTACAACTATTACAGATCTTAAATTGATTCCCGAATCTTTATTTTATCGAAATATAGCCAGCTACGTTGTTTGATTCCTTATCATCCTATACGACAGGGAATCAAACGATATATATCCATATGTCCTGCCAAAGATATTCTCGTACTGTTTATATATATACACAGTATGTTACAAAAAGGCACGGCCAAACTTCACGAAACATTCCTTACACACAAATAAACAAAAGATGTTATGTGGACATGTGTCCAGAAACGCTTAATTTCCATGTCAGAGCTCATTTTAGTTTCGTCAGTACGTACTGTACTTCCTCGATTCACCGCCAGTTGGCTCAATTGAAGGAAGTTAATGTTGACTTCAGTGCTTGTGTTGACATGCGACTCATTGCTCTACAGTACTAGCATCAAGCACATCAGTACGTAGCATCAACAGGTTGGGCCCCATGTTCTTCCACCTACACTCAATGGAGCGCGTTATCATGATTTCATACGGGATACTCTACCTGTGCTGCTAGAACATGTGCCTTTACAAGTACGACACAACATGCGGTTCATGCACGATGGAGCTCCTGCACATTTCAGTCGAAGTGTTCGCACGCTTCTCAACAACAGATTCGGTGACCGATGGATTGGTAGAGGCGGACCAATTCCATGGCCTCCACGCTCTCCTGACCTCAACCCTCTTGACTTTCATTTATGGGGGCATTTGAAAGCTCTTGTCGACGCGACCCCGGTACCAAATGTCTTCGTGCTCGTATTGTGGACGGCTGCGAAACAATACGCCATTCTCCAGGGCTGCATCAGCGCATCAGGGATTCCATGCGACGGAGGGTGGATGCATGTATCCTCGCTAACGGAGGACATTTTGAACATTTCCTGTAACAAAGTGTTTGAAGTCACGCTGATACGTTCTGTTGCTGTGTGTTTCCATTCCATGATTAATGTGATTTGAAGAGAAGTAATAAAATGAGCTCTAACATGGAAAGTAAGCGTTTCCAGACTCATGTCCACATAGCATATTTTCTTTCTTTGTGTGTGAGGAATGTTTCCTGAAAGTTTGGCCGTACCTTTTTGTAACACCCTATATATATATATATATATATAGTTTGATTCCCTATCATATAGTATGATAGGGAATCAAACAACATAGCTGGCTATTTTTTATAAAATAAAGATTCGGGAATCAATTTAAGATCAGTAATAGTTATAAGTTGCTAACATTGATAGTGACCACACCCTAGCACGAAAAAAATGCTTGTTTAAATTCAAGAACTTAAAGCAGCTAAAACGTTGGTACCAGTGCATGTTTTTCAACATGCACTCTAAAGCCTTTGAAGACCGTGTGAAAAAGAAATAATGGAGCTGGCTTCTGTAACGTTACAAGCAACACGTCACATATGTAAATTAATCATAAGAAGGAGGATTCAGCTGAGGATTACGTTGCCAGCAAATTGCAGCAAACAGCTATATCAGGTACGTGAGGTACGGCTGTTAACCGTTGAAAGGTCTGGGGGGAGTGGCGGGCTGGCTGTGCTTCTGGTTCTTGGAATTCACGCGTCATTACGATCTCCCCACTACTGCTCGCTTGAAAGCAACTCAGTACCATGACGAGAGTCTGTGCCGATATATGAACTATCAAATATTCACTAAAAATGTAAAATTGATTCCAGACAAGACACAATATTGCTATAAATTCATAATAAAGAAACGGTTCAAATAAAATTATCACCACCCTTGTGAGGCTAATTGAGGATCTACTTGATTGAGAAGTAGCGGCTCCGGTCTCGGAAACTGACATACGGCCGGGAGAGCGGTGAGCTGACCACATGCCCCTCCATATCCGCATCCAGTGACACCTATGGGCTGAGGATGACACGGCGGCCGGCCGCTAGCGTTGGGCCTTCGTGGCCTGTTCGGGAGGAGTTCAGTTTACTATTGTGCAACCATTATCAGCAGCGTTATTAATTTTCATGTGTAAAACTGTTTAAAACAAAGTAACAAAGAGAAATTACAGATACGTACGATAAGCCAACTGAAAGAGTATGAAGTCATCTAAAAATCGAACATATTAAATATCCTAAAAACAAACAAATAATTTGTTATAAAGAAAAAAGTATATTATTACTATTGAGTGGCAAAACCAGATTTCTGCACCGCTACATAAGAAGGTTAGCCGCTGCATGAGAGATCTGTAGTATTCTAATTTTTTATGATTGTTTAATAAGAAATTTGTGAATTAATGGTTATAAAACATTCATCTGAGTCACATAGTGAGGACCCAGCGAAAAGGATTAAGTTGCTCAGCTAACTAGCAATCACTATTCTGGTTTGTGCAAAGTATTAAACATAATTTAATGTTAGTAGTAGCTTGAAAATATCTAACTAAAAAGAAATGATATTCATAAACAGATAAAACTACCTTAAGAGACGTAGTAAGTACAATAAAGCATACGAGGTACAAGGGTTAAAGAAACATGGATAACAGATGAGATACTGTTATAATAAAGAAACGACTAAAATTTCATAATGTTGCAAGTAAACAGCAACAATAAACGCTACTTAGAAATAAAATTAGCTGTAGAAATGTTGAAAAACGGAACAGAAGAAATATGGCATGCTACAGATACAAAACTGAAATAGGATGAAGTAGATGCTGCGTACACCTTCAATAACAATAATATTAGGAAACACAGAACAAGCATCCTAATAAATCTAAACTGAAAATGTAGTTGTGTAATGGAAACAGAAAATAAGGCAGAAGGATGGAAACAATAGCTGGAGAAATTTCAAAGGTTTCCAGAAGAAATGAGGACTGAAAATGAGGACAAAGCACAAGAAGATGATAGGAGGCACTGAATACTTTGTGAATCCGAAAAACTTCTGCACGAAGTCGGAAAGAAGTATTGCCCAAATATCGATTAAATACGAGCGGAAATCTTATTGGAATCAAGCAATATAACGGAGCAATAACTGATATCCTCATAAATTAAATTCATGGCTCTGAGCACTATGGGACTTAACATCTGAGGTCATCAGTCCCCTAGAACTCAGAACTACTTAAACCTAACTAACCTGAGGACGTGACACACATCCATACCCGAGGCAGGATTCGAACCTGCGACCGTAGCGGTCGCGCGGTTCCAGACTGAAGCACCTAGAACCGCTCGGCCACTTCGGCCGGCCAAAAGTAAGGAAAAGTGGGTATATATCAGAGACGCCTTGCCACGGTTCGCGCTGCTACCCCTTTCGGAGGTTCGAATCCTCCCTCGGCCATGAGTGTGCGTGTTGTCCTTAGCCTAAGTTAGTTTAAGTTAGATTAAGTAGTGTGTAAGCCCAGGGACCGATGACCTTAGCACTTTGGTCCCATAGGAACTTATCACAAATTTCCAGTTTCCATATGCTTCAAAACTACTGATAAAGGGTATTTTACCAAAGAATGTAACAGAAAATTGAAGAAAGATTGGTGTAGTACTTATTTTATTTTATGAGAAACAGAGGCACTCATAGAGCAATTTCAACAGTGCAGTTAATAAAAGACGAAAAATTTAAGGAAAACTTTTAATTGTATGGACTTCACAATTTTTTTAATTCTTAGGCACTGTAAAATCAACTGCACGGACAGAAGTGAAATCTATTATCTTAACACGAAGGGGACTCGAGTAGTTAGCATTGATGGAAAGGTACAAGCGTCCAAAGCGAGGATCCATAGAAGCTCATTATTACTGTTGCTAACTGAGTTCTATGGGTCGCCTAATGGGAGCAGATATTAAGCTGGGTTCTCTGTGAAATGGAACTTATATTAGCTGACGACAAATACTCTTATAAAAAAGAGAAAATTAAAGTTATAGCTAAATATCAAATGTTGAACTATCTTCCCTCCAACAGCAAAAGATTACATTTAGCTAAGGTCTCAAATATGACAGCTGAGTTTACGAAGTAAAAGTTGAAGTCGGAAAACACGTCGATTTCTGGAAACAGAGAGAGAGCAACGTGCACAGAGGCATTTAAAATCATTTTTCTCGCACTCCATACGTCGATGGGAAAAACACTAATAACTGGTGCAAAGGGACGTATTGTCAGCCATACATTTCACAGTAGTTGGCGGGGTATAGATGTAGATGCAGATGTAGGTGATATGTACAGAATCACTGGGTTCAGAGTACAAGTGATTTTTATAATTATGCGAAAGGACACAAGCACCGTAGTTAAAAAAAATTATTTAAAAGTTTTACAGCTAACAACGACCTACATAGCAAGATGGATCAGCTCCAGCCATTCTCCTGAAATGCAACTAAAGAATCCGTGTGTTGTCAAAAGAAGACTTGGGGGAGGAATCAGGTGTGGGCTACTGGTGGCCGCTTAGGAGTCTCGGCCCAGGCCACACTCATGAGCTGGCAACCATCTAAATACGACGTATTTTCTCCCTTACTCCAATATAGACCTGAATGGCATACGTTCAAGCTCACTCTCCTAATGTGACCATTTCCCATGTCCCAAAGACTGGTCGGTAGCCTGGCATACAGTTTGGGTCAGTCCCCATACATGAACAAACCATTATTCCTAAAAAGTAAATACTGCCTTATTCCTTTCCTTTATGCTTTATTCCATTCCTTTATGTCCACTCCACAGCCAACCTTGATGAGGCACAAACTACACATCTTCTCACTTTGTGTCAGGAATGGGTTTACATATCATTTCCTTGGAAAGATACGCTACCTTAATTTGTGACATCTGCCACGAATTGCACTTTGTGGGGTAAATATCTGTCTATATTTCGTGGGGAATGATGAAAATTAAACATATATGGTTACGCTATAGGTTACAATTAAAATGATCTTTGAAAAAAAAAATACCACGAGGACGCAGGTTCGTAAATATAATTAGATGAATAATCACAGAATGAGCGTTCAATGTCTCGATTGATTTTATCACCAGACTGGTGCGTAACTGCTTTACTACACTAATACTAGCAATATCGGGCATGAAACACAGAAAACTACATCTTATTACTATGTTTAATGAGGCCAATGAAATAACAATCGTAACTGATTTATGTAGCTCACTGGGCAAGACGAATAATTTATTGGTGTAATGCACATTACGGTATGGTGTATATGCACTCATGCTCATAAATTAAGGATAATGCTGATAAATGGTGAAACAACGCTCTGCTGGGAGGTTTGCGGGTTTAAATCACTTCGGGGTATGACCATGCGGTGCATTTGACCTGCGGTCGTCGCACGGTGGCGCTGGCAGCAGTGCACATATGCAGAGGTGTGTTGGTGCATGTCAGAGTACAGTGCAGCGAGAAAATGTGCAGACGTTTTCAGACATGCTAATGGTGACTGTGTGATGGAAATGGCTCAAAGAACGCATATTGATGACGTTATGAGGGGTAGAATACTAGGGCGAATGGAGGCTGGACAAACACAGCAGGTCGTAGCATGGGCCGTCCGTATGCCACAAAGTGTGATCTCAAGATTATGGCAACGATTCCAGCAGACAAGAAACGTGTCCAGGCACTGCAGTATGGGACGTCCACAGTGTACAACACCACAAGAAGACCGATATCTCACCATGAGTGCCAGCAGACGGCCACGGAGTACTGCAGGTAGCCTTGCTCGGGACCTTACCACAGCCACTGGAACAGTTGTCTCCAGACACACAGTCTACAGACTACTGAACAGACATGGTTTATTCGCCAGAGGTCTGCAAGGTGCATTCCACTGATCCCTGGTCACAGGAGAGACCGTAAAGCCTGGTGTCAAGAACACAGTACATGGTCATTGGAACAGTGGTCCCAGTTTATGTTCACAGACGAGTCCAGGTATAGTCTGAACACTGATTCTCGCCGGGTTTTCATCTGGGGTGAACCAGGAACCAGATACCAACTCCTTTATGTCTTTGAAAGGGACCTGTATGGAGGTCGTGGTTTGATGGTGTGGGGTGGAAGTAGTTTGATGGTGTGGAGTGGGATTATGATTGGTGCATGTATACCCCTGCATATCTTTGACAGAGGAACTGTAACAGGTCAGATGTAATGGGACGTCATTTTACACAAGTACGTCTGCCTTTTCAGGGGTGCAGTGGGTCCCACCTTCCTCCTGATGGATGATAACGCACAGCCCCACCAAGCTACCTTCGTGGAGGAGTATCTTGAAACAGAAAATATCAGGCGAATGCAGTGGCCTGCCTGTTCTACACACCTAAACCCCATCAAGCACGTCTGAGATGCTCTCGGTCGAAGTATCGTTGCACTTCTTCAAACCCCTACTACACTTCAGGAGCTCCGACAGGCACTGATGCAAGAATGGGAGGCTATACCCCAGCAGCTGCTAGACCACCTTCTGCAGAGTATGCCAACCCATTGTGCTGCCTTTGTACGTGTTCATGATGACCATATCCAATATTGATGTCTGGGTACATGCGCAGGAAACAGTGGCGTTTTGTAGCACATGTGTTTCGGGACGGTTTTCCCAACTTATCACCAATACCGTGGACTTTCAGATACGTGTCGTGTGTGTTCCCTACGTGCCTATGCTATTAGCGCCAGTTTTGTGTAGTGCCACGTTGTGTGGCACCACATTCTGCAATTATCCTTAACTTATGAGCATGAGTATAGATGTCTACCGTACATATGTCTGTACTTTTTTTACCCTCGAAGGCTAAAAGTGGTTTCTCCCAGATTAATTAACTTTTATATATTTCTTAATGGAGCGAGGGAAGAAAGAAGACTGAGGGATATACAAAGCACATGTGCAGAACCCATATGCAGAGCATCTCTGGAATATTACGATCGCTAAGGCAGAGATTGTTACTATCACCACTGGGACCAAATTCCAGCCAGATGGCCAATGCTGGCAACGTTTCCAGCTCTAAGGGGCAGGGGACGCGCTACACAGACAGAGCCCGTCTGGCCAACGGCATGCTTCCAAGTGCGTAAATTTCTGTAAAGGTTTTATCTGTATGCTGTATAGCAGTGTAGTCCACAATTGTAAATCACAAAATTTGCGGTACACCAATGCTGCCTAGTGTAACAGACCAGTTATATGTGCCTTTGGATTCCGAATGAACAGGTATCTACATGGCCGAACGATAGCAAGTAGATTATATTTTCAATTATTATTATTATTCTTTTCATGTAACATTCTATGCACAATTTCCCCCTTAAACAGGCAAAGTTATTTCTAACACATCTGAAATTATGTTACATATTATGTGCTATAATCGTGCCAATTCATGTGCAGCATTAAATCTGGTCTTTTATATAGACAACAGACTAAAGAAAATAGCAAGCAAATAAATATCTCGTTGTTATTAGAGATCTTCAGGAAGTGGAAAAGTTTATATTAAAAATTCTGTCAAGACTTGCTATGTGGCACTCATCATATGAAGAATAAGCAAAGAAAATATCCCAGCACAGAAAATTATCTGTCGGTGTAGTGGTTATAAAGCTTTAATTATCGATTTGAAAAACTTAATCTGTGATCATGAAACTTAATTATAATGTTAGCACTTGTCTGCATATTCGTCGTCCGGTGCGATACAGTTTTACACAAGACGGATGACTTGAGGGTGCCCTCAGTTACAAAAGTCTGCACTTTGGGTGTGCAGGCAACGTTCCACATCAAATATCACCTCGTCACCATTCTGGAAATATCTGTCATGTAATGGTTTCTTCATTCACGGAAAGACGAAGAATACGTGGGGCGAGGAAATACAGCCCAAAGAAGCAGAACGAGCTGCAGTTAGCAAAAACACTCCCTTGGACAGGGTCCCTCAGATCTTTGCCTCGAAGCATACACAAACTTGTCACGAGATTTCGGTAGTATACTCGTATGACAGTTTAGCCATTACAAGCGTAATGTTAGCACCACACCATAGAAGTCCAAAAAAAGGTACTCAGCATCAGTGCTGGTGAGGTCTTTGCTTTTTCTGGCAACGGTGCATCCACATGTTCCCAATGCTTTCTTCGCATCTTTGTGTCAGAATCACATAGAAACATCCAGCACTCTTCCATGGAGATTAGGCAGCTAAAGAACTCATCTTGATTGGCCTTATGCCTGCACTAGCGGTTACACAGACTGCTCTGGGTACGAGCAATTCATATCTTAGACTTTTAGCTTGGCTCGCTTCACTGTTGTAGGGATCGGTAGTGAACCACCACAATGAAATCCATGGATTTACTTACCATTTCACCCTTACACCATCACAATCTAATAGGCAGGTTAGCGATACAATTTGTAAATAAACTGCACAGATAAATCCCTTGTGGTTAATTATGTTTTCGAAAGAGAATAATAATTGATTAAATACAATACCTGTTTACTGCAAAAAATTTACACATTTCGGGAAGGCAGCCTCACACAATTGCGAATTCAAATTAAAATAAAAGATAAATGATAATTAATCTAGTGCAGCAGAGCAGTACAAATGGAACACTGGCTTTAATAGCTTGTTTAAGAGCCCATTAGTGACAAAACTCAAAGACAAACACTCAAAGTCATACGGCACAAGTCCTGACTATTAATCTCTACATAGAACAAAAGTTCATTATCCTAAACAATCAGTGTGACAACAAGTACAAATCCATCACACGTGAGTTTCAAACTGCTGCAAAATAGAAGTGTCAAGTCTTTTCGTATGGGCACTCAAATTCAGAAAGTACTGTAAAGTATTTTAAGCAGTGCCATTTTTGAAAAAAAAAAAAAAAAAAAAAAAGTTTTGAGGTACTCTCACATTAGATAAAATGCAGCGACAACTACTGAAGTTTTCAATATAGGTTGTTGTGTATTTAATACCATCATTATTGCTGGTCTATCTGTTGCAATTGAAATGAGGGACTCATTAGAAAATCCCATGGATTCCAGACGATTTAGCGATGTCTTACAAATACTTTGTGGGCTCTCTCATGTCTTGGACTCAGGTTTGTAAATAAATGACTTTAGATGATAACTGTCTCATCAATAATTAATGATATTTTACATCCTGTCTCAAAAACTAGTTTAATGATGGTATTTTTTTCATTTTTTGTGCACTGTGATTAATAATGGTGATACACGTATTTCCAGAATGTAAAATGGAGCCTGCAGCCCATGCCAATTCTGCTAAGTTCTTGCAGGACAGTTTTGGTCTCAAATTCACTGAAGTGTCCATTCTTTTACGTGACTTTAAAAAGAAGTGCGAAATATATTTGCTGTCACCTCCTATTCATTTCGAGATGTCCTAGTCTTCTCTCTAGCACTAAATAGTATTTGGACAGCAACCTTCTTTTCTCGAATCACTTGAAGATGACACAAATACAGTGGCCCAAGGTTGCGCAACGTTCACGACCTGCTTCTTTCTGCACTTGAATTTCCCGTTTCTTTGATAATGTTATAACCGACTTTTTTGTTTGAAACGATTAACCAGTCATTTTTCTCACAAAATGCTATTTCTTGATGAAAAGTCCAACATTCTGGACGATTATTTGACTTGTTATGTACACATTTGTTCACTGTATTTTCATAGATGGATTCAGCGTTTAGGTTTACATTTCCACTTTTATCATCCATCGACAACGCCGACAATCCTGACCTTTCAGTCGCAACAGAATTATTGGTTAAGTTTTAGCTTTTTAGAGGCAGAACAAGAAAAATAGTTTGTTTTGCTGGTAATCCAACCTTTTTTTTTTAAACCTATATGCTAACTCGCAACGAACGGCAGGACACACTGCACACACGCATACTGTCAACACGAAGGAAACAGTAAGCGAATAACCAAGTCCGCCCTGTTCCGTGCGTTGGCTAGCTCAAAGAACATGCAGTAGCTTCACTGACTTGGCTGCCAGGGTTTCAGTTGCCGAGAACGGTAGCCTGGTGCTTCGAAACGTTCGAAACTGTTACATGTATCGCTCTTCCCACCACAGACTGCACTGTCATCGTTCAGATTACGATTACCAAAAATAAATAAAATAACGTATTTACGTCCGTGAAACAAGTCGTTGGAAAACTTTTAAGTTCTCTAACATCGTAAAGGAGTTACTTTGCGGACAGAAAAGAGTAGGCGTTTTTATCGAACAGTACTTCCACAAAGAAACACTGTTTTAAGAAAGATTTTCACCTTAATGATGCGTAATCTAATGAACAAATCGTCTAAGCTAGATGAAGCACTTCGGCACACACCACTATACAACGTTGCACTTGAGAACTAGCTGCGCCAACTTCAAATGTAACGAGCGCTCATAATACTTTAGTAAAGACCGAAACAACTAATCCTGCACTGACTGCTTTTCTATTAGAAGATTGCAGGACCTTGCCATACAATCGCTGCTACAGCACAACTATTCTGATGACTGTGGTTACTTTGATTTGAGCCTTTTAACTCTAAAGATGTACCACAATTCATCTAAAATTTCGTAATAGTATTCAAGAATGGTGAGCATATACATTATAAATTAATCCGCTCCCAAATGTTCTTGTTACCTGTAATCAAAATGCTCTGCGAAATACCTCTCAAATATATCTTCCACACAAATGAAATACCAACTTGATGATAACATAATTTGTTAATGAAACTTTGTGTTATCAATAACATAATATTCAAATGTCTAAATAATATTAGTGTCCTACACAAAGCCCGACTTGAGACTAAATAACTCAGTAACACATTATTCTTGCCATTGGTAATGTAATGGATGGGCCAAGAGTTGCCATATTAAAACTTGGCGAGAACTTTCTGAATGAATGATTTATTTGTTTACACTACAGTGTGCCGATCACCTCGGTCTGCATCTCAGGGCCCCGTAATGCTGAGGAAGCGCCCCAGCGGCCTGTGCAATGCAATCCTGTGAAATGTCGGCCTTGGCCAGCACACTGAGTTCCAATGATGTCAGGATGGCTGTGCCAGCAACCGACACAGCGTTGCTCGGTGTGAGCAGCGGGCAGCCAGCTGTGTCCTTCTCCTCGCCGGCGTGGCTGAGATCACAGCGACGAACAAGTGCCTGCTATCCGGCGTCTGAATCTGCGGCCCTCACCTCGGGACGTCTCTAGTGTGTGTCTGGAGCCAAGACGACTGCCCGCGGTAGTGAGCCGAAGATTGGCCCGCCGCTGGCTGGCTGCGGATCCCGCATCAAACCAACGGACCACCATGGACTGTGACGAAGTCGCCCCATCTGTTTCTGCGTGTAGCCCAGCGGTGTGACATGCCCCGCCATCCAGGAGAGCTGACACACTTGAATCAATCCCGTTGGAAAACAACACCTATTTATACTTGGCTGTGCGCCTCTGTTTTGCCAAGCACATCACTTCGCGTCACGTATGCATAACACTTAGGTTGGCCAGTGGCCCTCTTCTGCCTGTGACTTGCGCCATGGAAACTGCTGGGTGCACCCTCTCTGGCAGTTCTATGCCTCTGTCGCCTGTACTTGTCTTCGCAACTGCTGGTATGCGTAACTTACTGCCATCTGGCCTGCACCTGGCTGTAACTCGTGCTGCGAATATCGCACAAAACTAACTTTCCCTATCCTAAACAGTGGTACTGCTACAGTAATATCGATGCACGACCATCTAAATGGCTGTCAACTGCATACTTTAAGCTTCACTGTCGATTCACTTCATATAACTTACCAACCAGCGGAGTAAATATTCAGAAAAATCCTGTTCCATTACAGTAATGCTCTTCAAGAAAACAAGCCTAATATTTTTATTCCAGTGCTCCTCCAGTGTATGATGGTAAAAATTCTTGTTAAAGAGTGCAAATCTTGTCTCTAAAGACACCGATGAATTTAACTACTCGCCTGTGATATAATCCTTGCCCAACTGATTATTGACAATCTCTTTCTTTGCTATCATTACAAACTATTTCTTAATATTAATTGTTCAAAGTCTCTTTATTTTCATAACCCGCTAATTATTCCTGTTATTTCCTTCGGAATGACTATATGTTTTTTAGATTGGTTTTGGGAACTTTATTTCTTTTGTAAATAATAGCCGTGTTTTAACATCTTGGTTATTCCACTAGCTTTAAAGGCTCTAATGTTTTGACAAATCTCTCTAATTTCGTAATTATTCCTTACTAAATTGTTACATTATTTTATCTTATGTTTTTCCTTCTTTCATCGGAAGATAGTAGGTAGGGTTCAATTTATTAACAAGTCGGAATATACTTTTCTTTTTCTTTGAGCGACAATATTTTCTCAATCTAGACACACGATGATACGTTACGAGTGCTGACACCTCCCTGACAAGCGGACTAAAGATCAGAAAAACAAGTAAAAATAAACCACTAAGTGCCACCGCCACTTAAACTCTGACCAAATATCACCAAACAAATCTATTTAACATCCTCCAACATTCTAATAGCCAACAGCAGTTGCAGTGTATCTAGTATTGCTGAATTAAATCACTTTAAATAGCCCTCAAATTAATCTTTACTATATTCAGATATCGACAGTCAAACTTCCGATGTGCGTTCACGTAAATAATCACTATATCACTCTCACGAAAAACTCTTAACATTGCTCTGTAAGCATAGGCTCTTTACTAATCAGTAAGTCAGGCGTCTCGGATGACTTACTAGTTGAGCAGTACTGTATTTAACAGATCACGGACTTGCTATATTTCTTGTGGCCAACTCCCGACTGCCCACTACTACTTCCGAACGATTGAGTCTTGAGCCGAAACTGAACTGTCGATCTCTCAAGCTCCAATCGTACTGACCTTAAGCCCTATGATAATTTCACTCGAAACGGTTTCCCAAACAAATGAACAGCGTTCCCTTCCATCAAGTTGTTATTTGCAGCGCCCACTGATGCTGGTGTGAACAGCTGCGCCGATGTTTATTTCGTGTGGCCCTGGATTCTGCCTTGCTGCAAATCACCTTCT
The DNA here is from genome assembly GCF_021461385.2 of Schistocerca piceifrons. Classification (NCBI taxonomy): domain Eukaryota; kingdom Metazoa; phylum Arthropoda; class Insecta; order Orthoptera; family Acrididae; genus Schistocerca; species Schistocerca piceifrons. The sequence goes on from NC_060141.1 coordinate 97,188,019, forward strand.
CACCACTGTACGACTGCATTTTGGCGCAATTACTACAAGATTAAACCAAACACATATCTACTTGTAACACACTCATTACGCTTTAATTCACTTACAGCTGACTACCATCGTGGTTGAGGCGACCAGTTCGAATATAAAATCGCTCATTGAAAATTCTGTAATTAATTTATTTAAAATTGTAAGATAAATATTACCACCTCGAAGAAAATGTGATTTTCTGGCTTCTATGTACATGTTATTTTGTGCAAGTGATTTACTTTGAATATTTGCACTTCCGTAGCGATTAAAATAATGTTTTTCATTGGTCATTTACATAAATAATCATTTGACATATACCTAAAAATGAAATGTAGATAGTCATTACCTGGGATGATTACGTGAGAACTAGGTAACTTTTACACCTTCATGCTATGTGCAGTTTGTGGCGTATTTATGGCTGTGGCATTTTTGCAAGCATAAACTCTGTCCGAACAGGCCTCGGAAGGCCAAACAGTGCTGACCGACCGCCGTGTCACCCTCACCCGACAGGCGTCACTGGTTGTGTATATGGAGGGGCAGGTGGTCAGCACACCACTTTCCCGGCTGTTATCAGCTTTCGTGATCGAAGACGCTACTCCTCAGTCAAGTAGCTTCCCAATTGGACTCACAAGTGCACCAAGCTTGCCAACAGTGCTCGAGAGCCCGGATGAACACCCATCCAAATGCTGTCCAAGTTCGACAGAGCTTAACTTCGGTGATCTAATGGGATTTTCATACAAGCAGAATTTGAAATGTAGCCTATTATGGTGTTTCCTGACGTCGTCAGCTTTCATTTGATATTTCATACGACGTGCTCGCTCCACTGGTTTAATTATTATTGGTTTCTATTGTCCAGTGGTGTATTCGTAACTAAAAACAGTAGCAGCTTTCTTAACATTTGTTCTAGAATCTTGCTTAACAAGTTGACTGCTACGAGACTGCTGGCAGCCACAGCAGAATCTCACTTCTGACACCATGGCCTGGCTTGCTGGAGAAACATCCATCACTATGCATGAGGCAGTCAACATGTTAAAGTTGCAACGAGCTCGTATCATGCCGCGATATTTTAGGTGTATTTGTTTTGCTGAGTTATTTTGGTAAGATCTGTGTCGTGGTTTCGGTGACAATGCAATATCCATCTCATATTTCATTCAGTCTAGTTGCCACTGTCACCACAATCCCCTCACACATGTGTGAATGGACCTACCCTGGACAATCCCACATCCACTCATCACTCTCCCTATCTGTGGCCAGCCTTGCCCAGCCACAACATTGACAGCCAGTCCATCAGCTCATGCTCCACAAGCCACTTACTCGTAACGTCACACAGCCTGACGACTTATCATTTCCGTTGCTGTCTTGGTTTAGAGGGTTTCTGAGTGAGTATAAGCAGTTGTGGAATCCAACACGCATAGGGTGATTATCGTCACACTAAAGTTCGTACTCATGAATCAGTATTCATGACTGATTTTCACTTTTTCACTATTTCCTTGAATGTTACACGCCAATCGTCGAGCACCAGGACCTCCACAACTCTTGTCATTTGCAGTTGGTCACAGACAGAGAGTCTTCCACATAGTTCTTTGTCATACGGGCTTGTCTAAGCACACTGGAAGCATCTGTGCCAACTAACAACTGCCTTAGACCACCAATTCAGGGTGGTTTGTTGCAGCGCTGTTCTCTTCAAAATCAAAAAACCAATTACTGCAGCGGTGACTAACGTGCTATAGCCCACCGTAGAAGTCGCAAGTAAAGTATGCCGTTTCTCTTAAAATGCGTGCCAGAAATTGCATTACAAGTACGCCATTTCTCTTTGAATGAGAGCCAGGAATTGCATTAAAAGTACATTTCTCTTCGAATGCACTCCGGTATGTAAATAAAATGGATGAAAACATATTTTGTAGCGCTTCCTCTGTGATATCTAGAAACCAATGTCGAGTGCTGAAATGATGGTCAGCTGTGCTGCTATCAACTCAGAGATGGGATGCAAATGTCTGTTGTCGACTTACGATACGGCGTCAATCCTTCCAGTACGAGGGATGCTACGTTGCACCAGGTCAACATTTTTCATCACAAGTGTGTTTTAAGTGTTATGCAAGTAACAAGCGCAAGTTGTCCTGCAACTCATGTTCGGCTACTTTGTCCCTAGACGTGTACATGGCTTTATAGTGAGATGACAAATGTCATCGGATAGCGATATGAACATATACAGATGGCGGTAGTACCGCAAACACACGGTATAAAAGGGCAATTCATTGGCGGAGCTGTCACTCGTACCTGTGTGAGGTTTTCGACGGGATTATGGGTGCTCTACGGAAATTAACAGACTGTGAATGCGGAAAGGTAGATGGAGCTATACGCTTGGAACAATCCTTTTCAGAAATCGTTAGGGAATTCAGTATTCCGAAATTCGCACTGTCAAGAACGTGACCAGAATACCAAATTTCAGGCATTACTTCTCATCACAGGCAGCAATGTATCACCAAGCATTATTGTCTCGAATCTACTCACGAAATGAAAATGGGAGACCAAAATTGTGCAAAATTCAAGTTTCTAAGACAGTGTAATTAAGAAGTCTACAAAATTAAAGCTGTCACAAAACCTAATAATCTGCAACGGAAGTTGAGTAAGAGCATATGGACTATCAGACCAATTGCGTGATTGGATTGAAGAGTTCCTAGATAACAGAACGCAGCATGTCATTCTCAATGGAGAGAAGTCTTCCGAAGTAAAAGGGATTACAGGTGTGCCGCAGGGGAGTATCGTAGGACCGTTGCTATTCACAACATATATAAACGACCTCGTGGATAACATCGGAAGTTCACTGAGGCTTTTTGCAGATGATGCTGTAGTATATCGAGAGGTTGTAACAATGGAAAATTGTACTGAAATGCGGGAGGATCTGCAACGAATTGACCCATGGTGCAGGGAATGGCAATTGAATCTCAATATAGACAAGTGTAATGTGCTGCAAATACATAGAAAGAAAGATCCTTTATCATTTAGCTACAATATAGCAGGTCAGCAACTCGAAGCAGTTAATTCCATAAATTATCTGGGAGTGGGCATTAGGAGTGATCTAAAATGGAATGACCATATAAAATTAATCATTGGTAAAGCAGATGCCAGACAGATTCATTGGAAGAATCCTGAGGAAATGCAGTCCGAAAACAAAGGAAGGAGGTTACAGTACACGTGTTCGCCCACTGCTTGAATATGTAAGTAGGCTGCTTAGGCTTTTATGTTGGTAACGTCACCTAGCGCTCTGTATGAAAATCACTTGCTGTGGTGTGTGCAGTCTGTGGCTGGTTTGCATTGTTGTTCCCTATTGTAGTGTTGGGGAGTTGGCTGTTTACAGCGCGTAGCGTTGCACAGTTGGAGGTGAGGCGCCAGCAGTGGTGGATGTGGGGGGAGAGATGGCGGAGTTTTGAGAGCCCTGGACGTGTGTCCATCAGAGACAGTAAATTTGCAAGACTGGATGTCATGAACTGCTATATATATATATATATATATATATATATATATATATATATATATATAATGACTTTTGAGCGCTATTAAGGTAAATACATTGTCTGCTCTCTGTCAAAATCTTTCATTTGCTAACTATGCCTATCACTAGTTAGTGCCTTCAGTAGTTTGAATCTTCTATTGAGCTGGCAGTATTTGCGCTCGCTGTATTGCAGTAGTTTGAGTAAGTGATTTGTGAAAGGTATAGGTTATTGTTTGTCAGGCCCATTCTTTTGTAGGGATTATTAAAGGTTAGTTTGCGTTGCGCTAAACATATTGTGTGTCAGTTTAGTGTTGATCAGAATAGGTAAAGAGCAAAATGTCTGAGTACGTTCAGTTCTGCTCAGCTGTTTGAAAATCAAATAATGTAAGAGGTTTATCAGCAAAGTCATTCATAAATTTTCTAAGGGGACGTTTCAAATACTGCTCACTGGTGTGGGATCCATACCAGATAGGGTTGATAGAAGAGGTAGAGAAGATCCAATGAGCGTGTGCTTCGTTACAGGATCATTTAGTAACTGTGAAAGCATTACGGAGATGATGGATGACTCCAGTGGAACACACTGCAAGAGAGATGCTCAGTAGCTCGGTACGAGCTTTTGTTGAACTTTCGAGAACATACCTTCACTGAGGAGTCAAGCAGTATATTGCTCCCTCCTAAGTATATCTCACGAAGAGACCATGAGGATAAAATCACAGAGATTAGAGCCCACACAGAGGCATAATGACAATCCTCCTTTCCACGAACAATACTAGACTGGAACACAAGGGAGAACCGGTAGAGGTACTCAAGGTACCCTCCGCCACACACCATCAGGTGGCTTTCGGAGTATAGATGTAGATGTAGAAGTTTCTATTTAAACAAACCTTGGTGTCCAGCAGTCTGTTTATTCATGTCTCTCTGCAATCTCATCCACCACACCTGGAAAACGCTAAGGAAATGAGCATTTCTTGGAATAACCGTGTGAGCTCTGGAAAAGGGCACCAAAGGTGTTGTTGACACAGTCAGACATGTTATACTGGTAAATAAAGGCACGACACCAACACTGCTAGTGTGTAGGCAGCAATTACTATAACACCACACCTTGCAACACCTAGTTTGATGACTTCGTCACTATATCTGCGTCCAGTCATGACTGGATGGACTGTGTCAGAATGAAATATATACATACATACAAACACACTAGTTTCCACAATTTTTTATTTAAAATATGAAGAAAATTGTTCACGATAAGGACATGTACCCAATCACTGGGTTAGTTGATGAAATAGCATGCATAAAAATGCCAACAACAACTTGGTTCAACACTGGAAAGCACAACATTACACCAAGTAGTTCCTCACAAACTTGCACAAAGGCACAGTCGCACCAAGAAACATAATATGAAGGCTGAGTTGTTGATAGTGCTGTTTCATCACTACTTTGCATTTCTTTGAGTGAAATTACTGATATTAAGTAAGGATTTAAATAGTACTAAAAAGCTTACCTTAATATTACCATAGTTTCTTCTCATTTCCTGTGCACTGTTTTTTCTATAGCCCTTGTGTGGCTTTCAGTTTTCTTTAATAGTTCATTAAATCTGTTTTCAGACATTCTAATAAAATTTAAAAAATTCTCTTTCTACTTGCAAAGTTCACAAAATGGTAGCAAACAAGCTATTCTCGGACCAGGACAGTAACACAGGTTTGGCAGCCTCCCAACTGATGATGCAACATGAATTTACTAACTTATTTACTTACCAACAAATTTGCTCATTTCGTTTCACATCACTATGCAGAGCCACATAAGTGTGTGACACATTCAGCATGCAAATGAGATGAAGTCCACCAACTGCCAGTTATATGGCTGGCCACTGTCTTGGTCACTGTACCCATGCCAGTTGCTGTTGGTAACTATCACCACAGTGGCGTGTCTGTGCCCTGTCTGCCACTACCGGCCATAAAACTGAGGGATAAAGCCACTCACCTACAGTCAGTCACAAACAAAGCTGATTGAATTAGGCTATTTTGTGCACCTGATGTCACACATTCTCTGGCAGTGAGTGAGTGTTTCGTAGTTTTCTGGGCGCTCTGTTTTCAACATTACAGCCAGTGTGACCATTAAAGCTCTAACATGCGTTGCGCTTAATATATATAACACACGAGAATTTCCATCTGTCAAAAAAATAATATTGCAAATGTGTGAAACTGTAACTTTTACAAGCAATATTACCTCAATGCAAAGGATATTTTACTTACACACAAATGTTGGCAGAAAATTTTTAACGGAATTTAGTGATATCGTTCCTTCAAGGGCACATTATTGAGACATATTGTTCAAATAAGAAAATCACCAGTCAGAACAATTTTTACTTGGGCAAAACATGGGTAATACAGATTCATACAAGGAAAGCATGTTGGAAAACAAGTGACGGTTCAGGTGGCTTTAAAGCCGCAGTTGGTAAAGGTGGAAAAATAATTGTACTTCACACTCATTCTGTTTCTGGAGACATGCTGCTGCTGCTGCTGCTGCTGCTGACAAGGTACCCACAGCAAGTACAAAAAAACTTCTCATGCTGTGGCTTGCAAGTGGAAAGATATACTGCATGCTGCCAACTAAGCTTGTGCTGAATTGTTGCACGTCATAATGCTTAATGGGCCTCGAATGCAGTACACAGAAAGATGGACACACAATTTTGCATTTGCCATTGTACGAGGGCCGTTCAGAAAGTAACCTCCGGTTGATTTAAAAAAATACACCAAGCTAAATAAAAATATTTTAATATATACATCTTACAACTACATCTTTGCACTATTTTTCTACATAGTCTCCATAGCGATTGAGGCACTTATCGTATCTGTTCACAAGCTTTGAAATTCCTTCTGCATAAAAATCACCCGCTTGTGCCTGGAGCCAGCCTGTGACCGCATCTTTGAGCTCTTCGTCATCAAACCGCTGTGACCCGAGCCATTTCTTCAAATGCATGAAGAGGTGATAATCACTTGGCGCCAGGTCTGGGCTGTAAGGTGGATGGTTGATAACGTCCCACTTGAAGGACTCAAGAAGGGCCGTTGTTCTGCGAGCAGAGTGAGGACGGGCGTTATCATGCAAAAAAACGATACCGGAAGTCAGCATACCACGGCGTTTGTTCTGTATAGCCCGTCGTAACTTTTTTATTGTTTCACAGTACACGTCTTGATTAATGGTCGTACCACGTTCCATGAATTCAACCAACAACACCCCTTTGGCATCCCAAAATACCGTTGCCATCAGTTTTCTGGCAGAAAAATCTTGCGAGGCTTTTCTTGGTTTGGTAGGCGAATTTGAATGTGCCCACATCTTTGATTGTTCTTTTGTCTCAGGGTTCACGTACTTAATCCAGGTTTCGTCACCGGTCACGATTCTGTTTAACAATGGTTCTCCTTCGTCCTCATAACGTGACAGAAAGTCTAATGCAGAGGCCATTCTTTGAGTTTTGTGGTGGTCGGTAAGAATTTTGGGCACCCATCGTGCACAGAACTTACGGTAACCCAATCTTGCTGTCACTATCTCGTACAAGAGAGTCTTAGAACTCTGTGGAAAACCAGTAGACAACTCCGACATTGAGGAACGTCGATTTTCACGAAGTTTTGCATCAACTGTCTGAATGAGTTCGTCAGTCACCAATGATGGTCTACCACTCCTCTCTTCATCATGAACGTTTTGTCGTCCACTTTTAAATAAACGTACCCATTCACGGACAACTCCTTCACTCATAACTCTTGGTCTGTACACGGCACAAAGCTCACGATGAATAGCTGCTGCAGAATATCCTTTGGCTGTAAAAAACCTTATGACAGCACGCACTTCACATTTGGCGGGGTTTTCTATTGCAGCACACATTTCAAACTGCCACAAAAACTAAACTAGCGCAGGTACGACGTTCACTCGACCACGGCTTGATGCCGACTGACCTGTTGAGTGCGTGAACGCACAGATGGCGTCGCTACTCCCCCCACAACCCGCACTGTGACCAATCGGAGGTTACTTTCTGAACCGCCCTTGTATCACTGCCACAGTCTGATGGGGCTTATGTGGGCAGCTGCCAACACATAAAGGCTTTTGCATGAAGCACTTGGCAGCAAAACAACTTCATCACAGGCTAAAAGGGTTCGGCATGCAGAGTGGCTACATGAGGACGATATGGAGAGGCAAATTTTAACTGATGAACAGCTTGATCCCATCATCACCACTCTAAGATCAGCCAAAATCAGAAACAGACATAAACTGCAGCAATGTAGCTGACAATTGGTTCGACTGAATATTATGGAAAATATGGGGTGTGCAGACACACAATATTCATGTTGTCTTTTCTGGTTTCGGTAGCCTCTCTTCAAGATTTTCAGTTGTACAACTAATACTGGGATATATTCTGACTTTTGCCACTACAATAAAAGTCATTTAGATCAAAAGGTTACACTTTATTTTAAAGCATCTTTACGGGTCAGTTTTTTAGCTGCTGCATTGAGTAGCACGCTAATTCAGAATCTACATTACACACACACACACACACACACACACACACACACACACCTATAACTGGCTGAGTAAGTCAGCTCTAATGTAAGAGGAAGGCAAAGGTGTAGCACCTCAACTGAGGTGTTCAAAACAGTCTTTGGATTAATGACATGTTTACTTTATTACATCATTTCTATACATTGTTCTACACACATATGTTTGAGTTCTAGCACACAATATATTTTAGTTTTCTTCTTTTTATGAATCAACAATTCGCTTTTCTGTACTTCGATCAAAACAAAGTTGATTAAGTTTGGAACTGGCAACACTGCAATTCCCATCCTATCCTCCACCTGCTTCCCAGTGATGCCATATCATTTATCATTCTGAAGGAGTCAGCATTTAACTGATATTGACTCTTCCATCAATACCAGTTTATACTTTACAACAGTGTCCTATAAGTCGCTAATTCATGTAAATTCTAGGTAGTAACTTCAGTTCTGATCTCACTAGAAAAGCCAACACTCAAACCTTTCATTTACCGTTGAGATATACACAAGGTGAGACGTTTCTAGTGTCACAGCCATTTTGCTCTGAAACGAAGGGGGAAATCAAAACTGTTTTCATACAAAATTTGCGGTATTCGTAAGGGGACATAAGAGTCACAATGCTCAATGTTTTTCAGTGTCAAATTACTTTTAAAAAAAATAGTATAGTGTATTTCCTTCTATGGAAATGGAAAGGGCACTCAATTTTGAGTATAAATGTTGTCGTATGTTTATCTGCTAGTGATATTGGATAAATAAGACAGCAAATGTTTTTCACAAACTATGACTTCTCTCTTCCTACTTTTATTTTGTTATTGATATTCAATGAGCAAAATTAATTTGTTTAAGTAAGCTGGTTTGTTGATCTTTTAGTTGTATTCTCATTACAATACTCATTTGTTTACATATTTGTTCACATCGGTAGGAGTGTATCCAAAGCCAATTTAAACCTCATAAGAACTGTTTTGTAATCATGGATGCTCAATACATGATTAATGAGAGAATTGATACGATTTACATTTATGGTTAAGTTCGTAAGAATGTTAGATCGGCTGGCAACTTACAAGGAGAACGGTACCCTGAAAGAATACAGCCACCTGTAAGAAATGTTCAACGACTTGTGAACTTATCCTCTGAATCTGGAGGTGTTGCAACAAGAGAACATTATCAAAGAACTGCTACTGGGGAAAATTTGGAAGTCACTGTATTTGCTGCATTTACTGTTAATCCACACATAAGTTCCCGTCAACTGGAACGTGATTCAGGAATTTCGCAAAGGAGTGTTCTTCTAATAATTACACATAATAAATTCAATCCATACCACATTAGTCTACACCTAGCCCTTCATGGGGATGATTTCCAGAAGCCTGTTGAATTTTAACAAATGGCTCTAGTACAAATTGAAACTGAAACATTATCAAACATTTTATTTTCCGATGAGTCAACATTCACCAATCATGTTCAAGTGAACCAACATAATATGCATTATTGGTCAATGGAAAATCCAAGGTGGTCACAGGAAGTTGAGCATCAGAGGCAGTGGAACATGAATGGTTGGTGTGGAATTCTGGGATTACGCATCACTAGACCATACTTCATTGAAGGTAAACAGAAGGACCTGTCCATTTGCCTGCTTGCTCTCTAGATCTCATGCCCCCAGAGTTTTTCTCATGGGGATACATGAAGCACAAAGTTTATCAAGAAATGCCAACACAAAAATCTATGTCGACAAGTTAGGAACATCTGTGCAGAAATCAGCAAAAAAATATTCAGGCGTGTTCCACTGTCTTTTGAAATGTGTTTTCAGAAATGCGTCAAAGTTAATAGTCAAAACTTTGAGCATTTACTAAACTGAAATTCTTTGCAATGTGATCATGAATTATGGGCATGCAGTGTACGAGTTCTGCTCAAAAAATTCCAGAACTTCGTCCACAATATTTTTCTAGGCACACCTTGTATTTACTGATCATGGTGTCCTTCGAATTACTCTCCTCCACAATTGATACACCTTTCCCAACACCGTTTCCATTTGCAGAAGCAGTCTCGGTACACTTCTTGCTGGATAGCGTGAAGTGTCATCTGTAAATTTTCTTTTGCCTGGTCTGTCATAAATCATCTTCCTTTCAATGGGGTTTTCAACTTTGCAAACAAAAGAAGTCCACAGTAGCCGAGTCTGGAGAGTCCGGAGGATGAGGCAGCACAGGGATTTCGTTTTTTGTGCTACAGATATGCACCAACAGGGATGAATGTCTGGGTGCATTATTGTGATGCAAGAGTCATGAATTGTCTCACCACATTTCAGGTGTTTCCTTCTTACAATTAACACATCCCAATTGTACCACTGATTAACAGTTTGTCCCCGTGGCACGAATTCATGATGAACTAATTGTTCTAGTCAAAGAGAACTATCAGCATGGTTCTCACATTTGACCTGATCTGACCTGACGAGCTTCTTATGGTCTTGGAGAATCTTTCCAAACTCATTGTGAATACTGAAAAAGCTATTCGCAAACTGCAAGGCAACTGGTCTTGACCCATTAGCTATGGGGCGAACTTGGCGGCAACACAAATGTATTTCAAGATATCATGTCAGGATTTCATGACATGATTCACCTGCAAGTCACATTCTCCTGCAGTCTCTCTAACAGACAGTTGCCAACTGGAATGCACAATTTCATTGATATTCCTGACATGAGCATCGTCAGTAGACGTCGAAGGGCATTCTTCAACTTCTATCCGGCCATATTTAAACCGTGTGAAGCATTCGTTGCATTGAGTATGGCTGAAGCACTCATCACCATAGGCTTCCTGCATCATTTGAAGCAGCTTTCTTAAAGGCATCAATAGATGTCTCTGTTGTCAAGGTATCACCGTGACTGCTAAGTTATTCTAGCAGACGAATTAAAGAAGTTCTACATGTTCACCTGATTCACTCATTGCAAATCTGGAAGCCATTGCTGTCTTTTCTTTCCTTGAAAGTGAGGAACTGTCAACTAAATATTTGTTATTTACCCAGTTGTATGCATTACAAAAAGTACCACAGCAGTTCCTCACCCACTGGTAGATGAATGTGCTAGTTGTTCGAAATATGTTCTAATTTGTATGAAAAATTATAATTCACTGACAGAAAAGTAAACTTCTTTCTTTCTCTTGAAAGTAACTGAAATAATGAGAAAAATTCAGCAGGAATGTGTGTGTACCACTCCTACAATATATATCGTCTGCATATGTGCGGTATTTTTCAGACAATGAAAGGTATTTTGTTTTTACTAGATAGTTCACATTTCCATGTATCATTCTTTTTTCGGAAATTATTGACAATGACAAGTCCCAGAAAGTGGAGGTGAACAATAAAATTTTTGCTGGTAGCACAAAGCAAACCAGAATAGTTGTATTCGTTATTCCATCTGTTCATCCACCACTGCAAACATTACTCACACACCACAGTGCTGATGTAAAAATGATAACTACGTCCTGTGTCATATGCTTTGTGAAACTTTTAACACCAGTAACTCATAACCTGACATTTAATATCAATAAATTGTACCTTTTCAAGAGATCCTCAATGTGCTAGTGTTTCAGAGCAACATTTATTTAAAGCACATTAGTTAAAATGTGTTTATAATTTAGAAAAAAACACCAAATACAAGCACCCAGGTGCTTTAGACCATTTATGCCTTTGAAAGGAGCACAGCTACAGTACCTCTCGTAATGTATACGCAAATAAAGGCACATCCATCATTGAAAGAAACACCGCGATATCATTTCTTCCTCGAGTGCTGGTTCTACAAGTTTTCCAAGAGAGCTTCTGTTAAGTTTGGAAGGTAGGAGAGGATGTACTGGCAGAAGAAAGCTGTGAGGACGGGTCGTGAGTCACGCTTGGGTAGCTCTGTTGGTAGAGCACTTGCTCCCGAAAGGCAAAGGTCCCGAGTTCGAGTCTCAGTCCGGCACACAGTTTTAAACTGCCAGGAAGTTTCAGTTGGAGTATAGTTTCACAATTGAGGAAGTAACAACAATAAAGTTTAATAATGGCCAAAGCAAACGTTCTTCAATTTTGTGTGGTACATTGCTGAGAAGCAAAACCTCTCAAAACATTGAAATTTATTTGCCAGTGAAACAAACAAACACCTCAAACAATATTTACAAGGGAATAAATAGAACCTGTTTACCATATCCATTATGTTTCTTTTGCTTACATGTCTAATGTAATTAACCACTGTATTTTTCTCATTCATTCGAGCTGGCTTTTTTACTTAAAATGATGTTTAATGAAAACTGCTTCAACTAATAATGTTCTTTATGCGCAATGTGGACATCAGTTATATTCTGTTTTTGTAAATCCTAAAAAAGTTTTTCACTTTCAGATGTCTGTAAGGACACTTAAAAAAAAGTCGCCATGTAACATTTGAAATCTGTAATGAAAACAAAGCACAATAATATGATAGAAATTAACAAGACACAAAATTCACAACTATAACATAGTATATGCAATGATAGCAGGTTAACTACCAATTTTAGCAGACCATGACACCATCACAACTTTCTTCCCGAGAAACACTGACGTGACACGATAGTCACTTGAAGGAAAGAGTGAATGCCACCATTTGAAATGCACTCTGAAATGTTTTTTTGATGTGATGTGACCGCCAGTATGAATTTGCCTTAATGTGTTTGATTTGGTGTCTAAACAGCACGAATTTTTACTTCCAAAAACTTATTGCAATTTAATTATGTCAGCAATGTATGCTCTTTGTAGCTCATGAAAATAATAATTTTTGAGTACGTGCCTGACGACAACAATGAATCAGAATTGTGTGTGGTATTTCTTTCTTTTCCATCCTTTAAATTCAGTTCTCTATGATTACTTACTCTTGATGTTTTCAGTCTCATGTGATCTCGCCTTTATGCATCTCACACTGAATTACTTGCATAATAAAGTAGTAAAATAATGTGGTTATTTAGCTCACAACTGAAACTTACATACATAATAAACAATGGAATCTGCTTTCAGTAATTGTAAAGCCTTCTGACAGTGCTAACACACACATGCGAGGTTGTGAAAACAACATCCACACCTCTCAAATGTATCCAGAAACTATCATTAAAATTCTCATGAAATATTACTTTATCCTCCAATTCCCAATCTAATTATCTGAAGACTGTTCATTAATCCTTTCTCCCTATTTAAACATTTTTGTCCGTAAGTGTAAGCATTCAGATCCCCTCTTCACTTTTGAGTTAATATTTAATACTTTTAGCAGCAAGATGCTTTGAGAGCTTGTGATTTTTTAGAATACTGATACCAAGTGTTAGCATTCTCTTTTTGTTAGTGTATGGTTCCCCATTATTGTTACTGTGGTGTGCATACTGTAAGACCTTCGGTACACACACCATCAGATTATTTGACTTGTCGCTCTAACGAAGTAGGTGAGTGTCAGCAATACGTCTCATAGTCTTATCGTGGCATGTTTATCTTCTGCCGTTAGGTCAGACGATAGAAATGCCACTTGCATGCTTAGAGTAGCAGATTGACAGTGACCAACTTTAAACAGAACTTTATTATTTTCACACACATTTATTAAAATAATAACAATCATAAACCTTACTTAACTTGATTCTGGATGCTATTTACAATTGGCAATCTGAAGTTCCTTTGGTCTTGGTACGTTAATCTTATTCTCACATATCTCTGATACTTGACAAAGGGTCTATACATTTCTCTTCATGGCTATGTACAGAAATATGATAATCTTATTAGGTGCAGACTGAAACTTGACTATAGACTGGTTCAGACTAATGCAGACTGGTACAGACTAATGCATACTAATGCACACTGACTAATCGGAGGTCTGTACACTCCTTATAATACCTCACGCATTCATGTATCACTGCGTGAGTGTGATCCGCGAGGAGAAAAGGTTCTACGTTAGCAGCAATCTCATTGGCTCGTTACATATTAATACGCAGATCGGCGGAAGCAGAATTTGGTCTGTCTCTATGACAGTGCCATCTCTTAGTGCGGAGACAGACGAGCGCTGCGCCTGCGCTGTTGTGCTTAGCAGGGCGCGCTCTAGTGGGAAAGATGTGTATGCGCTGACTATGCGGAACTATGTACACAACAGTTATGCATTGTCCTTGATTCATATACATAGGTTTGTGTGTCAATCTTACCATGGTTTGAGTTATGAATTATTCTTGTCTTGTACTGATTTCTTATTGTATTATAGGAACTGTATTCTTATTTAGTGCCAGCATCAGAAATTATGACATGTGTATAGAACCTTTTGATTAGTATTTTGATTAGTATTTTGATTAGCATTCTGTACCTTACTTTTGTACTTTAAATACAAAGTCACACCTAATGTTTCAACTTATGTTTTTCTAATTCTTTAGTTTTCTTCCAGTTACATCTTTCCATAACATGTAGCATAGAGACGGCATGATTTATTACTGAGTAAATTCTGTTTACATCAAGATTAGCGATTATTGGTGACAAAAGTTACGGGACACCACCTAATATCGTGTCAGACTTCCTTCTGCCTGGCACAATGCCCAGTGACATGGCTCATTGTCATCCACAAAAATTCCATCGTTGTTTGGGAACATGCAGTCCATGAACGGCTACAAGTACCCAAACATCTAGAGAATCCAGTTCATTCCATATAAATACAGCCCACAACATTATGGAGCCACTGTCAGGGGTCTGCACAACACTCTAACCCCGCCATCAGCTCTTCCCAACAAACTAGGTCTCACCTGACAAAGTTAAGGTTTTCCTATAATCTAGGAACAAACAGATGCAGTCAACTCCAGGAGAGGCCCTGGAGGAATGTAATGCTGTTAGCAAAGGCACTTGTGTCAGTCATCTGTTGCCATAGCCCATTAACACCAAATTTTGCCACACTGTCCTAAGGGATATGTTTTTTGTACACCCCACAATGATTTCTGCAGTTATTTCGTGTAGTGTTGCGTGTCTGTTAACAGTGACAACACTGCAAACACAGCTGCTCTTGGCCGTTGCGTGAAGGCTGTTTGCCACTGTGTTATCTGTGGTGAGAGGTAATGCCTGAAATGTTGTATTATTGGCACACTCGTCACTGTGGATTGCAGGTTATTCGATTCCCTAATGATTTCCAAAATGGAATGTCCCATGCATCTAATACCAACTACCATTCTGTGTTCAAAGTCAGTTAATCCTGTCACGTGGCCATAATCACAACAGAAACCTTTTCACATTAATCACCTCAGAACAAGTGACAGCTCCAACAGTGCACTGCCATTTTATAACTTGTGGAAGCAGGACTGCTGCCATCTGTATATTTGCACATCACTACCTCATGACTTGTCACCTCATTGTAATACACCAGTACAAATGTTAACAATATTTGTGTACCTTGTCAGCATCTTTGTATTATGTATTTTCCATTTACCAATTTCAAGCATTCATCATCAACTAGCATCCACCTCTTCTCCATTCAGTTCTTTATTATGTGAAGATTTGATCCTGATAATCATAGTCATCTGTAATGCCTACACTGACGGTCCAAAATGTCCGTACATGATTCCTTAATAGGGGCAGCAGCATTTACAGTAGTTGTAGGAGCAACAGTCTGGATGATTTTACTGACCTGACCTTGTAACAATAATCAATATGGCATGACTATGTCGGTACTGCCAACGGCTGAAAGGGGGAAACTACAGCCACTATATTTCCGAGGATATGCAACTCTACTGAATGGATAAAATTGTCCTCCTTTAGAATATCTGGACTGGATTTATTGAAAACAATATAGTCATAAAAAATACTCCTCTAACATTCCATGAATCATGTGGAATGTCAGATCACACAATAGCATAATTGGGTAGGTAGATTACAGAATTTGGAAAGATAAGTAGATAAGCAGAAATACAGTGAGAATTGGTAAGATACAGTGATAGAATTGATTTCTGGCCAATTGAGAACAAGGCTGCCAACACAAAATTAAATAGTCTTAATTTTAAAAAAAATTACAAATGTGATATTCAACTGTGATCAGTACAGTGAACGTATTTTTTGTAGCTCAGACAGATGCAAGGACAAGACCCATTGTATTTGTACAAGTATACTTAGTATACTTTACACGCCTACTAGTTCTGCAGAGGATCATGATGATGATGATATTAAGAAACTCTGATGTAAAATATCTACTAAGCGAGATGAAAATTTCATTGTGATGGGGTCCTGCAATTAAGTGTTAGGAAATTGAGGACAGCTAAGAAAACTGTACATTTCAACAGACATAAAAAGATGTTATGATATAACACTTAAATTATTATCTCTGTAATGTACTATTATTGAGAAGACCACAGACAGTCTGACTTGTGAATGTATTTTCATGCCAACAGTCTTAGTGCACATGTAAAAAGCGTGTTAGAATATTGGTTTGTAGCGATTTATGTGCAAGATGTTCACAATGGTAACAGTTAACATAATTTACATTATTTCATGATGTACAGAGCGTCATATTTGTTTGATGTTACACACATTGTGCTTCATTTTTGTATTCTTTTAGCTTTTGCAGTGCCAGTTGACAATGGCCCAAAAGGACTGAAATTGCAATTGTAAAATAAATAATCATCATAAAATTGGAGCTTTATCTTTCATTTTTAACATCATCTTGGATGCCATTGGGAACACAACTAAAAACACTGGGTTCATCTTGCATATTAACATGATTTTTTTCTCTTGCACAGACAGATGTTTGCAGTTTCCTGCTCTAAACTAGAACTTGAAATTAATATAAAACCTCCTGTATGGTCTCACTTGATGTTACTGCCTTCAATACTACACCAACACCCAACAACACTAGAGCTATTTGAAGTCACTCTTGGGGCAAGCGAGCTTATAGGAAATTGCTTCCTACAGTTCACATGAAACTTGTCACAAGGAAATCAATTTCCAATTTCTGAAAAAAGTTTTGTACATCATCAATATATACGGGCAATTTCTACACCGGTAGCTGAGTGGATGACGCATTGCTGTTCCCAAGCAGGTCACCAATAGCTTTTGTACACTGCCTGATAAGGAAGGTGAAGTACCCAGGAGGGGGCGAGGAAACAAAATGAAACTTCACTTGTTGAAGGTTCTGTGATGTTATTTCACTGATTACATAATCAAATCAAATTTACAAAGAAATTAGCAGTGTTAGTCCACTTATCAGTATGACACTGCACACCCTCTGACCTGTATTCATGCACTGATTTGGTTGGGAAGGGTGCCATAAAGTAGTTGTATCCCATCGTGAGGCAATATGGCCCACAAATGTTGCAACTATCCTAGATACTGGCACTGGATAGATTGATGTCTGCATTGGTACACACTTGTTCAGTCAGGGAACTTGCTGGCCACAGGAGTACCTTAACATCATGCAGACAGTTCATAGTGACATGTGCCACATGTACATGAGTGTTGTCCTGTGGAAAAATGGTACCACAATCCTGTCACATGAAAGGTGACCACGAGGATGCAGGGTATCAGTTACGTACCATTGCACCATCACAGTTCTCTCAATCACTAGCAGCCATGACAGAAGACATATCTGATGGCCACCCATAACAGGATGGATGAGTAATACTTCTGTGCCTTTCCAACATTGGATGAAAGCGATCTTTTTCCAGGCTGTCTCCATACTTGGCAATTTTGTTCACTGGGGTAGTGTACAAGCACAATTAATCACTGAACACAATATGACACCGTCCATCAACAGTTGCACTTCACTGTCACAGTACCAATCCAAATGCAGTCATTTGTGTTGTGGTGTAAACAGCAGCCTAAGCATGGGATGGTAATCTAGTCTGACTGCTCCTAGTCTCTGTCCAATGGTGCAGAAAGAACAGAATGTTGCAGAGTCCATTGATTTTTCTCATATTACAAACACAGATGTGAAGAGGTTAAGATGCACTTGGTGAAATGATTTACCCTTGTGCTGGTCAGACATGCTTGACTGGAGTCCGCCTGCTTAGCTGGGTGGTAACATGCTCGCCTCCCATACAAATGGGCCCAGGTTCAAATCCCAGCTGGGTTGGAGATTTTCTCCACTCGGGGACTGGGTGTTGTGTTTTGTCATCATCATTTCATCCTCATCACCAGTGCGCAAGTCACCCAACGTGGCGTCAACTGAAATAAGACTTGCACTTGGGGATGAACTTCCCCAGATGGAACCTCCTGGTCAACAATGCCATACACTCATTCCATTTCATGCTTGACTGGATTCTTGTTGACAAATATGCCTGCTCTCATGTTCCCCTGTAGTCCAACACTAGGCCACTATCATAACCGAGTGCTCTACAAATCTGGATATTGCACTATTCAATCAGCCAGCCAAATGGAGACCCATGAAGATGCTCTTTTCAAACACTGTCAGGTACTTTATAAAGCTTTCACACATGATTATGCATGATCATCATCATGATCACTCAAGATCTGATGATGTTCCCACACTTTACATATCCTATTCTCTTCATCCAATCATGGAGGACAGATAAAAACAGCAATGTGTTAAATTTCACAAGATTTAATTATAGTTAACACACATTGGGAGGCAGGGTTTCCTGCTCTAAACTTCATTTTGAAACTTGCTTAACTGGTGTTAATATTTGTTTTGACAGCAATAAGGATTCAAGTATAAAAATAAAAGTTTACAGCCAATAGACAATGAGAATTAAATCTGAAAACATCAAACAAAAAACTTCGTGGTTCAAAGGGTAAACCTTCTTGCTGAAACCATTCTTTTCTGTATCCTGGACAATAAACAAATACTGGAGTAAACAGAAGATAAAATTGTATCAATGTATTTGAAATAACTTTTTGGAAAATTAGCATATATGTTGGTCAATTGCAAATATTTATCATAATAACATAATCACTCAAAAATATTTTCTGCTAAAATAATAGCCAAACAATTTATTGCCGAATACCTCATAAAAGACAATCTAAAAAATCTGCACATGAAGACCGCAACGGAGCAAATCTGAAAATAAGGAAAACAAGCATCTGAAATAAGCCAGATTACCTCATTTCTCACTCTCTGTTTCGTAAACACTTGCACTCCCACAAGAACAATTAGATCTTAATACAGAAAATACTGCAATAAACATTTGTACATTTTGTCAAATAAGACAAGTACAGTTCATTTTAATACATAACAATGCATTATTGGAAATGAGATTTAATATCTTAAAATCAGTTACATGAATAAAAATGCTCTTAACACGGACTATGGAAAAATACTACTTTTTTCTTTCTGCAATCACAAAGTGGTCTTCATAGTTATTCCCATTTCTTGAAACAGCAGAGAGGTTAGTGTATAAATTCCAGGAATGGGAAGGTGACCCACGTACGGACCAATTTTGCCATTCTAAGTGTATAGAATGAAAGCACACTGGCTGATCTGGTTAGTAGGATGAATTTTTACATATATCTTATCTACGGTACTTCGATTCTAACTCTAGTTTGTGTACTTATTTACAGCAATCTCAAAAAGTAACATCTGCGATAAATTAGTGCTTCAAAATAACCTAATACACGGTCCAGTTAGATTAATGTGACCACTGCCTATGTTCAATGTCAACATGCAATAAGCACTTTTAGACTGCAGGGGACACCACCAGCAGTAGAGGGGATATAAAGTATGCCAGGAGGGCGTGGAAAACATTGCAGTCATTGTCAAAGCAGAAACGAAGCAATTTATCTGGCATCCAATGGCATGATCACTGGTTTCCAGGCCAAAGGTGGAAGCATTTCTGAAATGGCTAAGTTTGTAAACTGTTCTTGTGTCACTTTGGTTAAAGTATACCATTCATGGCAAAACAGCACTGCCCAAAATCAGAGTTGAAGCAACTGTGGTGCAGCACAGGTACATACACATGTAAGTGGTGGGCAACTGATCACCCATATGGACAATGAGACTACTGACAATGCCTCCCAAATGACCATTCAGTGGACATTGTTGCAGTACATGGGCCTCCACAGCAGGCACCTGGTTCAAGCATCCATGCAGACTACTGTTTATCAGCAATGAAGACAGAAATCGGCATACCAATACTGCCACTTCTACATCTACATCTACATCCATACTCCGCAAGCCACCTGACTGTGTGTGGCGGAGGGTACCTTGAGTACCTCTATCGGTTCTCCCTTCTATTCCCTCTCGTATTGTTCGTGGAAAGAAGGATTGTCGGTATGTTTCTGTGTGGGCTCTAATCTCTCTGATTTTATCCTCATGGTCTCTTCGCGAGATATACGTAGGAGGGAGAAATATACTGCTTGACTCCTCGGTGAAGTTATGTTCTCGAAACTTCAACAAAAGCCCATACAGAGCTACTGAGCGTCTCTCCTGCTGAGTCTTCCACTGGAGTTTATCTATCATCTCCGTAACGCTTTCGCGATTACTAAATGATCCTGTAACGAAGCGCACTGCTCTCCGTTGGATCTTCTCTATCTCTTCTATCAAAATCTGGTACGGATCCCACACTGCTGAGCAGTATTCAAGCAGTGGGCGAACAAGCGTACTGTAACCTACTTCCTTTGTTTTCAGTTTGCATTTCCTTAGGGTTCTTCCAATGAATCTCTGTCTGGCATCTGCTTTACCAACGATCAACTTTATATGATCATTCCATTTTAAAAATCTGAGGGTGCAAGGTCACAAGAATAAGGTTGGTGCAAAATGACTTCCCAATCCAACTCCTGTATAATGTTTTTTGTCAGTCTAGCAGAATGAGGGTGGGTATTATTGTGAGCATCACTTCACACAATCTTCCTGGTCATTTTTTTGGACCGTGTCCACAAGATGCCTCAACCATTGACAATAAATGTCAGCACCGATGGTTACACCTCAGGGAAGCAATTTGCAATATACCACACTGTCACTGTGCCGCCTGATGCATAACAATCTTCTGTGACTGTGCAAAGGTCTTTCAACGGAGAGTTGCCATTTTGTTTGGGCTCAACCACTCCTTTCTTTTCCTTACATTTGCATAACACCTGTAATGATATAGCATAGAAATGGTCAGTGTTGTTCACAAGCCAAGTGATGATGAGCAAACAGAGATGCACACATGACCACCTGCTGATTTTTGTGATTTTGGGTTAGAGCACTTGGCATCCACACACCCATTTTTGATCCTTCCACACTGCATGCAAATGTCACAGGGTGATGGAATCATCACAGTTCATCATCTTTGCCAGTTCTCGAGTCCACTGACCAAGATCATTGTGGATTAATTCATTTAAACAACATTCATCAAACCCCGAAGGTGTTTCTGACCCTAGAGAATCAGTGTCAAAACGATCCTCCTCAAAACAAGAAAACCATTTTCCTGGCATGCTCTGTCCAATGGCACTATCTCCATACAGGGCACAATATTTCTGGCTGCTTCTGCTGCTGTTACCCCTCTACTGAAATCAAACAGAAGTGCATGTCGGACACACATTGATTTCTCCACTTGGCATTCCATTTTATAGCATCCACAGCTCCAGTCACTATCCCCAACAGTGAACTACATGTGAAACATAACAACCAATAGACAAACCCATAGCAACCACAATATTAACATGCAAAACAAAAATACTATAAACTTATGCACCAATCCCTAATACTAAACTGCTAGAAGCTAATCCAGTTACATTTGCAGATTGCCTATTTAATGACTTCCAAGGGCAACAAAATTTTGATTTTTAAGTATTTCATGAAATTACAGACTGAATTTAAAAATCTTAAGTTAAACCTTTAACACGATAAGACAAGTATTCAAGTTAGAAACTGTGTGTATGTATTGCAGCAGTATAATTTGCATTGCTTAAATTACCCAAACTATATTATTCCAGTACTCAAGAATGAGAGCACTTAGAAATGTCCAACAAATTTTACACATAATTTCAAACCTTTCTGAAACTTTTTCTCATTGACACTCCCCACAAAATAATGAAAGAAAAAAAGATTATTAAAATTATCCCTAGCTATATTTCCGCTATCATGCAGTAAAACTTCAGCATCAGGCAAAGACATTTTAATTTATTATTTCTTTCCTACCAGCTCTAGTCACAACAAATTTTGCAAACACTCTCCACTGAAGGCACCTGCAAAATTATATCACTGTATAACCGCTTTCAGCTGAAGTTTGATTGTTAAGAATCAGAGGTTTGGTGGAAGGGGGGGGGGGGGGGGGGTGTAGTTACTGGTTTTATCACATCTGGCACATACCTATTCAGAAAGAGAAAGTGTTTAAGAATGCACTTGCAGCTGTAAGTGATGCTATGGTGTTATGCCAACTGTCAGCTTGCTGAAGGGACTGTACAAGATGTTGTTGTTGTTGTGGTCTTCAGTCCTGAGACTGGTTTGATGCAGCTCTCCATGCTACTCTATCCTGTGCAAGCTTTTTCATCTCCCAGTACCTACTGCAACCTACATCCTTCTGAATCTGCTTAGTGTATTCATCTCTTGGTCTCCCTCTACGATTTTTACCCTCCACACTGCCCTCCAATACTAAATTGGTGATCCCTTGATGCCTCAAAACATGTCCTACCAACCGATCCCTTCTTCTGGTCAAGTTGTACCACAAACTTCTCTTCTCCCCAATCCTATTCAATACTTCCTCATTAGTTATGTGATCTACCCATCTAATCTTCAGCATTCTTCTGTAGCACCACATTTCGAAAGCTTCTATTCTCTTCTTGTCCAAACTATTTATCGTCCATGTTTCACTTCCATACATGGCTACACTCCATACGAATACTTTCAGAAATGACTTCCTGACACTTAAATCAATACTGGATGTTAACAAATTTCTCTTCTTCAGAAACGCTTTCCTTGCCATTGCCAGCCTACATTTTATATCCTCTCTACTTCGACCATCATCAGGTATTTTGCTCCCCAAATAGCAAAACTCCTTTACTACTTTAAGTGTCTCATTTCCTAATCTAATACCCTCAGCATCACCCGACTTCACTCGACTACATTCCATTATCCTCGTTTTGCTTTTGTTGATGTTCATCTTATATCCTCCCTTCAAGACACCATCCATTCCGTTCAACTGCTCTTCCAAGTCCTTTGCTGTCTCTGACAGAATTACAATGTCATCGGCGAACCTCAAAGTTTTTATTTCTTCTCCATGAATTTTAATACCTACTCCTAATTTTTCTTTTGTTTCCTTTACTGCTTGCTCAATATACAGATTGAACAACATCGGGGAGAGGCTACAACCCTGTCTTACTCCCTTCCCAACCACTGCTTCCCTTTCGTGCCCCTCGACTCTCATAACTGCCATCTGGTTTCTGTACAAATTGTAAATAGCCTTTCGCTCCCTGTATTTTACCCCTGCCACCTTTAGAATTTGAAAGAGACTATTCCAGTCAACATTGTCAAAAGCTTTCTCTAACTCTACAAATGCTAGAAACGTAGGTTTGCCTTTCCTTAATCTTTCTTCTAAGATAAGTCGTAAGGTCAGTATTGCCTCACATGTTCCAGTGTTTCTACAGAATCCAAACTGATCTTCCCCGAGGTTGGCTTCTACTAGTTTTTCCATTCGTCTGTAAAGAATTCGTGTTAGTATTTTGCAGCTGTGACTTATTAAGCTGATAGTTCGGTAATTTTCACATCTGTCAACACCTGCTTTCTTTGGGATTGGAATTATTATATTCTTCTTGAAGTCTGAGGGTATTTCGCCTGTTTCATACATCTTGCTCACCAGATGGTAGAGTTTTGTCAGGACTGGCTCTCCCACGGCCGTCAGTAGTTCCAATGGAATATTGTCTACTCCGGGGGCCTTGTTTCGACTCAGGTCTTTCAGTGCTCTGTCAAACTCTTCACGCAGTATCAAATCTCCCATTTCATCTTCATCTACATTCTCTTCCATTTCCATAATATTGTCCTCAAGTACATCGCCCTTGTATAGACCCTTGTATAGACCTGTACAAGATATATTCCACAAATGGCAGTGAACCTCTCTGAAATGGGGGACCTACCATCATTGAATGAAGTAATGTGGATAGTTAAGTTTGGTTCTACAACCTCTAATAATAAAGTTCGGTGAATGAAGTCAGAACGGTTGATTGGGCAACAGTGGCGACCCACAACACTGCACCTGCGCAGCGGCCGGTGTTGACAACCTGCCCTCACCGTAGTTCCATTGAGCATAGTTTGTGTTCCGAGTTAGACCTGTTGGATGAATTGCTTGTTTAGTGTATTGGTTCTCAACTGAGAACAGGACAATGAACGAGCAAAGGATCAATTTAAAATTTTGTGCTAAGATTGGCAAGACACTGAAAGAAGTGCATGCAATGCTGGTACGTGTTTATGGCGATCAAGCATTGTCCATGATGTGTGTGAACGAGAGGTTTGGCCGTTTTCGACGAGGCCGGGAAAGGGTTACCGACAATCCCCGTAGTGGATGACGGCAACCACCGTCAGCGACAAACACATTGAGAAAGTGAGGACATTAATAATGAATGCCCATCGATTATCTGTGCACATGATAGTAGATGAACTGCAGATGAACCATGAATCCATGTGACAAATCCTTATCCAGGAGTTAGGAAAGAGGAAAACGTGTTGTCGTATTCTGCCCCATCGCTGGACTGATGACCAAAAGCAGGCACGTTCAGAGACTTCAGGGGATTTTGTCAAAGCAGTGGATGTGACAACCAATTTCTTGAACTGTATTGTCAATGAGGATGAAACCTGGTGTCTCCAGTACAACCCTGAAAAGAAACGGCAAAGCATGGAATGGTGTTCTCCAACATCACCTCATCGGAAAAAGGTCAGAGCCAAAACATCATGCATCAAAACGATGCTCATCACCTCTTTCAATAGTCACATCATTATCCAAAAGGAATTTTTACCTGAAGGAACAACAACAAATGCTGCACAGTATGTTGAAATTCTGAACCATTTCATGTAACATCTACACAGGGTATGACCCCAGCACACACAACAAGGTTCCTGGTTTTTTGTTCATGACAACGTTCACCCACACACAGCCAATATCGTCAAACAGTTCCTGTAAAAAAGGGGGTGGTGCAACTTGAGCATCCACCATACTCACCAGATCTCAATCCTCCAGGCTTCCTAATATTCCCTCGACTCGAACTCGCTTTGAAAGGGAAGAGATTGACGATATTCCTGACACATAACAACACATGAGGCAGCTTTTGAATACCATCCCAAAGGAAGACTTCATGAAAAGTTTCCAGAACATGTATCACAGAGCTCAGTGGTGCATAGTTCTGGGAGGTGACTTTCAAAGGACAGTAAGGTAACTGTAGTTCATAGTTCATCTACATTCATGTTACAGGACTATTCATTGAACTTTGTCAGAGGTTGTATTTACAGCATTACCTAGTGTGGTATCACATCGCTATTAATGAACATAAAAGAGCTGAGCAATTTCCTAGTTATGGTTTATACGCTATAGAAATAAGAATTGTGTTCTGCAGGTTTTGCCTTGGTCAAACTGGATAAGACAAGAAGATAATGTTGAAAAACACTGTGTTCGCATCTAAATATTGCTTCTTGCTTCCCAACAGCAGCCATCTTCAATCATTGAAAACTTAAAAACTGTTAATAGAAAAAAGGAAAGATCATTTTGGAAAAAGGCCGACTGAGTTTCTTGAAAAAGCAAATATTCTATTTGTAAAGCTGAAAACGGTACATTATGGATGTGCTCTGCTGAATTCCTGAATAAATATCTAATGTGTATAAGAACTTTGCATGAGAAAATTTGCCAGGTAAGTAACTGTTTTTTGAGACTGGAAATTGGACTGTGTGTTAGAAATAACTGAAAACAGCACCAAGACCTGGTATACCAATTCTTATACTGACCGAAGGACACAGCAATCACATGCAAAAAATATAACTGATAGGTATGATTTCAATTTTCTCAATTTTCAACATTACACTGAAAACTATGGCACGAGGAAAAAATAGAGAACAAACTTGGAAAAATAAGTCATTAAAAAATTACACCAAAACTGGCAAAAAAAAGAAAAAACCACATCAAAAATGGCCATCAGATGGTATTGTTGTGTCCTGTCACTACTTTATAGTAAGTATTTGCAAAGAAAGTGTCGAGCAAGATACAAATTAAACAAAAATCGTGATTAGTAGCAGCAAATATATTATTAAATTTGAACTTCAATTTTATATTCTCCGATTTTATGTTCTTCACAATTCTGCACCATAAATTCATAGCCTCTGTGAATAATCTATAAGACCAATGCTAAAAATTTCGCAATTTCACATTTCTTCCGCATAAGGTTTACATCAATTCTATGTTGCTTAACATCCCATGAGACTTCATCCCGTTGTCTTCCTACTGACATTTGATGTGACTGAACAAGTTATATGTGTCACAAAAGAAAGGCAGTTTGCACCACGGGTGCCAAAATTAAGGGAATGTTTTACGCCATTGCAGATTTAGGAGAGGTCAGGGAGTAAATACTAACCTAATCCATGATCGGCATTGCCGACACAATTTGCAACATTTAGCTTCATCATGCAAATATAATAGAACTACTGCTAGGTTGCAGCAGCAGTGGAAAAACAGGCCAGTCGATGTTCTGGATCGAGCCAATATGTGATGAATGGGCCCAGCCCCCCCCTTTCTTGTGTCACTTACAATTCAGCCAAATCTTTTTGTGCCTATTTCTAATGTACTGTATTCAGCATAATATCAATCGTCAACCTTTTAAATTCAAACCCTGAGTCTTGAAGAAAATGTGCCGTCAGAATCAAGGAAACATTGGCCATTTCCAGACTGATATTGCTCTTATTAGCTGGCGACCTGTTACATCAGCCAACGCAGCCACCAAGCCACACAACACACATAAAATGAGTGCTTAAAGTCTATATCAGGGCTACTGGCAGTCACAGTGGTGCTTATCTGATTGCTCATAGATTGGCAGTGAAACAATTTTGTATAGCCAATGAGAGGTGCGGAGAGGGGCACTGTAGTACCAAAATTGAAACCATTGACTTCTTTGCCATTTTTCAGTATATTAGTGAGTTTCTAGAAAAATGTTTTGTGATTATGGCAGCGAGTGTATAAAGTGGACTGATGTTGGTGCATGTGCAGAAACACAAAAATGTATCAAATGTGGAGGTGGTACACAATCAATTTGTGTGAGTATACTGTAAGTGGATCAGTGTTTTTTAACTGTGTCGTGGGAGAAGGAAGGTGGCTCAATGTTTATTCATAATAGTCGCGCATTTGATACATTAATAAACACTGATCCCCTGACCTCCTCCCATGATTTGATTAAAAAACATTGATCCACTTACTGTCTCCAATGATTTAATTAAAAACATTGATCCACCTGGCTCCACCCATGATTCACTCAAAAAACATTGATCTGTTAACTCAGTGTTCAGATTGACTGTGTAGCAACATATTGCGGAGAAATAGTTCACCGGTTTTCTTTGAGGCTTGCAGAGAAATAGTTCACCGTGTCTTTGTTTATTTTTTGTTTTTATATATATCAAGGCTTGCGACACGGCCCTCAGTTTAAAATAACAGCACAGTTTAAACAAATGTGGCTCACACAAGGAACAATTAAATTAATAACCCTCATTTACAGCTATGTTTGCCCTTCCTTTCAAATGTATTACTTTGAAACATGTCATCTTCCTGCTGCTCTCTCATTGGCTGCCCTACACAAACAGCTGACACACCTTTTGCTTCCATTACATCTCACAGCAGTGCTGACAACATTCCTGCATGAAACAAGTAAGTATGCCACTGGTGCTATTCTAGACATTTTTTGAAATGAGCTCGCCTGCTGGATGTGTGGAGAGAAGTGGCTCTTCAACAATGGGATTGCAGATACAGATTAAAGAAGCTTGTGAAGTACTGATAATACACTTATGTGCAGATCATGTGCTATGGCAGAGGTGTCACACAGAAATAGAACAAGGGTTTTGCGATAGCACATTTTAAAAACTTTTGTGTTCAAATCTGACATTGTACAGATGCAGCAACTATGTACCGTAATCACATACACAGTTTTCAACACACACTGTAGATCACAAATATTGGTAGCATAGATAGAAGGCATGAAATAGAACTGTAGCACTTTAGCTTTCTTTTACATTTACATTTTACAAAGTATACAGAAATTCACTGTGCTGACCCCCAAGAAGCTTGTAAAGTCAATTGGGGGAGTAAGCTCATTTTTTCATGTCTCTGTTTCTCTCATCGAGCCTAAAGTAGCACTTTAATGGTGGTAAGCATATGAAGTGTGGCTTGTAAGAAACAAGTTAAACAATAATAGCAATGGTGACGAAGTTTGTAATTAAGCAATGTCCGCATTTTTGGTTATTGTTTAACAACTTGACTGCTGTGACATTTTCGGTTTAATTCACCATGTTCACCATTTTTTTGCTTTTTTCTGCATGAGCACAAAGGAAAACTCTCTCAAAACAGCATGTTTTCACATATAACTTGTGACTGTAGCATGTTGGAAAATAGCTCAATTACCTTTCCCCCAAATATAAATTTCAATTTTTTGATGAGCTTTTGCTTGTTGTTACACATCTGCGATGAAATTCACTACCACAAATGATTGTATAAGCATCGTATTGTACGTTTAATTTCCTTCCTTATACAGATTTTTTACATGTATTGGAAAGGATTACTATTTTTAATCAAATGCACTAATTAAACATTTTTTCTCATATTTTGAGGTTTTAACATTTTCCTCAATTGATAATTCTTCTCTGTTTAGCATGTTTAAGGTCTGTACAACACAAAAATGTAAAACTGGTGTTTCACTGTAGATTTATAAAAAAAATAAAAAAAAAAAGAAGAAGAAGAAGAAATTGTGTGATGAAATGACAGACAGAATGGTATGGTGTGTCTTCATCGTTCCACGTACAGTGAAACCTCTTTATTATATTCCCCCCCCCCCCCCCCCCCCCCATAATTCCTCTACACTATGCCCATATTTTCCAGTCCTGAACAACAATCCATACACACAATGTTAAATTTTTCTCTGTACTACATTTTCTCTAGACAATGATTTTGTCCATGTAATGCTCCTATATTTGTCTTATTTCTGAAACCCTAATGAATTATTTCCCTCTTTATAACATTTAAGGAAATGCATGTAGACACTTCATTTTCCCTTCTGTGGGTTAGCATGTGCTCCGAAAGGTCATGCTGGCTTGAGTCACATCACATGTCAGGGTCAGCATTCGAGTCACCTGAGATGCAATGCACATTGTGTTTGCTATTTGTCTTGTTGGTGCCATTTTATTGTTTTTACCATAAGCAAATGTTGATGAGCTGTAGCGAAAACAACAATGGATATAGCAGACGGCAGTGAAATGTAGAGAAGTGTATGTCACCAGTATCAAGGTTTTGAAGACTTTTCAGTGAATGGCACAGAAGTGGAAAAAGATTTCTACTGAAGAAAAGTTTTGATTATTAGAGTCCAATCCTCATATAAGTTGGACGGAGCTAGCTGAGGAACTGGAACTGGCCCCTTCTACTCACCACTGTACTGAAAAACTAATTATCCACAATAGAAGCTGCTGAAGCATGTGAAAATTGCTGATGAAACCTATAACGAAACAGAGCAGTTTTAATAATTGGGCTTCAACAAGCTCATGTCACAAATATCCCCATAAACTGAACAACTTTACAGGAAATGGTTCTACAAGTAGCTTTGTGGTTAGGGGTTGAAACTTTCAAGGCTTTCAAAGTTGGAATGTCTGCAGCTCGTGGTCTAGAAGCTAGTGTTGCTGCCTCTGAATCACGGGGTCATGGGTTTGATTCCAAGCTGGGTTGGGGATTTTCTCTGCCTAGGGACTGGGTGTTTGTGTGGTCCTCATTATTTCATGATCATCATCGTCGTCATCATCATCAGCACTGATGGCTGCGCAGCTGAACACCCCACAAACCAATCACCACAACCACTCAATGCTTGAAATGATAAATTTTGAGAGTGGCACGGTGTTGTGTATAAAGCAGAATAAGGGGAGAGTGAAAGTGTAGACCAGCACACACTGTACCTCATCAATAGATGCAGACTCTCCCCAATCTCACAACCAGCTATGAATAACACAACATTTTTAATGCTGATGAAACAGGCATACTCTTTAATTTCATGCCAGACAAGATTTCTACTTTCGATGGTGAAAATTGATGTGACAGTAAAAAAAAGCAAGGAGCACCTTATCGTTTTATTGTGCATGAATGCCGATTGCTGCAAGATGCTAAAACCTTTGGCGATCAAAATGCCTAAAAACCCAAGGTGTTTCAAACATATTTCTACCCCTCCATGTAAGTACAGCCTATTGCATTCGTTGTTGGGAGATGCACGGAAAACTGAAGTAAAAACGAATGTAATAGTGACACAGAATATGACCCTGTGCCCACATATACAGGCATCTAAAGAATTCAAAACACTCAGAAGCTTGCTGATTGGTGAATAGTGGAGTTTGTATGTAGATGAACTATAACACAACCTTCTCATTTGAAGCTAGAAATAATTCCAATAATATACAGGAAAAACAGGAAGCAATCTGCTTGCTTGAATACTTAAAAGAAAATACTAGGATTGCGATGCTCGAATTGCATAAATTCAAAGAATTTCATGATAACTTGACTACAGTTGTATTTTGCTGTAAGATGTCTTCAGTAAAATTTGATTATTGTCAACTGGAAGTGCTCTTTAGACAGTGAGGTGACAAAAACCATGGGATAGTGATATACAAAAATACAGAAGGCAGAAGTATTGCATACACAAGTTGGTTGTCATTTGTACTCAAATGATTCATGTGAGAGGATTTCCGACATGATTATGGCTGCACAACAGAAATTAACAGAATCTGAATGTGCAATGTAGTTGGAGCTAGCAACATGGGACGTTTCGTTTTGGAAATCGTTAGGGAATTCAATATTCTGAGACTCACAGCGTCAAGATTGAGCTGAGAACACCAAATTTCAGGCATTCCCTCTCACCACGGACAACGCAGTGATTGATGCCCTTCACTTAGTGTTTGTGTAGAGTTATCAGTGCAAACAGACAGACAACACTGGGTGAAATAACAGCAGAAATCAATGTGGGATGTGCAACAAACACATCCACTAGGACAGTGCGGTAAACTTTGGCACTAATGAGCTGTGGCAGCAGACAACTGACGTGAGTGCCTTTGCTAATAGCACACCATCACCTGCAGCATCTCTCCTGGACTTGTAAACATATATATTGGCTCCTAGACTACTGGAAAACTGTGGTCTGCTAAGATGAGCCCCAATTTCAGTTGGTAAGAGCTTATGGTAGAGCCATGAACCCAAACTTTCAACAAGACACTGCGCAAACTAGTGGTGGCTCGATAGTGGTGTGAGCTGTGTTTACAAGAAATGGAATGGATCCCTGGTCCAATTGAACCAATGTCTGACTGGAAATGGTTATGTTCGGCTACTTAGAGATCATTTGCAGCCATTCATGGACTTCAAGTTCCCAACCACAATGGAATTTTTATGGATGATAATCCACCGTGTCACCAGGACACGACTGCTCATGATTGGTTTGAAGAACATTCTGGACAACGCCAGTGAATGATTTGGCCCTGATCGCTTGACATGAAGCCTATCAGTCATTTATGGGTCATAACCGAGGTCATTTCTTGCACAAAAACCTGCACAGGCAACACTTTCACAATTATGAATGGCTACACCAGCAGCGTGACTCATTATTTTTGCAGGGGCTTCCAATGATGTTGAGTACATGCCATGTCAAGCTGCTACACTACGGCAGGCAAATGGAGGGCTGACACGATATTAGGAGGTATCTCAAGCATTCTGTCACCTCAGTGTAGCAGTTTCCCCTATACAGAATCTGTCGTCCCTCAAAAGTATTATACAGAATTTTCACTGTACCAAGCTCATAAGAATGCAAGTTATTCGCTGCCTCAGTAAGCTTCCTCAAACTACAAAATGCAAGACAAACTGCTTCTGTATAATCAAACAATGGAAAATCAAGATGGAACAATGACAATATTGTGGAAAGGATAGATTGCTACTCACCACATAGCAGAGATGTTAAGTTGCAGATGGACCATCTGCTACTCAACTTCTTTATGTGAGCAATCTATCCTTCCCATAATATTGTTCCTATATAATACTAGATACAACACATGAACATAATGTGGCCTATGATGCTGTGAATATGTCTGCAAAAGTGCTTTAAACATAACTTTTGTTACGAAACTTTAAAAGTCATCACGGGATACATTCTGATCATTTTGCACTGTTGAACACATAAACACAACTTACTGGGTAAATGGTGCGCAAGAACTATGTCTTACTCAAATGATGTAATCATTGTAAAGTAAAGTCAGCATTACTGACCACAAAAAAATGTAAATAAAAGAATACTCAATTTTTGTAATCAAGACACGGCAATATAAAGAAGGTATAACTTTCTATCCATTACCTATAATTGCTAATAATTACTAACTGTTCCATTTGGAAAGTTGCTACCAAATACTGTAAGCATCTGTTTTAAATGCCATAAATACAGACTATTAACTCTACTAAAAGTTTCATACAAAGTTTAAAACAATGATGTTGTCATGGCCATAAAATTTTATTAATGCAAACAGTCACATAGCTGTGAGGAAAGGAGACAAATTTTACTAAGAACAACACACAAGGCATGATGTCACGTGGAAATCAGAGTGTGGGCCAGTACTCCAAATGAAATCACACTTGCTCACACCCTGCTGAGAAGCAGTGAGTCCTTAACGGCTATGCGAAGACAGCACCCTCGAGCACCAGCAGGAATGTTCGAGAATCTTCTGGAAGAATTTTTATGAAGACCTTTGGAACAGTTGGGGAACAGTGAGCAGTCCATGAGGGTGGGGGGAGGGGTGACATCTCTAAGGGAAAAAGTCTCACACGAGTACCTGAAAATGGTCAGTGCGAGAGCCAAGACGTCTGGAAAACATTTTTGTGACTTATAAAAGGACTTCTCAGAGTTGACAGCAATGTTCTTTTGGCAGTCTGCTTTCGCTTCATTAGTTGAAAACAGCAAATCTGCACAGTACATTTGTATCGGTGTGGAGTTTTGATGGACATGTGCAACAGAACACCATGCCTATCTACACAAATGTACTCTATGTGTTTGCTACTTTCAACTAACAACGTGAAGGAGACTGTCACAAGAACATTGCAACAAACTCCGAAAAGTCCTTTTATAAGTTAGGAAAATGTTCTCCTATACAACAGTTTCATGCATTATCAGATAAAAAAAATCTTCAGTGGGGATTGAATGTAGGACCCTTGGTATGACAACCATATGCTCTACAAACACATCCATTAGAAATCTACAAAACACTGACTCAGAGATATGCTTTTCCTGTGCTCCATAGTTCCGTTGTTACTTTTAATTACCATTTACGCACCTTCTACTACACAACAGCATATAGCACGAACTAAATTGGTGTTTCGATTGATACTCTACTGACATACAATATTTGACACCGATCTGAGAGTCTTAACATCTGGAAGTTTGGGTGTAAGCATCTGAGGAGATCTTCCCCCTCTCACTCTGTGAAAGTTAACTTAGCAGATCTCAGACCACACTGTAGTGACATCGTGATTACGCCATAAAGGCCACACTTTCATCCAAAACCAGTGATAGAACCTGTGTTGGGATGTGATGATGTGAACAGAATTTACACCCACATGGTTTTTGTGAAAGATTATGGTAGTCAGCTGGTGGAAATTTAATTTTCCTCAAGGTCTCCAACTATCAGACATTACACTTAAAACTATATCCAAAACTTGGTAAAACTGTAAAGGTGATCTAGAATGTAACCAACAAATATCAGCAGTTTGTTTTCATTTGTATTTTATTACAGAAAAACCTACAGATTTTAAACTACTTTTCAACGTATTCACATTGAAAATTAAGGCATCACATCCTGGCACTAACTGCAACATACCCGCTTCACGGCATTTGGCCAGCTGTGACTGAAACCAGTTTTGGATGTTTACATTGATCTCATCATCACTAACAAAGGCTGGCCAGCAAAAAATTTCCTGAGATGAGATGAGAAAACAAATGGAACAGAGGTTGAAAATGCCACTTCAGTTGCAAGTTACTTTATTTTCACGTGACTGGTTTTGACTGTTATAAGCACATCCTCAGGTGTCGTACTGGAAATAGCAAAAGACAGGAAATAATTTTCACATGCTGCAACACATACAAAAAACTGTTTTACCACAGTTCTGGACAGACCTGTTCAATACGCTTCTTTACTATGTATAAAGCACTTTTAACTTATATCGTGTATCTCTTATATTTTTTTTTTGTTTTTTTTTTTCCTTCATTTTAAATGTAAACCAATAAATTCAAATTGTGAACGGCCGGGCTAGTGGTCCTGCGTTCTTCTCTCTGTCAATGATGGGAGCACTTTTGCCACTCTGGTTTACAAATTTGCCTCCTCGTTCGCATCCGCTACTCCCTGTTCTGTGCTCATAGGCAGCACACTGCGCCTGGTACACGCAGTGCTCGGGGACCGCAGCACAGCGTGTCATGATATCATTAGTATATATTCCCTAGTACTGTCTGGTGCCACCTGCACATTGATATTGGTTTCACAGCACCTAGCCCAACTGGCAGTTTTGAAATGTTTTTTAAAAGTTTTTAAAACTTTTTAGGAAAAAAAATGTGTTTTGTTTTTTGTGTGTGTTGGCGCATGTGAAAATTATCTTCCGTCTTTTGCTATTTCCAGTACGTCACCTGAGGATAGGCTTATAACAGTCCAAAACCGGTTGTGTGATAATAAAGTAATTTACAACTGAAGTAGTATTTTCAACTTCTTCTATAATGCTCATGCTCAGTTGTGGATGTTCTTCCAACTGGATTGTTTGAAACAAATGGAAGGCGGATGCAACTAGGTCCACACTGTAAGGAGGGTGACAGAAATGTTCCCAGTAAAACGAATGAAGTACAGCCTGAGATTGCACTCATATGTGTAGGTTGCATTTGCGTTCGCGTTCATTGTCATGCACGAAAACAGCACCACAAATCAGTAATCAAACCTTTTGTTCTGTATAACGCAATGTAAATTCTTCTATGTCTTGTAGTGTTTCGGGATATTTGTAAACATCCCAACACACCACTGGAAAGCTGTCGACAAGAGATGCTCGTGAGTAAGCTGAATAACGATGAATGTAGTGGAAAAGGGAAACTATGTGCTTTCCTTTCTTCTATGCAGTGAATGTGTTGTAGTGGTGAAGCCTCCAAGAAGGGGACCAGTAGAAATGGTATTATAACCACGGGTCATCTGGGAGTCATTTGTGCCATGATGCAGCAAGTGCCTGAACCCAAAAGCCTTGGAGTAAATGACACACCATCATTGGCTTAATGAACAATTGGAGAGTGGTAGTTGTTTTTCTGTTTTTTTTCACTCAGTTCCTACAGTATGCATGTAGACATTTGGATGTACTCAAGAGAGTGATATTACCGTAGCAATCGTTAGTTGCATAGTGGAAAGTAATAATGAAAATGCTGGGCAAAATATACACCTGTTTGTGAGAAATGTGGCTATTTATTTAGCAGCACAATAGAGAGAACTTGCGGTAGCATTCCAGTTATCTTCAGCGCAGTTGTCAGGGAGGTGGCACAGAAGGATCCTGACCACCAAAAAAGGAGAGGGGATAAAGGTAATACTACCTTCATCTGGTGGTGTATTGCGGTAGACAAAATATTGCCGTTATATCGGCCAGGGGCGTAACTTCCCGTTAGGGCTGGTATAAGACCCACCACAAATCTTACAAAATAAACACAAACAGGAAAAGAATGAAAAATACACCCCAATCTCACATTCCCAATACACGGTGCACTTTATTTTTCTTGAAGAGAGAGGTGGCATTGCTTTCTTGGTTTCAGGGAGCCATTCCAGTGACTGTCATTTTCTTCCGGGTCTCTTGTAACAAATCCATGTCTCTGCCTCTGGCAATCCTTTTCAAAATACATTTTCTTCTGTCCCATAACCCTGCAAAAAAACACAAAAGGCTGGTCCCTGCATTTCCCTTTTTTACTGTCAGTGCCCACAATGTGCCCAATCTTTTTTTAGTGCATACATTCAGTTACAATTGCATGTAATAAAGATCGTGAAGTGTTTTGAAAGTAGATTGATACATCATGAATTGTTATTCATCTATTCATTAATGCAGCACACCAATTCTTCAGTGTTCAAAGACAGTAGATGCACTCCTCATTGTGGACATTTTTCCTTCTTTCGTTAAACACCTTAGTCCACTTTCACACCACACCTTCACTCATCACATTCTCTTGGTAAGTTTCACTTATCTCATGATAAATTTTATGCTGGCAGATAAATCAATTGTTTTGAACGTGATTACTGACAAATAATGATTTCAGATGTTAACATAATGAAACAAAATGGCTAGGCTACTTTGTTCTTGATGAACTGTAACTGTGCATGAGCAACCATCGTGCACTCAGTTGTGTGAGAAGTATGTGCAAACAGTACTTGTTTCCTGGAACAGCTCTGCAGAACTAAATTTTGGAATCAAATATGAAAGAAAAGATTCTGCAGCCATACAAAAATCACTTCATGCAGTAGATACATTACAACAAGCTGCATTCGAAGACATGATGACAAAGCAGCTAATTCTGCAGAAAGCAAATTTACTCAATTGTGAAGCAAAGACTCTAGCAGTTTTCTAAACCCTCAGAAAACTGTTACTTCAGCATTACACCTACGGAACACACTCTCTGACTATAAACTGGAAGTTATACTCCGAGGACAAACCCTGAAATACTGCAGCACACCAAAGTAACTCGGAATAACACTCGATAAGTCTCTAACTTCCCGACAACATCTCTCCAATGTGGCCGCAAAAGTGAAGACCCATAATAATATCAATCAGAAGCTTGCTGGTACCTCCGGTGTTGTAGCGCTCAAACCCTAAGATCAACTGCTTTGGCACTATCATACTCTGTCGCTGAATACTTTTGTCCAACTTGGATGAACACTGCTCACTGTAGCAAGATAAATGTGCAACTCAACCAGACAATGCGACTTATCACTGGCTGCATACATAGCACTCAAACTGCATGGCTACCAGTTTTAAGTAAAATCCAACCTCCAGCTCTACAAAGATCAGATGCTCTCCTGAAGATCTGGAGAAACATTCAGGAGAACCCCCAGCTACCCCTACACAGCGATATATCAATAGCAGAACAACAGCACCTGAAGTCAAGAAAGCCACCTTGGCGAACTGCACAACATCTTGAAGCCTCCGACTTTAACATCAACCAAGTATGGAGAAATCAGTGGGAAGAATCATCAGTGTTCAACGGTCATCTGGTCGAAAAGCCTTTCATGCTAGTTCCAGGTTTCACACTCCCCAGATGCCAGTGGAGAACCATCAACCGCATCTGAACAGGACAAGGGAACTGCAGATATCTAAAGCACAATGGGGCTGGGCAACATCTCCAGATTGCGACAGTGGAGCTGCCCTGCAAACAATATATCGAATTGTTGGTGACTGCTCAAAACGAGCCTTCGGGGGATCAATAAATGACATCCACCGTGCATCACCTGAAGGGCTCAACTGGACTTAGAAGTCTAAGAACTTGTGTAATGTGTACATAATTTAGCATAATACTTTGGACATTTGATACTGTACCTGT
The DNA here is from genome assembly GCF_021461385.2 of Schistocerca piceifrons. NCBI lineage: Eukaryota > Metazoa > Arthropoda > Insecta > Orthoptera > Acrididae > Schistocerca > Schistocerca piceifrons. The sequence goes on from NC_060141.1 coordinate 97,225,781, forward strand.
ATTTTGCTTGTCATTTCTTACACAGTATACTCTTAAAATTGTGTATTTGAGCCAAGCCCTGTATCATCATACAATAAATAAATAAATAAATAAGACTCAAATCCAAACAAGGTTTGAGTCTTTATCTTTGATATCTGAGCCAATGAATGTGATTTTAAGTAATAGTGGTAAGAGAAACAAAAGCTGAGATTTTTTTCTACTTTTGGGTATAATATGACATGCAGTTCCAGTGGCTATTGTCTTTTCAAGACTTGTTGAAATGTAGCTAAAACAGAATGATAAAAATCATCTGATAAGTATCTTGAATGCTATTTGAACTTAGAATGATATAACTGACACACTTGGTCTGAGTTTATTGTGGAAACTATCAAAAATGATGATGGATTTTACCTCATTATAACATTTTTCAGTTGTCAAGTGTCAATTTTGTTTCTTTCTTCAAAGTTACTGAAGGAACAATAGTAGTTAATGAATCAACTAACAACTATTAACTGTAATACACTTTGGTAATAGAGATAAATTCTTTGAACTTTCTATGTTTTACCAAAATCTGGATGCTAATTTGATCATACATAGATGTTACATTTTTAGGTACCTAGTTTCTGATTTTCTGAGCGATAGTTATGAAATAAGATCTGATAAAATAAATGCTACGTTGAACCCTATTGAAGGTTACATGCATGTGCCAGGCAGGTATTACACTTTGGCACTGGTCAGAAAACACTGCACATCGTTGTAAGTTTAAAGATGCTAGCCATAAATAGCTGACCTACAGAAACATTTTCAGGCCAGCTATCATTTCTCAAATGAAACAAACAGCAAGCTGCTAACCAGTAACTACTACTTTACAGGAATACTTCCTTACAACCACATTGATTGAAGAAATCAGCACTTTGAAATTCCTTTTATTCAGTCACTCACTTCATGCAACAATCATATGCTCCCATAAGATGAAACACCAGACAGTAACAACATTTTAATGGCAGCTGTGCAAATGCAGAGGCCAGGTGTGATTAAAATGTTCTCTTACATGTCAAAAATAACTGAGCAACCGTACATAAGTAGTAACACCAATTCTGTTATGATCTCCAAGCACCATAGCAGCATGGTAATAGTCTCTCTCTCTCAAAACACATCTGTGTTTCCATCAGGAGGCAGAGGGCATTACATAAGGTCTCGAATTTGTCACTTCACTTGGACTGAACAAGAGCCTGATCATATGTACTATTAGCATTCAACATCTCTAAATAGACCAGCAACACCTGTGAATAACAGGTACGTGATATTAATCCCCCGATGGATCTTCAAATGACTGCTTCATCAGATGTATGAAATATCAATCCAAATGCTAGTAGTTAAAGTAATAACTTGTTCTTTGACGATCCTCTACAGATCTCCACACACACACACACACACACACACACACACACACACACACACACACACACACACACAGACAGAGAGAGAGAGAGAGAGAGAGAGAGAGAGAGAGAGAGAGAGAGAGAGAGAGAGAATTCATAAATAGAGAATTAACATTTAGATTCAACTTAAACTAATACTGTGTGTTCAAGAAGGCTTGGAATATTCTCTACCAATACTTACAATGTAAAATGGTTTTGTGCAGAATAGCTCAGCAGTAACACACGTAATAACATTCTTCAAAAAATTAACAACCTACATGTTATTCTTCCCACACATCTCCATATTTGTTTTTTGGTTTGTTCCAAGAAGGTGGTGGTGTAGGTCTTTTAGGTGCCTGTTCCTCCAATGGTGTTTGTTGACGAATTACAGTAGGCACTTCATCAGTACCTGCTATACCTCTGAAATAAAATCAACAAATTACACAGTGTTTATGTGGTAAGAAAAAAAAACAAGGGACTATTCTTTTTATGACAGTTTGTTAAATGGGGACTGAGGAACAAAACAACAAGGTCATCAATTCCTCATTCACAAACAAGTCTATGGAGAATGGCACGCTAACTAGAATTAAGAGCCATCCAAGCATGTTACCATACATATGGCTTCCAAAGGGCATTTGACTCCATATCAGATCAAAGCTTATTAATGAAAGAATGATCATATGGGGTATTGAAAGATATTTGTGACTGGGTCAACAATTTCTAGGTAGAAAGGGCGTGTTATCTTGGCTACAGATAAACAAAAGATATAGAAAAAACTGTCATTGTGACACAGGGAAGTGTTTTAGGACCCTTATTGCTCATTTATGTTTAAGTGACCTGACAGACAATATCAAAAGTATCCTTAGATCATATTTTGTCTCCAGGTGAAGCAGTTGTCTAAAAAAGAGAGAAGAAAAAAAAAAAAACGCACAAACATTTGCTGAGATCTTGATAAGGTATCAAAAACTTGCAGATATGGCTAACTTGCTTCAAATATTCACAAGTGTAAAACTATGCACTTCACAAAATACAAAACCTTAGTATTCGATGACTATAGTACCAAAGAGTTACAACTAAAACCAATTAACTTATAGATATAAATGGGAGTAACATTTTGAACATATATGAAATGGAATGACCACATAGGCTCAATTTGGGGGCAGCATACTTTATTAATTGGTAGGGTAACAGGAAAATATATGCCATCTATAAATGAAAATGCTTACATGTAATTTGTGCAACACATCACTGAAGTGAGTGGGACGCATCTTAAATAGGACTTACAATGAATACTGAACATGTGCAAAGGAAAGTAACACAAATGTTCAAAGGTTTGTTTGACTCACAGAAGCATTTCACTGAAAAGCAGAAAGTAACTGAACTGGCAGATGCTTTAAGGCAGATCCTACCATCCTGTGAAAGTACTTTATTCACAGCTGATATTTTTCAGCAACTGTAGTATATCTTTCAGAATAAAATTCAGTTATCAGTTGCAAATATATTTTTATTTCACTTTACTGATTTTGAGAAATTAATTTGTTATCTTCAGAAGACTAAAAAGTTAGGGATATTATAAATCTTCAGACCTTGGCTATACATTTATGTAAAATATAAGAAGTGTATTACAGAAACTTACTTAGTATTGGTTTAGTAGATGTCAGTATCTTCTTCACAGAAGCACAATGCCATGATACGTCCAAATATGTGTGTATGTGATTTAAAGACAGATTGATAATTCACAGTAACTGAATCACTTGCTCAAGAAAGAAAGTGAGAATTCATGTAAGTCCATTTTTGTAGGATATCTCAAAATCTAAAAACAGCTTCTTCTTCTTCCTCCTCCATCCTTGCACAACATTGAAATTTTGCATATAGTTCACATGGGCTACAAAATGAACTCTTTAGAAGAATTTGAAATATTTAAACATTCCCACCTCAATTCACAAGCTCTGTTGAATGATCAAATTGTATTAAAAAGAGACACTATTTTGAGTGCACAGCATCTCTCATAAAATGTGAAAATTAGTCCATTCCTTTTATATATAATAACTATGTGCTATGTTTTTTCCACAAGTATTATATACAATTTCCTTGTATACCTTACTTATACTTTTTACAAGCTTTTATAAAATGTTCCTTGCTGCTGGCACAACAGACTGACATGTACATAGATGATTTAGTTCTGTAAATCATCTATTTGTCAATTTGTGTTTAATATAATCACATATAATATACACATTTTTGGACATATCATGGCATCACGCTTCTACAAAGAAGATACTGATATCTACTAAATCAATACTAAGTAAGTTTCTGTAATGCACTTTTTTTTGTACTTAGCATAAATGTATAACCAAGGTTTGAAGTTTCATAACATTCCTTATTTTGTAGGCTTCTGAAGATGACAAATTAATTTTTCAAAAGCAGTAAAGTGAAATAAAAATGTATTTGCAACTGACAACTGAATTATATTCTGAAACATCCAGTAAAAACCTACTAACAAATCTCCATGGACCAATGCTAAGTGAAAAATCTAAGAACACACTAGAGTTCCCTATGAACTGTTCCCGTAATTCGACTATAAAAAGTGTACAAAGAGGCATTTAAGTGGTCATTTTTGTCATGTTCCATTTACAAATATAAAAGGAAAGAAACCTTAACATGACTTATAATATCAAGTACCGTATGAAATGGATTCAACAGTGATTAGTGAGTACTGATGTAGATGTACTTTCAATTATCAACTAAAACTGAAGAAAATGATGGGTTGCCAGTAGAGAGAGGTGGCGGCTAAAAGAGTGAATTTGTTTCTTGCGAATATTATACTCTTTGTTACCTCTTATTGTTAGTAAGATAAAGGAAAAAGAACAGAACTGAAACCCAATCTTTATGAAATGAGGGTTAACACGTTGATGCTTCGACATCCAAAACATAGCACGAAACATTTTAATCTACGTTCTTTAAGTGGTTTTTGCACGCAAAACTCTTGAACATCTTTTGCTTTACCTGTATGGTTTTGTTTTCTTTTGCTCATATTCTTCTCTGTTCTTCCTACGTAGTTCTTCATATGTTGTAGAACGCTGCTGTGCCTCAGGCAGAGGCATCTCTTCTTCAAATGCTGGTGCTAAAACACATATGAAAATAAACTATAGAGAGGCTGGCTTTAATTTTTGCACTTTTAATATATGACATGGTCACAATCTGTGACAATGTTGAAGGATAAGCAGATTATTTCTTTATTTACCGCTTATTTAGCTTGATCCGATTAAGGCCTTAAGAGCCCTCTCTTACATCTGCCAAGAAACAATACACAAAAAATTTACGTAACGATCAGAAAATTATTTCCATTATTAATAAAAAATAATAGTTGGCAATAATAATAATAATAATAACCCCATAACATGCCTACCAACAATATACAAAATATTAACTTCAGTAATTACACATACAACACAGAACAAAATTATAAATGAAGAACAAAAAGGCTGTTGCAAAGGACCACGAGGATGTAAAGAGCAACTGATAACAGATGCAGAGGTGACATATCAAGCTAAAACTAAACAAAGGTCACTACACTACGCATACATTGATTATCAAAAAGCTTTTGATAGTGTACCCAACTCATGGTTACTGCAAATATTGGAAATATACAAAGTAGATCCTAAATTGATACAGTTCCTAAACATGTTGTTGTTGTGGTCTTCAGTCCTGAGACTGGTTTGATGCAGCTCTCCATGCCACTCTATCCTGTGCAAGCTTTTTCATCTCCCAGTACCAACTGCAACCTATATCCTTCTGAATCTGCTTAGTGTATTCATCTCTTCGTCTCCCTCTACGATTTTTACCCTCCACACTGCCCTCCAATACTAAATTGGTGATCCCTTGATGCCTCAGAACATGTCCTACCAACCGATCCCTTCTTCTGGTCAAGTTGTGCCACAAACTTCTCTTCTCCCCAATCCTATTCAGTACTTCCTCATTAGTTATGTGATCTACCCATCTAATCTTCAGCATTCTTCTGTAGCACCACATTTCGAAAGCTTCTATTCTCTTCTTGTCCAAACTATTTATCGTCCATGTTTCACTTCCATACATGGCTACACTCCATACGAATACTTTCAGAAATGACTTCCTGACACTTAAATCAATACTGGATGTTAACAAATTTCTCTTCTTCAGAAACGCTTTCCTTGCCATTGCCAGCCTACATTTTATATCCTCTCTACTTCGACCATCATCAGTTCTTTTGCTCCCCAAATAGCAAAACTCCTTTACTACTTTAAGTGCCTCATTTCCTAATCTAATTCCCTCAGCATCACCCGACTTAATTAGACTACATTCCATTATCCTTGTTTTGCTTTTGTTGATGTTCATCTTATATCCTCCTTTCAAGACACTGTCCATTCCATTCAACTGCTCTTCCAAGTCCTTTGCTGTCTCTGACAGAATTACAATGTCATCGGCGAACCTCAAAGTTTTTATTTCTTCTCCATGAATTTTAATACCTACCCCGAATTTTTCTTTTGTTTCCTTTACTGCTTGCTCAATATACAGATTGAACAACATCGGGGAGAGGCTACAACCCTGTCTTACTCCCTTCCCAACCACTGCTTCCCTTTCATGTCCCTCGACTCTTATAACTGCCATCTGCTTTCTGTACAAATTGTAAATAGCCTTTCGCTCCCTGTATTTTACCCCTGCCACCTTCAGAATTCGAAAGAGAGTATTCCAGTCAACATTGTCAAAAGCTTTCTCTAAGTCTACAAATGCTAGAAACGTAGGTTTGCCTTTCCTTAATCTTTCTTCTAAGATAAGTCGTAAGGTCAGTATTGCCTCACGTGTTCCAGTGTTTCTACGGAATCCAAACTGATCTTCCCCGAGGTTGGCTTCTACTAGTTTTTCCATTCGTCTGTAAAGAATTCGTGTTAGTATTTTGCAGCTGTGACTTATTAAGCTGATAGTTCGGTAATTTTCACATCTGTCAACACCTGCTTTCTTTGGGATTGGAATTATTATATTCTTCTTGAAGTCTGAGGGTATTTCGCCTGTTTCATACATCTTGCTCACCAGACGGTAGAGTTTTGTCAGGACTGGCTCTCCCACGGCCGTCAGTAGTTCCAATGGAATATTGTCTACTCCGGGGGCCTTGTTTCGACTCAGGTCTTTCAGTGCTCTGTCAAACTCTTCACGCAGTATCAAATCTCCCATTTCATCTTCATCTACATCCTCTTCCATTTCCATAATATTGTCCTCAAGTACATCGCCCTTGTATAGACCCTCTATATACTCCTTCCACCTTTCTGCTTTCCCTTCTTTCCTAAACATAGTAATGAAAAATTGGAAAACCACACTTAATATCCAAACAAATTCAAATAATATCACATCACAGCCAATACAGATTAAGCGTGGAATATACCAAGGAGACTCATTAAGTCCTTTCTGGTTCTGCCTTGCTCTGAACCCAATATCCAACATGCTAAATAATACAAATTATGGATACAATATTACTGGAACATACCCACACAAAATCACACATTTGCTATACATGGATGATCTAAAACTACTGGCAGCAACAAATCAACAACTCAACCAATTACTAAAGATAACAGAAGTATTCAGTAATGATATACATATGGCTTTTGGAACAGACAAATGTAAGAAAAATAGCATAGTCAAGGGAAAACACACTAAACAAGAAGATTACATATTGGATAACCACAGCGACAGCATAGAAGCGATGGAAAAAACAGATGCCTATAAATATCTAGGATACAGACAAAAAATAGGAATAGATAATACAAATATTAAAGAAGAACTAAAAGAAAAATGTAGACAAAGACTAACAAAAATACTGAAAACAGGATTGACAGCAAGAAACAAGACAAAAGCTATAAATACTTATGCTACACCAATATTGACCTGCTCACTTGGAGTAGTGAAATGGAATAACACAGACCTAGAAGCACTCAATACACTTACACGATCACAATGCCACAAATATAGAATACATCACATACATTCAGCAACAGAAAGATTCACATTAAGCAGAAAGGAAGGAGGAAGGGGAATTATCGACATAAAAAACCTACATTATGGACAGGTAGACAATTTAAGAAAATTCTTTCTAGAACGAGCAGAAACTAGCAAAATACACAAAGCAATCACTCATATAAATACATCGGCTACACCACTGCAATTTCATAACCACTTCTACAACCCTTTAGATCACATTATATCAACAGATACGAAGAAAGTAAATTGGAGAAAGAAACCACTACATGGCAAGCACCCGTATCATCTAACACAGCCACACATCGATCAAGATGCATCCAACACATGGCTAAGAAAAGGCAATATATACAGTGAGACGGAAGGATTCATGATTGCAATACAGGATCAAACAATAAACACCAGATATTACAGCAAGCATATTATTAAAGATCCCAATACCACAACAGATAAATGCAGACTTTGCAAACAACAAATAAAAACAGTAGATCACATCACAAGCGGATGTACAATACTAGCAAATACAGAATACCCCAGAAGACATGACAATGTAGCAAAAATAATACATCAACAGCTTGCCTTACAACATAAACTTATAAAAGAACACGTTCCCACATACAAGTATGCACCACAAAATGTACTGGAGAATGATGAATACAAATTATACTGGAACAGAACCATTATAACAGATAAAACAACACCACATAACAAACCTGACATCATACTCGCCAATAAAAAGGAAGAATTAACACAACTAATCGAAATATCCATACCCAATACAACAAATATACAGAAGAAAACAGGAGAAAAAATTGAAAAATACATCCAACTGGCTGAAGAAGTCAAAGACATGTGGCATCAGGATAAAGTTGACATTGTACCAAATATACTATCAACTACAGGAGTCATACCACACAATATCCACCAGTACATCAACGCAATACTGCTACATCCAAACGTATATATACAACTACAGAAATCTGTAATTATTGATACATGTTCAATTACCCGAAAGTTCCTAAATGCAATGTAACATATACCACACAGTTAAAAGGAAGTTACGCTTGATAAAGGTCCGCGTCACTTTCCATTTTTAACCAGACATAACGTCTGAGAAAGGAATATAATAATAATAGTAATAATGACAACAATAATAATTAATGGAGCCATTAAGAATGATACTGATCAATTATGCACTTTTGAAGCCTTGTTTGGTACTTAAAAAAATGGAAGAGAGAATGAAATACGAGAAGAGTGAAATGAAATTGACAATGGCAGTTTTGAAAGAAGAGACTTTCGATAGAAAATTCTGTAGACAAGGGGAGGGGAAAATGTGGGGGAGGGAAGGCTGAACAAAAGTGAGCTGCAGACCAGAATATGGAAGAGAGAGCTAATGTGATAGGTGGGCCATTATCTATCTTCTGAAGTTTGAAAGGATTTTAATTTCACTAATATTTTGAAGAAGACTGTTCCAAAGTCAGGTTCTTGATACAGAAAATGATTAGAAAACATGGCAGTGTCGTGTTTAAGTACACGGGGATTTTAACTTGTTGAAAATGGGTATTTCTGCTGTGTTTGCAATGACAGATACGATACTGGATATGATAATCTCTACGTTTATTGCACACAGGCATGATAACTATTCATAGGCAAGAGCAATATGGTCAAAACAGCATACTTAACAAATGAATCGCGCAAATGCATTCATTACAAGTTACGACATATTGAAAATATGTACCTAAATAGGACCAACAGGCTGACAATATTTTGTTTCTTTATCAGCATTTTATACTGTCCCACAATGGAAAATTTGGGATGGAACAACAACAACATTACGGAAAGGGTACATTGCTACTGACCATACAGAGCTGTTGAGCTGCAGAAAAGCACAAGAAGAAGACTGCTATACATTTCAGCTTCCTGCCAAAAGGGCTTCTTCTGAAGTAGAGAACACACACATTCACACAACCACAACTCAAACACAACAACCACTTTTAACGTCTATTAGCAAAAGACATATTATGTAGTAAAGAGAAAACATTGTGTATCATGTTCTGTTACTGTATGGAATTATGTATTTTTTTTTATTATTTATTTTAGATAATATCTGTGTCGGCGAGAACTGAAACCGCCACAGACGATAAATATCAAACAAAGATGAGAATGTGTGACTAGTATAAATAATACAGCACGAACATTAATTTCTCTGTCTTCTTCTTGGAGTTACGGGAGTAGGATAGCCTGTGACGTTGTATTGTACGCTAGCGTAGCCTTCTTTTGTCAAGATTGAGAGATGTACGCCATTACGTACTCATTTTAAAGGTGTGTAATAACTAACATATTTAAATGTTTTGAATAGAGTTATTTAATGAAACCTTGCATTATTATTTGTAATAGCTTGCTCGGCATATTATCCCATCCCTTTAAGACATTTTCAGTTATTTAAATATTATCCGTGGTGCAGAGCTGCGCTACGAACGAATGAGCCGCTGCCGCGGCGCATTCAAACTGCATTAAATGAAATCTATCATACCGCAAAGAAGCGGGGAGGTAATAGTGAAATAAAATTATTTCATTCAGCTCTCGGACATGCAGAGCAGAGCAGCAGATTTTATGATGTGTTTTGCAGGTTGACGCGGGCTGCTGATAATATATTACTAACAGTACAAAAAAGATAATTTACCTTCGTAACATAATAGGAATCTTGCTGTGCTTAGTTCTGGTCTGGCAAACCTTATAGAAAAAACGTCTTTTTCTCCGATAATAGTCTCATGTTCTTGTGCTAGTCGTGGTAATTATTGGTGTTTTACTGTTAACAAAAATCCACTGCAAAATTTTGATGTTGAGCAATTATTGCGAACTGTAACGTCAGTATTCATAACAAAGTAATTTTCATTTTCTATAACTATAAAGTAGGGAAGATATGTTGAATTTTATAGTGAGTTACAGTAACGTAAAAATGTTCCTTTAATAGAAAGCCAGATACAGAACAATAACAATACGATATATTCTGTTTTGTTGAAAATTAATGTTTATAAAGAAATTCATGGCACAGCGTTACTGAAAGGTATTTCGCGGCTCTTTTCGTATATGCGTTGTTACGCAAGTAATAATGATAATAATAACAAAACAAAATCATAGGAAAGAGAGACAAGAAGTGAAACACTGTCTCCAGACACTGAGGCCAGACTAGAAATTTCCACTTATGTAAACCTGTCAGTGGAAGCAACATTGCGGTTTAATATTCCACTGACTTTGAGGCCATTGAAGATGGAGTTTAAGCTCAGACTAGAGAAAAATGGGGTAAGAAATTGGGCACATCCTCGTAAAAAACCACACGAGCATTCATCTGAAATGACTTAAGGATACAATGAAAAATCTAAATCTGGATAGTGCGACAGGAATTTGAACTGTCCTGCTCATGAATGTGAGACCAGTGTCTTACAAACTTGCACAACCTTGCTCATGGGCATTTGTCTCCTCTTTTTCAGCAAGCAGCCTTCAATTGTTATCTCGTATACCTGACGTTTTCCCAGGAACAGTCTTCTTTAAAACACAACTGCAGAGTTATTTGTTATACTGTTTTGTTCACTTGTTCTCAGATGTAATTGTTCTCATATACTTACTCATTCCTATTTGTCACTCCCCCCTCCCTCCCTCCCTCTACTGTTTATGGTCAGTTTTCAGATTCTTACTTCATTTTGCCTATTCTCAATAAATCTACAATATTATTCCAGATCACACTACTTTTGATGGCAGTCTCTGTTCTTCTGTTCACATCAAACCCACCAGTCTAACTTCACTTTGACAGCTGCCTCTGTCATTAAATTTAGTATCTTGTACTTCATGGTAGGTGAACCTGTGAGGGTGCAGTCCTTAAGTAACTTCATTCTTATGAATGATTTTACATTACACTACACCGCCTTCACCTAGAGCTCATTAGTTGGCTCTTACACTGAAGGAATGACAAACTGAACTGGGAGTGACTCATTTTCTTACCATATTTGAATACAAAATATTTTTCATTGAAGGTCAAATATTCTTTCTTTTTATGAAGCCTTTACCAGAAGATCCATTTTGGACATAAAGTAACCTCTGCAATTTACTGCAAAGCAAAATTTAATCACAAAATCAATGTAAACCTATTCTCTAGAGATATGCTTCAATACTTTATATTGTTTTCTATACATAACTGCAACTGATTATTACCAGTGTATGTTTTCCCAACAAATAACCTTATCATTGGCTCCTAAATCAGGACCCTATCGCCAGATTGTGGGAGACTTTTTATACAGGAAATAACATGGTTATCAGGATCCAGCTGAAAACATTAAAGTGAAACTGGTATTTAATTGGAAAAGCTGTATAAGGTGAAATCCACATGCTTGTAGTACATTCCATACATTGTACCGATTAAAAATGTTCTACTCCATTAAGAAAATTGAAGAAATCACAAAGGTAATGAACAGGCTTTTATGTATTGATTAATCCATGAAAATACGGAAACTACTTACAGTCAAGAGTTGGCCTGTATGTATCATCTAACCCTTCACTCGCTGGATATCCAGAATCCAAGTCATGTTGTGGCCCTACATCTGAGAATGTATCCAAACTTCCAAACGTTGGTAATGACACTCCAGCACCAAAACTTGGATCCATTGTTAGTCTGCAACACCAAAAAATGGTATCTTCAATCTTTCAAAAGGTTTACATGAAAGATAATTACTCAACGAGAATGAACTACTCGCCTCCTGAATCACAGTATTTTCTGAACCTCATTTCCTCAAAGGGTTGAAGCAGTAGTTTAGACCATGTCTCTTCAATAGATATCTCTTACTTCTAGGCAGGGACTTTATCACAACTCATATAAAGCCTTGCACTATGGTAAATAGTTTCAACTCCAGCAACTGTGACAAGTTGGTCACAGTCTGTTACATATGACATTGTTGACATTAAATAACTTATGTGAGGCATAATAATAATAATAATAATAATAATAATAATAATAATAATAATAATACTGATGATGATAAAGCCATCACCAGAGATAGCACAAAATGTTTAAAGATTTATTGTTTGCAATATTTTATTACTTCCTCCCATCAGGGAAGACACTTGTAGAGTAGAGAAGGAGCCCATTGACCACGTGATTAATTATGATTTACTACAGAAATGCATACATGATGGAACACGAAACCTCATTTGAAACAGACACCCTAAGAAAACATTTTGCTCAGCTACTGTTGCTAAAATTCCTCATATGATGCCTGTTTGGTGTTTGGTGATGGTGACCCTGGAAGAATCGGGACTCTTGTAAGACTAGGATTTGATGCAGTTTGCTCCACTGAAAAAGACTGATGATGTGTGTAATGTCAGTGGAGGATACTGGCAAAAGGGCATGCCAGAAGGATCATACTAGAAGAAAAGAGCTGCACTGAAGACCAAAAAGATCAAATGTATGGTAATGGCCAACATTAAAGAACTTATTTCTGTCAGAAATGCTAATAAAATCTTTTTTTCTGCGTTTCCCACAACTTTCATTTTTACGTGTATAAGGATCATTTTCTGCAAAACCACTGCAGATAAAAAAGTGGGATTTGCTACAGACTTCTTATTTATTATTATAAATATCTGAGAGCTGTGGAGCACCAAGCTGTCGAGATTTTTACAACTTCCCGTGGCAGAAAATGCCTATCGAGCAGAAAGCTAGAACTGAGACTTTAGGAAGTCATAGCATGTTGCACTGATTTGTATCACACAGCTTATTTGTTCTCCCTATAGAAGCAAATAACCGTACCAAATTTTATCATTTTATTTCTATTTAAATTTTTTACAGTACTTCAACTTTTGGAAGTTTTGTCTTTTTTAACACTGTGGCTGTACAAAACAACACTTGCTACCACTTAGAAAGTAAGTTACCATTTCTATATTTATCATTTAAATTGTAAAATTTTGTGGTTATACTCTATAGTATAGAAAGAAAAAAAAGCCTCATATCTGTGAATATAACCATCAATACAGGAAAGAAACGGTATATTTTCATCTATGCAGTTCACTTTATGAAAAAACATGGTTTTTCAGTTACACTGAGTATCACATAAACGGAAAGGGACAATCTCTAATCTCCTTTTCTGCAACAAAATCCTCAAAGCATGGTCTTTCACTTAGGAAAATAATACTGATATGCTGTATGTTCCCTTTATTTTATTTTCCCAACAGATAAAATGGCTCTGAGCACTATGGGACTTAACATCTGAGGTCATCAGTCCCCTAGAACTTAGAACTACTTAAACCTAACTAACCTAAGGACATCACACACATCCACACCCGAGGCGGGATTCGAACCTGTGACCGTAGCGGTCAGTTCCAGACTGAAGCGCCTAGAACCGCTCAGCCACAACGGCCGCCTCCAAAAGAAACTTTTTTAATTTCTTCTTGAGAACCTAAAATAAACCTTGAAATTTCAAAAGACATGAACAATACATTGGTGGTAAAACTGCAATTGTAAGTGACTGAACTTATAGAAACAGGCTCACAACCAACAATATTTAAAAGTAAGTCAGTCTTCCAGCTGATGTTTTAGATGGTTCAATGACCATGAACACATGAAGGGTTGGAACCAGAAAAATATCATCTCACTTGGGCCAATAAAATGAATGACATACAAACTGTACAGTAACATCATCTTCTGTTGTATTCAGTTTAATTATTATCCCAAATTACCAGAAAATTATATATTTACAAGCTATGTACATTTTGTTATGGGATCAGTTTTATTCTCTACAAAGGATGCCAAATTATCTTTCAAGGTGAGTTCCCTGTCACTATTGATCTTCCTTGTTTCCATGTTTCCTAAACAATGTTTCTGTTCAAAATTATGGATACCTCTGATTCCAGGTAGTGCATGAATTTTGTCAAGGGAGGAATGTATCGGACTTATGGACTCCTCAGACATAAAATAAAACTTAATTTGGTGATGTTAACACTAAAGTACTGAAAGAAATTTATCTAATGCAGACAATATTTGACTTCCTACAGGTTTTGTAAACTTTCCTCTATCCTAATATTAGTAGAGATTGAAGCCAGAAACATTACAGGAACAAAGGATATGTTGCAAGGATAATTCCCATGTATGCAGTTCAGGAAAGCTGGTGTTCGGCCAAGAGCAGAGTTGACCACCCAGAGGTGGAACATACTGCTGAGCACAACAGTTTGATTTCACTGGCTGCTTCACTACCCATGCTATCTGGACTACATAGATGGGAGTTATCCTTGCAACGCATCCTTTGTCCTTAGAAATCCTCCTGGCTACAAATGCCCAGCCCCTCACCCATCTCCAACTTGCTACAGGACCCTGCCTTCACTCATCTTACATCCACACCTTCTCCCCCACAGCCTCCCCTTCCACCATTCTGTCATCCACTCCCAATGCACTTCCCCATGGTACTGGTAACTTTAAATAATTAGATTCTTTAGGAAACTTGGAAGAAAGGAGATCAGCAGTGATGTGGAGCCCATCTTCATAGCCGCGCAGTCTGAGGCACCTTGTCGCGGTCCACATGGCTATTTCCCCCCCCCCCCCCCTCCCTCGGAGGTTTGAGTGCTCCCTTGTGAATTGGTGTATGTTGTCCTTAGCATAAGTTAGAATAAGTAATGCATAAGCTTTAGGGACCGATAACCCCAGCAGTTTGGTCCCATAAGACCTTACCACAAATTTACAATTTTTTCCAAGGTTGACAATTAGTTCAGTCACTTACATTTTAAACCCCAGATCGTTTCGCACCTTTGAAATGTCAATGGTTTATGTTAAGTTCTCAAGCAAAAACTAAAAATATTTATCTGGTGCTAAAACAAAAAACAACAAATGAACAATCACTCCATTAATTTTATTTTTCTAAGTGAAAGACAATAGTTTGAGGGTTATTTTGCAAAAAAATAATATTAGAGATTACCCTTTCCCATTCAAGTCATATTTAGTGTAATGTAAAAACCATGTCTTTTGCAATATAAAGTACTTAGATAAAAATACATTTCTTTTCCTGTCTTAGTTGTTCCATTTAAAGGTATGAGTATTTTTCCCCTTTTCTTTTACAATCCTTATACTACAGTGAATATTGCCATCAAATTTTACAATCTGAATGGTAAATGAGGTAATATAATTTCCAAATGTTTGCAAGTGTCAATCTATGTCACGGTAATGTTAAAACCAACGAGACTTATGCACTTTGTAGTGCTATAAAATGGAAATGGACAGACGAAAATAGCTAACAGGAGAACAAGTAAGTCCAGTCTCATCCAAATCTGAGATGGTAGGTGAGAATTTTTCTGTCTGAATTGACATGGAATGATCTGGCTTTGAGAGAGAGGGGAAAAGTATGAACCAACAGGGCAACACCCTACCAAAACTTCCTAAGGACCCATATCTGGCTTTCTACTCCATAGATATAGTATCCTTTCATAACAGATGTATAGATGCACGAAAGTTTAGAGAATTTATCAACTACATCAGAAGGTGTGGCTCTGGCACCATGGACGATAACGTTCTTTGACAGTTGACTCTAGAGTCTGGCAACCACATAGTTCCCAATAAGATATTATTTCTTGTTCTGCCACCTGCACATTATGGTAGACAGAAAATTCCTCCTTAGTACCAAAAGAGAGAAACTTTTGATTTGTAATAGCTGACATGCTGATACTCATTGTGAGTGGTCACTGGGGAATGACTTAGCATGAATTGTCCACCCAGTGATATATGTACCAATCAGGCATTAACAGACACACAAAATTTCTTATCTGCACATATGAGGTGTGATTAGAAATTATGGCAAATAATGTTATTAGAAACGAAGTACATGGAATTTGATTTAATCTCCTTTAAAGTACTGTCCTTGGCTAGTAATGCACTTATCCCAAACATTGACTGGAAACATTTCTGGAAGGATTCATTTGGAAGTGCATTCAGCTGCTCTGTCGTGGGCCCCTCAGTGTCAGGAATGGAGTCAAAATGTTATCCTGTAAGAACAGTTTTAATTTTTGGAAAGAGCCAGGTGCTAAACCTGGTCAGTAAGGCACATTTGTGGTAATCACGAAGGCAGTGGGTG
This sequence comes from Schistocerca piceifrons, assembly GCF_021461385.2. NCBI lineage: Eukaryota > Metazoa > Arthropoda > Insecta > Orthoptera > Acrididae > Schistocerca > Schistocerca piceifrons. The sequence goes on from NC_060141.1 coordinate 97,242,291, forward strand.
AGTGCTAACACAAACAAATGCACGTTTCCTTCTTCGTTCCAATGGCGAAAATAAAACGTGCAAGCAATACCCTTTCGTGAAAATACAATAAAAAGATATTCACGTAAAGTACTGCTTCTTATTAATAATCATTATAAAACTACATTAAATACAGCATGTAAAGCAATACTGGTTAAAACACTAAAGTTGGCAGTCTCCGTGTTTTTCTGTATTTTACACTTTTTTGAGTCAGTCTGTTGAAAAGCATAAAAAGGAGATTTTATTGTATCTCTAATTGCATAATACGATCTCAGCAAGATTAACGGTTCACCGTTTTCTGTAAACAAATCATAAACCTGTTCCATTATTCCCCTGGCTGTGTCTGGTGCAGCTGCATGTGGGCCTCTTATCAATGTACTAATGTCATTGGCAGGTATTACTGTTCCTGAAGAGCCTTTTTTTATTGTTGTGATTCCATCCATGCAAAGATGCCACACCAGACTTGTTTCCCCATCAGAATTGTATGATCTACATAAGCAAAGGCCATGGAAAATCACAGAATTCCAACAAGATAAATTTTGTTGCTTAGTTCTTCTATAATTGAGTTTTTAACATCATACACGGCATTCCTACATCAAACTGAGCTGCTGTAAAGAAGTTATTCTCAGAAAGATGGTTTAATAGTTTGCTGTGAGCTACTTTCTCAAAAACTTTTTAGAACATGGAATGAGGGAAATTGGTTTATAATTATATGATGATGACAATTATTGGGTTGTGGGGCACTCAACTGTGCGCTTATCAGTGCCTGTACAAATTCCCAACCTTTGCCCAGTCCAATCTCGCCACTTTCATGAATGATGAAGAAATGATGTGGACAACACAAACACCCAGTCATCTTGAAGCAGGTGAAAATTATAATCAGAGGTCAGATGCTCAGCCTATTATTAGAGATCTGCTGCTTATCTCCACATTTGTATACTGCTGTAGTGCATACTTCACTCTTCCAGCATGTGCACCTTGACTCAGACTCATTACAAAGTTAACCCAAGGATTACACAAAAAAATGTCAGTCTAAGATTTTAGTACTTTGGCTGAGATACCAGTATACACAGAAAAGTAACTACTTTTTTTGAGATCAATGATTTTCATGATCTCTCAAAGCGATGAGTTGGCATTACCAATGTCTGATGGTGGAGTATGGATTGCCTACATAAACAAGTCTATGGGATTTGCTTTTGATGGACATATTTTTGTTATCCCTGTGTTTTCAGCTACGGATATGAAGAGTTTAGGAGCCAATGATTTTAATTTTATACCATTTGTTTCACTGCTATACTTATCTGGCACTTTAATATCATTTGCCTTGCCAAGTTCACTTGTTTCATGCCCAATTATGTCCAAATTGTCTTTTCCTTGGTCTTAATTTCGAATTTTTTGAGGACAGTATATAGTGTACGGCTTTTTCAGAACACACTGAAGAATTCTACAATACTGCTGCTTGTAATGTATTTTCAAGCCTTACTTAGAGCTAGCCCTTTGCACTGAATAAAGCTCACTCTCTCTAGTACATGGTATTTTCATCCCATAAATCAGCCAAGCTTTCTCTTTGCTTCCACTGCAATGCCCCTCACATGTTGCAGAGGAAAAACTGGGTTCATAAGGTTGTAATAATATCTTTAGAAAATAAATTTGTCTACTGTGTATCCTTAGTGAACTACTACTAATTTTTCATGGTGTTATGTCACTCTTAATGGTGAAACTAAGTAACCATTTAGAAATCTGTGAAATTTTCCTTTTCCTTTCTTATTTGAACATGACTGATGAGGATGCTTTATAGTTGCCATTTGACCATCATCAACAAATAAACTACGTATTATGGGGCTAAAACCTATTTCAGTAAAGACATACTGAGAAATAAATTATCAGTCACAGTAGCACTATGTCCCATTCTTGTTGGGAATGTTATTGAGGTAGACACGAAAGTAACTCCAGGTATCCTTGATCAGAACTATCTAAGATGAACTCTTTATTGAAATCACCACATACCATCGTTTCTCAGTTATTTCAACTAAGTATTATTAGTAACTCCTTTAAGCATTTTATCTGTTACTATAGATTGCCAGAACTGTTGTACTGTATATTTCCAAGTCTATTATTGAAGTGCAGCATTCAAATTAGGTGGTCAATGTGGTATTCACTGTGGTGTAAGGCCTGTGTCTTCACTCCACTTATTGTGTATATAGCTACTCTCCCTTTCCTTAGTTATGTTACATTAACTTGAATTCATCTACATGCAACTTTTCAATCTTTAACTTCTAATTATCTGGCTCACACAATAACATCACAGAAATGCCGAAAAACCTGAACTAACAGACACTCTAAGAGAGTAACAGAAACTAATCTGTGAAAGCCTACTGCTTACAATGTTTCAAGAACAAGCATGAAGCAATGAATATACATGTACTACAGCCCCATGTACACTGTTCTTGTATGGCCTGCAATAAGACAAAATAAGACTAACTGCAGCATGCACAAAAGCTTTCAAGCAGTCATTCTTCCGGCACACTATGATGTGAATGGAAAGGAAGAAATCCCAAGTTGTGGTCAATGGAAATTATGAAACTTCCTGGCAGATTAAAACTGTGTGCCTGACCGAGACTCAAACCTGGGACCTTTGCCTTTCGCGGGCAAGTGCTCTACCATCTGAGCTACCGAAGCACGACTCACGCCCGGTCCTCACAGCTTTACTTCTGCCAGTATCTCCTCCCCTACCTTCCAATCAGTGCACACTCCGCTGCAGAGTGAAAATCTCATTCTGGAATGTAAATTATCTTCTAACAAGCACTTCACAGTGGCCACTGGTTAGCGAAATATGGCTTCACATGTAGATGACTCAAAATACATACGTAATTTATCAAATTATATGGAATGGTGACCATAAACCCCCCTCCCCCCACCATTGCTTGTAGATTACACATATCTGTCTGTCCATGGTACCAGACACTTTATTCACACATACAACCCATTATTTCCCCCAGTTCTGTTTAATTCTGTCCTCATGTTAGGGAGCACTATTTAGAAGCAAGTATTACAGTTCGAAGTATAATTAAAGAGACTGGCATAGTACAACAGTACACAAAACATCAAACAAATAATGAGCTTATAATAAACTGGTGAGCCATCATTAGAAATAGTTTATCATTGTACGGCAAACTAATGCTCAAAATTGCAGTATATTTTTTATCCAATTATATTGTAAAAATTACAGTTAAAAACCTGTTCTCACATTTCTTGATTTCCTTGTCTCTTCCTTTGCCTTAGAGCTTCTCCAATACGACTGTTGGGAAGCTGCATCAATTTCTCAGCACATCTGCTCTGGTATGATACTTTCCCCACAAAATAACCCAAGAGGCCTGCCACAATGACTTTTGGGGTGGCACCGAAACGAGGGTGAGCCTTGAAGTAACCTACAAACACGGGAAGTAGTATGTATAGTTACTGGTATGTTTTGTTATGTAGTAGAAGCGAATGGAGGATATGATACAATTTATTGTCCAATTTTAGCAACTATATGTACACAATAGAAAACATACTTCACTATATTCTCACTTCAAATATTCTCACTTCAAATATTCTCACTTCAAATATTCTCACTTCAAATATTCTCACTTCAAATATTCTCACTTCAAATATTCTCACTTCAAATATTCTCACTTCAAATATTCTCACTTCAAATATTCTCACTTCAAATATTCTCACTTCAAATATTCTCACTTCAAATATTCTCACTTCAAATTCAGTCAGTTTCTATAAGCAACATTAGAGGAAAGCAGTAAATGTCTAGACCAGGGCTGTAGCATACTCACATAGTTAGTGCAGCAATGTTGTCTTAATTTGTGATATTCGGACGTAATACTCAAATTTATGTCACAATGCAGATTTTAAATTTATTGTGTGTGAGTTAAACTGTTGCATTTTAACCTAATCTAGGCCTTGCATTAAGCTACAGATCTGTGTCACCAGAATGAGGTATTTTAGCTTTCACATTTATTTGCTTGCTAACTCACAACCAAACCCATTTCAACCACAGCCTCAATTTGTGACATACTCGTCAAAAAAGTGATCAAATATTTGTGAAAATGACAATAATAAATTTAATCTGTCTCTGTCCCAGCTTAACCACACCCTTGTAAATTGTGACATATTAAAAAACAAGCAGCTGAATAATTGTGGAAATATTTATTACAAATATTCAGCTGTACTCTTAGGTCCCAACATAGCCACAACCTTGTAATTCATGACATATTTGGAAAAAGTTAAACATTTTTGACAACAGCAAAGAAGAGAATGCTAGAAATTTATATTTTCATCTCTCATCTGTTACATGAAAGTATCGTCCCATTTGCTACCTGAAATTGACACAATGCCAACCTACCATCAGTAGATAAATAGCACGGTGAGTGCCACTGGCCCTGATCCAGACTTTAGCTGAGGAAGGTAAAGCCAACATCCGATACTTGTAGGTTCAATAGACCCGTAACATCTTTATGTACAGTAGATTTAATACGTGTATACTGGGTGCTTTTGCAAAATGAGGCCAAACTGCACAAAATGACACCTGAGGGAATAAGGCCAGGAATGTATTCCAAAGGAGGTACACTCACTTTAAGGTAGAGATAAAAGATATTTAACAGTGATCATAGACAGGTGGCCTGCCAGCGTGGGGACAGCCAGACACTTGTGTGGAACATTTCCCATGACAACTGCCACTATCTATATTACTTACAATTAATGCCGGCCTTATTAACTACAGACCTGCCACCATGGCAGAGGTTTTGTTGATGGTTCACTGCACAGGCCTCCATTATGCTGGGATTTCTGTCAACCATCCTGTTCTTTGATGAGGTTATTTATACAAAGGGCAATATCGTAAACCTTCATAAAACCCACATATTTACTGCACAGAATCCCCCAGGCCTGGTGGCAGCGAACCATCAATACTGGTTCAGTATTGATGGGTGGGGAGGGATTATTGTTAACAGCATCATGTGACCAATCATTCTTCCACAATACCCCACAACAAGGCGTATCTGCACTTCCTACACAGGTGACTGTGCCTCCCTTCTGAAACACATGCCTTTGGTGGTGCAAAGGTCTACCAGATAATGTTGCATCACACTCAACGCTCTCGAGTGCAGAGCTAGAACAATAGTACAGACAGAATGTTCCAACTTTCCTGGTGTGTTCTCATGTGCACTTTGAATCACTGAAATCTGCACTGTTAAAGATCTTTTATCTCAGCCTTCTAGTGGGTATAACTCCATTGGAAAGACTTTCAGGCCATATGCATCTATGACTTTCTTTTGCTTCTTACCCTTTAGGTATTGTTCCCTGCAGTCTGTGCCCATTTAGTAAAATCACCACTACTTATGAATAATCATATATCTCTGAATTCAAGACGAGGTTATTTCCTGAAATATCACACCCAGCTGTCTGGGGTCTTCTTGCAGTCACGGCACATAATGTCGAGTTTCTTTTCGTGACAAAATAAACATCGAGCTTCCATTAAGCCATAACTCTACTCTCTGCTACATCTACTACTTTAGCCTTGAACTTTTACATGCACTTAGAGCACTGTGATATGATAGCATTAAGTGTTTGTAGAGACAAATATTTTACTTTGGACATCACATCTCTAAACCTAATAGCAAAGTGTGCAATAGATTGTAGTGTGGAACAACATAGTTCAAAATAAAGCTTTTCAACACGTTTTGCTATGACGCAAATTTCAAAATCATGGTTTTCACCATGCAGAAAGAACAAACAATTGTGCAGCTTCAAGGAAGTGTGGTGTGACATAAGCCAATTTTAGGAAGTGGTGAAAAGAAGAATGTTGATGAGACTTCTGTTTATTTCAAGATGCCACCTAGTACAACAGTGAAGAGAAAGGTGCTGGAAGTGTACTGGTTTGCACTACATGCTGTGAGAAATTCCGAATCACCAGGATGTTATGCGTGCTTGCCGATGGAACGAAGATGCGACCACATGCCATCCTCAATCATGAAACTATGTCACAGGAAAAGTTGCTGCCTGGTGTCATTTCATTTCAAGGATACATTAACAAGTTCGTTACAGGTTGGTTCCATACAGTCTGGAGCGCTGGACCAGAAGGCTAGGATGTGGATCCCTGATGCTTTCAAGGGGCATCTGACACCCACAGTAAGAGCAGGAATAGTGAAACTGAACACAGATCTTGTCATCATTCCATGAGGCCTGAGTTCATAACAAGAAGTGTTACATGCATTGGTGAATGAGCCATTTAAAGATCTGAAGCAGCTGTACACTTATTAGTTACTTTAAGATGGTCAAGCCATGACACCTACTGGTAAACTGATGAAGCCTTCAGTAGGCCTATCGCTAATTACAGAATGGATTCAGGCCCCTTGCACATGCGTATCCAGTGCATCAATTGTAAATGACTAAGACATGCTGAATAACAAATTCATTAGATGGGCGTGAAGATAATCTGCTAAGGGAAGAAATGCAAGTTAACCATGGCAGTGGCAGTGATTCTCCAGATTCTGTGCAGCATTTTAGTGGAGGAGGACTAACTGGCATCTGTATCTATCGGAGATCTTTATCTAATTTTATCAGAACTTTTATTGTCTTGTTCAATTTTCTGAAATCACTGGTTCAGCAATGGAGGATCATCTAGCATTCGAAATCATATTGGGTTTGGACATATACAGTAGGCCTATATTAATCTTTCTATGAACATCATTACATGTAATTGAGAAAAAGAGCAACAGACAGCCCACAGAACAATTTCTATTTTTGTAATGTATGACAGGTGCTCTGTAGGAATTACTAATTTACATCTATACTAAAATACTTTACATGCAAATGTAAAATGGCTTGCTCATTATTATAATTACTACTACTACCACCAATCATGCAAATGATCACATGAACATGAAAATAGCGAACAGATATACAATGTATGACATTATATATACGTCTGCTTGTGTCTGTAAATGTGTGGATGGATATGTGTGCGTGTGCGCGCACGCAAGTGTATACCCGTCCTTTTTTCCCCCTAAGGTAAGTCTTTCCGCTCACGGGATTGGAATGACTCCTTACCCTCTCCCTTAAAACCCTAATCCTTCCGTCTTTCCCTCTCCCTCCCTCTTTCCTGACGAGGTAACCGTTGGTTGCGAAAGCTAGAATTTTGTGTGTATGTATGTGTTTCTATCGAGCTGCCAGCGCTTTCGTATGGTAAGTCACATCATCATTGTTTTTATATATATATATATATATATACACACACACACACACACACACACACACACACACACACACACACACACACACACACACACACACACACACACACACACACACACACACCCTTTTGGAAAATGCAAGAAAAACTGTGGATCCCCTAACAGCAAGCAACCAAGTTATTCAATTCTACAGAAAGAATAGTAGGCCTATGCTACCTACTCCTTCATGTGCTATCAGTTTCTACGAGATTTAGGTTTTATTAGTAAGATCGAGCTGACATCTGTGATGATGTAACCTATCAAACCATAGCTACTTCATTTTCTATCATCTTATATATCCTCAAGGAATTCTTCACTACGAGTCTATTGAGTAAACAGTATCTAATCACTAATTGCTTGTCAGGTTCTACCGTTCTACCATCAGTTTGTGAGTCAATGCCTTGCACTCATATTGTGCCTACATACACCGTATTTTTAGCTATGTGATTCTTTTCTTAGGATCAAAGATAAAAAACATGGAAACATTTTTTAAACTGCAGGAAAAGGACATTAAGGATAATAACTATCTAGAAGTAGCAGTCAGGCTCACTGAATAAAACAGTTAAATAATGGCTATCCTTATTGCACCAAGTGAGTACATGAATCAATCTGTGTCCATATCAGAAAAAACATTGCCAAATATTCCACTAACAGTTCTCTACATAATCACTGAACAGGAACCAGTTCAGACTTACATTCACCAAAGGAAAACAAGTAAACATCAAAAGCTTTTTCCATCAGGGAAGAAACTGTATTTTAAATAGCCCAAGGAGCTGAATCACATTGTTAAAATATAATAAAAAGCAGTTAAAACAGTCTTCAAAAGTAATGCATACCACAGACTAAAGGACTATGTGGTAGACTCAGAGTATTGGTTAATGATGAAAGGCGATAACTGCAACACTGCCACATTACAAAATTTTTACAAGAAAATCATGTAAGCCTATTGAGATCTCTAGTGGAGGTCAGTAATGTATTGTCATTCTCCTGAGTTATTATGGGATGAGGGAGAATGCTGAGTCAGTTTTTCCAGCTGACTAACAGGAGGATATGAAGACAAGTACAAATACAAGCATGAGGCATACCATTATGTTTAAGGGCACGGAGTCAGTTTTCTGGACAAATTGGAGTTAGGCTATAGAAGCACGTTAAAGGCTCTGGAGTCGCCAGCAAGTGTACTTGATCTATGCAGTAATGAAGAGCAAATTGCGGGAATATCAAAGAACCCTGTACAATAGGAACCATACAAACTGGAGTGCAGCTGTTTTGAACTGACCTCATAACCGAGAGTAGAGTTTCAGCCATCCTGACGTAGGTTTCCCTAAATTACTTCTGGCAAATGCTGGGATGATTCTTTCAAGAAGAGCACGTCCTACAACCTGTTCTACCCTCATAAAAGCATACTTTTACATTTTGTGGGTAGGCCCTATGTGTATTTCGCGCTATTTATTTTCATTTTATTATTATTACGGCAAATCCTACAGCATTGTAAGATAATCCCTGTAGGCGTAAATTAATAAAAATAATCTACGTTAGTTTCTAGAACATTCTGACAGTTTTAGACTAAGAAGTAAACTGACATTCACAATGATGTAACTTGACGAAACTGTTACGAAATTTATAAAAACTGCTTTGTTTTACTAATGACAGCATTTTTCTTAGGCGCTACAACAAATATTTTCTCTCTCGTGATGTGACGACACTATTGTTTACTTCATCTGAACACACCCTTGACAACTACACTCACCTGACTTCACGGCTAAATAGGTTGTACCACCCAAAATTGTTGCGAAAGGTAACGATCTCTGATAAAAACTATCTCGGTTGCATTGTCTTAGTACTCTTACTTCTTCCATCGTAAGCCGGTAAGGCTAAAATAAAGCAAACAATAACACTTAATTTCTAACAATAAAGTAACAATTCAAAATGTCACTTTCATTTATTTCACATATGAGGTGGCTTGCCATCTGAGGTGAAAACTGGGGATCAAGCCTGCCATGAGGAGCTCCGTGAGTATCAGGATTCTGCGGTGGATCCAACCCATCAATCCCTACAGGCGCTGCCATGTTTACAATCTACAATCCCCATTCAACATAACATCAGTGATACTTTCTAAATAAGTTGATATTAGTGATCTCTGGCTGGTACGCACAACTCAAGGCAGCCAACATCAAATGCTGTTTACAATTTTATTATATCCATTAACGCAGGCATTTCGAATACCTGTCATTTTTAGTTTAATAATTGTCACATCATACTCGTGAGCTAGCTTTTGTCCGCATATAACCCAAATTCATGCAAAGTTTGGTCTCTCAAAACACAATGTTTATAGCGTTCTCTTTGTCAACACATAAAATTTATTTCTTTATTCATCCAAAAATCTTTCGCACACTAAAGCCCGGTCCACATGCAACGATCTGTCTGCACAGACATTGGCGCAGATGTCTGTACATGCAAAAGATCGCTGCAAATGTGGTGTGTTCACACGACACAAACCCCAATCTACTACTCGCCCGCCACCTGTCGGTGTAGAAAAGAAATATCCGTGGCAAGCGACTACGCTCTCCGTAAACGTCAAAAATTTAATTCAGTTATTTTGAAATATAGAAATGGAGGAAGTTCTGTTGTGGTCTGTGTTCGCTACTTGTGTTGCAAAGAACATTCAGACCAACCGCAGGAAACAGAGAAGGCGGTCAAAATGGTGTACACAGTGGTTGCTAAGGCGAAAGCAGTTTTCTCACGTACATTTACTGCGAGAGTTGCAGGGCGAACCTGTTTTGTTTTACATTACCTCGTGTTCTATTTCCTGGCACATTGACACTCCAATTTCATCTTCAGTTGTACTCCTGCTTCGTCTTGGAGTTTCTTGATCAGTAAGAAAGCCAAGCAGATCAAAATACCATAACGTTGGCTGGTATACTTGATCTACTCTTACCCCAGATCTTCTAGATTTCTGACCTTTGGGTAACTCTTTTCGGTAAACAGTTCGCTGACAGACTTAATTTACTTGACTTGCCTTCATGAACTCATCCTTCAGGACAGCGTAAGTAGCTTCACATGTGTTGGGTATTATTTTACTCAACGCTTGTTTCGATATTGCAATTGAAAATTCCAAATCCTTGTAGCTCCTTCCTGTTGCTAGGAATCTTAATGTTACCGCCAGCCGTTCATGAGGAGAAATTGCCCTTCTCATACGAGTATTTTTTCTCATAATACGAAGGGTTACAACCTTTAAGAGATAATTATAAGTTTCGACATCCATCCGCAAATAATTTCGCCAGTTCGCAACGAATTTTTCTTTATTACCTTTTCTCTGTTTGCCGAGGCGTCAACTGCCCGCAATTTTTCAATTAGAGCATTGTATGCTGCTGTCTTTTTGTCTCGGTCACTATATTCTTTACTTTTAATCTTCCACAAACGTGGGTGGTTTCTATATATTTCAATGAATTCACTTACAAACTCTCGAGAACACTGACGAGTATCAGCCATTTTAATGCCCTATGCACACAAATACAAACACTAGACAGAGCAAACAGCTGTTTCGCGCCAGATTTGCGGCGATCTCCTGTCCACACGCTCCAACTTGTCTGCGCAGATGTGGTTTGAACCCACAGATTGGAGAGGTTTCGCTCAAACCTCCAACTGCAACTTGCAGGTTTGCACACACCTCAGGTTGGTGCAAATCTTCTGTCCACACGCAACGATCTGTCTGCGCAGATGTGATGTGCGCAGACATTTGCGCAGACAGATCGTTGCGTGTGGACGGGCCTTAACAGAAAATGTAACAGTAATTACGCCGATTCATACTGGCTGTCAGAGCACAGTCACGACAAGCCAATTCAAGTCAGCTTGCATAGCTGTCCGCAGCTGTTTTTTTCGCGGGAATTGCGTCCAACTGTTTTCACGCGCGAAGTGCACAAAGTTCATATACACAGAGTTCACAGTTGTACAAAAATTACTTTTATTCGACTCAAATAGTTTGCATCTTGCAGGGATAGGGTACATATTTGAGGAGGAAGACAGAAGTGCAAAAAAGCAAAAACAAACAAAGACGTTTGGGTCTGAAAAATATGAGTTCGAGGAGGAGGAATCTGGATTTTATATTTTAGAAAGTCGAAGAATCAGTTTTCCTTTTTTTCTTTTTTTATTTGTTACGTCAAATTGCAACCAGACTCACTAAAAGGAACACAGTGTCACACGCCGCCATCACCGTGAAATATTGGTTTGTTTAAGGTTAAGTTTAGTTGTTAAGCAAATGCAAACTTTTGTGCAATAGTCGTATCTCCCTCAGTACCTTTCCCTTCAAGATTTATAGATTTTCTTTAAGCTTTGTATGAAGATTTTAACAGTTCGAGTGTCTTATTTGTACCGGGTTAGCTGATGAAACCACACAAATATTGACCCTGATGTTTGCAAAACTGTTTTGCACACAATCCAGAGCTACTAAAAATAAGTACGCCACAAACAAACATTTAAGCAAAGAACTTGCAGTGTCTGAAGGTTTCAGTCCACTTCGTTACTAAACGCTACAAATGCCCGACAACTATAAATAAATTCCACCTTCTAATCAATGTGATTCTAGCTACAATACATTTTTCACTTTACAAGCTGCAGCCATACTGCAATCCATTTAAATATTAAATGCCATACTGGTATGTATAAAAATCCACTTTATAAGTGTAGTACAGGGCAACTAATTTAGTGCACTCATGTCGTATAATTCAGTCTCCTGCCTCACTGTTTTAATTAATCTTTCATCATTTATTATAAATTGTAACAAAAGAAATACCGAAACGAAACAATTTATAACAATTAACAAACAAAATACAACTGAAATCAACCACGGAAACCATGACGAAATGAAATATGAAGATCTGCATATGGCCGCGTATCGAATGGGAATGGGCGTGGGGTCACTTGATCGACAACGGACGAATGACTTCAGCCATCAAAACCTTCTTCCCGGGAAATCTGACGGTGCCTTGGGGTGAAGTGACAGGAACAAAGCTCCAGGCCCCGATGGCATCCCTGTTAGATACTGTACTGATTTTTTTGCTGAGTTATCCTCTCTTCTCATTACGATCTGCCCCCCGTCTGCAAGATGGGTAGTAGGAGTGATCCACATAACTACCGTCCAATATCCTTGACATCGAGCTGTACAACCTTACGGCCGGTTCACTCACTCAAAAAAAGTGTCGCCACAGCTCGTGGCAAACTGCAGTTGCTTGTGTGAACTTCCAGTTTGTATTGGCGCAACTTAAGAGACGCGACATTTGTCATGCCTCAAAAAGTTGAACTTGGTTGTACTTTGTAGCGCCACTTTCCTTCCGTTACTGCTCCCTGACGGCAGTATTTCCAACCAATAGCATTTTGTTGTAGTTATCATGGAGTAATTGCTGCTGTACTCCATTCGATTTCAGTGTATTTTCATTTTATTTATGATAAAAGTGATCACAGTGGTAGCAGGTAAAATTTCGCAGCTTCTGCAACAACAAGAGCAGCAACATAGTTTGATTTCTGGATCAGGTGTGTGTGTGTGTGTGTGTGTGTGTGTGTGTGTGTGTGTGTGTGTGGATAGGGGGGAGGGGCAATATTTGCAAACCAGTGACGCATGCCACAACTTACAAGGTTTTTTGATGAGTAAACAAATAAACTTGATACATGGAACCAAGAAACCAAGTCATATAAACTTCGTGGTTTGTGAGACCAAACACTACGAATGTAGTGCGGGACAACACGTTGAGAATGTGAGTTTCGTGGGAGGTGTGCCAGAGATAAATCCCTGCAGTCGCGCTATCCTCTGTGTCCTCGGTGGCTCAGATGGATAGTGTGTCTGCCATGTAAGCGGGTTGACAGTCGAGACACACAGTTTCATCTGTCCCTGTTGACGTATGTCAACGCCTGTAAGCAGCTAAGGGTGTTCATTTCAGTGTAAAAACATCATATAAACTATTGGTTATATGCACAAAACAGCTATCGAGTGTGGTGTGGTAGCTGCTAAACTTTAGAATTAGTTATTCGAAATGCCTAAATCAACGAGTACAATAAGATTCTAAAATCTTGGAAGAATGGCATGTCTGCAGATGATATTTACGTGCCATCTGTTGGTTAGTTTGCCACTGCAGGCGGCATTTTCGTCTCTGAGTGTTATTTCTTTTATAAATGTGTTTGTGGCTCTTGACTTGTCCCTATGCGAAATCTATTTTCGGATCTAATATTTGGGTTTCGTCTTCCTTGTATTTAGCCCTTGTCACAACTGTAACGCCATAACCTGCACTATAACATTCACATATTAAAAGCTGTGCAACTAATTAGAATTTGTGCCATCTTGTGTAAATGGTAGCTCACGATGCCACTACAGAAATCCACGAGCTGTGATGTCACACTAATTGCGAGTGTGAACCCAGCTGTAGAACGTATTCTCGGCTCAACCAATACGACTTCAATGATAACCAGCCTGGATTTCGAAAACATTGATCACGTGAAACCCAACTCGCACTTTTATCACATGACATACTGAAAGCTCTGGATCAAAGCGGTCAGGTGGATGCCGATGCCATATTTCTTGAATTCCAAAGCGCATTTTACTCAGTAACATACCTACGCTTATTGTCACCAGTACGATCACACGGGGTAGCAAGTGAAATTTGTGACTGGATTGAGGACCTTTTGGTAGGAAGGGTGGAGCATGTTTTCTTGGGTGGAGAGTCATCGTCAAATGTAGAAGTAACTTTGTATAAGTCTCAGGGAAGGGTGTTAGGACCCTTGGTGTTCATGTTGTATACTAATCATCTTGCAGACATTGTTAACAGTAAAATCGGGATTTTTGCAGACAATGAATTTTTCTATAATGAAGTATCATCTGAAAGAAGCTGCATAAATATTGTCATATGTTGATAAGATTTCAAAGGGTGAAGAGACTGGCAACTTGCTTTAAATGTTCAGAAATGCAAAATTTTGCACTTCTTCAAGAGAAAAAACATAGCATCCTATGGACTATAATATCAGAGAGTCACTGTTGGAATTGGCCAAATCATATAAATACCTGGGTGTAACACTTTGTAGAGATATGAAATGGAATGATCACATAGGTTCAGTTGTGGGTAAATCAAGTGGTAGACTTCGGTTTTTGGGAGAATACTAGGGAAATGCAACCAGTCTACAAAGGAGACTACTTACAAATCACTCCTGTGATCGGTTCTAGAGTATTGCTCAATTGTATGGAACTCATACCAGATAGGACTAACAGGGGATATTGATCATATACAGAGAAGGGCAGTACAAATGGTCACAGGTTTGTTTAACCTGTAGGAGAGTGTCACAGAGATACTGATGGACCCTACATGTTACTCACATAGGGACCGTGAAGACATGGTTAGAATAATCACTGCATGCACAGAGGCTTTCAAGCAATCATTCTTCCACGCTCCATGCATGAATGGAACAGTAAGAAATCCTAATAACTGGTACAATGGGACATACCCTCTCCCATGCACCTCACAGTGATTTGCAGAGTATAGATGTAGATACAGCGACCTGGAAAACATATGGATTTAAAAAAAATTAAAAATCACCTTTTACTGGAATTTTAGCCAGGTACACACACTCAGCTACTGTGGTGCCACAGCTTGTGGTTTTCTGTAATGGTATTACGAGCTACCGTGCACACAGGATGCCACAAATTCTATGTAGTTGCACAGATTTCAGTATGGAGTCAACTGAAATCATATGGGTGGATATGAATGTTATAGTGAGAGTTATGGTATTAACACTGTGATAAGAGTTAAATATAAGGAAGAAGAAACCCAAAAGTTGGATCCAAAAAGAGATTTTTCACAGGGATAAATCTGGAGCCACAAACACATTTATAAAAGAAATAACCCTCAGAGATGATGATTCTGTCTGCAGTGGCAACCTGAACAACAGCTGACATGTAGATATCACCACGTCACTCTTCCAAGGTTTTAGAAACTCATTGTATTCGTTGATATAGGCATTTTGAATAACTAACTTCTTTTAACACCTGCCATATCACACTTGGGAGCTATTTTCAGCATGCAATCCACAATTTATACAATGTTTGGTCTCACAGATGAATAACTTGATATGACTCACTTTTTTGGTAACATATATTAAGTTTATTTATTTATTCATTCATGTTAAAATTGGAAGTAAAAAATATTACGAAGCTCGTCATATCTGTGATGCTTTAGATCTTTCGCGTATAAGACACATTGAATCTGTGCTGTGCAAAAGTATGTTTTTTCCTCTCAGTCTTTTATATATTGGTGTTCGAGTATGTAATGAAACTGTTAGCTAGCCGGAAATAAATAATCTTAACAGGTTATGGGCCCAGACCACGCATGAAAAGCTGTGAAGTGTTTGTTTTCGCTCGTCCGTGAATTTATAACAAATAATGTGAATTTGCCCGTTATTTTTGCAATGTAAATGGCAGCTACCACTGGTGACTATAAGATACATGTGGACAAGCTCGAAGCACCTGAAGACTGGGCGAAATGGAAGTGGCATATATTGATGCTGTTGGGAGCATATGCATTTGAAGACTTCGTCACAGGTATGTAAAAGAGTCCTGAAGTGGGAGAAGATGCGATCGCAGAAAAAAGAGCGACACATCACCACTGGACGAAAGACGATGCATAAGCCGCCAGTTTATTAGCAAGTGCGCTAGGGAAGTCAGTAGATGAACTCGTTTTAAAATGCACTCAGGCAAGTGAAATTTGGGACAAATTATGTGCGTGGTTCGAGCGTAGCAGAGGATATTAGCACTCATGTCGCGAAATTACAGAAACTTTTTGTGTACTTGAACGACGAACTGCAGAAACACGAAGAAAATGCTTTGTCTGAAAGAATCTTAAAAGGCAGAATTTTATCCACGCTAGGCAAATAATATGACAACTTTAAAGACTTGTGGGACACAATTCCGTCCGAAAATCAAAGTGTGAATGTTCTGCTTGAAAAATTGTGCACCTTTGAATTGCGTGATCAAAGCACTGTTGAATCAGCTGTATTTCAGCGAAATGAATGTGATGATAGTGAAAAATCGAAAAAGAATGTGGAACGTGAAAAACGAATATTTCCATATAAACGTGGGCATTGGGCAGCAGAGTGTTCAGTGAAAAAGTCAGATAAAACATTCGCATCAATCTGTCTGAAAAGAATGTTGCATTTTTGGCACATGTTCTTGGTGCCTCAGTCAATAAAGGTTTTGAAGTAGACGGTATTGAGATAGTGGTGCCACAAATCACATCACTGCAAATAAACAATATTTTGTGTCTTATACAAAATTTGCTGTTCCTCAAAAGATTTCAATTGAGAAAAGAGGTGTAAGCATGTTAGCTCATGGACAGGGAACAGTGAAAATTCAGATTCAGTTGAATAATTCCACAAAGAAAACTGAACTGAGAGAAATGCTTTGTGTTCCTGAAGCAAGTGCTCACTTGTTCTCTGTAAAAGCAGCTGCAAGAAAAGGTTTCTGTGCAAACCTTGATGACAAAAGTGTCCACATTGAAGGCAAAGTGACTGGTGAAACAGTGATGACTGGTCATTACAATCAAGGTCTCTATGTTCTTGACATATGTGTATTTAAGCAATTCCAACCAGTTCAAGTGAACTTGGTAACATCGTCAGATACGCTGCACATTTATCATGAGAGATTTGGCCACCAACACAAACAACACATGAAAAGTCTTTTGAAGCAGATGAATATCAATGTGGAAGGGTGCAAAGAAGAATTTTGTGATGGATGTGCAGTGGGTAAATGCATAGATAGTCATTCAGGACTCGAACGAATCGACCAATGGTTACTGGTGAACAATTCTATGCTGATGTAAATGTACCAATGACTATAGAATCTCTTGGAAAAGCTTGTTACCACGTATGTTTTAAAGATGACTTTAGCAAATTTCGAAAAATTTTCTTCCAGAAGCGGAAGAGTGAAGTCAACACTGTCTTGGAACAGTTCTTGAATGAAGTGAAGACGAATGGTCATACTGTTAAACAATTCATGTGTGATGGAGGAAAAGAATTTGACAACAACAAGGTCTCGGAATTGCTGGCAAACAGAGGTATCGAGCACTGCATCACCCCACCGTACACACCACAGCAAAATTGTGTTGCCGAAAGAGGAAACCGAACTATTGTGGAATATGCATGTTCTACATTGAACCCCAGTAAAATGCCAAATGAACTACGGGCAGAAGCATGCAATACTGCTACATACCTTTTGACTCGCACTGGGCAAGCCTCTACTGAAAACAAACCTCCATATGAACTGTGGTATGGATGACCAGTAGGCAACCTGAATCTTTGGAACGGAGTGTTATGTGCATGTAAACAAGAATTTTCACACAAAGTTTGATGACAAAGCTGTGCATGGACATCTGGTTGGATATGTGAAAGACAGAAATGGCTTCAGGGTCTGGATTCCATCTCAGGGGAAGGTTGTGCTGAGTCATGATGTGAAATTTAAGGCTGAAGTTGTATGCAATCTGCAGAGCGGTGTTACTTAATTTGAAGTTGCTCACAACGAAACCATTAGACAAAGTGAACCTCGTGAGACTTCTGATTAGGAAGAGGAATCAGAAAATGTCAGTCATAACAAAAGGATAGAAGGATTAAGTGAGGAGGAAGAAGATTTAGACACAACATCAAGTTCCAGAGGAAGTAAAGGTTTAAGTGAGAAATGAAGAAGCAAATGTGAGAAGAAAAAACCAGAATGGATGACCAGCAGAGATTATGTGTACATGGTGGGAACCCCTATAATCAGGGATAGTGATCCAAGCTCTTATACTGAAGCTTTGCAGTCTGCCAATAAAATTTAGTGGCTGGAGGCTATTCATGAAGAACTGAATCCCTCAAAGAGAATAATACACAGGTATAAGTTGTGCACCCAAGTGGTGCACAGGTTTTGCGGAATCGTTGGGTCTTGCATAAGAAAACTGCAGAAAATGGGAATGTACGTTCAAGGGTCGACTTGTGGCCAAAGAACATGTACAAAGGCAGGGAAATGACTATGAAGAAACGTTCAGCCCTGTTGCATGCTATGATACGATTAGAACCCTTTTGGCAGTAGCTGCTGCACAGAAAATGAAACTCGACCAGTTTGACACCAAAACAGCTTTTCTCAATGGCATACCTGAAGAAGATGTATACATGGAACAACCTGAAGCTATTGAAGATGATACTGGATGTGTATGTTTACTGAAGAAAAGTCTGTATGGTCTCAAGCAGGCACCACATTGTTGGAACAAGCGTTTCATAGACTTCATGAACAAAGCTGGATTTGAAAATGGTAGAGCTGATCCATGTCTCTTCTACCATCAGGCCAACAAAAATTGTTTTTATTTTGTAGTCTATGTTGATGACGGTTTAGTTTTGGGCAGCAATATAGCAGATATTGAAGAGTTCATGGAAATGTTGAAGTTGGAGTTTCACACAACTTGAGGATCTCTCGAGAACTTTTTAGGTATGAAGATACAGCAAAATGAAGAGGGGTCAATAGCAATCAATCAACAGGACTATACAATGGAAATTCTGAAGAGATTTGGAATGGATGAAGCCAATGCAGTTTCTAAGCCAAATGGACGTGCAGAAAGTGATGTCAAGCCAAAGTTCCTTATCGTGAAGTGGTGTGATGTCTGATGTAATTGACTACAGTCTCCCATCCAGCTATTGCTTTTGTAGTGAACAAAGCGGCTAGAGCCATGGAATATCCTACAGTTGAAGACTGGAATCGAGTGAAAAGAATTTTTAGGTACCTGAAGAATACGATGACTTGTGGAATTATTTACAAGAACAATGCAGTTTGTTTAGAAGTCTACAGTGATGTTGGCTATGCTGGTGAGAAGGACACAAGGCGTTCAACAACAGGTGTTGTCGCAACACTCCCTCATGGGGCTCCATCAGGGACCAGTCAATTACAAAAGACAATGGCAACATCAGCTATGGAAGCAGAAATAATATCAGCCTGTGAGGGAGCAAAGGAATTGCTCTAACTGAAAAGGTTGCTGTATGAACTGATTGGAATATCCAAACAAGTGACACCTCCCACATTCTATGTTCACAGTGCAAGTACAGTGAAGTTGTCTAAAAATCCAACATATCATCGAAAGTCGAAGCACATTGAAGTTCGCCACTTTTACGTCAGAGATTTTTGAATGGGGATGGAACACATTGATGAGACATATCAAGTAGCTGATCTACTAACCAAGGCATTGGAAAGGGTCCGATTCGAGATGCTGCATGTAGGAAATGGAGTGCAGAAGATTAAATCAATGTGATATTAAGTGGTTTTTGATATTTTTTATTTGGAGAAAGTGTTAAAATTGGAAATAAAAATTACGAAGTTCGTCATACCTCTGATGCTTTATATCTTTTGCATGTAAGACAAGTTGAATCTGTGCTGTGTAAAAGTGTTTTTTTCCTCTCAGTCTTTTATATGTTGATGTTCGAGTATATAATGAAACTGTTAGCTAGTCGGAAATAAATAATCTTAAGGTTATGGGAAACGTGATTTTACTGCAGAAAATCAAGTATGGGTTGCTGTTCTTCAAGTTCTAGAAGATGCAAAAGTGTATCTGCTGACCACCGTTTTCACTGTTTTCGATAATAAGATGAAAACACACTGAAATGTAAAGGAGCACAGCAGCAATTGCTCTTTGATAAATGAGACAGAACGCTTGCATTTAGAAATCTGCCACCAGTGAGAAGTAGTGGAAGGAAAGTGGTGCAACAAAGTACAACCGAGTTCAAATTTCAGAGGCATGACAAAAGTTATTTCTCTTGAGTTGCGCCACTAAAAACTGTGAGCCCATACACGCAACTGCATTGCAACTGCAGTTTGCCATTAGCATTGTTTACACTTTGTTGCATGTGTGAACCTAGCTTTATCGCAGGAATAGATGACATTCAGCTGATCAAAATATCTATCTAACTGAACATATTAGCCATCTAATGATAGATGAACATGGTAACCAGAAATCGATTATGGCATTGAAATAAAACGTTTTCAAAAGTGATTGTGGATGGTTGAGTCACTCACTAACTATGATAAATGGGCACAGAGTCGCCGAGATTCAACATGGATAAAATAATGATGTCAGGTTATTCTCATTGTATTTTATGTATTTTATTGATCCACAATATTGTACAACTCCAACTGTGATGCCTTGTCTGTGGGATCACTGCAGTTGTGTGTTTGAACCCGGCTTAAATGAAGGTTTCCAGAGCCTTGGATTACTTACATGAGCATTCCCCCACCACCACTGGCGAAAGCCAACTTACAAGTGGAGACAAAAAAAAAGTGGTTCAAATGGCTCTGAGCATTATGGGACTCAACTGCTGAGATCATCAGTCCCCTAGAACTTAGAACTACTTAAACCTAACTAAACTAAGGGCATCACACACATCCATGCCCGAGGTAGGATTCGAACCTGTGACCGTAGTGGTCGTGCCGTTCCAGACTGTAGCGCCTGCAACTGCTCGGCCATCCCAGCTGACAAGTGGAGACATCCTACTTGCACATTGCCATCACAACTTACACACATAAGCTTTGAAAGTTAATATCCACGTAACTTTCTTAAGAGTCCCACACATGAGCGACAAATCACAGCAATCTGTCACATATGATGTTGCTGCAACTCGTCACATGCCTTAACACCGCCAAACATGAACGATTTGCCGAGCAATTTCTATCAGTCCATTATTATGCACGCCACTGTGTTGTCACAGCTGTAAAATATTAACGCGAATTCTTTACAGACGAATGGAAAAACTGGTAGAAGCGGACCTCGGGGAAGATCAGTTTGGATTCCATAGAAATGTTTGAACGCGTGAGGCAATACTAACCTTACGACTTATCTTAGAAGAAAGATTAAGAAAAGGCAAACCTACGTTTCTAGCATTTGTAGACTTAGAGAAAGCTTTTGACAACGTTAACTGGAATACTCTCTTTCAAATTCTGAAGGTGGCAGGGGTGAAATACAGGGAGCGAAAGGCTATTTACAATTTGTACAGAAACCAGATGGCAGTTATAAGAGTCGAGGGGCATGAAAGGGAAGCAGTGGTTGTGAAAGGAGTGAGACAGGGTTGTAGCCTCTCCCCGATGTTATTCAATCTGTATATTGAGCAAGCAGTAAAGGAAACAAAAGAAAAATTCGGAGTAGGTATTAAAATTCATGGAGAAGAAGTAAAAACTTTGCGGTTCGCCGATGACATTGTAATTCTGTCAGAGACAGCAAAGGACTTGGAAGAGCAATTGAACGGAATGGACAGTGTCTTGAAAGGAGGATATAAGATGAACATCAACAAAAGCAAAACGAGGATGATGGAATGTAGTCAAATTAAATCGGGTGATGCTGAGGGAATTAGATTAGGAAATGAGACACTTAAAGTAGTAAAGGAGTTTTGCTATTTAGGGAGTAAAATAACTGATGATGGTCGAAGTAGAGCGGATATAAAATGTAGACTGGCAATGGCAAGGAAAGCGTTTCTGAAGAAGAGAAATTTGTTAACATCGAGTATAGATTTAAGTGTCAGGAAGTCGTTTCTGAAAGTATTTGTATGGAGTGTAGCCATGTATGGAAGTGAAACATGGACGATAAATAGTTTAGACAAGCAGAGAATAGAAGCTTTCGAAATGTGGTGCTACAGAAGAATGCTGCAGATTAGATGGGTAGATCATATAACTAATGAGGAGGTATTGAATAGGATTGGGGAGAAGAGAAGTTTGTGGCACAACTTGACTAGAAGAAGGGATCGGTTGGTAGGACATGTTTTGAGGCATCAAGGGATCACAAATTTAGCATTGGAGGGCAGCATGGAGGGTAAAAATCGTACAGGGAGACCAAGAGATGAATACACTAAGCAGATTCAGAAGGATGTAGGTTGCAGTAGGTACTGGGAGATGAAGAAGCTTGCACAGGATAGAGTAGCATGGAGAGCTGCATCAAACCAGTCTCAGTACTGAAGATCACAACAACAACAACAACTGTGTTGAGAAGTTATCCTCTGGAAAATCGACTGTTTAGCAGCAGTAGGTATTCCCACACAAAAAATAAATAAAAAATACAGGAATTGTAATTTATTAAACTTGTTTTGGAACGATTTCTTCCAGTTAGTAACTGTAGACTATTTTACATAATATGTAGCATTTTTCATTGACACCAGTGGGTTGTGCACATCTTACTACAAGCTTAATGAAATTCATTATTCGTTTATTGGTGTTATTTATTTATTCTTGCCCATGGAGTCCAGTTGACAGTCTTCAGTTGAGTGTGTAGGGCATGTCATACAATTTTGGATATGCAATAAATGTACAGTAAAAAAAGCAGGATTACATTTTGCAGTCACATATGAGGTCATTACTGTTTTATGTCACAAGATAACAACTGATATTTAATGTAATATTTCATACTCACTCATACTGCATTCACATTTCTCTGTAAGGTACACTTTTCAACAATTTTTAAATCAGTTTAATTCCTTTATCTCCTTAATGACTCTGGTAGCTTGTTAAAAACCTTTTGCCTATTTTATAGCTTAACTTCAAGTATTTACACAATTATTTTGCCAGCTCAATGTGTCTATAGAAATGTTCATGTCTGTGTAGGCTTCCACATTCAGAGTCAGTTGACATGCAACTTTTATGAGTATCATTCCATGTCATAATGGAAACAACTTTGCTCAGAAAACGTTTAAATCTGTAGGAATGTTTTCAGCATCAGTACTTCTGATTACCATAAACCTTGTTATAAATTTTATGAGAAAAAGACTGTGAGATGTGAGAAGGAACTTGAGTTTAGCTTGACTGCCACTTAATAATGCAGCTGATCATTCTGTTTGAAAGTTAAAACTTGTTAACGATGCATGTAATTCTTGATGAATAACTCAATATCATCTGGAGAAGCCCAGTGTACAGGGATACTTTTATCAACTTCCCAAAAATTCTACTTCTGCATCACAAGTTTAAAAATGCTAACCACTGCAAAAACTGAGGGTGCATTTTGTATTACTTCTTAATATAAATGGCAGCTCTGTACTCCATGTCTCACAGTAGTTCATGGTCCCTGAATAACTATGAATTCTAATGCAAAGTTATTACTCAACATGACAAAGTGAAATGAAATAAAACTGCACAACCATACTTAACAACTACAGAAGCGAATTGTAGCCATATTGCCACATTTACTGCTTACCAACCAGGTAGCCATATTTCATGCACGAATCACATGTGAACCTCAAAATGTTTGGGATTTCCATGCAATGAGCAAGGGATTTTTGCGATTTACCCACACAAGTGCGACTCATGAAGCAATCATAGGATCGCTGCAATCCATTGCTTGTATTTGGGCTCTTTAAAAGCACTTCTCCAAGTAAGGAGAAAATATTTTGTAAAATGGAAAAATGTTCTTAAACTGTGTGATAGGAAATTCATTCTAGCATTCAACAATTCCTTATAAGCACTTATTTGTAATAAAGTAACACAGCATTGTTTAAAGTGATGTATGGATTAAAAAATATTGTAACTGGGAGTATGAAGTTGCTGAGGTTCATATTACTGCTGAATAGACAAAATTGTACAGGGAGTTTTTCATTTCACCATTATTGGAACAGTTTTTCTCTTTAGTCTTCGAGCGCAGTGGAAATTCGAAACTTATTTGCGCTTTATGAATTTAAAGCTACTTTTCAGCCTAATTAAAATGCTATGTAGGTACAACAGTGTTTCTACTGCTGCAACCACTGAATAATAACTGTTCTGGACAGCAGTAGAAAGTTTGGTTACAAAATTAAGTACTGTATTGGTAAGGGAAGCATCGTGTTTATGTCGCCTACAAGCTATTGGAATCTTAACTACCTCTAAAAATAAAAAACAAAGTAGAATTGTTGAGACAAAAACCTGTTGTATGTAGCATCGAAGTACTGTACTTAACATAAAATTTTAGAAATAGTGCTGTCTGGAACACATGTACTACAGTGATATAAATGAATTTCGTCCTCAGCAGGTAGTTCCCTTATTAGCTTATTGAATATCTCCAAACGATTTCTACAAATACCGATTGTTGTATCCAGTATTTTTGTGCCCATTTTTTCTTCGCCAACCTCATCCTAAGCTCTATTCCACACCACCCATAGTCATGAGAAATGGAAAAGCTGTGAAGACAGCCTACTGAAATTATGCAGTTTTATGTTGTGAGACGTCCAGATTGTGAATGTTTGGCTTTCTTTGCAGTGAGGTTTGCTACTTTTGTTAAACTTTGTCTCTAAACGTCCAAAGATCGCTAGTCTGTCTCTAAAGGTAAGTTTTCCGACTGATATATTTTTTATAAAAACGACATTTAAATACAATATAAGAGAATGAGGCCAAATATAAAACATGCTAGTTAAGAGTAGTTTGTTAACTACAGGAAAAGTGTATTACTATTAGTTAAACGACATTTTTCAGATGCCAGACACGTATTATGCTTCAGGATGTCCAAACTATTACCGACCCAGTGGCGTTCAAAGCTACATCACGTTATTCTGGTTCCCAGTAGATAAGGACAAAAAAACTGTGAATGGCTGAAAGCAATTCCAGGAAAATACTGGTTCCCTTCCGAGAGTTCTATGGTATGAGTTAAGCAGTTCAAAGAAGAGGACAGAATAAACCTTGATACGTTTAAGGATATGCTAGGAAACAAGCAGAAATACCTAAGATCTCGACCAAAATGAAGAGACGGCGTATTACCAAGAGTTTTCGACAATATATCTCATTATTTAAATAAAACATCTAAAACTGACTCTGGGAAAATTCAAATGAAAGAAGACCTAAATGAGAGGAACATCTTTATAAGAGAAACGAAGAACAGCTTCTGGAAGATGTAATAAAAAGTGTCACAGATTTGTGTAAAAATATAGATAGAACTGTGCAAAGTGTCATGTGGTGCCATACTGTAATTAATGATTCTACATGTTACTATGGGTTATCAGTGGGAATCATTCAAAAAGTTCAAGTTAGTGTAAAGATTGTTAGTTGTGTGTACGTTCGAGTATCTGTTGGCAATAATATTGTAATGTCCACGAGCTGTCAGGGATAGCGCCTCTAAACTTGGAAATAAACAGGTGGCCACTATTAGAGAACATTCTGCAGTGGTATGTAACAACTGAAACGTCCAGTGAAATTTGAGAACTTGATTATATCACAAAATTAAAGAACTCTGTTGCAAATTTGAAGCAAAATTTTAGTGAAGAAATGGAAACACGATTTATGTCAGTTTCCTCTGTGATCGAATTATATTATGTGATAAGAAAAAGAAAAGCTACTCTGTCAGTAAGTAGCTATGCTAGGTCTAAGGGCAACTCCACAACTACAGAAATAGCACTGACAACAGAAACATTAGCAGATTCAGAGGAAACACGAAACTTACGGACAAAACCCGAAGATCACATCTGGATGCCATCTGTCTATTCCAGCAACAGAAGATCACATTACATCTGAGAGCATAATTCCAGTCATCCAGAAGACTATGACATCACCTTTCAGGAAACACTGACCTGCAGCACACAACCAGGACTTAAGTGGTGACACATGGCAAATACCCATAGACAATATATCAAGCCAGCACTTGGCCAAAAACAAATACAAGTAAGTCACCAAGTCCAAAGTTAAATTAAAATTTAGTTGTATTTGACCAGAATGTGCAATCATCACCAAGTAAAGTAGATGATATTCAAGAATTATTTGAAAATGAATCAAAAAAGCCGGCTGGGGTGGCAGAGCAGTTCTAGGCGCTACAGTCTGGAACCGCGCGACCGCTACGGTCACAGGTTCAAATGCTGCCTCGGGCATGGATGTGTGTGATGTCCTTAGTTTAGTTAGGTTTAAGTAGTTCTAGGGGACTGATGACCTCAGAAGTTAAGTCCCATAATGCTCAGAGCCATTTGAACCATTTTTGAATAAAAAAAAATAAACTACATCATTATTATCCGCTTTGTACCTTATTTGTACACCTACACCATACCTGAATTCTACACTGGTGATTCTGACAAATCGCCTTGACCACATATAAGATAAAATTAACGCCGATACAGTTGTCATACTATGAAAAAGCCATCCACAAGTAATGGTCGTGTGCCGAAATTCACGGTTCTGGACAGTGTAGTGCTTCTCAACCGACTTCTCAGTCACTACAGTGATGTGTACTTCAAGTGATGTGCTTCAATACTTAGCTTCAACTTATGATGATAGTGCTGAACAGTTAAAAGCATTATATAATCTACTATGGAACCTCATGCAACATATGTCACAGCGACTGCTCGACACAATGACTGTCACACAGCCAAAAAAAACGACTGTGAGTCGACCAACCACTCCTATGTGTCACCATGTTCACGCAGATGTCTGCCAACACTTCATGCGACTGTCGCCAGTCTTTCGACTACTCGATAGCGCCTGTAACAAGTTCATCTATTCTGTTGACCTTGACACTCCACACAGCAGCAAATCTTCTCTCTTCCCACTGACAGTAACTGCTACCAGGTTCAAATTTCTGATCACACACATGAACATGATCTTCTCATCAACTTGAATTCTAGTGTTCTATGAGACTTCCACTTCCGCTGGGTCCACTTGTGAGCACCGCTTTTTCAACCAAACCCTCTGCCTCATTGCGTCTGACATACCACATTTTGGCAGACATCAGTTCTGACACCCACCCTCAGCTATTTGGAAGCTCATCGACGATGGATGAACATACTGCACTGCATGTGCAGCAACGGCAGAAAGCTGCCAGGTCATCGACTACAGTGCACATATCCATGACCTGGACCATGAAACTGTTACTTTCATGCCACCTTACATGGACATTCCTCATTAATTGTATCATAAAACCTGACCTATTGCTGGACTTTTTAATCCATTCCCATCTCTTAATGATACAAAACATCCTGCTCTTGTACTTTGATACAGGCCACTACATCCCAGGACTTTTAGCCCTGGGGCCTCCAACCCTATCTGGTACATCAATTGCTCAAGACAAACAATAGAAGGACAACTGTACATCTATCAATACACTCAACAAGTGTGCCTCCACAGTCTATGAGCTCTTGGTAATTCAACAACGCTACACTGACTGCTATTCATCACAACATGTACTCCATACAGGGAAAACATTGCTCCCACATTGTAATAATGATATATTCACTGCACCAGCCCTGCTGTGCGAGCAGCCGTTGATGTGTCACACAATCATCATGATGATTACAGTGGGAACATATGTGTGGCCCCATTTTGTGTAGCCCCATATCTGCTGACCAGTCATGCCCACCTTATATCTGATCACACCCACTCTTTGTTCTATGCTACAATCACTTTGTCATGGATCCCTGACACACACTGAAGCGCAAACATTAGAACACAGTGCCCTACCTCACCACCCAGCTACCCTGCCACTGGCATCATCAGGCATGCTTTCCAGCTGCAAAGAACACTGTCGACACATCTCTTCCACATGACTCACTGCTACACATCCCGACCACCACCTACTCTTGATCTTCACATGAAAACACTGATTTCACTGGCTGTGTCCACCTGGTTCCATGTTAAGACTACTACACACCTACTACAGGTTGATGATTCTCTACAATGCCACACACAGGAAAAATCAGAGGAACCAAACACAACAGCACAGTTTGCCCTCAACCACCGTTGACAACCTTAGCACCTCTCCCCAACATGAGTTCAACACAACAATGCTGGACTCTAAGTTTGTATCTCCACCATATCACTTCAACCATGGCCCAGTACGGATTGTTACTTGGCATTTCTACCTCAGCACGGCATCCAGTTTGCCATGGATGGCAACTGTTGCAGGTGCACCCACCGAAGTTTTCACTGACTTATAAATTAGCATTTAATGTCAGCCACACTGCCCCCTCAATGTACGCCATCACTGTGACCAGATCAAAGTTTCTCTGACATGTGAGGCCTCCACATGCCGACATCCTCAATACTGACATCTCAACCCCATCTTCTCAGTGGTTCCACTTGTGTCTCGTGTGTATGCATTGAATGCTTCCCACATCAGCCACAGCTACACCACCTTTTCAGTGCTCGTACCACGCCCATGTGACTTTGAAAAACAGTACAGTCATGTCTCGAGAAAGTGACAGCCACAGTGCGACTAGTCAAACAAATCTGCACCAACATCACTTTGAAAAACAGGCCAGGCATGTCTCACGAAATTGCCAGCTATGACACTACCAGTCACGTATGTCTGTACCTAGCACTTCCACAGTCGTTCACCCTACTCTTTTCTTGACTTCCAAGCTTCACACTATGGGGGACAAGTGTTCTGTGTGGACATACGCTGCGATTTAGGTTGCTGACGTGCTGTGAGTGCAATACTTGTCTATGACCAGAGACTTGACTCTTTTCTTTGCGTCCATGGTGAACAATCATTCCTCTTTTATCTGTGTATGTATTCACTCAATAATGTGTAGGTCTACCATATCATGTTATCATGCTACACCTCATTTATATTATACCCTCACCATACCCGACTTCCACATGTCAAACAGAACGCTGGCTTCATGAGGAAAAACTTTACATGGTTGGTTTTCAAAATTATGCATTATCTGGTCAGTTTTGTTGAAAAAATTATAGCCATGATGGTATTTGTACCCATGTAACGAGAAAAGAACATTTTGAAATAATTTATTTTCCTAAAGAAATGGTTGAAGGTACTGAGAAATCCAGTGCACAATTTGTTTGTAACTGTTATACGCTAAATTTGTTGGAAAGTTCTAAAGGCTGGTTAAGCCGATGGAAGTCACTAAACAAAAAGGGTTAATCCCTTTCAAGAGCAAAACACAAAGCATTGTGCCAACGAAGTTCTTCTTACATTACTCAGTTATGTCTCAACATTTTCTAAATAGTATTTTCTGACTAGAAAGTTTCGGACCAATAATTTAGAAGCAAGATTTGGATTGGACGGACAACTGTCTGGAGCAAATTATCATATTTTGTACACTTAAATTTTAGAATACGCAACCAAAATTGATGTCAATAGTTTACTTGACTTCTGTCTTCACGTTTTGGAGCATTTCTTTCAACCACCAGATTATGAATGATGATTTTGGAGTGGTTCAGTCTGTCTAGCGAGCCAAGAACTGAAGATAGATGTGCCAAAGATAGGAACAAAAATGATATACCTAATAATAATCCTGTTATCGTTTAAGTTTGTGGATCTATGGCACAGAAGGCTGTACAAAAGAGGTCATGTGAAACTTGTGTTGCAGTTCTGAAATCAAATGAGTCTTTATTTTGACATCCTTAATAAGAGTGGCTTGACTTTGCCATCCTCAACTGTTTGAAAATTATATCACCTAGCTTGGATACTGTATGTGTACTAATACGAGATTCACATGAACTACACATTTTAAAAATATGTAAGCAAAAGCAGGTTCACAAGTTAATTTTGAAAAGAACTGTTTCTTCAGATGCGAGTCTAAAGTTCTTTCTTCATGATACATGTTTATGTGGTGCTGTTTTAAATGAAGTGTATGAAGGTGTATCAAATACAGTTTCAAATACATTGGACGACTTACATGTTGATGATAATGAAATGATGATGAGGACAACACAACACCCAGTCCCTGAGAGCGGAAAATCTCTGAGCTGACGGGGAATCGAATCTGGGCCCAGTGCAAGGGAGCCAGATGCACTGACCACACAGAAAAGTGGGCAGAAATACAGTCAGAAAAAGTGGCAAATAAAAGTAAGAGGAAACTTATTATATTTCAAGGAAAATAAAATTTAATTACCTTGTAGTGTGAATTTAATTGCGCTGCAAACTTGTTTTCCCATAATTAATTGCCTTGCTCATATATATGTGATTCTGGTTTTTGCCTATTGATTCTCCTGTCTTAGAAAGATTGGTGTTGTAGTGATAAGAAAACCATAATGTTTATACTACTGTCAAACCACCCCACGTGAAATTTTTCCTGCCACAAAGCTTTCAAGGCATTATTTACCTAACGGGATGTTGTATCCGCATGGTACCTTTTTCTCGCATTCTCTAATTTGTAAGCCTTTGATCTGAGTAATTGCAAATGGATTTACAGATACAAGAAAATTTTTCGGAACAGCTCATCAATTTATGATGCTTTTTGCTTCTTCAAAATAAACATGTTATTGCTTCATACATTAATGCAGAGGAAACTTTCACTGAAATTTTAGCGAATTAAGCAACTGTGAAATAACGTTACAGAGCACTTGTTGCCTACTTCATTTAATACATAATAGTAAGTTACTATTAGGTTACCAGTGAGAGAACAAGACCAGATGATGGTCTTACCCTCAGGGTCACTGATAAGGATTTTCAGTGACAGGTTACACACTTGGGTGACTTTTATTCATGGTCACTCCCCTCCCCCACTGGGAACCAGTAGCAAATGATAGAGGTCATCCATGGGAACCCCATTCCTCCCGATTTGCCCCTTCCCCCTTTCCTCACCTTCAACCTGCCGACCAATAGCAAGGCAATAGGAAACGAGCTGTCCCCACCTCTCCCCTTTATTATATTATGAATCCAGCTGCCCAAGTCTACCTCCTTATAGGTCTGATATTCATACCGAGAGGTATCAGCCAACGCCTCCATGCACAAGAACAATAAGATTGTTATATTTGAAAGTAATTATCTAATAATAATATAATTATCATTGTTATTAACAAATATACATTCGATTATACATACAGTTTGTTACTGTTCCAGCAGCACAATGAGCCCCTGAACCAGTATTGGCACAACTGCTGGATGAGGAAATCCACATGCTACTGGCTCCACTGCCACAGCAACCCAGATATGGTCTCCCTCATTTATCGGACTGGTGTCGCTCCTCTACACTATACACCATCGCAGTGGCAGGTACAGTAGCAGCTGCTACCATAAAAACTGCCACATTTTACAGAACTGCAGTCGAGTGCCTTATAAAGAGCACTTCTGTTCACCAGCATATATAGCGTGGCTGCTGTTGGATCTAAACGAATAACTGGGGGTCTGTCACTAGATAATGAATTTGCCATAGTGACTAAAGTTTAAAACGCACAATGCATTGGTACCAGAGTTATATATGCACAGTACTAGAGTTAATATTATAACATATGTGTAATGTGATGGGGTACATGAAGAATCAGATGACGGATGGGTATGATCCATCCCATATGTACGGCCGTAAAGTCTCAACAGTTGACGTGTATGGTGACGTCATGTCAGAATTAAATTCATGGAACACAGGCATATACACTACTGGCCATTAAAATTGCTACACTACGAAGATGACGTGCTACAGACGAGAAATTAAACCGACAACAACAAGATGCTATGATATGCAAATGATTAGCTTTTCATAGCATTCACACAAGGTTGGCGCCAGTGGTGACACCTACAACGCGCTGACATGAGGAAAGTTCCCCACCGATTTCTCATACACAAACAGCAATTGACCAGCTTTGCCTGGTGAAAAGTTGTTGTGATGCCTCGTGTAAGGAGGAGAAATGCGTACCATCACGTTTCCGACTTTGATAAAGGTCGGATTGTAGCCTATCACGATTGCGATTTATCGTATCGTGACAATGCTGCTCGCGTTGGTCGAGATCCAATGTGTGGTGTCACCGCCAGTCACCACACTTGCTAGGTGGTAGCATTTAAATCGGCCGCGGTCCGTTAGTATACGTCGGACCCACGTGTCGACACTATCAGTGATTGCAGACCGAACGCCGCCACACGGCAGGTCTAGAGAGACTCCCTAGCACTCGCCCAGTTGTACAGCCGACTTTGCTAACGATGGTTCACTGTCTACATACGCTCTCATTTGCAGAGACGACAGTTTAGCAAAGCCTTCAGCTACGTCATTTGCTACGACCTAGCAAGGCGCCATATTCAGTAACTATGAATGTATTCTGAGCAGATAATATTGTGAATCATGTACCGTCAAGAGCGACGTTCATCATTAATGGATTAAAGTTAACTATCAAACTAATTACGTCCGCTTTCTGAATTATAATTCCTTGTCATGTTCCATACCTCACGTCAGTATAGTCCCTCCCTCCTCACGTCAGCCTGCGTGAGCTAAAACGCGAGCATTTCGGCCTCCTCTAGTAACACGGTGTTGGCTCTTCTGCCAACACAACACAATGACTGTTAGCAGAATATGGAATTGGTGGGCTCAGGCGGGTAAAACGGAACGCTGTGCTGGATCCCAACGGCCTCGTATCACCAGCAGTCGAGTTGACAGGCATCTTATCAGTCGAGATGACAGGCATCTTATCCGCATGGCTGTAACGGATCGTGCAGCCACGTCTCGATCCCTGAGTCAACAGATGGGGACGTTTGCAAGACAATAACCATCATCACGAACAGTTCGACGACGTTTGCAGCAGCATGGACTATCAGCTCGGAGACCACAGCTGCGGTTACCCTTGATGCTGCATCACAGACAGGAGCACCTGCGATGGTGTACTCAACGACGAACCTGGGTGCGTGAATGGCAAAACGTCATTTTTTCGGATGAATCCAGGTTCTGTTTACAGTATCATGATGGTCGCTTCCGTGTTTGGCGACATCGCGATGAACGTACATTGGAAGCATGTATTCCTCATCGCCATACTGGCGTATCACCCGGCGTGATAGTATGGGGTGCCATTGTTTACACGTCTCGGTCACCTCTTGTTCACATTGACAGCACTTTGAACAGTGGACGTTACATTTCAGATGTGTTACGACCCGTGGCTCTACCCTTCATTCGATCCCTGCGAAACACTACGTATCAGCAGGATAATGTACGACCGCATGTCGCAGGTCCTGTACGGGCCTTTCTGGATACAGAAAATGTTCGACTGCAGCCCTGGCCAGCACATTCTCCAGATCTCTCACCAATTGAAAACGACTTGTCAATGGTGGCCGAGTAACTGGCTCTTTACAATACGCCAGTCACTATTCTTGATGAACTGTGGTGCTGCATGAGCAGCTGTACTTGTACACGCCATCCAAGCTCTGTTTGAGTCAATGCCCAGGCGTATCAAGGCCGTTATTACGGCCAGAGGTGGTTGTTCTGGGTACTGATTTCTCAGGATCTATGCAACCAAATTGCGTGACAATGTAATCACATGTCAGTTCTAGTATAATCTATTTGTCCAATGAATACCCGTTTATCATCTGCATTTCTTCTTGGTGTAGCAATTTTAATGGCCAGTAGTGTACTTAAAATATTCAAGAGTTGTGAATTTAGAAAATCTTTACTGGGGACTGTCGATCGCCACAGAAAGATTGTGCCACTGGCAGCCTTATGTAAGAACAATTTGCTATGAGTCTGTAGACTATTTGAATAAATTAGTGTTACTATGTACCAAGTGGAGCAGTGTACGAATGCCTGTGGACCCCCTGTACCAAATGTGTATGAGTGTAGATCCTATCAGGTCTATAGAGAGTGAGTTCACTGTAGAAATTCTTCTGTGGGTAATGCCACCTATTGGCTTGAATGGGATACAGGCCGAATTTAAAGCCTACAGATGGCAGCTATTTTTAAAATTCTCTGTTGCAACTGTTCAATGAAAACTGTGATGAAAAAAAATCGTTAAAGCACAGTGTGTTTCAAAAGCTGTTGTTCATTTCACACAAAGCCCCCGCCCCCCCCCCCCGCACCACCACCACACCGCCCTATCCAACTACCTATAAAAATATATAGCTGCTGCCGCAACTACTGGCACGGCCTAAGGCACCACCCCCAGAGCCTTGGGGCTGCCTCCGCCGATGCTGCTGAACCCAACGCCGGCGAATTAAACTGTCCAATACACTGAGAGACAGCCCAGGGTCCGTGGCTTATTGGGGCCCAATAAGCAGCTACTAGCACCCAACTGTGGGGGTCCGTATCTCAAAGTGTCTTATTGAAGTATGAAATAATAGTCTTGAAACGATGTCACTTATTCAGTAGTGTCTTACGTACCTGCTGAACTGCTTTGTCTACACATGCATACTATTATTTTAAAAACACATTAAGTAGGAAAAAGTCATTTATTGTTTTCCATTTTACAAGTAAGACTGATCGCACACCCAGCAATATGTATTTGTTTATAAAGAGAGCTACATGTGTGTGAGTTCTCTATAAAATACTCTGCATGCCAATGTCAGCCCATAGTCGACATCATGACTGAGTGGACGAAACATCCCTTTCACAAGAGTCTTGTAGTAACTGACTAGTCCATCAGTGATGATGCTGGAAACCGGAAGAAAAAGAAACAGTATGGATCATTACTTTCCGATAACATACGTGCTTTAATTATTGGACTTTGAGACTGTGGAAAGACAAATCTTGTTCTAACACTGTTAACACTTCCTGAGGGGATATGCTTCGAGCATGTATATATTTTTTCAGCCAGAATATCAGCTACCACAGGAGATTTTGCATGGCATTAAGGGAGCAGCTTAGCAGACCCTCAGGGCAAGTGGCGATATTCCACCGCCTGAAAAAGTAAAGCCAAACAGTGTATTTATATTTCATCATGTGGCAGTGGAAAATCAGAGCGAGATCTGCAAATATACTTGCTTTGGCCGCCATATACAAGTTCAAACATCTTATTTGAGCAGACATACTCAAGGACACAAAGGCAGTTGGTTCAGGATAATGTGAATGTTATTATTGCTTTCAAACAAGACAATCTGAATGAGATTTTCACTCTGCAGTGGAGTGTGTCCTGATATGAAACTTCCTGGCAGATTAAAACTGTGTGCCGGACCGAGACTCGAACTCGGGACCTTTGCCTTTCGCGGGCAAGTGCTCTACCAACTTTTTTTTTTTTTTTCGTTGCTGGTCGTTGTGTTTGGTCGTTGCGGACGTCATTTGACAACCGTTCAAGTTCGTTTTGTTGATCCTTCCACTCCGTTTTTTTTTATTACAGAGGCCAACCAGCTCTCTGCCCGAACACGCTGATCTTCCGTGCCGGCGACCAACTGAGTTACTCAAGCACGACTCACGTCCCGTCCTCACAACTTTACTTCCGCCAGTACCTCGTCTCCTACCTTCCAAACCTTACAGATGTAAAGTTGTGAGGACGGGGCGTGAGTTGTGCTTGGGTAGCTCAGGTGGTAGAGCACTAGCCCGCGAAAGGCAAAGGTCCTGAGTTCGAGTTTCGATCCAGCACACAGTTTTAATCTGCCAGGAAGTTTCAAGACAATCTGAATTTAAAGCATATGTACCAAGCTCACGTACGAACCGACATGTCATTGGATGAATTTGTTACCATGTGTGGAGACTGCTGGAATAACTCGCAGTACGGCTTTTTGGTTATTGATAAAACGAGGAAATTGGATGAAGACCGATATAAATGGAACTTCAACGAAATTCTGCATAAAAGGCAGCGAACTAAACGCAACTGTGTCAGTATATTGTAGGCTATCGATAAATTCGCACTTATGCGGTGTGCTCGTTCCAGTGGGATGAAGCAGAAGCGTTTATACATCAACAGAAAAATCGAGACAATCAACGCAAGATAAGTGGAATTCGATATCAGTGTCAAGGCGGCGGATGTGAAATGTGAATCTCAGCTGAATGATAGAATCCAACGAAGTGAGCAAGTAGTCAACACATAGTTAACGGATTTGGATAGCATTACCAATGCAGCAGTTACGAAAGTTTAATCTAAGGTGGAATAGTTGAATCCATATATGTGGGAGACATGTAGAGCCAAAGATTGAAGCAGTCAGCGGAAGTGTCAATGCTTTATTAATAGGTTTATCAAGAGAAAGTCTATGAAAGTCGAGTAGTATGAATCCATGATGGGGGAGGCGAATTAAAGAATCCGTCGACATGAGCCTGAGATAGGAGAGCTAAGAAGAGGTGTGGAAAGAAATTCGTTGTAAAATGCAAGTATTAAAACTGGGACAGCTGGCGTGTGAACAGTCTCTCTTTCAAACACTTAGACCCATAACAGAAAGTGTTCAACAGCTCTCATACACAGGACAAGAGAAGAAGCATATATCATCACCGATTTCATAAACTGTCACAGTGCTAGTCGAGATCAGCCGTATAATCTAGGGAAGCTTAACGGCCGACCGAAGTGGCCGTGCGGTTAAAGGCGCTGCAGTCTGGAACCGCAAGACCGCTCCGGTAGCAGATTCGAATCCTGCCTCGGGCATGGATGTTTGTGATGTCCTTAGGTTAGTTAGGTTTAACTAGTTCTAAGTTCTAGGGGACTAATGACCTCAGCAGTTGAGTCCCATAGTGCTCAGAGCCATTTGAACCATTTTTTTGAAGGTTAACGAGGAAAGCTTAACGAGGACACTCCACACGTTAGCGATAGGGAGTTTCAGTGGACACTGTTTTAGTGTGAAACGTCCCCTTTGAAAAATTATACATGACTGTGCTTAAACTGACACACAATATTTTTTAGCCCAACGCAATCTGACATTCAATAATCCCTACAAAAGAATGGCCCTGACTAAATTAACCTATACGTTTCACAAATCACTTACCTCACAAACATCTTCGTTACTCGAACTACTGCAATACAGCGAGCGCCACTACTGCCAGCTAAATAAAAGATTCAAACTACGGAAGGCACTAACTACTGATAGGCATAGTTAGCAAATGAAATATTTTAATAGAGAACAAACAATGTATTTACCTTAATAGTCATAATATATATAGCAGTTCATGACATCCATTCTTACAAATGTACTGTTTCTGATGGACACACCTCCAGATTATCCATTCTCAAAAATCCGCCATCTCACTTTCCCACATCCACCACTGCTGGCGGCTCGCCTCCAACTGCGCAACGCTACGCGCTGTTAACATCCAGCTGCCCAACACTACAATGGCAGACAACAATGCAAACTAGCCACAGACTGCACACAGCACAGCCAGTGATTTTCATACAGAGCACTACGTGGCGTTATCAATAAGAAAACCTAAACAGCCTACTTACATAGCCCCCATGCTCCCCACAAAAAATTTTACAAATTGTTTTGGGCAGTGGCCAATACAGATTTGAAAAAAATTTTCATAATTACGATAACAAAGATATCAAATGCGCACACTTATTGATACACTGCTGGTCAAAAGCTAAACTTTTCTCACAGGCCATAAAAACAGTCCTGCTCGTTCATCACAGTAAGATTACAGTGTTTTTTTTTTGTTTTTTTTTTCTTTCAAAGTCTGAGCAGTAAAAGAAAATGCACACGGAAGTAGTGGATTTCTATGCAGCCTTGAACAAGTAGTGTTGTCCTTCCAACAGAAAGACAGTGCTGACTCTTGACATGCAGACACGTAATGGGCCACAACAGAGCAAACCCACAGCAGAGTCAGTCGAAGTTTTGAAGATTATTGGTAGGTAGGTCATCACAGAGCAGACCCACTGTAGTCTCGGTAGAGATTACGGTATTGGTGGGCCACCAGAGGTGCAGTCCCAGTGCAGTCACTGTAGAAATAATGGTATTGGTGGGCCATCAAAGATGCAGACCCACTGAAGTCCTTGTAGAGACGGCCAGCAGTCATCTGTTGCGACTATGCAGGTGCACAATCACCGTCGAAGAGTCTTGCAGAGAATATAGCAAGTCCATAAAGCACCACTTGTGCACTCGCAAAGTTTTTGGACTTGTCCTTAGAACCAGCAATGCTGTTAACCAGTCCCTTGCTGAATTATTAACACACGTCCAAACACTAACAGTCCTCTTTTTTTCACATATTGCGCATGTACTATGACCAACAGAAATACACTCCTGGAAATGGAAAAAAGAACACATTGACACCGGTGTGTCAGACCCACCATACTTGCTCCGGACACTGCGAGAGGGCTGTACAAGCAATGATCACACGCACGGCACAGCGGACACACCAGGAACCGCGGTGTTGGCCGTCGAATGGCGCTAGCTGTGCAGCATTTGTGCACCGCCGCCGTCAGTGTCAACCAGTTTGCCGTGGCATACGGAGCTCCATCGCAGTCTTTAACACTGGTAGCATGCCGCGACAGCGTGGACGTGAACCGTATGTGCAGTTGACGGACTTTGAGCGAGGGCGTATAGTGGACATGTGGGAGGCCGGGTGGACGTACCGCCGAATTGCTCAACACGTGGGGCGTGAGGTCTCCACAGTACATCGATGTTGTCGTCAGTGGTCGGCGGAAGGTGCACGTGCCCGTCGACCTGGAACCGGACCGCAGCGAAGCACGGATGCACGCCAAGACCGTAGGATCCTACGCAGTGCCGTAGGGGACCGCACCGCCACTTTCCAGCAAATTAGGGACACTGTTGCTCCTGGGGTATCGGCGAGGACCATTCGTAACCGTCTTCATGAAGCTGGGCTACGGTCCCGCACACCGTTAGGCCGTCTTCCGCTCACGCCCCAACATCGTGCAGCCCGCCTCCAGTGGTGTCGCGACAGGCGTGAATGGAGGGACGAATGGAGACGTGTCGTCTTCAGCGATGAGAGTCGCTTCTGCCTTGGTGCCAATGATGGTCGTATGCGTGTTTGGCGCCGTGCAGGTGAGCGCCACAATCAGGACTGCATACGACCGAGGCACACAGGGCCAACACCCGGCATCATGGTGTGGGGAGCGATCTCCTACACTGGCCGTACACCACTGGTGATCGTTGAGGGGACACTGAATAGTGCACGGTACATCCAAACCGTCATCGAACCCATCGTTCTACCTTTCCTAGACCGGCAAGGGAACTTGCTGTTCCAACAGGACAATGCACGTCCGCATGTAT
Organism: Schistocerca piceifrons; assembly: GCF_021461385.2. Classification (NCBI taxonomy): domain Eukaryota; kingdom Metazoa; phylum Arthropoda; class Insecta; order Orthoptera; family Acrididae; genus Schistocerca; species Schistocerca piceifrons. The sequence goes on from NC_060141.1 coordinate 97,281,352, forward strand.
CCCGTGCCACCCAACGTGCTCTAGAAGGTGTAAGTCAACTACCCTGGCCAGTAAGATCTCCGGATCTGTCCCCCATTGAGCATGTTTGGGACTGGATGAAGCGTCGTCTCACGCGGTCTGCACGTCCGGCACGAACGCTGGTCCAACTGAGGCGCCAGGTGGAAATGGCATGGCAAGCCGTTCCACAGGACTACATCCAGCATCTCTACGATCGTCTCCATGGGAGAATAGCAGCCTGCATTGCTGCGAAAGGCGGATGTACACTGTACTAGTGCCGACGTTGTGCATGCTCTGTTGCCTGTGTCTATGTGCCTGTGGTTCTGTCAGTGTGATCATGTGATGTATCTGACCCCAGGAATGTGTCAATAAAGTTTCCCCTTCCTGGGACAATGAGTTCACGGTGTTCTTATTTCAATTTTCAGGAGTGTATGTGCAGTGAAATGAATGCTTACAAGTTATTTAATTTGATGAACTGGTGTCAATTACAATATTATAACATGAGAATACAATAACAAAGGTACAAAATACATTATTCAAGAACATAACAATACAGATAACATTTGTGGTAATGCAGGCTTTACAAAAGAATCGAAATGACATATACATCAGTGTTACAGGTATTATGACATAAGTAAATACATAAAAGGTCAGAATAACTTTCGAAACATCAACTTCACACGTGAGCATTAAAACAAAACGGAATAAATAATGTCTAAGCATATTTACAAAGTAAATACCACATTATTAGGAAAATTCTACAACATATCTCTTATCAGAGAAACACATAAAGACAGGAAGAACACAAATACACAAGGGTACACAAACATATAGCGAAATGATACAAAAGGAAAGGACAGGGTTTGTTTTACTGCAGTATTTTGCATGGAGATCTCCCTTCGTTCATCATTATTCCCAGAAAGTCCTATCTAAGCCTGCTTTCTGTATTCTATTCATCCTCTTTCAAAATCCTTTTTTGGCCAACCATTTTCTTATAGCTTCTCAATGCATTTCTTCCAATTCATCATAACTCGTTCTCTTATATAGCCTACCCCATCTTAAGCTAACTTAAATCTACTGAGCTCAGATGCTAAACTAAGGGACGAGGTAATGCAGCAGTGCAAAACAATTAACACAAACAGCAATGATAAAAAATGCAAATTGGCAAAGCAAGCAGCATAAATTAGCAAAGCAAATGCAATATTACAACCAATATAAGGCAATGCGCAGCAAACAAAAAAAATATATCATTAGTAAAACTGGCTTAACAGAATACTACAAAGTCAAATTCAGTAACACTATGCCTGGCAAACAGCAGCAGCAAATGCAGTAACTTATACCTAAACATGACATAGCTCAAGCAGAAAAAATATTACACTAAAGACAACAATGCAGATAAGGGAAATGTCTATTCACATCTTAATGTCTATGTAATTAAAGTGGTGCACCACAACTTATTCTATGAGAAATATTACCAAGTAGTTGAAAACAAAATTATGTATGCAAGTCCTGTGAAGGCAAATGTCTTTTTGTGCTCCTTCGTTTTTTTTAAGTAGATCATAAAGTTATTATTTACTGGATCTGTAGGCATAAAATATCTATATTAGTACATCCATTAAATTTTATTGTAACCAATGCTGCAGTGCAGCTAGAAACTAGATATTAAACAAAATAGGCACATGTATATATAAAGCAGCAAATGAAAGGTCATTCACTAGGCAAATGGCGTCTCACAAGGCAAAAGAAATCTCTCAACTAGAAAGAAAATAGATGTAAAATGTTTCTCATCATTTCATTAGGCATTTCAGTAAATATCATAAATTAAGAGATCCACAGTGTAATTATATGTTTTCAAGTTTGAGCATGTCGTATTTGCGATACTTTCGACAAGGAAATGTCAATAGCGAGGATAATGGCCTCTTGTTTTTTCTCCACCTAATGGCTTTCTTTTGTCAGATGACTATCTCTCAGCTGGGCGCCCAAAACTCATTATGTCAAGGTCACTTACCTTACTTACCAAAATATTTATGACAGCAGTTTCTGCTACAGTCACAGTCTCATATAAAAAGAATTTCACAGGTCAAGAATTTGCGTTACAGATCTGTAGAAACAAAATCCTATAAATATAACAGTGTCCAAAAAATTTTCGCCGTCTTTGTGATACATTCACGCATGTACATACATTTCATAACTCTTAAAGTACGATTCTTGGTTTCCAACAACCTTTTTCACAAACCAGAGTCCCTAACCACTACTCATTATTCCTTACCTTATTACACATATACATATTCATCGACACTTCTTCAATATTTCATCATAACAAATACATAGCATAATCAAATTCCTCATATAGCATCAGCTTATTGATCATAAACATACCTCAACAGCATACTACACATTGTCATCATAATAATAACATCATAACACCTCAGTCAAATCTCAAAAAAGTTGTAGCTTTCTGCAATAACTTCAAAACCTAAAAAAATTCTCTACTCATTTCAATAGTGTCATCTACCTCATTCGTACTTTAAAAATCTTGATCCCATACCAAATACATCATTCAAAGCTCTCACAGCATCACAATGGTTCCAAAAAAATATGAACAGTTCACAAAGTACAGACAAAATACAGTTTCACAAGTGTGAAGTTATCCAACTGTGTAATTATGTAAACATCTGTCACTGATGTAGTAAAATAAATGTTTGTATCTCCCAGTTAAATGATCAGATAGCTGTGTAATTTATGTGTTAGAGAAATATGGTACCGATGTGTAAAGTTGCATAAGCAAATACCATATTAGCTAGGGCTCCTTGTGCTTGCCAAACACATGGTGCACAAAGTAAGCATGTACCCCCCTGAGGATTAATGGAATTATACCCTCAGGTGTTACAGATTACAGCAATGGAATGAAATGTATCATGGAAAACCTTTGTATCTTTGTAATTCAAAAATCTTTAAAAATAAATGTTTAAGTACAAAATTAATCACTCAAATACGTGTACTGTAACGCTAAACTGTGCGTCTTGATGTAAGATAATCTCTGTGGAAGTGTCGTAGTTATCGTCCTCTGTAAGCAAAGTTCTGCTCAAATCAATGTACTTCCCTCATCATAAACAAAAGTGAAATGCTTTGCGTATAGATATTGTAGTTATTACGTACCTTACCGTGATCAAGAAAGTACTATAATGTAACGTATTGTTGTGCTACGAAAAAGGCTGTCTCATTGTAGCTATACCACAAAAGTTACTGCTAAAACATGTTTTACTTTCCATAAAGAATTCAGAAAAACTGTGCAGATATAAAACAGAAACATCTCAAAAGCAACATTGTAAATGGTCACTCATTAGTATCGTCATGATATAATCGTGTAGCTGTCAAATAAACTAACCACTGTGTCATCTGGTATCTCTCAGAAAGTACTTTAAATCCAGAATGTATTTTCAAGTAAACCAAAATGTTGCATTAAAATCTCATTAGCAGTACCGGTATATGTTCTAAGTATGTGAGTCTTATAGTCGTTACGTAATCATGCAACTAACAAGCAAGAATGTACACACACAATAACACTGTGTCATCTGTTCACTATAACAATGCACTCATAAATACTGTCTAAATATGTTCCCTAGGTTCTAGACTGGATAGTTAACTTCAAAACATTGTTGCATGTTAACAGTTTCTAAGTGTGAAAACGTGTACTAGTAGCGTGAAGTGAAAAATTTTATGGCAAAGGCTAAGTTAAAAAGCAGATTATCTTTCAATAAACGGTTTTACATGTGAAGTGTGGTGCAATCCTTTACTCTTCCTAGTACGCAGAATTTCAACTTCAACGCAATTATCATGTGGTATACGCCGGATTTTGTAAGGTCCATTGTAAATCAGAAAGAATTTGTGACTCAAGTGTTTCTTCATGAAGATTCCAGGTTTGTATCCTGGCAGGGTCGCCATATGAAACGTCCCCTTTGAAAAATTATACATGACTATGCTTAAACTAGCACACAATATTTTTTAACACAACGCAATCTGACTTTCAATAATCCCTACAAAAGAATGGCCCTGACTAAATTAACCTATATGTTTCACAAATCACTTACCTCACAAAAATCTTCGTTACTCGAACTACTGCAATACAGCGAGCGCCACTACTGCCAGCTAAATAAAAGATTCAAACTACGGACGGCACTAACTACTGATAGGCATAGTTAGCAAATGAAAGATTTTAATAGAGAACAAACAATGCATTTACCTTAATAGTCATAATATATATAGCAGTTCATGACATCCATTCTTACAAATGTACTGTTTCTGATGGACACACCTCCAGATTATCCATTCTCAAAAATCCGCCATCTCACTTTCCCACATCCACCACTGCTGGCGGCTCGCCTCCAACTGCGCAACGCTACGCGCTGTTAACATCCAGCTGCCCAACACTACAATGGCAGACAACAATGCAAACTAGCCACAGACTGCACACAGCACAGCCAGTGATTTTTCATACAGAGCGCTACGTGGCGTTACCAATAAGAAAACCTAAACAGCCTACTTACAAGTGGAGCTAATATTCCGACAAACTTCGAAAGCCAAAAAGGATTTGCGGAAAGAAAAGAGATCATACACTGAAATACTGTGTATGACTAACGTACATAGACAGGACAAAGGTCCAAAAGGACGATTGAAAAACCCAAACAGTAAGAAATTCTTTAACATTATTAGACCTGTGTTAATAATTTACAAGTTCAATGTAGGCGATTTGGTGCGTGTTTCGAACTACAAAAGTCTTGAGTCGACAGAGTCTTGAGTCGACAGAGAACTTCATAGTGTCCAAAGTACAGAGGACAAACCTGATAGTTTGCATCTCCTAGGACAGTGACGGCGAAGAAATAGCAGAGGAATTACAGAAAAGTTCTGAGCTGGACGTGTTTCTTGAGTTGTGGGAACAGGAATTTAGTGAAGTGGTTCAGCTTTCCAGCATCACAAAACAGTTGGGTGAACACTCTCGATTTGGCATATAACGGTGTGTACAAACCTCAGACAGTGCAGTAGCATACCATGAGTGCTAGGAAGTGCATCAGAGGTCGTGATGGTTGTCTCCATCAATGGCCATTTGAACTTAATATTCCTGTATAAACTTTCTGTGGACTCTCAAACGAAACTGAAAAATCATTTGGCTCACGGTGATATGGGGTTTAATCTACCTGATGAGCTCTGCAAGAAGAAGGATTTATCATAAGCTGTAAATTAAGGTTTGTCAGATCGCCATGCTACAGATCCAATTTTAACAGATAAAGCTAAGCTTATACTTCAAAGAAATGACACTGGCATAGGGAAATGTATTGTGGCATTCAAATTTTATAAAGCACTCTCTGCTAAACTTAAATTGGGTGCTGGACTAAATTTCAAATTGTAGATCGTCTATAATAAAGAAGAACAAACCTATGGGGTGTTTCAAATTGTGTTCAGTGAGCGATGGTATCGGCTAAAAGCGTCTTGAAATCACTTAAGATGCCAGTGCTACCATTTCTGCGTTTCGATCGGATTGTTGAGACCTGGAACAACTATGCTAGCGTCTGGAGCAGTACTACGTCAAGGTTTAGATATCAGATGATGTCCGTTTTATTAGCATTGTAGACCCCACTGCATTTCAACTCCTTCTGAAAGTGTCATCTACATGCGAACCTATTACTCTCTCTTATTCTGATTTTAAAGAAATTATTGTGAAATGTTTTGATTCACAAGTCCATGTTGCGGCTGCCAGACACAGATTCTTTTTTTCACTCCTGACTCAAGGGCCTGACTAGGGAATGATGTTTATCACTTGGCACTACTACCCACTCATTGTGGATTTTTGGGTGTGACATGACACTGTTTGCATCTAAAATTTTTTCAGCAACTTTGTATTTTGATCATCTGATGACGGCCTTTGCCCGAAACGCGTATTGCAATAAAGGAAGTTCTCCTATCATCTTGTGACTGTTATTGGCGATCCACCAACAGTCATTATAATTTTTATGGAGCGAAAGGCTATTTATAATTTGTACAGAAACCAGATGGCAGTTATAAGAGTCGAGGGACATGAAATGGAAGCAGTGGTTGGGAAGAGGGAGAGAGACAGGATTGTAGCCTCTCCACGATGTTATTCAATCTGTATATTGAGCAAGCAGTAAAGGAAACAAAAGAAAAGTTCGGAGTAGGTGTTAAATTCCATGGAGAAGAAATAAAAACTTTGACATTCGCCGATGACATTGTAATTCTGTCAGAGACAGCAAAGAACTTGGAAGAGCAGTTGAACGGAATGGACAGTGTCTTGAAAGGAGGATATAAGATGAACATCAACAAAAGCAAAACGAGGATAATGGAATGAAGTCGAATTAAGTCGGGTGATGCTGAGGGAATTAGATTAGGAAATGAGACACTTAAAGTAGTAAAGGAGTTTTGCTATTTGGGGAGCAAAATAACTGATGATGGTCGAAGTGGAGAGGATATAAAATGTAGACTGGCAATGACAAGGAAAGAGTTTCTGAAGAAGAGAAATTTGTTAACAGCGAGTATTGATTTAAGTTTCAGGAAGTCGTTTCTGAAAGTATTTGTATGGAGTGTAGCCATGTATGGAAGTGAAACATGGACGATAAATAGTTTAGACAAGCAGAGAATAGAAGCTTTCGAAATGTGGTGCTACAGAAGAATGCTGCAGATTAGATGGGTAGATCATATAACTAATGAGGAGGTATTGAATAGAATTGTGCCACAAACTGACTGGAAGAAGGGATCGGTTGGTAGGACATGTTCTGAGGCATGAACGGATCACCAATTTATTACTGGAGGGCAGCGTGGAGGGTAAAAATCGTAGAGGGAGACCAAGAGATGAATACACTAAGCAGATTCAGAAGGATGTAGGCTGCAGCTTGCAAAGGATAGAGTAGCATGGAGAGCTGCATCAAACCAGTCTCAGGACTGAAGACCACAACAACAACATAGTCTCAAGCCACACACACAACGTTTTGTCTATTTGAAATTTAAATTTCATTTTGTTAATGACAAATGTACAAAATCTTACGCAGAATCTCTAATTCGCGATATGCTTATCACGCACTCAGCTGATGATAAATTGAAGAGGGAGCTGCTTAGTCAAAAAAATACATATTTTCAAACTGTGTGTCACTGATTTGTGCATATGTTGTTGTTGTGGTCTTCTGTCCAGAGACTGGTCTGATGTACAGGAGGTATTAGACGATGTTTACACTGGTAGATGGATCGTCACAAGTGGCCCTATTATTTGGCCCGCTTGGTCGCCTGATTTGCCATCGTGTGGGGATGTTGTTGTTGTGGTCTTCAGTCCAGAGAATGGTTTGATGCAGCCCTTCATGCTACTCGATCCTGTGCGAGCTTCTTCGTCTCCGAGTAACTACTGCAACCTACATCCTTCTGAATCTGCTGAGTGTATTCATATCTTGGTCTCCCTTCATGATTTTTGCCCTCCATTCTTCCCTCCAATACTAAATTGGTGATCCCTTGATGCCTCAGAAAGTGTCCTACCAATCGATCCCTTCTTTTAGTCAGCTTCTCTTCTCCCCAATTCTATTCAGTACTTCCTCATTAGTTACATGATATACCCATTTAATCTTCAGCATTCTTCTATAGCACGACATTTCGAAAGCTTCTATTCTCTTCTTGTCTAAACTATTTATCGTTCACGTTTCACTTCAATACATGGCTAAACTCCATAAAAATACTTTCAGAAAAGACTTCCTGACACCTAAATCTATACACGATGTTAGCAAATTTCTCTTTTTCTGAAACGCTTTTCTTGCCATAGCCAGTCTACATTTTGCATCCTCCCTACATCGACCATCATCAGTTATTTTGCTCCCCAAATAGCAAAACTCATCTACTACTTTAAGTATCTCATTTCCTAATCTAATTCCCTCAGCATCACCTGATTTAATTCGACTACATTCCATTATCCTCGTTTTGATTTTGTTGATGTCCATCTTACATACTATTTTCAAGACACTGTCCATTCCGTTCAACTGCTCTTCCAGGTCCTTTGCTGTCCCTGACAGAATTACAATGACATCGGTTTTTATTTCTTCCCCGTGAATTTTAATTCCTACTCCAAATTTTCCTTTTGTTTCCTTTACTGCTTGCTGAATATACAGCTTGAACAACATCGTGGATAGGCTACAACTCTGTCTTACTCCCTTCTCAACCACAGCTTCCCCTTCAGGGCCCTCGACTCCCGTAACTGCCGTCTGATTTCTGTACAAATTATAAATAGCCTTTTGTTCCCTGTGTTTTACCCCTGCCACATTCCGAATTTGAAAGAGAGTATTCCAATTAACATATTCAAAAGCCTTCTCTAAGTCACAAATGCTAGAGACGCAGGTTTATATTTCCTTAATCTATCTTCTAGGATAAGTCGTAGGATCAGTATTGCCTCCCGAGTTCAATCATTTCTACGGAATCCAAGCTGATGTTCCCCGAGGTCGTCTTCTTCCAGTAATTCTTCACGCAGTATCGTATCTCCCATTTCATCACCATCTACGTCCTCTTCCGGTTCCATAATATTGCCCTCAGGTACATCGCCCTTGTATAGACTCTCTATAAGCTCCTTCCACCTTTTTGTTTCCCTTCTTTGCTTAGAACCGGTTTTCCATCTGAGCTCTTGATATTCATACAGGTAATTCTCTTTTCTCCAAAGGTCTCTTTAATTTTCCTGTACGCAGTGATGTATGCCTCTACATGCTTACATTTATCCTCCAGCCATCCTTGATTAGCCATTTTGCACTTCGTGTCGATCTTATTTTTGAGGCATTTGTATTCCTTTTCACCTGCTTCATTAAGTGGACTTTTATATTTTCACCTTTCATCATTTAAATTCAATATCTCTTCTGTTACCCAAGGTTTTCTACTTGCCCTCGTCGTTTTACGTACTTGAACCTTCGTTCCCCTTATTATTCCATCTCTCAAAGTTTACTATTCTTCTTCTATTGTACTTCTTTCCCCTGTTCTTGTTAATCGTCCCTAATGGTCTCTGTGAAACGCTCTACAATCTCTGGTTCTTTCAGTTTATCCAGGTCCCACCTCCTTAAATTCCTACCTTTTTGCAGTTTTTTTCAGTTTTAATCTACGGTTCGTAACCAAAAAATTGTGGTCAGTGTTCACATGTGCCCCTGGAAATGTCTTAGAATTTAAAATCTAGTTCCTACATATCTGTCTTACCGTTATATAATCTGTCTGACACATTCTGGTGTCTCCAGGCCTCTTCCACGTATACAATCTGCTTTCATGATTATTAAACCAAGTGTTACCTATGATTAAGTTATGATCTGCGCAGCATTCTACCAGACGGCTTCCTCTTTCATTGGTTACCCCCAGTTCATATTCACCTGCTAATTTTTCTTCTCTTCCTTTCCCTACTATCGAATTCCAGTCCCCCATGACTATTAAATTTTCGTCTCCCTTAACTTTCTGAATAATTTCTTTTATCGCATAATACATTTCTTCAATCTCTTCATTATCTGCGGAGCTAGTTGGCATATAAACTTGTGCTGTTGTGGTAGACGTGAGTTTCGTGTCTATCCTGGCTACAATAATGCATTCACTATGCTGTTCGTAGTAGCTTATCCGCGCTCCCATTTTTTTTATTAATTTTTAAACCTACTCCTGCATTACCCCTATTTGATTTTGTATTTATAACCATGTATTCACCTGGCCAGAAGTCTTGTTTCTCTTGCCACCGAACTTCACTAATTCCCATTTCCCTTTGTAAATGTTCTAACCTACCTGCCCAATTATGGGATCTGACTTCCCTTACTCCGGTACGTAGAACACCAGTTTTCTTTCTCCTGATAACGACGTCCTCGTGAGTAGTCCCCGCCCGGAGATCCGAATGGGGGACTATTTTACCTCCGTAATATTTTACCCAAGAGGACGCCATCATCATTTAACCATACAGTAGAGTTGCATGCCCTCAGGAAAAATTATGGCTGTAGTTTACCCTTGCTTTCAGCCGTTCGCAGTACCAGCACAGCCAGGCCGTTTTGGTTAATGTTACAAAGCCAGATCAGTCTGTCATCCAGACTGTCGCCCCTGAAACTACTGAAAAGGCTGCTGCCCATCTTCAGGAGCCACACGTTTGTCTGGCCTCTCAACAGATACCCCTCTGTCGTGGTTGCACCTACGGTACGGCTATCTGCATCGATGAGGCACGCAAGCCTCCCCACCAACGGCAAGGTCAATGGTTCATGCCGGTTTCTCCTAAGGCAATAGAGTGCGAAGCCACTGACGTATTCACTTCACGTAAACAGCAGGCGTGGCCAAGTGACCAGCACAGCCAGACCCAAAAAACATAGGACACTCACACTAATCGACTGAAACAGTCAGTAAATATGTTTACGAATTCTAGCTTGTAATCTTGTTCGATCTATGGTGTAAGCCACGAAAGAGACAAAATTTTTGTTTGTTTTGTTAACGCACCTTGTAATTACTGTAGAAAGATTTGACTTACGGCTGACGAGTGAAAACAAAGCACAATCGGCAGACCAAGCGGACACTCAAACATACGACTGGGCTTAACAATAAAAATTTAAGTAATGTTCATAACGAACATGTACAAATTGAAAAACTTTCACGGACGAAACGTCACACGAATGCTATCTTTTCTGGGCATAACGAGTAGTAATCAGTAAATCTTCGTGTTAACAAAATGCCATTCACTTTTCAGATTCACATCGGATTGGCAATTTCAATCGTTAACCTACAGGCGTACGGAAAGCTTTTTTGTTTTCTTTTATCCTGAGTCATTAGACTTTTGGCTGGTTTGATGCGGCCAACCAAAAATTACTCTCCTGTGCTAACCTTTTCACCTCATAGTAAAAATTGCAAATTATTTGTTAGATGTACTCCAATCTCTGTCTTCCGCTAAAGCTTTTACCATCTACAGCTTCCTCTAATACGATGGCAGTTATTCCCTGATGTCTTAACATACGTCCTATCATTCTATCTCTTCCTCTTGTCAGTGTTTCCCCAAACATTTTTCCCATACTCTCCTTCCTTCGTCGATTTTGCGGAGAACCTCCTCATTCCTTATCACCCACCTAATTTTCAACGTTCTTCTGTAACACCACATCTCAAATGCTTCGAATCTCTTCTGTTCCGGTTTTCCCATAGTCCATACAATACTGTGCTCCAAACATACATTCTCAGAAATTTCTTCCTCAAATGAAGTCCTAAGTTCGATACTAGTAGACTTGTCTTGGTCAAGAATGCCCTCTTTGCAAGTTCTGAACTGCTTTTTATGTCCTTGCTCCGGCGTAATGGGTTATTTTGCTGCCCATGTAGTAGAACTTTGTTCACTTCGTGATCCCTTATTCTGATATTAAGTTTATCGGTGTTCTTACTACTTTCAACTTTCTTCGATTTACTCTCAGTCCGTATTCTGTACTCATTAGACTGTTCATTCCATTCAGCAGATACTGTAATTCTTCTCCACTTTCTCTGAGGATAAAAATGTCATCAACGAATTTTATCCTTGATATTGTTTCATCTTGAATTTTAAGCCCATTCTCGAACCTTTCTTTTGTTCTCGTCATTGCTTCTTCGATGTATATTTTGAACAGTATGGAGGAAAGACTACACCCCCGCTTTACATCCTTTTTAATCCGAGCATTTCGTTCTTGTTCCCTCCTGGTTTTTATACATATTATAGATCAACTGTCTTTCCATATGACTTACTCCTATTTTTCTCAGAATTTCGAAAACCTTGCATCATTTTATGTTGTCGAACGTTTTTTCCAGGAAGACAAATCTCATAAAGGTATCCTATCTTTCCCAGTCCTACTTTCACTAACAAGCGCTATATCAGAGCTGTCTCTTGGTGCCTTTAAGTTTCCCAAAGCCAAACTGATAATCATATAATGGATCCTAAATCTTCTTTTCCATTCTTCCGTGTACTATTCTTGTCAGCAGCTTGGATCCATGACAGGTTAAGTTGATAGGATAGTTCTCCCACTTATCTATCATTACTATCTTCAGTATTGAATGAATGATATATTACCAAAAGTCTGATGGCACATTGTCAGTCTCATAGATTTGCCCCAATGATTTTAGAAATTCCGATGGGAGAGTGTATATCCCTTCTACCTTATTTGATCTTAAGTCTTCCAAAGCTCTGTTAAATTCTCATTCTAATAGTGGATCCCCTATTGCTTCGCTAGCGACTCATGTTTCTTCTTCTTTCACGTCATCAGATAATTCCTCCCCCTCATAGAGGGGTTCATCGTACTCTTTCCACCTGTCTGCTCCCTCATCTGCATTTAACAGTGGAATTCCCATTGCACTCTTAATGTTACTGCTCATTCCTGTTTTGATTTTCTATATGCTGATGAGGAGAACAGGGCAAGTGCCATAAACCAATTTCTCGGAAACCTCGCGCAGTGGAAGAGCAGTCAAAATAAGTGAAGACTTTTCTCGGCTTCTCCGTAGATACTCGACTGTTTCTGTGGAAACGACGGTCAAAGTTTTCGACGTAATTTACATGTCTTTTAGCGGGCTATTATCTCAGCCAATTGATGGTAGAGTGGTAACGTTTACAGGTTCTCACTTTTTCGTCCCGCGTTCGAAATTTATTTGTTTTATTTTAATGTTTTCTGTTTTTCATTTATCTAACCTTGTCCGCAGAAGGTTACTACACCAATGTTTTTGATCAAGTTAGGGGATACAAGGGCGTTACATTAATTGTAAAATCACAACTAGGTTTTATAATACGTGTCATATATTTATTATATAATATACGAGTGTGTGGTATTTTCAGGGGTTAAAATCTTTTTAAATTCTCATAGTCTTATATTTCATTCTTACATCCATCCTTATATTAATTGGTATCTATTATTCTTGAATTTATTCGACAGGAAGATTTAGTGCATTCACTTGTATGCACGAGGAGCATCGCTCGGAGGCAGGTTCACTACAGTGACATTTCTTCGTATCAGTATTACTGGGGATGGATACGCCGTTAACATTGCTGAAGATTTCACTCGTTGGCAATAACTTCGCGGCAGTCTTTTGTGAAGTATCACTTTATCAAAAATTGGAGCTTCCAGTTAATTACGGATAAAGATACACTACAGATACATCAGCAAAAATAATTTCCAGTAATTTTATAATTTATTTATTGTTTTTTTTTTACATTTATTCATCAGCCATATAATTAGTACCCGGCCGATGTGGTCGAGTGGTTCTAGGCACTTCAGTCTGGAACCGTGCGAGTGTGTGTGATGTCCTTAGGTTAGTTAGGTTTAAGTAGTTCTAAGTTCTAGGGGACTAATGACCTCAGATATTAAGACTCATAGTGCTCAGAGCCATTTGAACCATATAATTAGTAGACGAATAAGGACAACATTATTTCAATATACATTGCGAAACATTCACAGAGAAATCTTCTGTTGATATGGGTAGATAAGTGAAAAACAAAGATAAAAATGGTAATCGAACTCGGGGCGCAAAAAGCATGAAGCTTCGACGCTAACGACTGTGCCACCGCTTCAGCTGATCTTTGTTGCTCACTTAAAGGCACGTAAAGTACTTGAAAACTTTGACCGTCATTTTCTCAGAAACGGTCGAGTGCCTATTGATAAGTTGAGACAGATGTTCGCTTATTTTGATCCCTCTTCCATTGAGCGAAGTTTCTAAAAAATTGGGTTATGACACTTGTCATGTTTTAGTCGTGAATCAGTCCTTCCAACAATTGTTTCTTTTTCGATTTCTTCAAATATTTTATGCAGTAATTTCACCTTAGCTTCCCTGCACTTCCTGTTTATTTCATTCCTAAAGGATTTATACTGCTGTATTCCTGTCTTGCCCTGAACATTTTTGTGCTTTCTTCTTTCGTCAAGTATTGGAATTATTTCTTCTGTTAATCAAGGTTTCTTCGCAGTTACCTTCATTGTACGTATGTTTGTCTGTCCAACATTTGTTATTTCCATTTTGAGAGATATCCACTCTTCTTCAAGTGAACTGCCTACTGATCTACTCATTATTGCAGTACCTGTAGCCTGAGAGAACTTAAAGCGTGTCTGTTCATACCATAGTACTTCCGAATCCCATTTCCTTGCGTACTGATTTTTCCTGACTAGCCTCTGAAACTTCAGCCTACACTTCGTCATTACTAGATTTTGATCTGTATCTGCTCTTGGTTGTGCTTTATAATCCAATAACTAATTTCGGGCTCTCTGACCGACCAAGAAGTAAGTTAACTGGAATCTTCCCGTCTCTCCCTCGTTCTTCCAAGTAAACCTCCTCCTCTTGTGATTCTTGAACAGAGTATTCGTTATTACTAGCTGGAATTGATGGGTGATCTCAGTCAGTCTTTCTCCTCTCCCATTCCTACTACCAAACCCGTATTCTCCCGTAACCCCTTCTTCTACGTCTTCTCTTTTTTTTCTTTTCAGATGCAGGCTAATTTTAAAACATGAAGCACATCTTCTTTACCTTTTGCTCGCCATAGTGTTTCACTGAATAGTAAATTTTGGCGAGAAGTGATGGGTATGCCTATGATCTTTTAGCGCTTTAAGTATATTTTAGACATTGCTTTATTAATTTTAATCTCCACAAAATGTGGTGACACTGTACTTTGCTTTTTACCAGGCAATTCGCACCTGATGATGCGGCTTTAGGCAGCGAAACCGGTTGTGTTTTAATAAACAACAATTTTACCATCTGTTAGCGGAGATCTTCGTAACATGATGCACTTTCCAAGCCGATCACCACTTGTTGGTAGTGGAATCTAATAAGAATCTGATCGCTTATTCAAACAAAGTGATCGAAATGAGGTAGCGCCTGATAGATCTGCAACTCACCTAACATATAGATAATGCGGTTACGAACTTAACTGACCAAGGCTCCTGGGAAAACTACACTACTGACCATGAAAATTGCTACACCAAGAAGAAATGCAGATGATAAACGGGTATTATTGGGCAAATATATTATACTAGAAATGACATGTGATTACATTTTCACGCAATTTGGGTGCATAGATCCTGAGAAATCAGTACCCAGAACAACAGCCTCTGGCCGTAATAACGACCTTGATACGCCTGGGAATTGAGTCAAACAGAGCTTGAATGGCGTGTACAGATACAGCTGCCCATGCAGCTTCATCACGATACCACAGTTCAACAAGAGTAGTGACTGGCGTATTGTGACGAGCCAGTTGCTCGGCCACCATTGACAAGACGTTTTCAATTGGTGAGAGATCTGGAGAATGTGCTGGCCAGGGCAGCAGTCGAACATTTTCTGTATCCAGAAAGGCCCGTACAGGACCTGCAACGTGCGGTCGTGCATTATCCTGCTGAAATGTAGGGTTTCGCAGGGATCGAATGAAGGGTAGAGCCACGGGTCGTAACACATCTGAAATGTGACGTTCACTGTTCAAAGTGCCGTCAATGCGAACAAGAGGTGACCGAGATGCGTAACCAATGGCACCCCATACCATCACGCAGGGTGATACGCCAGTATGGCTATGACGAATACACGCTTGCAATGTGCCTTCACCGTGATGTCGCCAAACACGGATGCGACCATCATGATGCTGTAAACAGAACCTGGATTCATCCCAAAAATTACGTTTTGCCATTCGTGCACCCAGGTTCGTCGTTTAGTACACCATCGCAGGCTCTCCTGTCTGTGATGCAGCGTCAAGGGTAACCGCAGCCATGGTCTCCGAGCTGATAGTCCATGCTGCTGCAATCGTCGTCGAACTATTCGTGCAGATGGTTGTTGTCTTGCAAACGTCCCCATCTGTTGACTCCGGGATCGAGACGTGGCTGCACGATCCGTTACAGCCATGTGGATAAGATGCCTGTCATCTCGACTGCTAGTGATACGAGGCCGTTGGGATCCCGCACGGCGTTCCATATTACCCTCCTGAACCCACCGATTCCATATTCTGCTAACAGTCACTGGATCTCGATCAACGCGAGCAGCAATGTCGCTATATGATAAAACGCAATCGCAATAGGCTACAATCCGACCTTTATCAAAGTCGGAAACATGATGGTACGCATTTCTCCTCCCTACACCAGGCATCGCAACAACGTTTTACCATGCAACGCCGGTCAACTGCTGTTTGTGTATGAGAAATCGGTTGGAAACTTTCCTCATGTCAGCACGTTGTAGGTGTCGCCACCGGCGTCAATCTAGTGTGAATGCTCTGAAAAGCTAATCATTTGCATATCACAGCATCTTCTTCCTGTTGGTTAAATTTCGCGTCTGTAGTACGTCATCTTCGTGGTGTAGCAATTTTAATGGCCAGTAGTGTATATTTTAGACATTGCTTTATTAATTTTAATCTCCACAAAATGTGGTGACACTGTACTTTGCTTTTTACCATGTAAATCGCACCTGATGATGCGGCTTTAGGTTACGCTTCAATAAACAACAATTTTACCAGCTATTAGCGGAGTTCTTCCTAACATATGCACTTTCTAGGCGGTTCACCATTTGTTTGTAGTGGAATATAATAAGAAGCTGATCGCTTACGCAAACAAAGTGATCGAAATGAGGTATCGCCTGATAGGTCTGCAACTCACCAAATATACAGATAACGCGTTTACCAACTTAACTGACCAAGGCTACTAGGAAAACTACCGTAGTCTAATCTTTCTTTTGACTGTCTACAGTAGCCTACGGTAATTTTACAGCTCCAGTCCTGCGGTATCAATTATTATGTCGTCTACAAAAAATTTTCACTACAGTTTCAAAAAATTTTTTGGAAGCCATTCATTGTTAACTAGCATTAACACAAAGCAGCTAACACAACAACATATGAATGCATGACGTCTATTCTTTCGGACATGTCAAATAGTGCAGATACCACACATTCATATAACTGATTCACCTCAATGAACTATGAATCTACCACATTCAGCACAGATGCACAATTACGTCCGACCTCAAAGTAGTGAGCATGGAAGACATGGATAGGGACTGCAGGTAGGTGGCGCTAGGTGGGAGTGCGGGTTAACTCAGGTGGGCGACAAGATAGTCCGACCAGTTGCGCAGTGGTTAAAGCAGCTGTCTTGTATACAAGAGATCCTGGATTCGAATCCCAGTCCGACATATATTTTCACTCTTAACCGCTGATACCGCACAAAGATCTGATGCAGCTGATATGATAGCCCCTTCCCTTTTTTTTCTTTCTTGCCCCTCCTCTTTCAATTTACACAACACAATAGTAGATCACGTGTACTATTGCCTGGGACTGAAGAGGATATTTGGACCAAAAAATACTGTTTCTACACAGACAGCTCAAAGTTTCGAACGGTGGGCGCTACTTCTGTCGAATTATGACTACTAAATTATATTCAGATTCAAATCACAACATGTGAAAGCGCCCAAAGGGTTTGACTGATGAGCTGATGTTTGTTTTTAAGTAGATATCAGTAGTGAAGACACTCTGGAAAATTTCCCAGTAAATGAAAATTTAATTGCCTAACATGGATAGAATACAAATGTAAGGATGTAGAAGCATATCTCACTAGGGGTAAGATATATACTTCCTACAGGAAAATTAAAGAGACTTTTGGAGAAAAGAGAACCACTTGTGTGAATATCAATAGCTCAGATGGAAACCAAGTTCTAAGCAAAGAAGAGAAAGCATAAAGGTGGAAGGAGTATATAGAGGGTCTATACAAGGGCGATGTACTTGAGGACAATATTATGAAAATGGAAGAGGATGTAGATGAAGATGAAATGGGAGATATGATACTACATGAAGAGTTTGACAGAGCACTGAAAGACCTAAGCCGAAACAAGGCCCTGGGAGTAGACAACATTCCATTAGAACACTGATAGCCTTAGGAGAGCCAACCCTGACAAAACTCTACCATCTGGTGAGCAAGATGTATGAGACAGGCGAAATACCCTCAGACTTCAAGAAGAATATAATAATTCCAATCCCAAAGAAAGCAAATGTTGACAGATGTGAAAATTACCGAACTATCTGTTTAATAAGCCATGGCTGCAAAATACTAACACGAATTCTTTACGAATGGAAAAATTGGTAGAAGCCGACCTCGGGGAAGATCGGTTTGGATTCCGTAGAAATGTTGGAACACGTGAGGCAATACTGGCCCTACGGCTTACCTTAGAAGATAGATTAAGGAAAGGCGTTTGTAGACATACAGAAAGCTTTTGACAATGTTGAATGGATTATTCTCTTCCAAATTCTGAAGGTGGCGTGGGTAAAATACAGGGAGCGTAAGGCTATTTATAATTTGTACAGAAACCAGATGACAGTTATAAGAGTCGAGGGACATGAAAGGGAAGCAGTTGTTGGGAAGGGAGTGAGACAGGGTTGTAGCATATCTTCGATGTTATGCAATCTGTATATTGAGCAAGCAGTAAAAGAAACAAAAGAAAAATTCGGAGTAGGAATTAAATTCCATGGAGAAGAAATAAAAACTTTGAGGTTCGCCGATGACATTGTAATTCTGTTAGAGACAGCAAAGGACTTGGAAGAGCAGCTGAACGGAATGGACAGTGTCTTGAAAGGAGGATATAAGATGAACATCAACAAAAGCAAAACGAGGACAATGGAATGTAGTCGAATTAAATCGGGTGATGCAAAGGGTATTAGATTAGGAAATGAGACGCTTAAAGTAGTAAGTGAGTTTTGCTGTTTGGGGAGCAAAATATCTGATGATGGTCGACGTAGAGAGGATATAAAATGTAGACTGGCAATGGCAAGGAAAGCGTTTCTGAAGAAGAGAAATTTATTAACATCGAGTATAGATTTAAGTGGCAGGAAGTTGTTTCTGAAAGTATTTGTATGGAGTGTGGCCATGTATTGAAGAGAAACGTGGACGGTATATAGTTTGGACAAGAAGAGAATAGAAGCTTTAGAAATGTGGTGCTACAGAAGAATGCTGAAGATTAGATGGGTAGATCACATAACTAATGAGGAGATATTGAATAGAATTGGGGAGAAGAGGAGTTTGTGGCACAACTTGACAAGAAGAAGCGACCGGTTGGTAGGACATGTTCTGAGGCATCAAGGGATCACCAATTTAGTATTGGAGGGCAGCGTGGAGGGCAAAAATCGTAGAGGGAGACCAAGATATGACTACACTAAGCAGATTCAGAAGGATGTAGGTTGCAGTAGGTACTGGGAGATGAAGAATCTTGCACAGGGTAGAGTAGCATGGAGAGCTGCATAAAACCATTCTCTGGACTGAAGACCACCACAACAACAACTTGTGCCTATCTACCCCGTATTGCCGGAGATGAAAAAGTATGTTTAGAGGGCGTGGAATAATGATAAGAAGTTAATTAATGAACAATAGATTAAGTGTTACTGGAATATGAGGCAAGGATTTACAGTGTACAGATGTGTAATTTGTGTAAACCTAGAATCAGGCAAGACATGAGTGATTATTACTGAGGTACTTACACCTAATCTACTACAGATGCTACATTAATGCCACAGGGGCAATGTTCGTATCAGACGCTTTGCTTGAGGGTGTAGTTACTCGACAAATATTTACAGAGACGTTGAAATGGTTAAGTGCCAGTTAAGTCAAAAACATCAGTCATCAACGCCTCGATAATATTTCCTGTGGCCACAGGCGTTATTAACCTGGTCACGTCCGCATACTGATTTTGCAGGAGCTTTCTCTGCAACCACTGGCTCTTCCTTATTGACCCCTTCTCCAAATTTCGATTTGTGATACAGATGTGGTAGACATTTCAACAAAGACTGGTCAGGCCTTATCAAAGGTTTTCTCTACTGAAGGACTGCCAAACTTTATTGTTACTGACAAACGAACACAACTTTCTTCTTAGGAATGGCATTTCACACTTTCAGGATTGCACCGTTTCAGCTAGAGACCAAGTGACTCGCTGAAAATTTGTACGGACTTTCGAATCGCACATGATGAAGCCAGTTCAGCAACACTGTAAAGATAATACTTTATTTGTCTTCTTCTCTCAGCACAGAGCGACTCCAAACGACGAACAATCTCTAGTGGAGAAATTCCGTGGAAGACGCCATCGAACATCAATGTATACTTAATAGCCGTTCATCTATCCACGGGCTGAGGTTCGACAATAGTCCAAACGAAAATATTTTAAGCTGAATGGTCAGGTACTCATTTCAGTGTAAAGGTATGGGAAAAAGATGTGGGTGCCAGGCATAGTCACAGAGAAGCTCAGCGATGTCATGTTAAATACTGAAGCTCAAATAGAGTCGCAAAGCACCATAAAAATCTAATCCGACAACACAGCGTTCAGATTCATATAGGCAGACCTCCTGGACCGTTTTCTTTTATAAAATCAGAATACCTGTTGTCTGTGGGACCTTCCGATGTAGCTGGGAGCTGCCACTGCCAGCGCATCCAGCAGTGGACCCCAGCTGCATCCAACCAACGAAGAACCGACGGAAGTGGACTTCTCACCTCGCATCTCAGACCAGAGAACAGACATCAAGATGACAAACGCTTGACCAGCTGCCCCTCACTGCAGTTTTGAGTGGGCTTCTCACGGTACTGCAGGTGAACGCCAGGGAGCAACATAACGCACCCACCAAATATGCACAATGGCAAGGAAGGATGTAGGACGCTGATGAAGGCAACCGGCTTCATCAGTTTTCTCCCGCCCCTCTAGCCTTGCCCCCCACCCCTCATTCCCCGCCAAGCGACGGATGATGTGTACCGGGCGCAATCGAACAGAGCCTCAAGATGGCGTTTACAAATTCGGACCAGATTCTGCTTCCACTCCGCATCCATCTTTACATCATACTCATCCGCAGACAGTGTTGCCAGCCGCCAAAGAGAGTGCTGTCCTCCATGGACAGAATCCTTCTGCCGAGCGGCAGAAAACACAACGCACCGCAGACACTTGCACAGTTTCCATTCAGCAGTCAGGCAGCACGGTTCAGTACCAGCTAGGCAGTTCAGTACAGCTCCTGCAATTACACTCCGAAGCACAGATTTACGACTTTCATTGAGAAGACAACATTCCTAGTTAGCAGTCGCTATTGATGGAGAACTATGAGAGTGTCCGCAAATTGCATTGAGTCATAGTGAGAATATCATGGGGTGTGTAGAGACAGCAGAATTATTTAGACGTCTAGGCACTACGAGGCACGTCCAATAGGTACTGCAACACAATTTTTTTTCTGCCAGTTTCGGGCGAAAAAATACTGAATATGTTACTGGACATAGTAGAATATTCCGCTTCAGTTCCAGTAGTTTCACGAAGTTTCGATAGGTGGTGGCGCTATACATAGGCTCCAAAATGACGTCTGTAATGGAGGTGAGTTAGAAGTAGAAAGCTGTCACTGAATTTCTTTTTGCGAAAAATCAGAGCATCGCAGACATTCATAGGAGCTTGCAGAATATCTATGGAGATATGGCAGTGAACAAAAGCATGGTGAGTCGTTGGGTGAGGAGTCTGTCTGATCTCCCGCATGCCGGACGGCCGCACACAGCTGTGACTCCTACAATCTTGGGACACGCGGTCACTCTCATTCGAGGTAGTTACGGTTCTTAAAGATATGCGAATCACAATCAATCATCTCGCTGCACAACTGGACGTCTCTGCTGGTAGTGGTGACACACTCATCCACCAGTTGGGGTACTGAAGGGTGTGTGCCCCCTGGGTTCCTCACCCCCTGAAGTAAGACTGTAAAGGGCAACGAAGAAGAATCCGTGCTTGCACATTACAGGGCTGATCATTACAATCTTTTGTCAAATGTCGTCACAGGTGATGAAACATAGGTTCATCATTTCGAACTGGAAACAAAATGGCAATCCATGGAGTGGAGCCACATTTATTCTCCTCTGAAGAAAAGGTTCAAAGCCGCACCCTCAGCCAGAAAAGTCATGGCGATGGTCTCCTGGAACTCTGAAGGGGTTATTCTGTTTGATGTCCTCCCTCGTGGTGCAACGATCAATGTGAAGTCTGTTGTACTACGCTTAGAAAATTGAAGATACCACTTCACCGTGTTCGTCACCACATAAAGCAAACTAACTTCTCCTTGTCCAAGCTAATGCAAGGCCTCACACAAGTCTACACACCCGAGAGGAGCTCACAAAATTTCATTGTACTGTTCAGTCTCAACCACCCTACATTCCGGATCTCGCATCTTCCTACTTCCATCTGTTTGGCCAATGAAGGATGCACTCTGTTGGAAGCAGTACACAAGTGACTGGGAGTTTTTCATGCAGCAAGATGTTGGTCCCAACGTCGACCAGTAGAGTGGTACCATGAGGGTATATAGGCCCTCTCAGTAAGGTGGCGTAAGGCCATCGCATTGAGCAGAGATTATGTTCAAAAATAGGATTTTGTAGCCAAAAGAGTGGGGAATAATATCGGGTATTGGAATCCTGAATAAAACCTACTTTCAGAAAAAAAGGTGTTGCTTTACATACTGAACGCCCCTCATAGGTTACCCTTCAATGGTCTCAACATACCCTCCAGACTCACCTTGACCAGTTTACCACTTTGTGCAAACAGTGGTTCCTTGATATTAACCCCTCCAAGACCCAGGCAAACATCATAGGCCACACCATCTGCCCCTTCTGTCTCCATGATTTCTACCTAACAATTTATGGTTGTCCAATCCAGCTCACCCCCACCCTGAGATATCTTGGCCTCACCCTCGACCGTCACCTCACCTGGACTCCTCATCTCCTGATCATCCAGCAGAAAGCTCATACCCGCCTCTGCCTCCTGAAACTCTTTCCATCTGGATATGGGGATTGCATACATCCACCATCCTCCACACCTACAAATCCCTCATCCTCCCTATCCTCTGTTATGCGAGCACTGCCTGGATCACACCCCCCCCCCCCCCCCACTTTTATAAGGCCCTCCAAATCCCAGAATGCCACACACTCCGCCTTGCCTTCCGTATCTGCCTTACATCCCCCACATGCCTTCTGTATGACCTCATCCCTTCCCTACCTCCTCCTTTTCCTCCAACATATCCACATCCTTTACACTGTCTGCAGGCTTGATCACCCACCCCCTGGTGCCCTCCTTCCTCTCCACCCCTGCCCATTGCCGCACCTCTATCGCTGTGTCCCTCCCTCTCTCCAACTCCACACCTTCCATCTCATTCATCAGGGAAATTTCCAGCACCTCCCCCTCCCAGACAATGAACTTTGCAATTACATCTATCCTTCCTACCAACTGTAGCGTGGCCTTGTTCCCCTCCTCCCAAGGGTCCACTCCATTTCCTCTCCCCTCCTTCCACCAAATCGGTTTTTCCTGCTTCTCCCCTCCCCCCTGAGTCTCTGCACCCCCTCCTCAGCTGTTTCCTCTCCTGTCTTTCCCTCACTGACCCTCTTCGTCGCGCTCCCTGCCCTGTCTTCCCTTCCCTTCTCCCCTCTAGCACTGTCCATTCCCTCCCTTTCTTCCCTTCTCCCTCGTATCCCTACCCCTGGCAGATCCTCCCACTTTGTTCTTCATTGTCACTGTGCTACATCAGTGTTGTGTCCACTACTGTTCTACAGTGAAGTCAAGTGCTGTGGTTTTAATTGTGTGCCTGCCTTGTCCAAAGTGTTGCTGTCCGTGATTGTTCTGTGATATGCCGCTCGTCGCAACTTTTATGCTCCGGCAATACTTCGCCTTGTGTTCTTTTAATCGACACAGGGTGTGGTTTCTTGTGTACACTACTTTTTTTTAGATTTTTATCTCCATTTTTACAGTCGCCCCCTCTTGTATGTGATCTTCCATTAAGTTCCCCCTTTTTTATATCTCTGTTTCGCCATGTTTTCTTGTTTATGTTCTTTTAAATGTCTCTATGTTCTGTAGTTAATTGTCTCTCGGCTGAATAGCGGCCTTGTTCCCCTCCTCCCAAGGGTCCACTCCATTTCCTCCATATGCCGCTCGTCGCAACTTTTATGCTCCGGCAATACTTCGCCTTGTGTTCTTTTAATCGACACAGGGTGTGGTTTTTTGTGTACACTACTTTTTTTTAGATTTTTATCTCCATTTTTACAGTCGCCCCCTCTTGTATGTGATCTTCCATTAAGTTCCCCCTTTTTTATATCTCTGTTTCGCCATGTTTTCTTGTTTATGTTCTTTTAAATGTCTCTATGTTCTGTAGTTAATTGTCTCTCGGCTGAATAGCGGCGCCTATGCTGCTGCCAGCCTGCCCCAGATGGGGAATTGAAATTTAATAAAGAAAAAAAAACTCCTAGCAGATTTAGGACATTAAGTGCCACACATCGAAATATACGAAAGTTCTGCATGGTATCATAGTTCTTAATAAATGTTTCTGGTTGTGTACTGCCACATTTCTGTTCTAGTGCCGCCCGTCAGCCGAATGTTTATGATCTTGGTCGTAGTGTGCAAGATGCTAGCGTTAAGGAACTACAGCAGTAAAGCACTCTACTGTTACTGTGGATGTTTGGACTGAATTAATAGTAACATTCAGTTGCAACATTCCCGACAGTGACGAAATTCTAGTAGTGGAGCGGACTTTATGTCTTTCGTGAATGATGGCCCTATGTGTGTTTCTTTGTAATCTTGAGGTCTAATCTTGAGTTCTCTTTATTATTTGTTTCTCCTATCGCCTTTGACGAGCTTTGACGTTATATTTAAAACGTGTGGCAACGTTTGGCAGTATGATGTTGATTCTTTTTGTGGTATTGGACACCTCGTGGCGAGAAACTTGTATTTTGTTAATAAAAAGCCCTTTTATCAGAGAGAACTCGATCTATGGACATATAGGATAACCACATGAATAATCTCATGGTAATAACGAACTCGGCCACCGCAAGTTGGCCTTTTCCTTTGTACATCCATAGCTTCCGACATAACAGCCTGACACTAGTTACACTGAGTACAATGAACCTTGACATGCACGGGGACACGTTCCTTGAACGGTTGCTAGGGGAATAATTAATTCTTAACAGGCATGCTAACTTGGAGCTTTCTTGTTCCTAGAGTGAATGATATCCCACGTCTCGTCGAGAGGTGTTTTCACTGATCCATTCAGTCGAAGTCTATTCGTGTGACATGGGACCATACTAACTCAAATTTATTCCTGATTATAAGGTTGTTTTTTATGTTGAACTGAAACTTTATATAATAAATATGAGATTTCTATGAGAATTAATCTTCAGTTTTTAGTTACCACTGCAAGACTCCCACTTTGTAGAGGCATCTGAGAAGTGCACTAAATTTAGAAATGTGAAATGAATGTCAATAGAGTAGTTCGTCACCAATATGGCCATACGGGATTTCAAACATTTCCTTTGCGTACCTTTGTCATGAAGATCATTAGAGCTTAATTTTTTAATCCGCCACGATTCAGTATAACCCTTGCAACTATGTTGGGCGACGTTTCCTCACCAATAGGAAAGGAGAGATTACGATTATCAGCGATCGATCTCAAATCCATTTCACACCACGTAGAATGAGACTCCCTAGAAGAAGGTGGTGGCACACTAAAGGAGAGTAAAGCCCAACGTTGCATGACTCTGCAGTTAATTATAAAAGGGGAGAGATAGGAACCATATTTATTGCCTCACAATTTTTGATAGCAAGGGCTTACAATTTTGATAAATAGCATACCACTGTTATGATAATGCAAAGAAACTTGTGCAAAAGGAAATATGTAAGACTGATTGCTCCCCTGTTTAACAAGTGGATGCATTTCAGAAACTGTATGCATGAAATGTAATCACAGTTGCGAATACGGACAACCATCAGCAGTCTAATGGAATGACAACAATGAAAATTTGTGCTGGACCAGGATTCGAACACGAATTTCCCGCTTGTCACTAGCGACTCACGATCAGACGCAAACTTCCATATGTTGTCAACCGTGAGTCTACAATGTGTACTAGTACATTCATCACGTTTTTTTCCGTACAGGGGAGACATTTTAATTGAAACTCGCTTGCACGGTGTCAGCGGATAAATACAATATTGCAATGCCTGTGTTCTTCCGAACTACGATGCAAAGTTCCCTGGGGAAATGCTAGCATGTTGCAAGGAACAGGCACTGCGGCAACTACGCTGTTAGGGGAAATACATTCACAGTTGCGAATAAAGACAACCATCAGTTTCATAAATGATAATAGCTGTAGTCGCGGCCGCGCCTATTTCTTCGAAAATTCATGCATGTCCTACGGAACTTTGCATCGTACTTCGTACGAACACAGACACTGCAATATCCTGTTTTAGAAACTGATTTTGTGATTCCAAGATGTATTTGTAAAAATATATCGAAAGTTTAGGAAATTCAGATAAGTGCAAAACCTAACGATCCTTTCTGTCTGAGCCCCTTTTCTGTTCTCTTTCCCCGCAAAGATGCAGCAATTGACAATTCATCTGATCAATATAATAGTCACCTAATTGTTGCAAGCAAAGGTGCTGGTGCAGTTCGTTTGGTACTCGGCTCCCTTTCTGTTAACAAAATGTCTGCTTCTGCCAGAATAAGATCACAGGGCATAAAAGACAACAGAGATTTTGTGGAATTAATTTTACTCACATATTGATCTGAGGATGCCTAACTGCCTAATCCCTTCTCAGTAGGACAAACGCTATTATAAGGCATTTATTTGAATGGGGAAGAATACCAATTTAATTTCCTCTCCGGATCAGATACTAGGTCCTGAAATAACGGAGAAACTACAAAGTTTTGTAAACGATTTAACGATTTGTTGCCAGCTTCGACTAGTCTTGTATATGATTTAGTGTTCTATGCTTTCCGGATGTAGAAAACAATTTGAAGAGATGTATTGGGAACTGTAGGTTGGAAGTGGTGAACAAATAACTACTGAGATTGACTTCTTGAATCTATGAGTCTGGAGAAACACCATCAGACTTTGCGAAAATACTATCCTGTTTATCTCAAAGAAAGTTAATTAGTTAGTTAGTCGTATGTTCCATGGGTCACTCTGCATGATAAATCGTATTGTCATTTTATCTTCGCAGCACAAATTAAGTGTTATGTGGTAGTTTTTTCCGAAACTATTCCTTGACCTGTTTAATAATTCAGAATGCAGTCAGTACGCAGACCGACTAGTAAGTCACGCCAAATCACTAATGCTGCATGAAAGCTGCAAGCAGTGATAGCTAATGCCAGCTATTGTACGCCTAATTAGCTCTGTCCCTTTTCGTTCTGGTACCGTGACAGATTATCGTAATGTGCTGCAGCCTGGAGCTTTTAGCTCGCTGGAAAAAAGTAAGAGTCATGAGAGGAATTGCATAAGTTGTAAAAATGTTTCTGCACAAGTTGTAAATGTTTCTGCTGAAAGCCAAGTCCCAATCAGGGACGTGTTGAGAAGAGAACTCTGCTGTCCGAAAGCAGTGGAGGCGACTGGCGAAAGCGGTCCAGCCCGTTATAAAGTTTCATTGTGTGCTAAGCATAAAAATGCCTTTTAGCAAAGATAAAGACCAGTGTTGGACCAGCCATTAGACCCAAAGGAGACCAACAAATTTTTGTTCAGTATTTGGTAAGGAAGTTCATGTTTGGCTCATAGCAATTATTTTTTTGCTGAAGGAGAGAAGTTGTGTACATGCACACATTGTTGGTCATTAACTAGATATCTGTCACATATTGGGGGGAGGTTTTCTGCCTTCTACTACAGACGAAGAAATGTGCTTCATTGGTTAGCCGTAACACAAACTGTAAGAGTAGGGAATTTGTTCGTATGTTTTTCAAATTATCATTGTTGAGAACTAACTATGTCTGTTGCAGTTACCAGTAAGATTCCGGTGTTGGCACAAACAGCTAAGGTTTGTAGAGGGGAGGAAGAGAGCATTTGCTCCACAGGCACCTTAGTGAATGCACCTTCTTAGGGCATCATAGAGGAGACTTCTCCGCAGGGCTAGAGACAGTATGCTCGTCATAGAGCTATAGAGTAAGATGTCTCCAGCTTGGAGCAGAATTCAAATGTTGGGGCTGAACTTAGAATTCTCAGCCATTATTGGAGCCACCCTCTGACATCTGCATCACTAAAGTGGTACATTTGGGTCATATTTGCATTACAGAGACAAGACGAACGTGAAGTCATTAGTCTTGCATCAAGATTTCTATTTACTTGTCTAATTTTCACAGCTTAGGCAAGAACACTGGAGTTTCCGGGACTTTTCTCTAGCTTAGTAACTTATTCATCAATGATTGGTCCTATTTACGAACACGATTTTTTTATCGTTTCTATCATGTACCAATCCACCCGTGCCAAGGCTGTTGTACATGTTTGCAATCACTAGTTCCCTCGTCAGTATTTTTCTCCAATGGATAAACATGTCTTTCAGCAACAATGTTGTCCCTTAGTTTCTTGTGGTAGATTGATAGCACCCATTATCAATATGTCTATATAGGAATCAGTATCTACAATTCATGGTCGACTGGGACACCCATGGTAATTTAATTAGACTACTGTTTTCCATTCCCTGACTTTATTTCTTTTAATTCAGATGATATTATGGGGAGCTATCTACCACTGTAAGTCACCAGGTAGAGATTCTGTAGCATCTAAGGGGTATGCTAAATGCTCAATCGACCTCCAACAGCAAGGGCAGATAAGTGCGAGAACTATCGCTCTATCGTCTTAACAGCTCATGCGTCCAAATTTCTGACTAGAATAACACACAGAAGGGTTGGAAAGAAAATTGAAGATCTCTCAGATGTCGATTAGTTTTGCTTTAGGAAAGGTAAAGGCACCAGAGGGCAAAGTTCTGACGTTGAACTTGATAATGGGAGGAATATTTGAGAAAAATCAAGACACGTTAACAATATTTGTCGACGTAGAAAAAGAGAATGCGTTGCAAATGTTCTAAATTCTGAGAAAAACAGGGTTGAGGTGTAGAAAAAGACGCTTAATACAAAATGGACAAGTGCCAATTTTTTCAATATTATGTGAAGATTGTGGGAGCGGACGTAAAACACTACTGCTCCACACCGAAGCTTGATGGTTATCTCAGGGTAAGTCCTTAACTTGAATATTCGAACGATGAGATGACTTACAAGCTTTTATGAATGATATTTCTTTTAAGTTAAAAGTTCATTTGATTGTTAACACAAGATTTATTGTTAGATATGTTTGAAAAAATTAATGAATTAAATCTATCTTTACAAGAAAAACTGACAATCCGTTTTCGATAATAATATCAAAATAAACAATTTTAGAAAAAAACTATATTTTTTATTGTTTGTGTTGGCAAGAGAGAACTAGAAATCTCTTTAACACTGAAAGTGTTCGTGGATGAGACAGCAGAATTACCGGAAGAAATATTTGAAAAATTGGTGTACTGTCTACGTTATATGCCCGCATCTTCCGATACGCATTTTTCTGAAGAGCAGAATACAAAACTGAAAATGAGTTCATGGGTTCACAGTCCTTTTGTACTTTTGCAGAGCCAGAAAATGTGTCAAGAGAAAGCTGTGAATCCATTTTGTATATGACGTCAGATCCATTTTTCAAAACAATGTCACTTGATTATTTTTGGTGCGGGTTTCCTAACGAATATACAAAACTTGCCACACAGCATTTGACTGTTCCTCTCCCCATCCAAACAACATGCTAATTAAAACGGGACTCACGCCATATGCAGCTACAAAGACAAAATACCGCATTAGACTGGATGGTGAACTTGCATACATCTTAAACTCTCTTCTGTCAAGACGTGTCATAACGAGTTCGTCAAAAATAAAAAACAACTTCCTACTTCCCGTTAAACGGAAACAATTTTATCAATCTACAGCGGAATCAATACAATATTGTTTTGTGTATTGTATTGTTAGATGTTGTTTTGTATATTTTTGTAGAAGTTAATATCGTATATGAACCTATTTTTGCATGGCTTTCATTAAATGATTAGAATTAAAGTATTAATATAATACTAAGTTTTGTTAATTTTAGGGCTTCGTAAAATAATTAGTATCTCAGAACGGTTCCTTTGCCAAAGATGCTTTCAAACGCTGGTCTACTGAGAACACAGTGTGGATGGAAAGCAAACCAAAGAAAGCGAAGGCTATGAGGAATAGCTGAAATGAGACTAGCACTAGACTTAGCATGGAAACTAGCAACCATGAAGCAGACTAAATGAAGGACGTCGTAGCAAAATAACACACGAAGGAGAGAGCAAAGAGGAGATAAAATATAGACTAATACTGGAAAAGAGGCCATTCTTGTACAGAAGAAGTCTGCTGGTATCAAGATAGGCCTTAATTTGAGGAAGAAATTTCTGATTTATTTCTTTAGGCCCGAAGACCATACAGCAAATGTTTCTCGTAATGAACAATTGGAGAATGGTATTGTACATAAGTGAAATATGGACTGTGGATAAACCAGAAACGAAGAGTATCAAAGTCTTTGAAAGGCGATGAAAGGAGTGTACTGGGGCACATTTGTATGCATAAAGTGATTTTATAAACGATGTATATCTTTGATAGGGTTTATATTGCTGACTGACTAAGACCGCAGACCCAGAGGTACTGCTCTGGTCAGAGATTATTATAGTGTTGGAGTAAGAGAGAGCATGACACTCAGTTGTAGGTAGCTATCTGTGAGGAAAAGACGATGGAGTAGGCAGTTTTGTGGTGTGCTGTGTGAAGTCACGAAGTTTAAGATTGATTTAGGTATATCAGTATTGTCTTCATCTATGCAAGGTAAAGATGTTAAATAATTCTGATTTTTGTTTTTTCCAGGGCTTTAGTATAGATGAGTTGGTTGATAATTTGTAATTGTTGAGTAACCCTAAAATGTATGTAAACGCTTTTGATAAAAGGCTAGTTAGATATTTCATTTTTGTAATACTTCTAAGATTTGTTAATGGAGTTACATGTAATTTGATGATTTGTATTTATACTGGCTTAATGAAATTAGATAATACTTGCTGTTTCAATCTCATTGTTTGTGAATCAAATGCGAGTAATTGTAACTTCAATTGTCAGATTGTTTTTGAAAAGTCAAACTTATCTTGCAATATAATTTTGCTAAAAAAACTCAGTGTTAGTAATTCACCATAATCAATACCGCCTCCCTGTCCAGGTCATATAATTTTCAAAGAAACTGGATTTTTTAAAATGTTTTCGGTTATCAGCCAAAAGAATTTCATGTGCATTTCAAAGTATTGGGGCCAGCATTGCACACTGCTGAGCCTGTACTTAATATAGTTTTGCGTTTCATGAGAGACTACAATATATCGCGTTGCTCCATTGCTGTTTTAGAAGTAAGACAATTTAATTTATTTGTTATGTGCACAGGGACCAAAGTTACCAGTTTTGAACAGGGCCAGATGATTCAGTCCCTAAGGGGCTGAATCTATTTTGCAGTGACTGTATTTCTTTATTGGTTTTGGGAGTTGCATTGCCTAATCAATTCGTTCAAAGTTTTTGCTAACCACTTACAGTTGCAACACGCTACACAATAATTCGAGTTCAGTACACTTTCCACAGTTCAGTCAGTCATTCAACGTAATCGTAAAGATTATTTTATTTATTTAAAAGAACGCTACAGAGGTGCAATGAAAGGATTTCGAAAATTGCGGCTTGTAAGTTAAGAAGTGAGGTGGTTTGCCGCAGAATCAATGAGAAGAGAAACTTGTGGAAAACCTTGTCAAGCAGAATGGATAGGATGAAAAGACATGTATTAGGAACTCAAAGAATTACGTCCTTTGTACATGAGAAAGCTATAGAAGAAACGTGAGATGACCCTGATGTGGAAGATGCCTTTCACTTCTTTCACTAAATATGAAAACGAAAACGAATATATTGAAAAGGAAGTTCCATTTGTTCCATAGTGTGTTTTTTTTGTATGTGGCAGTGTTCTTCAGTTATAAATTTCTGTGGAACGCTGTTATGTCATTTAAGAATTTTTAAGCTGTCGCTCGATTATGGCCTTACGTGCTCTTTACAGTTATTCTTGAAATTTCTACATGTATGCCGAACGGAAGCGGTAGAAACCAGCCCTACCTGAATTCAATTGCTTCACTCCTGCCGACAAATGTACATATCTCACACTAAAATATAACTGTATTTTCGTAAAAAGCATCCCAGTATGTGTAGCTCAAGAGATGCTTTAGCTCTGGGCTGTTTCTAGTATACAGGCATATGCTTGCAATGCAGTGCCTGCCTTGATATCTGAACCCCGCACCTGACATATTTGGCCCATACATGAGTAGAAGTTAAACGTTTTCTACGAATCCGTGCTCGGCTCAGAGTAACAAAAATGATTCTCTAGAGTTATATTCACCCAAATGACCGTGAAAGATTGTAGTGGTGACTGGGGTTTTGGGTTACTGACGACAAGTCGTAGTTTATCGTTGTTACCAAACATCACGAAAAGTTCTGGAAAGATTTACTTCAGATTTTTACACGATACTCTAATAAACGTTTGGGAAATTTTATGCGACACTGTAATAGACGATCGGACAGACATAGCCTACATATTTTTAAATATATACGGTATATAAGTATTTATGAAAAAATCTATAGTTCTAAATCAAGACATGTAATATTACGTTGTTACCAAAATATTTTGGAAGGTTCTTCATCGATGTACTTCAAATTTTTACGCGATACTCTAACAAAAATTTGAACGCACATAGGCTATATCGTTTTTAATATATGTAACATATAAATACGCATACCAAAAAGGGGAAACGTTGTTAGTAAGAATCTTGAGACGTTCTTGATCCTTTTACTTCAAATGTTTGCACAATACTCTAATGAACATCCAGTAACTCTATTTTTTTAACAAAACTGTACAGGTTTTATGTTAAAAACGACTGCGAGAAAAAATTGGTGTGAAAATGTGTGGTGTAGGTTTCCTTCTCGCAGTTAGTTTTGACTACTGTATCAGGACATTTGAACCATTTATTCTGTATATATTCGTACTCCTTATATTTGTAATTTTAAACAGAATTTGTACACACAACAATCCGCTGTTTCGTTTTGTTTCTCGCAGTCGGTTTTAACAAAGAAAAAGTACGATTAGAGCAATACTGGGGAACCTGAATCGTTCCAACCTTCGCAATCGTACCAATCGCAAATTAAAAATATGGTAAATACTGTCACTGAGGCTGCCATCCTGACAATCCAGCACCTGAAGAGATCCCCCGCATACCCCGTGTACCAGCCATCCCAGCAGATTTACCCAATCATTTTAAGAGACTTTAGTTTCCATTTCAGGGTTTCTTTGGATTCCTTCGCAACACAAATACACGAGGGTAAAAATAAGTAAAAAATAAAATAAAATAAAAATAAAAAATAAAAGGAGGAGGAGAGAGAGGGAAAAATGAACATAGAGTGGGAAAGGAAATGAAGAGATGGACAGAGGGAGGGGGTAAAGGAGTTCAGATTGTGCTGTATATCGAATTCGCGTACATATTTATCAGTTCGAAGCGTTTCCGGGTTCGGAAGCTAATTACAGTTTAATTTCTACTCGAAGGCGTCCTCTGTATAATAAATGAAGGGACTAGGAACGCCAGATGCAAGAACAAGTGAATTGTCACATATATATATTCGACAAAAAACAGTGTTATGGACCACAGCTACTACATACTTTACAAATCACTATAACTAACGAAATTAGATGACCACTAGTATAAGTAACGAAATAAAATAATAATATGCCCACTAGTAATAACATAGAACTGTCAAGGTAGTTACCAGGTTTTCAATCGTGGCTGCTGAGAGGCAAAACAGATCTGGCAGGCGGACTTTGATGAGTGTTGTACTGCAAGTAATTTACCGGGCGATGGTCAAGCCACTGGCGGTATCTCTGAGTGCACGCTGGGGTCGGCTGGCGACGTGGATGCGGAGGGTGGGGAGTGTCTTTCGGCAGCTGCTAGAACTGGATCTCCGGCCTCAGCGGCAGTGGCGCTTGGAAGCCAAGTCACACCAAGGCCGTCACCGATGTCCTTAGTCCGACCTCTGGAACAGTCTCTCCTATCGCATCTCGTCAGTCTCTGTCCGGCTCTTCCCAAGTCCCCCACTCACACCATCTTGGTATTCTGCAGAGAGCCCTTTCTGGGCGCGGCTGTCCAGCATTTGTTATTTTTCTGGCAAATCAGATTAATTTTCAACAACCTTCTTAGCTTGATGTGCTACCTACAATTCTCATGGCAGAAAGACCACACACAACAACCGGGCATATCCACGTATCGAAATTGGCATGTCGTCGGTTAAGTGCTGACGTTTCGTCTTTCATATCTGCCTTTGCATTTACAAACTTTGGCTTTCTCTCCAGCCTGACAACATGATTTCCCTCCACAACTTGTCCGATACTTGTTTGAACATAGAACAGAGGTTGGGGAAGGCCTCTAGGCGTCCCTCAAAGTGCGTCTCCAAACTTACATCGATGTGAAGTAGCTGTTGTATCGGGGCGGTGGGCTGAGCGTTTCATCTGCTCGATACATTACAAGTTTTAGTGAGTACTAAAGCACAGTCCTTCAAAATTTGATGCGATCATCATGGCAACATACAAAACAAACATATAAGAAAAATTACTTTTAATTTGCAGACTCGGAAAAACAGTCACCAAAAGCTTCCAATCCTAACAAGATGATTAAAATACAGGGTGTTCGGAAATTTGCGTTACAAACATCTAGGACTTGTACAGGGGAGTCAGTACATAATATTTTGAATAGGATCCAAATTTCGGAAACCTCATCCAACGACGCAACAGAGCTTCAAAGTTATAGGCGCCGGCGCCTGTGAATGTGTATCTACAGGGTGGTCGAAAATTCCTATTACAAACTTATAGGACTTGTAGAGGGGAATGATTACATAATATTTCGAACAGGAACGCTACGACGGTTTCATTTCAAATGCTTAATTCATCTATTTCTGTGTGAGGAACTGAAATATGGGTGACCCAATACAATTATTAGGTAGCAATCCGAAAACAAACATCTATTTATCAAAAAATGGTTCAAATGGCTCTGAGCGCTATGGGACTCAACTGCTGAGGTCATTAGTCCCCTAGAACTTAGAACTAGTTAAACCTAACTAACCTAAGGACATCACAAACATCCATGCCCGAGGCAGGATTCGAACCTGCGACCGTAGCGGTCTTGCGGTTCCAGACTGCAGCGCCTTTAACCACACGGCCACTTCGGCCGGCGCTATTTATCACTTAAACAAATTTGTTGGTATTAACACATAAGCATTACATTCTGTACGTACAGTATGCTGGGTTCTTTTTTGTTCTGGAGTGATGTAAACACGTAATGTTTAAGTGCTAACACAAACAAATGTGCTTAAGTGATAAATAGATGTTTCGTTATACGAGGGTTGCCCAGAAAGTATTGCACCGCATTTTTTTTCTCAGACAAAAACAATGCTACGAATGCGAAACTTAATGTATGTATTATTTGAAATCTCTTTGAGTGAGTGCGCCAAGTTCCCATCACTTCCGACAGATTGTGTAGCCGCAGGACAGTTTCAAAATGGCATCTGTAGGTGATGTACGTTACAAGCAACGTGCCGTCATTGAATTTCTCACTGCAGAGAAAGAAACTGTGGGTAATATTCACGAACGGTTGTGCAAAGTCTGTGGAGCACTTGCCGACAGAAGTACAGTTAGTCGCTGAGCACGGAGGGTGAGGCCATCAGAAGGCGGTTCAGCGGGGCTCTACGATTTGCAGCGGTCGGGGAGACCATCCAAGGTTGTCACACCTGACAGCCTTGACCTAGTCCTTTCGGACGTTCACTTGTTTGGGCCATTACACGATGCCATTCGTGGAAGACATTTTGAGGACGATGAGGAGGTGACACACACAGTGAAGCACTGGCTCCGCTACCAGGACAATGACTGGTAACGACAGGGCATACACGCCCTTGTTCCGCGCTGGAGGAAGGCCATAGAATGAGACGGAGATTACGTGGAAAAGCAGGATGTGTAGATAAAACACCATTCTTTCGTGTGTGTAATTCTCATTATGTTCAATAAAGAATTGTTGAAGAAAAAAATGCGTTAATTACTTTCTGGGCAACCCTCGTATTTACTTACGAAATGCGAACTAATAGTCGTGTTACGTTACGCTTAATACAGTTCCTCAGGCAGAAACGGGTAAGTTAAACATCAGAATTGAAACCGTCGTACACATGGGTTCCTGTTGAAAATTTTACATACTCACTACCCTCTACAAGTCCTAGAAGTTTGTGATGGGAATTTCTGAACACCCTGTGTAGTACCAACATACAATGACGAACCAAAACATTGAGACCACATGCTTAACAGCGTGTCTCTGGAATGCAAAACAGCAGCGATTCTGAGCGGAATTGTATTGACAGGTCCTTAAGTTTCTGGAGGTGTGTGGCAGCAGATGTTGACACACAGCTCACGCAGTTTCCGTAAATTATGGACCAGTGGTTTGTGGAAGAGTAGCTACGACTCTATAGCTTCCCAGATGTGTTCAGTCGGACTCAGATGAGGAGAATTTGGTGGCCAAGACGTCAACGTGAGTTCACTAGCGTGCCCACCAAACTATTGTACTATGATTTTCTGGACTTATGACACGGACAATTATCCTACTGGAAGAGCCACCATCACTAGCGATGGCATCAAGCATGAAGGGATGCAGGTGGTACGCCATAAAGATCATGTAAGCCACAAATGTCATCGTGTCTTCGATTACTACAAGTCCCATGGAAGTACCACGGTGAATGCCTCGCATAGCATAACAGTGGCCCAACCAGCCTCTTCCCCTGGCGCAGAGCTTGTTTCGAGCAAACGATCGATTGGGTGATTAGAGTACCCGGACAAGACTTTCATCCGACCAGGCCACACGTTTCTAATGATGCACGGTGCAGTCTCAATGATCCCGTGCCTATTACAGTCGTAGTTAACGATGCAGTTTGATATGCAAGGGAGATGTAGGGGTTTTCTGTCGTGAAGCCCCATGATTAGGTATGTACGGTGAGCAATGCGCTCCAGAACACTCTGCCGTTAGATCTGTTTTACAGAGTGGGCCAGGCTCGATTTCTACGTTCTGTGATGAGGCTTGGATGTCCAATACTATGTCGCCTACTCGCGGTTTCACTGTTCTCAAACACTTTCCACAGATGCTCACGGCAGTAGTATGCAAACAGCTGAGAATCTTCGCCGTTTGCAATTTGCTCGTTCGCTGGCCACGGACCATGATAATCTGCCATTTGTCGAATTCATTTACCTCAATCGATGTCTCCATTCGAGGCCCGTATTGTCCCTAGAATGAGTCCTCATTCGTCTCTGCTCCTCTTATATACACTCCTGGAAATGGAAAAAAGAACACATTGACACCGGTGTGTCAGACCCACCATACTTGCTCCGGACACTGCGAGAGGGCTCTACAAGCAATGATCACACGCACGGCACAGCGGACACACCAGGAACCGCGGTGTTGGCCGTCGAATGGCGCTAGCTGCGCAGCATTTGTGCACCGCCGCCGTCAGTGTCAGCCAGTTTGCCGTGGCATACGGAGCTCCATCGCAGCCTTTAACACTGGTAGCATGCCGCGACAGCGTGGACGTGAACCGTATGTGCAGTTGACGGACTTTGAGCGAGGGCGTATAGTGGGCATGCGGGAGGCCGGGTGGACGTACCGCCGAATTGCTCAACACGTGGGGTGTGAGGTCTCCACAGTACATCGATGTTGTCGCCAGTGGTCGGCGGAAGGTGCACGTGCCCGTCGACCTGGGACCGGACCGCAGCGACGCACGGATGCACGCCAAGACCGTAGGATCCTACGCAGTGCCGTAGGGGACCGCACCGCCACTTCCCAGCAAATTAGGGACGCTGTTGCTCCTGGGGTATCGGCGAGGACCATTCGCAACCGTCTCCATGAAGCTGGGCTACGGTCCCACACACCGTTAGGCCATCTTCCGCTCACGCCCCAACATCGTGCAGCCCGCCTCCAGTGGTGTCGCGACAGGCGTGAATGGAGGGGCGCATGGAGACGTGTCGTCTTCAGCGATGAGAGTCGCTTCTGCCTTGGTGTCAATGATGGTCGTATGCGTGTTTGGCGCCGTGCAGGTGAGCGCCACAATCAGGACTGCATACGACCGA
Source organism: Schistocerca piceifrons (assembly GCF_021461385.2). Taxonomy (NCBI): domain Eukaryota; kingdom Metazoa; phylum Arthropoda; class Insecta; order Orthoptera; family Acrididae; genus Schistocerca; species Schistocerca piceifrons. Next base: position 97,319,367 of record NC_060141.1, read on the forward strand.
GGCACACAGGGCCAACACCCGGCATCATGGTGTGGGGAGCGATCTCCTACACTGGCCGTACACCACTGGTGATCGTCGAGGGGACACTGAATAGTGCACGGTACATCCAAACCGTCATCGAACCCATCGTTCTACCATTCCTAGACCGGCAAGCGAACTTGCTGTTCCAACAGGACAATGCACGTCCGCATGTATCCCGTGCCACCCAACGTGCTCTAGAAGGTGTAAGTCAACTACCCTGGCCAGCAAGATCTCCGGATCTGTCCCCCATTGAGCATGTTTGGGACTGGATGAAGCGTCGTCTCACGCGGTCTGCACGTCCAGCACGAACGCTGGTCCAACTGAGGCGCCAGGTGGAAATGGCATGGCAAGCCGTTCCACAGGACTACATCCAGCATCTCTACGATCGTCTCCATGGGAGAATAGCAGCCTGCATTGCTGCGAAAGGTGGATATACACTGTACTAGTGCCGACATTGTGCATGCTCTGTTGCCTGTGTCTATGTGCCTGTGGTTCTGTCAGTGTGATCATGTGATGTATCTGACCCCAGGAATGTGTCAATAAAGTTTCCCCTTCCTGGGACAATGAATTCACGGTGTTCTTATTTCAATTTCCAGGAGTGTACTTCCCTTACCACCTCACGTTCCCTCAACGTGACCATCCGGTATTCTGTTTCGCCGTAGGCAGTGGTCATAATGATGCTGCTGATCATGTGTATAAATAAAAATTTGAGTGTTCGTTTGTTCAAAATCGTATGTATCCGAAAGTTATGCACAGGCTCCATTGAAATTTCGACACAACGTTGCATTCAAATACGAGCGTGTTTTTATATACCTACAGGAGCGCCATATGGTATCTAAATACATATTTAACAATAAAGATGATACGTTTTTAGCAAAAACTTCATGTTCGTTTGTTGAAAATCTTAAACCTCTGAAAGTTCTTTACCGATTGCTTTCACATTTTGACACAACGTAGCAATCAAATACGTACATGTTTATATATACCTACTGGAGCGTCACATGTAATACACATGTGCAATAATTATAGGCGAAATCTATACGAAAATGTAAATGTTCGTTCGTTCAAAATCTTAAGTACCCGAAAGTTCTTCACCGATTGCTTCTAAATTGTGACAAAACGTTGCATTTGAATATGTAAGTGTTCTTATAACGTATTTCTAGCATACACAATATACTGTAGAAATAAATAAGTAGTATGTAAAGGGGAAACGTTTTTACGAAAAATATCTAAAAGCTCCCGACCGATTTACTTCATATTGTTACATGTTTCTGCAGTAAACCTATGGACACATATAGCCTGTATTATATAGTGAAACACTGTTAGCGAACAGGAAAGTTTTATTTATGGTTTATTGGCTTATGATCGGAACCACTAAGCTGCGCTAACAATAAGCAAGGTTCACGGCCAGAGAGCAGGAGGAAATAGGAGATGGCCAGAGGGAAGGGAGGAAATAGACGTAGAAAAGGGAAAGGAGCAGATGGACAGAAAGAGAGGGAGGAGGTGACCGACAGAGAGAGGAGGATGGAGGAGGAGATGGACAAAGAGAGGAGGAGCAGGAGGAGACGGAGAGAGACAGGGGTGGGAGAAGAAGATTAGGACGTATACACAATGCCAGTTCACGTTAGAAAAGTGCGCCTTCTCTTTCCATTCTTTTCCATTTGACTACACTGAGCCTCAACTAGATGGGAACAGCTAGTTGTTTAATATTTGAATAAATCTTCATTCGTGGGAGCTCATTGTTTCAGAGCTCATTTTTTGTTTCTGTCTAATACTTCATTCTGAAGTTGCTGCTTTGGTCAGACATGAGTTACTGGTCAGTAATGTAAAAGTTTGCATTTACACTGACTAATGTGCATATTTTATGCAATTTACATTTGTCCTCTTCATGGTGTAAGTTGTTTAGAACCCAAAGAAAAAGAAGCTGATTCGTGTAGCCTCGAAAACATCGTACTCTATCCTACTTACAGGCGTGCATCAAACAGTCATTTGGTACAAAGATTAATAAGTATAAACCATCGAGATGTTGAGAGATGGCGATGCCTTCCATGCAGGCCACTGCCGTGGTGATACTCGTCAGCCACCTCCCCTTTCATTTTGTTCCGGTGATTATCATACAATTTCATTCGTCTTTGGTGTATCGAAATTTTCCCTGATTGATATTAATCTGATGGACTATTAGGGTTAGTGTAAACCACTGATTGATGTCACAGTACTTGCACGACTTGAGTAGCGGTAGTAGAGTTAAACTCGGCTATAGAGACAGATTTTTGGACGCTGGAGGTGACCATTGCGTTAGGGGCAGCTTTAGAACTTTCCCCGAGAAGCAAGCCAGTTCGTGGTTTCCTTTGGAGTCACCGAAACGGGCCGTGAGCCTGGCAGGGCAGTGGTTTTTGGGCCGCCATTCTGGTGGCCGGCCTTGTTCCGGTAATGGCCAAGCAAGAGGGGGGCAAAGTCGTGGCTGAATGCAAAGCGCCACTTCTTTAGAGACTGGCGGCGCTGGGCACCCTGGTGCCTATTAGTGAGTGGAAGTGGTGTGGGAGTCTGGTCTCCTTATTCCATGTGCGGGTCCAGGTAAAGTGCCGTCGGGCTGACGCCTGGCTAATGTGTTTATTACAAGAACAGCGTACCTTGGCACGACGAATGTCTCCGGATGTCGCGTTTCTTAGATGCCGCCGCTCCCCACCAAAACGGCGCCCACTAAATCGTTTTATGGACGAGACGGAGCTTGTTTTCACAAGGAAGCTTTCCTCATCTTGTGAAATGAGGTGGGGGTTTGGCTGCAGGATCTCCAGGAATTGTGTGCTGTTTTTCCAGAGAACAGAACGTCTACTGTACTGCAGTGATTGGTTGAGGAAGGTCGGGTCTACTTGCTAGAAAACATGATTGGCACGGTAACAACTGCTGGGCCATTATAGGTTTATTCGAGAACATCAGGGGGAACGGCTGTTTTATGGAAGGTTTTGAGCAAAAGAGAGAGGCGTGGGGCTTGCTTCTCGACCGTCGCGGAGTACAGTCGCCAGAGCTCTTCCGTTTCTACAGACAAAGCAGTTAGTTGTAAGGGTATCTGGACACCCGGGGGAAACTTTATATTTGCGCGGACATGAGACAATCACCGGCGGACGTGGAGTCATCTACTGCAGTACGACGCTTCGGCGGCGTCTTCCCGCAGACGACGGCGTCTCATCTTTCACCGGCTACATCGGTAACGTTGCGCAGCTTCGGCAAATTCAGAAGCCTATCAATCGTTTTCACGACCATCTTTTTTCATAGCAGCCTTGTACTCGCAGTAGTCACTCGCAGTGTCCATTGGATGCTTCATTGTATTTTGACGCGAGAGACCAATCAGTGGAACGATACAGCAGAGTGTGCCTGCCTAGGTTGGCATCCTTCCACTCACAGTAGCCAGTCTCATTTACACGTAAATTCCAGTTAGGTTCCCCAAATCTACTGCCAACCAACCTGAGTTAGTGTTAATGAAATGTTGCACCGTTAAAGTTTCTGTTTATATGTTTTTTCTCACTTGACCTTGACATTAGTTCAAAAATGGTTCAAATGGCTCTGAGCACTATGGGACTTAGTTTCTGAGGTCATCAGTCCCCTAGAACTTAGAACTATTTAAACCTAACTATCCTAAGGACATCACACACATCCACGCCCGAGGTAGGATTCGAACCTGCGACCGTAGCGGCCGCGCGGTTCCAAACTGTAGCGCCTAGAAGCGCTCGGCCACTTGACATTAGTTAAATAATCTCTTTGATACCGTTGGTCTTTGTTATTAATTTTTAAACAACACCCATTCTCATTCCCTATGATGTCATTTATTTTGTTGTGGGTTTGAAGGGATTAAATTAATTTTATGTCAAGTTAGCCAACTCAGGGGTGATCCACAGTGGGGCCACTAGTCAGATTTCCTTGCGCTATTGATAACCGTGGCACCTTTTGGGTCTGGTGGTTACGACTTTTTAGTCGTTTGGCAGACGGCGAACTGCTGTCACTACAGGCTATCTTGCAATGTTAGGTGAACACGAAGGGCCATAACACAGTTTCAGCACCTGAAAGAGCTTAAATTGGACTGGCTAATTGTAATGCACTGTACTCGAAAGATTTACAAAAAACAAAGCAAACAAGTATTTCGCACTGAAGTCGGAGGTAAAGAGTTTACTAGTAATGGTTATCAGGTTTCGTCAAGAGGAAAAATAGCACTCAGAAAAGGTTAGAAGATAAATGTCTTCTCATTTAACGAAAGCCACTGTAGGGGTGGAACGATGAGAATTCTGAAATGATAACTGTGAGCAATGAAAAGCGACAGTGAAACCTGACGGAGTGTTACCATCTTACCCAGCGGTCATCAAACAATAGCCCGTGGGCCGCATGTGGCCCGAGTGAAATATTCGTGTGGTACGCGGTTGTTAGCCGTATTTTATAATAATATGCATCTATCGACTGACAGCCGAATCCAGAAACGTCCACTAACGTCGACCCGTGGAAGCCATGCAATCGTTAGGTTGTCTTAATCTGTCTCTGCCTAAATTTCGGGTACGTGTTTACCTTCCGCAATCACAGTGGATAGCCGGCGCTTTGTCGACTGAAGAGAACAAGTCACGGTCGCGCGGTGAGTCTTCTGCCGTAGTTAATGAAACATTTACACCGGTGATGAGCTAGGGGCGCTATACTGCCATACGTTTATATGTTGTGGCCTAGTGAAAAAGTGCTACTTGACGCCTTCTTCTTTCGGGAGGTTTCTGCAGTCCAGACCTGGCTGTTAACTAAGAGAAGCGCCTTAAGCAGGAAGTTAGCCTGAATTTATCAGTTTTGGAAGAACTTGGAACTGTTACTTCAGGACGATCACAGAGGAAAAGATTATCTGTTAAGAATTTAATGCTAAAATTGTCTCTGCGGATCTCACCGGAAATTTGGCACCACTGTCACATCGGAGTGCCGCACTAGTCGGCCTAATAGAGCCCACCAATGAGGTCACTTTCAAACTCTGTCAGCTGCTGATAACACCGTCATCTCAAACGAGGATGTGGCATCACCGTGTTCTTTACAGTGATCACTCATTATCTGATGCTGTACTCGCCCTTCTATGCCCTACTAGACCTGGTAGCAGCACTAAATATGAACAACACTAATACACAGTGGTGTCCGTTCAACCTGTCGCAGAGAATTGTATCTCTAATCATTTATATACCTGCTGACGGTGTATAAGTGGACTATATTACATTGACGTCCAGTCATGCCTTCTTGGTGCTTCACTATTTTTATCAGGCAATGTATATTAAAATATGCACCCTTTTAGGTCTCTCTCTACTGAGTATTACACTGGAGTAACAAAAAATATGGGTTAGCGATATGCACAGAACAAATATGGTGGTAGCGTCGCGTCCATAAGGCATAAAAGGGCTGTGCATTTGCGGAGCTGTCATTTATACTCAGGCGAATCGTGTAAAAAGGTTTCCGACGTGATAACGGCCGCACGACGGGACTTTGAACGCAGAACGGTAGATGGAGCTACACGCATGGGACATTCCATTTCGGAAATGGTTCAGGAATTCAGTATTCTGAGATCCACAGTGTCAAGAGTGCGCCGAGAATACCAGATTCCAGGCATTACCTCTCACCGCGGACAATGATGCACTGGCCGCTGGTCTCCTGTTAACGACCGAGAGCAGACGCGTCTGCGTAGAGTTGTCCGTGCTAACAGGCGAGCAAGACTGCTTGAAAAACCGGAGAAATCAATGTGAGACGTACTATGAGCGTATTCGTTAGGACAGTGCTGCGAAATTGGGCTTTACTGGGCTACGGCAGCAGACGACCGATGCAAGTGCCTTTGCTAACAGTTAGACATCGCCTGCAGCGACTCTCCTGGGTTCGTGAGCATATCGGTTGGACCCTAGACGACTGGAAAACAGTGGTCTGCCAGATTCGTTCCGATTTCAGTTGGTAACAGCTGATGGTACGATTCGAGAGAGGTGCAGACCCCACGATCCCATGGACCTAACTTGTCAACAAGGCACTGTGCAAGGTGGTGGTGGCTACGTAATGGTGTGCGCTGTCTTTACGTGGAATTGACTGGGTCTTACATCTACATCTACATCTACACAGATACTCCGCAAGCCACCGTACAGAGCACGGTGGAGGGTACCACTAACAGTCAGTCATTTTCTTTCCTGTTCCACTCGCAAATAGAGCGAGGCAGAAACGATGCCTAAATGCCTCCATAAGAGGCCTAATTTCTCGTATCTTATCTTTGTGGTCCTTACGTGCAATGGACGTTGGCGGCAGTAGAATCGTTTGGCATTCAGCTTCAAATGCCGTTTCTCTAAATTTTCTCAATAGTGTTTCTCGAAAAGAACGTGACGTCGCCTTCTCTCCAGGGATTCCCATTTGAGAGCCCGAAGAATCTCTTGTAACATTTACGTGTTGTTCGAAATTCCCGGTAACAAATCTAGCAGCCTGGTTCTGAATTGATTCGATGTCTTCCTTCAATCTGATCTGGTACGGATCCCAAAGACTCTAGTAGTACTCAAGAACGGGTCGTACCAGTGACTTGGCTGTGTCAAGCAGGGCACTAGTAATACTGTATCTGAACATTACTGGTTATGTCTTCCTACTCATCCGCATTAACTTACATTCCTCCTCATTTAGGGCCAGCTGCAATTGATCACATGAATTGGAAATTTTGTGTACATCGTCTTGTATCTTCCTACAATCACTCAACTTCGACAACTTACTGTACGCCACGCCATGATCAGCAAACAACTTCAGATTGCTGCCCACCCTGTTAGCCAAATCATTTATGTATACAGAGAACAACAGCGGTCCTATCACAATGCCCTGGGGCACTCGTGACGATACACTTGTCCCTGATGAACGCTCGCCGACAAGGACAATTTATTGGGTTCTAGTATTTAAGAAGTCTTCGAGTCACTCGCATATCTGTGAACTCACTCCCTATGCTCCTGCCTTCGTTAACAGCCTGCAGTGGGGCACCGTGTCAAATGCTTTCCGGAAATCTAGAAGTATGGAATGCGCCTGTTTATCTTCATCCATAGTTCGCAGTATATCATGTAAGAAATGGGTAAGCTGAGTTTCGCACGAGCGATGCTTTCTAAGACCATGCTGATTCTTGGACATAAGCTTCTCAGTCTCAAGAATGTTTATTATATTCGAACTGAGAATACGTTCAAGGATTCTGCAGCAAACAGAAGTTAGGGATGTCGGTCTGTAATTTTGCGGATCCATTCTTTTACCTTTCTTATGTACTGGAGTCAGCTGCGCTTTTTTCCAGTCGCTTGAGATTTGTGATGGGCGAGGGATGCACGATAAATACAAGCTAATCAAGGGCCATTGCCATAGAGTACTTTGCAAAACTGAACTGGGATTCCATCCGGACGTGGTGATGTATTTGCTTTCAAATCTTTGAAATGTTCTCTAAGCCAGGTATGCTTATTACTATGTCGCCCACACTGGAGTCTGTCCGATAGTCAAATGGCGGCATGTTTGTACGATTATCTTGTGTCAACGATTTCTTGAACATGAAATTTGGAATTTCGGCATTCGTTTTGCTGTCTTCAACTGCCACAGCAGACTGGTCAAGAAGGGACTGAATGGAAGCTTTAGAACAGCTTAGCGATTTTACATAAGACCATAATTTTCTCCGGTTACTAAGGTGTGACGGTGGTAGTTGTTTGCTTACCGCATAGATCTTTCCACAGACGCAATCTTCGCTAGCCGTCATTTGTGCGTTTCCTCTTCAACTGAGAGTACAATAGCCTCTGCTTCCTCAGCATCTTCCGAATTTTGTTATTAAACCATTGTTTATATACTTTCTAGGCACATCACTCTCCATACTACGCCTTATACTCTTAAACTTTGCCCATTACTCTTTACATCCGTCTTAGTGGAACTAAGTGATGCAAATTCACTAAGTGAGATGCTAGTAACTGCTTATCTTCTCTATCTAGCAGAAACACTCTCCTAGCCTTCTTGATTGATTTATTAACTTTCGTAATCATAGTTGCTATAATGACATCATGATCGCTAATCCCCTTTTTTATACTGACATTGTCCATAAAGTCCGGCCTATTTGTAGCTACAGGGTGTAAGGTATTTCCATTGCGTGTGGGATGTCGAGCTAGCTGCTCAAGACAACTTTCAGAAAACGTTTTCAAAAGTATTTCTCATGTCTTTCTGTCTGTATCCCCCACAATGATTCCACAGACTTCCCAATCTGTACTCAGTAGGTTAAAGTCGGCTCCAGCTAGTACTGCATGATCTGGGCCTTTAAGCGCTGTTGAACGTATGCTTTTTTTGAATGACTCTAAAAAAACTGTCACAGCAGAATCAGATGACCAGTAAAAACATCCAACAGTTGACTTGGTTTCACCTACACCTGTTACACGCGACCAGATAACTTCACTGTCACACTCAACTTCGACCTCAACGGAGAGAATACTTCTGTCAACGGCAATGAATACTTCCGCTTCTATGGCCTCTAATCTGTCTTTCCGATATACGTTCCACGACTTGCTAGTGTCTGAGCTTTACTCTTCGGGCTTCAGCCAGCGCTCGGTCCCAAGAATGATTTCAGCGTGAGGACTTCCTGGAGGGAAGTAAATTCGGGAACTTCATTATGAATACCTCGACAGTTTACTGCTAAAATTATTACACTCGAAGTGTCTTTATTGTGAACGCAATCTGACTTCCCTTGCTGTGAATCTACTGGCGAGTGTTTATCAAAGAACCTCAACTGCTGTCTAGCCTAAAAAAAAACCTCATGTGGACTCCACAAGTACTCTGTGAGCCGTGCGCGGTTCTTGTTCATGCCATTTATTGTTTGTCATCTTCTTTTACGGTACTGCCACCTCGTTTCCTTCTCCATTTACTGGCGTCACTAACTTCTGCCTTACTTGACTGTGAGTGGCAGCAGCAGCGCTGTTCGATAAGTGCACTGTCGTACCATCTCTGGAGCTACCGAGGCCGCGCGGGATTAGCCGAGCGGTCTAGGTGCTGCAGTCATGCACTGTGCGGCTGGTCCCGGAAGAGGTTCGAGTCCTCCTTCGGGCATGGGTTTGTGTGTTTATCCTTAGGATAATTTGGGTTAAGTTGTGAGTAACTCTACCATCTGGTGAGCAAGATGTATGAGACAGGCGAAATACCCTGAGACTTCAAGAAGAATATCATAATTCCAATCCCAAAGAAAGCAGGTGTTGACAGATGTGAAAATTACCGAACTATCAGTTTAATAAGCCACAGCTGCAAAATACTAACGCGAATTCTTTACAGACGAATGGAAAAACTGATAGAAGCCAACCTCGGGGAAGATCAATTTGGATTCCGTAGAAATGTTGGAACACGTGAGGGAATACTGACCCTACGACTTATCTTAGAAGAAAGATTAAGGAAAGTCAAACCTACGTGTCTAGCTTTTGTAGACTTAGAGAAAGCTTTTGACAATGTTGACTGGAATTCTTTCAAATTCTGAAAGTGGCAGGGGTAAAATACAGGGAGCGAAAGGCTATTTGCAATTTGTACAGAAAGCAGATGGCAGTTATAAGATTCGAGGAACATGAAAGGGAAGCAGTGGTTGGGAAGGGAGTGAGACAGGGTTGTAGCCTATCCCCGATGTTATTCAATCTGTACATTGAGGAAGCAGTAAAGGAAACAAAAGAAAAGTTCGGAGTAGGTAATAAAATCCATGGAGAAGAAATAAAAACTTTGAGGTTCGCCGATGACATTGTAATGCTGTCAGAGATAGCAAAGGACTTGGAAGAGCAGTTGAAGGATTGGACAGTGTCTTGAAAGGAGGGTATAAGATGAACATCAACAAAAGCGAAACGAGGATAATGGAATGTAGTCGAATTAAGTCGGGTGACGCTGAGGGAATTAGATTAGCAAATGAGACACTTAAAGTAGTAAAGGAGTTTTGCTATTTGGGGAACAAAATGATGATGGCCGAAGTAGAGAGGATATAAAATGTAGACTGGCAATGGCAAGGAAAGCGTTTCTGAAGAAGAAAAATCTGTTAACATCGAATATAGATTTAAATGTCCGAATGTCGTTTCTGAAAGTATTTGTATGGAGTGTAGCCATGTGTGGAAGTGAAACGAGGACGATAAATAGTTTAGACAAGAAGAGAATAGAAGCTTTCGAGATATCGTGATACAGAAGAATGCCGAAGAGTAGATGGGTAGATCACATAACTAATGAGGAGGTATTGAATAGAATTGGGGAGATGAGGAGCTTGTGGCACAACCTGACTAGAAGAAGGGATCGGTTGGTAGGACATGTCCTGAGAGATCGAGGATCACTAATTTAGTATTGGAGGGGAGGGTAAAAATCGTAGAGGGTGACCAAGAGATGAATACACTAAGCAGATTCTGAAGGATGTAGGCTGCAGTAGGTACTGAGAGATGAAGAATCTTGCACAGGATAGAGTAGCATGGAGAGTTGCATCAAACCAGTCTCAGGACTGAAGACCACAACAACAGTGAGTAAGCTTAGGGACTGATGACCTTAGCAGTTAAGTCCCATAAGATTTCACACACATTTGAACATTTTTGAGCTACCGATAGTATGTCCGCGTCGTCGTGCGTCTGGAAGTCAGTTGGAGACGCACCAGCAGTGCAGTTGGGGACGGAGCAGCGATCGGCGACGAAGGAGCGTCAGGGACGGACCACCAGTGAGGTGCGGACAGCCAGTAATTGCCGACCACTGGCAACACACATGCACTGTCCGACTGGAGACTGGAGTGGGAACGACCATTGGTTGGTCGTTCGGTCAGTCGTCCCATCAGCCGACGTCTGTTTGGTCCTTTGACCGTTTCGATGTGTGGCAGTCGGTCGGTTGGCGCAGAGCAGCCAGGAGGTCCCTGTCGCTCGGAGTCGGGCCGGAGCCGCTGGTGGCGTGCACGCGTGGTTAGAGTTGTGAGGCGCTTCTTGCGAGGGTTACGAAGTTCGTCACCCGCTGATCTTGGACTCTAAAGTTGAGTGCTCACTTAACCTACTATTAAGCCTCGACTGCTATCACTTCTCTTCGTTTGATCCTGGTTATTGCTTTCTGTGAGAGTCCCGCGAGCAACAACGTGTGTGTATTGAAGCGGCTATAATTGCAGCTGTTTGCTTGGATGGGATTGAACTTCAATTTAATTCACTCCTTCATTAATGAAATGCACCAACGGTATCTTCTGCCTTGTGGCCATTAACGTTCCGGCTACCTGCCGTGGGCATTGACGTAGTTTTTGGCAGTGTATTTTCCTCGTCGTGTTGTTGCTGTCCAGCACGGCGTGTAGTTCGACAGCTGAGGTGTTGTTGGTAGTTTTGGGCGTTTATTCTGACTTGTCTGGATTGCGCACCAGTACGCAGAACGTTGTGCTATTGACGTCTTGTTGTCGTTTTGCTCGTCGGGTGGAGCAGAAGTGATTTTGTTGTTTGGTTTGTCGGCTGACCTTCGGTTGGGTTGCCTTTCGATTAAGACGTTGTCGGTCTGGCTGCCTGTCTCACCTAAACGTGCGTTAGTGTTATTTCCCTGGCCGATCCTTGGAACCTTCTGAGCGCCGCTCCTTGTGTTTTACATAGTGATTTCCTGTTAGCCTTAAGTTCTCTGGGTGGCCTTCAGCCGTGTTTTAGCGTATTAAAATTGTAAGCTTTTTCTTCCTAGGCCTTAAGCCTCAAAATTGATTTGGCATGGTGTGTGTTTTTCAGACGAGTTTTAAACTCTCTTAAATTAAAATTTTGTCTTGCCCTTAGGTCATAAGATTGGTGTTCTTTAGTATGTTGCCTTCAGCCGAGTTTAATCTCTCTTACATAGAAAATTCAAAATTTTGTATTGCGCTTAAGTCATAAGATTGTTTTTCTTTAGTATGTGGCCTTCCACCGAGTTTTAATCTCTCTTAAACTAAAATTTAAAATCTTGCTCTTGCCTTAAGTCATAACATTGTTATTCTTTAGTATGAGGCCTTCACCCGAGTTTGCATGAAATGTTTAAGCTAAGGTCCTCAGTCCGTTAAATTGAAAGCTCTTCATCCTAGGCTTTAAGCCGTTAAATTGCTTGGTTGATATACGGCCTTCAGCCGGGTTTCAGCCTATTCAGAATTAACACTGAAAATCTTTGTTTTGGCCTTAAGCCGAACACTGTTCTTGCTTAATGTGTGGCCTTCAGCCTATTTTTATTGAAATAAAAAAAAATGTATATATTTTTTAAAGAAGTGAAACTTCTAGAAGAACTCCTGTACCTCAATTCCTTGTTTAGGCCTTGGGCCCTGGATTTTCGTATGTGGCTTTCAGCCGATTTAAATCAAATCAAAAGAACTCTTTCATTAAAACCTTGAGAGTTTGTAATTTTTGCTTATGTTATTGTGTGTTTTGTTCAAAATGTTCAAATGTGTGTGAAATCTTATGGGACTTAACTGCTAAGGTCATCAGTCCCTAAGCTTACACACTACTTAACCTAAATTATCGTAAGGACAAACACGCACACCCATGCCCGAGGGAGGACTCGAACCTCCACCGGGACCAGCAGCACAGTCCACGACTGCAGCGCCTTAGACCGCTCGGCTAATCCCGCGCGGCTATTGTGTGTTTTAACTAATAAAATGTGTATGTTGAGTGTAACTGACAGCAACTTATTTTGGCCCCTTTCCACAAATATAACCTCACCCGCCCTGTCCTGCTAGTCCAGGGAGTTCACTCTGTTAACCGAGTAGCTGCTTCCATTGTGTAGCACACCCCTGACCTATCAAGGAGAGTCTTACAAATCCCCAATAGAGACCGCAGCTCTAAAAATCTGCAGCCAAGACCGTCACTGACTCGACGAATCCTTTGGTTGAGACCCACCACTCGGCTCCAAACCAAAGACCCCGATCAACTCTGGGAACAATGCTGCAAATTGCAAGCTCTGCTGACACCCCGCGCGCGAGACCAGCAGTCTTAACCACCTCCTCCAGCCGCCTGTACAAACTGAGGATCGCCTCAGAACCCATACGGCAGGCGTCGCTGGTACCGACGTGAGCTACCACTTGGAGACGACTGCACCCTGCACGCTCGATAGCCACAGGCACGGGCGCCTCCACATCTCAAATAAGGTTCCCAAACAGACACACCGAGTGCACATAGCCTTTCTTTCTAGCCCTCAACGCTATCTGCCTACGGGGCTCCAAAACGCGCCTAACATTCCCAGTAACTAGTAACCTCTAGCCACCGTGTGCCTGCTCGGACCATGCTGGAGGAGCGGCCACCTGTCCACTCACAGGATGAATGGGCTAGGCCAGCCGCCCAGTCTTCGCACTGGCCCTCCGCCTCGAGCATTACCCCCCGCCACTCACCCTGCTATGAGGGTGGATCTACCGTGTCGGGTGCACTAGAAGATGCCTCGGAAGCAGAGCACGTGGACGAAACAAGCGACACTAGAGGTGTGCCATGCGACGCGCCAGGTTCTCCGCCACCGCTACACCCCGAAACAGCGACCTGAAGGTTGACACATAGTAGCTAAAAGAGCATTCAGCTGTTGACGAACTGCGGCCAGCTCAGCACACAGCATGCACACATCCTAGCCGTCCTAGCAAGACTAACCGGGAGAAATGGCCCAAATGTTGACTCTCTCATTAGCATTTATACGTCTTCTGTTTCTTGTGTATAATGAAAAAACTGGACAGAATTCTAGATATGCATCTCGCTAACCTCCCGATGTGTCACCAATGGGCGCAGATTCATTAATGAGCTATGTAGCTGGCTGTCCAGCGAGGAGCAACTGTGCTACAGAATGAATGAATTTGCCCTTACAAAAACGCGGAATTAAACCTCCTCAGCAGAGAAAAGCGCATGAAATTTAATAAATATATCACGAGGGAAACACAGAAAAAATAAACATTTAACTCGACGCTCTGTAGTTTTATATCAGCTGAGAGCTAGAGCTTGACTGACTTTCTTCCTAAACAAAAGGATGGTTGCTGCGAAACCAAAACAAATGAGCAACAACTACAACGCCTCTGTTCCAAGTGAACCGGTCATTGACTGGAAAAGCTACCTGGAGACCATGTGCTGCAATTCATGAACTTCATGTTTCCGAACAAAGATGTTATCAGCCCACAATTGTTCGTGATTGGTTTGAACAACATTCTGGACAAATCGAGCGAATTATATGGCTACGCAGACGTGAATCCCATCGAACATTTATGAGGCATAATGGAGAGGTCAGTTCGTGCACGAAATCATACATCGGCAATACTTACGCAAATATGGACGGCTACAGAGGTACCATGGGTCAACACTTCTGCAGGAGACTTCCAACGACTTTTTGAGACCATGCCACGTTGAGTTACTGCACTACGCCGGGCAAAAGGAGACCTAAGACGTTAGCAGGAGGAATGCCATGACTATTGGTACCTCAGTGTATACTAAGTTGAAAACTACCAAGTGATAATATAGTTTAAGGTTTTTTAAATTTTTTTCTACTTCTTTAATGTCGAAGTAAGTTGTTTTGTACCACCAGTATCCGTCTACTTTTTATTCTGCTACTGCATGAGATGCGATATTTGTTTCTGTTTTTTTTTTTTCCCGATGCGACTAGTTAATTTTGTGCGACCGCGTGTATATTTGCACTAACTCTCCCAGGTGTTTATTAGCCGCCATCTCGGAGAAGTGTGTGAAGCCTGTCTGTTGGGGAGAGAAAAGTGATGACGCTGCTCGCTTCTCTGAAGAGGCGTGACCAGCAGTCGTTTGTTTGCGGAGACGCTCCCAGCGCCGCCTATAAAGGCCGCCAGCGCCGTGGCAAGCAGCATTCGCTGGCGCACCGCCATGGCCTTCGAGGTAAGACTGCACTGGCTACTAGTTCTGCGGCAGCGTACACACCAGGCTCCGATTCATCCGCTCTTGAGCTCCGTAGTGCATTTATACTCGTACACACACTGTTGACTGCTCGAACAGCTGAACGCGCAGTGCAATAGCTTGCCAGGATAGGAGGGGAGACAGGCCCGGGTAGGAGCCATCGAGATCTAGTCCAGATGCCAGTCTCAGTGTTGTATTAGGCAGTTTTCCCACCTTCTTTAGGCAAATGCTGGGATTGTTTGCAATTTACACCACAGAAAATACGATGCCCAAGCGGTTAACATACGACGAATGGCTCTGAGCACTATGGGACTTAATGTCTGAGGTCATCACTCCCCTAGAACTAAGAACTACTTAAACCTAACGACATCACACACATCCATGCCCGAGGCAGCATTCGAACCTGCGACCGTAACAGTCGCGCGGTTCCGGACTGAAGCGCCTAGAACCGCTCGGTCACAACGGCCGGCTTAACATACGACAAGTCATAGAATGAAGTTCATATGCATCACAGATAACGCTCACGACTCTCTCTGTACAGTAGGCTCATTACGTTTCCGAAGGTTTACTGTGGCGATAAGAAGTGCATCGGCTACAAAGTTAAAAATAAATTTGCCAAATTATGAAAACAACGGACCACCTATGACAGGATAAAAGCTAAGAAAGAGACACACTACATCTACATCTACATGATTGCTCTGCAATTTACACTTCAGTGTTCGACAAAAGGTCCACAGAAGCGCTTACAGATCATTTCTTCACATTTACAGTCTCGAATAGCACGCGAGAAAAATGAGCATCTAAATTTTTCCGGGTTAGCTCTGATTTCTCTTATTTTATAACAATGGTTATTTCTCCCTATCTAGCTGGGAGTCAAGAAAATATTTTGGCATTCGGAAGAGAAAGCTGGTGATTGAAATTACGTTAAAGGTCCCGCCACAATGGAAAACGCCTTCATTTTAGTGATTTCTACAACAGGCAGCTTATCATATCCCTGACACACTCTTCCATACTGATAATACAAAATGAGTTGCCCTTCTCTGAATGCTTTCCATGCCCTTCGTCAGTCCCACCTGGTAAGGATCCAGGACGAGTAGCAGTGCTCATAACAGAACGGACAAGCGTAGCGGTGGCTGCTTCTTTAGTAAATTTGTTGCATTATATAAGTGTTCTGTCAATAAAACGTAGTCTTTGTTTCGCCTTCCCACAATATTTTCTATGTGATAGTTTCAATTTAAGTAATTTGTGTTTGTAATCATCATTCAATTGAATCGACAATTCATAAATACCCGTGATGTATTGTGTAGCCAAATTTTAACAGAGTTTTTTTTTCAATACTACAGTGGAGATCACACACTTTTTCATGTTCAGATTCTATATGTGTTCGTGGGTACGCCGTACAATCCAATGTCTGATAATAGAATCTCTGTACATCTACATCTACATCATACTCCGCAAGCCACCTAATGCTGTGTGGTGGCTCTGAGCACTATGGGACATAACTTCTAAGGTCATCAGTCCCCTAGAACTTAGAACTACTTAAACCTAACTAACCTAAGGACATCGTACACAGCCATGCTCGAGGCAGGATTCGAACCTGCGACCGTAGCGGTCGCGCGGTTCCAGACTGTAGCGCCTAGAACCGCTCAGACACCCACGCCGGCTGCTGTGTGGTGTAGGGTACTTTCGGTACCACTATCTGATCCCTCCAACCCTGTTCCACTTGTGGACAGTGCGTGGCAACAATGATTGTCGGTAAGCCTATGTATTGGCTCTAATATCTCGAATTTTCTCCTCGTGGTCAATACGCGAGATGTATGTGGGGCGAAGTAATATGTTGACCGACTCCTCCTGAGAAGTGCTGTCCCGAAATTGCAATAGTACATCTCTCCGTGATGCACAACGCCTCTTTTGTAACGTCTGCAAGTGGAATTTGTATAGCATCTCCGTAACGCTCTCACGCCAGCTAAGCGATCCCGTGACGAAACGCGCCGCTCTTCGTTGGATCTCCGCTATCTCCTCTATCAGTCCTACCTGATAGGGATCCCAGATGATGAACAACACTCAAGATTCGGGCGAACAAGCGCCTTACAAGCCACTACTTTTGTGGATCAGCTATATTTCCTTGAGATTCTTCCGATAAATCTGAGTATGGTATCTGCGTTTCCCACTATCTGTTTTATGTGGTCATTCCACTTAAGGTCGCTCTGGATAGTTGCGACTAGATATTTTACGGCAAACGATGTCTCCAGCTGTTTGTTATCAATAGTGTAGCTGTACAGAAGTGGATTTCATTTCCTATGTGTGCGCAATATGTTACATTTATTTACGTTCAGGGTCAACTGCCAGAACCTACACCATTCATCAATTCTTTGCAGGTCGTTCTGCAAATTCTTACTATCTTCAGGCATTGCTACTTTGGTATAGGCGACTGCATCAACTGCGAATAGCTTTAAAGAGAATCTTATTCTTTCTACTAGATCATTTATATATATTATAAGCAGCAACGATCCTATCACACTTCCCTGTGGTACTCCGGATATTGTTCCGTTAAGAGCGAGTTATTGAGTGCTATCTGCAAGAAAGTCTTGAATCCGATTGCAAGTCTGCTCCGATACTCCGTAAGCTCGTATTTTTTCATCAAACGACAATGCGGGACGGCGTCAAATGCCTTAATGAAGTCAAGGAACACGGCATCAACCTGAGCGCCGTTGTCCATTGCGCTGTGGATCTCATTGAGGAACAGAGCGAGCTGAGTTTCGCAGAATCTCTGTTTTCGGAATCCATGATAATTTTTTAGCATAAAACATGTTTCATAATTCTACAACGGACTGACGTCAACGATATAGGTCTATAATTGTGTGGATCTGTCTTACGGCCTTTCTTAAAAACGGGAATGACCTGCGCTTTTTTCCAGTCGTTAGGTATCTTTCATTGCTCAAGCGATCTACGATAAATTACTACTAGAAGGGGAGCAAGTTCTTTCGCATAATCTTTATACAATCTTGTGGTTATGTCATCTGGTCCTGACGCCTGTCCACTACTAATTGATTGTAGCTGCTTTTCAATTCCACGGTCGGTTATCTCAATATCTGCCATTTCGACGCTCGTACGACGATTGAAAGGAGGGACAGTGCTACAATCTTCCGCGGTGAAACAGCTTCGGAAGACCGAATTCATTATTTCGGCCTTCTCTCTATTCTTCCGTTTCGGTGCCGGTCTTGATGCTGAGAATATGAATTGATGATTTTTACCCACTTTCTGATTTTACATACGACCAAATGTCTTAGGGTTTTTGCTCAGGTCGGTTGACAGCGTCTTAGTTTCAAAACCATTGAACGCTTTTCTCATTGCTCTCTGTCTGACCATGATGTAACCCAAATGAAATCTTCTGGGTCTCCAGCCTTATTCTAAGTATGTCTCCTCCGCTTGTGGTTTTTGAACAGTGAATTTGCCGTTAACAGACGAAAGTTATTGCGGAACTCATTCAGCCATTGTCCTCTCCCATTTACACTACCGAGTCTATATTCTTCCCTATATCACGTCCTAATCATCCACATGCCGTGTCTAGTACTACTAGGGGAAAAGCGCCGGTTCCAGAGTCATCTGCCACCGCCAGGGGTGTGCTGTGTACTATCGCGGTTAGCAGCTACACTACGAAGCAAATTGCTTGCCTATTGACTGATGGACAACATCAGTACGTTAACAGCCATCCAACTCAGCATCACTTCCTCACTGAGGATCAGAAGTCATGATGGTATACATTGGTAGGTCTGGATGATGGGGTACAAATAAGAATGCAATATGAGGCGATGCTGCTTTTAGGCTCGTGGTGGAGGTATTTATGTGTGGGTGATCTTCTCATGGGATGACACGTCTCTCACCGGCGAGAATTACCGAAACCTGCTGTTCATGCATGTGCACCTTTTTGTTCGTTTACAGTTCCTTACAGGGGGCCTGTAGTTTCAGTTAGACAGTGCTCCGTCACATCGTTCCCGAATTCTGGTTAGTTCTCCAAAGACGTGAATCTGCTTGTGTAACCCCAGGCCACCTGATGTCAGTCCTATTAACAACGTCATTATTGCGAAAGAGGTTTCTACATGAAATTTTCTGGCGGACTAAAACTGTGTGTCGACCTGGGCCGCGAACTTTGGTCCAAGTCACGGTACGAGAAGTACCCCTGAAACATCACAGAACCATTTCTGCTCTGAACTACAACCTTCATTCACTGCTGGTTAAACGCTTCATTGGCCCTTCGGTGCAAGCGACGCCCTGCATCATTTGACAAGAGATACATTCGCTACTCGTCGGGCCATACTGCGAGGAACGTTCTATAAGTAATCCAACACGTATTTTTTCTGAAAGCGGGTTGGTTTTATTCAGGGTTACAATCCGTCATATTATTCCCCTCTCTTTTGGCTACAAACCCGATTTTTCAACAAAATCTCCGTTAACTGCGAAGGCCTTACGCCAGCTCACTAGGAGAGCCTGTATGCCCGCAGAGTTCCATTCTTCTGGTCGACGTCTGAGCCAACGTCTTGTTGCATCAATAACCTCCCCACCGTCTACGTTTTGCTTCTCGTGGAGTGCAACCTATATTGGGCCAACAGATGGAAGTCGGAAGGTACGAGATCCGGCCTGCAGCTTGGATGAGGCAGAACAGTTCAATAAAGTTTTGTGAACTCCTCTCGGACACGAAGCCTTTTGTGAGGCCTCGTGTTGTCATGGAAAGTTCATACCTTTTTTTCTGGCGAGGAACACGCTGAAGTCGTGTCTTCAGTTTCCTGAAGATAGCGCAATACACTTCAGAGTTGATCGTTGCACCACGATGGACGACATCAAGTAGGTAACCCCATCAGAGTCCTAGATGAGTGTTGCCGTGGCTTTGCAGGCTGAGGGCAGGGCCTTGAACTTTTCCTTCAGAGAAGAGGTGGTGTAGCTCCACTCCACGAATGGGCGTTTTGTTTCTGGTTCGAAGTGATAAACCCATGTTTCATCGCCTGTGACAAAGTTCGACAAAAATTGTCAGGATCAGCTTCCTACAGCGCAAGCAATTCCGCACAGAAGGCCCTTCGTTGGCCTTTATGGCCTTGTATTAGGCCGCGAGAAATCCAGTGGGCACACACCTTTGAGTACCCCAAATGGTGGACGAGAGAGTCAGCACTACCAACAGAGATGTTCAGTTGTGCAGCGAGGTGTTTGATTGTGAGCTGTTAACCACCTCGAATGAGAGTGTCCGTACTTTCCAAATTTGCCGGAGTCGTAGCCGTTCGCGGCTGGCCGGCACGCGAGAAATCAAACAGGTTTCTATGACCTTGCTGTGACGATGACAGACGCCCTGCCCAATGACTCATGTGTTTTTGTTCACTGCCAGGTCTCCTTAGGCATTCTGCAAGCGCCTATGACTATCTGCAATGCTCTGGTTTTCCGCCAGACGAAACTTAATGACAGCTCTTTGCTTGGAACGTGTCTATGAGGGTTGTCCAGAAAGCAAGTTCCGATCGATTGCGAAATGGACATCACAGTGAAAACCCGATGAAGCTTTGTACAAATGTGTTGGGTAGCGTCTGTAGTATGACCGTCGATCGCATCAAGACGCTCTTTTCAGTTGTGAGCGAGTAAAGGTGTTTAGAACAACGATGTCTCCGGCCAAGGAGGAGGGCCCGATGAGAGGCTTCGCCATAATGAATGCAACCCACCCAACACAACTGCCACGCATTTCCTTCTTCATGGCAATTGAGGCATTGAGATCAAAAAGGGAATATGTCACTCAACTGATGTTATGAGATATGTTGTAAAAACTGTATAACTCTGAATAGCGTTATTCCCAAACCTTATAATTAGTCCCACAGACTTGTGAGGAAGAATACAATCTGCAGTCTTAAGATTAAGGCAATTAATAGAACACGGTAACAGAAGATGAATGACAAATTCCCTTTTTTATTTAAACAACAGATATTGTACTGAAATGTTGTATAACGAAACAAAATACCATATATACAAGCAAAATATTATTTTTAATCATTTCCACATGGTCATACACATGTAACATGGGAGAGTTAATTCCACATGTTTTACTTATTAAACAACCCTTTTTATATTGACAGAGATACATGTTCATAAATTTGTCACTCTTGGTCACTGTCCCAAACTTCAATTCCAGATTCATTGGCGTCCTCTCGACCAGTCAGTTTATTAATGTCGCATTGCCTTAGAGGGTTATCAAAATACTCACTGCAAAGGGATAACGTCAATCATGCGTGCAATATCATTCAGTTTCTTAGGTTTCAGTGGAATGACGTCCATGTATGTTCTCGGCACATTACGGAAATGAGAGACTGTCCCAGCATTAACCAGACGAAAATCATGTTTCATTATTGCACTGCTATTGGGTGAAACAGAGACACATTTTTGACTGGTCAGTGTACTCAAATAATTTGTAACGTGTAACAGCCCATTTATCTCCTTTCACAGTTACACACTTCTTAAAAAATGAATCTGGATATTTCTGATAGTCAAGAAATGCGTCTTGTGTGCATCGTTCAACATGCATGCGTTTCCTTGCTTTCTGAAGTACTGTGAACCATTGGTGGGGAGTATACACTGTGTCCTGTTTCCTTTTCCGTAATTCCAGACTTGTAAAATCCCTATCACAGGCATTGTAGGAATGCCCACGTGTTGGGAACATGTGGAAAACGTTGGAAAATCTACCAGTATGAACTAAAGTCTACCAAAATTGAACCATTGTGCGATTCCTATTCTGCCCTGTACAAGCATCTGAAAATGCATACAATTTTTTCACAGTAGAGGCCACATGTTAAGTTATCAAATCCATAAGAAGACAAACCACTGCATTAGGACCCTTCTTAGCGGTTACTTCATCAAACAAATAAATGAAAGCTTTGTTATCATAAAATCTATGAATATCAAATATAAATACCCATGGCTGCCACAAATAGAACATATCAGTTATCGGTATTTTTGTGGCGGCGTTCGTAGGGACAAACAATTCGCTGTAGAAACGGCTTACGAAGTCACCGCCACACTTTTAATAGCGGGCCGACCGGTCCGGTGGAACAGTGAACAGAAAGATGAAAACCCAAACACTCTGATTAAATAAAAGTCGGTACTTATCTTTATTAACGAAGATACAGAAACACAGTAGTGAACTCCGTGTCTACAGAGATCTGTCTAGTTCGAGTCAGAGCGGCTAGGTCAGCGTCGGCTGACGACAAACAACAACTCTGCTGCGATGAACACACAACTGACTAGCAAGTACACAATTCGGTGGCGAGTATACAACTGAGCGGCGAATACAGAACTGTCCTAGCGCTCGCGACTCCAGCGCTTAAGAAACCAGAAGCCAGCGGTGGCGCGCGCAGACTTGCGGCGATTTCCTGTCTCGCTGGCGCTGCTTATGCGGACGGCGTCCGGACTTTGATGCTGCCAACCTTTTGGCAGCGGGCTCGGGTGGCATTACTGGCTAGGATATAACACTCCTCCCCCCCCCCAAATCGCCGCACCGTCGTTGAATAATGACGTGGCGAGCGTCGACGGCGGGGGAGGGGTCTGGCCGCAGGCGTAGCGGACGAGACCGGGGCGGAGACTGTTGTCGGTGGCAGTCCCTGGTCCGCACCCCAGCATTGGCTGCGCGGGGCCTCGGGAAACACCGACTGAAAACCGAGGTCAGGGTGCACGCCTGTGACCACGGGCGCAGCTTCTGGTACTGGACGCGACGGGGCGTCGGGACCCACGAAGAGAGGCAGCGTCTCCTGACGCTGCGTCGACGGCTGCTGAGTGGGCGCCGGACAAGGCGCTGCGGTGTCGGACTACTTGGGGGTGCCCAAGGAAAGCGGCTGCAGGACAGGCTGCACAGCCACCGCTTGGGAAGGCGGCCCGGCTGAGGGGTCGACGTCCATCAGCTCCGAAGGCGGTGGCGACTGAAGAGGGACCGCAGGCGCCGGAGCGACCACCTGGGGCGCTCCCGGATGAAGCTGCGCGGGAGGCATCAACGGGACGGGCTGTCGGCGTGGTAGCGGCGACGGCTGCTGCTGCTGCCCTGGGGGCGGCAGCGAAGTCGGAAGGCGCGGCTGGAACCCGCCGCGGACCAAATCTGTGGACAAAGAACGAGCGGCAGAATCCGGGCGGCCAGCGCGGCGCAACTGGTTCTGATGACTCCTGTGCACCCCAGTAGCACCTTGAACAGTATAAAAACCGCGACCCTGGACGCTTATCACGGTACCACGTTCCCAACGACGGCGACCGTGATAAACTCTGAAAAAAACGGCGTCGTTGCGCTGAAAACGCGTGCGATGCTCAGAAGCGGCGGGTCGATCCGGGGGGTGCAACAACCGTAGTAGGGTGCGATGACGACGGCCGTGGAGAAGCTCCGCAGGCGAAGGGCAGTCGCGTGGCGTGGTCCGGTACGACGACAGGAACGTGATGAGGGCTTGCTGACGAGAGTGCGTAGCACGAAGGTGGTCCATATGATCCTTGAATGTGCGTACAAAACGTTCCGCTGCACCATTCGATTGAGGGTGGAACGGCGGAGTAAGAACATGGCGAATGCCATTGGCAGAACAAAAACTTTCAAATTCAGCAGAGGTAAATTGTGGACCATTGTCAGACACTAAAACTTCTGGAAGACCCTCAATACAAAAAATTGAAGTCAACGCCTGTATAGTTTGTGCAGACGTTGTAGACTGCATGGGCACAACAAACGGAAAATTACTAAATGCATCTATCACGATGAGCCAACGAGAATTCCAATATGGACCAGCGAAATCAATATGTACTCGCTGCCAGGGACCGGCAGGGCGTGCCCACTCAAAATAGCGTTGAGGCGGAGCAGCTTGGTGTTCGGCACACGTCGAACAATCGGTAGACATCTGCGTAATCTGCTTATCAATGCCGATCCATGTACAATGACGGCGGGCAAGCTGCTTGGTGCGGACCACTCCCCAATGACCTTGATGCAACAAGTCGAGGACCTTGGATTGGAGCACTTGGGGAACCACTACACGAAGCTGGTCATTCTCGGTGCGTAACAGCAAAACTCCGTGCGAAACAGACAACAGATGACGTTGCGGATAATAGCGACGAACCACAGGATCCGATATGTCCTTTGCCTTGGACGGCCAACCACGTTGAACAAAACGTAATAGTAAACTCAGATGAGGATCCGTAGCTGTCTCACGTGCCACCTGACGATAATCAATCGGAAAATCCCGGAGGGATTGATGCTCATCGGCGTCAATCTGATGGCAAGAGTCGTCAGAGGAATCGAAGACATCATCCGCAGCAATCGGCAATCTAGAAAGCACGTCAGCGTTTGCATGCTGAGCTGTAGGGCGATATAGTATCTCATACTGGTATTGTGATAACAAAAGAGCCCAACGTTGTAGTCTCTGAGCTGTCCGCTGAGGAACTGGTTTAGACGGATGAAACAGTGACGTCAGGGGCTTGTGATCTGTTACTAAATAGAATGGGCTACCATAGAGGTAGTGATGGAATTTTGTGACACCGAACACAATAGCCAACGCTTCCTTGTACGATTGGCTATAATTACACTAAGCTTTGTTTAGCAATTTAGATGCGAACGCAATAGGACGTTCGGTGTTACCGACTCGGTGAGACAACACAGCACCGAGGCCGAAAGAAGAGGCATCACAAGCTAACACCAGAGGCTTGTTAGGGTCGTAATGGACCAGACAACAATCATTCAATAAAGCCTCTTTAAGCTGCTGAAAGGCTGATTGGCAATCAGCTGACCACACAAACGGAACATTCTTACGGTGGAGACGATGCAACGGTGCAGCAATCTGTGATGCATTAGGTATAAACCTAATATAATATGTCAATTTGCCAAGAACTGCTTGCAATTCATGCAGATTGCGAGGGGCGGGCAAATCACGAATAGCTGCTAAATGTGACTGGGAGGGATGAATGCCTTGAGCATTAATAACATGTCCCAGATACTCCATCTCCGTAAGGAAAAATGAACATTTATCGATGTTGCAACGTAGGCCTGCCTGAGACAACACTGTAAACAAACACTCCAAATTACGGAAATGTTCAGCAGGCGTCCGACCGGACACAACAATATCGTCTAAATAGTTGCAACACGATGGCACATTAGCCAGAAGTTGTGACAAAAAACGCTGAAAAACAGCTGGAGCTGACGCACAACCAAAAGGCAAACGCAGAAAACGGAACAACCCCAACGACGTGTTTATGACAAAATACTGTTGTGATTGCTCGTCGAGGGGCAATTGCAAATATGCTTCACGGAGATCAATTTTGGAAAAGAAACGAGCTTCCCCTAACTTATCCATCAGCTCGTCCGGTCTAGGCAAAGGAAAAGTCTGAGGATTAACTGTCGACTTAAAATCAGCACACAAACGTAACTTGCCAGACGGTTTCTTTATAATAACTAAGGGAGAAGCCCACTGGCTCGCTGAAACGGGTTGAATAACACCGTTGTTTTGCCAACGACGAAGTTCATCTGCTACAGGTGCCCGGAGGGCGTGAGGCACTGGACGAGCACGAAAAAATCGAGGCTGAGCATTATCTTTTAACGTAATATGAGCGGCAAAGTTCGCAGCACAACCTAGTTCGTCTTTAAATATGTCACTGTATTGTTTACACAAATCGGTTATGCTGTCTTGAGGAACAACAACAGAATTAATTTGCAACACATTGTCTTGGATAGACAGGCCAAACAAGTCAAAACAGTCTAATCCGAAAATGTTTACACTGTCTGTAGCGCGGAGCACTGTGAATGAAACTGTTTTTGTATTGCCATGGAATGTGGCTGGCACGCTACATACACCTAACACAGGAATTTGTTCTCCACTATAAGTAGCCAAAGAATGTTTTGCCGCTGAAAGTTTAGGGCGGCCGATAGCCGCATACGTAGCACTATTTATGAGAGTCACAGACGCACCAGTGTCTAATTGAAAATTGAAGGTCTTATCCTGGATGCGTAGCTTCACAAATAGTTTATTACACTGTCTCTGGATCGGTGCAGTGGAGGCGGAAGACACAAAATCAGCGCGTTTAGCGCGTGTTCGCTGCTTACGACAACTCGTGGGTTGGGCGGGTGGAACAACAACTCCCGCTTCACTTGCAGTCTGTACATTACTTTTTACAGCGTTTGAATTACGCCTGGGTCGCATAGCAGAGGGCTGGGTGGGTGGCTTATTGCGAACAAGTTTATTACCCACACGAACCGCGGAAGAGTCTTTAAACGCGACCTTCTGGGCGGGCTGGCTTTGAAGAACATGAATATCCATGGGCTGGGCAGCACTAGAATTGTTCTTGCGTTTACGCAAACAAACAGTCTGGATGTGTCCTTTCCTTTGACAAAAGTGACAAACCGCGTTTCTCAACGGGCAACGTTCACGAGGATGAGCAAGAACACACTTAGGGCAAGACTTAACTATCATTTTGCACACGCGGCTGACGAATGTGTTTAACATGACGCGGCCGGCTAGTGATTACAGTCTGACTCTGCCGGTGGGGCCGCGGGCGTGACATAACTTGCTTAGCACAGGCAATTTGAGAAATACATGGCTGATCTAACTCACACTCAGCATAGTCAAAAGTATCTTGGGATTCAATGATGTTCATCACAGTCTCTAATGACGGGTCAGGCAACTTTAAGATAGCAGCACGAATACGAGAATCTGCAATGTTTTGAGTAATAGCGTCTCGTAACATGACATCACTGTAGGAAGCTCCACACACACAATTAAATCGGCACTGACGGGTGAGGCCCCGTAAATCTGTTAACCACTGTTTATTAGATTGATGTGGCAGTTTCTTTAATCTGAAGAACTTGAATCTGGCTGCTGCCACATGAACTCGCGACTCGAAATACTCAGCAAGCTTGTTAACAACAACGTCATAGTCTAAAGCTTCTGGCTTGGATTCCGGGAACAACTTACAAAGTAGTCGATAGACTTCCACGCCTGCAGTGGAAATTAAATAAAACTGCCGCTCAGTACCCGTGATTTTGTAGACTGTCATGTGCGCCTGCAACTGCGCGAAATATTCTCGCCATTCTTCTCGTGATGCATCAAAAGCACGGAAAGGTGGTGCTGCCTGTGCTTGTTCCTTTTGTGTTGGAGGATTAGCCGCTTGTTTGGCGATTGCTTCCACCAGACTTTGTATTTGCTGACTCTGTAACAAGATCAACTGTTGTAATTCGGCAGACATAGTGAACACAAATTAAACCAGCCCCCAAAATTTTATCGCTATAATTAGTATAACCAGAAACAAGTTGAACCAGCCCTGCACACGAGTTCGGAAGCCCTCGTCGCCAGTTTTGTGGCGGCGTTCGTAGGGACAAACAATTCGCTGTAGAAACGGCTTACGAAGTCACCGCCACACTTTTAATAGCGGGCCGACCGGTCCGCTGGAACAGTGAACAGAAAGATGAAAACCCAAACACTCTGATTAAATAAAAGTCGGTACTTATCTTTATTAACGAAGATACAGAAACACAGTAGTGAACTCCGTGTCTACAGAGATCTGTCTAGTTCGAGTCGGAGCGGCTAGGTCAGCGTCGGCTGCGATGAACACACAACTGACTAGCAAGTACACAATTCGGTGGCGAGTATACAACTGAGCGGCGAATACAGAACTGTCCTAGCGCTCGCGACTCCAGCGCTTAAGAAACCAGAAGCCAGCGGTGGCGCGCGCAGACTTGCGGCGATTTCCTGTCTCGCTGGCGCTGCTTATGCGGACGGCGTCCGGACTTTGATGCTGCCAACCTTTTGGCAGCGGGCTCGGGTGGCATTACTGGCTAGGATATAACAGGTATGTGTGGAACAGTCACGTTGTGCATGAAATCGAATGTGATCATTTCTGATTTTCCCACCTATTCTCCTTGTACAAGTTTTTCACAACGTGCCCTTGACCGTTTTTTGTTTAATCACATTCCTCTTCCACGATTGGGGGCGTCTTTTCTCGCTTCTAAATTCATGTAAATTGTCTTCTGACTCGTCTGACGGTTCCATCGCCGAAGCCGTTTTGAAATTTCACAGCTGATTACTGCAAACCGCTACAGTGCTGCCCTCACACCTCACGTTCTTTCGTGCAATATATGGCCTTGTCTTTGTGACAAGTCTTCTTTCTGCACGAAACGTAATTTCGACACTGGTTTTAACAGGGGAAAAAGCACTGAACAAGTCCCATTTTAGAACCAACAGATGCGGAATCGTGTGAAAATGCAAACTATAGTAATAACTCATACACCCGAAAAATGATGACAAGTCCCTTTTCTGATTTCAACGCCTCAATTCTCAGCCGCACTCTGCATGGCAGTGAAGACGCTCCAGCAGCCTTTTCGATGGGAAGTGTTCGATCACCCACAACACAGCCCTAATTGGCTCGTCCTGAGTACCATCTCTGTTCACATGAAACGCTGGATACGAAGACAACACTTGGGCGCAAGCTACGCGCTATAGACCAGCGTAGAGAATTATCGGAAAGCACAGGCGGCTGCCTTCTATGACGATGGTGTTGGAAATTTGGTATAACACTGTTACAAATGTATAAGTCGGAGAGTCGACTATGTAGAGAAGTATCTGGAAAGTGTAGCTAACGCTTGCAAATAAAATGTTTCTGATTTTCATTGTGGTTCCATTTAGCGACCGATCAGAACTTACTTTCTGGACAACCCTCGTATTAATATTTTCCTGTTTTCGATATCTTTTAATAATGCCATTTCATCACTGTCGTATAGTATACCGAAAATTCTAGGAAGCGCATTTAAAACGCCTACCGCTGTGTCCGGTATCGCCTTCCGCCGACAAATTTCTCCTCCTGTTTTGTGCACTTTTTGCTGGGTGATATAAAGACGTCTGTTCTGGTTGTAAGGTCGTTTTTATTCGTACTCGTATTTTTGGCGCCTCAAATAGTGTAAGGTACCTTTTTATTACTTACTGATTTTTCTTTTAGCTCATTTCTTCTTTTAAATTGTTCCTTAGACGTTACCGAAACGTCGTACGCGTCACGTACACGTGAATACTGAAATTCAACGGCATCGGTTTCGATCTGTTAATCATATAGAAAATCAATATGTTTTAAAGAACTTTTCTCGTGCATAGCTAGCCATTCTATGTTTGACTTTAGCCGGCCGCGGTGGTCTTGCGGTTCTAGGCGCTGCAGTCCGGAACCGCCGGAGGAAGGTTTATCTGTTTAGCAAGAGTAATAGAAGGCAGATTTCAGACTACCTAACAGATCAAAACGAAAATTTCTGTTCCGACACTGAAAATGTTGAGTGTTTATGGAAAAAGTTCAAGGCAATCGTAAAATGCGTTTTAGACAGGTACGTGCCGAGTAAAACTGTGAGGGACGGGAAAAATCCACCGTGGTACAACAACAAAGTTAGGAAACTACTGCGAAAGCAAAGAGAGCTTCACTCCAAGTTTAAACGCAGCCAGAACCTCTCAGACAAACAGAAGCTAAACGATGTCAAAGTTAGCGTAAGGAGGGCTATGCGAGAAGCGTTCAGTGAATTCGAAAGTAAAATTCTATGTACCGACTTGACAGAAAATCCTAGGAAGTTCTGGTCTTACGTTAAATCAGTAAGTGGCTCGAAACAGCATATCCAGACACTCCGGGATGATGATGGCATTGAAACAGAGGATGACACGCGTAAAGCTGAAATACTAAACACCTTTTTCCAAAGCTGTTTCACAGAGGAAGACCGCACTGCAGTTCCTTCTCTAAATCCTCGCACAAACGAAAAAATGGCTGACATCGAAATAAGTGTCCAAGGAATAGAAAAGCAACTGGAATCACTCAATGGAGCAAAGTCCACTGGACCTGACGGGATACCAATTCGATTCTACACAGAGTACGCGAAAGAACTTGCCCCCCTTCTAACAGCCGTGTACCGCAAGTCTCTAGAGGAACGGAGGGTTCCAAATGATTGGAAAAGAGCACAGGTAGTCCCAGTCTTCAAGAAGGGTCGTCGAGCAGATGCGCAAAACTATAGACCTGTATCTCTGACGTCGATCTGTTGTAGAATTTTAGAACATGTTTTTTGCTCGAGTATCATGTCGTTTTTGGAAACCCAGAATTTACTATGTAGGAATCAACATGGATTCCGGAAACAGCGATCGTGTGAGACCCAACTCGTTTTATTTGTTCATGAGACCCAGAAAATATTAGATACAGGCTCCCAGGTAGATGTTATTTTTCTTGACTTCCGGAAGGCGTTCGATACAGTTCCGCACTGTCGCCTGATAAACAAAGTAAGAGCCTACGGAACATCAGACCAGCTGTGGGGCTGGATTGAAGAGTTTTTAGCAAACAGAACACAGCATGTTGTTATCAATGGAGAGACGTCTACAGACGTTAAAGTAACCTCTGGCGTGCCACAGGGGAGTGTTATGGGACCATTGCTTTTCACAATATATATAAATGACCTAGTAGATAGTGTCGGAAGTTCCATGCGGCTTTTCGCGGATGATGCTGTAGTATACAGAGAAGTTGCAGCATTAGAAGATTGTAGCGAAATGCAGGAAGATCTACAGCGGATAGGCACTTGGTGCAGGGAGTGGCAACTGTCCCTTAACATAGACAAATGTAATGTATTGCGAATACATAGAAAGAAGGATCCTTTATTGTATGATTATATGATAGCGGAACAAACACTGGTAGCAGTTACTTCTGTAAAATATCTGGGAGTATGCGTGCGGAACGATTTGAAGTGGAATGATCATATAAAATTAATTGTTGGTAAGGCGGGTACCAGGTTGAGATTCATTGGGAGAGTGCTTAGAAAATGTAGTCCATCAACAAAGGAGGTGGCTTACAAAACACTCGTTCGACCTATACTTGAGTATTGCTCATCAGTGTGGGATCCGTACCAGATCGGTTTGACGGAGGAGATAGAGAAGATCCAAAGAAGAGCGGCGCGTTTCGTCACAGGGTTATTTGGTAACCGTATTTGCGTTACGGAGATGTTTAATAAACTCAAGTGGCAGACTCTGCAAGAGAGGCGCTCTGCATCGCTGTGTAGATTGCTCGCCAGGTTTCGAGAGGGTGCGTTTCTGGATGAGGTATCGAATATATTGCTTCCCCCTACTTATACCTCCCGAGGAGATCACGAATGTAAAATTAGAGAGATTAGAGCGCGCACGGAGGCTTTCAGACAGTCGTTCTTCCCGCGAACCATACGCGACTGGAACAGGAAAGGGAGGTAATGACAGTGGCACGTAAAGTGCCCTCCGCCACACACCGTTGGGTGGCTTGCGGAGTATAAATGTAGATGTAGATGTAGATGTACGGTCGCAGGTTCGAAGCCTGCCTCGGGCATGGATGTGTGTGATGTCCTTAGGTTAGTTAGGTTTAAGTAGTTCTAAGTTCTAGGGGACTGATGATGTTATGTTAAGTCTCATAGTGCTCAGAGCCGTTTATGTTTGACTTTGTTTCTGTTCTATCCTTAAAATTCATGCTTCATTTATTTTGTTCGCTCTCTTAAAACGTAATCCTGGAATGTGTGTAAGTTCAGCTCCCAAGTTGGTCGAATCCTTTATGTTTGTTGGCGGAGGTATCTAATATTGCATCTTACGCAAAGGTGATCCGAAAAGAATGTGGATACCATTTCCTTGCTAATATGATTATCTTATAAATTCGTTGTCTCGTGAACTCTATGGAATCCGCTTAGCGATCTGCCGCTGATGGAGGTGCGTTTAGCTGTAGTGGCATATTTAATTTCCTACATCACCATTTCATATTTTACGACTTTGCGAAGTTCTCTAGAGCAAACGAAATTTAAACGTCGGTCTTCTCTGCTTAACACGGAATTATAGTCATCGTCAATAAACACTTAAGCAAGGCTTCCTTTTTTATAAATATGCTATATCACTTTCTTTATCCTGTTGTCTCTCGCATTTATTATGATGACAGTAAAGGTTTCACAGCTAATTGTCCTCTTCAACCGTAAGAGACACATTTATAGTGACACTTTCCTCAACAAGAATCGTAGTGCCACAAGAGGAGTCAGGTTACAATTAAATATTCTTGCTAGTTTTCCTCCAAAAGGACTAAATGGGTGTCTAATGTAAACTTTCCTTCAACACAGCACAGCTAATTTCGCTATAAACCGTTTTATTATTTATATTTAGAGTACAAATAAATTTGTTTCACTGTATGCTGTGTTGTAGTCACACAGTGCAGTACTTTTTTTTATTGTTTTTAGTTGTTTGGTTCGAAATTTCGTTTCGTTTGTTTTAAATTTGCTTAACCTCTTCCATCTGCGTATTCCTTTTCTCTTGTTTCATCTTCCACATCTTCCACCCAAAACTGTACTCAGATTGCAAACCTTGCTGCCAAGATTAAGAAGTTCCGTGGCTACGATTCATTATTGGCCTTCCTTCCTGGTTTGATTAATATGCGAATATCACTGACAAACTTTCCCTGCTGAGAAATCATCGTGCCGTTGTTTCACCTTTTTTCCTCTGGCCTTTTGTTCTCCCGTCGTATTTCCGAATTTCTATTTTACTGCGGGATTTGTAAGTTTTGTCGCACAACGTACAAGCCTTCAGTTTTTATTTGACTTGGTTATTAAGCCAGAGATGATACTGTGGACTCTGCAGACAAGTTGGTGGGAAACGTTGGAAGCGGCGGGGGGGGGGGGGGGGGGTGTCACTAAACTGACTAAGGTGCACATAGGTATGTGGAAGAGATAGTTATTGTGGTAGAAGGTGCAGCATTTCCTGTTTTTTGAAGTTGGGAGCACAATTTCTCTGTTGTGAGGTTTTGTTCGTGACTCGGAGTTTTTCCGTAGGCCCCCTGGCTCGCGCTCCGATGCCTCGCGGCCCAAGGCTGCAGCAGCTAAGAGACTTGCATGCTAATTGCGGGACACGGAGGTGTCGATTCGTCTACAGTAAGGTGCGGAGTGTGTTTTCCGTTGCACTCAGCTTGTAGATGATACAGAGAATTACAATTCACGCAAGTATACCGCTGGTCGTCGCATCTTACTAAAGTATTAAGCCCACAAACATTTATGTACGATGGTACACGTTGCTATAACACTGTTTTGTATTATCTGACACCATTCAAAAGTAAGAACATTTGAAGCGCAGACCACCTCTCAGATAAATTTCAAATTAGTCTACCATGTAAAACAAAATTTATGATTGCGCCAGTAATTTTAACACTTTCAACACTGCCCTCTTTACATCCGGCACTTGGCTGTGAACTGTCACATTTAATGGATGTTTGAAATTAGATTGCAAAGAACAGAGAAATGATACGAATATGGTTCTTGCATCATTTAAAATGAAAAAGTAAGAGTTTTCAATGAACATGAGTTTATTTTCCAATATAAAATACAAATGACACAAAAAACGCCGATAAAAACTTTTTCATGATCTCTCTCTTGAGTAGTGTCATTATTACTGTATCTAAATTTAAAACAAAATATCACTGGACCGTCCAGCTGCAGGTACCTGTAAACTAGAGCATTTTAATAGTTCAGATGTAGTTAGCCTTTGTGTGACAATCCTGGAAACACTGTGGGAAGCAAAGGCCAATGCCACAGTCCTAGCACCACCATCTACTTTCCTTCTTGATGCGCTTACCCGTCTCTTTCTTCACCCTGTCTGAACATACTTTGCAATACCTTGTAGTATTCACCTTGTTTGCAGTGGTGGGACCTTCTCTGGAAAATGCCTTGCAAATGTCCTCTCAATTTGTGAGGATGAAGCAGCTTGTTGCTGAAAAATATTTCCGCTCTTCTGAGCCAATTTCTTTGCTTTATATAAAATAAAACTGTTGACAGTTGACACGATAAACAAGTGGAAAAACAGCTTTTACCACCACTTCAAAGTTTTTCGTGCAAACGGATAATAGCTGGAGAACTGATCTGCTCTGTCAACCCCAGCTTTATTTTTATTGTAATCAATAATAACGTCTAGATTTACAATTTCTACTATTCCACCTTTTGCCCTCACTTGAATACTAGTGCTGGTAGACTTATGCTTTGTGGAAAGACAAAAAACATCTCGTTTTGACTTCCACTTCACTGCCAAGAGACGGTGTTTCCTTTGAAAAACTATCTTTTTTTTATTTTAGTGCTCTGAATATTCGTCGCAAACCTTTCCTGTTTTTCATTACAGTTACCACTCCAAGAGCTTTATTTTCCCACAACATGTCCAAAAGAGATAGACTGGTGTAGTACCTATGCATATAAAAGCAATATCCTTTGCCAAAGTACTGTGAACACAACCTTTTTACAAGGCCCTGGATACTATTGTCAACACTGCCTGCAGAACCTGTATATACATCACAGTTTAGCATATAACCAGTTGATGAATCGCAGAGAGCATACAATATTATTCCATATTGGTTTGTTTTTCATGTATACTCTGAAGCTTGTTCTACCACGAAAGGGACACATTGCCTCATCTATTGTCAGATTCATGCCTGGACGAAAACTAATTTTGTTTTTATTCACAAAGAAATCAAACAAAGGCCTCACTTTGTGAAGTGGGTCGTGCTTTCCTTCCTCTCTGCTAATGAACGGAGCATTGTCATTCAAGTGTAATATCGACATTGTAGCGCAAAATCGCTCAGGACTCAACAATTTACTCGCAAATCCTGTCTGTGGAAACGAGTCTGTTGACCAATAATCACAGATTTTCGGCAATTTGACGACGCACATATGCAAAATAATACTGAGAGACCAGTAAATCTCTTACAATTTTACTGCGGACCACTTATGCCAAACAGAGTTTTTTTTCAGGCCACCTTTGCGTTTCATTGTCGTAATAACGTTATCAGCGTACAGATTCGTTTCACTTTTGATGAGCCGAATAAGGTCGTCATCAAAGAAATAACTAAAATATCGAAGCTCCTCAGTGGCATCTGAAAAATGCGATGCTACGCCGACTACATTCTCGAAAACCGGCAGTGCTGGCTGATGGTCTGGTTCCGACCAATCTTGCTCGTCGTGCTCAGTGAGGCACACATGACCAGGTACCACAGATGGTGACTGATGGTCTGTACCACTGTCTGCATAGAAAAAAATAGTGCTAAGATTGGTACTAAAAGGTACTAAATGCAAGTGAAGTAATGAACATTACTCACAATACAAAATGCGGTAATGAACTCTTCACTTTATGAACAATTGAGACATATACATACCTGAATCATCACTTGTACTTTCGTCTGGAGAGTACGAATCCTCTTTGTCAGAGTCGTCAGTTTCAGATCCTGCATCTCCATAAAGAATATCTAATATCTCTGCCTCCGTCAACTCGCTGCGCGATATTTTCACGATCGTAAACACCTGTGAATGAAGTGCAGGTAACTTCGTCTTTGCAGTGCTCACGGCCGCTCCCAGGATGAGGTAGCCGATAAGTGATTGCCTCTTGCGGAAGAAGAATGAAATACCTCCACATTAGTTGACTAAACTGCTTCGGAGACGCGCTAAACGCGCTTACGGAGCCAAATAAAGGCTCGGCCGTACGGTATACGGGCGGCCGCGCGGGATTAGCCGAGCTGTCTGGGGCGCTACAGTCATGGACTGTGCGGCTTGTCCCGGCGGAGGTTCGAGTCCTTCCTCGGGGATGGGTGTATGTGTGTTTGTCCTTAGGATAATTTAGGTTAAGTAGTGTGTAAGCTTAGGGACTGATGACCTTAGCAGTCAAGTCCCATAAGGTTTCACACACATTTGGTATACGGGCGCCGTCGCCAACGCCAGGATGGCCGCGCCCGTATGGCGTACGGGCACCGTGCTGTAATTGCTAAGGAGAATCTCGACAGTTCTTATGGTTCTTATTGCGAGCCCAGCAACTTACACAGTGCCTCAGCTACGACAGAGTTTTATACTCCCTGGGCACTTTTTCGCAATCGTGTTGTATAGTTCAGCACTGTCCAGCTGTCTTCACGTCTCCGGTATCCAATTTTCTGTTCCTTTTGCCATCTACCTTACCAGTTCTTGATCAAACGCAATTTTTAGCGTATCTTTGCTCTGTGAGAGGTAGAATGGCTACCCCGATGCATTAATGTTGAGCTTCCTGGTAGATTGAAATTGTTTGCCGGACCGAGATTCGAACTCGCGACCTCTGTCTTTCGCAGGCAGCTGCTCTACCGACTGAGCTAACCAGGCTCCACTCATGAACAGCTTTACTTTTCGGCGGTACCTCATCATCTACCTTCCAAATTTCACAGAAGTTCTCCTGTGGAACTTGCAGGACTAGCACTTCTGGAAGAAGGGACATAGCGGACACATGGCTTAGTCACAGAATGGGAGATCTTTCCAGAATTAATTTTTTACCTGTAGCTGCGATTCCAGAAAATCATTCTGCGATGTTTAGAAGTCAGGAGATGAGTGACAGAAGGAAGCTGTGAGGAGGCGTCGTGAGTCGTGCTCGCGTAGATTAGTCGGTATAGCACCTATGCGCCAATAGTGAAGTCCTGAGTTCGAGTCTCACTCTGGCATACTGTTGTAAACTGCCAGGAAGTTTCATACTTTGCACATTCAACTGCTGTGTGAGAATTTAGTTGTGGATGTATTAATGTTATTCGTGTTTAGTGTTGTTATCTGGCATAGCGGGGAACAAAAGTAGCGTAAACATCTACATCTACATCCATACTCCGGAAGCCACCTGACGGTGTGTGGCGTAGGGTACCTTGAGTACCTCTATCGGTTCTCCCTTCTATTCCAGTCTCGTATTGTTCGTGGAAAGAAGGATTGTAGGTATGCTTCTGTGTGGGCTCTAATCTCTCTGATTTTATCCTCATGGTCTCTTCGCGAGATATACGTAGGAGGGAGCAATATACTGCTCGACTCTTCGGTGAAGGTATGTTCTCGAAACTTTAACAAAAGCCCGTACCGAGCTACTGAGCGTCTCTCCTGCAGGGTCTTCCACTGGAGTTTATCTATCATCTTCGTAACGCTTTCGCGATTACTAAATGATCCTGTAACGAAGCGCGCTGCTCTCCGTTGGATCCTCTCTATCTCTTCTATCAAACCTATCTGGTACGGATCCCACACTGCTGAGCAGTATTCAAGCAGTGGGCGAACAAGCGTACTGTAACCTACTTCCTTTGTTTTCGGATTGCATTTCCTTAGGATTCTTCCAATGAATCTCAGTCTGGCATCTGCTTTACCGAGGATCAACTTTATATGATCATTCCATTTTAAATCACTCCTGATGCGTACTCACAGATAATTTATGGAATTAACTGCTTCCAGTTGCTGACCTGCAATTTTATAGCTAAATGATAAGGGATCCATCTTTTTATGTATTCGCACCACATTACACTTTTCTACATTGAGATTGAATTGCCATTCCCTGCACCATGCGTCAATTCGCTGCAGATGCTCCTGCATTTCAGTACAATTTTCCATTGTTACAACCTCTCAATACACCACTGCATCATGTGCAAAAAGCCTCAGTGAACTTCCGATGTCATCCACAAGGTCATTTATGTATATTGTGAATAGCAACGGTCCTATGACACTCACCTGCGGCACACCTGAAATCACTCTTCCTTCGGAAGACTTCTCTCCATTGAGAATGACATGCTGCGTTCTGTTTTCTAGGAACTCTTCAATCCAATCACACAATTGGTCTGATAGTCCATATGCTCTTACTTTGTTCATCAAACGACTGTGGGGAACTGTATCGAACGCCTTGCGGAAGTCAAGAAACACAGCATCTACCTGTGAACCCGTGTCTATGGCCCTCTGAGTCTCGTGGACGAATAGCGCGAGCTGGGCTTCACACGACCGTATTTTTCGAAACCCATGCTGATTCCTACAGAGTAGATTCCTAGTCTCCAGAAAAGTCATTATACTCGAACACAATATGTGTTCCAAAATTCTACAACTGATCGACGTTAGAGATATAGGTCTATAGTTCTGCACATCCGTTCGATGTCCCTTCTTGAAAACGGGGATGACCTGAGCCCTTTTCCAAGCCTTTGGAACGCTACGCTCTTCTAGAGACCTACGGTACACCGCTGCAAGAAGGGGGGCAAGTTCCTTCGCGTACTCTGTGTAAAATCGAACTGGTATCCCATCAGGTCCAGCGGCCTTTCCTCTTTTGAGCGATTTTAATTGTTTATCTATCCCTCTGTCGTCTATTTCGATATCTACCATTTTATCATCTGTGCGACAATCTAGAGAAGGAACTACAGTGCAGTCTTCCTCTGTGAAACAGCTTTGGAAAAAGACATTTAGTATTTCGGCCTTTAGTCTGTCATCCTCTGTTTCAGTACCATTTTGGTCACAGAGTGTCTGGACATTTTGTTTTGATCCCCCTACCGCTTTGACATAAGACCAAAATTTCTTAGGATTTTCTGCCATGTCAGTACATAGAACTTCACTTTCGAATTCATTGAACGCCTCTCGCATAGCCCTCCTCACACTACATTTCGCTTCGCGGAATTTTTGTTTGTCTGCAAGGCTTTGGCTATGTATATGTTTGCTGTGAAGTTCCCTTTGCTTCCGCAGCAGTTTTCTAACTCGGTTGTTGTACCACGGTGGCTCTTTTCCATCTCTCACGATCTTGCTTGGCACATACTCATCTAACGCATATTGTACGATGGTTCTGAACTTTGTCCACTGATCCTCAACACTATTTGTACTTGAGACAAAACTTTTCTGTTGAGCCGTCAGGTACTCTGTAATCTGCTTTTTGTCACTTTTGCTAAACAGAAAAATCTTCCTACCTTTTTTAATATTTCTATTTACGGCTGAAATCATCGATGCAGTAACCGCTTTGTGATCGCTGATTCCCTGTTCTGCGTTAACTGTTTCAAATACTTCGGGGCTGTTTGTCACCAGAAGGTCTAATATGTTATCGCCACGAGTCGGTTCTCTGTTTAACTGCTCAAGGTAGTTTTCAGATGAAGCATTTAAAAAAATTTCACTTGATTCTTTGTCCCTGCCACCCGTTATGAACGTTTGAGTCTCCCAGTCTATATCCGGCAAATTAAAATCTCCACCCTGAACTATAAGATGTGGGGAAATCTACTAGAAATATTTTCCAAATTATCCTTCAGATGCTCAGCCACAACAGTTGCAGAGCCAGGGGGCCTATAGAGACATCCAATTACCATGTTTGAGCCTGCTTTAACAGTGACCTTCACCCAAATTATTTCACATTTCGGATCTCCGTCAATTTCATTCGATACTATTGCACTTCTTATCGCTATAAACACGCCTCCCCCTTCACTGCCCAGCCTGTGTCTGCGGTATACATTCCAATCTGAGTTTAGGATTTCATTACTGTTTACGTCTGGTTTCAGCCAACTTTCTGTCCCTGGTTCTATATGGGCGTTGTGACCGTTTATTAATGAGAGCAGTTCTGGGACCTTTCTATAGACGCTCCTGCAGTTTACTATTAGAACATTAATATTGTTATTCCCTGTTGCATTTAGCCTACTCCTACCTCACCGCGTCTCAGGAGGCGTCTTGTCGGGCCTAGGGAGGGAATTCTCTAACCTAAAAAACCCCCATGTGCACTCCACACGTACTCCGTTACCCTTGTAGCCGCTTCCGGAGTGTA
Organism: Schistocerca piceifrons; assembly: GCF_021461385.2. Classification (NCBI taxonomy): domain Eukaryota; kingdom Metazoa; phylum Arthropoda; class Insecta; order Orthoptera; family Acrididae; genus Schistocerca; species Schistocerca piceifrons. The sequence goes on from NC_060141.1 coordinate 97,358,758, forward strand.
GTGCACGCCTGACCTATTCAAGGGGACCCTACATTTCTCCACCCGATAGCGGAGATCGAGAAATTTGCACCTAAGATCTCCGCAGAATCGTCTGAGCCTCTGGTTTAAGCCTTCCACTCGGCTCCAAACCAGAGGACCGCGATCGGTTCTGGGAACGATACTACAAATAGTTAGCAGTGTCAGATGTTGAGCGATCACGGTGAAGAACACGGAGATGCCGCCTTCTGATGTGACACAAGATTATCAGCAACTGACAGAATATGAAAAGGGTTCATTGTGGGTCTATATTAACCCGGCTGGTCGAATCGTGCAGTATCCATATTTGTAGGACGTTTGGATGCGACGATGGCCCGATGGCGGACTACATGAGAAAGTGAGGGCAGGTGTACTCGCCGCAAAGGGTCCGATCGACCACTTCTAACAACCCCAAATGAGGATCCCCGTGCTGTGCACCAAGCACATCGTAACCCCTTCGAAGATTCACACACCACCCGAGAACAAGTAAAGAATTCCCTGCAACATTCAATGTCATTCCACACCACCGATCGAAGAGTAGAAACTGCTGGATAGAGAATTACCGTCTCATACGTGGGTTGCCCCTGATACCACAAGACGAACGGCTACGTTTGGAGTGGTGCCAAGAGTAGGAACATGGACTACTGATGAGTGATGTATTGTGTTTAGTAATGAATCGTGCTTCTGTTTAGTAATGAATCGCGCTTCTACACTACCCCGATGATCATTGTCGGACTGTATGGCAACGACATTAGAGAGGTGCCATCCTCCCAGTGTTCCAGAGATGCACAGCAACGTTACCGCTGCCATTATCGTCCGGGGAATCATCTGGTATGTCACGGCTGGTAGTGACTGAGGGGAGTCTGATATCTCATCATGTTTTACCCTTCTTGCGGCAGTATCGTGGTACCATTCTGCAACAGGGTATTGCGCGCGCATACATGGCTCGCGTCTGTACGATGTCTGTGTGATACCTGATGTACCCCCCTGATCAGCAAGATCCGCAGATGTGTTCCTGTTAGAACATGTGGTGGGAGTAGTTTGGACCTGAACTCAGTCCGCGAGGACCAAATAACAGTAGTTGTGGGCAGCTTGCGTCAGGAAAGGATACGACGGCTTTGTGAGGTCTTTCCCAATTGCACCAGCGCATGCATCCAGGCCAGAGGGCGTGCAGTGTTATACGGATAGGTGGGCTTATACTGCCAAGTTTTTCGTGAATTTGGCTGGATTTTATAATCACTGAAATAACATCACGAACCTTGTCGATCCTTGAAGTTTCATATCGTTTCCTCCTCCACTTTCGGGTGGTCCACATTTTTTGTTAGGTACTGTTACTTGATGCTCAGTTTAATCTCCCATTTAAATGTGTTTATTCTACACCACAGAATAGAATATAATGCTACGCATAAAAAATTTTAAGCAATGACGTATAAGTTCGCTTAGTGGTAGCCAGAACGAGAACTGATTGCTGTAACAATATACATTTTTCATTATTCATCTTTGTTCATGGTACCGTTATAATTGCAGCAGGATAAATGGTGCCCCTTCTGGCTTCTTCCGTGTGTCCGTCGACCAACTGAAACACACTAAGAGCCTAAGAAACTGGTACACCTGCCTAATATCGTGTAGGGCCCCCGCGAGCAGGCAGAAGTGCCCCAACACGACTTGACATGGACTCGACCAGTGTCTGAAGTAGTGCTGGAGGGCTGTCCATAAATCCGTAAGAGTGCGAGGCGGTGAAGATCTCTTCTGAACAGTACGTTGCAAGGTATCCCAGATATGCTCAATAATGTTCATGTCTGGGGAGTCTGGTGGCCAGCGGAAGTGTTTAAACTCGGAAGAGTGTTCCTCGAGCCACTGTGTAGCAATTCTGGACGTATGGGGTATCGCATTGTCCTGCTGGAATTGCCCGAGTCCGTCGGAATTCACAGTGGACATGAATGGATGCAGGGATTAGACAGGATGCTTACGTACGTGTCACCTGTCAGAGTCGTATCTAGACGTATCAGGGATCCCATATCACTCCAACTGCACACGCCCCACACTATTACAAAGCCTCCACCAGCTTGAACAGTCCCCTGCTGACATGCATGGTCCATGGATTCATATCCCTGTGTTTGAATACGCATGCCTATAGTAGTTTCTTTGGCGACATAATATTCGGATCCCGCTGAAAGAACAACTGTCATCCCTTGTCCAAACACTGCGTCGTATATGTAATAAAAAACAGTAAAAATCTTTTAGATTTACTTTAGACAATTATTACTGTGAGTACTCATTAAAATTAACACAAAATGTATTAGATATTGTTCTTTTTCGTATATCGTATAGGCGGGCAAGTCTTCCGTGGTACAGCAAAAAAAGACACACATTCTACCCGAGCAGCAGCTAAGAGTATTTTAGCGGTACTTCTGAGCTTTCGACGTCTCATTCATACATTCGTCATACTGTAAAACGTGTGTAGTTTTGCTTCCAACATAATAGTATGAAAATATCATGTCACCTTACGCGCAAGCATCAAAACCCGACTAGCAGTGAATAGTTTCGTAGGCGACTGCAACATGAGGGAGCATCTAGTTTCAGTAGAAGTTTGCTGTGCAGTGATATCAAAATGACGAAACCACATAACCATAAAAGTCGATAGCAGTCGATAATGACGCGAGTAACATTAGTTTCTTCCATGGGTAAACTGACCCTCGGAAATCGCAAATATTTGAAAAAAGCTAAAAATTTGCGAATATAATTCTGCCTAACAAGATTCACGGAAATCGAGACATCTTCGAAAATAAAAAGCTAAATTTTTGTGACAAGCAAGAAAGCAAAAGTCATTTATGCTCGTTTCATTCGCAGAAATTTAATCTTTCGGTCTGTAATCAGAACACAAACGCAAAGGAGAGCAACAAAAACGAAACAAATAAAAAAAATTAAAATGCAGGACGCCTCCGTAACTCCACGTCTCTAACCTTTTTTTTTTCTTTCTCTTTCTTCGTCGTTTTTCTTCTACTGTTCTGTGTGGAGTTACATAACATGTCTCATATTTCTTCGATAGAAATTTTACTCTTTTATTTATTTTTTATTACAAAGGCTTGGAAGTCCCCTCACCGAATATGTTGATCTGCCATGCTGGCAAGCTCTCGATCACACTCAGTACATACTACAAAACAGGAGCTTTTTTCTTAGGTTCTCTGAAGGCTGTTACCGTCAGTATGTCATTAACCGACATTTAACTATAGCAAACTGTACCAAGAGTGGGCCGGCCGGTGTGGCCGTGTGCTTCTAGGCGCTTCAGTCTGGAACCGCGCGACCGCTACGGTCGCAGGTTCGAATCCTGCCTCGGGCATGGATGTGTGTGATGTCCTTAGGTTAGTTAGGTTTAAGTAGTTCTAAGTTCTAGGGGACTTATGATCTCAGATGTTAAGTCCCATAGTGCTCAGAGCCATTTGAACCAACCAAGAGTGGTGTGTTTGTAATAAATCTTCAATGTGCAATTGCCTTGCAGCAGCACACTGTCATAAAATGCAAATTAAAATGTGAAAACACTGTAGAACGACGAAATCCAGTATCTCCAAAGTTCTTCATTTTTCGATTGCTATCGACTTTTGCGGTAGCATCCTGGGACAGTTCATTTTGATGTCACTTCACAATAAGCTTCTAGTGTCATTAACTTGTTCCACAGTTGAGTTTCGTAACTCACTTGCCACCCCAAGTGCCATCTAGTGGCATTTTGCAAACCGGACAGATCGATCTGTCCAGTATAATCCGCTGCCTGTCGGGAAATATTTTAACTTTATGTATGCCGAACTGGACTTTCCATGTCCTGTGTTCACGCAAGTAGTGCCGAGCATCCGTTGACAGCGAACGCCTCATGTAGAGTCCACGCAGTGTACGATGCGCCGTGATCAATTTTCGTCCATAGTGCTGGGCGAGTTTATTTGTCCCTTCAGGAGAGACCTACACTGTTAGCCCGCTATCGGCCGGTCAGCTACGCCCTGCGATGACAGAATCGAGGCGCACGGCCTGCATACTCCCTCAAACTATTTTACAGAAACTATTCGCTAAAAAATTCATTTTTGCGTTAAATATACAGTTACATGTCAGCTTCATAATGATGTGCCCATCATTTCGTCAGTGGTTATTTTTCTTGAGGTATTTGCATTTAAGTAAAACACTGCGATAAATCTGAAATGGTTTGCAGTGAAAAATAGGGTTCGCTATGATTTTGCGTTTGGTGTGTACTACATAACATGTTGCTGCATATGAAATTTAGGTAAGACAATTGAAGTTTGGCTGAGGTCTGTATCTGATACCAGTCTCGAGAAAATTGATCTGATGTAGCAGACTCAATTGCAATCGCGAGCGTCAGCGATAAGCAATCCGCCTTGAGGCCACAAGTGGCCCATCGGGACCATCTGATCTCCGTATCATCCTAAACACTCTCCCAGTCGTTATGATGGTTTTCTGTGACCGGAACCACTACTATTCGGTCGAGTAGCTCCTCAAGTGGCATCACGAGGCTGAGCGCTTCCCTTAAAAATGGCAATAGCGTATGGCGGCCCAGACGGTCACCCATCCAAATGCTGACCGCGCCCGACAGAGCTTAACTTCGGTGATATGACAAAAATCGGTGTATCCACTGCGGCAAGGCCATTGCCGCCAGCGATGAAGCCATAGTAAAATATCCACAATATTCCTCATATTTCATAAATGGTTTGATATATCGAAATGAGATTTTGGTAAATAACATACAAAGAGGAGAGTATTTTTCCATATGGTTCTTACACGAAACTTCGTGATCTACCCTGCCATTCCACTAACTATAGTGTTTTCAGATGAAAGAATGTAATTTTTGAGAGCCGTCGATTGCTGATCAAACGAGAAATGCTCTGGGTTTTGCACAACATAAGTGAAGACATTACACGTTTATTTTTATACCGAGGATGTGCTTTTTCATAAGCTGTTGACCTTGCTTTTTCTTCGTTCCTCAATTAATAAACGTCTGTTTCAGTATTCTCTCGAAGTTGCATCTGCACAACACTTTAGTGAGGTGACATTGTATACACTCCACTGTATTACAGCAAAAGAAGTAAATTTTAACATGGCAACAAGAGAACTGTATGTTTCACTCAAAATTCCTTACTCATGACGCTTCTCTGAAAGTTACAAATGGTTAACAAGCATGGCGAAAATAAATCGTTACTTAATATTTACAAAACATGTGAGTGTAAGCTTCAGTTTAGCACAAAACTTCCCCTCCAGCAATCGGCATTTCTCCTACAGCCCTGCCTGCAACCCCCACGAGTGTTGCTCACCCACGTCTGCCCTGCCAATTGCGCAGCTACTTGCCACGGTATTCTGCATCCACTCTTGTCTGGAGACACTGTAGACAGCAGACGTATGTCTCGACCAGGCAAAGGCAACATATCGCGGGCCCTTGTAATGTATTACTAAATATCACCTTGTGCATTTGTAAGGTAATATGGAACAAAGTATTGCCACATAAAGATTGCGTTTCGTCACATCATCGTGGGGTGGAAATAATGGGAAGGCAGTGAGTCCTCTCGTACTACACTACTGGCCATTAAAATTGCTACACCACGAAGATGACGTGCTACAGACGCGAAATTCAACCGACAGGAAGGTGCTGTGATATGCAAATGATTAGCTTTTCAGAACATTCACACAATGTTGGCGCCGGTGGCGACACCTACAACGTGATGGCATGAGGAAAGTTTCCAACCGATTTCTCATACACAAACAGCAGTTGACCGTCGTTACCTGGTGAAGCGTTGTTGTGATGCCTCGTGTAAGGAAGAGAAATGCGTACCATCACGTTTCCGACTTTGATAAAGGTCGGATTGTAGCCTATCGCGATTGCGGTTTATCGTATCGCGACATTGCTGCTCGCGTTGGTCCAGGTCCAATGACTGTTAGCAGAATATGGAATCGGTGGGTTCAGGAGGGTAATACGGTACGCCGTGTTGGATCCCAACGGCCTCGTATCACTAGCAGTCGAGATGACAGGCATTTTATCCGCATGGCTGTAACGGATCGTGCAGCCACGTCTCGATTCCTGAGTCAACAGATGGGGACGTTTGCAAGACAACAACCATCTGCACGGTTCCACGACGTTTGCAACAGCATGGACTATCAGCTCGTAGACCATGGCTGCGGTTACCCTTGACGCTGCATCACAGACAGGAGCGCCTGCGATGGTGTGCTCAACGACGAACCTGGGTGCACGAATGGCAAAACGTAATTTTTTGGGATGAATACAGGTTCTGTTTACAGCATCATGATGGTCGTATCCGTGTTTGGCGACATCGCGGTGAACGCACATTGGAAGCGTGTATTCGTTATCGCCATACTGGCGTATCACCCGGCGTGATGGTATGGGGTGCCATTGGTTACACGTCTCGGTCACCTCTTGTTCGCATTGACGGCACTTTGAACAGTGGACGTTACATTTCAGATGTGTTACGAACCGTGGCTCTACCCTTCATTCGATCCCTGCGAAACCCTACATTTCAGCAGGATAATGCACGACCGCATATTGCAGGTCCTGTACGGGCCTTTCTGGACACAGAAAATGCTCGACCGCTGCCTTGGCCAGCACATTCTCCATATCTCTCACCAATTGAAAACGTCCGGTCAATGGTGGCCGAGCAACTGGCTCGTCACAATACGCCAGTCACTACTCTTGATGAAATGTGATATCGTGTTGAAGCTGCATGGGCAGCTCTATCTGCACACGCCATACAAGCTCTGTTTGACTCAATGCCCAGGCGTATCAAGGCTGTTATTACGACCAGAGGTGGTTGTTCTGGGTACTGATTTCTCAGGACCTAGGCACCCAAATTGCGTGAAAACGTAATCACATGTCAGTTCTAGTATAATATATTTGTCAAATGAATACCCGTTTATCATCTGCATTTCTTCTTGGTATAGCAATTTTAATGGCCAGTAATGTACACACTGCAAACATAAATGTGCCAGTACAGGACCAGAGGCCTGCAGGCGTCAACGCACTTTCCAGCTCTTCGGTTGCTGCATGCGTGGCTTGAGCTGGACAGGTAGATGGTCAGTCAGCTGTTCCTGTGTGTTTCAGAGGACTGCGTGGCTGCTAACTGCCGTGTTCCTGCTGGCCGCCGTCGCCTGCGCCCTTTCGCAGTAAGTACGCCGCCGCCTCCGCTGCGCAGTGCCTACAGTTATCCGGACACCTGCCGGACATACACTCTAAGCTTGCGATAGATCCATTCAGAACAACTCATTCTTAGCACGAGTTTGTCTTAGCCCTCTACATCTACAGGGCGAGTCAGCTAAGACGTACCACCCTCAATATACTCCAAGACAAGAAAAACAAAGCACCACAATTGGACGGAAATCGGTGGATGTGATCTACATGTTTAACCAAACACGTTATTACAATATCAAAAAAAAAACTGGATGATTTATTGAAGGGAAAGAACTTCACATAACGAGCAATTCAGTAACCTGTTGCTTCACCTCTTATGTTTTGCAAGCAGTTATTCGACTTTACATTGATTGATAGAGCTATTGGATGTCATCCTGATGATAATGTGCCAAAGTCTGTCCAATTGGCGCGTTAGATCGTCAAAATCACGAGGTGATTGGAGGGCCCTGCCCATAATACGTCAAACGTTCTCAGTTGGGGCCTCACAAGCGGCTTGTAATCAGATTGGCTGCTTACGGAATACTGTTTCAATTATGCGACTGGATTCGTGGTTTCCTGTCAGAGAGGCCACAGTTCGTAGTAGCTGACGGGAAGTCACCGAGTGCAACGTAAGCGATTTTTGGCGTTCCCCAAGTAGAACACTCTGCTGTTCTTTATCTATATAAACGATTTAGGAGACAATCTGAGTAGGCGTCTTGGGTTTTTCGGCGATAATGCTGTCGTTTATCGTCTAGTAAAATCATTAGAAGATCAAAACAAATTTCAAAACGATTTAGAAAACATACCTTTATGGTGCGAAAATTGGCAGTTGACCCTAAACAACGAAAAGTGTGAGGTTCAAAATGGTTCAAATGGCTCTGAGCACTACGGGACTTAACTTCTGAGGTCATCAGTCCCCTAGAACTTAGAACTACTTAAACCTAACTAACCTAAGGACATCACACACATCCATGCCCGAGGCAGGATTCGAACCTGCGACTGTAGCGGTCGCGCGGTTGTGAAGTGTGAGGTCATCCGCATTAGTGCTAAGAGGAATCCGTTAAATTTCGGTTGCCCGATAAATCAATCAGATCTGAAGGTTGTAAATTGAACTAAATACCTAGGAATTACAATTACGAACAACGTAAATTGGAAAGAACACACAGAAAATATTTCGAGAAAGCGAGCCAAATACTGTATTTCGTTGGCAGAACATTTAGCAGTTACAACAGATCTACTAAAGGGACTGCTTACACTACGCTTGTCCGTCCTATTTTGGAGTACTGCTGTGTGGTGATGGATACGTACCAGATAAAATTAACGGCGTACATCAAGAAATTTCAAAGAAAGGCAGCATGTTTTGTATTACCGAGAAACATGGGAGATAATGTCACGGACATGTTATAGAATTTGATGTGGACGTCATTTGAACAAATGCTTTTCTCGTTGCAGTGGGTTCTTCTTACGAAATTTCAATCAACAACTTTCTTCTCCAAATACGAAAATAGTTTGTTGAACCGACCTACAAGGGAAGAAACGATCCTTATAATAAAAGTAAGGGAGCTCAGGGTTCACACGGAAAGATACAGGTGACCCTTTTTTCCACGCGCTGTTCAGGAGTGGAATAACAGGGAATTATTGTGAAGGTAGTTCAATGAACCCTCTGCCAGCACTTACGTGTGATTTGCAGAGAAGCCGTGATTTGCAGAGTAGCCATGCACATGTAGATGTTGGTCTGGCCACCTTTCTGGCCAAGATACGGCAAGCTCGAAGATAAGCAGCAGAAGCCCTTGCCGTGTGCGGGCGGGCATTATTTTGCTGGAAGTCCAGCGTGGCTTGCCATGTAGGGCAACAAAACAGGGCACAGAATATCGTCGACGTACCGCTGTTCCGTAGGTGTACCGCGGTCACTAGGGCGTGGTTGTAAGCGGGTCTCATCACTGAAGACAATTCTACGTCGGTTAATGAGATTCAAGGCCAAAGAAGTGTCTGGAGACTCCTGGACAGCTATGGGATACTAACCTCATTGTCGCCTGTCACACAGCCCAACAAGCATGAGTGATCGCTCCGAGTGCCATTTCTTTTCGTAGTAAGACCTCCTTGGTTGACATACGCGGCACTGTTACAGCCTAGGGCAGGTCGACGATATTCTAGACCCCGTTTTGTTGCCCTTCATGACAAGCCATCCTGGGCTTACATTTCAGCAAGATAATGTCTGCCCGCAGACGGCGAGAGTTTCTAGTGCTTGTCAATCCTACCTTGGGCAGCAAGGTCGCCGGGTCTCTTCCCAATTGAGAACGTAGGGAGCGTTTTTGACGAGGCCTACCAAGCAGCTCGGAATTTTGAGGGCCTAAGGCGCCAGCTGGACAGAATCCGCCACGAGGATATCCAACGTCTGTGTCATTAAATGCCAAGTGGAATAACTGCTTGTATAAGGGTCAGAGGTGGACCAATACGTCATTGATTTGCCGAGTTTGTGAAGCTCTTTCTCTTTTTCTGAAATTGTAATCCTTTGTTTGTCTGTACACGTACGCCGCATCTACGGTTTCAGTCCAGTTCTGATGATATCTTCGTGGTGCGTCGTTTTTGTTCTTAGAATGTATGTCCAGAAGGAGTAAATATATCGAAATGTGATTTTCGCTAACATGTAGTGAAAAAATTGACAAATTTTACAGGAAAAGTGTATAGCTCCATTTTGAAAAGTAAGTGTCGTAGTTCGGCAGCTACAAACAATAATAATTAATTGGGTACATCAGGAAATTCATCACATATTTCACCATAACTTAACGAAAACGGCACCTCGCTATATTTACTTGTTTTGTGTATATTTTTAGTTGCCTTTTAATGCCACAGACTATTAATGACCACAGCATTCTGAAGATCAAACCTAGTGACCAATCAACAGGGCATCAATTGTCATCCCTAGCGTCTCTATATTATTTTATTTTGCCATAATTTATTTTACGTTCGTTATCTACTGAGGGTAGAAAAACTCTTTTTAGTAAAGATCGTTTCGGTGTTTACTATGCAGAACACAAATGTTTAAATGTTCACTACTGGCCACTAAAATTGCCACGAAGATGACGTGCTACAGACGCGAAATTTAACCGACAGGAAGAAGATGCTGTGATATGCAGATGATTAGCTTCTCAGAGCATTCACACAAAGTTGGCGCAGGTGGCGACACCTACAACGTGCTGACATGAGGAAAGTTTCCAACCGATTTCTCATACGCAAACACCAGTTGACCGGCGTTGCCTCGCGAAACGTTGTTGTGATGCCTCGTATAAGGAGGAGAAATGCGTACCATCACATTTTCGACTTTGATAAAGGTCGGATTGTAGCCTATCGCGATTGCAGTTTATCGTATCGCGACATTGCTGCTCGCGTTGATCGAGATCCAATGACTGTTAGCAGAAAATGGAATCGGTTGGTTCAGGAGGGCAATATGGAACACCGTGCTGGATCCCAACGGCCTCGTATCATTAGCAGTCGAGATGACAGGCATCTTATCCGCATGGCTGTAACGGATCGTGCAGCCACGTCTCGATTCCTGAGTCAACAGATGGGGACGTTTGCAAGACAACAACCATCTGCACGAACAGTTCGAGGACGTTTGCAGCAGTATGGACTATCAGCTCGGAGACCATGGCTGCGGTTACCCTTGACGCTGCATCACAGACAGGAGCGCCTGCGATGGTGTACTCAACGACGAACCTGGGTGCACGAATGGCAAAACGTAATTTTTTGTGATGAATACAGGTTCTGTTTACAGCATCATGATGGTCGTATCCGTGTTTGGCGACATCGCGGTGAACGCACATTGGAAGCGTGTATTCGTTATCGCCATACTGGCGTATCACCCGGCGTGATGGTATGGGATGCCATTGGTTACACGTCTCGGACACCTCTTGTTCGCATTGACGGCACTTTGAACAGTGGACGTTACATTTCAGATGTGTTACGAACCGTGGCTCTACCCTTCATTCGATCCCTGCGAAACCCTACATTTCGGCAGGATAATGCACGACCGCATGTTACAGGTCCTGTACGGGCCTTTCTGGATACAGAAAATGTTCGACTGCTGCCCTGGCCAGCACATTCTCTAGAGCTCTCACCAATTGAAAACGTCTGGTCAATGGTGGCTGAGCAACTGGCTCGTCACAATATGCCAGTCACTACTCTTGATGAACTGTGGTATCGTGTTGAAGCTGCATGGGCAGCTGTACATGTACACGCCATCCAAGCTCTGTTTGACTCAATGCCCAGGCGTATGAAGGCCGTTATTACGGCCAGAGGTGGTTGTTCTGGGTACTGATTTCTCAGGATCTGTGCACCCAAACTGCGTGAAAATGTAATCCCATGTCAGTTCTCGTATAATATATTTGTCCAATGAATACCCGTTTATCGTCTGCATTTCTTCTTGGTGTAACAATTTTAATGGCCAGTAGTGTAAATATGGGGGGCGTTCAATAAGTAATGCAACACTTTTTTTTCTCGTTAGGTTGGTTTTATTCAAGATTCCAATACATCATGTTATTCCCCATTCTTTTGGCTACAATATCATATTTTCAACATAATGTACTTTCAATGGAACGGTCTTACGCCACCTGACTGGGAGGACCTGTATGCCCGAATGACTCTACTGGTCGACGTTGGAGCCAAAGTCCTGCTGCATCAGTAGCCTCCCCATCTTCCACATAATGTATCTGGTGTGGTGTATCCCTCATCGGGCCAAACAGATGGAGTTCCAGGCTGTAGTATGGATGAGAAAGGGAAGTCGTGTGGTTTTGTGACGGTGTTAGACTAAAAATTATCACGATCAGCCTCGTAACGCCCAAGCAGTTCCCACAGATGGTCCTTCGCTGCTCTCTATGGTCTTCTGTTAGGCGCGAGGGTGCCAGCGGGCACACACCTATAAGTATTCTAAATGCTTGACGAGTGTGTCAGACTACCAACACAGACGTCCAGTTGTATAGCGAGATGTTTGATTGTGATCTGTCGATCACCTCGAATGAGAGTGTCCGCACGTTCCAACATTGCAGGAGTCACAGCTGTGTGTGGTCGGCCGGCACGCAGGAGATTGAACAGATTTGCTCGACGTTGTTGCGCTGATGACAGACGCCGACCCCAACGACTCACCAAGCTTTTGTTCGCTGCCTGGTCTCCGTAGAAATTCTACAAGCACCTATGAATATCTGCGATGCTCTAGCTTTTCGCCAGAAGAAACTCAATGACAGCTCTCTGCATGGATCGCACCTCCGCTACAGACGTCATTTTAAAGGCTTCGTATAGCGCAGCCACCTGTCGGATCTTTATGAAACTATAGGGGGTGAAGCGGGAATATTCCACGATGTCCCACAACTATTCAGCATTTCTTCAACCCAAACTAACCCAGAAAAATAAGTGTTGCATTACTTGTTCAACGTCCCTCGTGATTTAGGAGCGTAATAATGGTGTGTTTGCATCAAACATTATATAGTTATATAGGAGATCTAAGTGGTATCTCTGTGTTACTCTTATACATCATGTAACTAAGTGTGACATAAATATTCAACCAAGATGTGGCATTTGAATGAAAAATATGTTACTGCATGAATTTTCTATGCATCAGTAATTATAGTGACTAAGGAATGACAACAGTACAAGACAGTGAAGTTATAGTACACATCTAATATTTGCCAATAACAAAATCATTGTTTCTGTTACCTTCAATATTAATGGGAAAACTATTCAAAACTCTCTTTCTCATTTAAAACACAGTCTGCAATGGTAACTAAATGAAGTTTTCTCCAGTTTGTGTAATCTGAATTCCGTCAAACAACATATCAGAACAATAAAAGGAGCCACCTCTTCAATAAAGTAATGCGTAAAAGAAAACTAATCCTGAGATACCTACAGCCCTAGTTTCAATGTCAGTGAAGTGATAGTATAATTCTGGTAGATATTTCCTGTTTTTCATAATAACATAAGGAACTTTGTGTTGATTAACACTGTCAACGGTCTTGCCTCTTAATTCAGTTTTATCCACTTTAGTGTCCTCAACAGTTAGTCTCTTACCAATTGAAAATTTGTTAACCTGCAATTAGTAGATTCGGTCTTCTCTCTACTGCTTTGACAGTCAATGTTACTAGTATAATTAACTCATCCGTGTTGTCGGAAACATTAGTCAAAATCTTCCATTAGGTCAGTAGCATATTAATTACATCATAGACTTAACACGAAATCATGTATTTAATCACCATAGCGCTTGCAACTAGAAGCTACAATGTATCCCATGCAAACAATAGTACGACAGCACACTATGCGGATAGCTACCAAATAATCACATTTCCATATTTGTGTACTTAATCTCGTTTAATAAGATAAGCGTCAATTTCCATTTATACATACAAACCCATAAACAACAACATTTCATAACTTTAGGTAGTATTGGCCTGTGGTATTACGGTAAATGCTTCCGTCATGTAGTTGACTGTTTCATAGCCGAACAGAGACGCCTCCTCTGCTAGAAAGCTTTTCCATTTCATTTTGAAAATTCTAGAAAATATAAGGCAGGACGGTATCTCCCCAATTCCGGTGGTCTAATTTTCTTCCTCTTTCATTACGTGCAGGTAACAGGTTATTCATTATAAAGACTCGCAGGTGGTTGTTATATTCTGTGTCACTACAAAAGACTTTCGGTGTCCTTTTTACAGATAAAGGTGTTATATATTTATTTAATACAATTTTTAACGCTAGATTAATTGAAAATTCTAGTTTTGCACGAAATATTAATTGTTTGTGGAATAACTGGCTTGATTTCTTATTACTCGCGAAAATGTTAGCTTTGAATACCGGTATCTAAAGTGTACCAAAACAAATCGGACTTAGTCAAATTAAATGGCAAGCAGGTCCTGAATAATTACTACAATCCGTGTCTCTCTCAATGGCATAGCTGTAATGGCGGCTACACAGACATAGCTCAAGCCGGTTATTCAAGTTGATACAACACAACTCATCCATATTCTTACTTGGGAACCTGTCAATAACATATCAAAGAGATTAATGGTAATAAATAATAAGAAATGAGTCAATATTTGAACGAAAATAAATAATTATTCTCATTTATATGAGCTTACAATGATACATACATCTTAATAGATCGGAGTTGCGACCTACCAAAGCTACGGTTCGACAGTTTTGGTGCAGTACATAAATGACATAGTAAATGGTAGATTTACCTAACAGTATTGGTAGGAAAGGAAACGTTAATGAATGTGTAAGCTAGATACCGGGAACCGAAGACTTCTTTTCATTTTTTGTTTGCTTAGTTATTTGTTTGGAATATAATTAGAATTGCACATCATTCAGTGTTAGTCCGTTGTATATGTTATATCCCTGCAGAATATAAATTGCTTTTTATAAGTAATAGGAATTAGCTGATCGCGTAACGTCTGCGCTTTTATAGAACCAAATCAATTGCTTTTGATACAAGCACAGTTTACAGGCATACACATAAAAATATATATATAATTATTGTTGTTATTTAGTACTGAATAGAACGTGCTTCATCATAATCAAAGGCAAGAGTTTCCCATTATTATTTATAAATGCAGAAGTTATGAATAACATAAATATATTTTATATAAGTTCGACGAACTGCTGAAGTGAAGTTTGATATATTTGTGTTTGTGTTTTTTTATTTTATTCTTTTTTGAGGAAGTTATATTTTCTAGCTTTATATGGTTAATCCGTACTGTTTTATTTGACTTTACTAAAACGTTCCTTTGTTTCACGTTACAAATCAACAGTTTTCGAATAAAACCTCAGTTAAACATTGACGGTTTCAATTTTGCTATAAATAATGTACATTTTTACGTAACAGACAGGAGGATAACTATGTACAACAAAAAATTGTCCGTAGGTTACACGGCCCTTTGTATATCTTCACTGCTTTTCTAGACGATTCACACTCTCGGTTTCCAGAGGAACCTAGTAACACACGTGCCACATATCTAAAGAAAGTGGTCGCTATGAAGTAACACCTGATAGGCATGCTACACACCTAATATACAGGTAATGCAGGTACGACCTTAACAAAAGCTAACAGGAAAACAATCGCAGTCTACACTTAGTTGTGATAGTCTCCGGTAGCGTACGATAGTTTTACAACTCTATAACAACCAAAGCCACAAAGAGAAAAGATGATGAAGGAAGTAACAAAAGAAGAATGTCGGACAAATGACAAAGATTCCTTCACAAAGATCTTTTAATTTCGACCTATTCTTCTAAATTTTAAAACGCTTTGGATTCATGTTTTACTTATAAGACTTTTTCCTTTATCCTCAGTGCTGCAGTGCACAATTAGCTCATTACACGTAGAAAATGATGAAATAGTGAAGGCAGCAGAGGATCATGAACGAGATGGGGGCTAGTAGAAATTCTTGGTTAACAGAAGAGATATCGAATTTTAGTGATGAAAGGAGAAAATGTAAAAATGCAGTAAATGTAGCAGGCGAAAAGGAGTACAATGTCTCAAAACTCAGATCGACAGGAAGCGCAAAATGGCTAAGCAGGGATGACTAGGGGACAAATGTAGGGATGTAAAGGCGTATATCACTAGGGGTAAGATAGATGCTGCCTACAAGAAAATTAAAGAGACCTTTGGAGAAAAGAGACCTACCTGCATGAATATCAAGAGCTCAGATGGAAAACCAGTCCTAAGCAAAGAAGGGAAACCAGAAAAATGGTTCAATGGCTCTGAGCGCTATGGGACTTAACTTCTAAGGTCATCGGTCCCCTAGAACTTAGAACTATTTAAACCTAACTTTTCTAAGGACATCACACACATCCATGCCGGAGGCAGGATTCGAACCTGCGACCGTAGCAGTCGCGCGGTTCCGGACTGAGCGCCTAGAACCGCTCGGCCACCACGGCCGGCGGAAAGCAGAAAGTTGGAAGGAGCTTAAAGAGGGCCTATACAAGGTCGGTGTACTTGAGGGCAATATTATGAAAATTGAAGACGACGTAGATGAAGATGAAATGGGAGATATGATACTACGTGAAGAATTTGACAGAGCACTCAGACTTAAATCGAAACAAGGCCCCTGGAGTAGACAACATTCCATTACAACTACTGATAGCTTTTGGAGAGCCAGGTATGACAAAAGATGATGAGCAAGATGTATGAGACAGGCGAAATACCGGCAGACTTCAAGAAGAACATAGTAATTCCAATCCCAAAGGAAGCAGGTGCTGGCAGGCGTGAAAATTAGAGAACTATCAGTTTAATAAGTCACGGCTGCAAAATACTAACACGAATGCTTTACAGACGGATGAAAAAATGGGATTAGCCGACCTCGGGGAAGATCAGTTTGGATTCCGTAGAATAGTTGGAATTCGCGAGGAAATGCTGACTCTGTGACTTATCTTAGAAGGTAGATTAAGGAAAGGGAAACCTACGTTTCTAGCATTTGTAGACTTAGAGAAAGCGTTTGACAATGTTGACTGGAATACTCTCTTTCAAATTCTGAAGGTGACAGGGGTAAAATAAGGGAGCGAAAGGCTGTTTACAGTTTGTACAGAAACCAGATGGCAACAGTAAGAGTCGAGGGGCATGAGAGGGAAGCAGTGGTTAAGAAGGGAGTGAGACAGGTTTGTAGCCTACGCCCGATGTCATTCAATCTGTATATTGAGGAAACAGTAAAGGAAAGAAAAAAATGGAGTACGAATTAAAATTCACGGAGAAGAAATAAAACCTTTGGGATTTACCGATGACATTGTAATTCTGTCAGAGACAGCAAAGGACCAGGAAGACCAGTTGAACGGAATGGGCAGAGTCTTGAAAGGAGGATATAAGACGAAAATCAACAAAAGCAAAACGAGGATAATAGAATGTGGTCGAATTAAATCAGGTGATGCTGAGGGAATTAGATTAGGAAATGAGACACTTAAAGTAGTAGATGAGTTTTGCTGTTTAGGGAGTAAAATGACTGATGATGGACGAAATAGAGAAGATATAAAATGTAGACTGGCTATCGCAAGGAAAGCGTTTCTGAAGAAGAGAAATTTTTTCACATCGAGTATAGTGTCAGGAAGTCTTTTCTGAAAGTATTTATGTGGAGTGTAGCCATGTATGGAAGTGAAACATGGATGATAAATAGTTTAGACAAGAAGAGAATAGAAGCTTTCGATGTTCGGTGCTTCAGAAGAACTCTGAAGATTAGGTGGGTAGATCACGTAATCAGAGAACAGTGGAAGAAGAATGGGGAGATTTTAAGAGGGCTCTAGTTGAGGCAGCTGAGACTGTGTGCGGAAGAACTAGCACAAAGAGGAGAAATAGGGAAACCCCATGGTGGAACAACATATGTAAAGAGGCAGTACTTCGAAAGAACAAAGCCTTCAGAGAATGGTTCCAGACCCGAACAGAGGAAGCTAGAGTAAAATATAAGGAAAAAAAGAAAGCGGCACAGACCATAGTAAGGGCGGAGAAGAAGAAGTGGATGGAAAAATGGACAAGAATGTTAGAAGAGGACAGTGAAGGGAACAAAAAAGTACTTTACACCATGGTAAGAAATAAGAGGAACGACAGAAGCGAGTGCCTGAGGATCATGGATAATAATGGAAGAGTTGTGGAGGAAATGCATGAGCTCAAAAAGATTTGGAAGGAGTACTTTGAAGATCTGTTGAATGCCGCCAAGCGGGTAACTAACAGCGATGGAGAGCCTAAGGCAGCAGACGATTATAATAGTGGGGAAATTGATGATCTAACTTGGAATGAAGTGGAAGAAGCCATAAAGAGGATGAAAGGGGGCAAAGCACCAGGTTGGGACGAAGTAACAGTGGATATGATACGAGCAGCAGGAGAAGTAGGAACCCAGTGGCTATACAGAGTGCTGAGGGTGGTGTGGAAGGAGAACAGAATTCCTGAGGATTGGAAGAAAGAAATTATAGTCCCGATCTTAAAGAAAGGGGATAAAAGGAGATGTGAGAACTACAGAGGAATCACCCTGCTATGCCACTGTGGAAAAATCTATGAAAAGATCCTGGAGAAGAGAATAAGAAGCAGTATTGGAAGTAGACTGCAAGAGGAGCAGTACGGTTTCAGACCGGGAAGATCAACAACGGACCTCATATTTGCGGTAAGGCAACTGCAGGAAAGGCACTATGAGTACGGGAAGGACTTAATCATGGCCTTTTTAGATATTGAGAAGGCGTATGACAGTATCTGTAGGGACAAGCTCTGGGATGTGCTGAACGCAAAAGGGATAGATGAAGAGATAACACGAAAAGTCAGAAAAATGTATGAGGGAAGTGAGAGTTGTGTGAAAGTGGGGAGGGAACGTACTGCATGGTTCAAGCTGGAAAATGGGCTGCGACAGGGAAGTGCACTTTCGCCTTTATTGTTTATTATTGTTATGGATGAAATCCTACAGCAAGTATCAGATGCAATTGGAGATCATAAAATGAAAGCAGTGCTTTTTGCCGATGACCTGATGTTATGGGGAAATTGCGAGAAGGAGGTGCAAGAGCAGTTAGATGCATGGGAGGCAACGGCAGCACAATATGGAATGCATTTCTCTGCAAAGAAAAGTGAAATAATTGTCACAACAAGGAAGAAGAATAGGCCAAATGTGGATATAACTTGTGGAGGGGAAAAACTACAAGTGGTAGAGAACTTCAAGTACCTGGGAAGCGTGATTGAAAGTAAGGGGGGAAACGCAATGGAAATAAATGAAAGGTGCAGAAAAGCAGGGCAGTTCTACAAATGCATTAGGGGGCTTATTTGGAGCAAGGAGGTGCCACAGAAATCCAAGGGAATTATATACCAAACCTACTTTGTCCCCATATTGGCATACGGAAGTGAGACATGGGTAATGCACAAAAGCGACAAAAGTAGAATACAGGCTAGTGAAATGAAGTTCCAGAGGAGCAGGTTGGGTGTAACAAGGCGAGACAGATTGAGAAATGTGTATGTGAGGGAAAGACTAAAGGAGGAACCAGTACAGGACAGGATAGAAAAATCAAGACTGCAGTGGTATGGACACATGAAGAGAATGGATGAGGGAAGAATTCCAAAGAGGATGTTTGATCTGCAACTGGAGGGGAAGAGGCCCAGAGGAAGACCAAGAGATAGATGGGTGAAGGGAGTGAAGGAATGTGTGATGAGAAGAGGAGAGAACTGGACGAAGGTGGAAGAGGGGGAATGGTGGAAAGACAGAACACGATGGAGAGGCCTGTGTTCCCGACAGACCCAGCCAGTGGCTGGAAACTGTCCAAGATGATGATGATCACGTAACTAACAAGGAGGTACGGAATAGAATTGGGGAGAAGAGGAATTTGTGGCACAACTTGACTAGAATAAGGGAGCGGTTGGTAGGACACAGTTTGAGGCATCAAGGGATCACCAATTTAGTGTTGGAGGCAAGCGTGGAGGGTAAAAATCGTAAAGGGAGACCAAGAGATGAATACACTAAGCAGATTCAGAAGGATGTGGCTGCAGTAGTTACTCAGAGATGAAGAAGCTTGCACGGGATGGAGTGGCACGGAGAGCTGCATCAAACCACTCTCTCGACTGAAGACCACAACACTACAATGTAGAAAAAAATAATTTTGCTGGCAAGAAAAAAAGAAGAAAAAATAATAATACGTTGCTATAAATTCTACATACCCGCTTCCGTTCAGTCCAGTTTCTTATTTAATTAAGTTATTGTGGAGCAACACTACTGTTGAACGTGCTGGCAACGTTTCTTTTGGCTGGAAGGAACTAGGCCCCTATAACAGGCACTATTTCAAACACCCCACCGTACCCTTTGGAGTAGAGAATGTCCTTATCTGAGCTTTGTCTCTTACGCTAGATGTACAATGCACATCAAATGCATGCATCCTATCGAAGGCAATGACGGCTTCTAAGTTGTGTTGGCGTTATTATGGATTGTTGTTCTTTACTCGTGTCAAAAGCACACCATACATCAGTATGTATAAACAGGATGGAGAGAAACAAAGTGACAAGTTCAGGGCATGGTAGGGAGCGTCGAATCCAGCAAATGTTTTCCACATTACTGTAGGTAAAGAGCTACGGCCACAAAACGATATCCAATCAGCGACGAGTGCCCTGAAGTATGTACAGTTAAATGAACTCGACGCAGCTAATAACTGCTAAGGAGCGCAGCTAGTTATTAAGTAATTGAAGATAATAATTTCAGCTTAACAGTCAAAACGAAGAAAAACTTTAAAAGCTTTATTCATGACAAGATGAGAACTAGTTATTAAGTAATTGAAGATAATAGTTTCAGCTTAACAGTCAAAACGAAGAAAAACTTTAAAAGCTTTATTCATGACTACATGAGAATGTTCTGCGATGTTTCCTGCGAAAATCAACTACGCTGGAAGTTACATTATGTTATAATTTCTTAAGATATTAAACTGTACTTGAAAACATCACTGCAGTAAAATAACCGATATATGATACTGTAAACTGTAGTGTTGTTAATAATGAAGCCTAAAGGCCACATTTTTTAATGTTTGCCAATGTACGCATCAATGAACTTTTGTTCTAACAAGTACAACGGATCAGTCAGTGGCCAAAGACAACGGTGAAACAGAAAACAAAAATTAAATTTTAAACACTTCTTTTTCCTCAAATCACATTGATTGCAGCAAATGTTCAAAATTCCTTCGTCCAAAATCGCTATAAAGTTGACATCCTTTCGAAAGTTCCTGAAATGATACGAATGATTGTAGTGGCTTAAAATACCTTCACTTGTTGCTGGTTGACCGTCGTTTCATGCTCATAACGCCACCACGGTTGATTTCCAACCTATGGTAATATGGAAAATTTTGCCCGATTCGACGGCTCCTACACTGATATTACTGCGTCGACAAGAAGGCCTCGAACTTACATCACATATTGTGCTCAAACTGCCCGTTTCAGAGCCAAAAAACCCTTTCAGGATAGAAAGAACCACCTCGGACAGAATGTGATGCCGTATGTCATAAGCGAATGAAAAAATGCAAAGTAGGCTCATTTTCATGTTGGATTATCACTTACTGCAGGTACTGCTCTATTGGTAAATATAGCAGTATTCAGTTTTTGAACAACTCCTTGAACATGATCTTTCCATGACAGCTTGCATTTACCCTAACAAATAGGAATATGGATTGTCCAGGCTTACTCATCGTGTGCCTTTTCTCTGAAATAAAAAAATGGCAGTTTTAATTGAATTGTGTGTCAGGAATTAAAAACTGAGTCTTACTCTGATTTAGCAACAGTTTTTTTCCCATCTAGCCATGAAATTGCTTTGAACTGCAGTGTTTGCAAAACTGCCTGTGTTTTACTCAACGACCTTCACTACTATACTAATGTCATCAGAAAATAGAAATACTTTATCTCTTTCCCTGTCCATCTTCTCCCCCCCCCCCCCCCCACAATCTCTCTGTCCATCTCCACCTATCCCCTCTCTCTTTCCATCTCCTCCTCACCCCCTGTGCATCTCTTCCTCCCCCTCTACTGACAATCTCTCTCTCTCCCCTCTCTCTGTTCACACCACTCTCCCCCTTTCTCTGTCCATCTACGCCTCACCCCCTTCTCTCGCCATCTCTTCTTCACTTTCATCACTGATTCTCTCCTCCTCTCCTTGTTTCTCCCATCTCCTCCTCCCCAGCCCTCTGTCCATCTCCTCATCTCCCCTCTGTTCATCTACTCCTCCCCCTCTCTCTCTATCCCTCACCACCTTCCCCCTCTCTCTGTCCATTCCTTCACGCCCCCTCTGTCCATCCTGTCCTGCCCCCTCACTCCATATACATCTCTTCCTGCCCCCTACCTCTGTCCTTCCTCTGCTTTTACCTAACTCAATTCTCCCAGAGATGTGTCCATGCACACATGTTGCCCTTGCAAAACAGGCCAATAAAGGAGGTCAATACCACCTTGACAACACGCCTTTCATGCAGAGTACCCTGTAAGTCAGGGGTTTCAAAACCATTGTTTTGCCCCTGACTTATAGTCTGCCATGCAAAGCAGACTGATAAAGCATGCTGATGCTACTACAACACGGTACACCTGTCATGCAGAGCAGCTTACATGTTAGAGACTGGCAAACCATTTCTTGCATAGGGTGCCCTGAAAAGCAGGTTAATTAGGTAAGCCGACACTAATCACATACTATATGCCAGTCATACGGGGAAGCCTACACAGTAGGTGCTGAAAAATATATGTTTATGCTCTTATCTCTGCTCACATTGGAGCTAAGAGGTTACAAACCTTGTGGTTCACTGTTTCTGTGCCAAATTTGGCTGAAATTGATCCAGGGGTTTGGGAGGAGATCCTGGACATAGATGCAAACATACATTTTCCAGTACTGACCGTTGAGGCACTTCCCACATAACCATGCCCCTATCAGCTGCCACCTCATAGCCATTCTTATTACTGAGTAAATAATCTTTTTCTATCTGCTTTCCCAATGACATTTTTAAGCACTTCCCAATACTATTGATGATACAATTTTTCTCCTGTCAGTGTACAGTTGAATCACATTAGATGTTATTTCATGAATGGTTAGAGATATCGAAACGAGGTTTTCTGTGAATGGTTGATGGCAGAGGGGTATATAATTCTGTAACATGCTTAAATTCATGACTCTTGGATCAAACAAGACGCTAAACCAAGGAATTTATTTCTTAATAGAGCGTTTAGGAAGAAGAGTATGCTGAGATAACGCTTATTAATGTTGGTATTCAGATTTTTCACAAATTAATTTCATAATAGTTGAGCCAAAAGGCTGCCGCCATCCGTTATTGCGGTATGAACACCACCAAATGGGCCACTCATATCACACTCGACCGCTATATGCAGCAAGAAGTTTGAAGGTGTTTCCGCCACAATAGCGGATTTCGGACTCTTTATTTCTTTGTTTCCGTACAATTCTCAGATACTTTTGTTAAATAATTAACGGCCAACATTAACGAGCGTTATTGTCGTCTTTCAAGAGCTTTTGAATGCCATTAAAAACTTGTACAGTTACATCAAAAATATAAATTCGCTTCACTATCTAGGTCGATATAAGTGTTTAAACATGAACATGTGACAGTATGACGTGTACCTCTGTCTTCTGCCAGCTCCCGTAAACCTCATATCGATGTCCTGAACAGTTCAAGAAATGAAAACGGTGTTAACAATGCGACTGATCCTGTAAGAGAGCGATTTTATCGACGTTTAAAAGTCTCCGAAGCGACGTAGTTGACACTGAGAAAAGTTATGTAATACATATGGAGCCGCAAATGCGGGGAAATATCCCAAAAATGGTTGACAAATGTTGAACATGGGACGTCACCAGATGATGTACCTCCCACACGTGCAACGGTTATGTTTGTCGATTCTGCTCTCGCTGGTAGGGGCGGCGCTATACATAGCTTCACTAGGCTATTCTGTTTTTGTAAATGTAAACCGATTCATCACATCACATCGTATAATGTAAAAACGAAAACTGAGTACCCTAGCTGAGCGATATGTAGCATTGACCCCTACCGGTGAGGGTAGAATTGACAATCCCAACCGCTGTACGTGCAGTGAGGTACGTCATCTGGTAATGTCATATGTCCAACATTTGTCATCCAGTTTTGGGATATTCCCTGACCTTTGCGCCCAGAAGTGTCTTATATTACATTACATGCCTCAGCATCATCTACATCGCTTCGGCTTTTTTTTTTTTTTTTTTTTTTTTTTTTTTTTTTTTTTTTTTTTTACAGTCAGTGAGAATCATTCTGTATACAAAAATATGGTCGTACATGAGCGTGTATATATTACAGAATAACTCTGGAATGCCTGGAGAAATCTGTAACACATTTTTACTACCTGAAAAATATATTGTATTGAATGTAACAAAAAACAATACTTGTAACCGTAGAACTCCTAGGTTAACAAAATTTGCTTGATCTAAGACTTTTTAACTAGAAAGGGGGGGGGAGGGAGGCGTTGTCAGAGGTGTCAATGGATGGCACTAGGAAAAAATTTCTTGTCGAGGCTGTCGCAGGATGACACGCAGATTTCCAAAAACGTCCGATGTTATTGTCAAATCCATACTCTTTTTCTGTCGCTGGGGTGACTGGTGACAGTTCTGAAGGGTAAATTTAAACGAATAGAAGAATAGAACTCTGTCGAACCCGTTGGAGAGTTTTGTAGGAATTAATGCAACACATTGGAACCTTCGAGAATCGGCTAGATGTACACGGTATTATATACAAACGTGGCATTTATAAACAAACGTCGCTTTTCAGAAGAGAAAGGGAAGAGGGGGCAGAAGAGATAAATAAGCAAGCAGACAACGCCAGTTAATCATCTCATGAAAACCTTTGTCAAACTTCAGTTGAAAAAGCAGTAGATGCGTAATGAAAGGAATTTCTGTAGGAAGACGTGAACATAAATAATATAATAGTAGTAAAAGAAAGCTGTATAGCCGATGCTGAGGAACTGTCGCTCGTGTTACAGGGAGCGGCAAGATGGCGAGGAGAAATCACGACCCTCCACCATCAGACCCAGGTAAGCAGTAGCCCTAAGGTGGAACGTACATACTATATTGAACAAGAAGGCACCATTATTGTTGTGATGCGACTTGTCACACCCAAGTAATTTGAAATAGTTATGAATCACTGTAGTAACGGCACTGAGACCACTTTTCAAATAGTACTCGACTGGAAGGATTCTAAATGACGAAAACGACTTTGTCTACTAAGAGTAACTGGGCAAGCGTAGAATACCACGAAACAGATTATTTAAAATTTTCACACTACACAATCTATTTGTAAGTTATGATGTGGTTACTGAGTTTTCCACGACGGCAACAATGAAAATAATATTCTTGGTACTAAAACGCTAAAACAGTAACTCGAAGTTTTCAACACAATTACCACCAACCTCATAGGGACATGAGGACAGTGGTACGAGTCCCGGAAATTTAAGCTTCAAAACTAATTTTATGTGACCAATGAGGCGAGAATTTCATATTAATATTGTTTTCTTTTCTTTGTTTCATCAAGGAACTAGCTTGGAAATGTCTAATAGTTTGATGAGGAACAATCTCTACAGATTTCACATTATGTAAATTATCTCTAACAGCTTTACCGTTTATAATGCTGGAGTTAGTATCCTGCCTCACTCTAACCTGCCGAATATATTTTCTACAATGCATGTTGTCTGTAAACGTATTTGTAATAGTCAACGCCTTTTCCTGTAGTCTCTTAGTTTCATCAGAAGTACCGTTCGTATAAAGGGTGTGTGAATTTCTGTTCTAACCATAGGTCTTTCTCGTCTTCTCGCTCTATAGGTTATTCTGCTGTAAGACAGATGGGCAGACATAGCTTCAAAATTCAAATACACGTGGCACTATTGTTACATTGCTTAAACGTAATTTATCTAGAAAGAAAAAGCAGTGAGCCACTATAATGACTGCTGTGCTTACAGCCTTCTTTGGAGCCACGAAGTATGCTCCCCCATTGTCCAATTCCAGGTCTCCTATTACTTTACTTAAGGATCTGTGAGTGCGTGAGGTGGGGGAGTGGGGGTGGACGCTCGAATGCTCCCCCATTGTCCAATTCCAGGTTTCCTATTACTTTACTTAAGGATCTGTGAGTGCGTGAGGTGGGGGAGTGGGGGTGGACGCTCGAATGCTCCCCCATTGTCCAATTCCAGGTCTCCTATTACATTACTTAAGGATCTGAGTGTGTGAGGTGGGGGAGTGGGGGTGGACGCTCGAATGCTCCCCCATTGTCCAATTCCAGGTCTCCTATTACTTTACTTAAGGATCTGTGAGTGCGTGAGGTGGGGGAGTGGGAGTGGATGCTCGAACCACCCTGTGGCCTATATGATAGTGGCTAACACTTGACGGATAAGTAGATCATACCTAATTTTGTTGGATAAGAGAACATAAACTCACCGCTCAAAATACACAATCCAGTCACAACAACGTGACAACAGACGGCATGTGGCAGTACTAGCAGTGGAGGGTATACAAAACGTGTTTGGGAATAACGTGACACACAGTCTAGTCGTTGTAATACAGAAATGGAGCGATTTACCTGACTACCATGAGGGCATGATCGTTGGCTTTCGGGCCAAGGATGGGAGCATTTCCGAAACGGCTAAGTCTGTAAACTATTCATATGCCGCCTTGGTTAAACTATACCATGCATACCCAAATGGAGCCGAGACAACGGTGTTGCACCACAGTTCACTGCTGCGGAGATTTGTATGGGCGAATAGACGTGCAACTGTTTATCAACTAACCGCCCAGAAGATCCATGGGGGCTACCAGCAATGTCTCCTCATCGATCGGTCGGCGAATGTTGCTGCGTGTGGGCTTGCGCAGCAGGTGATTGGTTTACGCACCCATGCTGACTGTTCTTCATCAACGACGTCGATACTGCAGCTGGAAGTCCACTGAGTGCCTCTTCATATGAATCACGATCACGTTTTATGCTCCATCGGATACATGGTCGTTGGCGTGTACGGCATGAAACGCCTGAAAACAAACATCGTGCAGAAGTCGTCGGAAGGGTTCAGGCCTAAAGAGGAGCTATATGGACTGGAGAATGTTTTCATGGTATTTCTTGGACGACCTCTTCGTTGTGGTAGGCACAATGGATCAACACAGTTATGCGTCCATTCTTATGGATCATCTTCACCCCTACATGCAGTTTGGTTTTCCAGCACGATGGCATCTACCAGAAGGACAATGTAACTGTCAGCTGGCAGCGTACGTGCATGATTCTAAGAGCACCAGAATGAGTTTATTGTATTCTCCTGTTCACTAAACTCCTCGGATTTTAACCCAATCAAGAGACTCTGTGGGACCACCTCGATCAAGCTGTTCACGCCATGGATCGTGAACCAAGAAACCTAGTGCAGCTAGCCAAGGCACAGGAGTCGGCATGCCTCCACATCCCTGTCAGTACCTTCCAGAAATTCACTGACGCTCTTCCTGCTCGTCTTGCAGCTGCCCACGCTGCAAAATGTGGTTATTCAGGGTTTGGACAGGTGGTCACATTAATGTGACTGGACGGTGTATTAACACTCATGCTCATAAATTAAGGATAATTGCAGAATGCGGTGCCACACAACGTGGTACTACTCAAAACTGGCGCTAATAACATAGGCACATAGGGAACACACACAACACAGATCTGTAAGTCCACGGTATTGGTGATAAGTTGAGAAAACCGTCCCGAAACACATGTGCTACAAAGCGCCACTGTTTCCTGCGCATGTACCCCGACATGAATAAGGGATATGATCACCATGCACATGTACACAGGCCGCACAACGGGTTGGCATACTCTGGATCAGTTGGTCGAGCAGCTGTTGGGGTATATCGTCCCAGTCTTGCATCAGTGCCTGTCGGAGCTCCTGAAGTGTCCTATGGGTTTGAAGACATGCAGCAATATATCGACCGAGAGCATCCCAGACGTGCTCGATGTGTTTTAGGTCTGGAGAACAGGCAGGCCACGCCATTCGCCTAATATCTTCTGTTTCAAGGTACTCCACCACGATCCAAGCTCGGTGGGGCAGTGCATTATCATCCATCAGGAGGAAGGTGGGACCCACAGCACCCCTGAAAAGGCGGACATACTGGTGCAAAATGACGTCCCGATACACCTGACCTGTTACAGTTCCACTGTCAAAGACATGCAGGGGTGTACGTGCACCAATCACAATCCCACCCCACACCATCAAACCACGACCTCCATACAGGTCCCTTTCAAGGACATTAAGGGGTTGGTATCTGGTTCTTGGTTCACGCCAGATGAAAAGCCGGCGAGAATCACTGTTCAGACTAAACCTAGACTCGTCTGTGAACATAACATGGGACCACTGTTCTAATGACCATGTTCTGTGTTCTTGACACCAGGCTTTACGGGCTATCCTGTGACCAGGGGTCAGTGGAATGCACTTTGCAGGTCTCCAGGCGTTAAACCATGTCTGTTCAGTCGTCTGTAGACTGTTTGTTTGGAGACAACTGTTCCAGTGGCTGCGGTAAGGTCTCGAGCAAGGCTACCTGCAGTACTCCGGCCGTCTGCGGGCACTGATGGTGAGATATCGGTCTTCTTGTGGTGTTGTTCACTGTAGACGTACAGTACTGTAGCGCCTGGACACGTTTCCTGTCTGCTGGAATCGTTGCCATAATCTTGAGATCACACTATGTGGCACACGGAGGGCCCGTGCTACGACCTGGTGTGTTTGACCAGCCTCCAGTCGCTCTAGTATTCTACCTCTCCTAACGTCATCAATATCCGTTCTTTGAGCCATTTGCAACACACAGTCACCATTAGCACGTCAGAAAACGTCTGCACACTTACTCGCTGCACCGAACTCTGACAGGCACCAACATACATCTGCGTATGTGGACCACTGCCAGCGCCACCGTGCGACGACCGTGGGTCAAATGCACCCGCATGGTCATACCTCGAGGTGATTTAAACAACCCGCAAACCGCCCACCAGAGCGTTGTTTCACCATGTATCAGCATTATCCTTACTTTATGAGCATGAGTGTAGTTACCCCCTTAAAAGAGCACTGTCGTCACTTTGGAGCGTTGTAATTGGCAACCAGTCGGATACGCGACAGTCCATCATTGACGTAAATCATACCGCGCGTGATAGCCACGCGGTCTTGGGCGACTTGTCACGGTCCGCGCAGCTCCCCCCATCGGAGTTCGAGTCGTCCCTCGGGAATGGGTGTGTGTGTTGTCCATAGTGTAAGTTAGTTTAAGTTGTTCTACGTATAGCATACTTGAAGGAAATTGTAAGCGCTTTTCCTCGCTGTATTGAGACCGTTATGAATGTTGGAGGCGGTTTTTCACGGTTCTGGCGTGATGTCTCCTGTATTCAGCTAGGACCGATGACCTAAGCAGTTTGGTCCCATAAGATCTTACCACAAATTTAAAAAAAATTTACGTAAATCATGGCAGTGAAGTGATGGGTATCTGCCAGTCGGTTGTATTAATCAGTGCAGTTGTATCACTGGACGTAAGAACAGTGGATTTAAAAAGATCCTGAAAGGGACTGGAGGGGAATATCATGCCTTGTCAGTAACAATTGGTTTGGAACGGAAGAAGAGTTGCTGGTGTCAGGAAATAAAGGTCCATCTCAACCACTTTCCAAGCGAACTTTGAGAAGGGAACCACATGCAGTGAGTATGTGGAGTCGCGAATCTCTCAAAGGGCATTGCTTGCTGCGGCACATACAATTGCTAGTCTTGAATGGCGCATTGTGTCGATCAACGAGTCACGATTTTGCCTCTTTTCAAATGGCGCAAAACCTTCTATGATGTTTCGGAGCGTAATTTTTTATTATTATTATTATTATTATTTTTTTTTTTTTTGTGCGCCTTGATTTGGGCCCACTCGTTCAGGTTACCGTGAACATGAACCAGAATGTTAGTTTAAACATTCTCGGTGATCAGACGTTACTCATTCTTCTATATCTTCATGACGAGAAAGCTGTGAATATGCTGTGGACACTTTTATCTTCGACCGGACAGTGTGGCGCAAAGGTTAGCGCTCTTGATTCACACGGTTCAAATTCCCGTCTGGCCGTCTTGGTTTAGGTTTTCCACGGTTTCCCTAAATCGCTCCAGGCAAATATGGAGATGTGTCGTTAGGAATGGGCACGACCAATTTTCTTCCCCATTCTTTCGAAATCAGCGCTTATGCTCCATCTGTAACGACTGCGCTCTCAACACGATTTTAAACTTCCATCTTCCAAGATGACAACAGCTGTGTTCAGAAAGCCGCTCGCGTAGGTACGTGATCTGATGAACATTCAGGCATCCTCCCGAACCTCGGCTTGTCAACTATATCACCTGATCTTAATCCCGTAGACGTTGACATTTACTCTTTTGGACAGCGGATGAAATGCAGAAATTAGCATCCCTGCTCTTTGGTAGCTCTACGACATCTTGTCGTCAATGAGTGGCTTCAGCTGCATATAGCATACTTGAAGGAATTTGTAAACGCTCTTCATCTACATCTACATGGATACTCTGCAAATCACATTCAAGTGCCTGGCAGAGGGTTCACCACCTTCACGATTCTCTATTATTCCGATCTCGTATAGCGCGCGGAAAGAATGGACACCTATATCTTTCCGTGCGAGCTCTGATTTCCCTTATTTTATCTTGATGATCGTTCCTCCCTATGTAGGTAGGGGTCAACAAAATATTTTCGCATTCGGAGGATAAAGTTGGTGATTGGAATTTCGTGAGAAGATTCCGTCGGAACGAAAAATGCCTATCTTTTAATGTTTTCCAGCCCAAATCCTGTATCATTTCTGTGACACTCTCTCCTATATTTCGCGATAATACAAAACGTGTTGCCTTTCTTTGAACTTTTTCGATGTACTCCGTCAGTCCTATCTGATAAGGATCCCACACTGCGCTGCAGTATTCTAAAAGAGGACGGACAAGCGTAGTGTAGGCAGTCTCCTTAGTGGGTCTGTTACATTTTCTAAGTGTCCTGCCAATATAACGCAGTCTTTGGTTAGCCTTCCCCACAAAATTTTGAATGTGTTCCTTTCAATTTAAGTTTTTCGTAGTTGTAATACCTAGATATTTAGTTGAAATTACGGCTTTTAGAGTAGACTGATTTATCGCTTAACGAGTTCCTTTTAGCACTCATGTGGATGACCTCACACTTTTCGTTATTTAGGGTCAACTGCCACTTTTCGCACCATTCAGATATCTTTTCTAAATCGTTTTGCAGTTTGTTTTGATATTCTAATGACTTTATTAGTCGATAAACGACAGCGTCATCTGCAAACAACCGAAGACGGCTGCTCCAAATTCGCTTATATAGATAAGGAACGGTAGAGGTCCCATAACACTACATTGGGGAACGCCAGAAATCACTTCTATTTTGCTCGATGACTTTCCGTCAATTACTACGAACTGTGACCACTCTATAGGAAATCATAAACCCAGTCACATAACTCAGACGATATTCCACAAGCACGCAATTTCACTACGAGCCGCCTATGCAGTGCAGTGTCAAAAGCCTTCCCGATATCCAGAAACACGGAATCGATCTGAAATCCCTTGTCAATAGCACTCAACACTTCATGTGAATAAAGAGCTGTATTGAGGCCGTTATGGAGGTTGGAGGCAGTTTTTCACGGTTCTGGCGTGATGTCTCCTGGATTCACTAATTTTTCGCCTTGTGTGCTTATCGACATAACTGGCAATGAAATAGCTAATGCCCTTGAGAAGAAAGCCATTTACAATCTCAAGAAGGTCAACTAGTACCGTCAGGAAACTTCATACACAAAATAAAGCATCTCACCAGGAAGGGAATGAGAACCTTACAAGCTATAAGAAGAACAAACTACCCCAAGATAAGATCATGGTGTTGTGGACTTAGCTACTGGCGGTAAATCACAGGCAACACTGTCCATTCACAGTAATGTCACCGCCCGTCAAACGCCTGAATAACCATCTTTTGCAGCGTGGACCGCTGCTAGACTTGCTGGAAGGTCTGACAGGGATGTGGAGCCATGCCCGATACAGTGCCGTGGCGAGCTCGTTAGGTTTCTGGGTTGAGCATCCATGGCACAAAGAGCCCGATCGAGTCGGTCCCACAGATACTTGATTGGGCTTAAATGGGAGGAGTTCGGTGGCCAGAGGAATATGGTAAAGTCATCCCTGTGCTCTTCGAACCACGCACGTCCATTCCTTGCTGGGTGACGTGTCGCACTGTCATGCTGGCATATGCTATCCTGCTGAGACGCCCTGCTAAACCCACACGACAGGACAAGTAGTAGGAATTGTGGATGAGGGCCAGAACGGTAGGCTGTAAGTTACACTCCAAACATAACACTTTATTTAGTTGTCCAAACATTACAGCGCAACTTCTAAGCTTGACTATCGACTGAAAACGTCTTTAATTCTAAAATGGCTGAAGGCTCATGAATTAAATATAACTGCTATAATTTTTTTTCTTTTTAGAGGTAGAAGGTTCTAGGCTTTAACCCAAAATAGTATTTAAGCTCAAGCGATGTAAGACTTGACTAGTCAGACAGATTAAGTTTTTAAAAGCAGATGAAGGGCCATAAATTTAAAACAACAAAATTACTATAACTTTTGAACAGGCAGAAGGCCCAAGCTTTATGACCAATAAGAAACCTTACTTCAAAACGGCTGAAGATCATTGTTTAAAAAAAAAACTGCAACCAATTTTCCAAGGCAGAAGGCCAAAAGGTTTTTACTTTAAATAGCGTTTAAGCGCAAGTGATGTAAGACTTGATAAGTAAGAATCCAAAATTTTAAAGCGGCTGAAGGCCCATCATTTTAAGAACAGCACAATTACAATAAATTTTAACAGGCAGAAGGCCCACAGCTTATTTTGAAAGAATGTAATAATTGATACGTAACATCCTTAAAACTTAAAGTGGCTGAAGATCGACGCTTTTAAAAACAATACACTACAATGAATTTCCAACAGGCAGAAAGCACACAGCTTTATCTTCCAAAAAGTAATACTTGATAAGAAAGATTCTTAAAACTTAAAGTGGCTGAAGGCAAATGCTTTTAAAAAATGCCGCACGGGATTAGCCGAGCGGTCTGAGGCGCTGCAGTCATGGACTGTGCGGCTGGTCCCGGCTGAGGTTCGAGTCCTCCCTCGGGCATGGGTGTGTGTGTTTGTCCTTAGGATAATTTAGGTTAAGTAGTGTGTAAACTTAGGGACTGATGACCTTGGCAGTTAAGTCCCATAAGTTTTCACACACATTTGAACATTTTTTTAAAAAAACAATACAATAAATTTTCAACAGGCAGAAAGCTTTTGATTTTAAAAACACAATTACCAGCATACAAATTAAAACTATCGGCTATGAGCCATTAAAAACACACAATTAAAGGGATAATAAGAAAGGCAGTATAGGCAACGGCGTTCAGAAGTTTCCAGGGGGCTTGGTCTGCTCTTGAAATCTTAACGTTCGCTTAGGTGAGACAAGAAGTCGGCCCAACTATACTCGATCCGCCGGCAACACAACCAAGAGACAGTTAGGGACCCATCGACAAGACGACTTGCTAACCACCGACCAGTATCGAGGGTTCCAAAGCCAAAACGTTACAGACACCGCAGCCCACAACCAAATATACATTAAGCTGGCAAAAACTACACACCATGTTGGACAGCGACAACAGGTGCCTGAGTTTACGTCAGCGACCAGGGCAGGTAACCGGAACACTAACAGCCACAAGGCAGAAAATTCCGCTGGCGCACTTGAATTTCAAATCGACAAATATAGTTAATTCCACCACACGGCGGCTAAATCTTCACCAACTCGAACACTCGCTGTTGCTTCCAGGAATACCACCAACGGCGAACCACCAACCAACGGGACAACGTGAAAAGACGTGGTTTCGGTAATTAAATCACCACTCGACTTTCATGTCTTGGGTCGGTGAGCCACGAACCTCGCAGCACTCGGAACAGCCCCCACGCGCTCCGACACTGCCTAGAGACCACCAGCGGGCCCGGCCGACTGCGCTGCGCACAGACTTGGTTGCTGATCCGCTCCAACCGACCAACTGGTTGCACACCGCCAAGCCGGAACTATAAGCACCAGACCAAAGATGGTATACGGTGCAAATATCGATACACATCACTGCTGCCACACGTAGAAAGAGGAGGAACGACGGCACAACCGCAATAACCGCAGGAAACCAAACGCAGAGTAACAGCCGAGTTTTAAAGCAACGCGTAAGCTGGGTTCAGCACGACTCACCTCCCAAGGGAAAACAAACTATGTAGGGGTGTACATGGACCCCAAGTACAGATGCATACTTGTGTTGATACTTTGCGACTTTCAGAATGACAAGTTCACCCAGGGAATGCCACGAAAACATTCTCCAGAGCATAACGATCTCTCCTCCAGTCTGGACCCCTTTTCTTTCGTTCGTTTCACGCAATGTACACCAACAGGCACTTGTCCTATGCAGCATAAAACGTGATTTATCTGAAAATTCCCCCTGTCACAACTCAGTAGATGTACATTTGCGGTATTGTCCAGCCAGTTCCGGCCTCCATCGCCGATTACGACAGTCAGCATGGGTGAATGATTTAGGTGCCTGCAGCAGAGGCCCATAGGCAATAACATTCACTGAACGGTCGCTGATTAAGGCGCTCAGTCCGGAACCGCGCGACTGCTACGGTCGCAGGTTCGAATCCTGCCTCGGGCATGGATGTGTGTGATGTCCTTAGGTTAGTTAGGTTTAAGTAGTTCTAAGTTCTAGGGGACTGATGACCACAGAAGTTAAGTCCCATAGTACTCAGAGCCATTTGAACCATTTTATGATGGTCGCTGAGGAGACACCGTTGATAGTCTCTTGGCTCATCTGGGCGGTCAGTTGCTCAACACTTGCAGTTCTGTTAGCCCGTACACATCTCCGCAGCCGTCGTTCACCCCTGTCATCTGTGGTCAGTGGTACACCACAGTTGCCTTGGTGCCGGTTGTGGACAGTGCCGTTTTGTATGCGCAGTATACTGTAGTCATGGCGGCTCGCGAATTACTTACAAATTTGGCTATTTTGGATCTGCCTTCACTTTTGGCTCAAAAGCCAACTATCACGTCTTTTCGTACCTCAGAGAAATCGCTTCTTTTCCGCGTTACAACGACTGCACAATGTGTCCGCATCCACTCGATATGCTTTATATACTGTCCACTGCTAGTGCTGCCACCTGCCGTCTCTGAGTGGTTATTGCACACTGACTTCGAATATATGCAGTGGTCACATTAATGTGACTGGATTGTGTATATCATCCATGATGTTTAATTATGGTCGTTTCAAACAAAACTTACATCTCGTCAACATCATACGACCTCCTGTGTACAACTGCAGTGAAATAACTTTTTTTCCTGTGTCTGCAGGAAGTGCACAGCAACGGCCTTACAAAATAACATAAACTGTCTGAAAGATAATTTATCGCCCTCAGTCCATGTACTATCGCATCCGCCTCCCCTCCCCCACGCGGATCCTGTATGACCCCATTCCGCTCCCACACCTCCTCTTTTTCCTTGAATGGATACAGATCCTCTTCACCTCCCATAAACTTCATCCCCCTCACCCACTTGTCTCTCCCATCCACTCCCACCCCCGTCCACTGCTGCACCTGTATTCCTACGTCCCACCTGCTCTCCATCTCTCCACTCTCCATACCCTCGCCCAAGGTGGCTTCTGCCAACTCACCCTCCCTGATGATGCCCTCATTCCCTCCATCTATCCTCCTACCAACTTTGATCCTCCCCTTCCACCCCCTGTGTTTTTTCCCAAGGGCACCCTCTCTCCCTTCTCTCCCTCCTCCCTTCCTCCCTCCCTCCTCTCCCCCAGGCTTCCCCTACCCCCTACCTTCCTTCCTTCCCCTCCCATCTCCTCTGCCACTGGCATCTACGACCTCCCCTCTCCCTCTTCCCCCACCTTTTCCCCTTTGGCAGGTGCCTGGACTCCTACACGTACAGTGAACATTCACAGGCCAGAGATCGCCACCGAGTTTTTTTTGTGCAATTGTGTTAGTGCTCTAGTGTTTCACCACCCACGCTCCATCGCTCACGTGTACCATTTCAGTCATCTGTGTTC
Source organism: Schistocerca piceifrons (assembly GCF_021461385.2). Lineage (NCBI taxonomy): Eukaryota > Metazoa > Arthropoda > Insecta > Orthoptera > Acrididae > Schistocerca > Schistocerca piceifrons. Next base: position 97,394,544 of record NC_060141.1, read on the forward strand.
GTGTACCAGTGTTGAACGTTTTTTATTTTACTACACCTGTGAATGGCTCCATGTTTTTTACCTAGTGTGTCTACTGTTTTTTGTTCATCATTTTGTTTTGTTTTTCTATGTCTTCCTATATTGTACTATCTGTGGCCGAAGAGCGGCGTAGTATTGCCGCTGCCAGCCTACCTTGTATAAGGTGTTAAAATAACAATAAAGAAAAAAAGTACTGTTAGCATCATAACACATTTTAATGTACAGAGCATCATATTACCTTCTTAGTCGGCACCATCTTTCTGAAACATAAGGCAAAAATTTAATGTTGGAATCTTATTGTGACTATGCTTCACTTGTACACTAATCATTAAGCTTCTGCAATTATGTACTGATGATTATCATCATTGTATATTATGCATACCATAAGCGAATGAAATAGTAATAAAAAGCAAGTCCGGCAACGTGATCAGAGTGGAACCACTTCACTATTTGCGAAATAATTTTAAAGAAAGTTTTCCCTCTTAGATTAGGAGTAATGTTAGCAGTATGACAATACACGTCTTGCTGATTACGTAATTTGTGCACCATTTGTTGCAGGCCCGTCACTCCGGGTGGACCCAAGTAAGTCATCACCATGAAGCGCTGTGCCTTCAACATCGCTGCATCCACACCTTCACACCTTCTTGCAACTATCACAAATATGTGCATATGCATGTGTACTCAGCGGGAATTAAACCACTGCGAGAGCTGCGTTACAAGCTTGCTGTTTCAACCAGAATTAGAAATCATTTACCTTACATATACTTAACTTCCGCAATTTTTGCTATGCCTCTGATTGCTTATTTTGTTAACTAGATTACCAGATACTTAATTTCCTTTTTATATTTCCATTCATTAACGCCATATTCATATGCAAACTGTAACACAATTCTGTTCTTAGATTTAAGACATTCGTTACACAAAAATGTGATGTAAAGATTGTAACTCACGTAAATTCTTTCTCTGGTAGGCAACTCCAATCAACTAGAAGTACTAAATACAATTTCACAATGCGCCAGTCTTCAACGAAGAAGCTCATAAACGTTTGTTTACAATCTGAAACCAACTGCAGCTGTAATGTTGTTGTCACCTTGCCATAGCACGTAAATAGTGTTAAGGATGGGCCTTAAACGTTTCCTCCGTCACACTGTCACGTAAATTCATGCAAACAATAGTAAGCGTCACAACTTACCATTGTTTATTTGCTTCAATAATTATCACATTCACCTGCTCAACAACAATTTTGAAGCGCATTTGCGTTCAGGAACATATTCAGGATCTTTATCTGAGCCTCAGTTATCCACATCATCCTCGGATTTGCACAAATCGTCTCCGAAAAGTGTTTTCCTGGCAGGAATACCGCACACGTTACTACTACTGGCAGCATGGTTTTTGGCGCATACCGCTGTTTACATGCACTCATCCTGCCAAAGCTGCCGTTAGTGAGAATTAAAATTAGAGACAGAGCTGCCATTTCTCAGTTTTTGAAGGAACTATCAACTAATATGAATAAATAACACACACATTAATGTGACACAATAATTCTGTTTCTCTTCGACGGTACTTTACTATTGTTTACAGCTGAGACCTTCATCTTATCTATTTGGCTATTATAGATCCTTTGGAGAGCCAATCCTGACGAAACTCTACCACTTGGTCAGCGAGATGTATGAGACAGGTGAAATAGCCTCAGACTTCAAGAAGAATAAATAATTCCAATCCCAAAGAAAGCGGGCGTTGACAGATGTGAAAATTACCGAACTATCAGTTTAATGAGTCAGAGCTGCAAAATACTAACGCGAATTCTTTACCGACGAATGGAGAAATTGGTAGGAGCCGACCTTGGGGAAGATCAGATTGGATTCCGTAGAAATATTGGAACGCGTGAGGCAATATTGACTTTACGACTTATCTTAGAAGAAAGATTAAGGAAAGGCAAACCTATGTTTCTAGCATTTGTAGACTTAGAGAAAGCTTTTGACAATGTTGACTGGAATACTCTCTTTCAACTTCTGAAGGTGGTAGGGGTAAAATAGAGGGAGCGAAAGACTATTTACAACTTGTACAGAAACCAGAGGGCAGTTACAAGAGTCGAGGGGCATGAAAGGGAAGCAGGGGTTGGGAAGGGAGTGAGACAGGGTTGTAGCCTATCCCCGATGTTATTCAATCTGTATATAGAGCAAGCAGTAAAGGAAACAAAAGAAAAATTCGGAGTAGGTATTAAAATCCATGGAGAAGAAATAAAAACTTTGAGGTTCGCCGATGACATTGTAATTCTGTCAGAGACAGCAAAGAACTTGGAAGAGCAGTTGAACGGAATGGACACTGTCTTCAGAGGAGGATATAAGATGAACATCAACGAAAGCAAAACGAAGATAATGGAATGTAGTCGAATTAAGTCGGGTGATGCTGAGGGAATTAGATTAGGAAATGAGTAACTTAGGAGTTTTGCTGTTTGGGGAGCAAAATAACTGATGATGGTCGAAGTAGAGAGGATATAAAATGTAGACTAGCTATGGCAAGGAAAGCGTTTCTGAAGAAGAGAAATTTGTTAACATCGAGTATAGATTTAAGTGTCAGGAAGTCGTTTCTGAAAGTATTTGTATGGAGTGTAGCCATGTATGGAAGTGAAACATGGACGATAAATAGTTTGGGCAAGAAGAGAATAGAAGCTTTAGAAATGTGGTGCTACAGAAGAATGCTGAAGATTAGATGGGTAGATCACATAACTAATGAGGAGATATTGAATAGAATTAGGGAGAAGAGGAGTTTGTGGCACAACTTGACAAGAAGAAGGGACCGGTTGGTAGGACATGTTCTGAGGCATCAAGGGATCACCAATATAGTATTGGAGGGCAGCGTGGAGGGTAAAAATCGCAGAGGGAGACCAAGATGGTTGGTTGGTTGTTTCGGGGAAGGAGACCAGACAGCGAGGTCATCGGTCTCATCGGATTAGGGAAGGACGGGGAAGGAAGTCGGCCGTGCCCTTTGAAAGGAACCATACCGGCATTTGCCTGGAGCGATTTAGGGAAATCACGGAAAACCTAAATCGGGATGGCCGGACGCGGGATTGAACCGTCGTCCTCCCGAATGCGAATCCAGTGTCTAACCACTGCGCCACCTCGCTCGGTGGAGACCAAGAGATGAATACACTAAACAGATTCAGAAAGATGTAGGTCGCAGTAGGTACAGGGAGATGAAGAAGCTTGCACAGGATAGAATAACATGGAGAGCTGCGGCAAACCAGTCTCTGGACTGAAGACCACAACAACAACAATAGTGATAAACAGTTCAGGTATCTGTGTCTTTCGCACACCGTCTCTAGAAACTTTCTGTTGCTCTTACAATGGCTGCCGGACACTACTTTAGAATATAGCTGTATGTTTACTTGTGTGACTAGTATCATCATTATTATTAAGAATGACTAACCACTAGTGCTCTTAACGTAATGCGACAACCTTTTGACTCTAACAGGGGGTATGGTGCGATTTGTACAAGTGGTTAGTAGTCTGTCGTATATGGACCAGCGTTATTACTATAAAACATAAACAACACTATTAACTCGATACACTGCGTGTTTTTCAGGCTTCCGCCTCCCCGCCAGCAGAGGGACGTGCCGCCACCAGGGGGGCGTGAGCCCGCCTCCACCCCTAGGCCCGCCACCATCCGCCCCCGGTAAGCCGATCACACATTTATCTCTCTTACTTGGCTGCCTGTTGCCTCGTATTCGGCAACAGATACATCTTTCCCATGTCATAACTCCACTGTCGCTAGTTTAAAGCAGCAAGCGAAAAAAAAAAAGGAAAAAAGAAAACCGCAAATACTCACTTCATATATGCCTTACTCATTTTAGTAGTACCTGTTTAGAGCCGTAACACTTTAGTTATCAATGCTCACATCCTGCCGAGCCAATATCAACGCATCCCACCGACCCAACACCAACATTTTCTGTTGCCAATTATGCACAGTTTTCGTATTTTGGTATTGCGACTCGACGGGCGATTCTGGCCCTAGCGGGCTGAACTTAGTTGATATTTTAGACACCCATTGGGCGGCAGCTACGTAGCGTAAATTGTAGCCGCAGAGTGTTGTTAGCCAATCGGATTGCCCGAGCTGTACAATAGTAGCAACGTAAGTGCGAAAGTGCTTGTCTGTCTGCCCATCGGCATTACGATACGAGAAGCTCTCAGATAAAGGAAAAACTATAAAGCAGCCAGGTATTTTTTCTTTCAAGAAGATGATTTAAAAGTAGGTATTACGCAGGTTCATAACAAGATCAGAGCTGGAACTTTTTAACGGTTATTTAAAGTCGCCATTCGTCTTCGAAAATATTAAAAAGACTCCACACACCAGGTCTTGCCCAACACCCCCCTACAAACTACCGTACGGTCTCTCTTGAAAGTGGACTAGCTATCGCATCATTGTCCACTAAGAACAATGTTACTTTTCAATTGTCCATACTATCTCCATAGTTTCATACTAATATTATAAATGCGAAAGTAACTCTGTCTGTTACGCTTTCACGACTGACCGCTTAATCGATTTTGATAAAATACGGTATGGAGATAGCTTGAATGCTGAGGAAGAGAATAGGCTACTTTAAAGAGTGTTCTTCAATATATTTATTAATTTGAAGAATATAAAATATTTATTGAATTTGAAGAATGTAACTTGAAATACGGAACAATGATTCAAACGTTTTTTATTCCAGTCTTTGATCACAATATCAATTCTTTAGACGATGACCGGTTTCAGTCGGTAATGACTATCCTCATATCTCTTTTACACCATGTCCTACAATGAGGATGGTCATTACGGACTGAAACCGGTCATCGTCTAAAGAATTGATATTGTGATCAAAGACTGGAATAAAAAACATTTGACAGTATTGGATCACTGTTTGTACACGCGACTATGTCGCAGTTGGTGGAACAATAATTACTTAAATATGGAACAATAATTTCCCTTTGGAAAAGGAGTTTGCTCTTTGATTGTTGTGAAAATATTTTAGTTTGATGTGTTCTACGTAATATGATTCGACGTAATGAATATGTTTATACAATCCTCTGCTAGTTTAATCTAAACTTCCATGCTAATATTAGTCAAAAATCCGTCACATTTTATCCTCTGAGCGTCATGCGTCTTTATAATTTCTTTGTCGTCGTCAAATTTGCGCGAACAGCTCGCGGCCTAGCACTTAGCGTTGCTATTTCAGATTACACATTCTCGGGTTGAATTCCCACTTGGGTCGTTTTTTTCTGCTCGCGTCTGGATGTGTTCGTTGTTTTCATCATCGTGCATCGAAGTCAAGTAAAAGGACTTGCACCAAGCTCCCGAACATCCCAGCCGGGATGTCCGGTTCATTCAGCGTTCCGGCGGTGACAACGGTTATGAACGTACAAGCATTTCACATGTCCCATAGCTTGCCTCGCATTTAGCATTAACCTGCGATCTTGCAGTGTTACTTAAATATGTTACCTGGACAAATGTATTCGTAAAATTTCATTACTCTACATTACTTTTATCCAGTTTAATTGAAGACATTGAAATATCTCGAAATCTACACATCATATAAAAAAAGCTACAGTTACAAAATTCCGGTTTGTTTGCCTCGGAAGTGGATATCCAACGATACCGCACTCGACCTGCCGTTTTACCCCACGCATAGGTAGCGGCGTGGGGGGGCAGCTTTGAAATCTTGAATGGGAAGCCCCATATTTTATTGCAGACTACGATTTTACGGGTAAAGCTATTTAAAAGATAAGATCTACCAGTAAGTGCCAACACGACGTTATGACACAGTCGACCGCATCAGAAACGCCTTTGCTAACGTTCTCGCAGATATGCTTCTGCCCTGCGTACTGTCTTTTGAGAAGCGGATCACTAAATGTACTTAAGTTGGTGGTATTACGTTGGGGTACCTACTCTAACCGGGAAAGCAGAGTAGCTTTCGCCTTGAGCCTTGGCCACTGTGGCTCATCAAGTAGTCATCTGTTCGATATTTTGGAGGAATACAACGTTGCGAATGGGATTTCCAATTAGAAGTTATGAATTACTGGCATGTCCTACCCTCGCAGCGTGGAAGTATGGTCCCAGGTACCATTGGATATCCAAGGGCCATTGAGTAGCAAGTGGTAAGTTAGCATTGTTTACCTATTTGTATTCCTCCTATTACAGCGCCGTCTGTGGCGAAACGAAGAAAATGCTTCAGACAAAACGTATGTAGATTTTGCCGTCAAGTCGTAATCTGAAAAAAATAATATTAAAAAAAATTGGGGTTCCCATTGAAGATTTCAAAGTTTTCCCTCTCCCCCGCTACTCACGCTCGAGATCGGGTGACGGGTCGAGTCAAGTATTGTTGGATGTCCTCTTGCGGGACAAACGAATTGGAATTATAACGTTTTTTGATCTGATGCGTAGTTTTCGAGATATTTCAATGTCTTAAGTTAAAATGAACATTCTGTGTTATGTATAATTTAACTAACGTACTATATGTTTGGTGTTGTGTGTTGATCTAATAACCGAATGACAATGAAATTATTAATGTTATTGTTACGTTTGCAGGCCACCCGTCCAGAGACCTGGGCCATAAGTAGAAACAGCATCAGATCAGGAACGTAACACGTCTTCAAGTACTTATGCTACTATTAGAACCAATCTGTGTAACAGTTCAGCTTGTCAGCACATAATCTACCAAATGGTAAAATAAAAGCAGTGTGTTGGAAGATGCGTTATTTAGTGATATTAATAAAGACCTGCCTGCAATAAAAAATTATCTCCAAACATTTTTTTGTCGTTTCATTTGTCTCATGTTCTACATATTACTTTAAAACGTATTTTCGCTTGGCATTTAAGGCGATTTTAGTATAGGTTACACGACACTATGAAACATCACTGTAATTTTTCTGACAATTCCGTGACCTGTCCACTCATGAGATTTGTACTGTACTAAATTGCTATTGTTCCACTTCCACTAGGTCCCTTCACACTCAAGTTCTCTGGTATAGAGTGAGCGGAGCCGGACTAATCGTCTACAGAAGGATGCCAGCTATTGCCCTCAGTTCTTCTGCTCTCTCTGGATGGACAGGCCATTGTCCACCTGCAGAGGTATTGGGATCACTTCTAATTTTTACTGACTGCTACACTAACCTATCCCTGTCTGATGCAGCACTTCCCTCTCATTGCACGAGTTATATGGTGCAGAAAGTAAATTTTGAAAGAGAGCATTAAAACGCTGTCGAAGAACCAGCAAGAAGCAAAAGAAGAAATGCCAGTACTCCATATCTAAACATGTTATTCTAACCTTGAATCGTGGTCTAACCCACTGTCATCCAGTGAGTGGGTACCTTCAGGTTAGCAGTGTAGGAGTTCAACCAAAATTTACGCAATATTAGTGTCGTAGTTATTAGCAATTCAAATCCGACGGTATTTTCGTACACAATAAAGCATCACGAGAACAGCTGCTACGACGGGAAAAAATTGTGAACAACATCATACCATTCCTTGCCCCTGTTTGCTCAATTAGCAACTTCTTATTGCATTCATTGTTTCAACGATGTTGATTTCAGGCCGACTGGAGGGCGGTTTTTCGAACTTTTCTTGACTGGAAACAGGATAAGATGCGGAAAAGTCAGCACAGAGACTGTGGAAGGAAGAGAATCGCTGTTTCAGAACCGAGTAATGCTGCTACTACAAACGTGCTCTATGATTCACACCGAACATCTACAAAACTGGAAACTATCTCACTCCGATATGTGTTGTACGCTACGTCTAGTTCTTCATACATATATCTATATTTACACTCATCGAAAACACTGTGATGAGCAAGATAGAAGGTACCTTCCATTGTATTACGTATTAAAGTTTCCTCTCATTCCATTCACGTATGATTCCTTAAAGCCCTCTGTACCTGTTGCTACATCCCAAGAGTTTCTCACCTGGAGTGGCGTGGTAACGCTGCGTCAGCCACCATGGACTTAGTATCACGCAGCTTCTCTTTGTTTCCGAGGACAAAAAGAACTTGGTCATTAGAGGGAGTTCCTGACTGGCCTCACACAAGGGACAAAACCAGCAGAAGAAACCATGGAGGTGGAGCATCGATCACTGAAACATTCTACTCATGCAAGCAAAGTCACCACTCTAAGAGACAGGCTTCAAGCTCCACCAGCAGTGCAGCACAACAAAAAGCGTCGCAGAGGGGAGTTAGAACCCATCTGCAGCACTCAGCAGACGATGGCTTCCTGAAGCCCTGATGTAAGCACTCCGCCAAGGTATTTGTGATCGCCAAAGCCACTAAGGTCAACACCAACAACCGATTCTCCAACCTCACTGATAATGTAGGGGAAGCAAAGGAAGACCAACAGAGCAAGTCGCCACAGGACCAACTGATAGTCATTCAGTGGCCTAGTACCTTTAACTTCCACGAGAAGATTACGGCAGCAGTGAAAAGTAACTTCACCACTCGTATCTCAGTGCTGTATCAGTATTGATTTGCCAGTTACTATACTCATGACTACCATGAGATCAAGACTCTCATAACCAAGCAGGGCATCCACTGCTTCACCCATTCTTTGGAGCCAATGAACATTCAGATGGCAGTCTTCTGCAAACTTATGTTCAACATTGATCCTGGCCACCACAAGGAACTTCTCAAAGAGATGGGCTTTGGTGTACTCACCATGAAGCATATGGTGTACTCACCATGTTGCATACAAAGTCACCCAAGGTTAACTCTGACACACCACTCTCTTCCTCACTGTTCTTGTGGACAATGTAGAGCTACAGGAAGATTTTCCAGGTGAAGCAAGTGGCGGAGCTGCTTAAGACATGGGGACTAGTAGAATGCTTCATGTGCCAAGGTATCGATTACATCTCGCGCTTCTGCATGATCCTGCATACTGTGTGAAGTGTGCTGGTAACCACCACAACAAAGTGTGTCCACTCTGGAAGGTGCAACCATCACAGTGCCACAACAGCTCCAAAAAGCATATGGCAAACTGCAGTGGCTGCATTGCTTTCAAGTGTGCAACCGCATGTCAGTGCAGATGAACCATACCACCTGCATTATCCAAACCATAGCAGCCAGGGAGAAGCTACGATACTGCTGGAACGGGGTCAAGACCAGCTCAGCAGAAGCCTGCCACCCAAGCAGACACACCAGGGCATGGAGCACAGACGGAGTGTTCTGTACGTACCATGGCAGGTGTGCATGGTAGCAGACTGGAGACAGAGCACCCAGCACCAGACAGGGCTGGAGGTAGGAAAGGAAGTTAGAGAGAATGCCCAGTTCGAGTTCCAGGCCTAACAACTTTCCAAACTAGTCCAGCTAACAAAGAGCATTCCAAGATCACATCAGTCATCTGCACCACTTGACACAAAAGAACTGAAGTTGATATCACGTGAGGTTCAAGCTGCCCATCAAGCAGCATAATACAACAGTGCTGTGATTTAACTGATTGCTTATGGAATGCAAATAACATCAGGACCGAGGATGGCGAGTTTCAACTATTTCTGTGGGATGAGGCAGTGGATGTATGCATCACCAAAATTCACCTCAAGTCTTGCGTGAACATGCAGGTGGCAAACTACTTCTGCTACTGGACAGACTGTAAGATGGTGGGCGGTGGCATGGCAGTGTATGTGGAGACATCACAGAGCCATCAACACTTGCAAAATTCTGGAGACAGTTGTGATGGAAGTTACTGGCAGCACAGTCAGTACAGAGGTGAGCCAGATAAAGTTTTTGATGGTATATTAACCACCACAATGCCTTCTGTAAGCAAACGACCTCGATGTACTGCTGTCAATTTGTGACAACCTCTTCATCGGCAGCAACTTCAACATCAGATACCCGGACTGAAACTTCCACATCACCAATGCCAGTTTACACTGCCTGCTCTCAGTGGCCAACAACTATGATGCACTGCTGGTGTGGCCTTTTGATCCCACAATCTACCCAACTTGCAGCCTCTCTGATGTCCTTGAGATCGGAATCATCAAGGGGGACACCACAATGCTGTCACAACCACCTCCTGAGCACTGTCATCAGATCAACTGCCAGTGGTCATTGACAAGGAAACAGACAGGGCTTCGCCATTGGAGACCCACTGACAGCTGAAAGATGTTGACTAGGAGCAATTTAGATTACACATGCTGAGACCATCGCCACCATGCCAGGCATAGAGGGTGCAGTATCTGCACTTGCTGTATTCACACATCAGACCCTGGATGCAGCTGATGTAGCCATTGAACATCAACCACAGAAGCCAAATAACAACTCCCAACAACTTCTGCCAGACATTCTACTGACGTTAACCAAGAAGACTTGGATCCTTCATAAGTGGCAGATGAAGAGAAACCCCACCACCAAAAGGTTACTGAATCAGGTCCATTGTAACACCTTGGTGGCAGTCAGAAACCACCGGAATTGAGATTGGGCTGGCAAGATTGCCATGCTCAAGGCCGATGGCGACAGTACCTGGAGGATGACGAAGCAGTTCCTGAGGCGGAGCCAGTGCACTCTTCCAGTTCAAGTGGGGTGTGACGTCATCTTAGAGCCAAACACCAATGCCCACATCGTAGGTGACACATTTTCGGCAAACTATACGTACACTGACTGGTGTTCTGACGAACAATGATGACACCGAAGAAATCGAGGTGGAGGTGTAACAGCAGCTCAATCATCTGCATCCCATGAAAACAGGAGGGTTAAAATGGTTCAAATGGCTCTGAGTACTATGGGACTTAACACCAGAGGTCATCAGTCCCCTAGAACGTAGAACTACTTAAACCTAACTAACCTAAGAACATACACACACATCCATGCCCGAGGCAGGATTCGAACCTGCAACCGTGGTGGTCGCACGGTTCCAGACTGAAGCGCCTAGAACCGCTCGGCCACACCGACCGGCAAAACAGGAAGGTGTGACCCTGTGGACAACATGTGCTGAAGCAACTGCCACCAGACACAGTGTACATTCTGATGTCGATCTTCAACGGTATCCTCAGAACCTGCCACTATCCTTTTGTATGGAAAGATACATAAGTGGTAGCCACTCCAAAGGCAGGCAAGGACACTAGGCTGGAGCAGAGCTACAAGCCCATCAGCTTGCTGTCCATCCTCTCCAAGGCATTCTAGAAGCTCTACAATAAGAAGCTGAAGCGTCAAATCAGCAAGGAAGATCTACTTCCTGAAAAACAGTTTGCTTCTGCAGGGGACACTCTACACAGCATCAACTCCTGCAGCTGGTGGGGCACATTGATAGGGCTGACGAGTGTCACTTGCGCCTAGGGATGATGCGCATAGACATTTCCAGAGCCTTCAACTGCTGTGGCATGGAGCTTCCTGTATAAGATAGTTGTGCAGGGGGTACCTGAGTTGCATGCCTGCCTGCTGTAATCGTACCAAGAGGGACATGTATTTCAAGTACATGCTGCTGGTAGCACCTCAAGAGCATGGCACATCAGGGTAGGACTGCTGCAGGGATCTGTGCTCAGACCCCTCATGTACTCACTGAGCATTTGGGACAGATCCTGAATGTACAGAGCATCAGTGTGCACAGGATGCACAGATGCCTGCAATGAGCTTGGAGCTTGGACTACCAAAGGGCAGCTTAACGCAATCGAAATCTAGGTAGTGATCATCACCAGGAAAAAGGCCCAGCTGATCTAAGCCAGTACACATCATTGTAGGCTCCATCCTGAGGTTGCGCCCTGAAAAATTCGTCGGCATTATGCTGGGCTGAAGCATGATGTGGAAGATGCACATACAAGAGGTGAGGGCTAAACCACTGGGAATGCTTTCTGCTGTAACCCACAACAATGTTGCCCTCACGCTGCATCATCATACTATTTGTAGCAATTATCAGGTTGGGGGTTGAGCATATTGCCATGCTGGTTGGAAACGCAGTGGATACATAAGTGAATATGCTGCAAACGATGCAGAAAAAGGGCCTTATGTTGGCGCTGCACATTCCAAGGGCATTCACACAAGGCTGGCGCCGGTGACGACACCTACAACGTGCTGACAGGAGGAAATTTTCCAACCGATTTCTCATACACAGAGAGCAGTTGACCAGCGTTGCTGGTGAAATGTTGTTGTGATGCCTCGTGTAAGGAGGAAAAATGCGTACCATCATGTTTCCGACTTTGATAAAGGTCGGATTGTAGCCTATTGCGATTGCGGTTTATTGTATAGCAACATTGCTGCTCGCGTTGGTCGAGATCCAATGATTGTTAGCAGAAAATGGAATCGGTGGGTTCAGGAGGTCAATACGGAATGCCGTGCTGGATCCCAACGGCCTCGTACCACTAGCAGTCGAGATGACAGGCATCTTATCCGCATGGATGTAACGGATCGTGCATGGTCGCATCCGTGTTTGGCGACATCACGGTGAACGCACATTGGAAGCGTGTATTCGCCATTGCCATACTGGCGTATCACCCGGTGTGATGGTATGGGGTGCCATTGGTTGCACATCTCAGTCACCTCTTGTTCGCATTGACGGCACTTTGAACAGTGGATGTTACATTTCAGATGTGTTACGACCCGTGGCTCTACCCTGCATTTGATCCCTGTGAAATGCTACATTTCAGCAGGATAATGCACGACCGCATGTTGCAGGTCATGTACAGGCCTTTCTGGAAACAGAAAATGTTCGACTGCTGCCCTGGCCAGCACATTCTCCAGATCTCTCACCATGAAAACGTCTGGTCAGTGGTGGCCGAGCAACTGGCTCGTCACAATATGCCAGTCACTAGTCTTGATGAACTGTGATATCGTGTTGAAGCTGCATGGGCAGCTGTGCCTGTACACGCCATCCAAGCTCTGGCGTATCAAGGCCGTTATTACGGCCAGAGGTGGTTGTCCTGGGTACTGATTTCTCAGGACCTATGCACCCAAATTGCATGAAAATGTAATCACATGTCAGTTCCAGTATAATTGTCCAATGAATACCCATTAATCATCTGCATTTCTTCATGGTGTAGCAATTTTAATGGCCAGTAGTGTAACATGTGACAACGAGAGGAGGAAGTCAACACCGAAATGTCACATAATTCCAACAACACAGTACAGAAATAGGAACAGCAAACACTACTTGACCTGCAGTTTGGCAAGGTAGGGAGCCTCACAAAAGTCATGAGCGTGTGCCCTCCAGGAAGCATATGTGGACTGGATGAAGTGTTGTCAGCAGTATTTAGATGCAGAAGGAATGTGCTTTGAAGATTTTTAAGGTTTCGTACGATAAAAAGAAATAAAGCTCTATAAAAAAAATATTCTTGAAGCATTTGGGACAGATCCTGCATACTCCTCTTGTGCATTTTACAGGTAATTATCATTAGCCGGGTAATGGAAAGTCAGTCTTGGCGATAGTGGAGCAGCAGCACTATAGCTAGACTTAGTCAGGCGCCACCAGAAGCCACAGCGGGATCACATGGTATCACCGACAGCACCGTGGATCCAGGCACGCGGCCACAGCTCAGTCTACTGTAGAGTCAGCGCACAAATTGGTCCCAGACAGTTGTAGAGACAGCTACAATTTTCCTCTGCAGCCATTAGCACTTCTCAGTTGAAAACTGACAACAGTGTAGCGAGCTGTCAGATATCTACTCACGCCATCCCACTGCACGCACACAATTGTATCGTGCCTAGTTGCTATTCTGTTTTCAACCCTGCTTTGGACTAGGACATTATGGCTTATGTTCTTGGCGTTTGTTCAGTACTCTGCTCACGATAACTTTGGCTTTGTTTACAGGCCCTGCATTTTCATCATATTCAGACTCTTTAGTGACTATGAGTTCTTACCCCCTTGCGTCAACGGCGTTGTGTTCATGTTTAGTTCCTGTATTATGGACCCCAAGTTTATTGAACTATGGCAGCAACAGGTGTCACTGTAACAGAACAGAATACAGCTCACTTGCAGAAGCACAAAGAACAGCAAATCCCTCTCCTGCAGTTGGTGTCTCAGCAGCAACAACCACATGAGGCGGTGGCCATCACCATGCCCCCACTACCGTTCACTGCATTCAACGAGTTGGCAGTGGAGAGCTAGGAAATCTAACTTCATCCTTTCAAACTCCATTGTTTCACTTGTAACATCTATGATAGGAAGCAAAATGCTTTTCTTTTGTCTTCTGGCAGTCGTTTACATGAAGTCATGCAGAAATTGAAGCCACTCTCAAATTCAAGTGAATTGTCTTTCAGTGGCCTCTGTGCACTGTTAATCGAATACTGCAGTCAGCAGATACAAATAGTTGCTACTCAGCTCCACTTTAATCAGTATCAAAAATAACATGGAACATTGTACTCAGTATAGGCTGACAAGCTGCAGGATCTCACACGCAAGTGCAGTCTTACGTGCCAGAACTGTAAAGTTTTGTATGCGTAATCTTTGATTCAATTGAAATGTATGCCGACAGCCAAGGACAAAATATAGCCACTGAATTTCGGCGTACAAGTAGTCATAATTTTAGTTTTAACTGTACAATAAAACCAGGAGCAAAATTCAGTGCTGCTACATCAATGAGTCAAGAAAAAAATTTCCTCATTGAGCAAAAAGGACTTTTCCATCTTCCTGGTGGGATCAAATGATATAGCTAGGAACGAGAAAAACGATCTCTTAATCTCGCTAAAAAGAAAACTGTATGAGCTGAGAGGAACAAATGTTTTTGTTTTTTCAGTGCCACACCGTTACGACTTGATAGAATGGTCCTGTGTAAATAAAGAAATTGAAACTGCAAATAAAGAGATGCAAAATATTTGCAAGCGGTTTGAAAATGTAACATTTGTGAACATCAGTAATTTAGGGAAAAGATTTCACACAACACATGGTTCCCATCTAAATGTACTTGGAAAAAACATAATAGTAACAAAAATTTTAGAACTTGTAAATAAAATCTCAAATGTGCAGTGTGATGATAGAAAAGTCATACCTCTCATGGACAGGAAGTGTGTGTTACCTGTAGACTCCAATGTGAAATCTGCTGTCAGTGAAGCTACACCTCTCCAAGATAAATGTGAAATTTTATTAATGCAAGTGAACACTACAAATGTTAATAATTCACAGAAAGGCACAGCAGTTATGGAACAACAAACACCAGAAATAAGTGAAACAGCAGCAGCACCATCATTATCAGCAGAAGCAGCAACAGCAGCAGAACCAACAACAACTGGAGCAGCAACACAGCAATGCTTAAGGAGGAGCCAAAGGAAAAATACGTCTGTGTCATTCAGTGATAATTTTTTATGGTTTCAAGCCAAGAAGAAAATAAAAATGTGAAAAACCAGCCTGCTAACTCACAGATAAGTCACAACAACATCCTATTTTTAAACATTCAGGGTCTTGAAAACATAGTTGAAATTCTGGAGGAGTCATTGCCACAGAATAAGTATTCTTTCTTACGTCTATCAGAACATTGGCTTAAACCAGAACAAATACAATACTATGCACCAGAAGGTTATAAACATGGAAACAGTTTTTGCAGATCTCAGTACCGTAATGGTGGTACTGTTATCTATGTTTCAAATGAAATAGAGTGTAGACCACTAGATCTTAGTTGGGCATGTGCAGAGAAACACTTTGAAATTACCGGGACCATATGTGATATAATGAAACTTATCATAGTATGTATCTACCATTCCCCTGACTCAGATGATAAAACTTTTTTTAGATAATTTAGACAGTGTACTCTGCTACATAACGAAATGGAAACAGTATGTAACTGTAATTGGGGAAGACTTTAATTCAAGCTTTGATGTAACATGTAACAGACCCAGTGTAAATAAGTTACTGAATACGCTAAGGCAGCACAACTTTCATCATGTAAATTCAGAACCAACAAGGCTACAAGCATGCTTGGATAATGCTTTTGTCAACTGTGCTCGTGATATGTACTCCACCAAGGTAAAGGAATTTGTTTTGTCAGACCACTCCATGTTAACAGTAGAGTTAAGACATTTTATAAAAGGGGATGAGAACAAGGCTGCACAAAAGTTAACAAAATCTAATACCTTAATATTAATAATCTCATAAAACTAACACACCAGCTGAGCATAACAAACTGGTACAAATTATCTCAAAACTGTGATTCCAGTGCCCAAACAGTTTATGAAACATTCCACAATTACTTAACAGGTATTTTAAAAGCCCATCTTGTTCAAAAAAATACCATAAAACAAGAAAGGGTAAATTTTGGTACACCAAAGAACTGGAGCATCTAAAAAATAAGCTACTGCTGTTGAAGCTCCTTGCCAAAGTAAACAATTCTAATGAAATTAAGGATCTCGAAAAAATCACTAAGAAACTGTATAAGAAAGAGTTGCAATTGGCAAAACAAAGATACAACACAAATTTAATAAAAAATAGTAAAAACCAATGCAAAATGGCCTGGTCAGTAATTAATACTGTTAAAGGTGAAGTCAGAAACTTCGACAAGACAGTCCCAATACCAGCAGATACATTCAATAAATATTTTGTAAGCTGTGCTGATGATATCAAAAAGCTGATCAGTAAACCCAATGTAACATGTATAGATTATCTGAAGAGAGCAAACCTAAATCATAATAGGGTCAGATCATCATTGAAACACTTCAAAGAGGTATGCCAACATGAAGTTCTTAAAATAGTCAAAGGAATGAAAAATTCATACAATACAGATATTTTTAATATGTGAAACAATCTATTGAAAGAAATCATACATTACATTGCAGCACCATTAACATATTCTATAAACCAGTGTCTCATAGGAGGGTTTTTTCCTGATCCTCTCAAACTATCCAAGGTAACCCCAGTCTTTAAGAAGGGTGTCAAATCAGATCCTGCAAACTACAGACCAATTTCACTAATTCCAGTACTAGGAAAAGTCTTTGAAAGCATAATATATAAGCAGATGTATGAGTATCTAGAATTAAATGGTATGTTAAGTGCATCACAGTTTGGTTACAGAAAAGGAAGGTCAGCTATAAATGCCATAGAGCTCTTAATCAGAGACATTCTAGTAGCATTTGAGGACCATGTGCACACACAGGTAACCTTATGTGATCTGAGCAAAGCTTTTGACTGTGTTGACCACTCACTTCTGGTCTCTAAACTTGAATACTATGGAATATTTGATAAAAGTTTAAAACTCATCAAATCATACCTCAATAAAAGGAAACAGGTGGTGAGTTCAGGAAGTCATCTGTCAAACATACTCGAGGTTCAACATGGAGTGCCCCAGGGATCTAATTTGGGACCACTTCTTTTCCTTGTACACATAAATGACTTACCAGGAAATATAGATGTAAAGACATATATGTATGCAGATGACACAACTTTTCTATCTGTAAACCATGTACTTGGTAACCTTATAAGTGATATGAAATTGGCAAAAGAAAATGCAACATCATGGTTTAATGCCAATGGTCTGCTATTAAATGAGGAAAAGACCCAGAATATGTGGTTCAGTCTATCAAAGACTACCAAAATAGAAAAACAAAAGGCAAAGTTTTTAGGTATTGTACTTGACAATAGTCTAACATGGAACCCTCATGTTGATCACACGGAGGTTAGGTTGTCAAGAGTTATATATTTGTTGAAGAGACTGATGTGTTGTGTGACATTTGAGTACGTAAGGACAGCGTACTTTGCCTTTTTTTCAGTCTGTTTTAAGGTATGGGATAATACTCTGGGGAAACAGCAGAAAAATAAATGAAATTATGGTGATCCAGAAGAAAGCAATCAAAGTAATGGCTAAGGTAGATAATAGAACACATTGTAAACCATATAGAATTTTAACAGTAATTAATTTATATATTCTTGACAGTGTTAACTACATACTTGCTGAACTACATAATTTAAGTGTAACAAATGAAAGGCATGGTTACTATACAAGAACGTGTACTTCTCTGCTGTTACCACAAAATAGATTAGCTAAAACTAACAATAGTCATAAGTATATGGCAATTAAAATATATAACAAATTGTCTAAAAATGGGTCAATCAAGCCTGAAAAATTATTTAAAGACAATGTTCATAACTTTTTGTTAACTAATCCATTCTATTCATTAGAAGAATTTTTAGAAATGCCCAATATCAACTTAAATATGTAAAAATTTATTCTGTAAAATTAATAGGTTAAGTGAACTGATGAAGTCTATTGCATGTAATAATGCTGAATGACTAATAAAGAATCTGAATCTGAATACAGGGTGTTACAAAAAGGTACGGCCAAACTATCAGGAAACATTCCTCACACACAAATAAAGAAAAGATGTTATGTGGACATGTGTCCGGAAACGCTTAATTTCCATGTTAGAGCTAATTTTAGTTTCGTCAGTATGTACTGTACTTCCTCGATTCACCACCAGTTGGCCCAATTGAAGGAGGGTAATGTTGACTTCGGTGCTTGTGTTGACATGCGACTCATTGCTCTACAGTACTAGCATCAAGCACATCAGTACGTAGCATCAACAGGTTAGTGTTCATCGCGAACGTGGTTTTGCAGTCAGTGCAATGTTTACAAATGCAGAGTTGGCAGATGCCCATTTGATGTATGGACTAGCACGGGGCAATAGCCGTGGCGTGGTAAGTATGTATCGAGACAGATTTCCAGGATGAAGGTGTCCCGACAGGAAGACGTTCGAAGCAATTGATCAGCGTCTTAGGGAGCACGGAACATTCTAGCCTATGACTCGCGACTGGGGAAGACCTTGAACGACGAGGACACCTGCAATGGATGAGGCAATTCTTCGTGCAGTTGACGATAACCCTAACGTCAGCGTCAGAGAAGTTGCTGCTGTACAAGGTAAAGTTGACCACGTCACTGTATGGAGAGTGCTACGGGAGAACCAGTTGTTTCCGTACCATGTACAGCGTGTGCAGGCACTATCAGCAGCTGATTGGCCTCCACGGGTACACTTCTGCGAATGGTTCATCCAACAATGTGTCAATCCTCATTTCAGTGTAAATGTTCTCTTTATGGATGAGGCTTCATTCCAACGTAATCAAATTGTAAATTTTCACAATCAACATGTGTGGGCTGACGAGAATCCGCACGCAATTGTGCAATCACGTCATCAACACAGATTTTCTGTGAATGTTTGGGCAGGCATTGTTGGTGATGTCTCAATTGGGCCCCATGTTCTTCCACCTACGCTCAATGGAGCACGTTATCATGATTTCATACGGGATACTCTACCTGTGCTTCTAGAACATGTGCCTTTACAAGTACGACACAACATGTGGTTCATGCACGATGGAGCTCCTGCACATTTCAGTCGAAGTGTTCCTACACTTCTCAACAACAGATTCGGTGACCGATGGATTGGTAGAGGCGGACCAATTCCACGGCCTCCACGCTCTCCTGATCTAAACCCTCTTCACTTTCATTTATGGGGGCATTTGAAAGCTCTTGTCTATGCAACCCCGGTACCAAATGTAGAGACTCTTCGTGCTCGTATTGTGGACGGCTGTAATACAATATGCCATTCTCCAGGGCTGCATCAGCGCATCAGGGATTCCATGCAATGGAGGGTGGATGCATGTATCCTCACTAACGGAGGACATTTTGAACATTTCCTGTAACAAAGTGTTTGAAGTCACGCTGGTACGTTCTGTTGCTGTGTGTTTCCATTCCATGATTAATGTGATTTGAAGAGATGTAATAAATGAGCTCTAAGATGGAAAGTAAGCGTTTCTGGATACATGTCCACATAACATATTTTCTTTCTTTGTGTGTGAGGAATGTTTCCTGAAAGTTTGGCCGTACCTTTTTGTAACACCCTGTATATGATTTTGCATCTCACACCTGACAGGGAGCTTACAGCTAAAGCTTTGGTCAAGTCCGAACCCAGTCTCAGTGAACTGCTTAATATTGCTAAATCTGTCAAGGTTGCTTCAGCAGCTCAGCATGCTTTATAAATGACATTCCCGTTTCTCCAATTGTCAGTCCCCATCTTAAGCAGCGGTCATCATTTGATGATTCTCACTCATTGTCCTCTAATTCCACTTCTAAGTCTCATTTGAGTTCACGGGTATCTGGACCACTAGTATCCTCTGAGAGACTTTCATACTAAGTCTCCTTCACCCTCCTTCACCCCTCCCCCTCCCCCCCCCCCCCCGCCCCATCGCCACACGTCAGCATCACATTACCTTTTTTGTAATGTTATCCAGGGGGGTCCGAAACTCCCTCCCTCCTCAGCATTGCATCATCCATCATGCACATCACAGACATGTGGTCTTGTCCTGAGTGTGGCAATTGGCATTCCTCATGCCAGTGCACATTTTGTGCTGTGGTGTGCTGAATTTACAGAGAGGACAGTCATCTGGCTGTCGTGTGTCAACAGGTAATCTGCCGTCGGTATCCTATGCTGTGATAGGACAACCCTGCCACCAACTCTGTCACAGCTTTGCTGCTGGCAGTTTCTCTGCCGCTACAGAGGCTCATATTGGATCTGATGCTGTTCAGTCATTCTGTGGTATTCTAGCTGGACACCAGTGCTGCTGTGTCCTTAATCAGTGAGGACACATATTGTCAGCTTGGTTCATCTCCATTGCAAAAGGGCTCTAAATCGTTAAACTCTGCACAGCTCAACTATCCCAAACTGAGAAAGAGGCTTTAGCGATTATTTATGGCATCAAAAATTCTTTAGCGATTATTTATGGCTTCAAAAATTTTCATGTTACCATATTTGTATGGTGGCAAATTTCACTTGTTGACTGACGAAAAGCCTTTTATTTCCATGTTCCGGCATCAGTCTAAGCTCCCAGTTGAAACAGGACAGCTTTTGCAGAGATGGTCGCTACTTTTAGGTGGCTGTCATTAAAACATCGACTTTCATCCCATGGGCTGCTTGCCAATGCAGACACCCTGCCTGCCTCTCCATGGCCCAACACGGAGTTCGATCACCATGAAACTGTTTCCTCTTAATTTTTCTTTTTTTGCATTGTGTCAACAGCTGCAAACAACTCTAGACTAATTCTCACTAATGATGTGGAATTCATAATTATTTTGTGCTGTGCTACCAGCTCACTGCCTTGACATTGCCCATGGAGGGCTCTGACTGCAGAATCTTCATTCCCCCTACCCCCTCACTCCAGCCTCACAGCCTTCAGCTCTTCATGTGTCACATTGGGGGATAAAGGACTTGGAGACCTTGGCTTGGCAGCACATCTGTTCGCCCAGGATGAATACTGACATTGAACACACATGCTACTTCTGCTCCCTCAATCACGCGTTCCTTGTGCAATGTTTTTCTGTATGGACCCATCCTGACAGCCATAGGAAAGGGTCCACATTGATTTTCTTTGGACTATTTCAGGGAGCAGATAGACACATGACTATTTGTGGTGGATGGCATTTCCAATTTCCTATATGTGGTGTGCATATCATCCACTATCTCCCTTGCCACCATCTATGCTCTTGAGAGCATTTTGGCCACTGAGCAGGCACTTTATACTCTGGTGTCAGACAATAATACCTATGAACCGCATTTTTAAAATGTGACTATGCCTATTCAGACTGTTTTAGTTTTATTTCTAGACTATGCCCTCATAGACATATTACAGAATCAGGTTTATCTTCTGAAGAAGGCTCAATTACTTGGGCTGAAACCTAGGTAAAGGTTGGTTTCATTACCGCAATCAATGCTGATAGTTTCTTATATATCAGAAAATAGGCTCCAATTTACATTGACTGAGTTTAAGACCTTCTGTCACTGTAGTGGTATTGACCATCTGAGTACCGTCACTTTCCACTCTACCTTCAGTATGGAGGCTGAACTGATGGTCAGTACCTTCAAGACGCATATGTGGAAGGCCTTGCAGATATTGTTGACTGAGGATGCCTTGCACAGTTTCCTCGTGACATGTCGGTCCACTGAGAGAGATGGCATAGTGGCTAGCACACTAGACTCACATTCGGGAGGATGACGGTTCAATCCGGCATCCGGCCATCCTGATTTAGGTTTTCTGTGATTTCCCTAAATTGTTCCAGGCAAATGCCAGGATGGTTCCCTTGAAAGGGGATGGCCAACTCTCTTCCCTGTCCTTTCGTAATCCAATGTGACTGATGACCTCTGTTTGGTCTCCTCCCCCAAACAACCCAACCCAATCCAACATATCGGCCCACCCCCATCAAGCCGTTTGTCCAGCTAAAATTCTACAGGAGCATAGGCATCACACCCTGTTCGACCTCCTGTATCATAAGCTGCATTCCCATCCTGCCTATAGGCCAGCCTGTGCATGGGGCACCCAAGTCTGGGCTCGCATATTCATCTAGCATTCAGTGTGGATTCAAGATATTGTCATTGACCACAAGGGCCATCAGCTGTTTGACACTGAGGCTGTATCCACCCCCGGTAGCTGAGTGGTCAGAGTGACAGAATGTCAATCCTGAGGGCCCGGGTTCGATTCCCGGCTGGTCCGGAGATTTTCTCCACTCAGGGACTGGGTGCTGTGTTGTCCTAATCGTCATCATTTCATCCCCATTGACACGCAAGTTGCCAAAGTGGCGTGAAATCGAAAGACTTGCACCAGGCGAACGGTCTACCCAACGGGAAGCCCTAGTCACACATTATTTTTTATTTTACTGAGGCTGTGGGCATTCACCTGGTCCACCACCACAACCAGCTCTCACTGAAACTGCTGTTGTACTTGGCACTCTTTCCTCGGCCCCTCTTCTGTGTCACAGACCACACACTAGGGTCATTTCCAACCAGGTTTTGCACCCCTCTCCTACACCACAGTACAACTTCTACTTCTGTGCCCCCAGTCACACATGGGCAGGTGATATGGTCACAGTTTGGGAACCTATGCAAACAGAACCACTCCCTCTGCCCCAACCATTCCTCACCCAAATGTCACAGGAAGAGTCCCAAGGCATGAGTGCTGTGCCACCTCCTCTGTCCCGACACACTTTGGCTGAGCGTCCTGCCAGGATCATCCTTTAGCCAATGGTCCTTGATCCTCTGATGGTGAACAATACTTTTCCAATTCTGTCCCCACAGTCACTGCTTCTGTCTTGGTCATTTTTGGTCCTATATGTTATTTACGGAGGACAGGGTTTTAATATCCCATCCAACCAAGGTTAACAATAGCAAAGCAGAGGTACTACAGCTAGACTCAGTCAGGCACCACTGCAAAGTCACATGGTCTCACCCTATAGCAGCCTGGATCCAGTTGAGGGGCTGCATCTCAGTCTAGCATGCATTTAGTTCTATGATGGCTAGTTGCTATTTAGTATTGAGCCCTGCTTTTCACTTGGGCAGTCTGGTTTACATTCTTGGAGCTTGTTCAATACTCCACTCATGAAAACTTCGGCTTTATTTTCTTTTTGACCATTACTGCAACATGGAATACATCGTAATATGACATTTTATAATGAATTATTTCAGGCAAGCTGCAGATAGTTTAATTAAATGTGCTTCTGCCTTACTAGAAGCTTGTTTTGGCTATAACGCCATTCTCAAGTAAACACTGGTTTGCAATAAATGCCCATATGGCATCAGTGAGTACTCTGTCAACTGTCCATTTATTACTAGACTGTTATAAGTCATGTAATTTCTATTTGTGTAGAATTTTTTCATGAAATGCTTTTGACAGTCGTCAAAACTTTGGCTTTGTTTATGGATCCCTGGTTTGCATCAAGCATGGGCTCTTCACAGTTGTATGCTGAAATGATACAAAATTCATGTTACAATTGAACAATGGGTAATGGGTTTGTTATCTCATAATAAGGAATAGGGATTTTACATCATTCATTTCATGTGCTGCAGTGTTGCTGAAAGCTCTCAAGCTGTGTTTGCTTGTTTAGCAACTTGTATGAAGTAAACTATTACAGTCCTGGCATTATTCATCAGTAACCCTACATTCTTCTGTGTGCCATTGGAAACAACCTGATTTTTATGAACTTCAAGTAAATGAGAGAAAAATAGGATGACAGCACCATAAACCACAATCTGATGCTGTGCCATGTTACAGAGTATGTTTGATGGTGTAACATGAAGGAGATGACAATGGCAATTGGTAGCAGTAACAGCAGTCAGCTCGATCAATAGTCATTCATGACATGACAAAATTGCTTTATTGGCTAATTTAATAATTTATAGTAAGTATTGCAAACAGGCTCTGAAAGAAAGCCTTACTATAAGAATTTTGGGTTCAGTATCACTGTACATTGAGTGCATGTGCTGATTCTCCCCAAACCGGTATGTGGTTATATTTTTAAATACACCAGTTTTCAGATTTCTCAACTAACTGTCAAAGGATGGTAGAGGGTTGGGGGGAATGGAATTTCGCTTAACAAAAGGAGAGTTGGGGTCCTCCAGTGACACAAATTGGTAAAATGTAGTGTTGCTTAAAGTAATTTTTTGTAATTGTTTTGGAGTTCAGCGTAAAAAATGTGCATTAATAAATAATAAGACACCCATTTTAAGTTAAATGATACTTATTGGTTTATGTAGTACGCTATTTCCTGCTCTTATTCTTGTGTTACAATGTGTTTGAAATACATTGCAACCTATATTGTTACATAATTATTAAAAAAAATGATTGAATCTGTTGGAGTAATACATTCGCTCATTTCTGAAGTCATTTTACCCAGTGTAATATGATAATCCATAGGGGGGGGCTATAGCCCCTATAGCCCCCCCCCCCCCCCCCCCTTGCCACCGCTCCTGATGGAGGACCCACATAAGGAGTTGGAACAAGCCCCATGATTCCAAGCAGGTCCAAATGAAAAGAAGAAGAAGTTGTCTTGAAAACATAAAGCTACAGTTTTCGAGTTGCTTGTGTGAGTGCCAGGCCATGTGGATTTGCTTGCCACCTGACCAGAAATATTCCAGCCAGGTAAAGATGAACATTCATTGCTGTTCATACCTGATGTAAACAACAAATCCAACATGGTTTGTGTGTCCATGGTAGAACCATCAAACCCAGAATGTTGAGTGAGGGAAGACAGAAAGTGAAAGACACTACACTAAAACAGTAAAGGATCACACACACACACAGAGAGAGAGAGAGAGAGAGAGAGAGAGGGAGCAAGAGAGAGAGGGGGGGAGGGGGAGGGGGAGGGAGAGAGAGTGAGTGAGAGAGAGAGAGAGAGAGAGAGAGAGAGAGAGAGAGAGAGAGAGAGAGAGAGAGACTTCTTGAATATAGGTCGAAATGGCTGAAAGAAACAACATTCTCCTCGTTTACGTGCTCACACAACCTTACTCTGCAGATCAGATTTCACAATGGTCATGCCTAGTGAAATACTGATAATAGTGAGTACACATGATGATATTTTATAGTGTGTGAATGATGACATTGTGAAACTTGGGAGAGTTTGTTGCTATTACAGTTCTTAAATTAATTGCTTCACATTTGTACTTTTCAATTTTTTGACTGAATGTTTTTCAGATATTATATTTCTAGGAATTGCAATTTATTGGGTATATTGTAATGGTTATTAAAGTTAAGGGCTTCTGTGGGACATTAAAAGTGGAAGTTATTGTTGAAAAGTGGGTGGGGGGGGGGGGGGGAGGAGCAAGAGACATTAACAAAGTGTGACCCCTCCATCTCCATCCCCCTACTCACCAGAATGGAACTGCTGGATCCACACCTGGTCAAGTGTGAAAGCCTGTTCACAAATCAGTGACAAGGCAATTAGCAGTATTATGAATACAAAATCACATGATGACCATGCTATGATGTCATTGTTGTTGTAACTGCTAAACACACAATTAATGCCCAATGTGGATCAGAGCTATGACTCTGCACCTCAAGTGAGACAGCAGCATGCTCTCTTCAGATATGGCAGGTATACTACTGGAAAATATTCATGACCTCACCAACAAATCCTGGAGCAGGTGACACACTGCTTAATTCACTCAAATTGTAATCAAAAGGAATTAAGTTAAAATTCCCACTCTTTGGTTTCTCTATATGCTCTGGAGCAGATGCTATAGCAATATTTTAAAAATGGTCATGGACGTTTTTCTTGTATCTTTTTTCAGGCTGAGCTATATAGTACGTAGGGGAGAGAAGATTTTTAGCATTTAAAGTGGGCTTGGTGTAGCTGCTTTGCACAGCAACACCAAGGCACAATGCTGAAGTTTATAGCCCAGCATCGAACTTGGTGGGGAGAGTGGTCAGAGGGAATGATTTGTTCAGCCAAATGATGTCTCGGGGGGAGGGGGGGGGGGGGTAGCTACAAACTGTGCTCATGAATATTGAAGCCACCCTCAACTCCAGTCTCATTGCCCAAAATGAAGATGAAATGCTCTCTGTACCACTATTTCTTCTCAGAGAGACTCACAACATTGCCAAATGTAGAAGAAGAGGGCACCGTTTTCACTTTTTCTGCTGAGCCCAAGTCACACACAACTCATTTTTTGTGCAACGGAACCAAACAAGTAGTTGCATCAAGGAAAAAAAAAAAAATAAAACTATAATAGTAAGAGCCACCCTAGTGCTCATTCTCCCTGCCAATTTCATATTGTTAGTTTTCCAGTGTCCTCCGATAAGCACAATATTGAACAGAATGTCCCAACCAGTGGTTTATGACGATTACTGTGTCACACCATGCAATGGAGTGTGTTATGAAATTTTGTTCTGTCCATTAGTCTAAGGCCGGCCAGAGTGGCCGAGCGGTTCTAGGCGCTACAGTCTGGAACTGCGAGACTGCTACGGTCGCAGGTTTGAATCCTGCCTTGGGCATGGATGTGTGTGATGTCCTTAGGTTAGTTCAGTTTAAGTAGTTCTAAGTTCTAGGGGACTGATGACCGTAGAAGTTAAGTCCCATAGTGCTCAGAGCCATTTTAGCCATTAGTCTAAGCTCTATGTGTTTACAACAGTAAGAATTTTACAATTTCTAATAGCCTTTATAAGTCAGCACCTTAAATGGTGGCAACTGTGTGTTCTGCTAGAATGGTTACAAGGATGGTAAAAATCTGGAACAGTCTTATATTATTCTTCTCACTCAGTGGAAATAAGAGTAATAGCCTGTGGTCGCTTGGTAAGTTTCAGTGTGTACATAGCCTAAGTTAGTAGGGATCCAAAAATTTTATTTCAGTTCTGTGATGATAACCTTATTATATGTGGAAGTAAAATAACATGTTTCAAAAATAGAAGTACCTTTGTTGAAGATGGGTGCTGTGTTCATTAGCACTATGGGCCTGATATGATTTAAGAGCACATAGAATCATGCTCTTTACACACAGTGTAAGCAGTGAGATGGCAGAGCAACATTTTATCTTGTTAAACAAATGCAACAATCATGACACAATAACTGATTGGATTGTAGTGAATTTTTGTTCCCAAACCACTTTGTGTAACGTTCTCAAATCACTCCAGCTCCCTGAGAAACACCTATTCTATGATGTAGTTTGTAATTGTGAAGCACACACCATCTTGACAGTAGCCCAATTCATAAGGTGGGGGAGTAATAAACATCAATGCAAATGGGATTGCAAGTGCACCTTCACTCAGTACCATCCTGTAGCATAATAATCTGGGGCAACACAGCTGTTGACAGAAGAATTTGTTTTATGGAAGCATCCAGTAAAAATACTGTGTAAAGTTGATAAGTAAATATCTTGAAGGAGCCTCTTCAAAGACCTAGGGATTGTTTGACTAAAGTTCCAATACATGCACAGTGAAAATGACATAAGTTGCAACTATGCATGGAGAAAGAGCCTGCTGGAAGCAATCTGAGCCTTCCACAAACACTATTTTGTAGGGCAGGCAGCATATAAAACAAACAAGCATCAGTGTTTCTATGGCAGCATAGGTGACACAAGGAGGTATCATCTCATTAAAGAAATTTCATATAATTTAAATAGAGATATTGTTGCTACAAATTATGAAATACTCATACAAATCTACTGCTAACAATACTGTGTGCTAACTAAACCTGACTCAGGATTCTCTATGAAAAATGAAAGTTATATTGCATGTTTAGTACTTCCTAATGTAACCCCAGTTAACAATTAGTGTAAGGCATACAGTGCAATTCACAATCACAAGAGAATGGGTAGAATTTTTTAAGTATTTGTTTTTCTGCTAATATACATAAAGTTATTTGTTACTGATTCCCATGATTATCAATATGAGTAGCTTATCATGTGTCATAATCTGTTAGTATACTTTACAGGAATAGTCTGCAGTGACTGCTTCTGCATATTAATGTATAACTTGATTCATGCTACATCTCTGAAGGCTCTCATCCATGATGGCATTCAAAGAACACAGTATGCAAATGAATAAATGCAGTGAATGAAGGCATCACCTAGACATTCTCAGCTACATTTTTGGTGTAAAAATTAAAGAAGTTTTCACCAACTATTTTTAGTATGGGAGTGTGTTTTACCTTGACACTTTGCTGACTTTCACTTCTAGCTTCCACTTTCTATGTACTGCAATCTTTTTCTAAAATTCCAAAGTCACTCAGGAAATTAAGGTTTTTCCAAAGATAAAAGCTTGTTCCAAGGCCCACCATGGTCCTGTACCTAGGAAGAAACATTCTATGGCAATTTTGAAATGTTGCAATTGAGAAAATCTTGTCAATACTGTATTTAGTCGCCTGTCTGTAACATTATTATTGTTCTACACACCAAAAATCAGTAAGTGAAATCAAATTAAGCAGAAGTGTTACTCCACAACCAGTTACAAGTGAAATACATTTTGAAAGTGAAATTATGGGAAACTAAAACAAATATTCATTCACCAAACAGATAATATTGTTAAGAAATTAACAAAACTCAGACAATTTGAAAATATCCCAAACACCAAGGCAAAGTACCTTCTTCTGTTTCTAGATGTAAAATGGTGCATAACTGATGAAGTATAGCTTAACTGTCCACATGTTATGTAACTAGTTTTAAAATTTATATGAAATTTTACTCCCTATAAAGTTCTGTAACTCAAGAATTAACAATAAATGATATATTGTACAGCACTTAAATGCATAGCACTTGAAGTATTTGCAAATGCTGTACAAAATACGATCTCATGTCAGCACGAACAAAAATTGTAGAAAATGTCAGAAACTGTTTGGAGTTGTCTCTAGTGTACATTATTTCAAGTGATTCTAACCTCAGTCACTAGATTGAAGCACTGGCAAGAAAACATCAAGTGTTCCTAGCTATACTATTTTCTAGGTATAACACTCTTCCCTATATGTACATTAAGTGCAAAATACACAGTAACAGACAAATGTCTTCGAAAATAAAACTGCTTCAGTTTTAGTGAAAGTTTCTTTTCTGTTGACACAAACTCAAAGTTTTGCCCACTTAAAGACAAAAGTAACTTTCATGGGATGTGTCACTGTCAAGTAACATAGCACAATGAAACATGGACCATACATTGAGAGAACTTCTACAGTTTAGTACAGAATGTAGCCGAAAGAAATATGAAATGAGATGAACAGAAATGACACTTTTACTCAAAGGTAATAATTTCACATAAGTCATCACAATTCATAATGGTTCCCTGAACATTGCCAACAGTGATACATGGTTCTTAATAGTGTGTGTGATCACAATGGATGGCAATGCATGCTCTGCAATGTGCTCTAGTACTTGTGAAAATGTTGGTAATTAGTTCTTTTGGTAGGGCATTCCATTCTTCCATCAGTGTGCTTTACAACTGCTGGATGGTAGCTGGTGCATGTCAGTGTGCTGCAGTAAATCTCCCCAATGCATCCCACATGTGCTCGGTTTTATTTAAGTCAAGAAACACAGGCCAATCCATTTACTGGGTATCCTCTTGTTCCAGGAGGTCCTTTACCTCTGCTATTTGATGCAGTGCCACATTTTCATTCATAAAAACGAAGTCAGGGCCAAATGCACCAATGAAAGGATGCACATGGGGAAGGAGTACAGTGTCACAATAACATTGATTGGTGAGTTTATGGTGTTAAAAGATTTGGATGTCAGCATGCTCATACCACATTATGTCTCCCAACAACATAACACCTTGACCACCAACATGATCATGTTTGACAATGCTGGATGTATCCTTATATTGCGAGAGGTGGGAATACCTAATGCAGCAAGGAACACTGTTGAACGTGATCAGCCTCGTTGTCCAGTGTTGTGGTGTGAGGAGGCATAATGTTTCAGAACATACTGACCTTTAAATCTTTGAACAAGGTACACTAATCAGTCAATGTTATTATGGTGCTGTATTCCTACTTCTGCCATATTATTTCAGGGGTGAATCTGTCGCTCACTTCATTTTTATGGATAACAATGCATGACTGCATCAAACTCCACAGCTGGAGGAATTCTTGGAATGAAAGGACATTTAGCAAATAGACTGACCTGCCCCATCCCCCAATATAAATCCCATTGAGCACATGTTGGATATATTGTGGAGACATATTGCAGCACATCCACATGCACCAACAACCATTCACCAGTCATCAACGATGCTGGTGGAGGAATGGAATGCCCTACCAGAAGAATTCCATATCAACCTTGTTGCTAGCATGGGAGCCAGTACAGAGTAAGCATTATCATGTATGGTGATTGCACACCCTATTAAGAACCATTTCATGTCTTTTGTAATACCTAGGGAACTGCCATGAATCACGATAACTTCAGCGTAATTACTGTTTTTTAATAAAAGTGTCATTTCCATTCATATGATCACATATTTCTTTCAGTTACCTTCTGCATTAAACTGTAGCAGTTCTTTCTATGTATAGTCCCTGTATCATTGAGCTATGTTAACTGGTAGTGACACATCATGTGAAAGTTACTTTTGTCTCTACGTTTTTTGCACACTCATGTACAAGGTAATTATTAATTGGCTTCACATCAATGTAGTTTTAGGGGTATATACTGAGTGCATCTATAAGTGTATAAATTATGTTTCAAATGTTTTTAAGAAGTTCTTATTAAGTTTAAATGGAGGAAATGCTACATGAGTGTGCTTTTCTTCTGATAATCTCCTGGCCAAGGGTTCCAATCCTCAGACTTGATTTGAGAGGCAACTGAATTTTTTATTTTTATTTTTTCTTTAATTAATGAGTGAAACAGCAGCAGAATAAGGAGGCCATGTTTTGGTGCGTACATATCAAGAAGTAATGAAGGAAAGCATGTAGATGGAAGGAATGTAGAAGGAAATGTAGGAAAGTATACATATATGTTTCATTATTTCACAAATACAGCTCCAAAATTTCAACATATATGTCCAACATAAGATTTGAGGTTATAATTCTGGTTAAATGTTGCAAATTACATTGTTAATCTGAACTCTGATGTATACTGCCAGTTTCCTTAGATATGCTATAATAAACTACATGTCTGATTGTAGGAGGGGATGTTACTGGTCCATACCATTTATTGCAGTTGACCTGCTATCAGATGATCAAGTATCTTTAGCAAAGTTCAGTTTTTACTGTTTCGTAAGAGCACAGCTGTGGGACAAATGGGGTACAGTAAAATACGAGCTTCTTAACAATATTAACTGAAAGACAGTGTATTAATAGCAATTCCGATACAAATTCACAAAACCAACAAAAGTTATTCTCTAAGAATACTTGTTTCCAGATGATGTCTAATGTTACTCCAAAGGGTTCTATTTACAGCAAATAAAGCAGCATCCACAAGTCATTGGTATGTTTCCTTTTAGTATCTCAAAATTACAAGTGAGTTACAATTCTGGAGATGTATATTTAACATATAAATTAATGTACAGAGTCAGCACAGCATACATGATTTATATATGTATGGTCAGCTTATAAAATTCTGGTATTTTTGGACTGAATGTGAGTTTATTTTGAAAATTCAAGTAGAAAAACATCAGTTTTTCACAATTCATACTTGAAAATGATACTAGTTAAAAATTAAATATGTAGTTACTTACAAAGATAATAATGAAAAATAATTTTTAAAAATACACCATTGGTGAATGTATGAAATGATATTTCTAGGGAATGATGTTGGATACCTACCACTGACTATCCATTTCTATTTGTGATTTCCAAACATTCATAATTTAGTGTATATTCTGTATACAACTTTTTGCTGTTTTCAGGTTGCTTATGCTACTGTTATGACAATAAGAATAAAATAACATTACACTCAAGATTAGGGAAAGTGTCTCTGTAAGTTCACTAGTATTTAAAACTACAAAGAATACTCGTTTATTTTTTGTGAGGGCAGGGTAATTTGAGATTATAATGATCCCCTAGACTAAAGCTAGTAAATTGTCAGTCCACATTGGCAATTTTCTGTTGGAGGACTTGGTATTTAAGGTACAGCTGCAAAACAGGAGCCAACATTCATCATATATGTGAAACTAAGAATGTACTTTACAAAGATGATAGCTTATTTCATACTTAAATACAGCAATTCTTTTCTGCAAGTTTGCAAAGCTGATAGTACTGGTATTTTCTCTATGCTGTGATGTTAAAAGAGTGTTTTTGATGAGTATGGAGTTTATAAGGCAGTTTTATTATAAAATGAAGCTATATGGTTCCAGAGGCCTTTTCATGTATCAAACATTTATGATGCATATACTCAAACTGAAACAACAAATGAAATTTTGTGCTAAGGCCAGGAATCAAATCAGGTCTCCTGCTCAGAATGTGGATGTGTTAACCATTGCACCATCCTAGCACAGTGGCTTTTATTATTATCTCATCAGAGCAATATAATTAATTAGAATGCTTCACACGTAGTCTGCTATTTAGATTCTATGTGGATGGTATTTTGTCTGTTGTACTATTTCACACATCCTTATGTTAGGAATATTTGCAGTTAACAGAGTAACCTCACATAGTAGGCAAGGTCATTACTAATTAAAGATTAGTATTCTAAGAATGGTGCTGGAGGTAAAATCACAGCCTGGGTACTTCATCAAACCATCTACACTTGAGTTTAGCAGTATGAGGGGCAACTAATGGTCTCCATTAGGATATCAGCAGTCATGTGAGTAATACTATTGCACATCCTTTGATGGAAATGTTGTTCTGTATTCAGGTGGAGAAAACACTGAAACTATTAATATGTGATGTTCAGTATGAAAGGAATTCATCTTTAATGACCTAAGAAAATTATGCATAAAATAAAATAAGAACTTCTTTGAGAAGGAGGTGTGTCAAACTATAGTTCATAATAAAAAATATTAAAAGTATTATAATCTGAAAAGCGTAACAGAAGTCTACCTTCATTCATAAAAACACTTCAGCCTTTCACTTACCACTTCTCAGTCACTCTTTCCACAACTCATGTGCAAATGGATTGGCAAGAAATCATAATGTGTACCATCTGCCTTGTACTTCATAGCTGTTTACACAATATGTGTGTACAGGTAGGAATATGAAAAGTATTTTCATGTGAAATGTGTAAAAAAAATACTATACAGAAATCATAGAAGGAAATGAGAGAGAATATTTAACCACAAAAATTAAGCTCAGTTACAATAAGACATACACAAATAGAGGCAGACAGACAGAAATATAATAATGAGGAAGGTGCTATTTCATAAGCATGGGCTCTTATTCCATGCAGCAATATTCATCAAATGATCTAATTCTCTGACTGTAGTTATTAACATTTTTCCAGCTATAAAAAGTACAGCATACATAGAAAAAAAATCATTCAGAATGCAAGAATAGGGGAAAAAGCTTGCTAGACCTGAGATGAGAAGATAATAAGAATAATGTATGGAATGATACTAGCATTCAGATCTTAAGAAGTTACACAAATAAATTGAACATTTGCTTTGCCAAACTGGAGCTGACATCTAGAGACAGACAAAGAATAAGCAGAAAAAGAAGATGGTTTCCAGGATTATGGGAAATGAAGGAAAGGTGGAATGCAGAGGGATGTTGTAGTCATTGAAATTTTAAGTGCTAGTCGTTAGAGCAAATACCAAGGGATGTAGTGAAACAAGCAGTTACGTCTGTAATGTTATGTGACAAAGTATGTTCTGCAACAGGGTACATACATCACCAGTGTAATCATTAGTCTCATTCAGTCTAATGAACAGCTGCGTGATAACATAGGAAGCTGAATATCAGATAGAGATGATTTCATTTATGGGTTACATTTTAGAAATACAACTATCACAAAGGTAAGAGCCAATAAGAGATGTAAGAGTGGGAAAGAGTGGGGAGAGAGGAGAGGAGGGGGCTGGAGGCTCACAAAAACATTATGAAAGCTAAAAAGATAGTGAGTGGCTGCTGTGCATCTGTCTCAGGACATACTTCTGGGGGAGGGGGGGGGGGGGGGGGGGAAGGTCAGTTCTGATCATATGGGTAGCTGTAAAGTAGTTTGGGAAAGTAGCAGTGATGAGGAACAAGGTTTCTGTAGCATTCTAATGAATTTTGATAAAGTGTGGGCAAAGCCATGGTAAGTAACTGTAAGAAAATAATGCAGACAGAGTAGCTGTTGTAAGTTAAGGAAAATGTGACAGTTACCAAACTGTATACATTATTGGTTATTAATAACTTCAGTGTGAAAATCTATGTGGTGATGGCCACTATCAGTTGTAGATAAATGTCTATAATGATTAAATGTCTATAATGATGGCATGTGTACCACAGTAGGAAAAAGAAAAATATCACTTAGGATCCACACTCATGGAAAAAAAAATTAAAGTGACATTATTTTTCCTTTGTTATGGTGTATTTACCAATATTTACTAGACAACAATCAATACTGTCTAATGTTAGACTACAGACTTTTGTCTTGTATTGTACAGCTTAATAAACAAAAAGACTTGTTGTAGACCCCAGTTCCAAGAAATTACAAAAGAAAGATTTCATCAAGCAATCTGAGACAGATCAGGAGACTCACAGAAACATATTTCCTCATAACTCATGAACATATTAGTATGTGGAGGGTCCATAACAGTTCTCACGGAAGAATCTCTGGTACCTCTGTAAATGTGGCCTCTGAAAGTGAAAGCTACTGGTGTACAACAAGTTAGGTGTAGTTTGACTTTCAGTCACTCAGTGTAATTCATTATCAAGCTGCAATTGCAAAGTGCTTTTTTCCTTGCTTTCATTATTCTTTAACATCTCTTTAACTGTCATGCTATGTCGTGTCATCTTGGCTAATTTTGAATCTATGATAATTTGAATTTCTATGAGGAAAATAAATAATACATTCATGTACAGCTTAAAAATACAGTAAAATAAGAATATTGTTATGGAGGGATGAAGTGCTGATCAAGAGCAAGAAGAAAGACAATTCCCAAATTTATCAAACTACTTTAATTGCAAATAATAACTGGAGCAACAAACTACATTTAATTTACTGAATATTGTAAATCATTAATGGACTTCACAAAATGTTTATTCCCACATTAGCTATAAATGAATGTAAAACTACATGTAAATATGACTGGTAACATCATAAGAAATAATCTTGAACAAGGTATCCTTTGGGAGCAGGGAAATAAGATGCTTGATAATCATATATATCAAGTTATTTGTAGAGGGGGAGGTGGTTTCAATAGTGATGAACAACATAATCAGTTACGGTGGCACAGGCACTGTGCAATAGACAGTTCATGACAATACATTGCTGGTGTTAATGAATAATGACTTGGATAGATATTGTATGGAGGATGAAACCAGTAATGATTCAAAAACGCTGATGGTTAGATTTGTTAGTTTCATGAAGTCAATACAACAGTGGAATGAACCAGTTAGCAAGAACTGAAAGATGAGTGGAACATAGTGTGTAGTTTGGGAAATTGCTTATGGAATTCATAGTTTTTTTAGTTTTATGCAAATCTATGTGTGCTATGGCAATGGTTTTTTTAATGTACACAGTTAAGCAAACATGCCAGCATGCCAGAAAGCTGACAGAGTCCTTTTGCCTAAATTCTGGCACAGAAAATCCATAGTAGGAGAAGCTTTGTCAGCTGTGATTATATCAGTAGACTGTTTGCAGTAGACATACACTGTAGATTTTTCTGGGATCTAGAGCTCTCTCTGAGGTGTCTAAAAGTACAGATGCCATTAAGAACTCTTTAGCAGAGATAATTTGAATCCTTAGATTTCCACTTTCTACTGAGAGCTGTCTGTCTAGTTGTCAGGTAAGACAGACCTCATGTTCTACAATCCCTCTATGAATGTTTTACAGATATACATATTTTGTAGATTTGAAAATGGCATGCTGAGTTTTGCCTGGGACAACAAGAAACATATCATTTGACTGGACTTGTTAAGTTGCATACTGAGTTGTGAAGTATGTCACTGCATAGAGACAAGGAATGAAAAGGCTAAAGTGATCCATAAATTTTATGGATTTCATCTGCAATCAAACTTTGTGATCTGTTAAAACTTTGGACATAAACTGTTCAGTCATCTTTGGAGCAAGCCAAAATGTTAGCAGAACACAAAGCTAGGTTACAGCTGAATTACTGCAGTTTTATGGATCAAGAACTATGGCATGAGAAAATGAGGATTCAAAAAAGGTTAAGTATTTGACACTATTGCAGAGAGAAGTGTAGGAGAAGTAGTCAGGAAACTGCAGAATTTGTAATAATGACTTTGGAAGTCAGAAATTTGAAACAAGAGAAGAGTGGTTCATAGAGCATTGGAACAATGCCTCAATTAGTTTTTTATTTTCAGTTTCACTGTCATTTCTGGTAATTAACTCAAGTAAACAATGACTAACATAATGAGACCTTCTTACAAAATCCATTTAAGGGTTCACACCTCCATTTCTTATTTCCTTAGAAAAATTATGTGTCTTCCTTCTTCTCCTATTTTTAGTCCTCTATATTTTTTCCCATGGACTTTTCTTCCTTTTGAATTACATCTGCCTTTCTCCTTAAAAAAATGTTTCTCAAAAGTACAAGTGACATATTGTAACTATTATTGCATGGTGACCATACAGAGAGTCCAACTCTATTTCAGTCTATGCAGATATGTCCAGACAATCTCTAAAGTACATAAGTTATACAGTTATTTATCTAGGCTTTTTCTAAGCTGTGTCTACTGGTGCTCAGGTTAGAGGAAATTTCTCTGTTTATACCACAGCTAGATTGCTCTAGGTGTAGATGACAGCATCTAGCTAGATTTTTCCCTACAGTGTACACATACAGTGCCTTTAGGTATCCATGTGAGATGAGACCACTGGACAATACAGATATTTCATTGGAGGATAAGCTATTAGACCAGTGTGCTAGACGACCCCAGGTATTTTTCATATCTAAGGCAGACTATACATTATTGCAGAGTTTTAAAATCTTTTGTATTACTCGTTTCTTTCTTGTTGATAACAGGAAGTGGAGTTTTAAATTTTGTTCATGAGCTATGCTACAAATGTTACCAGATAACAGACAAGTTATAACAGCTGCGTAAATCTGGGACCGTGTCAGCAAGAACTCTACTGTCATCAATGTTTATCTTCTTGGGATAAATTTATCAAAAAAATATATTGTTGGAGTAAACCACATTAATGGAATCTGTGATTTTGATATTCCTATAAAGATTTTTATATGAAATCAGAAAGTTTGTTGTGATAGTTCATCTTGGGAATGATACAAATTCATTTAATTTAATAACGTCTTGAGCTTGCCAGTCACAGCCTTGCTTAGCGATGTTTAAATGTTTTGATAATAGCAGAAAAGACTGTAGCAGAGAACATACCAAGTAACTGCCACAGAAAAGAAATGCTGAAGCTTACATCAGTTTGATAAACAAATGCATTCTGTTACCTGTATCGAGTTATATACTTCTTGAAGGAAGTCATTTTCCTGTACAAGCTGAACTTTTATTTTGAAATAAACTCTTTATTATATTATTTACCATTTATTAATTTCACATGCTTTAGAATTATCAAGCTACATCACAATAAAAATTGTTATGCTTGCAGCACATTAAATTCCACACATCAATGATGGTGGGGGGTGAGGGAGGAAGCACAAGGTGATGGCATACTTAATAAGAGTTTTCCATGACTCTTCATTACATGAAGTCCATATTTAAAATTGAAAAAGTGCAACACATACACATGAAAATGATGCCCTTTGAAAAAAGTTTTCAGCAGCTGTGGACTTGTACCCACATAAAAAGAATATTCTGGTCCTATTCATTTTTTCTGTACAATTTAAGGAACCTTTACCCTTTTATTTGAAGCACCCATACAAAAAATTACTTCACACTGTGGTGCATCAGTCATGTAAGATAATTATTTAATTAGTTTTTTCATGTGCAGTTATGTCTAACTCTGATGCTATAGCCTGCTGTCATTCTCTGTCCTTGACGAGAATCTCTTGATTAAAAAGTCAGTAGACATTCTATCTACTTACATCATAGATTGGTGGCAGGGCATTTTGCTGAATACAATAATGTTATAAGGTTGAACCATCATTAACACATAATTAGTCTGACCATAATGTGGAATTATTTAAAGGCAGGTTGTACTTTAGTGACAAGGTATAATTGACAGAAGTATCACTGTTCATCCAAACTGGTAGAAAATGAGCAAAATGCTAACACAGATGCATTCATTGCCCTTCAAAGACACTTTTTGTAATGGAAAACAACATATATTTTGTGGATTTGGAGTGATTACAGAAACAAAATAAATTCACAAAATGTGAGAAAAATATTGCCAGGTATGCAGACTAAAATCCAAAGAAATTTTGGTATTAAATTATATTTTGTGCAATTTAAAATCTTCAGCTAATAGCTTTAGAAATTTAAGGCTATTTTCTTTGATGAATTTGAGCTTCCAGTGTTTTATTTGCAGATACTAAAAAATTAATAGAATTTTTTGTACTGTGAAGAAAACCAAATGTTGCTGCAGTCACATATTCAGTCTGCTGAGTGAATGAAGACAGTAGTAAGAAGTGGAAGAACTGTGTCATTTGCTGTATACAGTATGCTTATGAAGCTTAAATCTCACAAAATAGTGAAGGATATTTTAGGCATTAAGAAGCATTTGTACCTGGAATGAACGCAGGGACAGAAGAATTATGGAAGAAGAAGTTCTATGTGGATGGTAAAAATGTAAATCAGATTACTTATACAAACATCAGTATGAATAAATGTTGTATTTGAATAGATTGTGGTGACAATGGAATGCAGACATTGGCTGAGAACTGAAGCACTGTAGCAGCTTCTCCAATGTCCTCCTCTTTAAATTAGCCTCCTTCACCTTGCCACTAAATCCTTTTTTGATATCTATTTCTTTCACTCTGTGTTTGCAATTTTCAGTTTTTCTGCTACCTTCTACAATTATTTGTTTCATTTAGAATTCCCTGGAAGATGAAGGAAGACATGTGTTTCATGTCTTTTTAAGGATGAAGCCATTAAAGATGGCTTATAATCTGACAGAGAACAGCAAACTGATTTAATATTTTCAAATAAACCCTTTAATCACTTACCTGAAGCGATGGAGAAACCTAACTCTGAATAAGTAGATGGAAATCTGAATCTCATTTCTTCCAAATGTGAATTCAATGCCTTTGACTAGAGTGCCACCTGTATGGCCTTCTTATGATCTCTCTTGTAACAACTCCAGCACCCAGCAAACACTTACTTTTCATAACAAATGTGGAAACTAATGTCACTTTCTGTACGGGCTGGTGCTTATGCTGTAAGGTGACAGCAGTAGAGTGCTCACAATAACATTGCCATAATAACTGCATGACTGTTGATTTACAGTGGGTTAATACATTGTTTGTTGTTAGCCTATATAGTAACAATGTTCTGAATGAGTGCTACACATTCTGGTGTTCTTTCCATGCAGAAAGACATTCAAAACATGAAGCTTAGTTATTAGTAGGTACAGGTGCCAAATGTACTTAAAGTTCACAATAAATGAGAAATTAAACAAAAAACATAGTTTTATGTAGACTAAGGTGAATTCTGAAAGAACTGTTGATGTGTCACTTTCATCCAGCACCAAAGACTAAATCAATCAGGTCTATTGATTATGATAAAATGAGGATCCACATTTAATGATATTGTAGTATTCGGCTACCACTGATAAAATTATTCCATGTTAAGCCAGCACAGGCTGTGAATCAACCTTTTCTCTAACATTTTCAGTTAATAAAATATTTATCCGCTGTGAAACTGCTAGACATGCTATGCTATGGTTATCAACAGAGCTGTTTATTTTCTCAGGACACATATTCCTTTTCCTTCAACAAAAGAAATCTAAACACAGTTAAGGCAGTTATCAAAATAAATATTGATATAAAAGCTTGAATATATTCATGTCATCATCTTACAGAGTTAACATGGTTAAATGTATTTCAAAAACACATTTGCTGGTTACTCTGAGCTAAATATTTTGTGTTTAGTGTTGACAGCTTTTGAACTCTAAAAATAACATCTAATGTTAGAAATATATTGTTGTTTGGTCCACATTACTCATATGAATATATTTATATACACACACACATACATACAATTATGTAAAATATATTTTGTGCACAACACTTGTTGGTGGTTTGTGCATTTTTTAATTTTAGTGCAAGAGTAACTTGTGCACTTGATAGTTCATTAAGTGAGAGAGAGCTGCTTGGTGCTGCAGTGTGTGTTATTGTCCACATTATAGCAAAAGGCCTCCACTTTCTTCCTTATGTTCACCATACAAAACAGTCCACATTTCTCCTGTGTTGACATTAAGTACTTTTGGGAAGAGAGTTTTTATAGGATTTAATGAACCACTCAGCTCATGTTGCACAGTTGGACCTGTAACAAAAGATAAATATTATGGTACTTCAAGGCTTCCATACTTAAATATTGTGATAAAACAACTATTTTAAACAATCAGTTATGACAGTTAGCAATGGTTCATCCATAAATCATTAATAAAGAATTTCATGAATGGATATTACACATCCAAATTTAAAAAACTGAAAAATTAGTAATCAATATCCTGAGAGCTATTTTCAATATAGCTCTTTGGTTCAGTTATGGCATATGTGTAAGTATGAGGTGCTTTACCATCAGAAAATGTTTCTACCACAAGGCTACCTTTGGAATTTGTCAACATTCCAACATTCATTTGGTGCAGTTACCAGACAACAGATAAACTCAGAATCATTGAGACATCACACATTAAAACGTAATACTGACAATCTGATTAAACATTACACCCCATTTCTGCATATTTTGGACTAAGGATATATTTACAATAACATCTACATCTACATGGCTACTTTGCAAATCACACTTCATTGAACCACCTTCAGACTAATTCTCCATTATTCCACTCTCGAACAGTGTGCAGATAAAAAAAACACCTATATCTTTCTGTGCAAGCTCCAATTTCCCTTATTTTGTTACGATAATTGTATCTACCTACGTATGTTGGCGTCAACAAAATATTTTCACATTTAGGGGAGAAAGTTGGTGAATGAAATTTCATGACAAGACTTCACTGCAACAAAAAAAAAAAAAAAAAAACCTTTTTTTTAATGATTTCCACCACAAATCCTGCATCATGTCTGTGATATTCTCTCCACTATTTCTCAGTAATACAAAACATGCTGCCCTTCTTTGAACTTTCACAATGTACTCCATTAATCCTATCTGGTAAGAATCCGACATCACACAGAAGTACTCTGAAAGAGGATGGACAAGTGTAGTGTAGGCAGAAGGCCGCCAAGTGATCTTTGATAACATGTCTTGGGGGTGATGTAATTTATGTCAGTGTACCGAGGTATCTACAACACAACATAAAGGATTAATGTGTATTTTTTCCTACAAACAATAGGCAAAATCATTGCTTTGTATATTTTTGGCCTACACCCTAAATCTCATGGAAATTTCTCAGACATCAGTAGAAGTGGAATTACTTCCAAAAGGTGTTTCTTCTTTCCACTGAGAAAAACATACAGTAAGAGCTTTATTAAACAAGTACACGAAGATTATTTTGAGAATACTATTTGGCCCCAGATATCTTGTCAGATAACAGACAGCAATTTCACTCTAGCACGTGGAATTCATTCGTAGAAGAAGAGAAGATAAATCACATTGCTGTTTCTATAACCCACTGTCTAATCCTGCTAATTGTATCATGTGAGAGATAGGAAGATCATTCTGAGATTCTGAACATACTGCAGGATGAGACTTAAGCAATGAATTGTTTATCTCATGAAGGTAGTAAAATGTCTGATAATATTCCTGATAAAATCAGTGACTTTCTGCTGTGAAACAAGCCGACTGCCCAGAAATGACAGACAGCAGCATTACAGTAGTTGGAGAAGAAGGAACCAGGTAGAAAATTTAAACATCACATTTTAATGAAATTCATGGTACATAAAGTTGAAGATTTTGTGCTGATTTAATCACTTTTCAAATCTTTGAGGACAAAGAATGAAATCAAGAAACTTCAGCATTATTACTTGGGACCATTTATGATTAAAAAAGCAGCACATCCAAATAATGTCGAGTAGGAGAAGGTTAATGGTGAAAAATATTTTGGGCTTCATCACATGGAAAACATAAAGATGCACTATCAATGTACTGTGTTGGAGAATGAAAGTGAATAGCATTGTATCATCCAAATTTTCATATTGTGATTGTATTAGTATATAACAGACTGGTGGAGTATCTTTCCCAGTGATTTTAGCATGAGAGACTGGTTGAGCATATTACCTGTGAATAGGTTAAAGAACTTTGTATGATGCCAGTGAACTGATGTGTACAGGATGTTTATTTTAACTTGGAACAACTAAATAAATCAAAAAACATACATTGTACAAAAAATGTTCTACGTGAGAAGTTAATATTTTCAAACAGGACATCTATTTGTGTAAGAACTACCCCTCCCCCCCCCACCCCCCCCCATCGAACCCCCTCCTCCATGGGGTGAGTCAATTTTTAATTTTCAAATTGGAACACCAGTTTAGTGCAAGTTCAGAGTCTATGCCAAAAACTACATGTTTTAACCTAAACATTTTTTTTCAATTCATGGTAGATGGCACTGTAGTTGAAATGTTCAGTTTTTTCTGTTACTGCAATTACAAACCAACGCATTTGATACTATACAACATTTGCAATAAAATTGAAACGTTTTTGTTCTAAGTGGGTGAAATTTTATTTCAAAATTTGATTGTACAGTAAAACTTTTACAGTTAGACATTTAAATGTCCGGTTATTAAACTACTTTTAGTGTGACCCAGGAACAACGATGCTGACACAATAGTTTTCTGTTCCCATTATGGTGCTTGATTTCAGTGAGTCCCCTTGCCTCTCAACAGTGGGGTGCCTGATTTTGGTGAGTTCCATGCCTCCCACCATTACTGTAAATCACAACAAATGCTCAAACTGACGATCTTCCAGTTCAATAAATTTGTTAATTCATGCTTCAGATTCATGTACACAACTTATGGACATATCTGGTGTAATTTTTGTGTTTACATTTCTGATACATTCTCTCATGTTCTGTCATGTAGTTGTATTGTATCCACAAACAAAGTTGACACTCGGCGCGGTGGCTGCTGGGAGCGACCATAAAGGAATTTCCCATATACGGTCACTCCCATCAAACACTGTGCCAAGTGTCAACATTGTTTGCACCTTTAATACTTGTGTATGCACTTTGCCTTAAGATAACACTACAGGAAAAAATCCACTGATGTAAGGTCAGGCGATCTGGCAGGCAGCTTTACAGACCACCTCTATTGATTCAGTAACAATTGAAATTGTGACTTAAAGATTGTTCTTGTCTCCAAAACCATATGTTCTGTCAGACTATGAGGGATACATCTTCCAAAACAATCAGTAGCTCATCTTGTGATAGCTGACGAAATTTTTCTCTGCTCAAAGTACTGGTTCAAATGGCTCTGAGCGCTATGCGACTTAACTTCTGAGGTCATCAGTCACCTAGAACTTAGAACTAATTAAACCTAACTAACCTAAGGACATCACACACATCCATTCCCGAGGCAGGATTCGAACCTGCGACTGTAGCTGTCGCTCGGTTCCAGACTGTAGCACCTAGAACCGCACGGACACTCCGGCCGGCGCTCAAAGTACTCTAACAAAATAAGTGGCTGATTAGTTTGTCGCCTATGATACTGATACTGCATCAAATTTTAACAGACCAAGGACACTGATGATCAACTTCATGTATCCACTATGGGTTTTCCACCCACCAATAATGGAAGTTGTGATGATTAATGTTGCCATGGTTTGTAAAAGTTGACTTGCTGGAAAAGATTACTTGACAAAACAATCATGAGACTCTTTGTAAGAAGCATTTGATGCATGGAAATATGGTAGGGATGTGACATTTTAGGTTCACCCAAACACTTGAGTGGGCAATTCTTGACTGGTGAGATATTCCTTGGGTACCTACATGTGTATTATGAGCTAGTACTAAATTTCATTATTGCTGTTCCCTGTCACGGTTGCTCTACAATATTTTTAGGCATCACATTTCCTTCAGTAGTCAGCTGTTGTACAACATGATGACAAAAATTCATATGAGATCATGGCATTTCAGCAAAATGTTTGACATAAACTGCAACAGAAGTAGTCATACCAATATGACTACCAACCAGCTGTCCACTAGGTTGAACAGTCACCATCAAACTGTGGCCAAGAGCAAAGTAGACCAGCCTGTGGCACAACATGCAGCTGAGCATAGCATGCTTGATTTCAATGGCTGCATCACTACCCAAGCCATCTAGATTCTCCTCTCCACCA
Organism: Schistocerca piceifrons; assembly: GCF_021461385.2. NCBI lineage: Eukaryota > Metazoa > Arthropoda > Insecta > Orthoptera > Acrididae > Schistocerca > Schistocerca piceifrons. The sequence goes on from NC_060141.1 coordinate 97,439,166, forward strand.
CCAGCTTTTTTGAACTGTGCAAATGGGAGTTTTCCTACAGCACATTCTCTGTTTCTGTAATTATCCCAGCCTCAACCTACAGTAACATACTGTCTCCACACCCTCCACTCAATAGTTTCCACCCAATCTGTACTATCGTCCCCTCTTCATTCTTGTTTCCCAGCCTCTTTGTTTGCTGCCCTCTGCCAACATACCCATTCATCTTTCCTTGCTCCTCTCCTTGACACTGCACCTGTTGACATTCTAGTCCCTGCACACCCTGACACTGCACCTGTTGACATTCTAGTCCCTGCACACTCTACCAGGCAGTGTTCCTCTATTCCCTCCCCCCCCCCCCCCCCCCCAACTGTACACTACTATCCCTTTCTGTTCCCCAACCCCTCCAGATTGCTGTGGCCATCCCATGTTATAATTCAAGTCTGGCTTGAGCTGCTGGAGTTGGCAGACATGTGTGCATGAGATGTGTTTGCTTGTGTGTATGAACGGTGTATGTTTCTCTGTTTTCATATTGCTGATGAAGGCTGTGGCTGAATGCTTTGTGTAAGTGTCTTAATTGTGCCTGGAAGCAAGTTAATATGTCCTCTTCATGGAAAGTAACATTCTTGAATGAGATTTTGCATAGGGATAGGCTGGAGTTTGGTAAAGGCTGCCTTTTGCTGCAAAATATAGTACTACTTTCTTTATAATTCACATTAAACTCTCATTCCATTTTTCCCTTTGAACATTCGCATGAATATTCATACCAGATTTCACTCATCCAAACAATTTATAATTTTGTGTTAGTCAAGTAGTTCTAAGGAGTTCATCTAGTTATACTTAGAAAGTTAGATGTTGGTTGCTCTAAGAATACATACTCATGATAGGTCTAAAAAGCAGTCTGTGAATTTCACCTAATTTATTTTCACAGACGATGAAAATAAATTATTAAGTAAAGGCTTCAAATATAATATAGAACCTAGTTTGACTCCTCAAAATCTTCGGAAGTTGGTAGTGGATCTTAAGGTTGGCCTTGATAGCGGTAAAGTAGATAAAAGTATCCAAACGAGGCTTGCTTATGATGCTTGTAAAATAATACAAAAAGAGTGTCTAGGTAGTAATACGTTCACGAAAGATATGTGCAATGTTAAAAACATTAACGAAAAACTAAGAAATAATGAAGCCCTAATAACTAAGGCCGATAAGGGGAACACGATTATTGTTTCTACAAAAAAAAGAATATATTCAGAAAACGGAAATGTTCTTTGAAGAGAATGGCATCGTACTACTAGAGGTAGACCCAACGCCCGTCATACAGAGGGATATTAGAGCGAGTCTTAGCAATACTAAGTTGATCGGAGAATTTAGAGAAAAGGCATTGATAAATATGAACGCCAAGCCCCCGACACTAAGACATAACGAATCATGCAGACAACATTTCAAAACAAATGGCATTATGACACTGCCCTCTGTTTTACATTTATAATATCGTCTCATTTGTCAAGTCATACCTGTTAAACAATGACTGCACACTAAAATTCAATGGAGATATTCACAACTATGCAACAAGGCAGCAATCTGACCTACATATGATTCAGTCCAGAACTACCTGCTACCAAAAAAGTGTTTTAAATGTTGGGATACAAATGTATAATAATTTACCCAATGAAATCAAAGCAACAAAGAACCCAAGAGCCTTCACACATAAGTTAGAAAAATATCTCTTGGACCATTGCTTTTATGCTGTTGATCATTTTTTTGAAAGGGGTTAAAAATGTAAACAATACGATAAATGTTCAATTTGGTCTGAGCATTATATACTGTGCATGTCTTTGAAATATACTGGATTATTATACAGGGCTATTACAAATGACTGAAGCGATTTCATAAAATCACTGTAGCTCCATTCATTGACATATGGTCACAACACACTACAGATATGTAGAAAAACTCATAAAGTTTTGTTCAGCTGAAGCCGCACTTCAGGTTTCTGCCGCCAGAGCGCTCGAGAGCGCAGTGAGACAAAATGGCGACAGGAGCCGAGAAAGCGTATGTCGTGCTTGAAATGCACTCACATCAGCCAGTCATAACAGTGCAACGACACTTCAGGACGAAGTTCAACAAAGATCCACCAACTGCTAACCCCATTCGGCGATGGTATGCACAGTTTAAAGCTTCTGGATGCCTCTGTAAGTGGAAATCAACAGGTCGGCCTGCAGTGAGCGAAGAAACGGTTGAACGCGTGCGGGCAAGTTTCACGCGTAGCCCGTGGAAGTCGATGAATAAAGCAAGCAGGGAGCTAAACGTACCACAGCCGATGGTTTGGAAAATCTTACGGAAAAGGCTAAAGCAGAAGCCTTACCGTTTACAATTGCTACAAGCCCAGACACCTGATGACAAAGTCAAACGCTTTGAATTTTCGGCGCGGTTGCAATAGCTCATGGAAGAGGATGCGTTCAGTGCGAAACTTGTTTTCAGTGATGAAGCAACATCTTTTCTTAATGGTGAAGTGAACAGACACAATGTGCAAATCTGGGAGGTAGAGAATACTCACACATTCGTGCAGCAAATTCGCAATTCACCAAAAGTTAAAGTGTTTTGTGCAATCTCATGGTTTAAAGTTTACGGCCCCTTTTTCTTCTGTGGAGAAAACATTACAGGACATGTGTAACTGGACATGCTGGAAAATTGGCTCATGCCAAAACTGGAGACCGACAGTGCTGACTTCATCTTTCAACAGGATGGTGCTCCACCGCACTTCCATCATGATGTTCGGCATTTCTTAAACAGGAGATTGGAAAACCGATGGATCGGTCGTGGTGGAGATCATGATCAGCAATTCATGTCATGGCCTCTACGCTCTCCCGAGTTAACCCCATGTGATTTCTTTCTGTGGGGTTATGTGAAAGATTCAGTGTTTAAACCTCCTCTACCAAGAAACGTGCCAGAACTGCGAGCTCACATCAACGATGCTTTCGAACTCATTGATGGGGACATGCTGCGCTGAGTGTGGGAGGAACTTGATTATCGGCTTGATGTCTGCCGAATCACTAAAGGGGCACATATCGAACATTCGTGAATGCCTAAAAAAACTTTTGGATTTTTTGTATGTGTGTGCAAAGCATTGTGAAAATATCTCAAATAATAAAGTTATTGTAGAGGTGTGAAATCGCTTCAATCATTTGTAATAACCCTGTATACTGTGCAGGTCTATGAAATACACTGGACTACTTTACTATTACATTTGTATTGGCTGTTTGTATTTTAACATACAACATTTGTATTTACTGTTTTGTTAAAGATAGCTAACTTCCTCATTGCAAAATAATGTAAAATCAATTTATTAAATATTACTTGCAAATATGTTCCCTTGACCTGTCCAATATCGTATGTACAACCTTACAGTTCTATGATTTGTATTAACTGTTTTGTTTAAGATAGATAATTTCCTTGCTACAAAATAATGTAAAAATCAATTTGTAAAAATTAATTGTAAATAGCTCTCTTGACCTATCCAATATCATATGTACAGCTGTACAATACTATGATTGCCTGGATCAATAAAAATACAATACAATACAAGCTCCACAAAATTTCCCATCCGATCCGCCCTATTGTGGATAGCACCAATAGTGTTTATCATAAATTAGTGAGACATTTACATTATAAAATTAAAGAATGTTTCGTGTTCCAAAATAATTTTTCGATCAAAAATTCAGACTTAAAACCGTAACATGTTCCGAAAACACCAAATTGGTGTCATTTGACATCATTAGCTTGTACACAAACGTACCAGTGGATCAAACCTTGAACATTATAGAACAAAACTTAAGGGACCACAAAAAATTATCCACCATAGAAATTGATGAGCTAATGTTACTTCTTAGAATGACACTTAAATACAATTATTTTTCATTCAATAAAAAATTATATTCACAGCCCTGTGGCCTAGCTATGGGGAGCCCACATGCATGTATCATGTCTGAAATTTTTATAAATTCTCTGGAATTGGTTTTTTTCCAAAATTAGCCAGAATTAGTGAACATCATCCTTTATGTGAGATACATGGATGACATTCTTCTACTGGTTAATAATTCTCCAGAGGAAATAGAGCAAATTTTCGCAACGTTCAACAGTCTACATGAAAAAATAAAATTCACACAAGAACTGGAATCAGCTGATAGATCACTACATTATTTTGATTTAACGTTGACTATTAAAGATGCTAAAATAGAGTTCAACATCTTCTGGAAGGCAACTTATTCAGACATCATCATCCCTGCTGATTTAACCCACCCCCAAATGCATAAAATGGCATTTTTCTATTCTAGTATCCATCGGGCGATTTCTATTCCATTGTCAGATGTCAACCTGGAAAAAGAATTACAAATTCTCGAGAGTATTGCACAGAATAATGGTTATGATCCAAAGATAGTGAGGCAGTTACATCATAATAAAACGCGAAAAAGGACAACGACTTTAGGAAACACAAATACTCAAACACAAGATCAGACCAAGAAATGGTTGTCGGTTCCTTATACAGGTAATGTCTCCTACAACATATGGCACCTGTTGAAAAATTAAGGCTTTAAAATTTCCTACTCGACGAGTAATAGTTTAAAGAAAAATTTGGTTCATTCCCTTGAGAAAGACAGTGACAAGTCAGCGAAATCAGGCGTATATAAGATTATGTGTGATGATTGTCCATGTTATTACATAGGTCAAACAGCAGTAAGGTTTAAAGAACATCTTCCAATAAAGGGCGTAGGAACACGTGGGTCAGCCTTACTAGGTTAAATTAATTCATAATACATGTGACCTCACAGTTTCTATAATAACAGATCCTTTCCTACAGTTTCATACGAAATTTGTTGATCAGTTTATAAGGCTCTGTAGTAGAATGTAAAATGTAGTCATGCTGGATACTGTAATTAACTTACAATAGTAAAATATAAAATTAATTCATAGCAAAAAGGTTATCTGACGCGTGCGTAATAAGAGTTTAATTCTATACATCTCGCGCATGCGCACCGCCCTCTGTGAGGCAGACCGTGAAGCCCTCGTGGTCCGCAGTCTCTAGTCAATACAACGTGCTTAAAGTGAATCTGCTACAGCTGGTTTATTGAAGTGACAAAAGCTTATGGTTATGCGTCAAGTTTTATAAAGTTGACTTAGGACATGGCCTGTTTTAGGCAAATATTTAAATAATATTTTATGTAAGTACTACATGTTGCATCCTGTAGGATGACCGTATCTAATATAATTTACTAGCGCATTATAATCTTAACTTGTTGCAGGTTCTGAAGAAGACGTTATTACTAACGTTGAAACCTAGGTAAATGATAAAGTTAACCTGCAACTGTAGGCTGTATATTCTTATATAGATAGAGAGAACTTTTTTAAATGGCATCTGGATGTTTTTTAACAATAACAATCAAATGTACTCTTTATTCAAGTGCGTTTAAGTAGTTGATGATGAACTATTATTTACATAAATTTCCTTTTTTTTCAGTACATTTACTCTTCTACTGTCCATATATGACTATTAACTCATATTTATGAATATATAATCATTTATTTTGTACTTAGATATTCAATTTAGGGAACTGACAGAAAAGGGAAGGATCACCCTTACACTACAAATGTATGACTACGCAGCCTCACTCAACAATTTAAACAGGCTGTTCTGGGAGCCACTGAGGGAACAGGGTGCAGCCAGTTGCAAGTTGTGTTGCACATAGGAACAAATGATGCCTGTTGTCTGGGAGCTGAGTTCATACTTGGATCATTCCAATGAATTGTATAGAACAGAATGCAGAGCTAGAGCACTTGCCCATGAAAGGTAAAGGTCCCAAGTTTGAGTTTCAGCCTGGCACACAGATTTAATCTGCCATGAAGTTTCAAATCAGCACATTTTGGAAACATCCCCCAGGCTGTGGCTAAGCCATGTCTCCACAATATCCTTTCTTCCAGTGGTGCTAGTCTGGCAAGTTTTGGAGGAGAACTTCTGTAGAGATTGGAAGGTGGGAGACAAGGTACTGGCAGAGGTGAAATTGTGAGGATGGTTTGTGAGTAGTGCATGGATAGCTCAGTTGGTAGAGCACTTGCCCGTGAAAGGTAAAGGTCCTGAGTTTGAGTCTCGGTCTGGCACACAGTTTGAATCTGCCAGGAAGTTTCAAAGTTTCAATTGCATAGAAGGTGGAAAAGATTAGTCCTGCTTATGGAATTTTGATGAAGTTCACTGTTGTAAGCCTGGTTCTTCACCAACACAGGATTTATTAAACACCAATAAAGTACAAATAAATCACAAAAATAATAGATCCTCACTCTTCTTGCACCAAACAAAGACTTCTAGAGATTGATACCTCCTGGTAGTTAAAATACTCTGGAGATTTATGGTTTAACTCAGATGTTAGTTCTGGAGAAAACTAACTTTTTCAGGCTGGAAATTATTTTAAGATGAGCTGCTCTATCAATGCACACAGATGCATTTAGTGCTCTCATGGTAGGCACAACATGCATTGAATGGAGACTGGAGGCCACACTGCATTAAGAAAACATACATACCTGTGTGCATGCCAAGTGTTGATGGTCAGGAACAACAGAATTAAAACGAATGTCCACAAAATAACCAAGTATTGCAAAGTCACCATGAATAAGTTCACCAGAGAGCATGTAGTACAGATTAGCAAGTGGAGACAAGTGAGGCTGAGACTGTCCACAGCAATCATTAAATCCTGCAACCCGACTGGTTTTGAGTTGAGTAGAAGGCTTGAAACAGAGATTTTGAATGTTATGTGATAAACTAGGCTGTGGCTTCCTAGACTTGTGCCACAGAATTGAGACCTTTAGAGGCCTCTTAAATCACTCTGAGCTGTACATCACATCTGATGCTGGACGCAGGGTGTACCAAAGGGTTTTTATATCAGGCCTACTAGGTAAGGAAAGATGACTAAGAGCCAAAGAGAGATTTCTTGGGGGTAAATCTAAGTGTATATTGAAATGATAAGCTAATGGGAATTGAGCTGTTGTTATTCATGACCACAGATAAGATACTCAAATACATTGAGATATAAACTGAAGTTGCAAGTGATATCATTTGCTCAAGGCTCAATATCAAGGACAAGCATAAACTTATAATTGTGCTCTTTTAGAAAACACTAGATTCAGCCCCATGTGTAACTGAAAACTTTAGAGAAAATCTCAGTTCACTGATATACACATTACCTAATCACATACAGCCATCACTCAGAATAAACAGTTGGGAAGCCCATTAATAACAAAATATATAAGATCTAATGGCAACAAACAAACCTGACATCTTGGAGGGTGTCCACATAGAGACTGGTGTCAGCGAACAGGTAACAGTTGGAGCAATCAATTATCAAAGTAAAAAAAACTTTTCTCACATGACATCCCAAAAATAATGGATCAATGCCATCGGATGGATACAGTATTTATTGAGTTCTAAAATGTATCCGGGCAGCACACCACCAATACTTATTTACTGGGTATCAAACATATTTTGCAACTCAATTGAGAATTTTTTGGTACAGAGGATGCAGCATGTTATCTTGCATTAGGAGATAGCCATTGATTTAAAAGTAATTTCAGACATGCCCCAGGGAAGCATGTTGGGACAATTGTCATTCATGTTACTGAAAATGAAGAAGAAAAGACTGATGAATGTTCAGTCAAATCTCGATAAGATTTTAAACTGGTGTAAGGATTGGCAGCTTCTTTTAAATGTTCATAAACATAAAATCACACAATTCACAAAATTCAGAAAAGGCATACCCTGCATTGCATTAACAGCAATGCATAAATGGAATCAGTCAATTCATATAAACACCAGGGTGTAGTAACCAATTGTTGGGGGTATGAAATGGAATGATCACATACGGTCAGCCATAGGTAAAATGGGTGCATATTTCAGTTCAGTGGCAGGGTACTGGGAAAATGTAATCAGTCCAAAAGGGAGATTGGTTATGAAACACTCCTGCATCCCATGGAAGACTATTATTCAAGTGTGTGGAAGCCATACCAAATAGGACTAATGGGAGATATTCAATGCATGCAAAGAAGGGCAGCATGTTTTTTTGGCTAATGGTGAGCATCATGAAATGCCAAAACACCTGAATCGACAGATAATTGAAGACGAAGTCCAGCTTACCTGTGAATCCCTATTTACAATGTTTCCTATACCAGTATTAATCCTGCAATGGATGTGTGGTAGCATACAGTACTGAAAATTCAGTTTTCTTTCTGTAATAAGTTAGAACACAAAGTGCACAACAAAGGTGCTAGATATGCATTTATGACAAGTTTCACTATTGACACATTATAAAATCCTTCACAATAGCTGTGACTGATCTGCAAAGTAGAGAACTACACTGAGGTGGCACTGCATACAGCATGAACCTGGTAATGTAAGTGAATGTGGTGTAATTTGTACTGAATGTTTTGAAGATCAGATGCTATATTTTACAAAAACACTTCGAACAAATGATTATTTAATTACTGAAGATCAGTATTATACTTTTCCTACTGTCTTGAAGGTTTGCATGAAGAAAAGGATTGACACCAGATGAAATTGAGCGCCTTCTTCTGGAATTATCTGATGAAGAGGATTTTGCGGATTTCATTGACAGCGATGATGAAGCAGAAGTAACCGAGGCTGCAGATTATTCCAGTGTATCTGAGCAATCGTAAAATGGTGGGAATGAAGTGAATGAATTACCAAGTGATGAGTGCCATTTTTATATTGGTAAGGACAAGGAAACTTTATGGATAAATAATCCATTAGTGGTGGCAGATAAAACAAAATGTAAGAATATAATCAAGATCTTACCTGGCCAAAAATGCAATGTTTCAGGAACTAAAATTGAAATTGAAAGTTTTCTCAAATTTTTTGGCCCTGAGATAATTGTTTGTCTTGTTTTGAACACCAATAGATATATAAATAACAAGAGATCATCTGTGAATTACGCGAGGGACAGAGACTGCAGAAGTACTCCTGCTTCTGAAATAATGGCTCTATTAGGAGCATTGTTTCTCACTGCTGTACAAAAAGAAAGATGTACAAAGGTATTAGAGCTCTGGGCATCAAATTGCATGGGAATGATTATTCTCAGGGCAGCATTTAGCTACAAGCGCTTTCTGTTCTTGCTCCGGTCACTGACTTTTGATGATACTCCAACGAGAAAAGAGCAACTTGCAATTGATAAAATTGTTACCATCCACAATCTCCACTCTGAATTTTTGAACAACTGCAGAAATAACTACAGACCAGGGGAGTTCACAACCTTAGATGAAATGCTTGTTCGTTTTTGTGAACCTTGTGGTTTTGTGCAGTACATGCCCAGTAAACCTGCCAAGAATGGTTAGATGTTGTACATATTGTGCAATAGCAAGACTATTACACTTGTAACTCCAGCAGACAGAATCCTGGACCATATCTTGCATCTAACCAGCCTATGGATATTGTGAAGAGATAAGTTGAACCAATCAAGGGCACTCACAGGACTGCAACTTCAGACAAATATTGCAGTAGTTATCCTTTAGGACAGTATCTTCTAGAAATTGGGCTAACCTTCATAGGGACACTGAAAAAGAACAAGAAGGAAATTGCTCTGGAATCTTTGCCAAACAGGTTGCGAGAAACTGGAAACTGTCTTTTCAGATTTCAAGACAACTTCTGTTGTGTTTTGTGTCAAACAAAAAGAAACAAGCCTGTTCTTTTTCTACCATCAATGCATGAAACTGATGAAATAGGCACTTCTGCAGAAAAATCTGTTGTAAATATGGACTACAATGCAACCAAATGCGGTGTAAATACTGTTTATAGCATGTGAACTTCCTACTCGACTCAGAGGACAACAAGAAGATGGCCCTTGGTCTTGTTTCTCTGGTATTTGGATATTGCTGGAATTATTCTCAAGTGCTGTTCTTCACCAATAATCTAGGTTCAGAAAAAGAACATGCCTCACAAACCTTTCCTTGGCTCTAATGGAGAGCCAGTTGACCCTATTGGTCAATCCCATTAAGTAATGAAGAGGTTGTTAGAAAGTGTGGAATTTGCAGCCTTTGTGGTGGTAAAAAAAAAAAAAAAAGATGAAACTACTGTGACTCAACAGTTGCAAAAGAATTGTTTGCAAGCCACACAGCTACATCATTGTGACTTGTAATGACTGCAGGGCTTCTCCAGAGGAACAAAGTGTGTGATTTGTGATATGTGTTCATGATATTTTTTCTTAACTTGCTGTCTTGTTCTTTATTCTGAAAAGTTATCCATTTCTCACTATACATTTTTTGAAAGACTTGCTTTAATAAAAGGCTATAACAGCACTGAAATCTTTGGTTATAATGACCTTATCTGTAGCACAAAACCCCTTCTACAAATTCTGCCAGACAACTAAAAATGTTGTCAGTTAAATGATATTTGATGTTAGGCAGCACTGAGTGCCACACGCACCTGCTGGTGCAATTGTCTTCAGTGCACCTGCCGCAGATTTATGTAAATAATCAACAAATATCCTGCACTCTCCTACTTACTGGTCCCATAGCAATTGCAAAAAATAGATTAAACTAATCACAACATGCAGAGAGATGTGTAAACAATACTTCTCATGCTCTTCATGCAAGTGCATACACTCCACAGTGGTTTGCAGAGTATCAGCACACACATAGATGCAGAAAGCCCTTGTAAGCAGAATGAAGATTAACAATATTCTTTGTAAAAAGGCCATTTTTTTCTTATAGCATTTTTGTAACTGTTATCCTGTGATAATCACTGGTGTAATGTAAATATTAGAAAGTAGTAGCTAGTAAACAAACACCCTCAAACATATTTGTAGACATATAACATACATAAATATTAAGCAGTGAATCTGTTCATTTTGTTTTGTTTGTTTATAGCTTATGTGTGTTAGGGTGACAACTTTCTCATTTAAGCCCTGAAACAAGATCAAATATTCATTATTATCCCCTTCCATCTACCAATCACAAATGCTAATCATTATCTTTGCAACTACAGTTTCAAATTCTGGGATATTCACAGACTTAAACTTTACTAAAAGGTTCCCACATCTGTAATACTTTACACTGTGAAACATTTCCTAAATAATCCTACTCACTGTCATCAGAAAATCTACTCACCGTCATCAGATATCAGAGTCAGTTTCTTCATTAGCAACCACACAATAATAATAATCTTTGTTAGTCCATATTAACTTTACAGTCTTGGACTTCATCCCCCCCCCCCGCCCCCTCCTCTCTCTCTCTCTCTCTCTCTCTCTCTCTCTCTCTCTCTTTTTCAGGGAGCACACAAGACTACTTGCATCAAGCAGCCACTGACATATGTTCATTTTACACAGAGATGCAGAGCTGACAACCAACAAACAAGCAGAATGCATGAATGGACACACACAAACTGTTGTTCTCCTAACTCACTGACATCCATCTGCTGTAGAATCCTAGAACATGTTCTAAGCTGAACTATAATGACATATTTCTGACAGAATGAATACCTCTACGCCAACCATAATGATTTCAGAAAATATTGAGCAAGCAAAACGAAACATGCACTTCTCTCACAAGACGTCCTGAAAGTTATGGATCAAGGCAATCAGGGAGATGTAGCAATCCTTGACTTCTGAAAAACATTTCACGTGGTATCACATCAATAATTATTAACAAAATTATGGTTGTATGGAGCATGAAAGAAACATTGACTGTACTGGTGATTTATTGGTATGGAGGGTACAGTATATTATCATGGATGGTGAGTCATTGGAAGGAGTGTACCTTCAGGCATGCCCCAGGGAAGTGTGTTGGAAGCATTGTTGTTCATTTTGTTTATTAATGAGCTGAAACACAGTATTAACAGCAATCTCAGACTTTTCACAGATGATGCACTTGTCTATAATGAATTACTGTCTAAAAACATGCAGAAATATTTAATCACATTTGGCTAAGATTCAAAAGTGGTGCAACAATTCGTAACTTGTTTTCAATATACAGAAAAGTAAAACTAGATACCTCATAAAATGTATTGTCCTATGAGAATAAAATCAATGATTCACAGTTCCATTCAGTCAACTCATACAAATACATGGGTGTGAGAATTTGTAGGGATATTAAACTGAATGGTCATCTAGGCTCATGCACGGGTAAGGCAGGTGGAAGACTTTGGTTCATTGGAAGAATATTAAGATAATTAGTTCAGTTTACAGAGGAGACTGCTTGCAAATCATTTGTGTGTCTCTTCTTGGAACACTGCTTAAATGTGTGGAACCCTTATTAAATAGTAATGACAAGACATATTGAATGTGCACAAATAAAACTGGCAGACACAAGTTTATTTGACTCATGGGAGAATGTCACACTTAAATTGGCAAACTCCTGAAGATATATGTAAATTGTTCTGCAAAAGCCTACTTACAAAATTCCTGGATATTTAGAGATATTCCTCAGCAATTTGTTTCTTGTTCTCATGAGAACTGTGAAGGCAAAATTGCACTAACTACAACATACGTGAAACATGTAAGCAGTCATTCATCCTATACTATATACATGACTAGAGTAGCAAGAAACTCTAAAATGCAGTACTTTGCTAAGTGTTTTCTTCCATTCACTTCACAGTGGTTTGCAGAGGCTGTCTGTAGATATATATGGCATGAATTCAGGATTTGCAGGGGGGTGGGGGAGGTCACAGGCTTCTATTGCATTTCCAAGTGCTGCCTCACCTACCCCCTGTAATGGGACATCCTCCTCTGACATTATCTTTCCTTTATAGAAGTAGGCAATACAAAAAGTATTTTGAATTTTGTATAGGTGAAAATTATCTCAGCTGTTTAACTGAAAGAATTTCATATGATTTTGTATACAATGCATTACATTTCAGGCTAAAAAAAAAAAAAAAAAAGTTACAATCGATATGTACGTACAGCTAAAACTACTCTTCTTTCACAAATATTTGAAATTACAAAATATCTAGCATATTTAAAATTCATACTATTAATTGCACAATATAATACTAACTATTAAATGTATTTCTGGATTTATTTTTAAAATAATGGTATAAATTCGTGAAGATTCTTCACGTGTAAAGAAAGTTTGTAAACTCTTTGGAATATGGTGAGTACTGTGGACTGTAAATAGTAGTGGGCATGCCTCTGATGGAATCAAATGTATTTTTAATTTTGTAAATAACAATGAAATTTATGGTGTTATAGAAGTGGAAATTGTAAAGACAGTGTGATATTGAAAACTGTGACAAAAAAATAAAAATCAAGAGTAAAACCTGCAAATCTTAAAACATCATCTGGTCATCTGGAACCCACTAAGTCAAAATTTCAGCCTCAAGAATGTACCCCGAAGTACGAGAACTGCAACCAACAACAAAAGAAAATGAAGATAAGTAAAAAGTTTTTCTTTCGTATATCTTATACCTTTTCAAGCTTTCAAAAAGTTTGCAGAGACAGAGAGATTTAATGGTGATGTGTGGGAGGGTAAGATTACACCCACACACCCTCCTCCCCTCCCCCCCACACACGATTCAGTACATGTAACCCACAGTTAACATGCGACAGATACTTTGGATTTTAATAATAATAATAACATAAATAATATGTTTTAATATAATCATAATTATTTGTTTATATCAGTGGTTACTGTAATGCTTTTGCTTTCTTTTCCCAGTAGCCATTTGCTGAGTGCACTCTGCACAACTGAGTGTTTACTAGGCACATGGGTGATCCGGATGCTCCCAAATAGTACCAACTTTTTCTGCTGCCATTCTGAACTCAATCTATGTTAGTCTCCTCCTCCTCCTCCAGACTTTGAACCCCCGTTAGGATTCAGATACATGTTTTGCATTTTGCTAGAAAAGAGGTATCAATGATCGGCCCATTCTTTCCAACCTTCGCCAAATACTTCCTCTTTCTTCCATTAGTAATCATCATCAGTAAGGAACTAACAGTACTGACAGCTTCTTTTCTATGTATCTATTGACAGTCTTCATAATTTTATATTGAAGGTTATTACTAGCCATCTCTTCTGTCATCTTATAATTTAATGGTTTTCTCGTGTGAACTTTCCTTTTAGTACTATAAAACAGACAATAAGTATCATGCCTACTGTCATGTTTACCTACTGATATGAGTTAAACTTCAGCCCACTTGATGTAATCAAACACAAGGGTTATTTGAAAAGTTCTCAGAATGGAATAGAAAAAAAGTACTTACATCACTGAAACCTCTTTCATTTTTCAGTGTAGTCTCCTTGTAGTTTAATGCACTCGGTCCAATAATGTCCCAGTGCCTTGATACCATCTTGAAAATGAGTTTCCTCCAGGCCTGCAAAATAGTTGTCAACTCCGGCTACCAATTTTTCATTTGAAGTGAATCGCCATTTGAAGTGAATCTTTGTCCACCAAAATGGGAAGAGACAGAAGTCTGACAGAGCCATATCAGGTGAATAAGGCAGCTGTGGCAACAATTCATACCTCAGTTCATGTAATTTTGCCATGGCAACGGCACATGTCTGCTGGCACGCATTGTCTTGATGGAAGATGACTTTCTTCCTTGCTAAACCTGGCCTTTTTTCATGTATATTTTGTTGCAATTTGTCCAGGAGGTTAGCATAGTATTCTCCAGTAATTGTTTGTCCAGTGGGGAAATAACCGACAAACAGAATCCCCTCCTCATCCCAGAACAATGATGTCTCAACATAAATATTCTACAGTTCGGTCCTGCATTATTGAATGCCTGTGCTGTCCTCCTGCTGAAGCAATTCATTATATCATGCATTATGTACAGCTGCAGGATAGGATCTCATCTCAGTTGAGGAGCCATCTCCACTTGACATTTTGTTGTGAACCCAGTTGGTTAAACTGCCACCTGATCTTCAACTACATCTCCTATCTCACTAGGATGATGTTTTAGAAAAGAAATTCTGTCTCACTGACCACTCCAACAGTATTATCCCACATTGACAGGTCCTTCCCTCTGGTACCTCCCCCATGGATTCAAAGGTTATCAGCACTCCTCCTCCCTCAGTCCATGTGCCTCCTGGCCCAGTAGATGTCATGTGTGTGCCATGTGCTTCCAGCAGCTACCTCCAGTGCCCTATGGTGGTCAACTTCCCACACCACCTGTGACACCAGCACCCACCTCCCACTCTTCTCCTGTACAAAGTGGGCACACAGTGTGCCAAGCAGCTCTGGTGATGCACAGCAGTGCCACATCATGTGTACCAATTATGTTGGTACCATGTAACTTTCAGTGACTCCACATGATATTATTGTGCACCATTTGCATACCCAAACTTATCTGTGGGTCTGCCTGGGCACCATGACTTGTGGCCACATTGTAGGGCACCACCCCCCTACTCAGTTGTCCAACATGCTAAATCCTCCAACATGCTAAATCCTACATTTTTGACCCTGCTAGCACTCACCATTTCCTCATCAGTACCAGAGCTAATCCCAGCATCATGCCACAATTGTATGCTCCTTTGAGTCTTCTTTCTGTATCACTGTTCCACCATGTAGCCAACAAGTCTGACATACCGGTCCATGGCTTGATGGACCTTCAGGTACAACTCACAGCAGACCTGGTATATTCGTGAACCTTCCAGGTTACTAACATCAACTGCTCTGCCTCAGGACTGACTTTCTTAAACATTTCAGTCTCTCACCAGAACCGAGTGCTCAAGTATGACAGCAGATCTCATCATCTTGACGGCCCAGCTTACTACTCATTGCCAAGAGATCATCGACGTCTGTACTGACAACACAACCACCATCAGCTGATCACCAATGTGTCAGCCAACTTGGCACATATGTGTGACCAGTGTCATTTTCCTGGGCCGTACCATCTCTGCTGACAGTATTTGCCCCATGTCTGACTGCGTTGCATTCATCTGCAGTTTGCCATTGCTTGAGATGTTTCGTGACCTCTGTCAGTTCCGGCCGGCCAGTGTGGCCGTGCGGTTCTAGGCGCTTCAGTCTGGAACCGCGTGACCGCTACGGTCGCAGGTTCGAATCCTGCCTCGGGCATGGATGAGTGTGATGTCCTTAGGTTAGTTAGGTTTAAGTAGTTCTAAGTTCTAGGGGACTGATGACCATAGATGTTAAGTCCCATAGTGCTCAGAGCCATTTGAACCATCTGTCAGTTCCTCGGAATGAACAATATTTTCTGGTGTCACATTTCTCACACTGTATCTCTACAAGCTCCTCTGAATGATGCTTTGACAGGCAAGAACAATTCTAGCACACAATGTACATTGGTCTGATAACATGCAGCATGTTTTTGATGTACTCAAAACTGCGGTGGCCAATGCTTTCATGCTCACTCACTCACATTTCTGTCGCCAATGATGTGAGCAAGTCTTTGATAAGCACCATGCTACAACAGCACAAAGATGACTTGAAGCAAGCTCTTCATTTCTTTTCCAAGGAACTCTCTTCTTGACAACATGAGTGGTCTGCCTTCGATAGGGAACTGTTGGTGGTATAAGAGGTGGTATGCCATTTTAATGAGTTCATAGAAGGCCAGTCTGTAACTATCTATACAGATCACGAACCATAAGGTGGTATGCCATTTTAATGAGTTCATAGAAGGCCAGTCTGTAACTATCTATACAGATCACAAACCATTCACATGTGCCCATCTGTTATCCTGCTAATTACTTGCACCTTGACACTTTCATTACATAGACCTCATTTGCCAGTACACCACTTATGTGTGTTATATAAAAGGTTCCAAGAACACCATCACTGACTGTATGTCTTGTACACATCATTTCTTCACTGATGCACTTGGATAGACTGGGGCAGCTCCAACAGGATGATTCAGATATAGGCTATTTATTAAGAGATGAGAATACCTCATTGGTTATTAAGCCATGTCACCCCCTATGTTCTTTGCATTTGGTGCTATGTGATGCCTCCACAAATACTTTCTGCCCCTCTCATCCCTTCATCCCTGCCCCCCCCCTTCCCCCCCTGTGTTGCAAAGTCTTCTCCTGTAGGCACTCCCTTGTCCATTACATGGAGCTGTCTGCAAAATGTCGCTCAGCCAACAACTAGCCATAGCTCATGGGTGAACCTCTATCCTCGTGGAGTAATACGTTGCTGCCCCTTAGTGGGGTGTCCGATCCACAAATACCAGGCAATGGGTCAAAGATATTATGCCAGAGTGGCAGGTAAAAATAAAATCTTTCACATGCCTCAGTTCGTATATCTGAAACATATGATGGTTGTATAAACACTAGCATTCTGGAATATTGAAAGTTTGTATAAATAAGTGCACTCACTGTCATGACAATATCAGCCAAAATGTTGATACTTTTATGGCGTATGATGTGGTCAAACATCCAGAAAAATTTTATTGAAATGGACTCTGCCCTCAAAGGCAGAAATACTGTGTAGTTGTTACAATTTAATATTTCCAAATATGGATGCCATCTGCTCCCTTACAATGCTCATGCCTCTTGCCATGCATGCTGCTGCCATGATGTGCAACCAATTGATTCCTGTCTCCCACACTGACTGCCCTCTCTACCCTTCAGCATGACATGAACACTATGTTGTGCTGGCCCTACACTGCTCCATGCCTGCCTACACAATGAGAAACAGTCCAGCCGCATCCCACTTGGGCCAGCCAAGATACAGATGGTCAGGCGACCTTGCCACACACATCACCCAACACTGATCAACCACCATGTCACCTCATTGACTTCAGCTCCACTACCTCACTTCCTCCACCAAACTTTGATCTGCTGGGAGGGGGGCAAGGGGGGAGGGGCATTCTGAGATGATAACCAACATCAAACGTGTGGTTATCAACTTTTAGAAGAACTACTTTGATTCATAATTTTATGACCTATGGGTCAGTCTTGTATGAACGTCCATTATGTGTGCTTGCTTGTATCAGTGTGTGTTGTTAAAAGTAACAAAGTGCTTCATCTCCATGTCTGACTGTGTATTGATCTCATCTGCCTAACAATTTGCCTTGGGAATAGGAATTGCCACAGATATAATGTTAAGCTTTCAGGCAGATACTTTGTCAATAAAACAGTTTGTAATTTTTGTTGATCAGAATGCTAAACATTTTATTTCTTGAGAATCCTTTTGAAAAAAAGGGGTAAGTCTTATAACAGGGTCGTCTTATACCTGGGCAAGTATTGTATGTGGAAACTAGTTGAAGGGCATTGAAACAATGAATAAGTGGTAATGAGACAATGCATAAGTGGTAAGGAGTTGGGTGTTCACACCTAGTTATGGAATGTGGAGGTCAAAGGCTTGCTCACTTGCTAAGGCAGGCTAGGTGGCAATCTGTGGCAGAACTGATGATAAGTATAGTGGTAGTTCACGTACAAGTGTTTTGGAGCACATCATTCAGCGTACATTGTTGAACACTGCACTCCACAGCAGACAATCCCTAGACCAACATCATCATCAGATGTGACTGAAAAGGGCACTGGATCATCAAGATTGTATTGTGGGTCAATGAAAAAGTGTTGTCTGGTTGGATAAATCACATTTCTTGTTATACCAGCTTGATGGTAGTGTCCAGCTACACCATCATCCAGGTGAATGACTGCTTGAAATATGCACAATGCCATGGACTTTTGCCAGTAGTAGTAGTATTATGCTGTGGGGGATTTTTGCCTGGTCTTCCATGGCACCTGTGACTAATTGGGAGGAATCATGACAGATGTGGACTATGTGAATATCATTACACATCACTTCATGCTTTAGGTATTACCTGATTTTCCACCAGAAAAGCTGTCCATCTCCTGTGCCCAGAATTGTGCAACAATGGTTTCGTAGACATGACCATGAAATGACAGTGATGTCATGACCACCAAATTTGCCTGATCTGAACCCAATGGAATCAATCTGGGACACTAT
Organism: Schistocerca piceifrons; assembly: GCF_021461385.2. Taxonomy (NCBI): domain Eukaryota; kingdom Metazoa; phylum Arthropoda; class Insecta; order Orthoptera; family Acrididae; genus Schistocerca; species Schistocerca piceifrons. The sequence continues at coordinate 97,458,061 of NC_060141.1, forward strand.
CCATCTCCAGTTCTACACTCAGGTAGCACCAGCTCGTAATTAATGGGAAATGTGTGACCTGCTTTGCATAATCGTTTGATGCCACATACCTCTGGAAACCTATCACGGACTTACTGAACCTATGTCTTGCTGAACTGCTGCTGTATTGTTTGACAAAGGTCACCCAGCCTGTTATTAAGCAGGTGGTCAATATTTTGGTTCATCAGTATGTGTCATTTAATTTATAGTATACTAGGTGAGTATCCTCCATCATTGCCTGAATATGTATTTATTCCAATTCCATAAATTCATCTCCCCCTGCTCTCTGACCATCTCCCCCTGTCCCTTACTTTGCCCATCTGCTACTGTCCCCTCTCTCTGTCCATCTGCTCCTCACCCCTCTGTCAATCTGCCTCTTCCCCCATTGTCAATCTCCTCCTCTTGCATCTACATCCATCTCCTCCTGCCTCCACTATCTCCTCCTCACTCCCATTAAATTCATCTCCTCCTTCTCCTCTCTCTCCTTGTACATGTCCTTCTTTACCCACTCTCTGTCCATGTCCTTCTCTTTCCTTCCTTCATCCATCTCCTTCTCCCCCTCTCTCTGTCCATCTCCTCCCCTTCCCTTTCTCTATCTATTTACCCCTTCCCCAATATCTTGTGTCCATCTTCTCCTTCTCCATCTCTATCTGTCCAGCTCTTCCTCTCTCCACATTATCACCACCACATCAGCAGAAGTTTACTGGTCCTTAACCCCACAGTATTTCTATCCAGACATTAACTAATATCTGTACTAAGTTTGGGTAAAATTGATCCAGTGGTTTATAAGGAGACATGGAAGATACATACATACATAAGCTTTTATGATATATATGGCTGTCATATTTCTGCTGAATCAATCATGTTTAATTGCTCCAAACATGTGACACTCAGTAAATCATCAACTGGTATTAAAAGGGCTCTTATATTGGAACAGATATTTAAATGAAATTTCCTGAACCATACTCCACTGCAGAGCGAAAATTCTTTCTAGATATTTACATATACAATGATCACATAAAAATGAAATTTAAATTATAAAATATCATATTTTGAGGTCTTCTGTTATTTACATAGGACATTTGAGTGCATATACCAATGTTCAGTAGTAGGAGATAAACAGAACGTAAGAAACAAAACTCAGAAAGTTATAAAATTTTTCAAGGAACTAATTCCCTGCTGATTTTATGTTGAATCAGCCCTCTGTAAACACAAATAGCACACAGTAGTATAAAGATGGTGTACTGTTAATAAAGCATACAGAATTAGTTTTTAAGACTGTTTCAATTTGTTAACATATACCTTGACACATTACACAAAGATGAAGATTCTATGATCTATGGCACATGGTGAACAAGTGAAATAAAATAGAAAACTACGTGTTGTGAAGGTTATTAAATTGTTTTAACAAGATGACTTCTTTAAGCATTGCGTACAATGTCTGCAAGTGATGAGCACTCTAACACATCACTAAAGATTGGTCATTGGCACTTGGCAGGTTGAGTGGTGGAGATGGTGGTTGTGGTGGTGGTGGCAGTGATGGTGGTGGTGATAGGCCGGTGAGGCCCAGTGACACATTGATGACTTAGAGAAATATTTTCCTAGCTTCAGACATACACCACATTGTTAACAATGTAAGTAACAAGTGCTCCACTCGGGTGAACCAGGCTGGCAAAGGCTCACAGGTGGCTGCTTTCGCCCTGGAAAGGAAATACTTGCGTAGGCACCCCATGATGCTGACATCAGGGTGAGCAACAGCTGGCCCATCACTGGGCCACAGCCTTGACATCAGTGGTACACACTGTGTTGTGCTGCAGCTGCATTCTGAAGTAGCAGATACCTGCACTTAGGTGACTCAGGACTGGTTTGAAATCCAATGCTGGGCAGAGGGAAGACTGTTGTGCATGGGTCTTGATCCAATGCCCTCTAGGCCCTCTAGCAGGAGATGGATGGCAGCAGCGTAGATGGTAGGTCAGCGATAGTGCTGTGGCACCAAGTCCTGCAAGCATACACAGTGCAGGAGGCAGCTGCCTGACCCAGTCTTGAATCCGTGACTGAAGTTGGCAGTGTCCCGTCTCCTCATCATCTGGTGTGGAACTTGCATATTGGTGATGCTGCTGGACTCCAAATGAATCTGCCTCAAATTCCACCGCTGTTTATATGGCTCTGTGGCACATTTGTTGCACTAAATTACTGCACCCAGGCAAGTAGCTCACAACAATTCATGCCCTGGTGTGGTGACATGATTCCTCCTGCTATGGCTATTACCATTGCATGGTGCAATTTTCAGCTGAGTACTGCTAACTCATCTTGCAACCCTTTTGCATACATGTTATTCAAACACATGTGAAATCACACAGCACTTACCAAACAGCAGTTGCTACTGCAATACTTCGTGGTGGCTTCTTCCATATTGCTCTAAATTCTACTAAAACTGGGTATTGACACTATGATTGGAAAACAATGCTTGTTCAGTTTTGTACTGTATGAACTGAAACACCTTTAGTCTACACTCCTGGAAATTGAAATAAGAACACCGTGAATTCATTGTCCCAGGAAGGGGAAACTTTATTGACACATTCCTGGGGTCAGATACATCACATGATCACACTGACAGAACCACAGGCACATAGACACAGGCAACAGAGCATGCACAATGTCGGCACTAGTACAGTGTATATCCACCTTTCGCAGCAATGAAGGCTGCTATTCTCCCATGGAGACGATCGTAGAGATGCTGGATGTAGTCCTGTGGAACGGCTTGCCATGCTATTTCCACCTGGCACCTCAGTTGGACCAGCGTTCGTGCTGGACGTGCAGAGCGCGTGAGATGACGCTTCATCCAGTCCCAAACATGCTCAATGGGGGACAGATCCGGAGATCTTGCTGGCCAGGATAGTTGACTTACACCTTCTAGAGCAAGTTGGGTGGCACGGGATACATGCGGACGTGCATTGTCCTGTTGGAACAGCAAGTTCCCTTGCCGGTCTAGGAATGGTAGAACGATGGGTTCGATGACGGTTTGGATGTACCGTGCACTATTCAGTGTCCCCTCGACGATCACCAGTGGTGTACGGCCAGTGTAGGAGATCGCTCCCCACACCATGATGCCGGGTGTTGGCCCTGTGTGCCTCGGTCGTATGCAGTCCTGATTGTGGCGCTCACCTGCACGGCGCCAAACACGCATACCACCATCATTGGCACCAAGGCAGAAGCGACTCTCATCGCTGAAGACGACACGTCTCCATTCGTCCCTCCATTCACGCCTGTCGCGACACCACTGGAGGCGAGCTGCACGATGTTGGGGCGTGAGCGGAAGACGGCCTAACGGTGTGCGTGACCGCAGCCCAGCTTCATGGAGACGGTTGCGAATGGTCCTCGCCGATACCCCAGGAGCAACAGTGTCCCTAATTTGCTGGGAAGTGGCGGTGCGGTCCCCTACGGCACTGCGTAGGATCCTAAGGTCTTGGCGTGCATCCGTGCGTCGCTGCGGTCCGGTCCCAGGTCGACGGGCACGTGCACCTTCCGCCGACCACTGGCGACAACATCGATGTACTGTGGAGACCTCACGCCCCACGTGTTGAGCAATTCGGCGGTACGTCCACCCGGCCTCCCGCATGCCCAGTATACGCCCTCGCTCAAAGGCCGTCAACTGCACATACGGTTCATGTCCACGCTGTCGCGGCATGCTACCAGTGTTAAAGACTGCGATGGAGCTCCGTATGCCACGGCAAACTGGCTGACACTGACGGCGGCGGTGCACAAATGCTGCGCAGCTAGCGCCATTCGACGGCCAACACCGCAGTTCCTGGTGTGTCCGCTGTGCCGTGCGTGTGATCATTGCTTGTACAGCCCTCTCGCAGTGTCCGGAGCAAGTATGGTGGTTCTGACACACCGGTGTCAATGTGTTCTTTTTTCCATTTCCAGGAGTGTATGTGGTGTGCCAACGGATAACAGCAAACTGATTAGAATGCATCAAGTTTATGAGCATATATACTGGTGGAATCGTGACTGCAAAAATCTTATAATACACCTGCGAAAACGTTTAGGTTTATCTGGTTTTGCTGTAGAAATAATTGCTCTGCCTAATTTCATTCTTCCTATGAGATAATATTTTGGTGTTACAGCTCTCTTAACAAGAAACTATTCATTGCACATGTAGCTGGTCAGGAGTGCAATGACTGCTCATGGATGGTGGGTGCCATCTTAATGTATGTCAGGAGATGCTTAACTCCCATCTGTGGCAGCCTGGGTTCACGTGATAGCAAGGAAAACAGATTGTTGTAGCAGGCTGTAGAGAAACAATCAATGAACAAAACAATTCTTTATTAATCTAACTGATTTGGACAATTATATGAGTGCATGCTCATCTCAGGAAATGCTTGATATTGTCTCTTGATATTTCCTCTCAATATGACAGGTGAGGTACATATAGTAAACAACCTACAGCATATGCATGCTGCCCAGGAGGTGGTGTTTCAGGTCAGCATTGGTGACATGTTAGGCTTTGAGTGATTGGCAGCAGACACAGTTCTTAGCAGCCAGTGGCAAGGCAGCAAAGGCATCTTACACTGTAGCCAGAAGTGTCCCTATGGCATGATGGCAGGCAGTGCTGCCAGGGAGATGAATTGTGGACTGTGTTGTTGCATTACAATCAAGGCATAGATTCCAGTGCTGCATCCAACAAATACTGGATGCTACAACATTGCCCAGTTGTTTGGAATTTATGATGAGCTTGTCCTAGTGGTTTAAACAGCACTTCCTGATACTGAGTGTGTGGAAGAAGCCATGTTTCTGCACCACACAGAATTGTCTCAAACATAAGCCATTGCCCAAGGTCTGGCTGCTGCTATATGGTAGTGGGTTGAGCCACAGATACTTCCTGGATGATGGTTGCTGTTTTAGGCCATAGACTTAAGGGAGTTTGATGGCATGGGAGCAGCTGCTTCTGCTGAGTTGATGCATTGACAGGTTGTTGACTGGTGGAGAAAGTTGTGAATGTCATAGACTCAGGCGATGGGGGGCTGGATTGTGTGCTTCAACAATACAGACTGATGTACCATGGGTAAAACCACATTGGAGGCTATTTGTAGAGAGGTTTGACTATTGTATGGTTCCTGAAGAGAGGCAGTGATTACTGTGCAACAGTGTGAATGACTAACTAATCTGACATTGTAAAATTAACCATCATCATCTTACTCTCTTGATACTGTGAATAGTTCAGATAAAGGGATAATTATGGCCACTGCATTTCCCAAGGACATACAGGCCTACTGTATGGTTTAATGATAATGTAATCATTTGTGGTAACATATTCTGGAAGTAAAGTAGTTTCATATTTGTATCTCTGGCTGGGGCTATTCTAAAGGACATTGTCACCCCTTAATTGTATACATAGGTTAGAGTTTATACATATATAAGAAAAACTTTGAAAAAAGAAATGGATAGGTCGAAGTTAGATATCATGGGATATAATAGGAATTAACAGAGTGCAGCGGCAGGAAGAACAGGACTTCAGATCAGGTGATTACAGGTTTATCAACACAAAATTAAATATGGAGAAATACAGGAGATGGTCTGGTAATGAATGAGAAAGTAGGAATATGGGTAGGTTGCTATGAACACAATGCTGAACATATTACTGTAGCTGATCCAGGGACAAAGCCAACACTCACCATTGCAGTAAAAGTTTATATGCCTACTAGATCCACAGATGGAGAAGATAACGAAAGAATGTATGATATGGTAAAAGCAACAACTCAGATATGTTAAGGGATATAAAAGAGAGAACATGCCCAGGGGGGAAGTAATGAAATGGGAAGGAAGCCATCTAGTATAATTTTGCACTGAACACAACTGAATCATTTTGAATCATTGTTAACACTTGGTTGAGTATCATGAAAGAAGTCTGTATGTAAGGAAAAGACTGAGATACTACAATATTTCAGCTAATTTGTATAATGGTAAAACAGAGATTTATAAACTACATTTTAACTGAAAAACTTTTCCAGGTGCATGTGTGAAGAACCACAAAAGTGCCCCACTTGTGACAGGATACTTTCCGGGACTGGATCAGACTCTGAATGTGGCTCTCCAGCAGGGATACGACTTCCTCAAATTCTGCCCTGAAATGAGATCCATCCTTCATGAAATCCTCCCCACTCCACCAAGAGTGTCTTTCTGCCGTCCACCTAACCTTTGTAACCTGTTAGTTCATCCCTATGAAATCCCCAGACGATTTTCCCTACCCTCTGGTTGCTACCCTTGTACCGCCCCCACTGCAAAACGTGTCCCATGCACCCTCCCACCACCACCTGCTCCAGTCCTGTAAGCCGGAAGGTGTACACGATCAAAGGCAGAGCCACGTGTGAAAGCACCCACGTGATTTACCAACTGACCTGCCTACACTGTGAAGCTTTCTATATGGGAATGACCAGCAACAAATGTCCATTTGCATGAATGAACACAGGCAGACAGTGTTTGTTGGTAATGAGGATCACCCTGTGGCTAAACATGCCTTGGTGCACAGCCAGCACATCTTGGCACAGTGTTACACCTTCCGGGTTATCTGGATACTTCCCACTAACACCAACCTGTCAGAACTCCGGAGATGGGAACTTGCCCTTCAGTATATCCTCTCCTCTCGTTATCCACCAGGCCTCAACCTCCACTAATTTCAAGTTGCCGCCGCTCATACCTCACCTGTCTTTCAACATCTCTGCCTCTGAACTTCCGCCTCGACTGACATCTCTGCCCGAACTCTTTGCCTTTACAAATGTCTGCTCATGTCTGTGTATATGCGGATGGATATGTGTGTGTGTGCGAGTGTATACCTGTCCTTTTTTCCCCCCAAGGTAAGTCTTTCCACTCCCGGGACTGGAATGACTCCTTACCCTCTCCCCTAAAACCCACATCCTTTCATCTTTCTCTCTCCTTCCCTCTTTCCTGACAAAGCAACCGTTGGGTGCGAAAGCTAGAATTTTGTGTGTATGTTTGTGTTTGTTTGTCTATCGACCTGCCAGTACTTTCGTTTGGTAAGTCACATCATCTTTGTTTTTTATATATGTTTGTGTTTGTTTGTCTATCGACCTGCCAGCACTTTCGTTTGGTAAGTCACATCATCTTTGTTTTTTATATATATAGAAAAACAAAGATGATGTGACTTACCAAATGAAAGTGCTGGCAAGTCGACAGACACACAAACAAACACAAACATACACACAAAATTCTAGCTTTTTTAACCAACGGTTGCTTCATCAGGAAAGAGGGAAGGAGAGGGAAAGACGAAAGGATGTGGGTTTTAAGAGAGAGGGTAAGGAGTCATCAAAATCCTGGGAGCGGAAAGACTTACCTTAAGGGGAAAAAAGGACAGGTATACACTCACGCACACACACACATATCCATCCGCACATACACAGACACAAGCAACACAACCACCTAATCCTTGTGCACATCGTTGTCTACCAACCCAAGTTCACCACAGGATAAACATAGCCCAGCTATAACCAACACTTTTTCGCCTGTTTTCACACCAGATCTCCAGTTGCTTTCTAGTTCACCTTTATCTCTCCCCATATATTTTTATTTTCATTTTCATTTCAGCCTCATGTTACACTTTCCACCTCCTAATACCATGTCACCCTCACAACATCCCCACAACGACCCCGTTAAGTTTTATTTACATTCCCTCCGCATACATGCCTTCGCCCTAGCCAGATTACACTCCCATATTTTATTTTCTCAGGCTTGTCTGACATTTGGCATTACCCCCAAAGGCCTCACACTTAGAGTTCCCATCTCTGGCTGTAACCTTTTTTTAAAAAGACTTGTGTCTGTGTATGTGCGGATGGATATGTGTGTGTGTGTGTGTGCGAGTGTATAACTGTCCTTTTTTTCCCTTAAGGTAAGTCTTTCCGCTCCCGAGACTGGGATGACTCCTTACCCTCTCCCTTAAAACCCACATCCTTTCGTCTTTCCCTCTTCTTCCCTCTGTCCTGATGAAGCAACCGTTGGTTGCGAAAGCTAGAATTTTGTGTGTATGTTTGTGTTTGTTTGTGTGTCTATCAATCTCCCAGCAATTTCGTTTGGTAAGTCACATCATCTTTGTTTTTAGATAAATTTTTCCCATGTGGAATGTTTCCCTTTATATATATACAAAGATGATGAGACTTACCAAACAAAAGCGCTGGCAGGTCGATAGACACACAAACATACACACAAAATTCAAGCTCTCGCAACAAACGGTTGCTTCATCAGGAAAGAGGGAAAGATGAAAGGATGTGGTCTCTAAGGGAGAGGATAAGGAGTCATTTCAATCCTGGGAGCGGAAAGACCCACCCTAAGGGGAAAAAGGGACAGGGACACACTCGCACAAACACACACATCCATCCGTACATATACAGACACAAGTAGACACATGTAAAGGCAAAGAGTTTGGGCTTTTGTTTGGTAAGTTACGTCATCTTGGTGATGTAACTTACCAAAAGAAAGCGTTGGTATGTTGATAGAGACACTAACACACACACACACACACACACACACACACACACACACACACACACACACACACACACACACACAAAATTCAAGCTTTCGCAATATATGTGCGGATGGACACGTGCGTGTGCACAAGGGCACACCTGTCCCCTCCCCTCCATGAGGCAAGGCCAGACATACCAACAATTAAAGGGAACAGCCATGGGTACCAGGATGGCCCCCTCGTACGCCAACCTATTCATGGGTCGCTTAGAGGAAGCCTTCTAGGTTACCCAGGCCTGCAAATCAAAAGTTTGGTACAGATTTATTGATGACATCTTCATGATCTGGACTCACAGTGAAGAAGAACTCCAGAATTTCCTCTCCAACCTCAACTCCTTTGGTTCCATCAGATTCACCTGGCCCTACTCCAGATCTCATGCCACTTTCCTTGACGTTGACCTCCATCTGTCCAATGACCAGCTTCACACGTCCGTCCACATCAAACCCACCAACAAGCAACAGTACCTCCATTATGACAACTGCCACCCATTCCACATCAAACGGTCCCTTCCCTACAGCCTAGATCTTCGTGGCAAACGAATGTGCTCCAGTCCTGAATCCCTGAACCATTACACCAACAACCTGAAAACAGCTTTCGCATCCCGTAACTACCCTCCCGACCTGGCACAGAAGCAACTAACCAGAGCCACTTCTTCATCCCCTCAAACCCAGAACCTCCCACAGAAGAACCACAAAAGTGCCCCACTTGTGACAGGATACTTTCCGGGACTGGATCAGACTCTGAATGTGGCTCTCCAGCAGGGATACGACTTCCTCAAATCCTGCCCTGAAATGAGATCCATCCTTCATGAAATCCTCCCCACTCCACCAAGAGTGTCTTTCCGCCATCCACCTAACCTTTGTAACCTCTTAGGTCATCCCTATGAAATCACCAAACCTCCTTCCCTACCCTCTGGCTCCTTTCCTTCCAGCCCTCGCAACCAACGGCCGCCCCACCAGGAAAGAGGGAAGGAGAGGGAAAGACAAAAGGATGCGGACTCCAAGGGAGAGGGCAAGGAGCCACCCCAATCCCGGGAGTGGAAAGACCCACCTTAGGGTGAAAAAAGGACAGGCACACACTCCTACACATGGACACATCCATCCGCACATACACAGACACAAGCAGACATTTGTAAAGGCAAAGAGTTTGGGCAGAGATGTCAGTCGAGGCGGAAGTACAGAGGCAAAGAAGTTGTTGAAAGACAGGTGAGGTATGAGCGGCGGCAAATTGAAATTAGCGGAGATTGAGGCCTGGCGGGTAATGAGAAGAGAGGATATACTGAAGGGCAAGTTCCCATCTCTGGAGTTCTGACAGGTCGGTGTTAGTGGGAAGTATCCAGATAACCCGGACGGTGTAACACTGTGCCAAGATGTGCTGGCTGTGCACCAAGGCATGTTTAGCCACAGGGTGATCCTCATTACCAACAAACACTGTCTGCCTGTGTCCATTCATGTGAATGGACAGTTTGTTACTGGTCATTCCCACATAGAATGCATCACAGTGTAGGCAGGTCAGTTGGTAAATCACGTGGGTGCTTTCACACGTGGCTCTGCCTTTGATCGTGTACACCTTCCGGGTTACAGGACTGGAGTAGGTGGTGGTGGGAGGGTAAATGGGACAGGTTTTACACCGGGGGCAGTTACAAGGGTAGGAGTCAGAGGGTAGGGAAGGTGGTTTGGGGATTTCATAGGGATGAACTAAGAGGTTACGAAGGTTAGGTGGATGGTGGAAAGACACTCTTGGTGGAGTGGGGAGGATTTCATGAAGGATGGATCTCATTTCAGGGCAGGACTTGAGGAAGTCATATCCCTGCTGGAGAGCCACATTCAGAGTCTGATCCAGTCCCAGAAAGTATCCTGTCACAAGTGGGGCACTGCTGGGGTTCTTCTGTGGGAGGTTCTGGGTTTGAAGGGATGAGGAAGTGGCTCTGGTTATTTGCTTCTGTACCAGGTCGGGAGGGTAGTTGCGGGATGCGAAAGCTGTTTTCAGGTTGTTGGTGTAATGGTACAGGGATTCCAGACTGGAGCAGATTCGTTTGCCACTAAGACCTAGGCTGTAGGGAAGGGACCGTTTGATGTGGAATGGGTGGCAGCTGTCATAATGGAGGTACTGTTGCTTGTTGGTGGGTTTGATGTGGACGGACGTGTGAAGCTGGCCATTGGACAGATGGAGGTCAACGTCAAGGAAAGTGGCATGGGATTTAGAGTAGGACCAGGTGAATCTGATGGAACCAAAGGAGTTGAGGTTGGAGAGGAAATTCTGGAGTTCTTCTTCACTGTGAGTCCAGATCATGAAGATGTAATCAATAAATCTGTACCAAACTTTGGGTTTGCGGGTTTGGGTAACCAAGAAGGCTTCCTCTAAGCGACCCATGAATAGGTTGGCGTACGAGGGGGCCATCCTGGTACCCATGGCTGTTGCCTTTAATAGTTGGTATGTCTGGCCTTCAAAAGTGAAGAAGTTGTGGGTCAGGATGAAGCTGGCTAAGGTAATGAGGAAAGAGGTTTTAGGTAGGGTGGCAGGTGATCGGCGTGAAAGGAAGTGCTCCATCGCAGCGAGGCCCTGGACGTGCGGAATATTTGTGTATAAGGAAGTGGCATGAATGGTTACAGTGGATGGTTTCCGGGGGTAACAGACTGGGTTCAAGAAAGTGGTTGGTGTCTTTGATGAAGGATGGGAGACTGCATGTAATGGGTTGAAGGTGTTGATCTACGTAGGCAGAGATACGTTCTGTGGGGGCTTGGTAACCAGCTACAGTGGGGCGGCCGGGATGATTGGGTTTGTGAATTTTAGGTAGAAGGTAGAAGGTATGGGTGCGGGGTGTTGGTGGGGTCAGGAGGTTGATGGAGTCAGGTGAAAGGTTTTGTAGGGGGCCTAAGGTTCTGAGGATTCCTTGAAGCTCCGCCTGGGCATCAGGAATGGGATTACCTTGGCAAACTTTGTATGTGGTGTTGTCTGAAAGCTGACGCAGTCTCTCAGCCACATACTCCCGATGATCAAGTACCACGGTCGTGGAACCCTTGTCCGCCGGAAGAATGATGATGGACTGGTCAGCCTTCAGATCACGGATAGCCTGGGCTTCAGTAGTGGTGATGTTGGGAGTAGGATTAAGGTTTTTTAAGAAGGATTGAGAGGCAAGGCTGGAAGTCAGAATATCCTGGAAGGTTTGGAGAGGGTGATTTTGAGGAAGAGGAGGTGGGTCCCACTGTGACGGTGGACGGAACTGTTCCAGGCAGGGTTCAATTTGGATAGTGTCTTGGGGAGTTGGACCATTAGGAGTAGGATTAGGATCATTTTTCTTCGTGGCAAAGTGATATTTCCAGCAGAGATTACGGGTGTAGGACAGTAAATCTTTGACAAGGGCTTTTTGGTTGAATCTGGGAGTGGGGCTGAAGGTGAGGCCTTTAGATAGGACAGAGGTTTCGGATTGGGAGAGAGGTTTGGAGGAAAGGTTAACTACTGAATTAGGTTGTTGTGGTTCCAGATTGTGTTGATTGAAATTTTGAGGTTTTGGGGGGAGTGGAGATGGAAGTGGGAGATTGAGTGGATGGGAGAGACTGGGTCTGTGTGCAATGAGAGGAGGTTGAGGTTTGCTGGAAAGGTTAGGAAGGGTGAGTGAGTTGCCTTTCCGGAGGTGGGAAACCAGGAGATTGGATAGTTTCTTGAGGTGGAGGGTGGCTTGCTGTTCTAATTTGCGATTGGCCTGTAGGAGGATGCTCTGAATAGCCGGTGTGGATGTGGGAAGGAAAGATTGAGGACTTTTATTAAGGATAGGAGTTGACGGGTGTGTTCATTGGCTGAGTTGATGTGTAGGTGAAGGATTAGGTGGGTGAGGGCAATGGATTGTTCAGTTTGGAACTGGTATAGGGACTGATGGAAAGAAGGATTACAGCCAGAGATGGGAACTTTAAGTGTGAGGCCTTTGGGGTAATGCCAAATGTCAGACAAGCCTGAGAAAATAAAATAAGGGAGTGTAATCTGGCTAGGGCGAAAGCAAAGATGATGTGACTTACAGTGCGGGGGCGCTGGCAGGTCGATGGAGGCATGGGCAGGCACATGCATGCACACGTGTTTCTGGCCTTCACGACCAATGGTTGCTTCATCGGGGGGGAGGGGTGAGGGGAGGGGGGGGGACGGGGGAGGTGGGGGGGAGGGTGGGACGGGGGGAAGTGGGTTTTAAGGGAGAGGCAAACTCTTTGCCTTTACAAATGTCTGCTTGTGTCTGTGTATGTGTGGATGGATATGTGTGTGTGTGCGAGTGTATACCTGTCCTTTTTTCCCCCTAAGGTAAGTCTTTCCGCTCCCGGAATTGGAATGACTCCTTACCCTCTCCCTTAAAACCCACATCCTTTCATCTTTCCCTCTCCTTCCCTCTTTCCTGACGAAGCAACCATTGGTTGCGAAAGCTAGAATTTCATGTGTATGTTTGAGTTTGTTTGTGTGTCTATCGACCTGCCAGCACTTTCGTTCGGTAAGTCACATCATATATATATATATATATATATATATATATATATATATATATATATATAAAAACAAAGATGATGTGACTTACCAAATGAAAGTGCTGGCAGGTCATTTGGTAAGTCACATCATCTTTGTTTTTAGATATATATTTCCTACGTGGAATGTTTCCCTCTATTATAACTATATATATATATATATATATATATATATATATATATATATATATATATATATATATATATAAAAACAAAGATGATGTGACTTACCGAACGAAAGCGCTGGCAGGATGCAAAATTCTAGTTTTCGCAACAAATGGTTGCTTCGTCAGGAAAGAGGGAAGGAGAGGGAAAGACGAAAGGAAGTGGGTTTTAAGGGAGAGGGTAAGGAGTCATTCCAATCCCAGGAGCAGAAGGACTTACCTTAGGGGGAAAAAAGGACGGGTATACACTCGCACACACACACATATCCATCCGCACATACACAGACACAAGCAGACATTTGTATATATATATAGCAAGAAACATTCCACATTGAAATATATATTAAAAACAAAGATTCCATGACTTACCAAATGGGGAAGCGCTGGTAGATAGGCACAATAAAAAAACACACAAAATTTCAATAATAGGTGTAAAGCAAAATGTAGGCCTATAGATAGAGAGATACTGAATGAAATGTGTTTGGCTGCCAAGAGGGCAATGCATGAAGCCTTCAATGACTACCGTAGCAGAATATAGTCAGGTTATCTTTCACATAACTCAAATAAATTATGGCCATATGAAAAGGCTGTTAGTGGCACCAAAATCAGTGTCCAGTTCCTAATGAATGTGACAGGAACTGAAATTGGGGGTAGCAAAGCAAAAGCTTAAATGTGGTCCCAGGATAATAATCGATTGTATTTATATCGGGTTTCTATCCAAAACAGATCATCATCTGGACACAGTATTTTGGTTGTCCACCTGGCTGCCATCTTAAGCTGAGTAGGCCATCGCACTATCTCACTGGAACTGAAATCAAACACGATGCAGCGAATCCTTACTGAAGGACATTAAATGTTGTATGGTGAGACACAAGTGGTTGCCCCCGTTTTGTGGTATTGGGACTGTTTAGTGAAAGAAGCCACTGAAATCTGGCTATCTGACAATATTAATTGTATAAACAGAGATAAGGGGTATCCTTTAAATAAGAATAGCAAACCTGCTCTGTTTGACATTAAGAAACAACAGTTCTTGTTTCGGTCTTCAAAAACCATCAGTAGTGTTTGATATCAATTTATCATTCCCACAAGCTTTCACTACTTGTGCACTGTTGTGCCTGTCACCAGAGGGCAGTTATGTTCACACACATGGGGTGAACCCATGGTCAGTGTATAAAGGAGCTGCTGAGGCATTTAATTTCAGTTCCAGTGATACAGTGCGATGGCCTACTCACCTGGAGATGGTGGCTAGGTGGACTGCCGAAATATTGTGTTTAGATGATGATATGTTTTGACTGGAGACCCAATATGAATACAACCAAAAGCTGAAATGCTTAATTCCATTTTCAAATATTCTTTTATAAAGGAAAACCTAGGAGAATTGCCTCAATTTAATCCTCGTACCACTGAAAAGATGAATGAAATAGTTTAGTGTCAGCGGTGTTAAGAAACAGCTGAAATAATTAAAACTGAAAAAAATCTCCATTCCCCAATGGAATGCCTGTCAGATTCTATACTGAATTTGTGGTTGAGTTAGCCCCTCCTCTAACTATACTCTATTGTGGATCCCTCGAACAAAAAACCATGCCCACTTCTTGGAAAAAGGCACAGTTCACACCCGTCTACAAGAAGGGTAGTAGAATTGATCCACAAACTACTGTCCAATATCCTTGACATCTATTTGTTGTAGAATCTTAGAACATATTCTGAGTTCGAACATAATGAGGTATCTTGAACAGAATCACCTTCTCAGTGCCAACCACCATGGATTTCAAAAACATTGTTCATATGAAACCCAACTCCACTTTTCTTACATGACATACTGAAAGCCTTGGATTAAGGCAACCACATAGATGCAGTATTTCTTGATTTCCAAAATGCATTTGACTCAGTACCACACCTACACTTACTGCCAAAAGTATGATCATATGGGGTATCAAGTGAAATTTGTGACTGCATTGAGGACTTTTTTGGCAGGGAGGACACAACATGTTATCTTGGATGGAGAGCCACTGTCAGATGTAGAAGTAACTTTGGGTGCAACCCATGAAAGTATGATGGGACCTTTGATGTTCATGTTGTATACTAATGATGTTGCAGACAATATTAACAGTAAAATAAGGCTTTTCTGAGATGAGGCATTTATCTATAACAAAGTACTATCTAAAAGAAGCTGCATAAATATTCAGTTAGATCTTCATAAGATTTCAATGTGGTGCAGAGGTTGCCAACTTATTCTAAATGTTCAGAAATGTAAAATTTTGCACTTCACAAAATGAAAAACATAGTATCCTATGACTATAATATCAATGTCACTCTTGGAATTGGCCAACTCATACAAATACCTGCGTGTAACACTTTGTAGGGATATGAATGGAATGATCACATAGGTTCGTTGTGGGTAAAGCAGATGACAGACTTCAGTTCATTGGTAGAATACTGGGGAAGTGCAATCAGTGTACACAGGAGATTACATACAAATCACTTGTGTGACCAGTTCTAGAATAATACTCAAGTTTGTGGTACCCGCAGCAGATAGGACTAACAGCAGATATTCAACATATACAGAAAAGGGCAGCACAAGTGATCACAGGTTTCTTTAATCCGTGGGAGAGTGTCACTGAGATACTGGAAGACTCTGGAAGATAGGCATAAACTATCCGAAGAAAGTCTGTTAACATAGTTTAAAGAACTATAGTAATGTTCTATAACCCCCTATACATTGCCTACACAGGGATCATGGGGATAAACTTAGGATAATTACTACAAGCACAGAGGCATTCAAACAGTCATTCTCCCGATGCTCCATACGTGAATGGAACAGGAAGAAACCCTAATAACTGGTACAATGGGGTGTACCCTCTGCCATGCACATCATGGTGGTTTGCAGAGTATAGATGTAGATGTAGATAGAGGTAGATGCTAAAAACGAGGAAACCAGATAAAACAGTCCTCCTATGTCACTAGGTAAAACATGTTGGTGGATGCTCCTTAAGAAGGATATCGCTAAAGTGTGCCCTGAAATTTTCACTGCTATTTCAGTTCAGATTGCAGAATGTAGATAGTTTTAAGTTAGAATGGGCTAGGACCAGACAGGCAGCTCTAAAAGATTTTATGACAGACATTAGTATTGCTGGTACCAAGCATTAGGCTTTAAGTAAATATTGTCACTGTCAGGTGATGGCAGCTGCTTTCAGTTTGCAACTGTAACTCGGGAATGATGGATGCACCAGCTTGATGTTTTATTTTTTATGTTTTGTAGTTTGAGTTGACAATACATGTGTATGCCTTCTTTTTAAGTTGTGATGAGGCCCAAAGGCATAAATTTCTTTAAAAAAATAGGTTATAACTCAACAGTCTGTTATCCTTACATGTCTGTTGGTATAAGGAGGACTGTTTTATCTGGTTTCCTTACTTTTGGCACTTGAAAATAGGATAATGTTGTCCCAAACATGTGGCAAGAATCACACAATTGACAATTGGGCTGAATATCCTCAATATTGCTGGAATGACAATTGTGTGATGTCTTCACATCAGTTAATCTGTGGGGAAGTGTTATGGAATTGCTGAAGAAACGGAACTGGCAGACTTTTGAAGATAGATTTAAATTATTACGGGAAAGCTCACTTACAAAGTTTCAAGAAATGGATTTAAATGATGACTCTAACAGTATACTACAACCCCCTAAGTATCATTTCTGTAGGGATCGTGAGGTCACTATTAGATTCATTGCACCATACATAGAAGCATTTAAACAGTTATTCATCCTTTGCCCCATGCATGAATGGAATGGAGAAATACCCTAATAACTGGTACAATGGAGTGTAACCTTGCCATGCACTTCACAGTGATTTGCAGAATTAATGTAGAAGGAATGACGAGGTACTAAACTTAGTTGGAAAGAATAGGTTTTTATGGCACAATTTGATTAAAAGAAGGTATTGATTTACAAGACAAGCGTGACCAGGGAGTGAGATAGTAAAAACTGCAGAGGAAGTTCAAGTCTTGACTTTAGGGGGCAAGTTCAAAGGGATATAAGTTGCAGTATTTACTCAGGGGTGAAGAGACTTGCACAGGATATACTAGCTTGGAGAGCTGTGTCTTTGGAATGAAGACCACAGCAACAATCTGAAATATATATAGCTAATAAACTTGCTGTACATATGTGTACAACTGATATTCCATCTGTCAGCTGTTTTATGTTTCTTAAAGTTCTAGGTGTTGCCATTAGACTTATCTCAATGACAACTTAATTGATAATGGCTCCTGGAAGAGTTAAAGCGTGAAAGCTACAACAAAATTTCAATTTGGATGCTCGCTTCTGAGAGTCCATGTTTATCAATGTGCCACACTAATTCAAGTATATCAACGCACAGATTTCTCCACAAGAGTTCAATCATGACATGGTTGCTGAGTAGATATGTATGATGCCCTTGTCTCAGAAATATATGTGTAACTCTGTAGTTTCAATGAAACAACATTGCGCCATCCTAAGATTAAAAAAAAAAAAAAAAAAAAAAAATTACTTACCTTTTGGAAGATAGTAGTTCCAACTGATGTGTTGGTGTACTGGTGAGGGCTCACTATTATCTGAAAGTCGTGATGACGAATGTAAGAATGGATGAAACCATAAGCACTATAGGCAATGATGTCATTGCCACTGGTGCCACATTGCAAGCATCAGCATCATCACAGCTCTGAAGGCAACCACGGACGTAGCTGAAACACAATGGATACACTTTGTTTATTCATTAATTCAAACAGTCATCAATAATTTTTTGAATTCTCGTCAATATTTTAAAATCAAGTGCCACCAGTGGTACAAACAAGTTCTTCTGAAGTTCATCTAATGATTTGGTATTCCGCTGTTTATTAACAGGTGTAACATTTCCTGTTGTTATGAGGAAGCAGTTACTGGGGTTGGTGCACAGTGATTTCATTAAGCCTTATAGATAAGGATATGTGTCTAATCAAGACACTGGGTACCAGAAACTGGTTGAGTACATTGTAATAGCAACTATACAGCAGTGTACTTTTGTTCTTAAACAAGAAGGAATGAATATAATTGTGTTAATGGGAAATAACTACTTACAAAAAGGTGCTGATTCATCAGTTATACTGAATAACTGTTAATACTCTGCTCACTGGGGTCTTTATGTTTTTCAGAAAATTAAAATTTATCACTGTTATAAGTACAGCTGTAGGCTGATAAATAGAGCCAGAGTAAGTTAGTGCTTATCGGGGCTCCAGACCCCAGCCTCCAGGTGGACAGAGGGTCTCCACTCTGACTGAGTTCTTAACTGGCTGTCTGAGAAGAACCATTCACGATACAGTCATCATCATTGGATAAAATATGACCAAAAATATGAAACAAATTTCTTCCTTTATTATATCCACTATCTTAATAAATTAACATAAATCAGTTTTAAAAAAGAAGATTGAATGTAATGCATGATAATTGTGATTTATATTTTCTTGTTGAACAGAAGTGTTCTGCAGTCTTGTGTAGTTACTGAATACCTAGTCCCAATACAGCAAAAAATTGCCACTGTGTAGTTGTGCAGTAGGATGTATTCCTTTCATGACAAGTTCCAACTATTTATAAACTCTGTATGCATGGAGCTGGGTAGAAGTTTTGACCACAACAATAGGCGGGTTACTTCGAACACTTTTGTGCACTCTGAGATACATTCTCCACTCCCCTCCTCCTTCTTCTGTTCGCTGTTGTTATCACTTGTTAATTGTTTTAGAACTGAACTGTTAATTCATGTGACAGTATTGTTTGGACTGTTGCAATGTGCATTATATGAGGTCTGTTCAGAAAATTCCGGAAGATTCACAATTTCACGCCAGTAGTGTGTTGGAGTGAAGTGTGGTTGGTATCCCTACACACAACTGTTTAATGTATAACTGCCTGAACTTTCATTGTTGTATTTATTTTAGCTTTTGTTCAGTGCTGTATTGAGTAGAATGCTGTCTCACACAGTTTACAAATTTCAAAATGGCACAGTTATAGGAGCAAAATGTCTGCATTAAATTTAGTGTGAAACTCAAGAAAACCTTTCCAGGGACACACCAAATGATGCAGGAGGTCTATGGGGATGAGTGTTAAGCCATACTCAATGTTACAAGTGGTTCACATGGTTTAAAAATAGCCAGATGAAGTTAAAGGTGACCCTTGTTCAGGATACCCTCCAACGTCTACTGACAATGCTCATGTCAGAAATGTCAACGAAGTTGTGTGTGCCAGTCAAAGACTGAATATCTGAGAGGTTGCAGAAGAATGTAACATTTCAGATGGATGATGTCATGAAATCCTGATGTGGCATCTTGGAATGTGTCACATTGCCACAAAGTTTATCCTGTGGTTCATGAGTCAAGACCAAAAAATCTGTGAAGAGCTTTTAGAGCATACAAATGAGAACAAGATGTTCTGTAAGAGAATCATAACTGGTGATGGGATGTGGGTCTATGATTATGATGTTGAGACCAAGGTTCAGTCTTCACAATGAGTCAGGAAAGGTTCTACAAGACCAAAAAATGCTCACCTGGTCAGGTCAAGTGTCAAAGACATGCTGATAGTTATCTTTGACTTTTACAGATTAGTTCTTCATAAATTCATGCCACAGGGATAAACTGTCAGTCAATGGTACTATCAAAATGTGTTGGGATGCCTTTGAGAAAATGACAGAAGAAAATGGCCTGAAATATGGCAAGACAATTAATGGCTCTTGCATCATGATAATGCACCTGCACTCTCATCCCTGTTGGTGGGTAACTATTGCACAAAATATAAAGTTACTGTGCTGCCTCAGCCTCTGTACCTCCCAGGCCTGAGCTCTGCAGACTTTTTTTATTTCCAAAGTTGAAAAACTCATTGAAAGGATGAAGATTTGCAACAACAGATGAGATAAAAGAAAATTCACACAATCCAGCAAGAGGCATAACAAGACTGCTTCCAGAAGTGGAAATGGCATTGGGAGTGTATCAATTGTGGAGTAGAGTATTCCAAAGCAGACCATGCACAATAAGTAAAAAGTAAAAGCATAGAAAAATTTTGCAGACAAAGTTCCAGAATTTTTTGAACAGACCTCATATTTGCAGATTTGCTGTTGTTAGTGCAAGGGGTGACATTGCTTATTCTAATCAGTTAGTGTGTAACTCATATTTGAGTTTTATGTCTGGTTTTCAGAACCTGAAATGGACTCTCATCATGTGAGAGAGTTTTCCAGCAGTGCCAGCAAAAGAAAAGCACAGAAACAAGAAGCTAAATTTGTGAAGAAATAGCCAAGACTGACTTCACAAAGAAATATTACTCCATTGGTAACGTAAGTGAAATTTGTACTGAACCAGAACCTGCTGCACCTATGCTTTCTTCTTCTAAGAAGTGTGTGACAAGATACAGTGAACCTGAAATTGTTGTGGAACAGTATTTTGTAAGTGACACAGTGATGAATGCGAATGTTGAACTAGGTAATAATAAAACTGAATCCACTAACAGTACCGACTGTGAATTAGTGAAGTCCCCAACATTGGAGAAAGATGCTGCAAAATGGAAAAAAAAGTTGTGGAACTTTGTTTAGCAAAAGGCTTAGACTATTTTATGAACAATTTACACAATCAAAATAAATCTGAATGTGCCTACATATCAAAAAAAGATACACATCCAAAACACTGTTCAATAGAAAACTACTAAATGGAGACCACAATGAAAGAAAGTGGCTGTTGTGTTCTGAATCTACAGGAAATGTATTTTGTACTTTCTGTAATTTATTCAGTGACAGCATGGACTTAGACAACATGTGGAGCCTACTTCATTTCCAGCCTGTGGATTTTATGAAGTAGGGGGAAGAAAGAGTGGTGTCTCATGGAAACAGCACTAATCATTGCAAAAATTCAGTGATGTGGCTCCCTTGTTTATTAGGTGGCTGGTGAAAACATCCAATAATTAACTTAGTTTCACCTACACCTGTTACACGTGACCAGATGACTTCACTGTCACACTCATCATCAACCTCAATAGAAACAATATTTTTGTCAACTGCAAGAAAAACTCCCCTTTCTATTGCCTCTAGTGTGTCTTTCTGATATACGTTCCATGACTCAGTAAATATCTCAGAGCTATCCACTTCGGGTTTCAGACAGCTCTGTCCCAAGAATAATTTGAGTATAATAACTTTCCTGGAGGGCAGTAAATTTGGGAATTTTACTACAAATACTTTGACAGTTTACTAATAAAATTGCACTGTCAGAGTGTCTTTATTCTGAATGCCATTGCACTTCCCTTGCTGTGAATCGACTGCTGAGTGTTCATCAGAGCACCTCTAACTACCGCCTAGCCTAAAAAACCCTCATGTGCACCCCACAAGTACTCTGTTACCTGAGTAGCTGTTTCCTTTGTGTAGCGCATCCCTGACCTATCAAGGGAAGTTCTACAAATTCCAACATGGTAATGCAGGTCCAGAAATCTACAGCTAAGACTGTCACAGAAGTGACAAAGCCTTTGATTGAGACCCGCCACTTGGCTCCAAACCACATCTCAATCATCTCTTCCCTGGTTGACAGATCATACAAGAGAGTCCAGTTGAATGGCCTGCTCATTCACAGGATCTCAACCTGTGTGATTTCTGGTTATGGGGCTATTTCAAAAATATCATGTATGCTGAGCCCATTCCAGATGTGGAGACACTGTAGCAGCTTATTAACGCTGCCTTTGACACTGTTCAGATCTAGCCTGGCTGATGTGATTTGAGTATGATAACTTTCATGGAGGGCAGTAAATTTGGGAATTTTACTACAAGTACTTCAACAGTTTACTGATAAAATTGCACAGTCAAAGTGTCTTTATTCTGAACGCCATTTCACTTCCCTTGCTGTGAATCGACTGCTGAGTGTTGATCAGAGAACAGCTACAGCATGTACACGGATGTGTTGAGGCACTTGGAAGCCATTTTCAGCATGTACTGTAACTGTGGCTGCATGGTACAATGATTATTAGACTGCTGACTCTGTAGCAAAGTATGACTGAATAAATGGTCTCTAGCATGGAAACCATGCATTTATAGACAAAAGTTCATCAGACCTTGTTTGTTCCATATTCTGTCACTGATAAATCCCTAGAGTTTGTGTATAGTGGAAAAAATCACCCTATATAATGTCTTTCTATGCAGTTATTGATAATTTTAGCGAATACCTTGCACATTTTGGAGAGGAATCTGAGAACTTAGAGCTTTTGTTGACTTGTCTGTCCTTGTTCTTGAGAAGAGAATGACAGTTTTGTTGAATAGTCTTCTTTTGTAGACATTTCATAAGTAATTTTGCCAATCCAGCTACAAACATTTCTCCTGAAACACCATAATCTCCAGATGTCTTTCCTTTCTTGGCAATTTAGACAGTTGTACACACCTCATCTGAAATTACTTCCAGTACCTTGTTATATGAATTATTATTTATCAGTATTTCTGAGGCACCTCTAGGTGATGTTTTCCAACCAAACTACAAGAAACAAAGTATTTTTCCAGTAGGAATTGCCTTTTTGTCTAGGGATCAAAGTGGAGATCTTTCTTCTGGTGTAAGGATCTTCAACATGATTCCTCCAAACAGAAAAGAGCAAACTGGTAGACTCCACTGTTGATCCTGCTACTAGTGTGTGTGAGTGTGAGTGTGCCAAACATGGTGTCACTGTGTGTGTGTGTGTGCCTGAATCAGCTGCCAACGGCTTAGCTCTGGACAAGGTTGTGCAGCAGAAGGCTTTACTCTGTGAAAACCCCCAATTGGCAGAAGTTTTGTAAATAGCACAATCTTTAGCAGTAGTGTCACAAGATGTATCCACTAGGACAACACATACTTTGTATGGGGAAGTGGTAGCGGCAGTGGTGAACATGCAGATCCATCTCCGGGCAGACTGAGGCCCACCCAAGCAGCCACAACTGCCACAGCATCAGTATGAGTGTTCTTTGTTTCTGTCTCATCCTTTCTGTTTAGTCCAGCATGAACATTTGATGTGCCCTAAGTGCTGGACTACTTGTAATGCTTGCCACAAGAAAGGCCACATCGCCTATGTCATCACCAAATGTTTCTCATGATATGGACATGGACATAAACTGTAATGCTTGTGACTTTTTCCAAGTTTTTATCAAGTTAAGTGTTTTTTGCCAAGTGATCTGGCTACAGGTCAACACAGGTTCTGTAGTGACATTATTGACATTTTTAGAGCAACTGACTATACCTGTCATGGGTTGCATTAATTATCTGAAATGATACTATTGTCATGGGCTCTTCCATGTCGGATCATTTAAAAAAAATTGTCCACTTTGTTTTCTATCTTCAGTCTGCAGGCTTATGGTATAATTTCACAAAATCAGTTTTTCCGAACTTCTATTATTTATTTGCAGTTCGAGGTCTTGCAGGATGGGGCTCACCGACTGCCAGACCACATCTCTGTTGTTATGTCTATGCCTCCCCCTCATCCACAAAGGAGCTTGATGCCTTCCTAGGGAAGATAGCCTACTACCATAAATTCCTACTGAGGGCAGCCACATTGGCCCATGCATGCCGTGTTACGCAAGAATGTACCTTTCTGCTAATGTGCTTTTCCAATGTTGAATTCCAAACTACTCTCAGCCCCTTATTTAGCTATTTTATCTTCAGAGCAGCACGTAGTTTTGGTGACTGATGCTTCACATTACTGCCTTGGCACAATCTCTGAGTGACCTGTTGCCTTTGCCTCGAAATCTCTCACTCCAGCCCAGCAGCATTACTCTCACATGGGCTCTTGTCATAGTCTATGGTCTCCAAAAATTTCATGTTTCTTTGTATGGCTCCAAGTTTCACCTCATTACTGACAATAAACCCTTGGTTTCCTTGTTTGACCCTCACACTTCCTGCCTGACAAGGCAGTACAGCATCCACATTGCTAGGCACTGCTCTTGCTCACTACAATTACGAAATCCATTTTTGACCTAAGCCTAAATACACCACTGCAGACGCCTTGTCCAGCCTTCCTGTGGGTCCTGATACTGACTTTGATTGTGAAGAATTTCTTTACTTCCATTTTGATATTGGAATGCAGGCCATGGATGTGGGTTTCCCAGTTATGAGCTCCTGCATGGCAGCTGCCAATCCAGTTCTCCATCAGGTGGTTTGGTTTGTTCAACAGAGCTGGCTAGATAAATTACTGGGTCGGGCTTTGGACCCCTGTGCAACTTTCTTCCTAATGTTATTGCCTCTCTGTTTTTGACAGTGTTTTGCTGTTGTCCACTGAGGACATCTCTTTCAAAGTAGTCACTTCCACTGCATCACAGTGCAAGGTTTTACACCTGCGCTACCCGGCCCATTGGGGAGTTTTGCACACTAAATTATTAGCTAGAAGACATGTCTTTTGGCCAGAGATTGATGGCGAAATTTCCCATTTTGTTGCAGCTACTGACCAGTGTTGACAACAACAGGCAACTCCCAGAGCACCCCTGTCCCCCTGGCCTGCTCCCCACCAGCCATGGGAATGCATTTGAGTAGACTTTGTGGGTCCCTTCTTGAATTCTTATTGGCCCTTGATTGTGGATGCATTTTCCCAGTTTTCTTACATTCTCTGGTGGTGTTGATGTTGGCTGATGTCATGATTTGTACACTTTCGAGGGTTTCTTCTATTGAGGGATTGCCTTGTACCCTAGTTTCTGAGAATGGGCTCCAGTTCATTTCTCACACCTTTCAATTGTTTTATTCCCATCATTCATCATGTTAAGCTCTGCCATTCTACCCTCAATCACATCATGAGGCAGAATGACTAGTTCAGTTTACAAGTGAAAAAGCTTATTGTGGATTCTTCACCTTATGATGCCATTCTCCAGTTTCTGACATCTATCGCTTCACATTTATGGGGAAGTGAAGCCTGGCAGAGTTGCTTCACAGCTGGCAAACAACAAGCTCCTCCACCTTCTGTGGCCTGTGTCGCACCTGCTGTAGTTGTGTTTGTCAGAGCTCTTCACATCAGGATTGCTGGTGTAAGCATGAGGGTTTAGTTGCCAGCCCAACTGGATACCGGCCACTTTTGTCTGTCACCAGGGACACCATCACTGTGATGTCCATATGGCTGACAGACTGATGGCATGCCAGTTTGATCACAAGTGTCCCCACTCACCGTGGGAAGCTATCAGTTTACAGGTGTGACCCCATTCACCATAGCCCAGCCCATCACCCTCCACCTTGAGCCTATTGTCACTTGTTGTAAAGGCACCCCCCCCCCACCCTTCTGCATGGTGCCCTGAGGTTCCAGCTTCCTGGTACTGGGCACAGATCTGTCTCCAGACTAGGGTCCATTGCTGCAGTCTGCTGTTCTGATTGGGCCAGCTCTGCTAGCCCACTTGCCATCACTGCCTTAGCTGTCATCACTGGTGGGAACAGTACTGTGTCCTGCACACTGGGACCTGCCTGCTTTGGCAATGCAGAGATGTTGGTGGCACCCTAATCTCCAGCACTGTTGTTGGGCACTGCATGGACCCTCTCTGCCTTTAGGCATGAGCATGCCCCCGCACGTTCTGACTCTATGCTCCAGTGCCTGTGCCCACCCAGCATATTGTCTCACCCTTGCTGTCAGCACCACCTACTGCCACTGCAGATCTGATGGATGTGTCTCTCAACAGATGCCAGCATCTCCTCTATCTCCTGGGTGCCCACTTTACACGACGGAGAGGTGTTGTTCTGTGTCTTGTGATAAATGAAGTCATGAGATGCTTATTTCTTTTATTGTTTGTAGGTTATGAATGGAGCCATATTTGTGTTACTTGGTTACTACATCCACAAATTGAAAACAAAATTAAGAAAAATATTAGAAGGCACAGTGGCTCCATGTAGAATCTGCTGGCTGGTGTTCTGGGCACCCTGAATGTCATTCTTAGGCAGTTTCCCACATCCAACTAGACGAATACTGGGCTGGTATCCACATCCCATGTCATTTACACAATTGGCACAGAATCATAAAATGTTTGAACACTTTCATGTGGGATGACACTTAATGCAGATCCATCCAGGGGGAAAGGTGTGGTGACAGGAATCTTCAAAACTGAGAATAAAACACTTATTGATAACAAATATCAGTCTCACACAGAGAGATGATGTCAGATGAATTGCACTTACCCGCCATCGAAGTAGAAACCTCCACAATGAGACATGCGGATGATTTCAGTGTCAGTAGTGAGTGTACCACTGTCCAGGGCACATGTGCGAACTGTGATACGTGTTCCATTATCTGCAACATACAAGTCATGTGTGGATGATCTCTACTTCAACCAAACACACACACACACACACACACACATACACACACACACACACACACACACACACACACACACACACACACACACACACACACACACACACTCTTTACATAAGTGTTTATTATACACTATTAGGTACATAGCAATCAAATACTATTTAAAGTTGCATGTCCTGCAACTTGATTAAGGAATTCATTTGTCAACATAAAAATCAATGTCATATGTGCATATGTGGGGAATGAGTATTAGAGAAATGCTAGAATGTCCTGTTCATGGATTTAGTGAAAGTTGTTGACTGTTTTCTTTCTTCTGTCTGTTACAAAGTGTCCAGTATCATGTGGATGACTGTAATGAATGTCTGTGCAGTGCTGTGCTGTCTATGCATTGTTACAATTGAGAATGGATTGAAAGCAAGAATGAAGGTGTAACTAAGCTAACTAATTTTTCACTTTCCCTAACTAACTGGAGGCCCTCCACAGTTCCTATCCACTAACTTAAGTCAGACATCTCCATCCAGTTATTAGATCATCATCAAAAGAATTACTCACTGAGATACTGAAATGAGGTTTAGTATTTAAATCTGCAACATTGTCATATAGTAACGTGATAGGCAGCTTTGTACTAATCGCTTTGCTTGAATTTCTGATCAGATATGGGCATGAAAATGAATTGCGTAATCAAAATTCAAACTGCCTATCTCTGGGTCAATTGTCACTCCATTGATGTGGTTTTAGTATCTCGGATACAAACACAACAAGATGTAGCAAAATGAAACAGCTCAATTTGCTACAGTTCTACTCCTAAATAAATATTTTTTTTTGTTTTCTATTACTATCTTATGATGCCATGATTAGGGCCTACACAAAATTGACAAAATTTTATTCATGCAGTATTTCAGCAAACTTTATTGTCCACAGGATAGGTTACAGACTACTGATAACAACAGTGTAACAGGTTCATACAGAATCACTTTATTTACAGAAATATTCTAAATTTACAATATCTGAATATCACATGTACATCAAAATTCACTCCTGCTAATAACTGTTTGTTTCGTGATTGATGTAGCTTATTTGAAAGCCCTCATTTTCCTATTTCAAACAAATTTTTTACTTTTCCCAAAAACTTAAGGTTTCAAAATTCACTTAGTCTATAATCCTCAAGTTTTATACAATAACAAAAACAATACATTATTGACAAATTTATTTAATTGGATAGTTAAGATATCTACTCACCAAGCACCAGCAGAACACACACATAAAAGATGGTTGCAATGGGCAAGCTTTTGGAGGCAGTGGCTGCTTCTTCAGGCAGGACGGTTGGAGGGGAAGGAAAAGGGGTGAAGGGAACCAGAAATGTGTGTAAAATTATTCAGGTATACCTTCTCATGATGGTAACACAAAGTTTCCTCATCATCAATTTGTAATCCTGTGCAAACAACCAATAGGTGTTTTGTCTCATCACTATAGTCACACATATGTTTGAGTCCCCTCCCCAGCATCTTCCACCCACTCCTCTACCTCTGATCCTTCGCTCCCACTCCCCCAGCCTGTCACTGCATCTCCAGCTATGGTGGTGGCCCGTCAGCCCACTGCCCTTGCCCAGCTCTCCCCATCGCCTTCGCCATCACTGTCATCGCCGTCACCATCACCTTCACCATTGCCGTCTCCAGCGCCAACTACTGCATCCACGCCGGGACCTGCCACTTCTCGCCACCTTCCTGTAGCTCCTGTCCCTCATATCACCACTCACCCTTCCACCGCCCTTAAACGACCTAGTGGCACCAGTACCTAATCTGCTTCCATAAAGGCCCCGCCCCATCCTCCTTCCCCCCCCACAGGATGCCATGGATGTCTCCCCGCCTGGCCCTGTTCCCTCTGCCTCCTCCTCCTCCTCCCCTCCCTCTTCCTACAAATACCTCCTCTCACATCCCGATCCTCCCCTCCTCGAGGCCTGGAACCTCTCAAACCTTCTCCGCCAACACTTTCCTAGAGCCTCATCTCCCTCCTCACTCGCAGAAGAGACTCAGTTCTCTTCTCCTCCCCCAGCCCCACCCTCCATACTGACGTCCTCTCCCACATCCCCATCACCCGTTTTGACCCTAATGCCTCCCTCACCCCTGCTCCTTCCCCATCTCCTACCCGCCAACCCCAACCCCCACGTCGCCCGCCGACCGTCACCGCCGTGATCACTCAGCTTAGTCCGACGATCACGGAGGAGGAGGAGATGTTGGCGGAGCTCAAGGCGCATCCCTCGCTGGAGGTGCGGGCGGTCCGCTGCATCTTTAACTCTGCCGGCCCCACTCGCCTTATGCAGGTTTTCTCAGAGGACGCCCCCTCCATTGACCACCTTCTGAAGGAGGGTGCCCTCCTATTCCACCAGAGATACAAGGCTGACCCCTCCCATTCCCCTCCTCAATCCTTCCGCTGCCAGAGGTGTCTGCGCTACAGTGCGCACACAACAGCTGAGTGTCATGAGGCCGCCACATGCCCACATTGTAAGCAAGCACACTTCCTCCGGCAGTGCCCTAACCTTCAGTCCCCTCCCTCCTGTAATACCTGCAATCTCCCGCATCCCACCTACTCCCAAAAATGTAAGGCCCGACCCCCTCTGACCACTCTTGAACTCACCGTCCCTGTCCGCCCTCTGGACGCCCCCACCTTTCCTTCCTGGCAATTCCCTTCGTCCCCCTCCCACCGTTGAGGACATCATCAAGTTCCTCACCATTGTACTGCAAAATGTCCACCCATTCCTGCGCCCTCACACCCTCCAACAGATATCCCTCACTGCCCGTTCCGTCTTTCACCTAAAAATGTATGCCACCTACTCCCACAACCAGGCCTATTTCACCTTCTCCTGTCTCGACACCCTCGTCTAAATCCCTGTCATGGAGCGACAGCACCATATCCTGTTCAACAACGTCTGTTCCCTTCCCGCCAACAAGAACCTCTTCATGCACACCCTTGCCACCCACTGCATTGATGCCTTCCTCCTCAATGAAACCTTTCTTCAGCCCCACCACACCCTCCACACTTTGCCCTACCTCCTTCACCACTCCGATAATCCCTTCCCGATAGCGCGTGGCGGAGTTGCCATTGGTCATCACTGCCAAATCCCAGTTCGGCTCCAACCTCTCCTTCCCGGCCCCACCGAACACCTGATCCATAGTCTCTTCTTCCCTGGCCTTACCATCACCTGCGCCACCATCTATGTCCGCCCTAACACCCTTATTCCTTTTGACTTCCTCTCCCACATTGACCGTACCTTCTCCTGCTACGTGATCGCCGCCGAGCTCAACATCCATAGTCATTCCGCCACCCAGTTATGGCAGTGGCATCAGTTCCTCTCCTCCCTCCAAGGTGACCTCATCCCCATTCCTCAGCACACCTGCCCCGAATCCAACTCCACTCCTGATGTCGTCCTCTCCTCCCCTAACCTCCTTGGCTGCATAACGGTGGATGTCCTGGACCCCATTGGTAGTGACCATCTCTCTGTCCTCCTCACCATTTCAGACAGTCGTTGCCCCCTGCCCGACCGCCGTCATGACCCTCCCCCAAAGTAGGTCCATGATTATTCCTGTGCCGACTGGAATGCCTACCGGGATACCCTCTCCACCCAGGTCGAAGGCCACCCCTTCACCTACCACCACCCTGACAATGTTACCCATGGCGCCTCCTTTCTCCAGCAGACCTTGTCTGAGGCCGTGGAGTCCCATGTCCCTTCTATCGCCATCCACCCCCACCGTCCCACCTTACCCCCACAGGCTGTCCTCCTCCTCCGTGAATCCCGCTGTCTCTACTGTGCATTCCTCTGCATGCATGACCCGGACACACTACGACGCCACCGGCAACTCCAGAGACACATCCGTAACTTGCTTGCAGCTAAGAAACGCCGGGACTGGCGACAGACATGCATCCGTTTAAATGCTACCCTTCCTATCAACTCATCCAAGTACTGGTCCGCCTTCCGCCGCCTTACTGGATCTAAGCCTCCCCCCCCCCCCTACTATCCTCTCCTTCATGACAACCAACCCTTCTTTGACGCCATTAGTAAGGCCAATCACTTTGCCTCCTACCTCTTCGATGTCTTTACCATTCCTGACGATCCCCAGTTCGATTACTCCCTCTTTCCAGATGTCCGCGATCAAACTGACTCTTCTGTCCCTCCCCTCACACCCGGTTTCCAGTACTTGGACAACATTGCACACACAGGACTCAATGCCCCTATCACTACACAGGATCTCATCGCTACACTCCGCACGAAACGCAACACCGCTCCTGGTCGCGATCATGTCACCTATCCTCACCTTCGTGAAGCTCCTGCCTCTTTCCTCTCCACCCTGGCCAGGCTCTACAATGTAGTCCTGTCCACTGGCTACTATCCTGACCTGTGGAAAACCTCTCGTATCCTGATGTTCCTTAAACCTGGTAAACCGCCATCGGTCGTCTCCTCCTACCATTCCATCAGCCTTACCTCGGTCTTCAGCAAGGTCCTGGAATCCGTCCTCACCTGAAGCATCCACCAGCATCTCTGCCAGCACCGCCTCCTTCCCGCAGCTTTTGGCTGTCCTTCTCTTCTGATGACCTTCTCCTTCACCTCACTCATCTCCTCTTCGAACAGCTTAATTCCCGTCGTTCCGCTATCTTTCTCTCCCTTGACCTTGAACGAGCCTATGACCACGTGTGGCATTCCAGTCTCCTCTTCAAGCTCCAAACCTTCGTCCTTTCTATTAACTACGTCTGTCTGATCGGCTCCTTTCTTTCCCACCGTCCTTCCTACGTCACCATCCACAACATGGATTCCTACACCTTTTTCCCTCCGCCGGTGTGCCCCAGGGCTCCGTCCTCTCCTCTGTTTTGTACATCTTGTATACGGCAAACATGCTGCCGCCTTCACCCCCCCCATTCACCTTCTCCAGTATGCTGATAACACTACCTTCCTTGCCCTTGCCCCCACCCTGCAGCGCTCCCAACACCTTCTCCAATCCCATCTTGACCGGTTCACCGCTTGGTGCAACCAGTGGTTGCTTAAGGTCAATCTTGCCAAATCCCAGGCGATCATAGTAGGCAATACCACTCCTTCCTTCCGCCTCCTCGATTTCTACATCATCATCTATGGCCGTCCTATCGCCCTCACCCCTGCCCTTAAGTACCTTGGTGTCACCCTTGACCGTCACCTCTCCTCGACCCCCCACCTCCGGACGATCCAAGCCAAGGCACACTCCAGCCTCTGTCTCCTCAAACTCCTCTCCAGCCATACGTGGGGTCTGGACCCCTCTACCATCCTCCATACCTATAAATCCCTCATTTGCCCTATCCTTTGCTATGCCCACACTGCCTGGATCTCCGCTTCCCCCACCTTTTACAAATCCCTTCAGATCCTGGAACGTCATGCTCTTTGTCTTGCCTATCGCATCCATCTCCCCTCCCCCACGCGGATCCTGTATGACATAATTCCCTTCCCCCACCTCCTCCTTTTCCTCGAACAGATACGGATCCTCTACACCTCCCGCAAACTCGATCCTCCTCACCCGTTGGTCTCTCCCATCCTTTCCCGCCCCCATCCGCTGCTGCACCTGTACTTCCATGTCACGCCTGCTCTCCATCTCTCCACTCTCCACACCCTCTCTCAAGGTGGCTTTCGCCAGCTCCCCCTCCCTGATGATGCCCTCCTCCCCTCCATCTACCCCTCCTACCAACTTTGATCCTCCCTCCCTCCTCCTGTGTTTGTTTCCTTTGGGCACCCTCTCTCCCTTCTCTCCCCCTTCCCTCCCTCCTCCCTTTCTCCCCACTCCTCCCCCGGGCTTCCCCTACCCTCGTCCCTCTACTCCTCCTCCCCTCTCCTCTGCCATTGGCATCTTTGCTCTCCCCTCTCCCTCCCCCTCACCCTTCTTCCCCTCTTGGCAGGTCCCTGGACTCGCACACGTTACTTGGACATTCGCGCGCTGGAGATTATCGCCATCAGTGTCTCGTGTGTGTGCCGTTGTCTTTTGTGTTCAGTGATCACCGTCACGCTCCATCGTTCCCATGTGTCATCGCAATCATCGATATTTGTGCGTCGTGTCAACAGCTTGTGGTGTGATTTCTCGTCGAGTGTGAGCGGCTCCATGTTTTGTATTTTATGTCTACTGTTTTTTACCCACCATTTTGTCATCTCTGAGTATTGTTTCTGTCTTTTATCATTGTCTCCTCTAAGGCTGAAGAGCGGCGTAGAATGCTGCTGCCAGCCTACCTGTTGTATGTGCAGGTATAAAATAACAATAAAGGAAAAGAAAAGTGTAATGTACCGTGCATCAAAACACATAGTTCCGAAGGAAAGCTTTTCGAAAGAAGTTCAATAAATTCAAGTTCCTGTTTTTATTTTATTTTTTGTACGTATTAGTGGATATATGATGATCAGCTGTCACTGCTGCGAAGAGTGGCAGCTTGTTTTCCAGAGCAGATCTCCGTGAGTCGTAAAACTCACTGAAATTGCTTGTTAAATCGCTCGCTTGTGATAGAGTCGAAGAGAGCGAACAGCGATCTGTCGCTCATATGTGAGGTAACAGGTTGATGTAGAAGCTCGTTGTATCGACTATTTTTAGATTCCTCTTCCTCTTGGCAGTCTTTATTAGCACTGAAATGACAGAGTAATGTGGACTTAGTTCTATCTCTCTGTCAAGGCCACGTTAATGCTTTTTTTCCCTTGGGAACTGTTAGAAGTTATTTATCGTAACAATCAGCCTTTCCTTAAGGTTTTTTCATCTGGAGTGATCAAAGACCAACATTTTCCACATCTCATTAAAAATAAAAAATAAACTAATTTATTTGTTGCAGTCTTACGGAAGTGCGCCGTATAATCGTTAAGAATAAAAGTTACGCTGTAAACGTTGTTTGTAAGTTACCGAGAAGTCGCGTAGAAAAGTAGAGGCTGCTGGAATTATTGACCCTGCGTTCATACGTGAAGTATATCTGCCTTACTTGATACGGCCCCGGAAATTTGGCGTCTAGCCAATTTGGCACGTACAAACTCATTTTCCGAATGGAGTGTTTCCGCATGTTACTTGCGTGCAGTTCTCTCTTAATAATGTCGACCTGCTCGTGAATTATTATCGGCATACGACTGGATGCATGTCGAAATTCACCAGCTCATAAATTCTCGGTGTTTAACGTACGTAATTCTGGCATAGTGCTTCGCGTTCTCTTTGAGGAAAAATTCCCGTTTTGTAAGATGAAATGGTTTTACTGTTCTTACTGGGGCGTTTCTTAAAGTGGTAAGGATATTGCGATTCTTCAAAGAATATTGAGCAAAGTGTACTCAGTAGTGCATGTTGACGGAGAGTGTGAATGCGTTGAGCACGGGACCGTACAGATGCCATCGCATTTGTGGCTGTCACAGCCGTTCTGTGCATACGGCTAACGGCAAATCGACAATCCCCCACCCCTCTCCCTCCCACCATGCTCCGCTGACAGTCACTTTGTTATCCTGAACAGGGAACGCTGCCGTTTTATTTTTTGATCCCTTTTTCACCACCTAAAAGCCCTGCCCTTCCTCATTCTAGCTCCACCAGTTCAGAAAGTGGTAAACACTTGTATATTCCACTGAGCGACGCCAG
Source organism: Schistocerca piceifrons (assembly GCF_021461385.2). Classification (NCBI taxonomy): domain Eukaryota; kingdom Metazoa; phylum Arthropoda; class Insecta; order Orthoptera; family Acrididae; genus Schistocerca; species Schistocerca piceifrons. Next base: position 97,492,149 of record NC_060141.1, read on the forward strand.
GTACGTATAAATATGTGTCATGATTCTGTATTATAAATTTTAAATGAACTGAAGAGGTAGAGGAACACAGTGGTTCTCTGGCAGGAAGGACTTGGGCAGAAGAAGACAGTGGCTTTCCGGGAGGAAGGTCTTGTATCGATAATGTCTGCAGTACTAGACAGGTGACTGACAAGAGACTGGCGCATAACTTGGAGACACACATGATTTTTATAGATTCGCAGAAGGCCTATGACCCTGTACCACTTTCTAGGATGTGTATTCAGATAATACTTGTGTTAAAGTTGGGAGGTTACTACTATAGAAACTTAAGGATAGCAAAAGACTGGGACAAAGACGCTGTTTAGCACCTACGCCCTTTGAAACATTTTTTGTACGAAAGAATCAAAAATTGGAAAAGGAACTGCAAGAACATGAGAGTTATAGCAGGTGATGACGTCCTGTTCTCTCTAAATTTCGTCGACGGTCGGGTTTCTTCGCCTTGGAAGAAGAGGATGTGTATTATATGTTAAGAAACCTTAAGGAAGAATATGATCCGTGGGGCATGAAAATTAACTTTGGAAACATTGATTACTTGATTGTCGGAAGTATAGTAAGGGATCTTGTTATGGGTGACGGATATATTGCAAAGTGTTGCCGTTCATATAAATATTTAGTGATTATCATTTCGCGTAAAGGTGGAAGTAATGAGGAACTCAAGCACAGAACAGGAAAGGGAAATGTGGTAATTAAGCAGTTATAGTCCATTATTTAGAATAAAATGGTCAAAAATTTGAAAAGATGGATATATGAGAATCTATGGTTGAGAGCAATTCTCCAGGGTCAATGAGAAGAAATTAAAATCAATCAGAATGCAGTTTTTGAGACGAACTTCTGAAGGAACAAGCAGAGGCCAAATAAGAAATGAAGTGCTACGAGACCAGATGGGAGTTACAAAAAATCTTATAGGCACAATTGAAACGGCCGACATGGTATGGACACCCTTTGAAGAATGCCAGAGGAAAGATGGCCCTCTAAAATATGGCACTGGAGACTTCCACGACACTGAAAAAGAGGAAGACCGCGGCAGCACTGGAATGATGGAGTGAGGCGTGCGATGCAGGACAAGGCCATGCGAGAAGAGGACTGGCAGAATAGAAGCAGGTGGAAACTTGGATACGAGGGATGCCGCATGATGTAGAAAACACGCAGAGAAAAAGTTTTACTGTCTTAAAAATGGTGTGTTTGTTATTTGTTCCATGTTCAACGCTACTGGAGTCCAATCGACTACCAGTTGGTGGCAGCCAACATGGAAGACATTGTCGAGACCTGTATATTGATTATTAAAAAGTCTTGGTAATAAAATGATATGATGAATTTGTGCTGAGTTTTGTATCTGATATTACAATGTGAACATTAAAATTTATGTTGTGTCAGATATGTGTCTACTGATAATTATCGTAAACAATATCGATTATTGAGATACCTGTAGTCCAGAAGCGACGGATGATTTAATATGGTGCTGTATAATACTTTGGGACCTATTTTCAAAAAACGATTTATCATCCAAAATTAATGGAAGTTCTTAGAGCTCGTATGAAGTGTAGGAGAGTTTTAAGTGAATGATAAGGAAATTAAAGGTTTTCACACCATTGCCTGTGATCTAAAGTGATAAATTATCTCTGATGTTCATTCTGAATGAAGTTGATTGATTAACTGGACTTTCAGTGAAGTATTTGGAACTGTCTAACTCAGTTAACAGTACAATTGTAAAACTATTGTAGGTTACTGCAGACTATCATAAGCACGTGTAGACTAGGGTACTTTCCCTAGTAACCTCGCTCAGTTAAGATCGTAACAGCGTTACCTGTGCACTAGGGCCGGGTGGAGTGGCTGAGCGGTTCTAAGCGCTTCAGTCTGGAACGCGCGACCGCTACGGTCGCGGGTTCGAATCCTGCCTCGAGCATGGATGTGTGTGATGTCCTTAGGTTAGTTAGGTTTAAGTAGTTCCAAGTTCTAGGGGACTGATGACCTCAGAAGTTAAGTCCCATAATGCTCAGAGACATATGAACCATTTGTAACTAGGTGAGTTGCAGATTTATCAGGCGCTACCTCATTTCGACCACTTTGTTTGCATACGGGATCAGTGTGTTACTAGATTCCCCTAGAAATTAGAAATGATGGACCATGTAGAAATTGAGTAGGGTTATATAAAGGGCCAGTTTACCTACTGAATATTTTTGTCCTACATAGTTATCCTCCTGACTATTGCTTGAAAATGAAGAGTATTTATAAGAAAATTGAAACTATCATTGTTGAATTCAAGTTTTATTCTAAAACTGTTCATTTGTAACGTGAAACAGACGGATGTCATAGTAAAAATAAAAGAGATACATATTTATCATACAGCTCTAGAAAACGCAATTTACTCAAAAAAAGGTCAAATGAAATACGAAAAACAAAGACATATCAAACATTGCTTCAGTACTTCGTCTAGCGTACATAAAACATGTTTCTGATATTCATAAACATTTTCCACACTTATTAATAGTAACAGAAAACTCTTGCCTTTGATCATGCTGAAGAACGTTCTACTGAGTACAAAATAACAACAATAATTATAAAGATTGTTTTATGTTTGTACACATAAACTGCACTTGCATCAAAAGTAATTGCTTTGGTTACATAAAAGGGCAGAAGTTACTCGATGAAAAATTTTTTATTACTTATAAAATGCAGTTTATGTTTGGAAGAATATAAAACATACAGTGAACTAACACTGAACAGTATGCGGCTCCATTATGTGCAAAACAAACTAACAAAAAAAAAAAAAAAAAAAAAAAAGAAGTCGTCGGCTCCCAGTTTATCTTTCACAAATTTATTTGCGTTCCTTTCCCTGTCAACGCTAACAATACAACTGGTAACCCTACCATTTACTACGTCATTTATGTGTTGTACCAAAACTACCAAAGAGTAGTGGTTAGAGCGAAGATCTAATGAATAGTCATTCGCTATTTCATGGGCAACAACGAGAAATATTAAAATTCAGTAATTCAGTTTTTGTCAATTTTGGGGCGAGCGATCCGAAGTTGAGCTATTAATGTCATGTGACTCGGATAAGGATTTACAGAGTCTAACCGCGAATGCTACAGGTTTATTGCAGTGAATGTAATCCCTCACTGACAAATAATGATGTGAAATTTGTGTATGCTCATTTACGATTCTTGGTGGGTGTGTTGCCTCTCAGTGCGTTTCGTACTTGGTTTGAACATCAATTATTAACCTATATTAACGCAGTTTGTAGTGTGAAAGTTAACAGATACAGTTATTTAAGGGTTTCTGTACTCTGGAAAGGCTTATCATAAGAATTTATCATTATAAATGTAACTGAGAGAAGAAAATCCGCTGTTTTGTTTGAACATCGATTTATTGAGACTTCATTTGTTTCACTAAACTGTAAACATTTTGCACACGAAGGGAGTCCAGCATTCAACTTCCAAAATTTTCCTGGTTCTATCTCTTGTTAGCGTAAAGGCTCTGCTGCTCAAGATTTGGACTTAATGGAAGGACAATTAATTGCGTGAAGATTAACTTATTCATGTGTAAATCATGAAATTCTGCTAGACAAGCTCAAGTATTGTGGCATGAGTGGGACAGTGCACAAATGGTTTAATTCGTACCTAACTGGAAGAGTGCAGAAAGTTGAAATAAGTAGTTCTCGTAACATGCAAAGATCAGCACATTCCTCAAACTGGGGAACTATCAAGAATGGGGTTCCACAAGGGTCAGTCTTGGGTCCTTTGTTGTTCTTATTATATATTAATGACTTGCCATTCTATATTCATGAAGAGGCAAAGTTAGTTCTCTTTGCTGATGATACAAGTATAGTAATCACACCTGAGAAACAAGAATTAACTGATGAAATTGTCAATACTGTCTTTCAGAAAATTACTAAGTGGTTCCTTGTAAACGGACTCTCACTGAATTTTGATAAGACACAGTACATACAGTTCCGTAGAGGGAATGGTATGACGCCACTAATAAATATAGACCTTAATCAGAAGCATATAGCTAAGGTAGAATATTCCAAATTTTTAGGTGTGTCCATTGATGAGAGATTAAATTGGAAGAAACACATTGATGATCTGCTGAAACGTTTGAGTTCAGCTACTTATGCAATAAGGGTCATTGCAAATTTTGGTGATAAACATCTTAGTAAATTAGCTTACTACGCCTATTTTCACTCATTGCTTTCATATGGCATCATATTTTGGGGTAATTCATCACTGAGGAATAAAGTATTTATTGCACAGAAGCGTGTAATCAGAATAATAGCTGGAGTCCACCCAAGATCATCCTGCAGACATTTATTTAAGGATCTAGGGATATTCACAGTAGCTTCTCAGTATATATACTCTCTTATGAAATTTGTTATTAACAACCAAACCCAATTCAAAAGTAATAGCAGTGTGCATAACTACAATACTAGGAGAAAGGATGATCTTCACTACTCAAGATTAAATCTAACTTTGGTACAGAAAGGGGTGAATTATACTGGCACTAAAGTCTTTGGTCACTTACCAAATAGTATCAAAAGTCTGACAGATAACCAACAAGTATTTAAGAAGAAATTAAAGGAATTTCTGAATGACAACTCCTTCTACTCCATAGAGGAATTTTTAGATATAAATTAAGAAAAAAAAAGAAAAAAGAAAAAAATATTTAAAAAATAAAAAAAATAAAAATAAAAAATAAAGAAAAACAAAAAAACACAAAAAAATAAAGTTGTTATATTAACTTAAGTATGTTGTTAAATTAACCTAATTATGTCATGTATTAGAAAATTCGACTCGTTCCACATCATTACGAAATATCGTATTCATGATCCATGGAACTAGTATTAATCTAATCTAATCTAATCTAATCTGTAGCTGAAATCACTACCGAGAAGGAAAATCGCATCTGGTAGAAACATAGACCCATACTGTCCTCCTAAATTCGTGCCTGGTAATATGCTTTTCTTAACGTACTCATCATAAAAATTAGTACCTCTGGCATCTTTCACAAAGCCCTTCTACTTATGCAGCTCTATTAGTCATTATTAATCTCCGTCATCCTGGTTCTGCCACTAACCAAGCGATGAGCTTACTTTAAAGTTTCTGCTTCCCTGGCTAAATCGTATTACTCTTTGACAATAAATTCATGCCAGCAATCGCAGCACTATCTGATAAAGATTTTATATGTTTCTTTTCGTACTCCTATCTGAGAGTACCACTAAGGAACCAGTTATTCCCCTCCAATCCTCCACATCTGCTCTTAATAGTTTCCAGTCCCTACCGGATTGACGTACATCATCTCGCCTATGTCGATGAATTTTCTTCGCCCCCACAAAATACACTGCTCGCAAACACTCAGTCTAGAAGCTCAGCACTGCCACCAACCTATCCTCCAAAAACATGAACCCACAGAGAAGTCGCAGTAAACTCAAAAAACATCACCTTTAGCCCCATACACAACTTTTACCATACAACATTCGTAAACGAAATGTTTCCGTTTACACGTTATATGCAGTTCCAGTTTCTCTTCAACTGTGACTCACTTCCTCTTCCTTTCACTAAGCTGGACGCTACCAACTTTTCAGGAATCCGTCAATTATAACTATCTTCCACCTTCATTCTTCAAACCCTTCCATATTCAGTCAAGCGTCTTAGCCATGGAATGAACAGTTTTTCACGACCTTAACTGCAATCACGATGCTACCATTCTTCTGTACCATGTTAACAACCAGCAGTGAATGTGTGACTGACAGTTTCCTGACGCTTTCCGACATCTCTGTTTACAGAGAGCAGAACTACGACCCCATCCTAGATGTTCAATATGGCCTCAAATGGTTCAAATGGCTCTGAGCACTATGGGACTTAACAGCTGTGGTCATCAGTCCCCTAGAACTTAGAACTACTTAAACCTAACTAACCTAAGGACATCACACACAGCCATGCCCGAGGCAGGATTCGAACCTGCGACCGTAGCAGTCGCACGGTTCCGGACTGCGCGCCTAGAACCGCGAGACCACCGCGGCCGGGAATACGGCCTCAGATTACTCCGCGTCATTATGGCTATCCTAAAACCGATCATCTGAATCCACATCCCTCCTAACAACACCGATACACTCAAATTTCATCTGAGCGAAAACTTCGACAAACCCAACTAGACAGGTATATCTCCTAATCATCCCAATATTTATTATACTATATCTATCAGATAAAATCAGTAGCACTACAAGATTATTCGCTGATGATGATGTTGTCCACAGGAACGTGACGTCATTGGACGTTCTCTAAGGAAATGCAGAAAACTTGGTGAACATGTTCACTTGGTGTAATGGATAGCAGCTTTATTTAAATGTAGATAAATCACAATGTAATGCCTGACAGTATCCGGTTACAAGAGTAGTGGTGAAGAGCTTGAGCACTTAATATCTTATAAATATTTAGGCATAATACCAAGGAGCGTTACGAAATGCGACTGTCACCAAAAATCAGTATTAGTGAAGGCGAATGAAAAACTTAGATTTCTTGGAAGGGTCCTGGGAAAGTGTAGAACATCTGACGCAGGAGACGCGTCGTTATCGGAGGAGCCGGCGCACATGCGCTACTAAAGCTACAGGGACTGTGCTTAAGAAGAATAAAGTGAAATCGAACGGTGTTTGATCTTTCAGTGCTCTGGGTCGACTTTGTGTTTTCGTTGGAGCCGTAGTGAATATTAGTATTAATAAAGCCGATACTTTTCCACGTGGAAACCAGTAAGATCAGTTATTGGAATTTATGTTTATAGACTAAAGCGGCGAGTAAAGTTAAGCGCTGCCGAGCGCTGTTGGCAAGCGGGGTGCACTCAGTCCTAGTGAGGCAAACTGAGGAGCTGCTTGATTGAGGAGTAGCGGCTCCAGTCACGTAAACTGAGAGCGGTGTGCTGACCACATGCCCGTCCATATCCGCATCCAGTGACGCCTGTGGGCTGAGGATGACACGGCGGCCGGTCGGTACCGTTGGACCTCCATGGCCTGTTCGGACGGAGAGTTATACACGAACGGAACTGCCGAGGCTCTCTATGTTTTGGAACAGCACCTCACCGTCGAACGTAAATGGGAGGATTCAGTCTGAAACCTGGGTGCAGGTACTTATAGAAACTGAATTACATAATTTCAGAGACTTTACTGATCTTATAAACTTATGATTTTTTTGTGTATAGACTGAAGCTTATGCCATTTTATATTGTCGAACACTTCTTCCAGGTGCAAGCTGTTCGAGATTCTGAAAAAAGTAGGGGTAAGCTATAGGGAGAGACGGGTCATATACAATATGTACAACAACCAAGAGGGAATAATAAGAGTGGACGATCAAGAACGAAGTGCTCGTATAAAGAAGGGTGTAAGACAAGGCTGTAGCCTTTCGCCCCTACTCTTCAATCTGTACATCGAGGAAGCAATGATGGAAATAAAAGAAAGGTTCAGGAGTGGAATTAAAATACAAGGTGAAAGTATATCAATGATACGATTCGCTGATGACATTGCTATCCTGAGTGAACGTGAAGAAGAATTAAATGATCTGCTGATCGGAATGAACAGTCTAATGAGTACACAGTATGGTTTGAGAGTAAATCGGAGAAAGACGAAGGTAATGAGAAATAGCAGAAATGAGAACAGCGAGGAACTTAACATCAGGATTGATGGTCACGAAGTCAATGAAGTTAAGGAATTCTGCTACCTAGGCAGTAAAATAACCAATGACGGACGGAGCAAGGAGGACATCAAAAGCAGACTCACTATGGCAAAAAAGGCATTTCTGGCCAAGAGAAGTCTACTAATATCAAATACCGACCTTAATTTGAGGAAGAAATTTCTGAGGATGTACGTCTGGAGTACAGCATTTAATGCGTTGGTCTGCAATTCCAGCTCACACTGCAAGTCCCTAATTATGGAGCTCCATTCGCATTGTTTTGGTGCTGACAGGGTTCGCGAGCGCTACATTCAGTTCTACAGTAACTTTCGCAGCTGCTGTCTTTCTGCTTTCCGTCACAGTCCTCTCCAATGACGGACTGTCCCGATCATTCAACATAGACTTTTGTTCGCGTTGTGACGTTAAACATGGACTGTGGGAAAACCGGAACAGAAGAGAATCGAAGCATTTGAGATGTGGTGCTATAGACGAATGTTGAAAATTAGGTGGACTGATAAGGTAAAGAATGAGGAGGTTCTACGCAGAATCGGAGAGGAAAGGAATATGTGGAAAACACTGATAAGGAGAAGGGACAGGATGACTGGACATCTGCTAAGACATGAGGGAATGACTTCCATGGTACTAGAGGGAGCTGTAGAGGGCAAAAACTGTAGAGGAAGACAGAGATTGAAATACGTCAAACAAATAATTGAGAACGTAGGTTGCAAGTGCTACTCTGAGATGAAGAGGTTAGCACAGGAAAGGAATTCGTGGCGGGTCCCAGTCAGTAGACTGAAAAAAAAAAAAAAAAAAAAAGACTGAAGCGGCGAGTGAAAATTTGTACCAAGGCAAGTGCTTATCAGTCAGGTGCATTAGCCATTAAGCCACCTTGTCACAGTGTAAGTAGGCTGTTCAGCCAACTGTACGGATTACCGCGGCATTCCTCTCCTCGATGCAAATTCACACCGCCGCCGCAGTCAACTTCACTCGCTGCCTCAATCTATATACATAAAATCATATTTGTATGAGACCAGTGAAGTCCCTGAAATTGTGTCATTTATATTTATATAACTACCTGCAACTGGGTTTCAGGCTGAATCCCCATTTAAGTTCGATGCTGAGGTGCTGTTCCAGAATATGGAGAGCCTCGGAAATTCTGTCCGTGTGTAAGGAGGAATTTTTAAAGTAGACTGGGGCGGCAGTAGAATTTGGATCGAGGAGAGAGGTGTGCCAGGGCAATCCGTGCAAGTGTGTGAAGTGCTGTGCCAAGGTGACTTATTGGCTAGCGCACCTGCCTAGATCTGGGATCGATTCCCGGCCTTGGTACAAATTTTCGCTCGCCGCTTCAATCTATAGACATAAAAATCATGTCTGTATGAGACCAGTGAAGTCCCTGAAATCGTGTCATTTCAGTTATTCATTTATTTTTTTGCACTGGGTGTTCCGCTGTTTGAATATGCAGGGGTTGGGCAAAAATATGGAAACACAGCGAGAAATGCATGGTTGAACATAAACGCAGATGCTAGCCAAGACAACAGATTGCCCCGTTGTATTTGACAATGAAAGGCACCTGTGCAATGTCCTCAAAATCCTGCAGGTGTCAGTCGTGGTGAAAACAGTATTCTGTGTAGCCGTGAGTGCATTATGTCGGAGCTAAGTGAATTCCAACATGGGAAAATTATTGGTCCTTCTATGGTGGGTGCCTCCGTAATCAAGGTAGCTGAAGTGTTTGATGTTTCGAGAGCCGCCATATCGAAGATTTATACCGCATACAGGGAAAGCGGAAGAACGTCATTCATTACATCACAGCGCGAACAAAATTTTACGTTGAATGATCGGGACAGTCCGTCATTGGAGAGGACTGTGACGGAAAACAGAAAGACAGCAGCTGCAAAAGTTACTGTAGAACTGAATGTAGCGCTTGCGAACCCTGTCAGCACCAAAACAATGCGAATGGAGCTCCGTAATTAGGGACTTGCAGTGTGAGCTGGAATTGCAGACCAGCGCATAAATGGTGGAAATGCCTGTAACAAGAATAACATGGTGCCGAAGCCATAAAACCTGGGCTGTGGAACAATGGAAGGCTGTTATCTACTCTGATGAGTCTCGCATCATATTTTTTACAACTTATGAGCGAGTTCGCGTCCCAAGAGTCAAAAATGGTGGAAGTTCGGTTATGATTTGGGATGTCGTATCTTGGTGTTCCATTGGTCTCTTTGTTACTCTGCAAGGTCGCATTTCTGTGAAGGATTATCTACATCTACATTTATACTCCGCAAGCCACCCAACCGTGTGTGGCGGAGGGCACTTTACATGCCACTGTCATTACCTCCCTTTCCTGTTCTAATCGCGTATGGTTCGCGGGAAGAACGACTACAGGAAAGCCTCCGTGCGCGCTCGAATCTCTCTAATTTTATATTCGTGATCTCCTCGGGAGGTATAAATAAGGGGAAGCAATATATTCGATACCTCATCCAGAAACGCACCCTCTCGAAACCTGGACAGCAAGCTACACCGCAATGCAGAGCGCCTCTCTTGCAGAGTCTGCCACTTGAGTTTGCTAAACATCTCCGTAACGCTATCACGCTTACCAAATAACCCTGTGACGAAACGCGCCGCTCTTCTTCGGATCTTCTCTATCTCCTCCGTCAACCCGATCTGGTACGGATCCCACACTGATGACCAATGCTCAAGTATAGGTCGAACGAGTGTTTTGTAAGCCACCTCCTTGGTTGATGGACTACATTTTCTAAGGACCCTTCCAATGAATCTCAACTTGGTACTACCAGTGTTTGTTCCGCTATCATATAATCATACAATAAAGGATTATGTGACCATTTTGGCCGGTCGGCGTGGCCGAGTGGTTCTAGGCGCTTCAGTCTGGAACCACGCGACCGTACGGTCGCAGGTTCGAATCCTGCCTCGGGCATGGATGTGTGTGATGTCCTTAGATTAGTTAGGTTTAAGTAGTTCTAAGTTCTAGGGGACTGATGATCTCAGATGTTAAGTCCCATAGTGCTCAGAGCCATTTGAACCATTAACCATTTTGGCTGATAAGCTACATCGCATGGAAACATGATTGTTCCCCAATGGTGATGTTCGTATTCCAAGACGATAGAGCCCCTGTCATAGCTCCCATAGTCATGGAATGTTTTTATGTTCACGAGGATGAGCTGTCGCATCTCCCCTGGCCACCATAGTCACCAGATGTCAATATTATTGAGCCTCTGTGGTCTACTGTACTGTATAAGATTTCAAAAATGGTTCAAATGGCTCTGAGCACTATTGGACTCAACTGCTGTGGTCATCAGTCCCCTAGAACTCAGAACTACTTAAACCTAACTAACCTAAGGACATCACACACACCCATGCCCGAAGCAGGATTCGAACCTGCGACCGTAGCAGCAGCGCGGCTCCGGACTGGAGCCCCCAGAACTGCTCGGCCACCGCGGCCGGCGTATAAGATTTCCTTGAAAACATACAGCACTCGTGTTTATCCACTCCGAGACGACTGGAATCTGTTTTGAATGCTAACGGTTTTCGTACGCCGTTCTAGCCGGTGGTGGTGGTGGTGGTGGTGGTTAGTGTTTAACGTCCCGTCGACAACGAGGTCATTAGAGACGGAGCGCAAGCTCGGGTTAGGGAAGGATTGGGAAGGAAATCGGCCGTGCCCTTTCAAAGGAACCATCCCGGCATTTGCCTGAAACGATTTAGGGAAATCACGGAAAACCTAAATCAGGATGGCTGGAGACGGGATTGAACCGTCGTCCTCCCGAATGCGAGTCCAGTGTGCTAACCACTGCGCCACCTCGCTCGGTCGTTCTAGGCATGGAAATATGTTATGTTTGTGGTTTTTCCATATTTTTGCCTACGCCCTGTGTATGATACAGGACATATGCAGCTATACTCTGCAAGCCTCTATTAAGTAGATGGCAGAAGGTTCGTCCCATTGTACCAGTTATTAGGGCTTCTTCCTGTTCCATTCACGAATGGAGTTCGGCGAGAATGATTTCTTAAATGTCCCTGGGCGCGGTGTCATTAGTCTATGGGGGTTGTATGTAGGTGACTGTAATATATTCCTAGATTTATCACTTAAAGTTGGTTGTATAATCTGTCTAAGTAGATCTTCGTGGGATAGTTTGTGCGTCTTCAAACATCTGACTGTTTAGTTCTTTCTGCGTCTTAATGACACTCTACCGTAGGTCCAAATATGGGTAAACATTTGTGCTGTACTTAGTATTCCTTCATTAGCCGTCGTTACTGCAATTTGGTACGGATCCCTTTCACGTGAACAATATTGTAGGATGGCTCGCACGAGTGTTTTGTATGCAGTCTCCCTGGTACAGTGGTTGCATTTGCCTGATATTCAGCCTGGTTTTCTGCCAGTAAACCGCAGTCTGCCAGCTACTTTGCCTACGTCTGAGACCAGGCGATCGTTCCATTTTATATCCCAAAAAGCTATTGAACCAAGGTATTTGTATAAGTTAACCGATTCCACCTGTAACTCACTGAGCTATAGTCATAGGATACTACGTTTTTTCTCGTTTTGCGAAGTACACAGTATTATATTTCTGAACATTTAAAGCAAATTTTCACTCTTTGCACTACTTTGAAATCTTATCAAGATCTGACTGGATATTTGTGCAGATTCTTTCAGACAGTGCTCCGGCATAGATGACTGCATTACTTGCGAAAAGTCTGAGGTTACGATCAGTATTGTCCACGGCATCATTAAAATACGACATGAACAATACGTGACCCAACACACTTCTCTGGGACGCACCTGAAGTTACTTTTACATCTGTCGATGGCTTGTTGCCTCTTGTTACATGTAAAGAGCTGCACTCTAAAGTAGTTTATTTGACTGATCAGTGCTCGAATGTATAGCTCACCATCAGCGGCGTATATTGTGAATGTCTACATCAAACGATGTGTCTGTCAAATATTAGACCTTTATAATTGTTATTTTATATTAGAGATACCCGTTGTTTGATGTAGACATGCAGAATATGTGCTACTGATGAAGGACCTTAGGCCCTAATACCAGCCTTGGAAACTAATACTTTTGAAGCGCAGCTCATGGTGTACAACAAGATGGCGCTTATCATTCTACATTATTGGTCCAATGTTTGGAGGCCTTAGCAAGTACCCGTTACGAGGCATCGAACGAATCAGAAGTGTGTTGTTAGGATCGTAACAGGTCAGTATATGGCAAAGAAGTGCCCAGAGAGCTTAAATGTAAATTATTGGAGGAAATACGACGTACTTCTAATGATACCGTGTTGAGTAAATTAAGTGAAGCTGTATTCGACGACGACTGTGCAAGTAACCCTCAGACGAAAAGCTGTACTGCTATGTGGTTGCTGTCATTGTGGGAACAGCCCAGCGTAGAGTCGTTCTGTCGCTCTCCCACTGTGTTCATTGAACTCATATAAAAGGTGGATCTCGGCCAACTGTTTATCAGTAGGAATTACAGCTATGTATCACCGTTGACGTACAACTAACAGTGCCAGAAGAACAAACCCAAGACGGAACAGAGCAGTACTGGATGCAAACTTGAAGGTAAAGAGCAAAATGGGTGCGACTGTTATCAACTGCAGATACCGTGAGCGAATGGAAACAACACACAGTGCATAACGTCGACATCTGCACTGTTGTGAATTATTTTAAATGCAACATGAATATGAAGGTAACTGGAGCAAGAAACCAAACGAAATTCAGTAACTCCTTAACGAGCCACAGGAAACTGTAGCTTTCGGGTATGAAAATACTGAAAAGGTGTCCCTGAATAACCTTTGGAAGTTTGTCCAGGTTCTGTTTCACCCTGTGTATGTAGGTGTTCCGGGCTCAGTGGGAGCTGCACATCAATCGCTGTGCCAGACTGATGGAGTGATAATCAACTGTACTATTGTTGCTGGTGTGTAAGTAAACAGCCACGTGTTCGATCAAGGTGCTGGAAATAAAGTTTTGTCGTTTTGCACTTGTTAGGAGCATGTGAAGAGCTTATGCTTTTCTCTGGCTTGTATTTTGACTCCACTAATAAGTTTTGCTGCTGCGGAGAATTTTTTAGCACTGATGCAGTATATCAAAACCTTCAGATCTCCTAACATCATTGCTAAATGAGCCATCAGATTTTTTTTTCTTTATTGTGATTTCATTCCCCTGCCCCATATGGGCAGGGGAGGGCTGTCAGCGGCACAATCCGCCGCTCTTCAGCCGAGTGACACGACAACTAAAACAAGAATAAAATGATACATACATAAGGAGAAGAGCCATCAGACTAGGAACTGTATTATCAATAGTGACTGATGTATCACTATGCACAAGAAGGAAGATTTGGATGGGTAAGTCAAGAATAATAGAAAGACAATAGACAGTGACCTTAAAGATTCAAGAATGACCCCATTACGCATTGTGTTAAGGGTGAAATTTGCCATGTAATTTATTTGTGTACACTAACTGATCATAAGTATTTGGAGAAAACTACGTATTGTGGAATTGGCCTCTAGATGTCACGAGAGGCAGACCTGACACTATAAAAGGCGGCAGGCAGTAATAGCAGAATGGGTCGGTCAGGAAAGCTCAGTGGTTTAGAACGTGAACTCGTCGCTGGATGTAACCTGAGTAACAAATGAGGTACAGTTAAGCACTTCTAAAGCTGTGTAGTCGACTATTGGTGATGTGATTGTGAAGTGGAAATGCAAAGAACAACCCAAAGAGATTCTGGTCATATGTAAAGTACACTCACGGCAAAAAAACACCCAATACCATCACTGCGCGATAGCGATGGAAATGTTACCGATGATGGTGTCACTAAAGTGGAGTTAATAAACACAGTTTTCCGTAATCCCTTCATGAAAGAAGACGAAGTAAATATTCCAGAATTCGAAACCAGTACAGCTGTTAGCATGAGTGACATAAAAGTTGTTATATCCTAGCCAGTAATGCCAACCGAGCCCGCTGCCAAAAGGTTGGCAGCATCAAAGTCTGGACGCCGTCCGCATAAGCAGAGCCAGCGATACAGGAAATCGCCGCAAGTCTGCGCGTGCCACCGCTGGCTTCTGGCTTCTTAAGCGCTGGAGTCGCGAGCGCTAGGACAGTTCTGTATTCGCCGCTCAGTTGTATACTCGCCACCGAATTGTGTACTTGCTAGTCAGTTGTGTGTTCATCGCAGCAGAGTTGTTTGTCGTCAGCCGACGCTGACCTAGCCGCTCCGACTCGAACTAGACAGATTTCTGTAGACACGGAGTTCACTACTGTGATTCTGTATCTTCGTTAATAAAGATAAGTACCGACTTTTATTTAATCAGAGTGTTTGGGTTTTCATCTTTCTGTTCACTGTTCCAGCGGACCGGTCGGCCCGCTATTAAAAGTGTGGCGGTGACTTCGTAAGCTGTTTCTACAGCGAATTGTTTGTCGCTACGAACGCCGCCACAAAACTGGCGACGAGGACTTCCGAACTCGTGTGCAGGGCTGGTTCAACTTGTTTCTGGTTATACTAATTATAGCGATAAAATTTTGGGGGCTGGTTTAATTTGTGTTCACTATGTCTGCCGACTTACAACAGTTGATCTTGTTACAGAGTCAGCAAATACAAAGTCTGGTGGAAGCAATCGCCAAACAAGCGGCTAATCCTCCAACACAAAAGGAACAAGCACAGGCAGCACCACCTTTCCGTGCTTTTGATGCATCAAGAGAAGAATGGCGAGAATATTTCGCGCAGTTGCAGGCGCACATGACAGTCTACAAAATCACAGGTACTGAGCGGCAGCTTTATTTAATTTCCACTGCAGGCGTGGAGGTCTATCGACTACTTTGTAAGTTGTTCCCGGAATCCAAGCCAGAAGCTTTAGACTATGATGTTGTTGTTAACAAGCTTGCTGAGTATTTCGAGTCGCGAGTTCATGTGGCAGCAGCCAGATTCAAGTTCTTCAGATTAAAGAAACTGCCACATCAATCTAATAAACAGCGGTTAACAGATTTACGGGGCCTCACCCGTCAGTGCCGATTTAATTGTGTGTGTGGAGCTTCCTACAGTGATGTCATGTTACGAGACGCTATTACTCAAAACATTGCAGATTCTCGTATTCGTGCTGCTATCTTAAAGTTGCCTGACCCGTCATTAGAGACTGTGATGAACATCATTGAAGCCCAAGATACTTTTGACTATGCTGAGTGTGCGTTAGATCAGCCATGTATTTCTCAAATTGCCTGCGCTAAGCAAGTTATGTCACGCCCGCGGCCCCACCGGCAGAGTCAGACTGTAAACACTAGCCGGCCGCGTCATGTTAAACACATTCGTCAGCCGCGTGTGCAAAATGATAGAGTTAAGTCTTGCCCTAAGTGTGTTCTTGCTCATCCTCGTGAACGTTGCCCGTTAAGAAACGCGGTTTGTCACTTTTGTCAAAGGAAAGGACACATCCAGATTGTTTGTTTGCGTAAACGCAAGAACACTTCTAGTGCTGCCCAGCCCATGGATATTCATGTTCTTCAAAGCCAGCCCGCCCAGAAGGTCGCGTTTAAAGACTCTTCCACGGTTCGTGTGGGTAATAAACTTGTTCGCAATAAGCCACCCACCCAGCCCTCTGCTATGCGTCCCAAGCGTAATTCAAACGCTGTAAAAAGTAATGTACAGACTGCAAGTGAAGCGGGAGTTGTTGTTCCACCCGCCCACCCCACGAGTTGTCGTAAGCAGCGAACACGCGCTAAACGCGCTGATTTTGTGTCTTCCGCCTCCACTGCACCGATCCAGAGACAATGTAATAAACTATTCGTGAAGCTACGCATCCAGGATAAGACCTTCAATTTTCAGTTAGACACTGGTGCGTCTGTGACTTTCATAAATAGTGCTACGTATGCGGCTATCGGCCGCCCTAAACTTTCAGCGGCAAAACATTCTTTGGCTACTTATAGTGGAGAACAAATTCCTGTGTTAGGTGTATGTAGCGTGCCAGCCACATTCCGTGGCAATACAAAAACAGTTTCATTCACAGTGCTCCGCGCTACAGACAGTGTAAACATTTTCGGATTAGACTGTTTTGACTTGTTTGGCCTGTCTATCCAAGACAATGTGTTGCAAATTAATTCTGTTGTTGTTCCTCAAGACAGCATAACCGATTTGTGTAAACGATACAGTGACATATTTAAAGACGAACTAGGTTGTGCTGCGAACTTTGCCGCTCATATTACGTTAAAAGATAATGCTCAGCCTCGATTTTGTCGTGCTCGTCCAGTGCTCACGCCCTCCGGGCACCTGTAGAAGATGAACTTCGTCGTTGGCAAAACAACGGTGTTATTCAACCCGTTTCAGCGAGCCAGTGGGCTTCTCCCTTAGTTAT
The DNA here is from genome assembly GCF_021461385.2 of Schistocerca piceifrons. Classification (NCBI taxonomy): domain Eukaryota; kingdom Metazoa; phylum Arthropoda; class Insecta; order Orthoptera; family Acrididae; genus Schistocerca; species Schistocerca piceifrons. Next base: position 97,509,178 of record NC_060141.1, read on the forward strand.
TATAAAGAAACCGTCTGGAAAGTTACGTTTGTGTGCCGATTTTAAGTCGACAGTTAATCCTCAGACTGTCATTGATTCTTTTCCTTTGCCTAGACCTGACGAGCTGATGGATAAGTTAGGGGAAGCTCGTTTCTTTTCCAAAATTGATCTCCGTGAAGCATATTTGCAATTGCCCCTCGACGAGCAATCACAACAGTATTTTGTCATAAACACGTCGTTGGGGTTGTTCCGTTTTCTGCGTTTGCCTTTTGGTTGTGCGTCAGCTCCAGCTGTTTTTCAGCGTTTTTTGTCACAACTTCTGGCTAATGTGCCATCGTGTTGCAACTATTTAGACGATATTGTTGTGTCCGGTCGGACGCCTGCTGAACATTTCCGTAATTTGGAGTGTTTGTTTAAAGTGTTGTCTCAGGCAGGCCTACGTTGCAACATCGATAAATGTTCATTTTTCCTTACGGAGCTGGAGTATCTGGGACATGTTATTAATGCTCAAGGCATTCATCCCTCCCAGTCACACTTAGCAGCTATTCGTGATTTGCTCGCCCCTCGCAATCTGCATGAATTGCAAGCAGTTCTTGGCAAATTGACGTATTATGTTAGGTTTATACCTAATGCATCACAGATTGCTGCACTGTTGCATCGTCTCCGCCGTAAGAATGTTCCGTTTGTGTGGTCAGCTGATTGCCAATCAGCCTCTCAGCAGCTTAAAGAGGCTTTATTGAATGATCGTTGTCTGGTCCATTACGACCCTAACAAGCCTCTGGTGTTAGCTTGTGATGCCTCTTCTTTCGGCCTCGGTGCTGTGTTGTCTCACCGAGTCGGTAACACCGAACGTCCTATTGCGTTCGCATCTAAATTGCTAAACAAAGCTCAGAGTAATTATAGCCAATTGGACAAGGAAGCGTTGGCTATTGTGTTCGGTGTCACAAAATTCCATCACCACCTCTATGGTAGACCATTCTATTTAGTAACAGATCACAAGCCCCTGACGTCACTGTTTCATCCGTCTAAACCAGTTCCTCAGCGGACAGCTCAGAGACTACAACGTTGGGCTCTTTTGTTATCACAATACCAGTATGAGATACTGTATCGCCCTACAGCTCAGCATGCAAACGCTGACGCGCTTTCTAGATTGCCGATTGCTGCGGATGATGTCTTCGATTCCTCTGAAGACTCTTGCCATCAGATTGACGCCGATGAGCATCAATCCCTCCGGGATTTTCCGATTGATTATCGTCAGGTGGCACGTGAGACAGCTACGGATCCTCATCTGAGTTTACTATTACGTTTTGTTCAACGTGGTTGGCCGTCCAAGGCAAAGGACATATCGGATCCTGTGGTTCGTCGCTATTATCTGCAACGTCATCTGTTGTCTGTTTCGCACGGAGTTTTGCTGTTGCGCACCGAGAATGACCAGCTTCGTGTAGTGGTTCCCCAAGTGCTCCAATCCAAGGTCCTCGACTTGTTGCATCAAGGTCATTGGGGAGTGGTCCGCACCAAGCAGCTTGCCCGCCGTCATTGTACATGGATCGGCATTGATAAGCAGATTACGCAGATGTCTACAGATTGTTCGACGTGTGCCGAACACCAAGCTGCTCCGCCTCAACGCTATTTTGAGTGGGCACGCCCTGCCGGTCCCTGGCAGCGAGTACATATTGATTTCGCTGGTCCATATTGGAATTCTCGTTGGCTTATCGTGATAGATGCATTTAGTAATTTTCCGTTTGTTGTGCCCATGCAGTCTACAACGTCTGCACAAACTATACAGGCGTTGACTTCAATTTTTTGTATTGAGGGTCTTCCAGAAGTTTTAGTGTCTGACAATGGTCCACAATTTACCTCTGCTGAATTTGAAAGTTTTTGTTCTGCCAATGGCATTCGCCATGTTCTTACTCCGCCGTTCCACCCTCAATCGAATGGTGCAGCGGAACGTTTTGTACGTACATTCAAGGATCATATGGACCGCCTTCGTGCTACGCACTCTCGTCAGCAGGCCCTCATCACGTTCCTGTCGTCGTACCGGACCACGCCACGTGACGGCCCTTCGCCTGCGGAGCTTCTCCACGGCCGTCGTCATCGCACCCTACTACGGTTGTTGCACCCCCCGGATCGACCCGCCGCTTCTGAGCATCGCACGCGTTTTCAGCGCAACGACGCCGTTTTTTTCAGAGTTTATCACGGTCGCCGTCGTTGGGAACGTGGTACCGTGATAAGTGTCCAGGGTCGCGGTTTTTATACTGTTCAAGGTGCTACTGGGGTGCACAGGAGGCATCAGAACCAGTTGCGCCGCGCTGGCCGCCCGGATTCTGCCGCTCGTTCTTTGTCCACAGATTTGGTCCGCGGCGGGTTCCAGCCGCGCCTTCCGACTTCGCTGCCGCCCCCAGGGCAGCAGCAGCAGCCGTCGCCGCTACCACGCCGACAGCCCGTCCCGTTGATGCCTCCCGCGCAGCTTCATCCGGGAGCGCCCCAGGTGGTCGCTCCGGCGCCTGCGGTCCCTCTTCAGTCGCCACCGCCTTCGGAGCTGATGGACGTCGACCCCTCAGCCGGGCCGCCTTCCCAAGCGGTGGCTGTGCAGCCTGTCCTGCAGCCGCTTTCCTTGGGCACCCCCAAGGAGTCTGACACCGCAGCGCCTTGTCCGGCGCCCACTCAGCAGCCGTCGACGCAGCGTCAGGAGACGCTGCCTCTCTTCGTGGGTCCCGACGCCCCGTCGCGTCCAGTACCAGAAGCTGCGCCTGTGGTCACAGGCGTGCACCCTGACCTCGGTTTTCAGTCGGTGTTTCCCGAGGCCCCGCGCAGCCAATGCTGGGGTGCGGACCGGGGACTGCCACCGACAACAGTCTCCGCCCCGGTCTCTTCTGCTACGCCTGCGGCTAGACCCCTCCCCCGCCGTCGACGCTCGCCACGTCATTACTCAACGACGGTGCGGTGATTTGGGGGGGAGGAGTGTTATATCCTAGCCAGTAATGCCAACCGAGCCCGCTGCCACAAGGTTGGCAGCATCAAAGTCCGGACGCCGTCCGCATAAGCAGCGCCAGCGACACAGGAAATCGCCGCAAGTCTGCGCGCGCCACCGCTGGCTTCTGGCTTCTTAAGCGCTGGAGTCGCGAGCGCTAGGACAGTTCTGTATTCGCCGCTCAGTTGTATACTCGCCACCGAATTGTGTACTTGCTAGTCAGTTGTGTGTTTATCGCAGCAGACTTGTTGTTTGTCGTCAGCCGACGCTGACCTAGCCGCTCCGACTCGAACTAGACAGATTTCTGTAGACACGGAGTTCACTACTGTGATTCTGTATCTTCGTTAATAAAGATAAGTACCGACTTTTATTTAATCAGAGTGTTTGGGTTTTCATCTTTCTGTTCACTGTTCCAGCGGACCGGTCGGCCCGCTATTAAAAGTGTGGCGGTGACTTCGTAAGCCGTTTCTACAGTGAATTGTTTGTCGCTACGAACGCCGCCACAAAAAAAGTAGATATCTTAGGTGTTGCGAAACAAATCAAATCACTTAAGAACGGCAAGTCTTCCGGTCCAGACAGTATACCAGTCAGGTTCCTTTCAGAGTATGAGACACAATAGCGCCTTTCTTAGCGATCATAAACAACCGCTCACTTGACGAAAAGTCTGTTCCTAAAGACTGGAAAGTAGCACAGGTCACACCAATATTCAAGAAAATAAAATAGGAGTAACCCATTGAATTACAGACCCATATTACTGACCTCAATTTGCAGTAGGATTTTGCAGCATATACTATACTCGAACATTCTGAATCACCTTGAAGAAAATGACTTGTTGATACATAACCAACATGGATTCAGAAAGTATCGTTCTCGTGCAACACAGCTAGCTCTTTATTCCCATGAAGTAATGAGTGCTGTCTACAAGGGCTCTCAGATCGATTCCATATTCCTAGATTTCCAGAAGGCTTTTGATACCATTCCTCACAAGCGACTATTAAACAAATTGCGTGCATATGGAGTATCATCTCAGTTGTGTGGCTGGCTGGATTCGTGATTTCCTCTCAGAGAGGTCGCAGTTGGTAGTGATAGACGGTAAATCATCAAGTAGAACGGAAGTGATATCGGGCGTTCTGCATGGTAGTGTCATAGGCCTTCTGCTGATTCTGATTTACAGAATTGGTCTAGGTGATAATATGAGCACCCCCCTTAGATTGTTTTCAGATGATGCTGTAATTTACCGTCTAGTAATATCATCAGATGGTCAATTACAATTACAAAATGATCTAGAGAGAATATCTGTATGGTGTGAAAGGTGGCAATTGGCACTAAACAAAGATAAGTGCGAGGTCATCCACATGGGTACCAAAAGAACTCCGATAAATTTTGGGTATACGATAAATCGCACAAATGTAAGGGCTGTCAATTCGATTAAATACCTAGGAATTACAATTACGAGCAACTTAAATTAGAAAGACAACATAGATAATATGGTGGGGAAGGTGAAACAATGACTGTGCTTTGTTGGCAGAACACTTAGAAGATGCGACAAACCCACTAAAGAGACAGCCTACATTACACTTGTCCGTACTCTGTTGGAATATGGCTGTGCGGTGTGGGATTCTTACCAGGTAAGATTGACGGAGGACATCGAAGAAGTGCAAAGAGGGGCAGCTCGTTCCGTGTTATCGCGCAATAGGGGTGATAGTGTCACTGATAGGATACGCGAGCTGGGGTGGCAGTCACTGAAACAAAGGCGGTTTTCTTTGTGGCGAGATCTATTTACGAAATTTGAATCACCAACTTTGTCTTCCGAATGAGAAAATATTTTGTTGACACCCACCTACGTAGGGAGAAATAATCATCATAATAAAATAAGAGAAATCAGAGCTCAGACGGAAAGATTTAAGTGTTCCTTTTCCTACGCGCCATTCGAGAGTGGAATGGTAGAGAAGTAGTATGAAAATGGTTCGATGAACCCTCTGCCAAGCACTTAAGTGTGAATTGCAGAGTAACCATATAGATGTAGGTGTAGATGTAGAACTAAATCAAGATCAGGCAGACCTCAACTACTGACAGACAGGGGCCATTGAAGGAATCACTCATGAAGGAATCACACAAACCACCTAACACAATGAGTCTGCATAGTCGATTAAAAAGGATGGGGTGCAATGGTCGAGTGGATCATCATAAGCTACAGATTTCTGTAGTCAGTGCTAAACGTTTTGTAAAGGGCGACAGCACTGCACCATCAATGGCTGGAAATGAGTGATATGGCGTGAGGAATTCTGCTATACTAGTAGTAGGACTGAACAGGTTCTACCTCAGTGGGCCTACCATTCTCGTTATGTAACCAAACTGGTCACTTGGCCATGCCCATTATCACACATGTGTAAACAAACTAGACAGTTGGCTGTGGCCCTTGTGTAAGCAAAATGCCTACCAGATGCTTTTAGACTTATATTAATTACTATAATTTATGACACAATATAGTCATCATTATCATAACATGGCTGCCTCTCTATTTAGTGACTCTAATCTAATTTGTAACCCATATTGTCTTTGGTTGCTATTGTTTATGATCCAAAATGGTCACTGGATGTTTATCCCAATTACCATTATCTTAATTAGTATAATATATGACCAAAAAAATGGCCGTCTTCCCCATCCTCCACGCACTTTCCATGTCTGCCTCCCTTCTCCCCACTGCTCTAGGCCAACTCACTGACAATTTGCAGTAGAATATTGCATCGAATGACATTTCTACAAGCAGTTCAGTGTACAATAACCTTCCATTGCTGTTTATAATTTTGGAGCAATTTGTTATAGTTTTGGTTAAAACCTTGGCAATGCCCTTATAGTATTCCAAATACCCACTTTCAACTACTTTTCAAGACTGTCATCCAATGACAAGTAGATTATCATAAATATGAGGCTTCCAATGTTTAATAGTCACCACAGTGCATTATTTAAACAAAGACACTCTTGTTGTGTACACATTACACTATGGTTTCATGTACACAATTATTACAGTACGTTATTTAGACAAATAAACTTCTACTACATACCAAGTCTACCATTAAATAACTGAAGACATCACCATATTACGCTGATATTCCACATTTAAACAATTTCTCACACGTGTGCTGTTACTGCCACCAGTGGATAGGATAGGAACAGTAATGACATATTTACTAGAAAGAAATAAAATGTGGAAAGGTCTCACCCATGGGCGACTGCCACTCATGCCGCAAGGACCCAGACTGCAGCTGCCACAGCCTTCAGCTGGGCCATCGTTTTGAAGACAGCTTCACATGCATGTCTTGTACTTATTATTGCTGCTTTGCATCCGAGGGATGCAACCAGTAGCCACCACCTCAGAGATCAAGTGTGGAATGATTTTAAGAGCACGATGAGAGTGTGGGCTAGCTGATCACTACCAGGACCCCTGTTTAAACAGGCCACACCATCCAGCAGCAACAAAATCAGATATGCCTTTGTTCTTCTTCACCAAACTGTTCACTGCAATGAGGGACTACCAGGCCAGTGCAATGTAAGTAATGACCGCCTGTTTAATAATTATATAACTGCCCTCACGCATACAGATTTATTTTGCCTGTAAAAGGATTTTTATACTTCCTCCAAATACTTTCCAGTGCTTCCCAGTATTCCTTTTGCTGTCACATTCTCCTTCCCATGTTGAAGAAATGCTGTTTTTTGCGTTTATGCTGTTTTTTGCAGAGACATACTTGGACATCTAACCCACTCTCTCCAGTTAAACAATTTCACTAGGCTCTCAGAACAGACATTACAGTTAGAGCAGGTGGCTTTCTTCGTTTAACTTCCACAATGCTGGCAGTACTGTAGTGATCAGAGATACAGGCTGCCTCTCATAAGACTTGTCAAGTGTATTTTCTTGGGTGTTTTGGTAGACTTGCAATTTCGTTTTAGCAATTTATAGCTGGAATGAGCCCAAACAAATCCACTCATCATGTTTTTCATGTGACGTCCAAAGTCAATGGAAAGTGCCAGTTTGTTTCCTGTTATGAACAAAATGATTTTATAAACCCATTAGATAAAGCAGTCCGAAATTAGTCCAGTGTGATATTTCTTTAATCAGTATGTATTGACATGAAGAGAAGCCAGTACTTCACTAGAGCAAACTGCAGCACACAAGCTTAGATATTAGCACTCCAAAATACTAATCTATCCATGTCAGCTAAGTACCAAGTGAGACTGGATGTGTAATACAGTAGTCATCCAATTCATTAAGAGCCAGACTCCAGTCATAGTGTATTGTATAAGAAATTAAGTTAGAGTATTGCTGTGTGCTGCTACCTTTCCCTATATTCTTACCATTAACAAATGTTCTATTAAAAGTGATACATACCATGTATAAATTCCATCTTCCTGATTTTGAAATGCAATTTCCTTATTGTCATCAGCACTTGTGTTTCTGTAATTGTAATTTACATCGCAATTTGGCAATTGTCCAACAATGTTATTTTATACAGTGATAAACTCCTTCCACAACTAAGAAATTGATGGGTTCCTATGACGTCTGCATGACAGCGAAGAACCAATATATATTATCAAAGTTCATTCAGATTCAAGAGTGGCTTCCATACCACCACCAAATTCTCCCTCACTTAAGTTCCAAAATGCTGACACTATTGTGGCAATCAGAGATTTATGATCAAACTAGTGTATTACGACAAGCGAGCTACATGTGTTTTGTAGGAATCTAAATGGGATTCCATGGAGGAAACGCAACAGCTCTCCAAGACAATGCCACTGTCTATACTAAAATTAGATGTGTGCTGGAGAGTACTTTCATCAGTTCACTGTCATTTGTACACCTTAAATTCTGTGTATATGTGATCATATTCACCTTCAGATATGCAGTCATCCTATTCAATGCCCACATGAACTTTATGTCACATAATACATTCCAACACATCGCTTAAGGCTTTTTTTTTACAATATCGGTGAACTGGCATGTTCTGTCTATGGCAAAATACACAGCACCATGTACACTTTATCTGTCTGAAACACTTTGTTTTTCTAAAAATGTAGTCTCATGGTCCAGTAATTTCAGTGCTGTACGACCAAACACTGTTACTGTTGAGATGGTAATATGACCTCCGCTGCTGTTGCTGGCAGTGGTGGTGCCTCTGCTGGAGAAAACTTTGATTGGCACCTTCGTGTGGGTTTTATTCTGTGGTGAGTTGACTGTCGATGTACAGCTGATTTTAACATAAGTGCTTCCACTCTGTTTGACTGAACTGAACATTTCAACATTTTTATATACTCTCTAGTTCAACTATGATGGCAAACACTAGGTCTGCCGCTTTTCCAATATCGATGCATTTACATCTGCAATCTGGAAAATAAAATGTACTTATGAACATCACTTTGGCAGCTAACTAGATGGTTTAACTAGTGGGTTTATATACACACAGCCATTTCTAACACTGGCTGCTGTCTACCAATCGTGGGCTGGCCGGTGTGGCCATGCGGTTCTACGCGCTACAGTCTGGAACCGCGCGGCCGCTACGGTCGCAGGTTCGAATCCTGCCTCGGGCATGGATGTGTGTGATGTCCTTAGGTTAGTTAGGTTTAAGTAGTTCTAAGTTCTAGGGGACTGATGACCTAAGATGTTGAGTCCCATAGTGCTCAGAGCCATTTTTTACCAATCGTGGTAAACCGCTTCAGTCAGGAGTGTCAGGAAGGCCTATCAAGTCGAAACCAATTGTTCCATGGTGGGCAGGTTTGGAGCATGTAAAAGCCTGTTGACCTTGGGTGATGGGATGTGGATACCTAGTTGAAACCAATCGGTCCAGGGTGTACGAATTGGGTGAAATGATGTGGAGGGCTACTATTTTGAATTACCTGGATAGAGGTCAAGCTACAGGAAAAAAAGTAGGTCATAGACTAAAAATAGATTTTACGGAAGGTGATGAACTGTTTTTATAAGCAAGGGAAACAGTGGGATGGGGGCAATACTCTGTCAATACTGAAGTGAGTGTCGTTTAACTCGATTCTGGTAAAGAAAGGGATTTTTGCAGTATACTTTTTCCTTTAATCTTCTACATAGCCTGAAAACGGATCTGTGACCCAGAATTGCACACAACATGCCTTTTGTTCAAATGGTTCAAATGGCTCTGAGCACAATGGGACTCAACTGCTGTGGTCATCAGTCCCCTAGAACTTAGAACTTAACCTAAGGTCATCACACACATCCATGCCCGAGTCAGGATTCGAACCTGCGACCGTAGCAGTCGCACGGTTCCTGACTGCGCGCCTAGAACCGCGAGACCACAGCGGCCGGCTCATGCCTTTTGTGATAAGGTCATTGTCCAGCCTGGGGGTGCTTTAACAGTCAGTAAATGACTCCTGTATGGGATTACAATCATCAGAAGCGTTGCAATAAGATGGGTGGTTTGCCGTACTTATTATTTTATTCCCTAGTATAGCTGCTGCTAGTCTGTGACCAGTGGTTCAGGATGACAAAGAATGTTGCAGGAATTCCATTACTTGTTCTTGGATGGCAGGCATAGTTGTGAAGAGGTTATTATGTGATTGGTACACAGTACGATAATCCTGCTTGTTGGTAGTCAGACATGGTCGACTTGTAACACCTATTTTAGACTTATTTTTGTATTTGTATCGACATTTATATGTCAATTTGTGGTGTTGCTTATGTAGAGAGTTGTATATGTCACGGAAATTCTTTGGCTATGTAAACATATTTCAGTTATGTGAATTTTTTGAACGATGTCGTTTAAAATGTGCTTGTGAATTTCAATAAATACTGGAATGATTGTTATATAGTGTACTATAAATGACTTGGTCCATAGTTATGGAAGCGTAGGGTTGAATGTAAAAGATGTGGGGAAGCCCCGCAGCTACGGAAGTAGCCTGGCGGAGTGGAAAAGGTGTGGTTGTCGCGCAAGTGGCAACTCGTCCTTTGTGACGGGTAAGGAGTCTGGGCTGAACACCGCTGTGGTTAACACCTCGCTAGCAGTAGCGGATCATTGTTGTTCATATTCTTGGAGTTTTGAGGCAAGAGGACCTTAAGAGCAGTATTTATAGGCCACAGATGCTGCATTTGTTGATAATACTATCATGGCATGGTTTTTGGCCCTATAAAAATATAATTCCGACGCCAAGAAGATCTGTAACAGGGCGAGACCAATAGTACTGCCATGACTGTATCACCGCCATATTAGCAGCCACTGAAAATTACGCCAGCCTTCCACTAAATGGTGACAGTTGTTGATTTTAAAAACAATCGTGGTCTTGCTAAAAACCCTATCTTACACCCGGAATTCTGGGTGCCTCACGTTTTTATTTTGTCAGGCAGCGTATTTCCCTGGGTTGCGTGCATTCCAGTACCATCTTGCTGTGCAACTTAAATGTCATCAACATGTAGAACCAGTGGCAGACATTCAAGTAACTTTGGTATGTCGTCGCCCAAGAACCTTTGGCAGGAAGTTCCAGACAATCGCTTTGGAAAGATGTGTGAACAGGATATGAGTAGTGAGGGGCAAGAGTTTGAAAAAAGCGTCTGCTGAAAGAGGGACAAACGTACTGCGCATGGGTCGATGTGTGCCCACATGTACTCACGGTGGCCGTTGTCGAGCGTTTGTGTCTTGAAAGATGTTCCGTTGGTGCACAGCACAGTATCGTCAAAAACTGGGACTTGATGGATTTCACCATGAAAACACCAAACAGAAGGACGAAATCAGCTGATGGTGTTAGCTGTAGAGACTTCTGACTAATAAGTACCTCCTAATGAGGGAACAGTGATGTCGCTTGACATAAAAAACGTTCATGGAGAAAAAAGAAATGAAACGATTTGTAGATGGAGTGAGAAATCATGGAGTCCTACAACGAATAAACGAGAGTAAAACAACTAGACTACAGTAAGTCACAGTGGTTAGGCCAATATTGGGATAAATGTAGTTGCAGAAAATTGTAGTTGAAGGGATGGCGGAAGGGGAGAACCGCGAGGTAGGCCTAGATTTGAATGTATAAGGGACATTATTGGTGATGTGGGATGAAGACAGCAGAGATGAGATTTCTAAGGAAGGCAAAGAACTGCACAAGAACAGACATGATTAGAATTGAAGATATTAGAACACAATTAAATATTTTCAATATGAATGAACAAATTCACAAATATCGTGAAGGTTGGTGACAACACCTCATGAGAATGAAAGGTCACACATACCGGACTACAAGTCGAACTGGAAAAAGAGAGACATTGGAAGCCCCAGGAAAACATGGAAATGATTTTGTTTGTGGTTTCAGAATGGCAATCCTTGAAACGACGAGGATAATAATGATGATGATAGTGACGATGAGTATCCTGGTTAGGGCTGCCTCACAATAAATGTGTCCGTGCCTCATATCTTAAATAAAACATAGCATTATTGGTCATTGTTGTCTAGTTAGCGATACTTAGTACTAAGTTAAGAATCACCTAAGGCATGCTGCGGAATATGCACTACTTGTCGTAGAGTAGCAAGTGGTTGTGGTGGTAATATTATGTCATAGTAACTGCAGACATGGTAGAATTATTGTGTGTGATCTAACCAACATGATTACGGATGATTTTGATGATAATGAACTTGTGTGGACTGTCCGTTTGTGCTGCGTTGTGTTGGTTATTTTAGTGTGTGTGGCGGTGCGTGTTGATCGGCAGTTTTTTGAGACATTGCAAATTCGTTATTAGGACTTTAAGAACGCCGTGAATCAGTGACTGCATTACGGTATTGAAAGCAGTCGTTTTCGGTGTTTTAGGCAAATGTGGTTCCAGTAGTTAGGCTTAGATAAAGAGGACCGCTGCAAGCAACAGAAATGGAAACTGCATCAAACCAACCTTAAGGGTGATTGCAGGAATGTTTCCGACTTATATTACTGGCCATTAAAAATAAAAATAACAAAATTTTACTTATTACGCGTTTACAATATAGTAGGAAGAATGCAATAATAATATAATTTGGGGGTATATACGGTGTGGAACGTACACAGAGTAGCACTCTCTGCAACAAGAATGATTCTATCCCTATTGAGCATCGAGTCGTATTGGATGACAGGGTGTGTTATTCGTTGCCGCTTTAACTCTGTGCCACAGTCCAATCACCTGATGGTCATACTCCTTTCAGAAGATTTTCTGGATGTTCCCATTTCCTCTCCTACATTCTTAGCACTTCGCCAATGAAATATATATCTGTGCTATTCTATGGGAAGCGTGCCCCCACAAGAATACAATCTCCCACTGCACTGTCTGCACTAAGGGAGATCTGAGGCCTCCACCATTGTAAACTGCCGCCTCCTCGCTCTCCCCTCACTCAGAGCAGTAAATGCCCGCCCCTGCAGAATACGATAAGTCTCTTCCCAGCCCTTTTTTAGCTGATAGAAGCTTCTGCCCCCTATGAACGATGGACCTTGCCGGTGGTGGGGAGGCTTGCGTGCCTCAGCGATAGAGATGGCCGTACTGTAGGTGCAACCACAACGGAGGGGTATCTGTTGAGAGGCCAGACAAACGGGTGGTTCTTGAAGAGGGGCAGCAGCCTTTTCAGTAGGTGCAGGGGAAACAGTCTGGTTGATTGACTGATCTGGCCTCGTAATATTCACCAAAACTGCGTTGCTGTGCTGGTACTGCATGGTTGATTTGGGGAGGGGACCAAACTGCGAGGTCATCGGCCCCATCAGATTATGGAAGGATAGGGAAGGAAGTCGGCCGTGCCCTTTCAAAGGAACCATGCCGTCATTTGCCAGAAGCGATTTAGGGAAATCACGGAAAACCTAAATCAGGGTGACCGGACGCGGGTTTGAACCTCGTCCTCCCGAATGCGAGTCGAGTGTGCAACCATGCGCCACCTCGCTCGGTGCTGGTACTACGAACGGCTTTGAAAGCAAAGGGAAACTACAGCCGTAATTTTTCCCGAGGGCATGCAGCTTTACTGTATCGTTAAATGATGATGACATCCTCTTAAGTAAAATATTCCGGAGGTATAATAGTCCCCCATTCGGATCTCCTTGCGAGGACTGCTGAGGAGGACGTCGTTATCAGGAGAAAACTGGCGTTCTACTGATCGGAGGTTGGAATGTCAGATCCCTTTATCGGACAGGTTCAAAAATTCAAATGGCTCTGAGCACTATGGGACTTAACATCTGAGTTCATCAGTCCCCTATAACTTAGAACTACTTAAACCTAACCAACCTAAGGACATCACACACATCCATGCCCGAGGCAGGATTAGAAACTGCGACCGTAGCAGTCGCGCGGTTCTGGACTGAAGCGCCTAGAAAATCTCGGCCACTGCGGCCGGCGGATAGGTAGGTTAGGAAATTTAAAAAAGGAAATGGATAAGTTAAAGTTAGATATAGTGGGAATTAGTGAAGTCCGGTGGCAGGAGGAACAAGACTTCTGGTCAGGTAAATACAGGGTTATAAATACAAAATCAAATAGGGGTAATGCAGGAGTAGATATAATAACGAATAAAAAAATAGGAGCGCCGGTCAGCTACTACGAACAGCATAGTGACCCCATTATTGGAAACAAGATAGACACGAAGCCCACGCCTACGACAGTAGTACAACTTCATATGCCAACTAGCTCCGCAGATGACGAAGAGATTGATGAAATGTATGATGAGATAAAAGAAATTATTCAGATAGTGAAGGGAATCGAAAATTTAATAGTCATGGGGGACTGGAATTTGATAGTAGGAAAGGGAAGAGAAGGAAACGTAGTAGGTGAATTTGGAATGGGAATAAGGAGTGAAAGAGGAAGTCGCTTGGTAGAATTTTGCACAGAACATAACTTAATCATAACTAACACTTGGTTTAAGAATCATGAAAGAAGGTTGTATACGTGGAACACGCCTGACCACAATCTATTGGTTATGAAATGTAGATCAAAACTGAAGAAACTGCAAAAAGGTGGGAATATAATGAGATGGGACCTGGATAAACGGAAAGAACCAGGGGTTGTAGAGAGTTTCAGAGAGAGTATTAGGGAACGATTGATAGGAACAGGGGAAAGAAATACCGTAGAAAGAGAATGAGTAGCTTTGAGAGATGAAATAATGAAGGCAGCAGAGGATCAAGTGGGTAAAAAGACGAGGGCTAGTAGAAATCCTTGGTTAACGGAAGAAATATTGAATTTAATTGATGAAAGGAGAAAATATAGAAATGCAGCAAATGCTGCAGGCAAAAAGGAATACAAACGTCTCAAAAATGAAATCGACAGGAAGTGCAAAATGGCTAAGCAGGGATGGCTAGAGGACAAATGTAGGGATGTAGACGCATATATCACTAGGGGTAAGAGAGATACTGCCTACAGGAAAGTTAGAGACCTTTAGAGGAAAGCGAACCACTTGTATGAATATCAAGAGCTCATATGGAAACCCAGTTCCATGCAAAAAGGGAAAGCAGAAAGGTGGAAGAAGTATATAGAGGGTTTATAAAAGGGCGATGTACTTGAAGGCAATATTATGGAAATGGAAGAGGACGTAGGTGAAAATGAAATGGGAGATATGATACTGCGTGAAGAATTTGATAGAGCACTGAAAGACCTAAGTCGAAACAAGGCCCCGGGAGTAGACAACATTCCATTAGAGCTACTGATAGCCTTGGGAGAGCCAGCCATGACAAAACTCTATCATCTGGGGAGCAAGATGTATGTGACAGGCGAAATAACATCAGAGTTCAAGGAGAATATAATAATTCCAATTCTAAAGAAAGAAGGTGTTGACAGGTGTGAAAATTACGGAACTGTCAGCTTAATAAGTCACGGCTGCAAAATACTGACACGAATTCTCTACAGACGATTGGAAAAAAATGGAGAAGCCGATCTTGGGGAAGATCAATTAGGATTCCGTAGAAATGCTGGAACACGTAGGGCAATATTGATCCTACAACTTATCTTAGGAGATAGGTTAAAGGGAGGCAAACCTACGTTTCCATCATTTGTAGACTTAGTGAAAGCTTTTGACAATGTTGACTGGAATACTCTCTTTCAGATTCTGAAGGTGGCAGCGGTAAAATTCAAGGAGCGAAAGGCTATTTACAATTTGTAAAGAAACCAGATAGCAGTTATAAGAGTCGAGGGACATGAAAGGGAAGCAGTTGTTGGGAATGGAGTGAGACAGGTTTGTACCCTATCCCCGATGTTATTCAATCTGTATATTGAGCAAGCAGTAAAGGAAACAAAAGAAAAATTTGGAATTAAAATCCATGGAGAAGAAATAAAAACGTTGATGTTTCCCGATGACATAGTAATCCTGTCAGAGACAACAAAGGACCTGGAAGTTGAACGGAATGGACAGTGTCTTGAAAGGAGGATATAAGATGAACATCAACAAAAGCAAAACGAGGATAATGGAATGTAGTCTAATTAAATCAGGTGATGCTGAGGGAAGTAGATTAGGAAATGAGACACTTAAAGTAGTAAATGAGTTTTGCTATTTGGGGAACAAAATAACTAATGATGGTCGAAGAAGAGAGGATATAAAATATAGACTGGCAATGACAAAAAAAGCGTTTCTGAAATAGAAAAATTAGTTAACATCGAGTATAGATTTAAGTGTCAGGAAGTCTTTTCTGAAAGTATTTGTATGGAGTGTAGCCATGTATGGATTGAAACATGGACGATAAATAGTTTAGACAAGAAGAGAATAGAAGCTTTTGAGAAGTGTGCTTCAGAAGAGTGCTGAAGATTAGATGGGTAGATCACATAACTAATGAGAAAGTACTGAATAGAATTGGGAAGAAGAGGAATTTGTCGCATAACTTGACCCGAAGGAGGGATTGGTTGGTAGGACATGTACTGAGTCATCAAGGGATTACCAATTTAGTATTGGAGGGTAGCTTCGAGTGTAAAAATCGTAGAGGGAGACCAAGAGATGAATACACTAAGCAGATTCAGAAGCATGTAGGGTGCAGAAGTCACTTGGAGATGAAGACGCTTCAACAGGATGGAGTAGCATGGAGAGCTGCAGCAGACCAGTCTCTGGACTGAAGATCACAACAACAACAACAACAACAACAACAACAACTTCTGACTAATGCATGGGCAAAGTCGATGTTTCTATCAGTGCTCAGCTTCAATTAACTCCTGGGCATGTAGTACTATAGAAATTGTTAGTACATAGTGCTAGCCAGTATCCGCAATGAAATGCTTAATAATCCAGTAGTGCATCGTAAACAGTGATCTAATATAAAAATGAATCGAAAAGAATATACAGAATACAAAATGTATGGTACCAAAATTTTGCCCCCTTACAGCCTACGTACATGAGCCAAAACATTACGACCATCTGCTTAACAGAGTGATAAAATTTCCTCGGGCTTCCAGCCGTATACTGTGGTTTAAAATCCACGATTTTAAACCACTGGACACGGCTGGAGGCCTGAGAAAATTTTATCAGTATATATCGCCGCTAAACTATGCGTTCGTATATTGCTTAGTAGACTATTTGTCCGTTTTGGAACGCAATACATCACTGATTCTGCTTATCAGGGATTCGATAGTTTGTTGGTAGGTTTGTGGAGGTATGTGGCATTAGATGCCTACGCATAGATTCAAATGGCTCAAACGGCTCTGAGCGCTATGGGACTCAACATCTTAGGTCATAAGTCCCCTAGAACTTAGAACTACTTAAACCTAACTAACCTAAGGACATCACACACACCCATGCCCGAGGCAGGATTCGAACCTGCGACCGTAGCAGTCCCTCGGTTCCGGACTGCAGCGCCAGAACCGCACGGCCACCGCGGCCGGCCTACGCACAGGTAAATCGCGTAAATAACGGGCCTCTGATTTGCGTACACGGTGATGGCGCCCGATAGCGATCCAGATGGGTTCCATAGGACTTTTATCAGGCGAATGTGGTCACCGAAATATCAACGTGAGTTGACTGTAATGCCCCTAATACCACTATAGCATGGTCCTGGCTCCGAGATATGGACAATTAGAATGCTGAATGAAGGCAACGCCGATGGGGGAAGACATCTAGTGTCAAGGAGGTGCGTGTGGTGTGAATGTGTCTTTGATTACTATCACAGGTCCCACGTAAGCCCAGGAGAACGTCTCCCATAGCAAATTACTGCTCCCACCAGCCTGCGTCCGTGGCGCGCTGCATATTTCGAGCCGCCGTTTACCTCGATTAAGGCGTTTGTGGAAACGACTAACGACCTCTTGTAGCAAAAATATGATTCACCCGAAGAGCCGACACGTTTCCATTGACTGACGGTCGAATTCCGATGGTCCCGTGCTAACTGCAGTCGTAACTGACGATGTCGTTGAGTCAACATCTGAACAAGCAGTGGTTGTGTGCTGCGGAGCTCCATGTTCAACAACGTACGACGAATGGTGTGCTCCGAAACACTTGTGCCCCTACCAGTACTGTGCTCTTTCGGCAAAGATGCCACAGATCACCATCTACTTTAAAGTGGGGACAAGCCCCCGAACCCCCGATCTGTGAAGTTACTGAGGACGTCCAACCATTTAGCGCTTAGTAGTAGTTTCACTGTTCTACCTCTTTCCGTAGATGCTCACGACAGTAGCACGTGAACATTCGACCAGCTTGGTCATTTTCGAGATACTCGTTCTCAGACTCTGTGTAATGGTAAAGCACCCTTTGTGAAAGTCACTTATCGCCATGGATTTCCAGTTTACAGCCCGTATCTTCGCTAGGGTGATCCCTCGTCGGTGACTGCTCCGCTTATCTTTTTTACCGCGTCAAGTGCCCACAAAGCTAAAGGCGCCATCCAACGTCGCCGTGGGCTGTGGTCATAATGTTTAGGCTTATCAGTGTGCGAGAAATAACAGAAAAACGAACAACACTTGTCACTAAGTGCAGCGTCAGCTGGCCATGGATGTCGATGTGAGGCTGGCCTGTCGCTGTCCACCTCACTTGCGATAAAATAACTATCAGTGGTTGTCGGTGATGATGTCAGGAATAGCTGTCAGACACGTGATTTAAGTCCTTCTCAGTGTCGCCCCTGGGTCGATCGGAATCACTACTTTCCGGCAAAAAAGTTGCAGCTGATGAGTCCTGCCGATCTGAAGGCGGCAGAAAGAGGCAAGTGAGGAACGCAGCTTACCGAAGACGCCGACGAGCTTGATGCAGGCGGTGGCGGGGAAGACGCCGTTGCGGCCCTTGCGGCCGCCCATGCAGGGTGCCTCCAGGATGCTGTCCGAGTAGTTGTTGTGGAAGGGGTCGTCGCACGGCCGGTAGCTGCCGTTCACCGACACGCACTTGAAGCAGTCGATGGCCGCCGCTGCAACACAGGCGTCCGTGCAGCTCAGTTCACACGTCATGCTGTATCTCGGAGCTCTATGAAAAGAGAGAGTTGTGCGCGGAAGCTGCCGACAACACAGCCTAAGCAGCGTTATTAATTCACTACTGAAGATGCAATAAATGGTTCAAATGGCTCTAAGTACTATGGGACTTATCATCTGAGGCCATCAGTCCCCTAGACTTAGAACTACTTAAACCTAACTAACCTAAGGACAACACACATATCCATGCCCGAGGCAGGATTCGAACCTGCGACCGTAGCAGCAGCGCGGTTTCGGACTGAAGCGCCTAGAACCGCTCGGCCACAGCGGCCGGCTGCAATAAATATTCCAGAATTTAAAACAAGAACAGATTTCAAGATGCACAATTTAGAAGTGTATGCCCTCGGCGTATCTAAGCAACTTTAAGTCACTCCAAGTCCTCTGGGTGATGCTGAATACCAGTTGGTTTATTTTCGGAGTATGTTGATGTAATAACCCCATAATTAACAATCGTATACAACAGCTCGTTCTACGAAAGATCCAAACCGATACCTAAGAAATGGGAAGATCCACAGGTAACACCAATATACAAGAAAGGAAACAGAAATAACCCACTTAACTGTACACCCATCTCACTGGCATCAATTTGCAGTAAGATTCTGGAAAATATACTGTGTTTGAACATTAGGAATTACCTCAAAGAAAACGATCTATTGTAACCAGCAGAGATTCAGAAAATACCGCTCTCATTGAATGCAACTGGCTTTTTATTCACACGAAGTAATGGATGCTATGGACAAGAGATCTAATGATGCTTCCATATGTCTAGATTTCCAGAATGCTTTTGGCACCGTGCCTTACAAGCGATTTCTTAACAAACAGCGTGCTTCTACAGCATCGTTTCAGTTGTGCAACTGGGTTTCCTGTCAGAAAGATCCCAGATCGTAGTAACTGAAAGGAAGGCATCGAATGAAACGGAAGCAAGATCTGGGATTCCCCAAGGAGTCTGTAGATGCTCTGCTGGTATTATTCTGTATAAACGATTTAGAAGACAATCTGAGCATCCCTCTTAGATTCTTTGTAGATGAGGATGTCGTTTACCGTTTAGTATACTTGTCAGAAGATAAATGCTAATAGCAAAATGAGTTATGAACGATATCTGTATGGCACAAAAAGTACCAATTGACCATTAGCAATAGGCAGAGTAAGGTGCCCCACCACGATAAAATATACTGTTTGTACTGTTTTTAAGGTTGGCGATTCAATTAGAAACCTAGGATTACAATTACGAACAACTTAAACTCTAATCAACACACAGAGAATCCTGCGAGAAGGCTAATCAAAGAACACTGAGAAATCGCAACAGGCCTGCAAAGAGACTTATTAACTACGCTTGCCCTTCCTCTTCTGCAGTATTGCTGCGGCATATAGGATCGTTACCCGATAGCTATTTATTTATTTCACGGGGTAACCATTTTGAATTTACATCCATTTTCATGTGTAAGTTGAAATGTCACAAGATGTTCTAAGAGTCTAAATGACATGTCGTCGTAGAAATGACACATATCTGCTATTATAAATCAGTCGTCGCATTACGGGATATAAGTAGTATCAAGGATATATAATATGGCTGACATTGTGCACAATGATAAACATTAACAAATTGTACTACGTATCTGGAAGTTATTACACTAATGTGACCTGTACTCATCGCGTCCGTACATCAACTGGTCAACTGACACTAACATATACGGGATGAACCACACAAAATTTGCATAACTGATTACGGAAATGGATTCGTAGTCAGCGGCTCGTATTGTTAGCTAATAAACTGTTTGTAATAACAGAAAGCCTATTTTTGTGCAAACATACACTTTTTTAAACGTAACCATGCCAATTGACATTAACATACTGAAAGTATGGTAAATTATAATGTTAATGGAGTTTATTGCAGGAGTCTAGTGCGAGTCGCTTACGAGGTATCTTATTTTGAAAAGTTCTCACACTGGCACTTGTACAGTACTTGTAGTAGCACTCACTAAAGAACAACTCACGTGCATACACTGGTTACGTGGATTCTGATCAGTAACGAGACAACTGACCATCACAGGTTGTCTTCAAAATGGCGATCAGCAGCGGCAATATGCGCTTCCAGTCTGGTACGGAAAGACTGGTCCAGACGAGCTAGCATTTCAGCCGACATGTCCGAGCAGGCTACAGTAACAACTCGTTGCATATCATCGAGTTTAGTTGGTATGTCTTTGTAGACAGCATCTTTTAGCTTTTTCAGCAGAAAAAAATCTACAGACATCAAATCCGAGGAAAGGGCCGGCCAAGATGTAGGTCCTCTGCCTACAGACATCAAATCTGGGGAAAGGACCAGCCAAAGTGTAAGTCCTCTGCGTCCAATCAAGCGATTTGGAATCAATTTGTGAAGACATGCTGTAGTATTTCGCGCACTCTGGGCTACACCAGCCATCATGTTGGTACAACAGGTTCGCCCTACTCTGCACACGAACCTCTGGCATCCATGGAAGATGGTATGTTAGAAGGTTGTGATACCTGTGAGCATTCAGTGTTCCATTTATCGAAAACGGGCCTATGTGCTAATGGTGCACTATCCCACGTCGCACGTTTATACTTCATGGACGCTGATGTTCCACCTGACGAAGCCAACGGGGATTTTCAACAGATCAATAGTGTTTGTTTCGGCGGTTTATCTTGCCATGATGGGCAAATGTGGCTTCATCACTAAACAAAATACATGGAGTATTCTGTCTTTATGCTCATGTACAGAAGTTAACAAGATTCTTAAAATCGTTTCCACGTTATGGAACCTATGTTGATGGAGAATGCATAGGACACTTGCCTGACTCTTGCCATTTCCTCGTGTGACTGCGCGAGGGCTAACGTGTGGATCAACTGCAGTAGCATCAAGAACTTTAATTTCCCCCTCTTCTGTCGTCACTTGCTTTCTTAATTTAAATTGTCTAGGTGTTACACTACAATCTTACGTAACTGTTTTAAGAGGCTTATAAGTAATTACTGAGATGGTTGACGTCTGTTGGTAGACCTTGCCGCATATTCCGTACAAGAACTTACTGCATTCTTCCAACACTCTCCATACACCATGAGCATGTCGGCTTTTTCTGCATTGGTAAATCCCATCGTCCGAGAACGGTCTACTGCCTGGACTGTCAAATAGTAACTGATTAGCAAGCCGCAATGCATTCAAGGAACACACAAGCACACTGTAAGCAAATATAACAACATCGTACCTAGCCATTAAGCAGGCAGAATGGCACAAACAAGTGTCGATGTGAAAATTATACGAAATACGATACCTCGTAAACGAATCGCACTAAAATCCTGCAACGAACGCCATTGATATTCTAATTTACCCTACGCCTTGTCTGTTATTGCCAATAGGCATTGTTCCATTTAAAAACATACACTTTCTAAGTATAATTAGAATCTGTTTCTTAGCTAAAAATGTGAGCCCCTAGTTACCAATTCATTATGTGAAAACCGCACATCAACAGCACACTGAATTTTTACAATATTTGCGGTACAAATTTTAGGTGATTCACCCGTGTATGTTAACGTCAGCTGATCAGTTGATGTGTGGACATGATAAATGCAGGTCACAGCAATGTATTGGTTGCCAAATATGCATTACTTTTTGTTAACGTTTACTCGCTGTGTACAATGTCAACCTTGTTATATGTAGGCCCATCTTTGATACGTACTCATTTCCTGTAATGCGACGACTGGTTTGTGAGACCGGATAGATAGTATTTCTAGGATGATTTGTCATTTAGGTGTGTCGGAAGTTTGTCACATTTCAGCTTGCCCTTGAGAATGACTATAACGCCGGAATTATGATATTCTGAAATAAACGAGTAGTAATTTTACATGACTTCTGTCCACGAAGATAAAATCATTTCTAGATAGAATTGACGGAAGACATTCAAAAAGTTCAGAGATCTCGTTTGTATTGTGGTGAAATACACTCCTGGAAATTGAAATAAGAACACCGTGAATTCATTGTCCCAGGAAGGGGAAACTTTATTGACACATTCCTGGGGTCAGATACATCACATGATCACACTGACAGAACCACAGGCACATAGACACAGGCAACAGAGCATGCACAATGTCGGCACTAGTACAGTGTATATCCACCTTTCGCAGCAATGCAGGCTGCTCTTCTCCCATGGAGACGATCGTAGAGATGCTGGATGTAGTCCTGTGGAACGGCTTGCCATGCTATTTCCACCTGGCGCCTCAGTTGGACCAGCGTTCGTGCTGGACGTGCAGACCGCGTGAGACGACGCTTCATCCAGTCCCAAACATGCTCAATGGGGGACAGATCCGGAGATCTTGCTGGCCAGGGTAGTTGACTTACACCTTCTAGAGCACGTTGGGTGGCACGGGATACATGCGGACGTGCATTGTCCTGTTGGAACAGCAAGTTCCCTTGCCGGTCTAGGAATGGTAGAACGATGGGTTCGATGACGGTTTGGATGTACCGTGCACTATTCAGTGTCCCCTCGACGATCACCAGTGGTGTACGGCCAGTGTAGGAGATCGCTCCCCACACCATGATGCCGGGTGTTGGCCCTGTGTGCCTCGGTCGTATGTAGTCCTGATTGTGGCGCTCACCTGCACGGCGCCAAACACGCATACGACCATCATTGGCACCAAGGCAGAAGCGACTCTCATCGCTGAAGACGACACGTCTCCATTCGTCCCTCCATTCACGCCTGTCGCGACACCACTGGAGGCGGGCTGCACGATGTTGGGGCGTGAGCGGAAGACGGCCTAACGGTGAGCGGGACCGTAGCCCAGCTTCATGGAGACGGTTGCGAATGGTCCTCGCCGATACTTAAGGAGCAACAGTGTCCCTAATTTGCTGGGAAGTGGCGGTGCGTTCCCCTACGGCACTGCGTAGGATCCTACGGTCTTGGCGTGCATCCGTGCGTCGCTGCGGTCCGGTCCCAGGTCGACGGGCACGTGCACCTTCCGCCGACCACTGGCGACAACATCGATGTACTGTGGAGACCTCACGCCCCACGTGTTGAGCAATTCGGCGGTACGTCCACCCGGCCTCCCGCATGCCCACTATACGCCCTCGCTCAAAGTCCGTCAACTGCACATACGGTTCATGTCCACGCTGTCGCGGCATGCTACCAGTGTTAAAGACTGCGATGGAGCTCCGTATGCCACGGCAAACTGGCTGACACTGACGGCGGCGGTGCACAAATGCTGCGCAGCTAGCGCCATTCGACGGCCAACACCGCGGTTCCTGGTGTGTCCGCTGTGCCGTGCGTGTGATCATTGCTTGTACAGCCCTCTCGCAGTGTCCGGAGCAAGTATGGTGGGTCTGACACACCGGTGTCAATGTGTTCTTTTTTCCATTTCCAGGAGTGTAGTATGGAGAGAGTCACGGATATGATAAGCGAGTTGGGGTGGCAGTCATTAAAGCGAAGGTGTTTTTCGTTGCGGCGAGATCTTGTTACGAAATTTGACTCATTCCTTTCGCTGCCGAATTTGGAAATATTTTGTTGATTACCAGTTAGAAAGATGGAAACCATCGTGATAAAATAGAGACATCAGAGCTGGCATGGAAATATTTAAGTGTTCTTATTTCTCACGCGCTATTTGAGAAATAGTCTGAAAGTGGTTCGATGAAACCTATGACAGACGCTTAAGTTTCACATGTATCGTGTCTGTACTCTTCCACGTCTGAAGGAACAAATACCATTCTCTGTATACGAAATTAATCAGTCGAAACAAAGACAATAAATACCAGTGGGCTCTGAAACAACTCGATGAGGAAAACTGAAAATTTGTGCCGGCCTGGAACTCGAATCGGGTTTTAACTTCTTCGGCCACCGCAACATGATCTGTGATCGACTCAAATTTTCAACGTATCCTCACACTAGTCATGTAGAACCCCCTATATATTATTCTCAAAACTCACAGAGTATCGCTGATTCCTGTACGACGTCGAGTGTATGTGTACGTCTGCACGGACGGAATCATAGCCGTCTTGCCTTATTTACTTAAACATACGGTGTCCTTTCTCTTCAGACATGTCACAAACAACAGACACTATAGTTATGCTGCAGCCATTACATTAAATGAATGAAACGAAACAAAGACAGTAGCTACGAGTGGACAATGAAACAAGTCAGTGCGCTGTATGTCGGTGGTGGGTGGATAAGTAAAACTTTGAATCGGTCAGGGACCTTGTCCTGATTGCCAAAGCGGCAGTCTGCCTTTGGCGGGGCAGTGGTTCAGACGTAGCTGCGATAGCACGCGCACAGTGTTGTTGTGGTTTACAGCCATCTTTGTGCAGATTACTTCCTTTCACATTCCATGACATTTCCGCAGTGAAAGCCAACACTAAAGTTCAGTTTTACGACCAAGTACGTGCAACTAAAGGCGTTGGAAATTAAACAGTTTTTACGAGATGTTGTTCGCATCAGTTATCGTAACTATACGAGACTGACTTCTGTACTGGGAGCAGCGTTGTCTATATGAAACTGGTGAATGATGCAGCTTGAGAAAGGATTTTAAAAAAGACGAGTGACCTTCAGTTCAGACTTTCAGATGGACAGGTTGGTCCTGTGAAAGTGGAACGGGCATATCTTGGTCAGAACACGGTCGGTGTGCTCGAATTGCCGTTTGAAGTGACAGCAGAGATGGTGATTTTAGCGTTGAGATGCTAGGGCACTGTGACAAACCGTAATGTGGACAAAAGGGCACACTTTACCACTTATCCAGTTTTCAATGGGGCGCGTCAGGCATGTGGTAACATACGCTACGTGGGTGCCATTAGGAAAGAAGAAACTTTATCTGCTTAGGTCACATAATGTGAAAGTAGCGCTCTCAACAAACTACAACAGAAACTAGTCCTGACCTTAAACAACAAAAAATAAATTCCCAGAGTCGAGAATGAACAAAATAACATGTAAAACTTGCTCAAGCTACTACATAGGATGTAAGGATTTTCAAATTAGATACAGTGAACACATCAAATGTTCCACACATAATCAGTTTACAAAATCAGCAATAGCAACACTCATACAAAACACTGGAGACCCATTCGAAAACGTAGAAGAAGATCTTAAGATACTCCACCGCTTCCAAAACTCTCATGAAATGGATGTAATGGAGGAACTTGATATTTTTGTACATTACAAAAGGCAAGGAGAAAAACTTGTCAATGATAAGCTACATAGTGAATCAGTTAATTTCTTCAAATGTTTCTCCTTTATATGATTGTAACAAATTTCATAAATATGTATATTTCCTTATTAAAAATCAATTTAGTAGCAAATAATGGTAAAAATATGCACAACAAAAAAAGTTTTGCATCACCCTGTTTCCAAGAGCTCCTGAAAATAGACGTTGATTGTGGATATTGTATCACAACACAGTGCCTTTGACTGTTCAGAGATGTCACTAAACCCTCCCGAAGGCGTAAACAACCACGCATGAGCGGCACCTATTAGACGGATGGGGTCCGACAGCCGATCAGTTCCAATCATTCCACCAGGAAGGAGGTATACGGCTCGTGTTGTCTGTAGTTCAACCATGCCTAGACGGTCCGGGCGCTAAAGACTACACTGTTGAGCGCCCATAACACCATATCCATCCATCCATCCATCCTAGACGGTCAATATCGCGGTTCGATCGCGTCCGCGTTGTTACTTTGTGCCAGGAAGGGCTCTCAACAACAGAAGTGTCCAGGCGTCTCGCAGTGAACCAAAGAGATGTTGTTCGGACATGGAGGAGATACAGAGAGACAGAACGTGTCGATGACATGCCTCGCTCAGGCCGCCCAAGGGCTACAATTGCAGTGGATGACCGCTACGTACGGATTATGGCTCGGAGTAACCCTGACAGCAAAGCCATCACGTTGAATAATGCTTTTCGTGCAGTCATAGGACGTCCTGTTACGACTCAAACATTGCGCAATAGGTTTCATGATGCGCAACTTCACTCCCGACGTCCATGGCGACGCGCATCTTTACAACCACGACACCATGCAGCGCGGTACAGATGGGCCCAACGACATGCCGAACGGACCGCTCAGGATTGGCATCAAGTTCTCTTCACAGATGAGTGTCGCATACGCCTTCAACCAGACAATCGTTGGAGACAACCCGGTCAGGCTGAACGCCTTAGACACACTGTGCAGCGATTGCAGCAAGGTAGAGGTTCCCTGCTGTTTTGGGGTGGCATTATGTGGAGCCGACGTACGCTGCTGGTGGTCACGGAAGGCGCTATAATGACTGTACGATACGTGAATACCTTCCTACGACCGATAGTGCAACCATATCGGCAGCATATTGGCGAGGCATTCGTCTTCATGTACGCCCCCATCGTCATCTTGTGAATGACTTCCTTCAGGATAACGGCATCGCTCGACTAGAGTGGCCAGCATGTTCTCCGGACACGAACCCTATCGAATACGCCTGGGATAGATTGAAAAGGGCTGTTTATGGACGACGTGACCCACCAACTACTATGAGGGAACTACGGCGAATCGCCATTGAGGAGTGGGACAATCTGGACCAACAGGGCCTTGATGAACTTGTGGATTGTATGCCACGACGAATACAGGTATGCATCAATGCAAGAGGACGTGCTACTGGGTGTACAGCAGTCTGGACCACCACCTCTGAAGGTCTCACTGTATGGTAGTACAACATGCATGGTGCGGTTTTCATGAGCAATAAAAAGGGCGGAAACGATATTTATGTTGATCTCTGTTCCAATTTTCTTTACACGTTCCGGAACTCTCGGAACGGAGGTGATGCAAAACTTTTTTTGATGTGTGTACATCTTACAATTTGCAACCTTATATATGTAATCCAAAAACACTGTAACAACTCTGTGTAAAAAGTCTTAGTGAAACCGTAGTGTCGTAATGTCTTTGTAGCATGTTTTGTAAAACAGTGTAAGTGATGATTTGCATGTGTGTGACATTCTGTATAATGGAGGAGAGACCTGTAAGTAGACAAACCAAATACAATTTTTAACATTAGCGTTTAAAAACACTCAATAATTAATTTTTTCCGATCTTCCAATTGCAGTCTAACTTCCAAGAGACGTAAGTGAGTCAGAAAACCACCAAACATATTAATGTAAATACGTGCGCAAATACACTAGAAAACGAGAATAAATTCTCGAAACGCGTTGTGCTAAGTATCAAGAAGTAATTAACTGGTGCAATTTTCATTATTTAAATCATGAATGACACAGTTGGAAGCTTTCCTGGAACAACTAATAAGATGAACGAAATTACGTTAACTTTGAGTTTAACATTCCGTCGGTCACGACGATGTAAGAAACAGGGTACAATCAGTGACTGAGTAAGGAAGGGGTCAGAGTCTTTTGAAGGTCGATTTAGCGGAGGAGTTAGAGAAGTCAGAACGGTAGTTCTTAGTCAGTGAGGGAGAGTTATGTGAGCGCTAAGCAATAGCCAGTGATAGATAGTACAATAAAGAAATTGTCCGTGGTGTAGGTACAGTCCTTCACAACATTATTTTCCAATGGGCCGTTACGTTCTTCTGCCAGCCGCAGTTTAAGCAAGGCCGAGGTTTAGTCACCGTCTGTTGTCACTTCGTTGCGAGGGGGGCAGCACGGGGCAGGCAAGCGGACGCGTGTTCTTTTCTCGCCTGTGCGGACTTTCGAAGGAGTACATAATACTCCCTCTGCGCCGTTCTCTTGGGTCGATTTTTGTTCAGGGCTGCCACTCGTAATCCGGTCTAGCTGCTTGCTGAATTATGGACTACCTGTCAGGTTGGCTGCATCGGCAACGTGATCGATCGCGGCATCAGAATGTCGATACTATTCGCAACTCTTGGCAACGCTCCTTATTCCGGGAAAGGAGGTTCACAGATCTGCTTCACTTTCCTGCAAGTAACACACCGCTGGCTTCATCGAGTCGCGAGAACATATCCAGGGAGCACAAGACCTCTAGAAACTGATGTCATTCGCGCCCTTTTATGCTTGAGCTTCTAGAAGTGAATAGCCGTTCCATGTTTACAAATTCTTGCATCCCTCCTGACATGAAATACTCACTGATCTACGTACATTTCGTTAAAGAGATGCTCTGGGTTTTAAGGTATGAAATCGCACTTGAATAACTGCGCATTACCTTCTGTTCGCAGGATTCTAGAACATGTTCTAAGCTCGACTTTTATGACATTCCTGGCGGAAACCAAATTTTTTTCAGAGCTTCAGTGCGGATTCGGGAAAAACCACCCGTGGGAAACAAAGTGTTGTTTATTCACATACATCTTGCAAACAATAGGTCTTCCTAGATTTCCGAAAGGCGTACCGCACTGTACCGCTTCACCGACGACTAATCACGACACTATCATAGGGAGTATCTTTGCAAGCATATCTACATCTACGTGATTACTCTGCAATTCACTGCTAAGTGCCTGACAAAGAGTCATCGAACCATCTTTAAGCTACTTCTCTACCGTTCCAATCTCGAACAGCGGGCATGGAAAACGAATGCCTAAATAATTCCGCGCGAGCTCTGATTTTTCTTATTTTATTATGATGATAATTTCTCCCTATGTAGGTGGGAGCAAAAAAATATTTTCACACTCTGAGGAGAAAATCGGTGATTGAAATTTCACGCCTTTGCTATAATGACTGCCACCCCAATTCGTGTATCATATACTTTGTACTCTGTCCCTTATTCGCGTCAATTAATCATCCAAATTTTCTGAGTTTATGATCATTTGTTTGTCTGTATCTGTTCATCAAATCTACCGAGATCCGCCCAGTCGTAGAATGTATTTAGGGGTAATACTAAGAGGCGATATGAAACAGGACGATCACGTAATACCTGTATTAAGAAATGTGACTGGAATGATTAGATTTTCATGTATTCAGGTCTGTGTCACAGTCGAGTATAATTTATTTGTGGTGAGTAGTTTCGAAAGTTAACGTTCACTCTAACACTATTGCCTACAGAAGTTACAATATTATTACAGACAAAGAAAGCAAAGTATTACAACAGTTATCAATGTACGTGTGCACACCTAGTAGAAGTGCTAATTTCGAATAAGGCATTGTTGCATTTCAAGTGTTTGTTAGAGAGTAATTCCACCGATACACTTACAAGACATATTCATAGAACAGATCTGCATGTTGAAGATGGTAAGACCATAGTTCAGAAGTGATACATTCAAGTAAGTAGCGCATGAATTCATGACAAGCCACTATTGACATATATCGAATCTGTGTAAACACATTTGTAGCGCTGACCTTCCGTATAAGATAGTCTAATTTTTAAACTTCAGAAACCACCTGATGGTTCTCCTGTTCCTTCAACTTAAAAAGTATGCATTTACAGGTGCGGCTGCCCAACAAGGAGAACTCTTTATAAGTTAGTTTCTTGATTGTACCATTCTTGCGCGACGGTCATAAAACATCTGTCATGCAGATTTGTTTTATGAAGATGTCTTGTAAGTGTATCAGTTGAATCATGGTCTGACAAACGGGCATGTCTTATTCGATATCAGCATACTACCATTTATGCACAACGTATATTGATAACTGTTGTCTTATTTTGCGTTATTTGTCTGCAATTATTCTGTAACTTCTGTAGGCGATAGTTTGAGAATGAACGTTAACGTTAGGAGCTAGTCACTAACAAGAAATTGTACGCAGTGGTGGACAGGAACCTGAATAGATAATAATCAAATCTGAGTTATTGGTCGATTTAAAAATGAAATGTAATTGCATAAATACTTAGATTTGTTGGAAGAGTTCTGGTAAAATCAAAGGCATCTACAAAAGGAATCGCCTTCAAGACCTATTCTAGAGCATTGTTTCAGTGTTTTGAGTTCTTCTCAAACAGGCATCACTGCCGACATCGACATTAAAAAGGGGATTCCGGGGAAGAAAAGTTCTCGCGAAACCCTGTTGGGAGAATTTAGAGAACACTGCGAGACCATCATTGTTCTACCATCATTGTATATCTCATGTAAGGATAGTGAGAATAAAGGCACACACGGAGGCATATAGACGGTAAATTTCCCTTGCTCACTACGCGAATGGAACAGGAAAGAAAATTGGTAATCTTGCTGCGATGTACCCTCCACCATGCACTGCACAGTGGCTTGCGGAGTGTGTACGCGGTTCTGAATACGTAGTTGTCAGGATGATAGGAAATACGTGGAGACCAAAACTGAAACGGAAGGTGCTAGAATTCTTGGCGAAGTCTAGGAAACAAGAAGAGTTCAACTTTATTCGCTGCCATGTAGCGATGTATATACATTTAGTGATGAGGATGAGTTGTCTTCCAGTGGATAGTGCATCACTTGTCAGGTGAACACTATAGGCCGAGACCCCGGGATACCGGCAAGGTAGAAGCAATCAGATGAAGAGCGATATTAGTGACTGCAGTGATCTGGCCTGCTGAAGTCTTTACCAGAGGCCATCGGCAGTTTTGTAATTGCTATAGTGTTGTAGCAGTTGGCTGGCTTTAGGCCGGAAAAAGTTTCACGAATGTTACGAGCAAAGAGATAAATACCACAGAGATGCAACACCGCGACCAGCGTGAAGAAAATTGAACAACAGTTTTCCATGTTTTGGGAAGTCAAAATGGCGGGACTTGGCACATCATTGTGTGTAAGGAAACACTAAACATAGGATAAAATAATGGATTAGCATATTCATATAAAGTAAAACATGTCAATGTTCTTTATGGGCTGGTGTGTAACAGAACTGTACAATACTATTACCAGATAATATTTTTAACAGTACTCGTAATTTTATTGCTTTTGTTCATGCCCTTATACGATGCACAAATGTTAGGCGCTATTTCGAAATTAAATTCGGCAATATGTTACCTTGAAAGTTCGCACGTGCACTGTTTTATTTTCAGAACAACCACAAATGACTTCCGAAAATATGGCGTATAACAGTACAGCTTAAAGGAGCGTTAGATAACATGCCACAGCCTCTCTGTATATACACGATCTGTATGGTTGCGATTGACAAAGCGCGTAACGCTAGTAGAGAGAAATACCGTTAAGAGGCGTTTCCCTAGGGGTAGGAATTTTGCGCAGCGCGAACAGGACAGGGCGATTTGCGTCGGCAGGGACGTAAAACTTTAATACATTACGCATTTTGTGTTTTACCTGAATATGAAACCGCAAGCGCATTAACTATACAGTTCGCACCAGTAAACCCCTTATTCTTTCAAACGGCTTCTTGATTACTTTAAAATTTTTTTAGCGTGTTAAATGTTTGATGTTAAGTATGTAGCGAGAAAAAAGTTTAGAAAAGATTTGCAACTGGGTTCTAAGTTTGTCGGAAGTCGCTAAGTACTTTCTGTTGTAACCGCGACCGGAACGGCCGCGGGATTGCCTTGTAGGTAAGCGCGGTGGGACCCACGGAGCGGCCCGCGAATTACAACACAAACGGGAGAGGACGGACACGAACAACAAGAAGATACAAACAACAGAGTCATAAGTAAACCTAACTAATCAACCACGTCCACTCATACAGGGAACAAAGAACGAAAATACGCTGTCTGAGGCGAGGTGTCGATGGATGCACGCCAAGATTAGACTGACTGGCTGAGCTTTTTCTTTTTTTTTTCTTTATTGCGATTTCATTCCCCTGCCCCACATGGGCAGGGGAGGGCTGTCAGCGGCACAATCCGCCGCTCTTCAGCCGAGTGACAGGACAAGTAATACAAGAATAAAATGTTACATGTAGAAGGCGAAAAAAAGGGGAACATAAAACAGAGTGAGGGGAGATAATAGAGGTAAAAATACGCAGATATGGAGACGTTCATGGGGGGACGATTAAAAAAGGTCGAATAAAGTTAAAAAAACACAGTTGGCGATTCCTAAAACACAAAGAAGACACTGAAGGCACACACACAGGTTAAAAGTCGGCCACAGTATTAAGAACACTCCAGAACAACACACTTAAAGCCCACTTCGACCACAGCCAATGAATAATAAAACTGCCAGGTGGGACCTGCCGAGGGAGAGGCTGGAGAGGATGGAAAAGCAGAGGAGAGGAAGGGGGAGTAGGGGAGGCGGCAGGATGAAAAGAGCAGGCACGTTGGCACGTAATAAGGCAGGAGACTGGTGGGGCAGGAGATGAAGAGGGAAGACAAGGTGGGAGTGCAGAGACTCTGAAGATGAGCACAAGGGAGGGAGGGGGAGTAGGAGGGGAAAGCCACTCAGAAGGGAGGGGGACGAGAGGGAGCCCTGAAGAGGAGGCAGGAGGAAGATGGGGTTGGTAGGATGGGTAGATGTCAGGGTGAAGCTCATCGTCCGGGAGGGGTAGGTGGTGGAAGTTGCGTTGGGAAAGGAGGCAGAGGGTGTGGAGATGGAGAGAGGGTGGGACACAATGGTAAAGGTGTGGTAACAGGCTGGGAGTGGAGAGGAAGGGAGACACCAGGGGGTGAGGGGGATCAGTGTGGCAGACAATATATAGTGTGCTGATGTGTTTAAGAAAAAAGGAGAAGGTGGGCGAAGGGGATGAGGTCGTAAAGGATGCGAGTGGGGGATGGAAGGTGGATGTTGAAGGCGAGGTGGAGCACATGGTGTTTGAGGATTCAGAGGGATTTATAGAACCTGGGAGGGGCAGAAATCCAAGCCACGCTGGCATAACAGAGGATGGGATGGCTCAAGAATTTGTAGGTGTTAAGGATGGTGGAAGGATGCAGACCCTATGCCCAGCCAGACAGGAGTTTTGGGAGGCGAAGTCTGTTGTGAGCTTTGTTTTGGATGGTAAGGAGATGGGGAGTCCAGGTGAGGTGGCGGTCGAGGGTAAGGCCAAGGTATTTAAGGGTAGGAGTGAGGTGGATAGGATGGCCATAAATGGTGAGGTATAAATCATGGAGACAGAAGGAGCGGGTGGTGCAGCCTATGATCATTGCCTAGGTCTTGGAGGGGTTGATACGGAGGAACCACTGGTTGCACCAAGTGGTGAATTGGTCATGGTTGGTTTGGAGAGTACGTTGGGACCATTGAAGGGTAGGATAAAGGGCTAGGAAGGCGGTGTCATCAGCAAACTGGAGGAGATGAACAGGCGGGGGATGTTTGGGCATATCAGTAGTGTACAGGAGATAGAGGAGAGGGGAAAGGATGGAGCCTTGGGGCATGTCAGCAGAGGGATAGAAAGTACGGGAGTTGGAATTGTGGATAGTCATACAGGGGGACAATGGGAGAGGAAGGAAGCAACGAGATAGACGAAGTTGATGGGGAGAGAATAGGTCTGGAGTTTGAAGTGTAGCCCAGGATGCCAGACACAGTCACAGGCATTCTGGAGATCAAGGGAAACAAAGATAGCAGAGCGACGGGAGTTAAGTTGGAGGGAAAGAAGATTGGTAAGGTTAAGGAGCTGGTCGTCAGCAGAGAAGGAAGGCCAGAAGCCACATTGTGTAAGGTGGCGGTGAATACGGTGAGAGAGGATAGTCTTGAAGACCTTACTGAACACGGAGGTGAGGCAGATAGGATGATAGGAAGGGGTATCAGAGGTGGGTTTGTTGGGTTAAGGGAACAGCAGGATATGGGAAGTCTTCCACAGGTCAGGTTAAAATCCAGTGGAGAGTAGGACATTGTACAGGTTAGCAAGGACAGTCAGGAAGGATGGGCGGGGATTCCTTGAGGTGGCAGTAGGTGACACCATCATGACCAGGGGCAGTGTAGCGTTTGGAGTGGAGGACAAGTGTGATGTCATGTGTGGTGATGGGAGTGTTGATGTCTGAGGGGGGTGACCAATCCAAGTACTGGAAGCTAGGGGTGAGCAGAGGGACAGAGGTGTCAGTGCAGTCAAGGATGGTGGGGAAGAGGGAGCAATCAAAATGGGGATTGCCAGGAATGGAGAAGACCTCGGAGAGCTGGGAAGCTGAATGGTTAGCCTGACTGAGGTTGTCAGAAAAGGGTCGATTGTCATGGAGGATTGGGTTATGCAGGGTGAGATGGCTAGCAATAAGGCAGTGGAAGGCTGACCAGTACTTGGAGGAGTTGGCAGGGAGGGTGGAGTTGAGGTATGTGCATGTCTGGCACCAGTCCCGGCATTTCTTTGATGTAAGGGGGTTCCAGATGTGTCGCTGTAATTGCCGGTGGCAGATGAGTGTATCCCAGTCACGGGTGTGCAGGGAGGAGAGGTAGAGCCTGCAGGATTCACACAGAAGAAGGATGGTCTGTGGAGGAAGTGTAGGGCAATGAGGGTGGATGAGTTTGTTAGGGACATGATTCTCCACAGCATCAGTGATGATCTGCTGAAGGATGGAAGAGGCATGAGTGATGTGAGCAGGATGGTAAAAGGTGAGGGGGTGGCTTTCGACCTGTAAGGTAATGGATTCCTGGTAGGCATCCCACTCAGCACAGCGGTAGTCACAGACAGACTTGGGAGGGGCAGCTGGGTGGGTGGCGGCTGGGGTGGGATGGGCAGAGGAGATGATGAGAAGGACAGGGAGATGGTCACTACCAACGGGATCGAGGATGTCAATGGCAATGCAACCAAGGAGGTTGGGGGAAGCGAAGATAACATCGGGGGTGGAGTTACTTTCAGGATGGGTGTGCTGTGGGAGAGGAACAAGGTCACCATGGAGGGTGGCCAGGAACTGACGCCACCGCTGAAGGGTGGCAGGGTCACGGCTGTGGATGCTGAGGTCAGTGGCAATCACATAGGTGGAGAAGGTATGGTCAGCATGGGGTGGATATAGATAGTGGTGCAGGTGATGGTGAGAGAGGGAAAAAAATATGCTGAGGAGAAGGTGTTCAGTCGGGTCATTGAGGAGGGGTTGTGGCCAGACAGGGAGATGCTTGAGGTGGCCTATAGCGACCCCACCTCGAGCTAGGGGTAGGAGATTGTCAGTGCAGTGAAGGAGAGAGGGGGAGGTGTGGACAATATGGTAGGGTTGGAGGAAGGTTTCATTAAGGATAAAGGAGTCAACCTGGTGCTGGGATAGGGTATGCACAAAGAGGTATTTGTTGGCAGGGAGGGAGTGAATGTTGAGGGCGGTGGTTTCTCAGATGAGGGGGTGGAGGAGAGGTCGCCACTGGGGCGTTTGGAAGATTTTTTGGAGGGTGTGGCCTGGGAGGAGGGATGAGGGACTGGATGGATGGGGAAGTGGTGGGAAGCAGGGCCCTCCTGTGGGGCAGTGGCACTGGTCAAGCGGATAGGGCGCTCTTTGGTGGCAACTGCGGCGCGGCGGGTAGTTACTCGAGTGGGGGAAGCAGGGGTAGTTACAGGGGGGAGGGTGGGGAGGGGGGAAAGTCGTCTTGGTGGGCGACAGGAGTGGGAGGGGGGGGGGCAGAAGCAGGGGCAGGAGCAGGAACAAGGGCTGGGCCAGGGGCGGGGGAAGGAGTGACATAAAGGTGGGGATACATGGATGAGGAGGAGATGGAAGGTTAGGAGACCGTGAGTAGGGGAGGTGGATGAGACGGGTTAATCCCTAAGGAAGCACTCCACGATGTTACAGTGGGGGCACAGGAAGGGGAGGTGTAGATGACGGTGGTAGTGGGGGTGTCCATGATTGCAGGCAGTGTCCACGGACGACAGGAGTAGCAAAGGAACTAAAACGAGGGGGCAGCGACGAGCACTGGGCGGCGGCGAGCACCGGGAGGCGGCGACCAGGCGGCGGCGGCGGTGGCGGCGGCGAGCTCCGGGCGGCGGCGGCGGCGACCGGACGGCGGGCAGCAGTGACGGCGTGCAGACGGGCGACAATGCGACAGGTACGGTTGCGGCTCTTCCAAGACGAAGATACACCCTGAGTGTAGCCCAGGCAGTGTGAGTCCTCGATTAAAAAGTGAGGGAATCCAACTCTCGAATGTTCACTGGCTGAGCGAGGGGCAGGCGCTTAAATACACGATCGGGGATGGCGCAATTGCCCGTAGGGACCATGTGTTCCACTGTGGCGCCCTCAAATTAAACGTGGACCAGAAGGAGCGCACCGCGACGGCTTACGGCGCGATGGTGCAGAGACCTCTAGGGGTTTTCGACGTCCATGCCATCTGGCGTGGATTCAAAATCCGTGGCGTGCGGTACCAGACTTTCAACCTCAAATACTGGACGAATTAGTCCTGGTATTTGTATGCTGTAAGTTACATTGTGTCAAGACATACACTGACGAGCCAAAACGTTATGACCACGTGCTTAATAGCTTGTTTGTCCGTCTTTAAAACGAAATACACCACTGATTCTTATAGTTTGTTGGTAGGTTTGTGGAGGTCTGTGGCACTAGATATCTACGCGCAGGTCGTGTATTCGTGATCTGCGAGTGCGGTGATGGTGCCCGTTTGCGACCTAGATGAGTTCCATAGGATTTATCTCAGGCGAGTTTTGTGCCCAAGACATCAATGTGAATTCACTATAATGATCCTCAAACCACTGTAGCACGGTTATGGCTCCGAGACACAAACGATTGTACTGTGAAAGGTGGCATCGCCGTTGGTTGAGACAGCAAGCATGAACGGATGCAGGAGGTTGACAGCTATCAGCGTGTCTCCGATTGCTACCACAGGTGTCATGCAAGTGCTGGAGATTGCGTCCCATAGCATAATATTGTTCCCACCAGCCTGTGTCCGTGACGCGCAGCACATTCCGAGCCGCCGTTCACCTCCATGACGGCGTTTTCGGAGACGACCATAGGCTTAATGAAACAAAAATGTGATTAACCCGGAGAGCCGACTCGTTTCCATTGATTGACGGTCGAATTGCGATGGTCCTGTGCCCACTGTAATCGTAACTGATGACGCCATTGGGTCAACATGTGAGCACGTAGTTAACATCTTCATCTACATATATACTCTGCTAACCACGAAGCGGTGTGTGGCGGAGGGCACAATTCGCTCCAAAGTCACATTTCCCCCTCTCTGTTCCACTCGCGGATCGTGCGAGGGAAAAACGACTGTCTGAACGCCTCAGTACGAGCTCTTATTTCCCTTACCTTTGAATGATGATCATTGCGCGATTTGAAAGTTGGTGGTAATAATATATGCTCTACATCCTCGGCGAAGATCGGATTTCGGAATTTAGTGAGGAGCCCCTTCCGTTTAGCGCCTCGTCTATCTGAAAGTGTATCCCACTTCAAACTTTCTATGAGATTTGTAACGCTCTCGCGATGGCTAAATGTACCAGTCACGAATCTTGCCACTCTACTTTGGACCTTCTCAATCTCTTGAAACAGACCCAACTCGTAAAGGTCCGAAACAGACGAACAATACTCTAATACTGGATGAATTAACGTATTGTAAGCATTTTCCATTGTTGAAGGTCTGCATCGCTTCAGGATTCTACCAATAAACCGCAATCTAGAGTTCGCCTTGCCCGTTAATTGTGAAATCTGACCATTCCATTTGAGCTCATTTCGAATAGTCACACCCAGATACTTGACGGATGTTACCGCTTCCAAAGACTGGGCATTTATTTTGTACTCGTAGATTAATTAGAAGATTAAGAAGAGGCAAACCTACGTTTCTAGCATTTGTAGACTTAGAGAAAGCTTTTGACAACGTTAACTGGAATACTCTCTTTCAAATTCTGAAGGTGGCAGGGGTGAAATACAGGGAGCGAAAAGCTATTTACAATTTGTACAGAAACCAGATGGCAGTTATAAGAGTCGAGGGGCATGAAAGGGAAGCAGTGGTTGGGAAAGGAGTGAGACAGGGTTGTAGCCTCTCCCCGATGTTATTCAATCTGTATATTGAGCAAGCAGTAAAGGAAACAAAAGAAAAATTCGGAGTAGGTATTAAAATTCATGGAGAAGAAGTAAAAACTTTGAGGTTCGCCGATGACATTGTAATTCTGTCAGAGACAGCAAAGGACATGGAAGAGCAGTTGAACGGAATGGACAGTGTCTTGAAAGGAGGATATAAGATGAACATCAACAAAAGCAAAACGAGGATAATGGAATGTAGTCAAATTTAGTCGGGCGATGCTGAGGGAATTAGACTAGGAAATGAGACACTTAAAGTAGTAAAGGAGTTTTGCTATTTAGGGAGTAAAATAACTGATGATGGTCGAAGTAGAGAGGATATAAAATGTAGACTGGCAATGGCAAGGAAAGCGTTTCCCAAGAAGCGAAATTTGTTAACATCGAATATAGATTTAAGTGTCAGGAAGTCGTTTCTGAAAGTATTTGTATGGAGTGTAGCCATGTATGGAAGTGAAACATGGACGATAACTAGTTTGGACAAGAAGAGAATAGAAGTTTTCGAAATGTGGTGCTACAGAAGAATGCTGAAGATAAGGTGGGTAGATCACGTAACTAATGAGGAGGTATTGAATAGGATTGGGGAGAAAAGAAGTTTGTGGCACAACTTGACTAGAAGAAGGGATCGGTTGGTAGGACATGTTTTGAGGCATCAAGGGATCACAAATTTAGCATTGGAGGGCAGCGTGGAGGGTAAAAATCGTAGAGGGAGACCAAGAGATGAATACACTAAGCAGATTCAGAAGGATGTAGGTTGCAGTAGGTACTGGGAGATGAAGAAGCTTGCACAGGATAGAGTAGCATGGAGAGCTGCATCAAACCAGTCTCAGGACTGAAGACCACAACAACAACACAACAGATTAATTAGATTACTGAGGATTTTCGCCTTCCATGGACCTTGCCGTTGGTGGGGAGGCTTTCGTGCCTCAGCGATACAGATGGCCGTACCGTAGGTGCAACCACAACGGAGGGGTATCTGTTGAGAGGCCAGACAAACATGTGGTTCCTGAAGAGGGGGAAGCAGCCTTTCCAGTAGTTGCAGGGGGAACAGTCTGGATGATTGACTGATCTGGCCATGTAACATTAACCAAAACGGCCTTGCTGTGCTGGTACTGCGAACGGCTGAAAGCAAGGGGAAACTACAGCCGTATTTTTTCCCGAGGGCATGCAGCTTTACTGTATGATTAAATGATGATGGCGTCCTCTTTGGTAAAATATTCCGGAGGTAAAATAGTCCCCCATTCGGATCTCCGGGCGGGGACTACTGAAGAGGACGTCGTTATCAGGAGAAAGAAAACTGGCGTTCGACAGATCGGAGCGTGGAATGTCAGATCCCTTAATCGGGCAGGTAGATTAGAAAATCTAAGAAGGGAAATGGATAGGTTAAAGTTAGATATAGCGGGAATTAGTGAAGTTTGGTGGCAGGAGGAACAAGACTTTTGGTCAGGTGATTACAGGGTTGTAAATGCAGAAACAAATAGGGGTAATGCAGGAGTAGGTTTAATAATGAATAAAAAAATAGGCGTGCGGGTTAGCTACTACAAACAGCATAGTGAACGCATTATTGTGGCCAAGATAGACACAAAGCCCATGCCTACTACAGTAGTACAAGTTTATATGCCAACTAGCTCTGCAGATGACGAAGAAATTGAAGAAATGTATGACGAGATAAAAGAAATTATTCAGGTAGTGAAGGGAGACGAAAATTTAATAGTCATGGGTGACTGGAATTCGTCAGTAGGAAAAGGGAGAGAAGGAAACATAGTAGGTGAATATGGATTGGGGGGAAGAAATGAAAGAGGAAGCCGCCTTGTACAATTTTGCACAGAGCATAACTTAATCATAGCTAACACTTGGTTCAAGAATCATAAAAGAAGGTTGTATACCTGGAAGAATCCTGGAGATACTAAAAGGTATCAGATAGATTATATAATGGTAAGACGAGGATTTAGGAACCAGGTTTTAAATTGTAAGACATTTCCAGGGGCAGATGTGGATTCTGACCACAATCTATTGGTTATGAACTGCAGATTGAAACTGAAGAAACTGCAAAAAGGTGAGAATTTAAGGAGATGGGACCTGGATAAACTGAAAGAACCAGAAGTTGTAGAGAGTTTCAGGGAGAGCATAAGGGAACAATTGACAGGAATGGGGGAAAGAAATACAGTAGAAGAAGAATGGGTAGCTCTGAGGGATGAATTAGTGAAGGCAGCAGACGATCAAGTAGGTAAAAAGACGAGGGCTAATAGAAATCCTTGGGTAACAGAAGAAATATTGAATTTAATTGATGAAAGGAGAAAATATAAAAATGTAGTAAATGAAGCAGGCAAAAAGGAATACAAACGTCTCAAAAATGAGATCGACAGGAAGTGCAAAATGGCTAAGCAGGGATGGCTAGAGGAAAAATGTAAGGATGTAGAGGCCTGTCTCACTAGGGGTAAGATAGATACTGCCTACAGGAAAATTAAAGAGACCTTTGGAGAGAAGAGAATCACTTGTATGAATATCAATAGCTCAGATGGCAACCCAGTTCTAAGCAAAGAAGGGAATGCAGAAAGGTGGAAGGAGTATATAGAGGGTTTATACAAGGGCGATGTACTTGAGGACAATATTATGGAAATGGAAGAGGATGTAGATGAAGACGAAATGGGACATAAGATACCGCGTGAAGAGTTTGACAGAGCACTGAAAGACCTGAGTCGAAACAAGGCCCCGGGAGTAGACAACATTCCATTAGAACTACTGATGGCCTTGGGAGAGCCAGTCATGACAAAACTCTACCATCTGGTGAGCAAGATGTATGAGACAGGCGAAATACCCTCAGACTTCAAGAAGAATATAATAATTCCAATCCCAAAGAAAGCAGGTGTTGACAGATGTGAAAATTACCGAACTATCAGTTTAATAAGTCACAGTTGCAAAATACTAACGTGAATTCTTTACAGACGAATGGAAAAACTGGTAGAAGCGGACCTCGGGGAATATCAGTTTGGATTCCGTAGAAATGTTGGAACACGTGAGGCAATACTAACCTTACGACTTATCTTAGAAGAAAGATTAAGAAAAGGCAAACCTACGTTTCTAGCATTTGTAGACTTAGAGAAAGCTTTTGACAATGTTAACTGGAATACTCTCTTTCAAATTCTGAGGGTGGCAGGGGTAAAATACAGGGAGCGGAAGGCTATTTACAATTTGTACAGAAACCAGATGGCAGTTATAAGAGTCGAGGGGCATGAAAGGAAGCAGTGGTTGGGAAAGGAGTGAGACAGGGTTGTAGCCTCTCCCCGATGTCATTCACTCTGTATATTGAGCAAGCAGTAAAGGAAACAAAAGAAAAATTCGGAGTAGGTATTGAAATTCATGGGGAAGAAGTAAAAACTTTGAGGTTTGCCGATGTCATTGTAATTCTATCAGAGACAGCAAATGACTTGGAAGAGCAGTTGAACGGAATGGACAGTGTCTTGAAAGGAGGATATAAGATGAACATCAACAAAAACAAAACGAGGATAATGGAATGTAATCAAATTAAATCTGGTGATGCTGAGGGAATTAGATTAGGAAATGAGACACTTAAAGTAGTAAAGGAGTTTTGCTATTTAGGGAGTAAAATAACTGATGATGGTCGAGGTAGAGAGGATATAAAATGTAGACTGGCAATGGCAAGGAAATCGTTTCTGAAGAAGAGAAATTTGTTAACATCGAGTATAGATTTAAGTGTCAGGAAGTCGTTTCTGAAAGTATTTGTATGGAGTGTAGCCATGTATGGAAGTGAAACATGGACGATAACTAGTTTGGACAAGAAGAGAATAGAAGCTTTCGAAATGTGCTACAGAAGAACGCTGAAGTTAAGGTGGGTAGATCACATAACTAATGAGGAGGTATTGAATAGGATTGGGGAGAAGAGAAGTTTGTGGCACAACTTGACTAGAAGAAGGGATCGGTTGGTAGGACATGTTTTGAGGCATCAA
Source organism: Schistocerca piceifrons (assembly GCF_021461385.2). NCBI lineage: Eukaryota > Metazoa > Arthropoda > Insecta > Orthoptera > Acrididae > Schistocerca > Schistocerca piceifrons. Next base: position 97,551,123 of record NC_060141.1, read on the forward strand.
GGGATCACAAATTTATCATTGGAGGGCAGCGTGGAGGGTAAAAATCGTAGAGGGAGACCAAGAGATGAATACACTAAGCAGATTCAGAAGGATGTAGGTTGCAGTAGGTACTGGGAGATGAAGAAGCTTGCACAGGATAGAGTAACATGGAGAGCTGCATCAAACCAGTCTCAGGACTGAAGACCACAACAACAACAACATACGCAGTAGGTTACACTTACTGATATTGAGAGAACTACCAGTCATTACACCATGCATTTTTTTCTGCAAATCCTCGTTGACTTGTTCACAACTTTCGTGTGATACTTTCCTGTAGACCACAGCATCATCGGCAAACAGTCTAATGCCGCTGTCAATATCCGTTCACCCCGAATTTTAACTCCACTCTTTAACTTTTCCTTTATTTCTATCATTGCCTCTTTGATGAACAGGTTGAACAGTAGAGGTAAAAGACTACATCCGTGTCTTACACCGTTTTCAATGTGAGCACTTTGTTCTTGATCTTCCTCTTTCATCGTCCCCTCTTGGTTCTTGCACATACTGTATATTACCCGTCTTTGTCTATACCTTAACCCTATTTTTCTCAGAATTTCGAACATCTTGCATCATTTTACATTATCGAACGCTTTTTCCAGGTCGACAAATCCTATGAAGGTCTCTTGTTTCCATTATCAAGCACAATATCAGAACTGATTGTCTGGTGCCTCTACCTTTCCTAAAGCCAAACTGATCGTCAGTTAACAAATCCTCAGTTTCCTCTTCCATTCTCATGTATATCATTGTAAGCTATGTAAGGTCATATGCCGACAGAGGAGGAAACAAACGTAAGGGTCGGCGAGAATTTCGTCCTTGTTATGGCTTGACCTACTTGCAACCATACCTGCCACCTATAAATCGGGCGAGCACGCAAACTGTGGGAACCTAGCGCGGCTGCGGGCCTCACAACTAGCGGGCGAGAAATACTTGTTCGGTCAGAGGGCAGCTTCTTGCACGTACGAACTCCGCTTATCTTCGGGTATCAAGAAACTATAGAAAACGTGAAAGTTTTCCCTAACGATAACGATATCCGCTACTTCTTGATATCCGACAGTAACCAGAATTGCGTTTGTAAGATGGTACACTCTAACAGAGCCTGTATTTCCTATGTTTTATGTCGAAATTAACAAAATCCTCGCGTGCGCAACTAAGTCAAAGGAATTCATTTTGCAACGACGTTAGCGTGAGCTTCCGTTTGTCAACTACGCACTCTTATGGTCTCCGCCAGGAGCCCACACTTGGAAGGCTAAAGCACTTTGTTATAAGTCATCATTTTACGATGATTCAGTTAGTGAATGTTCACATAGTACACGAAGTTCTGTAACATTTCTCCCCTCTTCGAAGTACCTGCTTTGGCTGATTGTAAGTATTAGTAGGTCCGGAAGAGTAATCTGAGAATATCATCCATATGCGAAACATTTTATATCGTTGAAATCCCATGGTTACACACAATTGTGTTACTCCAAAATTCATTACAGAATAGGTTTCAGTTGTTAACACCACATTTTATGGTATACTTTGAAATGGTAATCATCACAAAGCATCGTGTCACAAGCCAGTCTCTCCATTAAATTCAAATATATATCTGCTTTTGTATTTGTTTTTAATGGAGAATTTGGCTTGTGCCTTGATGATTGTGTCGCCAGCCTAGGTGTCCGAGTGGTTCTAGGCGCTACAGTCTGGAACCGCGCGACCGCTACGGTCGCAGGTTCGAAGCCTGCCTCGGGCATGGATGTGTGTGATGTCCTTTAGGTTAGTTAGCTTTAAGTAGTTCTAGGCTCTAGGGGACTGATGACATCAGATGTTAAGTCCCATAGTGTTCAGAGCCATTTGAACCATTAATTGTGTCACATGTAGTAACGATTTCAAACTACACCAGAAGATAGTCTGTTAAGGCCGGGTTCTCATTCAAATGAGCAAAAAATAGGCGAATTTTGGAATTTTTTTTTTTTGAGTCAATGAGAAGAGTTAAAAAGGATCTGTTGGGGATTGCGACTGATCATACTATGAACTTTATTTTAGATTTTCAATAGAAAAACAGAAAACGAAATGGTGCCCGTGATTATGATTTGATCAAGGGCCTGTGAGTCTGAAGTACGCAGACAGCATGCAGTGTAGGCCCTCAGGAGTTATCTGAATTGAAATGGATATCATCAGCCGATTTATGGGAGCTGATAACTAACCACGTCGAAATAACCTTAAATTTAACTATATGGTGCTAATTCGAGCTTTGAGTTCGATTTTTGATGGTTTGTTTCACTCTTTATAGCTTTACAAAAAATAATTAATATTAACAAATTTCATATATTATTGGTATAAGCTCTCAAGAAAAGTGTTCACTTTTCTGGTCAAAAGCAGAAGTTATTTAAGTTGAAACGTTTTTATTTATGCTGAACGCAGTTTCGCAAAATCGCTTCTCGAGAGAAACCTGTTTAAAGTGTAGGGAAAACTTTTGTATGTATAATTAGTTAAATTTTGCGTACATTACGTGTTATTATACATTTTTGATGTCGCTGAACACGAATGCGAATTTAGATTTTCAGAACTGAAAATGGCTAATCCAATATGGCGGACAAAAATTGTATTTTCAACAATTTTGAACAAAATTTGACCAAAATTAATATTTTTGCTACAGACGTTTTGTCTGTAATTCCAAGACCGTATATAAACCCTTCCTCTAACTCGATTTGTTCCTGGAGGGCAATTTCCTCGTCCTTTTTGGTGAGAAAAGCCGATCTGACTGAGCTGGATATGCTGCGTTCGGCAGTCTGCACACGTTGTCCGTCAGCTTTTTCGGCAAATGTGTTTGCATGCATACTGCAATATAAATCATTTTCTGAACGTGCGACACGGCATAGCAAGTTTTGTACTTGAGCCGAGCGTCTCCGGCTCAGAACGTCCCACGGCGGCCATGACATTGCTTCGAACAATGGGCTGTAGATACTTTTGTAATACACCGATGAAAAAACTTATGCGTCCCAACATTTAATGCAATTACATAAAAAGAATCCAATTTTTGATCATTTTTATTGAGAAACTGACCTTAAGGACTGAAATTGATGGTGTAATACACTACCGGCCATTAAAATTGCTACACCACGAAGCTGACGTCCTACAGACGCGAAATTTAACCGACGGGAACAAGATGCTGTGATATGCAAACGATTTTCTTTTCAGAGCATTCACACAAGGTTGGCGCCGGTAGCGACAACTACAACGTCCTGACATGAGGAAATTTCCAACCGTTTTCTCATACACAAACAGCAGTTGACCGGCTTTGCCTGTTGAAACGTTGTTGTGATGCCTCGTGTAAGGAGGAAAAATGCGTACCATCACATTTCCGACTTTGATAAAAGTCTGATTGAAGCCTATCGCGATTGCGGTTTATCGCATCGGAACATTGCTGCTCGCGTTTGTCGAGATCCAATGACTGTTAGCAGAATATGGAATCGGTGGGTTCAGGAGGGTAATACGGAACGTCGTGATAGATCCCAAAGGCCTCGCATCACTAGCAGTCGAGATGACAAGCATCTTATCCTCATGGCTGTAACGGATCGTCTCGATCCCTGTGTCAACAGATGGGGACGTTTGCAAGACAACAACCAACTGCACGACCAGTTCGACGACGTTTGCAGCAGCATTGACTATCAGCTCGGAGACCTCGGTTACCCTTGACGCTGCATCACAGACAGGAGCGTCTGCGACGGTGTACTCAACGACGAACCTGGGTGCACGAACGGCAAAATGTCATTTTTTCGGATGAACCCAAGTTCTGTTTACAGAATCATGATGGTCGCATCCGTGCTTGGCGACATCGCGGTGAACGCACACTGGAAGCGTGTATTCGACATCGCCATACTGGCGTATCACCTGGCGTGATGGTATGGGGTGCCATTGGTTACACGTCTCGGTCACCTCTTGTTCGCATTTCAGATGTGTTACGACCCGTGGCTCTACCCTTAATTAGATCCCTTCGAAACCCTACATTTCAGCAGGATAATGCACGACCGCATGTTGCAGGTCCTGTACGGGCCTTTCTGGATACAGAATATGTTCGACTGCTGCCCTGGCCAGCACATTCTCCAGATCTCTCACCAAGTGAAAACATCTGGTCAATGGTGGCCGAGGAACTTGCTCGTCTCAATACGCCAGTCACTATTCTTGACGAGCTGTGGTATCGTGTTGAAGCTGCATGGGCAGCCGTACCTGTACACGCCATCTAAGCTCTGTCTGACTCAATGCCCAGTCGTATCAAGGCCTTTATTACGGCCAGAGGTGGTTGTTCTGGGTACTGATTTCTCAGGATCTATGCACCCAAATTGCGTGAAAATGTAATCACATGTCAATTCTAGTATAATATATGTGTCCAATGAATACCCGTTTATCATCTGCATTTCTTCTTGGTGTAGCAATTTTAATGGCCAGTAGTGTAAAATTTCAAGTACACTCCTGGAAATGGAAAAAAGAACACATTGACACCGGTGTGTCAGACCCACCATACTTGCTCCGGACACTGCGAGAGGGCTGTACAAGCAATGATCACACGCACGGCACAGCGGACACACCAGGAACCGCGGTGTTGGCCGTCGAATGGCGCTAGCTGCGCAGCATTTGTGCACCGCCGCCGTCAGTGTCAGCCAGTTTGCCGTGGCATACGAAGCTCCATCGCAGTCTTTAACACTGGTAGCATGCCGCGACAGCGTGGACGTGAACCGTATGTGCAGTTGACGGACTTTGAGCGAGGGCGTATAGTGGGCATGCGGGAGGCCGGGTGGACGTACCGCCGAATTGCTCAACACGTGGGGCGTGAGGTCTCCACAGTACATCGATGTTGTCGCCAGCGGTCGGCGGAAGGTGCACGTGCCCGTCGACCTGGGACCGGACCGCAGCGACGCACGGATGCACGCCAAGACCGTAGGATCCTACGCAGTGCCGTAGGGGACCGCACCGCCACTTCCCAGCAAATTAGGGACACTGTTGCTCCTGGGGTATCGGCGAGGACCATTCGCAACCGTCTCCATGAAGCTGGGCTACGGTCCCGCACACCGTTAGGCCGTCTTCCGCTCACGCCCCAACATCGTGCAGCCCGCCTCCAGTGGTGTCGCGACAGGCGTGAATGGAGGGACGAATGGAGACGTGTCGTCTTCAGCGATGAGAGTCGCTTCTGCCTTGGTGCCAATGATGGTCGTATGCGTGTTTGGCGCCGTGCAGGTGAGCGCCACAATCAGGACTGCATACGACCGAGGCACACAGGGCCAACACCCGGCATCATGGTGTGGGGAGCGATCTCCTACACTGGCCGTACACCACTGGTGATCGTCGAGGGGACACTGAATAGTGCACGGTACATCCAAACCGTCATCGAACCCATCGTTCTACCATTCCTAGACCGGCAAGGGAACTTGCTGTTCCAACAGGACAATGCACGTCCGCATGTATCCCGTGCCACCCAACGTGCTCTAGAAGGTGTAAGGCAACTACCCTGGCCAGCAAGATCTCCGGATCTGTCCCCCATTGAGCATGTTTGGGACTGGATGAAGCGTCGTCTCACGCGGTCTGCACGTCCAGCACGAACGCTGGTCCAACTGAGGCGCCAGGTGGAAATGGCATGGCAAGCCGTTCCGCAGGACTACATCCAGCATCTCTACGATCGTCTCCATGGGAGAATAGCAGCCTGCATTGCTGCGAAAGGTGGATATACACTGTACTAGTGCCGACATTGTGCATGCTCTGTTGCCTGTGTCTATGTGCCTGTGGTTCTGTCAGTGTGATCATGTGATGTATCTGACCCCAGGAATGTGTCAATAAAGTTTCCCCTTCCTGGGACAATGAATTCACGGTGTTCTTATTTCAATTTCCAGGAGTGTATTTCAATGACATGCAATCGCGAGTTTTAAACATTCCCTAACAGCTATAAAGCAGCACCTTCCTAATACAGTTAATATCGAATTGCATTTCTTGCAGCAACCGACTGACGCAGGACTAGTGTTAGAGGTACGCTATGCCTACTAGAGGTCGGTGAGTGGGCGAGTAAATCACACCCTGATACTACAGGAAGAGGGTCCATAGACTCTATAAAGTAAGTGCTGTTTATGTCAACTCTTAGTACATGATGATGTAAATATGAAGTTGCAAATTGAATGAAGTGGAACGAAGAACGATGACTGCCATCGAGTAAATTAAGTCTTTTTTTTTCGTTTAAGTCTCACTGAAGTGGAAATGAATGTCTGGAATTATTGCAGACGGAGTGCTGGTGGGGTTCTGGGAGAATGGCAGGAGGTCGCCAGCCGCTGCGCTGTGAAATGTCAGCAACGGCGGTGGCAGTGCGGCCTTAGCGGTTGGGCAAACAGTCGTCCGCATTGTCACAGCGCTGCTGAAAGCGAGTTTTGTTGGCAACATTCCACAGCATGAGGCGCGTGGCGGAGAGTAGCTTACTGCCTCTGACTGAGTCAAGGGCTTTGTGGTCTGCAGCGGCCAATATCTACAACACCTTGATGTATAAAAGGGCAACGAATTTTAGCTAGCATCTTAAAATTGCTACCTTAAAAACGAAATATTAAAACTGACATCTTAAAACGGACGTCTTAAATGTACGTACTGACAGATCTTAAAGTAATTGGAACAATTAAAAGTAGTTGATACTCTGTAGAGAAAAGTAAAATATGATGGGACTTTACCAGTATGAGTAGCTTGTACTACCGTTCTATACGCTTCCATTAAATTTCCAGTTTGTTTTAGATTTTATTAACCTTTTCTAAATGCTTTTATCGATTTATTCTTTCATGTTCTCCATGTATTCTAACTGGTGTTGAAACTTCGTTAGAACTCACCTTTTAAGCAGTTAAGCATCTGGTTTCTTGGAAGACAAAATAAATGAATATAATCTGCTTTCATTTATAACTACATCTGATTTCTCATTTTTTCTAAAGGGTCTACGGGGTTGATCCTTTAAGTTTTCGTAAATTATGTATTTTCTTCGTCTACTTTATGTACACAATGTGATCAAAAGTATCCGGCACCTGGCTGAAAATCACTTACAAGTTCTTGGCGCCCTCCATCGGTAATCCTCGATTTCAGTATGGTGTCGGCCCACCCTTAGCCTTGATCACAGCTTCCACTCTCACAAGCATACGTTCAATCAGGTGCTGGAAGGTTTCTTGGAGAATGGCAGCCCATTCTTCACTGAGTGCTGCACTAGGAGAGGTATCCATGTCGGTCGGTGAGGCCTGGCACGAATTCGGTGTAACAAAATATCCCAAAGGTGTCCTGCAGGATTCAGGTCAGGACTCGGTGCTGGCCAGTTCATTACAGGGATGTTATTGTCATGTAACCACTCCGCCACAGGCCGTGCATTATGAACAGGTGCTCGATTGTGTTGAAATGTGCAGTTGCCATCCCCGAATTGCTCTTCAAAAGTGGGAAGCAAGAAGGTGCTTGAAACATCACTATAGGCCTGTCATAGTGACACTCAAAACAACACGGGGTGCAAACCCCCTCCATAAAAAAACACGACCACACCATAACACCATCGCGTTTGCACTACACATACTGGCAGATGACGTTCACCGGGCATTCGCCATTCCCACACCCTGCCATCGGATCGCCAGATTGTGTACCGTGATTCGTTACTCCACATAACGTTTTTCCATTGTTCAGTCGTGCAACGTTTACGCTCCTTACACCACGCAAGGCGTCGTTTGGCATTTACCGGCGTGATGTGTGATTTATGAGCAGCCGCTCGACCATGAAATCCAAGTTTTCTCAGCTCCCACCTAAGTGCCATAGTACTTGCAGTGGATCCAGATGCAGTTTGGAATTCCTGTGTGATGGTCTAGATAGATGACTGCCTATTACACATTGCGATACTCTTCAACTGTCGGCAGTCTCCGTCGGTCAACAGACGAGGTCGGCCTGTACGCTTTTGTACGTGTCCCTTCAAGTTCCCACTTCATTATCACATCGTAAACAGTTGACCTAGGGACGTTTAGTAGTGTGGAAATCTTGCATACAGACGTATGACACAAGTGACACCCAATCACTTGACTACGTTCGAAGTCCTTCCACGGAGCGCCCCATTCTGCTATCTGACGATGTATAATGACTATTGAGGTCGCTGATACGGAGTACCTGGCAGAAGGTGGCAGCAAAATGCCCCTAATATGAAAAACGTATGTTTTGGGTGATGTCCGGATACTTTTGATCAGATAGTGTATAATTACCGGTATTTTCATACTCCGTATTTTCTGCTACATTTTTAACTTTGAACCGTGCATTACTTTCTTTGTCAGTTTTTTCCGTCTATGGATAAGTGACGTGAATAGGCAGTTGCTCATAAACTTAAATAACTGATACGGGTTTTTAGTGCCAATGAAGAATGCTGCAGATTTAATGTAATGTAATGTCATGTGACTAGGTCCTCCCGTCGTGTAGACCGGTCGCCGGGTGCAAGTCTTTCGATTTGACTCCGCTTCGGCGACTTGCGCGGCTCAAATGATGATGATTAGGACAACACAACACCCATTCCCTGAGTGGAGAAAGCCGGGAATGGAACACGGGCCCTTAGAATTGACATTCTGTCGCGCTGACCACTCAGCTGCCGGGGGCGGACAATGCTGAAGATTAGATGGATATATCGCTAACTTATGAGGAGGTTCTGTATTAAATTGGGAGAAAAGAAATTTGTGGCACAACATGACTAGAAGAAGGGATCGGTTGACAGCACACATTCTGAGACGTCAAGGGTTCCCAAATTTAGTATTGGAGAGAAGTGTAGGGACCAGGGGGGGGGGGGTAACTGTAAAGGAAACCAAGGGATGAATACGGTAACTAGATTCAGAAGGATGTAAATTGCAGTAGTCATTCGGAGATGAAGGGGATTGCACAGGATAGAGTCACACGGAGAGCTGCATCAAACCAGTCTTCGGACTGAAGACCACAGCAACAACTATGATTTTGTGAAACCAAGCGAACTTGAGCTTAGTAAACAGATTAAAGGTGTTAAGTTTTAAGCTGCAGATAAAGCCTATGATAAGCAAGTTAATTGCATATCGAGCTATGAGTATACATTACTTGGCAGATAGCTTAAATTTTTGAGAAAAGTACTTTGAGGGATTTAAGGACAGAGAAAAATGTCTTCTTAATGTAGCAAGGTGTGAAGAACACCGAAAGTGGAAAATAAGAAAAATGAGATTTTGTAATAGAAACAATTAATTTTTACCTAATAAAATAGTAACCAAAATAGTGAAACAAATTACTGGCAATAAGCCATCTATAAAGTAAATGGCCAACGAAGAGTGTGTGAAAGCCACAGCAGAGAAAAACCAGAATTTTTTAAAGGGCATCGTATTCGCCGTTGACTGCAGAAGTTAATTATTTCACAATTGCAATTTCGGCCTTTGGGCCAATTTAGTGCGGTACTGCAAAATACTTTGCTTCAGCGCATGTTACATTTTGAAATCCTCCAACATGTATTGATGTCATCGTGAGAAATAAGATTTTTCACAATGTTAACATCCTTCGAATAAATCGCTAGCGCCGGCCGGTGTGGCCGAGCGGTTCTACGCTCTTCAGTCTGGAACTGCGCGACTGCAACGGTCGCAGGTTCGAATCCTGCCTCGGGCATGAATGTGTGTGCTCTCCTTAGGTTAGTCAGGTTTAAGTAATTCTAAGTTCTAGGGGACTGATGACCTCAGATGTTAAGTCCCATAGTGCTCAGAGCCATTTGAATTTTGAAATCGCTACCAGTGTCGTCGTAACTGCCGTCTGTGTCACGTCTGCTGTGCAGCGAACTACGTTAATTTAAGTATTAACTGTATATTTCTTACTTGTCACTTCTTCTTCCGGGTGTTTTTGCTTTTAGGAAGCTTTAATTGTCGAGTGTTAGTAATAGTGTTGCATAAATTTCGTGTTTGTTTTGAATACAGTCAGAGAAAGTCCCTTTAGTCAGCCACAGTGCCAGTAGTGCTAGTGTTTGTTTTGAATACAGTCCAGAGACAGGTAGTGCTATTTTCATTGTTTTCTACAAGAAGTGTCTAGTAACCACAGTTTAGTCAACTATCAGCCGTCTTTAGTGAATTAGCAGTCTAGTTAAAAGTTGATTAACTCTCTACAGTAAATTGATTTCTTAGGATGGATAGGATGTGTGACTGCTGTGTTCGGACGCAGGAGGAGCTGGCCACTATTCGCGAACGGCTGAGCGTGTTGATGGCCGCGGTCAGCCGTCTTCAGGCTGCTGCCTCGGAGTGTAGCGGCAGTGGGGAGTCTGGTGCGTCGCAAGGTACACCCCAGGAGTTACATGCTTCACTCACTGTCCCTGCTGTCGAGACATCTTCGCGGGTACCGGGCGCGTTTGGGCCACCCTCTCCCCAAGGGGAGTGGCGGGTTCAGCGGCGTTCGCGGCGCACGAGGCAGAGGGTCAATGTGGAGGCTGGCCGTGTGGCATCTCCCGCTCTGACTGTGAGTGGACATGTGGCCGCCCCTTCAGCAAGGTCCCAGCAGGCACACGGGGGGAGGGGTTTATTAGTGATTGGGAGCTCCAACGTTAGGCGGGTGATGGAGCCCCTTAGGGAAATGGCGGTAAGGTCGGGGACTCTGTGTGCTTGCCGGGGGGCCTCATCCGAGATGTGGAGAAGGCCCTGCCGGTGGCGACAGAGAGCACTGGGTGCACCCGACTGCAAATTGTTGCTAATGTCGGCACCAATGACTCCTGCCGTCTGGGTTCAGAGGTCATCCTCAGTTCATTCAGGCGGTTGGCGGAGTTGGTGAAGGCGGAAAGCCTCGCCCGCGGGGTGGAATCTGAGCTAACTATTTTAGTATCGTTCCCAGAACCGATCGCGGTCCTCTGGTTTGGAGCCGAGCGGAAGGCTTAAACCAGAGGGTCAGACGATTCTGCGGAGATCTGGGGCGCAAATTTCTCGACCTCCGCTATCGGGTGGAGAAATGTAGGGTCCCCCTGAATAGATCAGGCGTGCACTACACGCCGGAAGCGGCTACAAGGGTGGCGGAGTACGTGTGGAGTACACATGTGGGTTTTTTAGTTTAGAGAATTCCCTCCCTAGGCCCGACAAGACGCCTCCTGAGACGCGGCAGGGTAGGAGTAGGCAAAATGCAACACGGAATAACAATATTAATCTGCTAATAGTAAACTGCAGGAGCGTCTATAGAAAGGTCCCAGAATTGCTCTCATTTATAAACGGTCACAATGCCCACATAGTACTAGGGACAGAAAGTTGGCTGAAACCAGATGTAAACAGTAATGAAATTCTCAACTCAGATTGGAATGTATACCACAGAGATATGTTGGACAGTGAACGTGGAGGCGTGTTTATAGCGATAAGAAGTGCAATAGTACCGAAGGAAATTGACGGAGATCCGAAATGTGAAATAATTTGGGTGAGGGTCACGGTTAAAGCAGGCTCAGACACGGTAATTGGATGTCTCTATAGGCCCCCTGGCTCAGCAGCTGTTGTGGCTGAGCACCTGAAGGATAATTTGGAAAATATTTCGAGTAGATTTCCCCACCATGTTATAGTTCTGGGTGGAGATTTTAATTTGCCGGATGTAGACTGGGAGACTGAAACGTTCATAGCGGGTGGCAGGGACAAAGAATCCAGTGAAATTTTTTTAAGTGCTTTATCTGAAAACTATTATGAGCAGTTAAACAGAGAACCGACTCGTGGCGATAACATATTTGGCCTTCTGGTGACAAACAGACCCGAACTATTTGAAACTGTTAGCGCAGAACAGGGAATCAGCGATCATAAAGCGGTTACTGCATCGATGGTTTCAGCCGTAAATAGAAATATTACAAAATGTAGGAAGATTTTTCTGTTTAGCAAAAGTGACAAAAAGCAGATTTCAGATTACCTGATGGCTCAACACAAAAGTTTTGTCTCAAGTACAGATAGTGTTGAGGATCAATGGACAAAGTTCAAAACCATCGCACAATATGTGTTAGATGAGTATGTGCCAAGCAAGATCGTAAGAGATGGAAAAGAGCCACCGTGGTACAACAACCGAGTTAGAAAACTGCTGCGGAAGCAAAGCGAACTTCACAGCAAACATAAACATAGCCAAAGCCTTGCAGACAAAATAAAAATTACGCGAAGCGAAATGTAGTTCAAAATGGCTCTCAGCACTATGGGACTTAACATCTGAGGCCATCAGTCCCCTAGAACTTAGAACTACTTAAACCTCACTAACCTAAGGACATCACACACATCCATGCCCGAGGCAGGATTCGAACCTGCGACCGTAGCTGTCGCGCGTTTCCAGACTGAAGCGCCTAGAACCGCTCGGCCACACTGCGAAATGTAGTGAGAGGAGGGCTACGCGAGAGGCGTTCGACGAATTCGAAAGTAAAGTTCTATGTACTGACTTGGCAGAAAATCCTAAGAAATTTTGGTCTTATGTCGAAGTGGTAGGTGGATCAAAACAAAATGTCCAGACACTCTGTGACCAAAATCGTACAGAGGATGACAGACTGAAAGCCGAAATACTAAATGTCTTTTTCCAAAGCTGTTTCACAGAGGAAGATTGCACTGTAGTTCCTTCTCTAGATTGTCGCACAGATGACAAAATGGTAGATATCGAAATAGACGACAGAGTGATGGATAAACAATTAAAATCGCTCAAAAGAGGAAAGGCCGCTGGACATGATGGGATACCAGTTCGATTTTACACAGAGTACGCGAAGGAACTTGCCCCCCTTCTTGCAGCGGTGTACCGTAGGTCTCTAGAAGAGCGTAGCCTTACAAAGGATTGGAAGGGGGCGCAGGTCATCCCCGTTTTCAGGAGGGGACGTCAAACGGATGTGCAGAACTATAGACCTACATCTCTGACGTCAATCAGTTGTAGAATTTTGGAATAGGTATTTTGTTCGAGTATAATGACTTTTCTGGAGACTAGAAATCTACTCTGTAGGAATCAGCATGGGTTTCGAAAAAGACGGTCGTGTGAAACCCAGCTCGCGCTATTCGTCCACGAGACTCAGAGGGCTATAGACACTGGTTCACAGGTAGATGCCGTGTTTCTTGACTTCCGCAAGGCGTTCGATACAGTTCCCCACAGTCGTTAAATGAACAAAGTAAGAGCATATGGACTATCATACCAATTGTGTGATTGGATTGAAGAGTTCCTAGATAACAGAACGCAGCATGTCATTCTCAATGGAGAGAAGTCTTCCGAAGTAAGAGTGATTTCAGGTGTGCCGCAGGGGAGTGTCGTAGGACCGTTGTTATTCACATTATACATAAATGACCTTGTGGATGACATCGGAAGTTCACTCAGGCTTTTTGCGGATGATGCTGTGGTATATCGAGAGGTTGTAACAATGGAAAATTGTACTGAAATGCAGGAGGATCTGCAGCGAATTGACACATGGTGCAGGGAATGGCAATTGAATCTCAATGTAAACAAGTGTAATGTGCTGCGAATACATAGAAAGATAGATCCCCTATCATTTAGCTACAAAATAGCAGGTCAGCAACTGGAAGCAGTTAATTCCATAAATTATCTGGGAGTAGGCATTAGGAGTGATTTAAAATGGAGTGATCATATAAAGTTGATCGTTGGTGAAGCAGATGCCAGACTGAGATTCATTGGAAGAATCCTAAGGAAATGCAATCCGAAAACAAAGGAAGTAGGTTACAGTACGCTTGTTCGCCCACTGCCCACAGCTTGAATACTGCTCAGCACTGTGGGATCCGTACCAGATAGGGGTTGATAGAAGAGATAGAGAAGATCCAACGGAGAGCAGCGCACTTCGTTACAGGATCATTTAGTAATCGCGAAAGCGTTACGGAGATGATAGATAAACTCCAGTGGAAGACTCTGCAGGAGAGACGCTCAGGAGCTCGGTACGGGCTTTTGTTGAAGTTTCGAGAACATACCTTCACCGAGGAGTCAAGCAGTATCTTGCTCCATCCTACGTATATCTCGCGAAGAGACCATGAGGATAAAATCAGAGAGATTAGAGCCCACACAGAGGCTTACAGACAATCCTTCTTTCCACGAACAATACGAGACTGGAATAGAAGGGAGAACCGATAGTGGTACTCAAGGTACCCTCCTCCACACACCGTCAGGTGGCTTGCGGAGTATGGATGTAGATGTAGATGTAGAATCAATGATCTAACACCCTGTTTACATGTGAACTCAGGCTGCGTAAACAGTGTAGGATTTTAACATTCTGAAAAGGCTTATTTTTGTCGATGAGATGTATACATGACAGAAGATTTTAAAATGTGACATGGGACGAACTAAAATCTTTTGCAGTACCATTCTGAAATTTCCCAAAGCCCGAAATTAGAATTGAGAAATAAATAATTTGTGCAGTCAACGGCGAATATAACGCCCTTTAAAAAATTGTACATGAATGTGAACACTAGCAGTAAAAAGCAGTCTGGATGGCTGACTAGTGCGATAAGGATATCACGTGAAACAAAGCGGGAATTATATCAAAATGTTAGAAGTAGTCACAATCAAGCTACAGGAGCCCATGACAAACAGTACTGTAAGGTGCTTAAAATGTTATTAGGAAGGCAAGAGTATGTGATACGCAAATAGAGTAGCTAATTCACATAATCAAATTGTAACCATTGGGTTAGTTGTGAAGTAAGTGTCTGGTCAGCTGCACAAGGTCGACGATATAAAGTCAGTTCGCAGTAAAAATATTTCTGTTACTGATAAATCAGGTGTATGTACAGTTTTTAACAATCATTTTCTGAGCATTGCTGGTGAGATAAACGAAAACTTAGTTTCTACAGGGAATCAGATAACTCTCTTGGAAAATGCTTTTCCGAGACTGATGTCTGAAATACTCCTCTGTGATACAGACAAGGGGGAGATTGAGTCAATAATTAAATTACTGATGACTAAGGTCTCTCATGGATATGATGGACTGCCTAGCAGAATATTACTGTGCTGCACATGTCAGCCCTGTACTTAGCCATATTTGTGATTCTTCCTTTAAGATTGGTCAGTTTCCTGAACAGTTAAAGTACTCAGCAGTAAAGCCGCTTTATAAAACGGGAGAAAGAGATAATGTAAAAAATTTTAGACCTGTTTGTATGCCATCAGGGTTTTTGCTAAAGTTATTGAAAAGGCTGTCTATTCGAGGATAATTGATCATTTTATATCACATAATTTGCTACCAAATGTACAGTTCAGCCTTAGAAGTCGTTTGACAACTGAAAATTTTATATTCTTTTTCTCTGTGAGTTACTGGATGAATTAAACCAAAGGTTTGGAAAGCAGCCATATTTTTTTGATTTAACTAAAGCGTTTGATTGTATTGATCACAAAATATTGCTCCAGAAGTTGGATCATTACGGAATACGGGAAGCAGCTCGTAATTGGTTCACCTCTTACTTTAACAACAGACAGCAAAAGGTCATTCTTCACAGTATTGTGAATAGCTACGATGTGGGGTCCGAGTGGGGGACGGTTAAATGGGGTACCCCAGATATCAGTGTTGGGGCCACTCCTGTTCCTCATTTATATAAACGATGTGCCCTCTAGTATTACGGGTAATTCTAAAATATTTGTTTGCTGATGACACTAGCTTGGTAGTAAAGGACGTTGTGTGCAACATTGGCTCTGTTTCAAATAGTGCAGTTCATGACGTAAGTTCATGGCTTGTAGAAAATAAACTAACGCTAACTCACAGTAAGACTCAGTTTTTACAGTTTCTAACACACAGTTCAACAAATCCTGATGTTTTAATTTCACAGAAGGAGAATATGATTAGTGAAACTGTACAGTTCGAATTTCTACGTGTTCAGATAGATAATAAACTGTCGTGGAAAGCCCACGTTCAGGATCTTGTTCAAAGATTTTATGCTGCCATTTTTACTATTCGGACGGTATCTGAAGTAAGTGATCGTTCGACACGAAAATTAGTCTACTTTGCTTATTTTCTTTCTCTCATGTCGTGTGGTATTATATTTTGGGGTAACTCTTCCTATTCTATAAGGATATTTTTGGCTCAGAAACGGGCAGTTCGGGCAATAAGTGGTGTAAGTTCGCGAACCTCTTATCAACCTCTGTTCACTAGTGTGGGTAGTTTGACATTGCCCTCTCGATATATATATTCTTTAGTGTCGTTTCTTGTTACCAGTATCATCTTATTCCCAAGAATTAGCAGCTTTCACTTAGTTAATACTCGGCAGAAATCCAATCTGCATTTGGATCGCACTTCCTTAATTCTTGCGCAGAAAGGTGTGCAATATACTGCTGCATCCATTTTCAATAAGCCACCAAAAGAATTCAAATATCTCTGCGGTAATCTGCGTGTTTTCAAATCCAAACTGAAGAGTTTCCTCATTTGACACTCCTTCTTTTCTGTTGAGGAGTACCATGAAAAATTAATCTGATTCTTATGTTATATCGTTGATTGCGTTTACTTAAACTTATGACTCGATTATTTTTTGGTTCGTAGAAATTTATTTTTATCTGTTATTACTTTTATGTTGTAATTTCATGTACTGACACGTTTCGTGACCTTGGAGATTTGCTCCTCAATTTGGTCCTACGGTATTAGACGTGTAAATAAATAACCGACCATGAGAAGGTAAATAACCAGAAATGGCTAATGAGTACCGTTAACAATCTACAGCACTATCAAAACAAAAACAGACTAACGAAATGTTACTGTCGTCCGCAGCTAGCTTCAGACATAAAACTAACAACAACAACAACTCATTTAGTAGCCAAATAACACACAAGCACAGCTCAAAATAGACTAACTGATGAGCCAGAACATTGGGACCACTACCGACCGCAAGGCAAAATGCCTCCAAGTGGTGTTAAGGGCACGTGACGCAGTAAGGAAAGAATTTAAGCGGAAGAGAGACGAATGGACAACGAAATGCGTCATATGTCAGAATTTTTAAAACTTAAGTTTTGAGGTTGTATTTTAGGCAAAAATTTCACTACAGACGTTGCCTTAACATCCCTGTGTTGCAGATGACTTGCTGTGTTAACAGACTTGTGGCTAATTTCGTTTCGCTGCCACAGGACACATATGACGTAACGAAAAGTAAAGTCGAACTGACATCTGTAATCCAAGCAATAGTAAAACTCTGATGTTAACATATTGACAATCATAATCTACATAATTAATAAAAATCGTAAATACACTCCTGGAAATTGAAATAAGAACACCGTGAATTCATTGTCCCAGGAAGGGGAAACTTTATTGACACATTCCTGGGGTCAGATACATCACATGATCACACTGACAGAACCACAGGCACATAGACACAGGCAACAGAGCATGCACAATGTCGGCACTAGTACAGTGTATATCCAACTTTCGCAGCAATGCAGGCTGCTATTCTCCCATGGAGACGATTGTAGAGATGCTGGATGTAGTCCTGTGTAACGGCTTGCCATGCCATTTCCACCTGGCGCCTCAGTTGGACCAGCGTTCGTGCTGGACGTGCAGACCGCGTGAGACGACGCTTCATCCAGTCCCAAACATGCTCAATGGGGGACAGATCCGGAGATCTTGCTGGCCAGGGTAGTTGACTTACACCTTCTAGAGCACGTTGGGTGGCACGGGATACATGCGGACGTGCATTGTCCTGTTGGAACAGCAAGTTCCCTTGCCGGTCTAGGAATGGTAGAACGATGGGTTCGATGACGGTTTGGATGTACCGTGCACAATTCAGTGTCCCCTCGACGATCACCAGTGGTGTACGGCCAGTGTAGGAGGTCACTCCCCACACCATGATGCCGAGTGTTGGCCCTGTGTGCCTCGGTCGTATGCAGTCCTGATTGTGGCGCTCACCTGCACGGCGCCAAACACGCATACGACCATCATTGGCACCAAGGCAGAAGCGACTCTCATCGCTGAAGACGACACGTCTCTATTCGTCCCTCCATTCACGCCTGTCGCGACACCACTGGAGGCGGGCTGCACCATGTTGGGGCGTGAGCGGAAGAGGGCCTAACGGTGTGCGGGACCGTAGCCCAGCTTCATGGAGACGGTTGCGAATGGTCCTCGCCGATACCCCAGGAGCAACAGTGTCCCTAATTTGCTGGGAAGTGGCGGTGCGGTCCCCTACGGCACTGCGTAGGATCCTACGGTCTTGGCGTGCATCCGTGCGTCGCTGCGGTCCGGTCCCAGGTCGACGGGCACGTGCACCTTCCGCCGACCACTGGCGACAACATCGATGTACTGTGGAGACCTCACGCCCCACGTGTTGAGCAATTCGGCGGTACGTCCACCCGGCCTCCCGAATGCCCACTATACGCCCTCGCTCAAAGTCCGTCAACTGCACATACGGTTCACGTCCACGCTGTCGCGGCATGCTACCAGTGTTAAAGACTGCGATGGAGCTCCGTATGCCACGGCAAACTGGCTTACACTGACGGCGGCGGTGCACAAATGCTGCGCAGCTAGCGCCATTCGACGGCCGACACCGCAGTTCCTGGTGTGTCCGCTGTGCCGTGCGTGTGATCATTGCTTGTACAGCCCTCTCGCAGTGTTCGGAGCAAGTATGGTGGGTCTGACACACCGGTGTCAATGTGTTCTTTTTTCCATTTCCAGGAGTGTACATCTTCAGAAGCAATAAAAGAGGATCCACGGTAGTTGCCGCAACTGCAGTGAAAGATGTTTGGTAAATAAAACAAAATTGTGTTCTTGCAAGAGAGCAGATTATTTCAAAGTATTATTCTATAGAGGCTGGAGATGGATGGCCTCTATGATGGATGGTGCAGCTGGGTTGTCGGAGATTAGGAAGTTATTTCATGCTACCGTAAGAATGTTGCCTTGTAAGCTGTTGTAAATAATTTTATGGTGCCTGAAGATGATCAGAAGATTGAAACCAGTATTAAATAACGAATTAAATTGTCAGTAGCTCTTGGCTGTTTCGAAATACGATAGTTTTCAAATATTTACGAGCTGTGGCGAGCACCTGCAGAACATCTCTACTCCTTTGAAAACAATGTCATCGTTCACCAGTTTTATTACTAGGCCAGCAGCACGGACTCAAGTGCTTTGGTATGGATGACACTCCACCATGAGCTACCTCTGAAGCACTGAATCTAACAGAAGGATATTTTAGCGTCATGCACTACTCAGCGGTGGGAGAAACGACACATTCTCCTTTTTCGTCGACTGCAGCACCGTCCGTGGCGAAGGCAGCGAACTGTGACACCTGCGAAGAACAGGGTATCTCTCGTATGTGCCACCACTGAGCCTGTTAGTTTGATATTCCCTGTGATCTCGGCCACAAAAGGCAGGACATTGCACAGAGAGGCATAGATGTTGTTATTCCCTGTTCGACCGGTCCTGAGAGCTCTGCAAACATCACTCTGGGTTACGTGAAGCAAACAGTACTATGTACGCTAAAAAAAATCAGGTTGCATACTTGCGCATATTCCATTTAGAAATTTAGGTGATTGTAACTGCTTGTAAAAACTGGATATTTAAACATAAGGACATCGTAAAAAACTTTAGCCATCCCAAGGAGACTCTACACTAATACCGCGTAAGTCCTCCGCAAGACTCGATAATGTCCTCATCTCGGCTAACAAACGAGTCCAGAAGTTTCTGCATTTATGGCACATCCACCTGGAGACAATCATTGTAGCCTGTAGAGATACGAAAATGTGGAAATGTTGATTGCTACGTTTCACCTGCGATTCCAAAAAGTCCCGGTTATTTTTTATGGGATTAAGATAGGATGGCCTGTGGGCCAAACGAAGTGCAATAAAGTGTGTTAACTTTCTTCAAACCAGGAACTTATGTATGCAGCCCTGTTGTTATCTTGGAAGAGCGTCGACGGGATGTTTATCCTGAAGAGGTAATAGGAAGGGCAACACTTGCCCACCGAGAATATTGAAATAAACATGCTGGAAAACAGCCGATAAGTACATGAAAGATATCAAGAACACATTCAGTTATAATTTCATCTCCGATTGATTTTATAGGCTACTGCTCTCGGCGATACACCATCATCATGGCTGATGTTCACGGTAGCCAAAGTATGTGGGCTCAAGTCACCGTACGAAAAATAGCCAAAAGACTTCAAGGAACCACCTCACGCATGAACTATACCCCACCCAGCAGGTATACGCCTAGTTGGACAGTAGGTGCGCTCCGCGCCTTACATCGTTTGCAGAGAGGTAAAATTTCCACTCGTCAGATCACATCACGCCCCTCCAGCCAGCTACTGTACAGTTTCCGTGTTCTTTGGCCATTCAAAACTACAAATGTCCATTGTATGCAGGTCCATTCCCAATGCCCACTCGCAAATGGTTGGGTTGGATCTGCATTCACTGGCTTCAGCAACTCCTGTCGGGCTTGAAACTGATTGCTATGGACGAGGATCACATTCATCTCCGGCCGCTGTTGATTATGGTCTTATGGCTACGATTGTTCTTATGGCGTGTTGTTCAACGTGACTTGCAGACACGTTCTATAGTCCGCGTTGATGTACCAACAAATAGGGGCAGTGTCATTCATCGTTTGTCGACGGGCGCGGCCAAACTTGCTTGTTCCTTTCCGCCGTTGTGTCGTGTCTCCACTTCGACGTACTTTACTGCGCTGAATTCCATACAGCTGAATGGCACAAACACAGCAGTTCATTGCCTTGAGCTACGTCAGTGGTGGACGGTCACATAATGAGCTGGTATGAGTTATACAGCGCTCCACTGCGACTACTAGGCTCTTTAAGGAGGGACTAACATTGTGTACAGCGAACTAACCACCAAGCGTAGGGCATGGTTGTTTTCGAACTAATCATCAGGGCTGATGCCACCTTCATTTAAGCAGCTTCTCAGCACAGATATACAGTTATCTTGTTACATATTTCGTCGATGTAGTAGATACGTTTAACACTTACGTTCTAAAATTTTTCTTAGTATTATTTTATTTTTATTCGCGTTTACGATGAACTACTGTCTGGTAAATCGGATGAGCATTTTGCCTGAGGCCGTTGCGCAACAATTATGTATGCCAGCAGGTGACGAACAGACCGAGGTGTCTGTTTACTTTGTCTGATAGGTCGGTTATGCGTACAGCGTTTCAAAAGTCACAGAATAATTTTACGATGAACTACTGTCTGGTAAATCGGGTGAGCGTTTTGCATGAGGCCGTTGCGCAACAAGTATGTATGCCAATAGGTGACGAACAGACTGAGGTGTCTGTTTACTTTGTCTGATAGGTCGGTTATGTGTACAGCGTTTCAAAAGTTACAGAATACTTAGAGATATTGCAGTTGGTGACCGAAGGATCAAATTGTGGATGGGAACCCATATACCGAAAACTCATCCATGTCTACTGGGAGATTTTAATGACCAAACTGTGTCACAAATGGTTAAAATGGCTCTGAGCACTAGGGGACTAACATCTGAGATCATCAGTCCCCTAGAACTTAGAACTACTTAAACCTAACTAAACTAAGGACATCACACACATCGATGCCAGAGGCAGGATTCGAGCCTAAGACCGTAGCGGTCACGTGGTTCCAGACTGAAGCACCTAGAACCGCTCGGCCACAGTGGCCGGCAAAATGTGTGACAACTAGTGGAACTTGGTGGGCTGTATAGTTTTCTATAGTCACCCACTTTACACCGTTAAATTTGTTATTTTTTTCCTCAGTATGATCCCATTGTGTTTCCTGTAAAACTTATCGCTAAGCAGTTTCTTTGTAGCTTTTGCCCGAGGGTTTATTGAGAGCAAGTAGTTACGTTTCGATATTTTTTCCCCATTTTTGGAAATATGAAACTGAAACGGCTACATAGAGGGAAGAGTCCATTTCGGTAAATTCTTCTGGATGTTTGACGGCGTCGTGGCTTCGTGGCTGATATTGTCATGTCGGAGAGAGTACTTATTTATATAAACATGGAATATTTCAGAATGCTAGTGCTTATACAACCATCGAATTTTTCAGATATACTGAGGCATGCGAAAACCTTTATTGATACCTGCCGTTCTGGTGTAACATCTTTGGCCCGTCGCCTGCTAACTGGGGATCCGGGATCCCGCTAAGGGGCAGCAGCGTAGAGCTTCGCGAGGATAGAGGCTCGCCCATGAGCTACGGCTGGTTGTTGGTTGAGCGTTTACTGCAGTACTGCGACTTGTGGGCGACATTTTGCTGACGGCTCTGTGTAGAGGCCAAGCGAGTGGCCAGAGGAACATTGAGGCGGACGTATTGGTAGTTAACGTAGCAGCCACGCTTTTGGAAATAGCTGTTTGCTTCCTGCTTGGGCAGCGGAGAATCGCGCATGGACTGCGAGTCCATGAATATGTCGCCGTGCCAACAGGCAGGGATACCCGAGCCGCAGATACTAATGAGCTGAGATGTTCTGCCGTAGTGACAGGTATCGATGAAGGCTCTCTCCTCAGAGGCAAGGCGGGAGATGCCTAGCAGTAATGCGAGCCTCTAGATATTTGTATTTTTTGCTACAGGGGGATAGTGAATCACTTGAAAAATTATGACCAGAGACGTTACGCCAGAGCAGCGGTTATCGATAAATACTCTCACCAAGCAGGCAAGGCGGGAGATGCCTAACAGAACGCAAGCCTCTAGATGTTTCTGTTTTTTTGTTAGATGGGGATAGTGAATCACTTGAAAAACTGATTGTGAGAAGAAACTCCGTATTAACCTAATCTGTTTAGTGAAACGATGAAGTCTCAGAAGAATATCGCCCTTTCTACAATAAGAAACCTTAGAAGTTTGGACACAGTGCGATTCTGTGTAGTTGCAAAGCAATCTATCGAAATTAGGAACACGTGTCAGGAACGTCATTCCCTTCCCCTGTATTTTCCGTTAATACTTCTAGTCACCACCTGGGCTAGAATAAGCACTGTCCAGTGTCCGACAAAGAAAAAAATCAGGGGTTCCGTCACCCAGTGATTACTTAATGGTGAAGTAGCGGAAGATATTTTAACAAATACAGATCTCAGCTTTTACTATTACACCACCTGTCTCACTTCTGATAAAAAGTATGCGTCTCAAGAAAGCAGGTATTGTTTAGTTTCCATGATCACGGAGACTGACTCCCCAGGGAACGTCAGATGATAAACGATGTGGACAGCAGCCTTCATAAAATGGAAGTAGTGTGTCTGCATCTCAACTGATATTCACTACTCCAAGAAAAACAAATGGTTTGAAAAGCCTTCTCTAAGAAAACGCACCTAGAAAATTCTGTAGAAAACTCCTACATCAGATGGCGATGGCTTCAGAACAGAGCAACCAGCAAGGTCTAGGACACTCTCCTTTATATTCATAATTAGGAAGAGAGAGTAAATCTAAATCTCACAACTACATTTGTCCTTACAATTGAGTCAAATAGAAACAGGAAAACTTGAAGTTCTAATGGTTCAAATGGCTCTGAGCACTATGGGACTTAACAGCTGAGGTCATCAGTCCCCTAGAAGTTAGAACTACTTAAACCTAACTAACCTAAGGACATTACACACATTCAAGCCCGAGGCAGGATTCGAAGCTGCGACCGTAGTGGTCGCGCGGTTCCAGACCGAAGCGCCTAGAACCACTCGGCCACACCGGCCTGCACTTCAAGTTCCTAGCAGAGAAAAGACTCTTAAGAGGAATTGCTAAACGATGGTAATCTCTACAAAAAGGGCCACCTTGATGGCAACTTTCTCGAAGTGCGGTCATTGTGTTTGCTAATCATACGTACCATTCTTCGTAAGTCACATCCTACACCAAGTAACAAGTAGTTCTCGTCCAAGCATGTGGTTCACCGACGCTTATAGTGCAATGACTTTTCAACTGCAAGAACCTCTGGACGTAGAAATTATCAGATGCCTTAGTAGGCCATTTCCTCATCCATTCTTCTTCTTAAGAGATCTCAGTTCACGTAAGATTCTATGAAACTATATCAATCCAACATTTCGTGTACTAGTTGTAGTGGTTTTCTCTATTAAAATAAGAGCACACCACGAAGAGAATCGTATCAGTCACTGATTTCTCGTTCTGCTTGTTGTGACTAGCGTAACGATTTGGATTCCAATACTAGTTTCTCAATATGGATTCGCTTGCCTTGTAGAGCAGTGTCGAGAACGAGGCGTCGTCGTCTTGAATGGATGCTTAGTAGGTAAGCGGGAATGCTGTATACACAGTTGGTTGTGTTTAAACATCGTTTCAGTGTCCGGAAGTCCAGACCATTGTGGATCACAGCGCTGGTGTGATTTACCAAGCTGCAGAAACCACCCACCCCAAAATCTTTCAGCCAGCTTAGGAAATGGTCTGTTCCGTGATTAAGCAATGAATGGCTCTCTGCTGTTGGCTTTTGGCGGAAAATGTAGCAGATCTTGATGTAACGAAAAGAAAACCCTGCAGTGTAATCAAGGTAATGAGGAGGAAATCGTGGAGGAACGTTCTGAATTCAGTGATTATAACACATAATTTTAAAGCATGGGACACCATTGGAAATATTTCTTGTAAAGGCACATCAACGCCTGTTGTCGCAACTCTCCCGGGAAAAGATTAGTGTGAAGGTCTTTCTTTCGATGTGTAATATCCTATTTACCCTCCTCACAACTGTCTCCCACTGGAGAATGAAGGAAATGTCTCAGTAGGAGCAGGGCTCATGAAGATACGAAATAACAAATTAAGCATATTAAGCGTATTACAAGGTCCTACAGAACATCCTTCCATCCACTGAGATGGGAAGGAGCCAACCTAAGTAGACTGAGACTAGAGTATCTACTCGTAGCTCGTAACTGTCTTCTACAAGACGATTCACAAATTTGCGGAGCGTCTGAAGAACTGGTATCAGTATTCTACATCTACATCTACATCCATACTCCGCAAGCCACCTGACGGTGTGTGGCGGAGTGTTACCTGAGTACCTCTATCGGTTCTCCCTTCTATTCCAGTCTCGTATTGTTCGTGGAAAGAAGGATTGTCGGTATGCTTCTGTGTGGGCTCTAATCTCTCTGATTTTATCCTCATGGTCTCTTCGCGAGATATACGTAGGAGGGAGCAATATACTGCTTGACTCCTCGGTGAAGGTATGTTCTCGAAACTTCAACAAAAGCCCGTACCGAGCTACTGAGCGTCTCTCCTGCAGAGTCTTCCACTGGAGTTTATCTATCATCTCCGTAACGCTTTCGCGGTTACTAAATGATCCTGTAACGAAGCGCGCTGCTCTCCGTTGGACCTTCTCTATCTCTTCTATCAACCCTATCTGGTACGGATCCCACACTGCTGAGCAGTATTCAAGCTGTGGGCAGTGGGCGAACAAGCGTACTGTAACCTACTTCCTTTGTTTTCGGATTGCATTTCCTTGGGGTTCTTCCAATGAATCTCAGTCTGGCATCTGCTTTACCGACGATCAACTGTATCTGATCATTCCATTTTAAATCACTCCTAATGCGTACTCCCAGATAATTTATGGAATTAACTGCTTCCAGTTGCTGACCTGCTATTTTGTAGCTAAATGATAAGGGATCTATCTTTCTATGTATTCGCAGCACATTACACTTTTCTACATTGAGATTCATTTGCCATTCCCTGCACGATGCGTCAATTCGCTGCAGATCCTCCTGCATTTCAGTACAATTTTCCATTGTTACGACCTCTCAATACACCACAGCATCATATGCAAAAAGCCTCAGTGAATTTCCGATGTCATCCACAAGGTCATTTATGTATATTGTGAATAGCAACGGTCCTATAACACTCCCCTGCGGCACACCTGAAATCACTCTTACTTCGGAAGACTTCTCTCCATTGAGAATGAAATGCTGCTTTCTGTTATCTAGGAACTCTTCAATCCCATTACACAATTGGTCTGATAGTCCATATGCTCTTACTTTGTTCATTAAACGACTGTGGGGAACTGTATCGAACGCCTTGCGGAAGTCAAGAAACACGGCATCTACCTGTGAACCCGTGTCTATGGCCCTCTGAGTCTCGTGGACGAATAGCGCGAGCTGGGCTTCACACGACCGTCTTTTTCGAAACCCATGCTGATTCTTACAGAGTAGATTTCTAGTCTCCAGATAAGTCATTATACTTGAACATAATACCTATTCCAAAATTCTACAACTGATCGACGTCAGAGATATAGGTCTATAGTTCTGCACATCCGTTTAACGTCCCCTCCTGAAAACGGGGATGACCTGCGCCCCCTTCCAACCCTTTGGAACGCTACGCTCTTCTAGAGACCTACGGTACACCGCTGCAAGAAGGGGGGCAAGTTCCTTCGCGTACTCTGTGATATTTTATCTAACAGTGTTTCTTACAGATACAAAAGGATGTGCAACTTCTATTTTACATGACAGTGCGTCTAGTGGGGCGAAAATTTTGAAGATCTTTCTTGGGCCAGAATCGTTCCCAAACTGATAGTAAGGAGATATTGGTATGTTGCACAGTGGCTGGTTCATGTATTTTTTTTATTTAAGAAGCCACATATGACAGTTTTGGTTTTAGATTATCTTTACGTCTATTTGATCCTTTTACAGAAATAAATCTGTTGCTACATTGTGTTTTATGTATTCTGTGTATATGGGGGAGCAGGGGAGAGATTGTGTGGGTTACTTTGAAAATGTCTCTCAGATAATGATACAACACGATGTCAATTTCATATGAATACACTGGAGGCAACCAGCCACGCAACCGACCGACGAAACCTCAGCGGAATTTTACGAGGAAAGATGTTTTTCATGTGAGGCAGCAAGCGCTTTCCAAAACACAAATTATCCAGCTCCATATTATACCCGACTGTTTTTTTTCTGTTCGGTTCATTATGACCATTGACAGTCTGTACGCAATTTCATTTTCGATGTTGCTTATAGTGCTGCACCAGCCTAACAAATCACTGTACCTTCCATGATGTATAACATACGCGAAATGTACGACAGTAATATTTTTCGAAATTTTCATGCTATGGGAATACTGAAAGACGAACGATGTTCACGATTTAACAAGTAGCGATTCTGAGCTTCAGTTTCAATTATTTAATTATACCACTTCCACAAAATGTTTCATTCAAGGCGTAAAGAGTAAAATGTTAGACTTTTGAGGTTTTATCATATTACTGAGACAGAACAGCTGCACCAGCAGGAGAGATTCATATCGTGCTTCTATTAGGGGCAGAAGCACATATTTTATTGACGTTGCCGCCTTCCGACTGTGACGCAGTCAGAATAATTGCCTTTAATTGCCACAAATGTTCCGTTTAATTAATTCCAAAATTGTACTGCTTTCTCTTTGAAACGGATGCGGCTGTTGTGTAGGGCAATTACATATGTGAACAGCGCTTCTCCGATTGTAATCTCTGCACTGTTGTGTGCAGGGGAAGTGGGAATGACTTGCTGTTATTTCAGTAAAGGGATTTGTATTTACGAAATAATTAATTGTATCGACAAGAGCAGCCGTTCTACAAATTGAAAAATTACTCATATATGTCCCGAAAAAACTCTGCATTTCGAAGAAATAAAGCTAATTTTACGTGAATAATTTTTTTTTTTTTACACTCGATCCATCAGTAACACTTGCAGCTTCTGCTATTGATGAATTTCTGTTGAAGAATACTTCCTGTTAAACGATTACTGTTCATCGATGTAACTTATACCTTTACAAAAGGACAGCAACAATTCTATCGGGTGATCGACGCTGTATTTCATCTGACTTTGTGACGAATATGTATATTCTACAAAATTCTGCTACTTTTGAATCGTTCCTGGCATTTCAGGAAAGAGATATTAATGTGTTTTCACGGCTGATGACTCATCCATTTCCTTTGAAGAGAAGGGTGCTTAAACGCTATCACTTTGCATCATCCTTACCTGAACTTACCACTATTTTCCAGGAAGAAAGGCATACGATTTAAAATTACAGCTTCCGGTACATACAGTAGGCCATACCGGACATGTATTTATCTATTCCGAGGTGACAGTAAGTTATTTTGAGTGCCATCTGTATTAGGCATGGTAATGTATTGAGTTTCTGGCATGTCCACATTTTTATTCACCCAATGTATCTGGCTTGTTCAATCCTTGATCATATAGCAGCCTGCTATTCATCTCTGTGCTTACATATTGATAGGTCGTTGTGTCGCACGTGCGCCTACTCCAGTACAGTGAATCACCTGAGGCTCGAGAAAGCCAGACCGCTATGCGTTGCAACAGAGCCTGAGTTCCACTAAGATCAAAGTTTGGGCCAATACTTGACCTGCTAAAATGTTAACCATCTTAAGACGCATAAAAGTCTGCAAGAAAAAAAAAAAATATCTGTGCTATTCCGAAGTGGGTCAAACTTTGCAACGAAATGATGTGAAATTCATTTGAAAGTTTGTGGTAAACTGCTGAGGTCATCGGTCCCTAGACTTACACACTACTTAGTAGTGCAGTGGTTTCCATTGCCTTCTGCAGCCTCATGCCGTTGATCATCGCTGATTCTTCCGCCTTTAGGGGCAGTTTCCGAACCCTAGGACGAGAGAGTGCCCTGAACCTCTGTCCGCTCCTCCGCCCTCTTTGACAAGGCCGTTGGCAGAATGAGGGTGACTTCTTATGCCGGAAGTCTTCAGCCGCCAATGCTGATTGTTAATCAAAACTTAAGCAGCGGCAGGATTCGAAACCGGGACCGAAAACGTTTTGATTAGGGTTACATACTACTGAATATAACTTAAACCAACTTACTCTAAGGACAAGACCACACACACACACACACACACACACACACACACACACACACACACACACATGCTCGAGGGAGGACTGGAACCTCCGACGGGGGCGGGGGGCGGGGGGCGGGGGGCGGGGGGGGGAGGGAGACGTGCGAACCGTGACAAGGCGCCTAGACCCCACGGCTACCCCTCACCGCGTGAAGTTATTGTAATATAACTGATAATCTATATACGGAGATAAAATGATTTATCGAAGGAGATATTTTAAATAAATTAAAATTTTCTCTTGACAGCTCTACGAGTTCCAAGAACGAATTCGGAGTGTATTTGTGCAGTCGCAGATCAACCGATGTCCTGCGTTCTAATATTGATTGTGAATATGGTTTTATGTACCTATGTTGCGATAATCTTTTCGTGTCTACATGTCTACGGTATGTAACATCCTTCTTAATTCTATTTTGCATAATCTCACCGAAGTTAATAATTTTAATTAACATGGTTGGAAGTGTCAGCGATCTTACTTGTGATGATTACTTATGAAGAAGCAGTCACGATCGCAAAATATTTATTTAAAATGATAGTAAGCCATCTTCAGATTGATTACACCAATTGCTGCAGTTATCGTCTTGAAAAAACGTAGCTGCTCAGCACATTGCCACCTCCACCAAATGGTGCAGTCAGTCTGAAGATGGACTGCTGTATGTGCTGAAACCAGTCATTTAAAATAAATATTTTGCGAGTCGTGACTGTTTTTGAAGTTAATTATTATGCAATAACAAATGTCCCACTGATCTGTTTGTAACTTTTCCCGTTTATTATTTTTAGTGAACTCCTTTCCTAACCTGATATTTTTAATGTATCTTATTTATGTACTTCATCTATGTTCGTGTTTTTTAACATTATACTTCATATGTCTACTTCATTTTTGACGTCCTTGTCAAATGTTTCAGACATGCATTATCAGAAATTAGCTTTTCAACCCCAAATTATCGGAAATTACCTTTCAATCCCAGAACAGTATTTGGCACTTTTCCTTAGCCTGCACCCATCCGTATCCTTACGTTCCTTGCTACAATCCTCATTTGTACATTCATATTAAAAAACGACTAGAGACAGGACATTCGTATTCACAGCACATGAACGTTAGTATGTTTTGCAGAAGTGATTAGAATTTCAGTCACCCCGATTCATCATGTGTCCTGCTACCTGGTAGGCACAGGGTCCACCATGGAGCCTGGTAACTTCTTCCATGCGTGATGGCATCGACGCGTTAAGGCGTGAATGGTGACCTGTAGTACGGCCATTCACGCTGCTGTCACCTGGTTCCAAAGTTCATCCATGGTGGTTGGCACTGGGCCACAGGGCTGCACCCATCGTTTCACCATATGCCACACATTTTCGATTAGCGACAAGTCTGGTGATCTGGCGGGCCAGTGCAAAAGGTTGACATCCTATGACACCAAGAAGGCACGCGTTCCTATAGCAATATGTCGTAGTGCATTGTCTTGCTGGAAAGTGGTGTCTGGGGTGTTGTGCAGAAAGGGCATGCCTACGGGTCGCAGGATGACACTTCACATAGGTCACACTGGTCGCAGCGCCCTGGACACGCACTACCTTGATTTATGATTGTACCCAATAGAAGCCCTCGCCATAAGACCTTGAGCTGGCGTTGCATGTCTTGTGCGAATGCAGTCGCTGTGATGCCGCTCCCCCTGTCTGCGGCGAACCAAAATGCGGCCATCATTTTCAAACAAACGTAACCTGGATCCGCTCAAAAACATTATCTGAGGTCATTCCTGTCCCCAGTGACGTCGTTCCATACAGCACTGCCGCGTAGCACGTTTCTGCACATTCGCCAGACGGAGAAGTGGACATCGCGCACAAAACCCATGCCATAATAAACTGCGACGAACTGTCGCCACTGATAGTGTACGATGTGTTCAACTGTTCCATTGTTGCGCCAGCACTGAGGAAAAAGTCAAATGGATCTAAGCACTATGGGACTTTGAGGTCATCAGTCCCCTAGGCTTAAAAATTGCTACAGACGTGACATTTAACCGACACGAAAAAGGTGCTGTGATATGCAAATGATTAGGTTTTCAGAGCATTCACACAAGATTGGCGCTGGTGGCGACACCTACAACGTGATGACGTGAGGAAAGTTACCAACAGATTTCTCATACACAAACAGCAGTTGACCGGCGTTGCCTGGTGAAATGTTGTTGTGATGCCTCGTGTAAGGAGGAGAAATGCGTACCATCACGTTTCCGACTTTGATAAAGGTCGGATTGTAGCCTTTCGCGATTGCGGTTTATCATGTCGTTACATTGCTGCTTGCGTTGGTCGAGTTCCAATGAGTGTTAGCAGAATATGGAATCGGTGGCTTCAGGATGGTAATACGGAACGCCGTGCTGGATCCCAACGGCCTCGTATCACTAGCAGTCGAGATGACAGGCACCTTATCCGCATGGTTGTAACGAATCGTGCAGCCACGTCTCGATCCCTGAGTCAACAGATGGGGACGTTTGCAAGACAACAACCATCTGCACGAACAGTTCGACGACGTTTGCAGCAGCGTGGACTATCAGCTCGGAGTCCCGGCATTTGCCTTGACCATCACAGACAGGATCGTCTGCGATGGTGTACTCAACGACGAACCTGGGTGCACGAATGGCAAAACGTCATTTTTTCGGATGAATCCAGGTCCTGTTTACAGCATCATGATGGTCGCATCCGTGTTTGGCGACATCGCGGTGAACGCACATTGGAAGCGTGTATTCGTCATGGCCATACTGGCGTATCACCCAGCGTGATGGTATGGGGTGCCATTGGTTACACGTCTCGGTCACCTCTTGTTCGCATTGACGGCACTTTGAACAGTGGACGTTATATTTCAGATGTGTTATGACCCGTGGTTCTACCCTTCATTCGATCCCTGTGGAAC
Source organism: Schistocerca piceifrons (assembly GCF_021461385.2). Taxonomy (NCBI): domain Eukaryota; kingdom Metazoa; phylum Arthropoda; class Insecta; order Orthoptera; family Acrididae; genus Schistocerca; species Schistocerca piceifrons. The sequence continues at coordinate 97,582,714 of NC_060141.1, forward strand.
CCTACATTTCAGCAGGATAATGCACGACCACATGTTGCAGGTCCTGTTCGACTGCTGCCCTGGCCAGCACAGTCTCCAGATCTCTCACAAAGTGAAAACGTCTGGTCAATGGGGGCCGAGCAAATGGCTCGTCACAATACGCCAGTCACTACTATTGATGAACTGTGGTATCGTGTTGAAGCTGCATGGACAGCTGTACCTGTACACGCCATCCAACGCTTGTTTGGCTCAATGCCCAGGTGTATCAAGGCCGTTATTACGGCCAGAGGTGGTTGTTCTGGGTACTAATTTCTCAGCATCTATGCACCCAAATTGCGTGAAAATGTAATCACATGTCAGTTCTAGTATAATATATTTGTCAAATGTATACCCGGTTATCACCCGCATTTCTTCTTGGTGTAGCAATTTTAATGGCCAGTAGTGTACTTAAAATTAACTAACCTAAGGAGATCACATAAATCCACGCCAAAGAAGGATTCGAACCTGCGACCGTAGCAGCGGCGTGGAGCACTGAGGAGGAAGTAGATCTGTCCTGCAGTGCCATTCGGATGAGGTGTCGATCTTCTCGTGGAACCTGACCCATCTCGTCGTGTTCTACGGCCTTCCGTGAAACATTCCGTTGCAGTGCCGAAATACTTCGTCCCACTCAAGCAGCAATTTCCTCGACGGGTGCATCACATTCTCTCATGCGAATAATGCACCGTCTTTCAAAGTCACTGATTTGACGGTACGTTTCGCCGGCCGCAGTGGCCGAGCGGTTCCAGGCGCTTCATTCCGAAACCACGCGACTGCTACGGTCGCAGGTTCGAATCCTGCCTCTGGCATATATGTGTGTGTTGTCCTTAGGTTAGTTAGGTTTAAGTAGTTCTAAGTTCTAGGGGACTGATGACCTCAGATGTTAAGTGCTATAGTGCTCAGAGTCATTTGAACGGTACGGTTCGCGCATATATTTGTGAGGCATCCTGCACGGCTACCCAAGTCACACTGATCCACTACCTTAGGTTTATAGCGACAGGGAGAGCCACAGGCGCATTTTACGGATAGCCGATGTTGCGCCGCGATATCTATGTTGACCTTGAACCCGCGGGTCGACATCGTTCAAACGCTAATCATTTCTACGTACTAACGTACATGTCCTGTGACTGTGAGTATGAATGTCTTATCTTCAATCGTTCAAGGTGTTCTTCTAACTGAACGTAAGTGTATTTCGTAGATAGAATTCCTCCTTTTCGTTTTCTACGTCTTATTATACCCTGTCATCTCAAATTATATAAATTTTACCATTTCAGCATTTCTGTGGTATTCGTATTTTGATTTAATGATAGCTAGGCGATGGTGTGTGTACGAAATCCATAGGCGCGGATTTTACATTTGTCCTTTATCGGGACAACTTTATAAAATTTCAATGGATACACGACATTCTAATCGGTACTCAGAATATTATGCCAACAGACCTCATTAGTTAGCGGTCTTACAGGAAGATCATCTCCCCGTCATATGCAGGAAGACGCTGCGGTGCGTTGCTGGCGGAAGTTTAGTTATCGCCAACGGAAACGAAAAGACTGTTACATTTTGGGTACTTACAGTGCACTGCCCCATGGAATCCATGAAACATCCGTTCTGATGACGTACATTTTCAGGTTACACGTACAATACACCGTACTTAGATGCAATTGGTTTTATACTTATTCGTAATAAGAAATACGAATGTAAATACAAAGAATATGAATGTGATAGATGTCATCACTTTGTCGCATCTTGACGTTTGGTCTGAAATGCATGTATTAGAGAACAAATATTTGCAGACGTAGGTAACAGATGTAAGTGAAACTTGCTAGCTGTGTACGTGTTCTTGAGTTGGCAGTATACTTGTAATATGGATTAAGAATATACACAAAAGATAAATAGAGTACATATTTTACTATGTTATTAAAGAGTGGATGAGTTACTATCGTATGCGGTAGAGTTTTTCTTTGTGTGGTCACGGTAATATAAACAATGAAAGCAAAACTATCATGAGTAAACACACAGAATACCATATTTGTATATGAGTGAGAGAATAACAGTTTATGCAGGAAGATGTATATATCTTATTACTGCCTTTTTCGGTGTTTAGGTGCCAGAATATCTTGAAAATTCTGGAAGAAAAAAAAATCTATGTTGATTCGGTTTGTGCATTAAGGACTTTTTGAGGTTATTCTAGCTTGTAAAATCTGCTTTATTCAGAGATTTCCATTAGGTCTGGTGTTTTTCCTTATGTGATCCTCAGCTACCTTTTGTATTTCATCTCTCAAAGCCGTCAATTAATTTTCCGTTCATTCCTTTCCTCCGTTTTACTCCAACATTTCCTAATGCTCCCACTGAAACTCAATAACCTCTGGTTTATCCAGGTCCCGTCTCCTTGATCTCTAACTGTATGAGGAGATCTTGTTTTGGAATTTGGGAATTTGTGGTAAGTTCCTATGGGATCAAACTACTAAGGTCATCGGTGCCTAGGCTTACACACTATTTAATCTAACTTAAAATAATTTACGCTAAGGACACCCCCATGCCAGAGGGACAACTTGAACCTCCGACGGAGGGAGCCGCCCGAACCGTGTCAAGGCGCCTGAGACCGCTCGGCTACACCGCGCAGGAGATCCTTCCGTAAGGCTTTGTCGCCAATGTGTAGCACAGAAAGATTGTCATTGATAACATCGAAAAAGACAGTAAGACCTATTCATCTTCCTGCATACACTGTTATCCTCTTAATAAATAATTATTTTCCTAATCAAGAAAAAATGTGGCCCTGTGACTGTTGACGCATAACTGTTTTGGTCTCTATTTATGTTATCGTGACCACAGGAAGAAAATATCGGTGACATTTGATAGTAACTCATTCACTCTTTAATTACGTGGTCAATATTTTGCTCTATTTGTTCATCATTTGTGTGAATTTTTAATCCTGATTAAACGTATATTGCCAATGTAAGTTTCACTTGCAGCTACTTGTAAATATTTATTCTGTAATACAATAGTCCCAAGTGTGACGTCTGCCATATTCATATTCTTTGTGTTTACATTTTGTGATTACTTACTGTGAATAAAGAGTAGTACTAAGTGTCATTAAATTCTGTGTACATGTGTGTGTGTATAACCTGAAAATGTACATTATCAGCATGAATTCGCCATGATTCTACGAAGTAATGCATTGTCAGTGTCCGAAACGTAACAAACTTTTCGTCTCATCAACTTTTCGTTGCCGACAACTGAATTTCCGCGATTTCCACCAGCACCACGACTACAGCGTCTAGTTGCATACGGTCCAGAAGGTAATCTTCCTGTAACACCTCCACCTGATGATGAGCTTGCACTGACTCGAAAGCTAGTTAATGGTACAGATAACAAATCATTACAAAAAGAGCAAAAAGGGACTGCTTACATATGTATATCTAAATAAGTCGCCACTTTAAATCACACACGCAAGTCATCATCCATGATGGATGTACACTGATGAGCCACAACATTATGACCAGTTGATTAATAGATTGTTTGTCACTGTTTCTGCGTATTAGGGAACCAACAGTTGGTTGGTAGGTTTGTGGTGGTATGTGGTATTAGATGACGATGCACAGGTCAAGTAATTCGCGTAAATGATGGGCCGCTGTCCTGCGTACTCGGCGATGGCGCCCGATAGCGGTCCAGATGGGTGCAAAAGGATTTACATGGGGCGAATTTAGTGGCCGAGACACAAATGTGAGTTCACTATAATGTTCCACAAACCACTGTAGCACGGTTCTGGCTCCGAGACGTGGGCAATTATACTGCTGAAGGATGGTATTGCCGATGGGGAAGACATCAAGTATGAAGGGATGCAGGTGTTTTGAGTTCTGTTTGTTTATCATGTATGTGAATTGTGAACGTGTCTTCGATTACCATCACAGGTCACATGTAAGAGCAGGAGAGTGTCTCCCATAGCATAATACTGCTCCCACCAGCGTGTGTCCGTGGCGCGCTGCACGTTCTGGGCCGCCGTTCACCTCGATGAGGTGATCATCGACCTAGTGCAGCGAAACTGTGATTAAGCCGAAGAGCTGACACTTTTCCATTGTTCGATGGTCGAGTCCTGATGGTCCCGTTCCCACTGCAATCCTAACTGACGATGAGTTCGGTCAACATGTGAACACTTTGGGGAGGTCTGCGAAGGAGTTCATTGTTAAACAACGTACGATGAAAGATGTGCTCCGTAACACTTGTGCGTGCACGTGCATTAAGCTCTTTCCACCGGGATGCTACATGTTACATATCTACATCTACATATATACTCCGCTAGCCACCAAGCGGTGTGTAGCGGAGGGCACAATTCGCGCCAAAGTCATATTCCCCCCCCCCCCCCCCCCTCACCCTCTGTTCCACTCGCGGATCGCGCGAGGGAAAAACGACTGTCAGAACTCCTCAGTCCGTGCTCTTTTTTCCCTTATCTTTGAATGGTGATCACTGAGCGATTTGAAACTTGATGGTAATAATGTATGCTCTACATCCTCGGTGAAGATCGGATTTCGGAATTCAGTGACCAGCCTTTCCTGTTTAGCGCGCCGTCTACGTGCAAGTGTATCCAACTTCAAACTTTCTATGAGTTTTGTAACCCTCTCGCTGGGGCTAAATGTACCAGTCACGAATCTTGCCGCTCTTCTTTGGACCTTCTCAATCTCTTTAATCAGACCCAACTGGTAAGGGACCCATACAGACGAACAATACTCCAAGACTGGACGAACTAGCGTATTGTAAGCTATTTCCTTTGTTGAAGGACTGCATCGCTTCTGGATTCTACCAATAAACCGCAATTAGAGTTCGCCTTGCTCGTTACTTGTGAAATCTGATCATACCGCTTCCAAAGACTGGGAATTTATTTTGTACTCGTACGATAATGGGGATTTTCGCCTTGTTATACGCAGTAGGTTACACTTGCTAATATTGAGAGATAACTGCCAGTCGATACGCCACGCATTTATTTTCTGCAAATTCTCATTGATTTGTTCACAACTTTCGTCTGATACTACTTTCCTGTAGAGTACAGCATCATTGGAAAACAGATTAAGGCCGCTGTCAATACCATTCATCAGATCGTTTATGTAAATCGTAAAAAGCAGAGGACCTATTACGCTGCCCTGGGGAACGCCTGAAGTTACGCTTGTTTCTGTTGAAGTCACCCCGTTCAGGACGACATAACTGCTCCCTGTCTGTTAGAAAACTTTTTATCCAACCGCATATGTCATCGGATAGACCGTAAGCGCGCACTTTTTGTAGCAAGCGACAGTGCGGAACTGAGTAGAACGCCTTTCGAAAGTCGAGAAATATGGCATCAATCTGGGAGCCGGTATCTAGAGCCCGTTGTATATCATGAGCAAAGAGGACCAGCTGTGTCTCGCATGACCGCTGTTTCCTAAAACCACGCTCGTTTCCTCAGATGAGCTTCTCAGAGTCTAGAAAGGTCATTATCTCTGAACACAAAATATGTTCCATGATTCTACAACAAACAGGTGTTAGTGAAATTGGCCGGTAATTATGTGCATCCCATTTTCTACCCTTTTTATTGATTGCTATGACCTGGGCCTTCTCCCAGTCCCGTGGAACTTTCCACTGTTCCAATGATTTCTGATGGATGATGGATAAGAATGGTACTATATTTGTAGGATAGTCAACATAAAATCTTACGGGTATACCGTCTGGGCCAGAAGAAGAGCTGTGGATGACCAACCATTTAGTGCGTAGTGTTAGTTTCACTGTCCTGCCTCTTTCTGTAGATTCTCAGTAACACGTGAATATTCGACCAGCTTCGCCGTTTTCGAGATACTCGTTCATAATCACTGCGTAATAATAATCGGCCCTTTGTCGATGTCACCTATCTCAATGGATTTCCCCATTTGCAGTCCATGTGTTCACTTAGGTGATCCCCCATCCGCGACTGCTCCGTTTACATCCTTTTGTTACCGCGTCACGTGTCTGCAAAGCCACCAGATGGCATCCGACGTCGCGGTACGCAGTGATCATAAAGTTTTGGCTTATCAATGTGTTCATTATGAGAGTATTTCTTGTAAAGGACTCAGAAGTACAATAATGGGGAGATACGAGAGTGGAAAGTAAAGACCTACAAAGATATCAAAAGAAATGTCGTGAAAAGTGGAGGTGATGTTAACCATACTGTTGCCGGCTAGGCTGTAACTGTGCGATCCACGAACGGAATACCAGAGCAAGAACGGGACGCCTGAACTTTAATGCGGCAACGCTGCCGTATGCAGACGCATCTGCGCGCAAGAGCACAAAATACAGAGAACCCTCACCGTCTCCCCCACGCTGCCCGCTGGTTCCGAGGTCCCAGCCGTCTACGCAGCATAGTTTCTCGGTCGCAGCTGAGGCAGAAATCCGGCGATGCAAATGAGCGCCTGCTAATGCGCTTGTTTGCATAGGAGGACCGCTGGATCGGCCCTCAGGATTGGCCGTTAATATTTTACGCCCTCTGCGCAGACTCGTGGCGCTTAGTACGCAGCGGCTCGGCGCCGGTTTGCCGCCGAAGCTAACGGCTGAGCGCTTTCGTCTGCGCCTCGCGCTTCTGCGATTTGCCATTCGATCTGCTCGCACGTAAAGAGAGGTAGCAAGCAGTTAAAAACTAGCAGCTACCTGTAGACTGCAAGGGCGACGAGAAGAATCTGTCTCAGGCAACGCCAGCAGCCACACACGGAAGGCCTATCATAATTTACGGCGAACACTGAGACGGGTGAAAGTACACGATAACGAATAACGTATTAAAATTAAAGCAATAACAGCCCTCGGTCGCAAAAAAGAAGTCTTTTGACCTAAGTTTCGGCACTACTATGAGTGCCTTCATCAGAAGTAAAACACTCATACAGGCCTATAACATACGTAAAAAAATATTAAAAAAATTTTTTTTTAAGCATACGTACTAACAGTACAAGACAGTCACGTATAAAATAAATATCAAGCGATAAAGCTTTAGTCACAAAATTTTTGAAATATAATACATGGAAGGCAAGCCACTATGGGCTGCTGAAACATGTAGAGCTACAGGTAGCATCAGATTGAGGCGCCCACGTTAACAATAGAGGGCAGGCGAACATTACACCAAGAGTGCCAACTATCAGCCACTAATACGAACAGCCTACTTAACATTAACAAAGTATAAGAAAAATATAAAAAAATATAACTTAACAAGATACAGACAGATGGCTATTATGATGAACATTATTTTATGCATGAATTAAAAGGCAATATTTAATCTGACAGCAGCGGACATGGTAACATTTTGTCTACATAAGAGCTTAGAAGCACAGTTTAAAGGCTGAAAATGCCCTTACAGAATTACAAAAGGAGCTGAATAACCCAGGGAGTAGAAAAACGGTATAACATGAAATGCAGCCATTGTAAACCATATAATAAACAAAAAATCATGAGTCGATTTAGATGGAAAAAATATATCGGTGACTGCACGAGGGAACACGAAATCAAATATTAAGTAACGACTTTATACCGTTGAAGAAGCTTTTATTACGTAATTGTAGCGGCTCATTAAGAATGAGGCCATCATTTCGAGAAAGAAGTTTAAAAATTTCTAATTCTTCGAGAACATTTATTTATTTATTTATTTATTTATTTATTGTTCCGTGGGACCACATTAAGGAGAAGTCTCCATGGTCATGGAACGAGTCAATACATGAAATTATAACACGATTGTAGGAACAGATAAAATGAAATATAAGAAACATATTCAGGCGACAAGTCGTAAGTTTAAATAAAGGAAATCAACAATGTAACACTGGAATTTGCTTAATTTTTTAGCTCTTCCAGGAGCTCCTCGACAGAATAGAAGGAGTGAGCCATGAGGAAACTTTTCAGTTTAGACTTAAAAGTGTTTGGGCTACTGCTAAGATTTTTGAGTTCTTGTCGTAGCTTATTGAAAATGGATGAAGCAGAATACTGCACTCCTTTCTGCACAAGAGTCAATGAAGTGCATTCCACATGCAGATTTGATTTCTTCCTAGTATTAACTGAATGAAAGCTGCTAACTCTTGGGAATAAGCTAATATTGCTAACAACAAATGACATTAAAGAAAATATATACTGCGAGGGCAATGTCAAAATTCCCAGACTATTGAATAGGCGTCGACAAGGGGTTTTCGAACTTACACCACACATAGCTCGAACAGCCCGTTTTTGAGCCAAAAATACCCTTTTTGAATCAGAAGAATTATCCCAAAAAATAATACCATATGACATAAGCGTATGAAAATATGTGAAGTAGACTACTTTTCGTGTTGAGATGTCACTCATTTCAGATCCTGTTCTAATGGTAAATAAAGCAGCATTTAGTTTCTCAACAAGATCCTGAACATGGGCTTTCCACAACAGCTTACTATCTATCCCAACGCCTAGGAACTTGAACTGTTTCGTCTCGCTTATAATATGCCCATTGTGTCTGATCAAAATATCAGTTCTTGTTGAATTGTGAGTTAGAAACTGTAAAAACTGAGTCTTGCTGTGATTTGGCATCAAATTATTTTCCACAAGCCACGAACTTATTTCATGAACTTCATTATTTGATAATGTTTCAATATTACACAGAAGATCCTTCACTACCAAGCTGGTGTCATCAGCAAACAGAAATATTTTTGAATCACCTGTAATACTGGAAGACATATCATTTATATAAATAAGAAACAGCAGTGGCCCCAGCACCGACCCTTGGGGAACGCCCCACTTAACAGTGCCCCATTGGGACTGAACATCACTACCACTCTCAATATTGCGGAGAATTACCTTCTGCTTTCTGTTCTTAAAGTAAGAGGCGAACCAATTGTAAGCTACTCCCCTTACTCCATAGTGGTCCAACTTCTGCAGTAATATTTTGTGGTCAACACTCAAAAGCCTTCGTTAAATCAAAGAAAACACCTAACGCTCGCAACCTTTTATTTAATCCGTCCAAAACCTCACAGAGAAAAGAGAATATAGCATTTTCAGTTGCAAAGCCATTTTTAAAACAAAACTGTACATTTGACAGCAAATTATGTGAATTTAAATGCTCCAGTAACCTTGTATATACAACCCTCTCGATAACTTTAGCAAACACCGATGGCATAGAAATAGGTCTATAATTGTCAACATTATCCCTGTCTCCCTTTTTATGAAGTGGCTTCACTACCGAGTACTTTAATCGGTCAGGAAACCGACCACTCCTAAAGGAAAAGTTACAGATATGGCTAAGTACTGGGCTAACATACATAGAACAATACTTCAGTATTCAGCTAGATACCCTGTCATATCCATGAGAGTTCTTGTTCTTTAGTGATTTAATTATTAACTCAATCTCCCTCTTGTTAGTATCATGGAGGAGCATTTCAGGTAACAGTCTCGGAAACTTTTTTCTACGAGCGCTATATGATTCCCTGTTGGACTAGGTTTCTATTTAATTCACCTGCTATATTCAGAAAGTGATTATTAAATACTGTACATATATGCGACTTATCAGTAACACGGACGTTCCCACTACGCACTGATTCTATATCCTCGACCTGTCTCTGCAGACCAGCCACTTCCTTTACGACTTACCATATGGTTTTAATTTTATCCTGAGACTTAGCTATTCTATCTGCATACCACATACTTTTTGCCTTCCTAATAACTTTTTTAAGCACCTTACAATACTGTTTGTAATGGGCTGCATTGGTTTGTGACTGTTTCTAACGTTTTGATATAACTGCCACTTTGTTCCCTTTAGTCAGCCACCCAGGCTGCCTGTTTGTGCTAGTACCCTGTTTTGAACGTTCTAACGGAAAGCAATTTTCAAAGAGCATGAGAAAAGTCTTGAGGAAACCATTATACTTATCGTCTACTGTATCAGCACTATAAACATCTTGCCACTCTTGTTCCTTGATGAGGTTTACAAAGGTCTCTACAGCAACTGGATCAGCTTTCCTAAAATGTTGATAACTATATTTAACATGTGTTGCAGCACAAAAATCTTTTAGAGTTAAGATTTCTGCATCATGATCTGAAAGGCCAGTCACCTTTTTGCTAACAGAATGCCGTTCTAGTAATGAGGAATGAACAAAAATATTGTCTGTGATTGTTCTACTGTTCCCTTGCACTCTCGTTGAAAAGAATACGGTTTGCATAAGATTATATGAATTAAGGAGGTCTACCAGCATCCTTTTCCTTGCACAATCACTTATACAATTAATATTGAAGTCACCACGTATAACTAACTTTTTGTATTTCCTATAAAGTGAACCAAGAACCTCCTCTAGCTTTAGCAAAAATGTTGTGAAATCGGAGTCTGGGGATCTGTAAATAACAACAGTAAGAAGTTTAGCTCCACTAAATTTAACCACACCTGCACAACATTCAAATACCTTTTCAGTGCAGTACTTTGAAACATCAATTGACTCAAATGGGATACCGTTTTTCACATACGTGGCTACTCCCCCACACCGCAAAGAGCTTCTAGAAAAGCTGCCAGCCAACCTGTATCCTGGTAAAGGAAGCCTGTGAATTATCTCCTTAGTTTCTTTTGAAACGTCCCCTTTGAACAATTTTATACTCGAGACTTCCCCTTTAGAACAATTATACACGACTGTGCTTAACCTGACACACAATATTTTGTTAGCGCAACGCAATCTGACTTTTAAAATTCCCTACAAAAGAATGTCCCTGACTAACATTAAACTATACCTTTCACAAATCACTTACCTCACAAAAATCTTCGCTGCTCAAGCTACTGCAATACAGCGAGCGCCACTACTGCCAGCTAAATAAAAGATTCAAACTATGGAAGGCACTAATTACTGATAGGGATAGTTAGCAAATGAAAGATACTAATAGAGAACAAACAATGTATTTACCTTAATATCATCACAAGTCATAATATATATATCAGTTCATGACAAATTGCAAACCTCCGCCATCTCTCTCCCCACATCCACCACTGCTGGCGGCTCACCTCCAACTGCCCAACGCTATGCGCTGTTCACAGCCAGCTGCCTAACACTACAATGGCGAGTATTACAACAATGCAAAGCAGCCACAGACTGCACACAGCACAGCCAGTGATTTTCATATTGAGCGTTACGTAACGTTGCCAATAAGAAAACATAAACAGCCTACTTATATAGAGAAAACATAAACAGCCTACTTACATAGCCCCCATGCTCCCCACAAAAATTTTTACAAATAGGATTGGGCAGTGGCCAATACAGAATTGAAAAAATTTTTCATAGTTACAATAACAAAGATATCAAATGCACACACTTATTGATACAACGTTGGTCAAAAGCTAAAATTTTGTCACAGTCCATAAAGACAGTCCTGATCATTCATTACGGTAATCACAGGTTTTTTTTTTTTCACAAAGTCTCATTAGTAAAAGAAATTGCACACAGAAGTAGTGGATTTCCATGCAGTCTTGAAGAAGTAGTGTTGTCCTTCCAACAGAAAGACAGTGCTGACTCTCGACATGCTGACAGGTAATGGGCCACCATGGAGCAAACCCACTGCAGAGTCAGTCGAAGTTTTGATGAATATTGGTAGGTAAGTCATCACAGAGCAGACCCACTGGAGTCCTGGTAGAGATTGTGGTATTGGTGGGCCACCAGAGGTGCAAACCCACTGCAGTCCTTGTAGAAATAATGGCATGGTGGGTCATCATAGATGCAGACCCACTGTAGTCCTTGTAGAAATGGCCAGCAGCCATCTGTTGCGACTGTGCAGGTGCACAATCACCATCGAAGAGTCTTGCAGAGAATATAGCAAGTCCATAAAACACCACTTGTGCACTCACAAAGTTTTTGGAATTGTCCTTAGAACCAGCAATGCTGTTATCCAGTCCCTTGCAGAATCATTAACACACATGCAAACACTATCAGTCCCTACTTCTCACATATTGTCCATGTACTATGACCAACAGAAACGTGTGTTGTGAAATGTAACTAACAAGTTAATAATATCATGAACTGGTGACAATTACAATTTTATAACATAAGAATGCAATAACAAAGGTACAAAATACATCATTAAAAACATAATAATACAGATAACATTTGTAGTAAAACAGGCTTTACAAAAGAATAGAAATAAACATATACATCAATGTTACAGGAATTATAAGATAAGTAGATACATAAAATATCAGAATAACTTTTGGAACATCAACTTTATACATGAGCACTTAAACAGAATGAATAATGTCTAACATCTTTACAAAGTAAATAACATATTATTAATGCCAATTATATTTGAGGATAACAGTATTCCTCATCATAGTGAATGTAGCTTAATATTAAAAGAAGAAAAAATTCTATGAAACTACACAGAGACAGGAAGAAAACAAATACACAAGGGTACACACACACATAGTGGGATAACACCAATAGGAAAGGACAGGGTTCGTTTTCAGTGTAACATTTGGTACTGCAGTCCATCCCAAAACTTCATTCTATAGATCTTTTGTCTTATTTCAACCTTTGCTTCCACCAAAAAAAAATCTTATCCAAGCATGCTTTCTGTATTCTGTTCATATTTCTTTCAAAATAATTATTTCTGATTGTACAATACTCATTTGGGCCCAAATCCTTTTCATATAACTTTGCAATGCATTCTTTACCTATTCTCCATAGTCAGTTTCTCATATAGTCTACCCCCTCTTAAGCTAACTTAAATCTACTGAGCTCAGATGCTAAACTAAGGGACGAGGCAATGCAGCAGCACGTAAAACAATTATTATAAACAGCAATGAAAAAAAATGGAAAATTGCAAAGCAAGCTACAGTATAAATTAGCAAAAGTCAAATTCAATAACACTATGCCTGGCAAACAGCAGCAACTTATACCTAAACATGACATAGCGCAAGCAGAAAAAATATTACACTAAAATGGCCATGTCTAATACCTATGTCACATCTCAACATTAGAGTGATGCATCACAATTTATTCTACAAAAGAAATTACCATGACAAATTACAAATCTCCGCCATCTCTCTCTCCATTCCAAGAGCTCCTTTTTCGAAGAATGTGGATCAGAAAATAATTATTTAATAAATCTGTTGACAGAAAGTGTTCACATTAGCAAATGCATTTAATTTTATTTTATGAAACCAATGCTGCAACACAGCTGGAAAACAGATGTCAAATGAAATAAGCAATTACACAAACCAAAGCATAAAAACATCATTCAATAGCTATGTGGCATTTCGTAAGTTAGTAGAAATTCTCTCAACTCTCTTAGAAAGACGCTTGTCATAATCAGGTGTGCAGATGTACGAATATTTCCCATCAATTCATAAGCATTTCAGTAATTAGCACAAAGTGCGAGTAATCATATGTTTTCAAGTAATGAGGGTGTCGCATTAGCGATGAAAGGCACACCCTAATGGCTTGTTCTCCAGGTGTTTGACACGTCCCACGTCCCCTTTTTTTTTTTTACCTGTGCCGCTGAAAAGGGCTCGCAATAATGGCTTTTTCTCCAGGCGTCTGACACAGCTGGGTGCCCACGACGCATTACGTGCAGGTGGTCACTTAACTTTCTTACGGAAATATTTACCGCTACAGTGACAGCCTCACATAAAAATATTTCACAGGTCAAGAATTAGCGTTGCAAATCTGTAGAAACAAAATCCTATGAATATAACAGTGTCCAAAAAAATTTTCAGTGGCATTGTGATACATTCACACATGATTCACACATGTCATAACTCTTAAAGTACGATTCTTGGTTTCCAACATCCTTTTTCACAAATCAAGAGTCCCTACCCACTATTCATTACTCCTTACCTTATTATACATATACATATTCGTCGACACTTCTTCAATATTTCATCATGAGAAATACGTAGCATAATAAACATTCCTCAACAACATAATACACATCGTCGTCGTAATAATAACATCATAACACCTCAGTCAAATCTCAAAATCGTCGTAACTTCCTCCAATAATTTCTAAGCCTAAAAAAATTCTCTGCTCATGTCAAAAGTGTCAGCTGCCTCAAACGTACTTTAAAAATCATGATCTCATACCAAATACATCATTCAAAGCTCTCATAGTATCACAATGATTCCAAAAAAAATATGAACAGTTTTCAAAGTACAGACAAAATACAGTTTCATAAGTGTGAAGTTATCCAACTGTATAATTGCGTAAACATGTGTCACTGATGTAGTAAAATAAATGTTTGTCTCTCTCAGTTAAATAATCAGATAGCTGTGTAATTTGTGTGTTAGAGAAATAAGGTACCGATGTGCAAAGTTGTATAAGCAAATACCATATTAGCTAGGGTTCTTTGTGGTTGCCACACACATGGTACACAAAGTAGGCGTGTACCCCCCTGAGGATTTATGTAATTATACCCTCAGGTGTTACAGATTACAGCAATGAAATGAAATATATCACGGAAAACTTTCTTTGTAATTCAAAAATCTTTAAAATTAAATGTTTTAAGTATAAAATTGATCACTGAAATGCGTGTCCTGTAGCGCTAAATGTGCATCTTGTTGTAAGATAATCTCTATGGAAGTGTCGTAGTTATTTTCCTCCGAAAGCTAAGTTCTGCAGAAGCCAATGTACTTACCTCATGATAAACAAAAGTGAAATGCTTTGCGTATAGATATCGTAGTTATTATGCTTATTGGCGTGATGAAGAAAGTACTGTACAGTAACGTATTGTTGTGCCACGAAAAAGCTGTCTCATTGTTGCTATACCACAAAAGTTACTACTAAAACATGTTTTTCTTTCCAGAAGAATTCAGAAAACTGTGCAGATATAAAACAGATACACCGCAAAAGTAACATTGTAAATTGTCACTCATTAGTAGCGTCGTGATAAAAATCGTGTAGCTGTCACATAAACTAACCTCTGTGTCATCTGGTATCTCTCAGAAAGCACATTAAACCCAGAATGTATTTTCAAGTAAACCAAAATGTTGCATTAAAATCTCACTAGCAGTACCAGTATGTGTCCTAAGTATGTAAGCCTGATAGTCATTACGTAATCGTGCAACTAACAAGCAAGAATGTACAAATACAACACATGTCGTCTGTTCACTATAACAATGCATTCGTCATTTCTGTTTCAATAAGTTCTCTTGGTTCTTCACTGGATATTTAACTTCAAACATTGTTGCATGTTAACAGTTTCTTAAGTCTAACACAGCATACTAGTAATGTAAAGGGAAAAGTTATATGGCAAAGACAAAGTTAAAAAGCAGATTATCTTTCAATAAACGGTTTTACATGTGAAATGTGGTGTAAACCTTTACTCTTCCTAGTGCACAGAGTTTCAACTTCAAAGCAATTATCATGTTGTATACATCGGTAAAGAATGCTAAAATTTTTCTCCAGGCTAGCGTCTTATGTTATTTTTCTCGGAGCCAGCGGGCGCACGCGGCTGCCTGCTGTGCGAGTCATTGTCTGTCTCTTTGTTGGCGCGCGCCGTTATTGGGATTAGGAGACCTAACTTCTACAAATTCACGTTGTCGAAAGAGCCCTGCTCTGTTTGAATCCCGCCAGTTCTGATGAAATTCAGGTCTGTCGTTATGATTATCTCGTCTGTCGTCATGTCGGTAGATGCCATAGTTTCTTTCTTGTCGGTCACGTGGTGGAGAATTTCTCCCTGAATCGAAACTGCGCGCTAGACCGTTGCGTCTAAAGTTATTCTGTCTCCCTTGATAGTATTTATTTTGGTTCCCATATTGTCTGTTTCTCTTATTGTCTCTGTGATAGTCATTACCACGGAGAGGTGATCTTTCCCTGTAGTTATTACTACTCTGCCAACGGTTGTCATACGGGTGGTGTCTGTTTTGGTCACGATTTGTGTTGTGAGAATAGCCTTGTCGTGTCCAGTTATTACTTCTTTCATCGCGGATTTGCGACGGATGTGACCTGTAATTGTTGTGTTCCTGGTTTCGCGTTCCGCGATTGTCAGTGTCAATTTCTAATTCTTGTAACAGTCCCTGAAAAGCTTCAATGTCGTCTTTGCAACGTCCTGCTAAAATAATATATCGTAAATGTTTAGGCATTTTGATTAAGCAAATGCGGATGAGTTCTGAGGGGCTGTATGGGTTTGACAGGTATTGATTCTTGTGCAACATGTCTTCAAAATATTTCACAAGACTGGAAAATTCAGATTGTTCGAAATGTTTCATCATTATGATGCTATGTTTTACGCGGTCTTGTGTGGCTTGAGACCAATATGCTGAGAGGAAGGCATGGTAAAATTCTCCTTCACTGTGGCAATCGTGAATGACCGATCGCATTCTTACAGCTGGTTCATTCTCTAAATAGCCACACATAAATTCTAATCTGTGTTCCAACGACCAGTTGGGAGGAAAACAATGAGAGAATTGATGGAGCCATGCTTGTGGATGAATGTCGTTGCCAGAATTCTTAAATGTTTTGAATTTACGTGTAGTAATGAACAGCTTATAGTCAAAATCATCATGTCGGCGAGTCGCATATCGGTCATTGTTAGGTCGTGTCGGCCGTTCCATCTCAAAATTCGGTGTACGTTGCCAATTTCTTTCATAACTTCCGAAATGCCCTGTGTTATTATTTTGCGGCTTTTCCGTATTTCTAAGTCCCTCTTCCCGTGTTGGAGCGCGAGTGTCCTCTGAAATGCGTAATTCTTGTACTACTTGTGCCAACTGATCTTGTACTTCCCGGATTTCTCTTTGGTGTTGCGTATTAATTTGATTCAGATTTTGTTTCAGTTTCTTAATTTGTTCGCACTCTTCTGTGTCATTAAAGACTACCGGTTTTGTGTCATTCAGATTATCATCTACCTTCGTAGATAAGTTAGTGACCTGATCCGAAAGTTCGGCTACTTTCTCTGATAATGAACTAATTTCCTCCATGCGTCTTTCTGAACCAATTTTCAGGGTATCTACTGTGTCCTTTAAGTTTTCCTGAGTTCTTGCAAGTTGCGTAACCGAATCGGTAAATGCAACTGAGTCAATTTTAGCCCACAAGGTCTCATGATTTTCATGAACAATACTTTGCAGTTCTTTTATGGCTGCTTCGTGATTCTGTAATGCATTTTCATGCTGCGAAAAAATAGGCTGAAAATGCTCACAAATTTGTGTTTTTACGTCATTACACACTTTTTGACATTTCGATTCAATGTTATGTAACTCAGTAGTTAAATCTTCACGTGTTTGTTCAAGTGTGGTGTCTAACTTCCGAAGATTTTGTTCCATTGTGTCTAACTGTTGCAGCTTTTGCTGTGTTTGTCTCTAATTTTGTTCCACTGTGTCTAACTGTTGCTGTGTTTGTCTCTGATTTTGTTCCATTTGTTGCATTAGTTGTAATAACAATGCATTAGCGTCTGGAATCTGTTCCTCTACTCTTTTCGGCAGTGCATTTGCACCGGCAACATTCACATTTTGACAAGCTGAAAATGTGTCTTGACTTATTTGAGAAAACGGTGAGGACGCAAAACCTGAATCTACAGTATTTGCAAAATTGTGTCTTGTCATTTCGGATTCCTGAGGCGAGCTGTTGCCAACCGATCGATCGATAATGCTTCCCTGTTCACTACCTGTTTCACTGTCTACACCATTATTTGACGCCCGCTCCATTTCCCTGTGCACAGTTACCAAATTACTACTTTGAACATTAGTTATTTCATTACTCGGCGGCGCCGATAAGCTACGCTCGTCGTCACTATTATTTCTCAATTTAGTTTGGAGCCTAGTGTTACGTTTTTCACACGCCATTATTGTCACAATATTTCACACGATAACACAGAAAATCACAATTTGAATAGCAAAAATAAGAGAACACATTAATATAGCACTGAAAATAATATCTAGTTAATTGCAGCTGCGAAATACTTGGTGCAAATCTACATGCATGCCACAACTGTTTTACAGTACAACAATGAAAGACTGCAACTACAAAGGAGATTCTCTCTACAGTTACGCGCTAGCAATAAACAAAAGCTACACTAAATACACAAACTACAAGAAAAAAATCAGAAGATTCCAGTGAGGTATCCTAGGCTAAGGGTCGACATATGAAACGTCCCCTTTGAACAATTTTATACTCGAGACTTCCCCTTTAGAACAATTATACACGACTGTGCTTAACCTGACACACAATATTTTGTTAGCGCAACGCAATCTGACTTTTAAAATTCCCTACAAAAGAATGTCCCTGACTAACATTAAACTGTACCTTTCACAAATCACTTACCTCACAAAAATCTTCGCTGCTCAAGCTACTGCAATACAGCGAGCGCCACTACTGCCAGCTAAATAAAAGATTCAAACTATGGAAGGCACTAATTACTGATAGGGATAGTTAGCAAATGAAAGATACTAATAGAGAACAAACAATGTATTTACCTTAATATCATCACAAGTCATAATATATATATCAGTTCATGACAAATTGCAAACCTCCGCCATCTCTCTCCCCACATCCACCACTGCTGGCGGCTCACCTCCAACTGCCCAACGCTACGCGCTGTTCACAGCCAGCTGCCTAACACTACAATGGCGAGTATTACAACAATGCAAAGCAGCCACAGACTGCACACAGCACAGCCAGTGATTTTCATATTGAGCGTTACGTAACGTTGCCAATAAGAAAACATAAACAGCCTACTTATATAGAGAAAACATAAACAGCCTACTTACACTTTTCAGTGTTCAAATGGTTCAAATGGCTCTAAGCACTATGGAACGTAACATCTGAGGTCATCAGTCCGCTATAACTTAGAAGTACTTGAACCTAACTAACCTAAGCACATCACACACATCCATGCCCGAATCAGGATTCGAACCTGCGACCGTAGCAGCTGCGCGGTTCCGGACAGAAGCGCCTAGAACCTCCCGGCCACAGCGGCCGGCCTTCTCCTCAGTGTGCAAAATAATTTTGTACTTAGGTTGTAGGCCAGTTTGAGGGTTTTACTTCTGATGAAGGCACTCATAGTAGTGCCGAAACGTAGGTCAAAAGACTTATTCTTTAGCACCAAGGGCTGTTATTGCTTTAATTTTACTTTGTAAAGGGTCGCTGACCACGCAGCCATGTTCAAAACTTTACGAATAACGTATTCTCTCAAACACACCCGGTTGAACTCGTAATCTGTTGCTGTATACTTTATTTTTGAGACGCGCCGAGATAAAAATATTCTGTGGGTTGAAGTCACGTGATCTAGGAGGCCAAAGCGGAACGTCCTTAAGCAATGGTGGAACATCCCGTTGCAGAAAGCGAAGAAACCTTCATCCATCAAGTTTTCTTGCACGGATTTGTGCCCCAAGGAGACTCTCACATAATACTCCCAGCCACACAGTCAATGAAAAGCGCTGCTAATGTGGTGATTCGTAAACAGTACTGTATGTGGTTTCACGTCAGATTTGATCTCAGTTACTACATTACGACCTAACTGGAAAGCTTAAATTTCAAAAAAAATTGTACTAACTAGGACAATATATAGGATTGGTGGTCAAGGGAAGGCAGGATTCGGTTACGATTGTGGACGGGGCCGTAATCAATTACTGTTGGTTGCCTTTTACAGTTACACACAATTTATTTTAAGGGGGGTAGGATGTCAAATGGGCCGACCTGGAGCAGGAGAGGCACCACAGGACATTTTAATTTCCACTGTCTATACTTTTACAAATAAATTCATAAAACTTTGTCAGCATAACCAGGAAGGATCCAGGATTCATACTCACAGCAGTGGAAGCTCAAAGACGTAACAAAACATATTTTTTTACATGTGAAATTTCATCATTTTTTCACTTACTACTGGCTGCATTTGTTGCTATAGGTACCCTTTTATTCCTACGTAAAAGAGATTCTTTAATGACTTTTGTACAGCATACAAACTATAGTTACAGGTTTAATTTATGAAAAAGTGAATGAACTGTTACATTTTAAACTTCATGTTTAGAAAAATCTCAAGTTTTATAGTCAATTATCTGAATTTTTTCCGCAGTTTTCTAATAGATTTGGAAAATTCTAGAGTTTCATACACCTGTAACTACTGTTTGTATGCTATGAAAAATTCATCGAAGAATCTCTCTTACTTAGGAAGAAAAGTCTACCTATAGCAACAAATGCAGCCAGTAATAAGTGAAAAAATGATGAAATTTCACATGCAAAGAAAGGTATTTTGCTACGTTTTTGAACTTCCACTGCGATGAGTGTGAGTCCTCAATCCTTCCTGGTCATGGTGACAAAGTTTTATGAATTTATTTGTAAAAGTGTAGACACTGGAAATGAAAATGCCCTGTGGTGACTCTCCCGCTCCAAGTCGGCCTGTTTGACGTCCTACCGCCCTTAAACTAGTAATTCCAGACGCAACAATAAATAAAATACCACACGTTATTAATGAAGGAATAAACACCTGTGTAATTAATAGTGTTTTCAGTGAGCTACAAGTTAGGAAATCACCATTAAATACAGATATAACAGATAATGTTTTAAAAACAAGCCACTGTAATCTGGGCAGAAGGCCTTACACGCCAGGAATGGCAATAAATTAAGAATTGCTTAAAACTTGCTGCAACTTACAAATTACAGGTACTGAAATATTAAAGGCAAGTCGCCACAAGCAGAAGACATCAGCGCCAGGAATGGCAGTAAATAAGGTTTTAAGGCTTACTGCTAAAATACAAATACGAAATTAGAATTTTTAAGGCAAATGACCACAATCACGGCTGAAGGCCTTACACGCCAGGAATGGCAATAATATAAAAATTTAGAAACCTTCTGTTTTACAGCAAATGCAATAGCGAAGGTTAATTGAAAAACAAGCAATTGATCACCAAACGGGTGAAATAAGATGATGGTAAACTTTGTAAGACAAGGGGCCACAGACGGTGCTCCATGAATCGGCCTCTGAGAAGGTCCGGCAACAAACACTTTCGCGAGCGATGAGATAGGCAGCCAAGAGCTGCATTCACTTCACAAGGTGGTAACTCATACTAGTGGCAGAAACGGGTGAAATAAGATGATGGTAAACTTTGTAAGACAAGGGGCCACAGACGGTGCTCCATAAATCGGCCTCTGAGAAGGTCCGGCAACAAACACTTTCGCGAGCGATGAGATAGGCAGCCAAGAGTTGCATTCACTTCACAAGGTGGTAACTCAGAGTAGTGGCAGTCTAACGAATGACTAACGATAATCTTACTGAAGATACCTGACGTTCGATAAACCAAATGCAACGACGGAACAATACGCCAAAGCCGGCACCGGCGGTCCATGCTACGACCCCAGAATACTGTGTTTATAGCGCCCGGAACGAGAAAGGAACCACTATCACCAGAGTAGAAAGCACTCCACACGCTGCTCTTCGCTTCGGGGACACTACGAACAACAACACGAACCCGAGTCACTGGAGAGTCACGAGATATCACAATGGTGGAGGTTTCTCTACTTGGATTGAAATGCACTCATCTTAAGTCTTGCTGGATCCGGTTTACGACGAGATCGTGCACCCTCGTGACCACAGCCCTTCAATTTGGCAGTCTATGCGTGCCGCCAGCGGTCCTGGCGTGTTCTCACACTGTGCAGACCTGGTTCCTCCTGAGTACCCAACCGAACTCGCCAGTCACACTACCTGGCAAAACAACCACGTCTCCACAAAGATGGGGGCAACCGTTACTAAATATGGATAACCGCCGCTGCTGCCACTAGCGGACAGGCAACGCTTGCGAAACAGAGTGACGCCAGTCAACACGAGAAGAAAACAAACAACCACAACCATGCCATCTGAACGATACCGTCTGGCCTCCAACAGAGGGCGGAAACCTACAAACAGCACCAAGGCGAGCCGCAGTAGGGCTCAAGCATGTTTGCGACAGTGTTTACTAAAACGATTTTGATCGTATTATCGTATAATATCATCCGTGTTAATTTCCACTATTACGCTGTCCAGTCGCATTAATGTGACGACCTCTCAGTAGCCTGAATAACCACTTCTCACAGCACGGACCACTGAGGGAACTGCATGAAGAGAGTCAATGAGGTTCTGGAAGGTAGGGATAAGAATGTGTAGCCATGCTGATTCCAGTCCCATGGCGAACTGCGCTAGGTTTCACGGTTGAGGATCCATGGTGGGCACACCCGATCGAAGTGGTCCCGCAGATTATCGACTGGGCTTGAATCCGGGGTGTTTGATGGTCAGCGGAGTACGGTAAAACTCATCCTGGTGCTCTTTGAACCAAGCACGTACACTGCGGGCTGTATGACACAAAGCACAGTCCTGCTGATAGATGCCACAGTGCCGAGGAAAACAAACTGTATGTAAGGGTGGACATGGTCTCCACTCACGAAGCTACCTTGGCGTGTCTGGTGGAGGGTACTTCTATTGCTTCGTGGGGCAGCCGTCACGGTTGGCGCGGCTCCCCTCCCCCCCCCCCCCCCCCCCCTCACCCCCATTGGAGGTTCGAGTCCTTCCTCGGGCATGGGAGTGTGTGTTGTCCTCAGCATAAGTTAGTGTAAGTTAGATTAAGTAGTGCATAAGCCTAGGGACCAATGACCTCAGCACTTTGGTCCCATAGTCCGTACCACAAATTTCCAATTTCTATTGTACGACCACTATCAAGCCTTTGTCGATGTGATGGACATGTAATTTTGGGGATCGCATCACAATTTTAATAAAGGAAGGGGCCTTGAGAGAATTCGTAAAGGAAGAGTACCGTGTGGCTGAAGCACATTTAAAAGTTAAAGAATAGTGAATGATGAGCCTTAGCCAATGTAATTGTAGCCACCAAACTACTATGTCGTAACACCAGCTTCACCTCAAGTAAGACTCAACCACTTCAGATTCAGCAACGTAAGAGACTTAAGCAACGTAACAGAGTTACCAGTGTGGCAGAACTATTTTTAGTAAGACTCAACCATTTCAGAGTCAGCAACTTAAGAGACTTAAGCAACGTAAGAGAATTACCAGTGTGGCAGAACTATTTTTGGGCAATATTAAAGCTGCGCTAGTATTAGTATTAGTCGTAGGAAAGGGGAATTTTGTTAAAAAATTCAGTAAAGGCGCGATTGAGGGATGAAGTCTGGGGCCGCTGGCAGTGTGTGGGAATAGTCGACAGCCAGTAGGCCACGCAGAGTAAACGTGGCGCGGAACTGCAGCGGCGTGTTGCACGTACGATTCGTTTGGAGTGGAGCAACAGCGAGGCAGGTAGCTGCAGCGTTGCTTTCACTTATTGCAATGTATGGGGAGAGGCAATAGGCCAGAGCCGGGAGTGGCGATGTGTAATTGGCTGACGTATGGGAATTTACCCCTGCCATAGTTTCTACCTCTCTCTGAGACTACGTCAGAAGCAAGGGGAAAATCAGTAAAATAGTCAGCCACTTTTAGCTTGAGAGGGTGTGTGCCAGGTCAGTTGAGAGTCAGGTCAGACCTGTGCTGGTATACGCTTATAGGGGCCAGTCTGGGAGAGATGTAAATATTCTGTGTAAACCTGTACTTTGTTTCTATGTACTTGTTCGGGCTGTATTCCACCTCCAGGGACGCAACACCGGTGCAGGACGGAACGGCAGCCAGGTACTTGGAGATTGCACGGTCTGACTGAAGGAGGGCAGTGACAGCGGTCTGCAGCGGGTCCATAACGGGCCACGTTCGCTTCCCACCTGGCAAACCGGGGTCCGGACGAGGCGTACTCTGCAGGAGGCGCAGCAGCGCTGAAACAGCGTAGGGTGGGCGGCGGGTGTCGCCATCCGGCAAGCACCACTAGCGGCAAGTTGCGGCACCGCATCCAGGAGGGCGCGGGTTCGAGTCCGGTCCTGTCCTGGGAGCAGCGGCGGCCTGAGGACCATGGGTGACCAGTACACCCACCTTCGTTCCATGGTCGGACAAAGCAGGGCAAACAGGTTGGAGAGCGGCGAGGACGAGGGACTGTAGCAGTCTCCGGAATCGCGGGCGACTACAAGGCGAAAGACGCGACGCGGCGAGCGCGGCTGACTTCCACCGTCGGGCAGCCTTGATGACCACAGCAGCAGTGTCGGCAGTCCAGGAGCGCTGAGACGGCCGGACTCGTGGAACAGTGCGCGGGCGGAGCACCGACAGTACGCTTCTGTAAACTAGCTGAATAAAGGAATACTTCCGAATACCACTGCATCAGTCTGCACTGCCCCTTGACGCTACTGAACTTGCTCAACCTCCTGACGAGAAACGGCGCGATGGGCCCCAGCTTCAGCTCTGCCAACTGGAGTCCCGGGTTCGACCATCGACGGTCCGCAACATTAATCCTAATACGATGATAATTATTTACCTAAGCCATTGTTACCATAATCAGTGTCCGTATCGAATCATCCTAACAGCTGTTGTGAAAAAAAGAAATACTTCAAAACAAAAATGTTACATGTGCCAGGAACTTAAGCTAAGATTTTTCTCTTACTCTGAAAAGACCATTCTGCCTTGTCAAACAAATTTATTATGGGCATATTGAACTACAGCTATATTAATTACTTATTTGGCAGCGAGATTCATTAAATGTTAGAAACACATGATTTAGAAACACTGAATTTAGAAACACTAAATCTGGTAGACTACAGTAATTTCATATTCCTATTTAAGTATATTTTTCAATTTTGTGTGTTTAGTAATTTCATGTAGAGATCTTTTGGCTGCCTTATTTCGGCGTCGCTTTTGCTTTTATTTCTGAGATCATTCATCTTTAAATATAATATTTTTGGTAATGCAATACTATTATTTGGAAAGAGTGATAGAGAACGTTACTGTGAGGTCACACAGCGAAATTACTACCAGTTTGGTGCGACAATAAGTTGGCCAATTTTTATTTCAAATACTTCTAAAGTATTGAATACAGTGGTAAATGACCGACATAATTCTGTTATACCTTGTATATTCAGTTGAGCTCCTGCATAATTAACGACGGTTGTCACCCATGTACGTATCAATTATTGTTATTGAAGTTCAAATTCAGTACACCTAAATCATATCGACAACTGTTGTCTACTTGAGAACTGGCTATCATCTTAGATATTTCAGTCTATAGTTAAACTTTCACTAACTGCAGTTCCGTAGTAAGTAACAAATTTGACTTGCTGATCAAAATTAATCTTTTTAGTTCCGAATATTTGCACCTGATGGTTATTAGGGCATCAGAGTAACGATTAGTTGTATGCTTTCACACATCATTTCGTTGCAACTTCTTCGGAATTAATGACTTTAGCAGTAACTGGGATTACTTACTCATGATGAATTACATTACTACCTAAGGTTGCATGAGGCTTACAACCTGAACTACTTCATTACTGATAATTCGGCCATTTGTAGAATTTAATGAAAGTGTTGTTCCCGAAATTGACAAACTATTTTTCTGAATTTTTGTTTAGTGATCCTTATGTTGCTGTACCTCAGATCTGACCGTGTAGCTTAATATTTAGTGACCTAGTTTGCAAGATAAACGTGTGAGACAGACCCAGATAGAGTTCATGCAGCAGATTAATGATTGTTGGGCTGGTACACCAGTCACACTAAATGGGGTTTTCAGCTGGTTTTTCATGCTCTTTTAAGTAAGTGCTGAGATGGTTCCCAATCACCATCTCAGAAAATATTATACACAGACACTCAAAATACGATAAAACAAAGAGCAAAGTTAACAGGATTCCAGTCAAGTGGCGCACACGCCTTCCTGTCTTTAGGTTAGCTGTTGTGGCGACAGGAAGGAAATTCTTCCACAGAAACCTAAATAAGCGGATCCGTCCTGCAGAGTTGACAATAAATGTGAGAGTGAAATGTTGCCCATCTAGTGAACTTGGTTATGATACTTTAATCATCAGAAAAAATCATTGCTTACATTATGTAAGGTGACAGGTGCGGTCCCAGTATTGAACCCTGTGGAACACCAGTAGTGATTTGTCCCCACTCAGAAGAAGATGTATTCTGAAAACTGGATCCACATCTAGATTCACATGCATACTCCGCAAGCTACAGAGCGGTGCTTGTACCACTACTAGTCATTTCGTGTACTGTTCCATTCGCAGATAGAGCGAGGGAAAAACTACTGTCTACATGCTTTTGTACAAATCCCGATTTCTCTTATTTCATCCTCGTGGTCCTTACTTGAAGTGTACGTTGGCTGCAGTAGAAACGTTGCGCAGTCAGCTTCAAATGTCGGTTCTCCAAATTTCTTTGTATAGTATTACTGTGTTCCAGCTTATTTACATCCCAGTTGTGCCCAAGTTTACTGTGCTGTTTATTTACATGTACATTCTTTATTTCCTGCAACGAAACAAGGACGAGTCGACTAATTACCTGAAAGTCATGGTGCAGGTTTTGTTTAGTTACTTGTCCATAAGGTGGTTCTGTTGTAACGTATTTACACTGTACCATGACAGAACGTGCTATTGATGAACGATAGACCCATTCATTACTCAGAGCTATTCAGAGACGTACAGTACAATACGATGCAGCAGTACCGGTACAGTATTTCCTGGTCCCGGACTGGAAGAGGAGGTCTTATTCCATGGCCTCCTAGGTCACCTGACCTGAATATTGCCAGAATTGTAGCTGCCATCGATGTGATTCGAAACTGCGTCAGAAGCATGTTCGCCGATGTCACGCTTGCCTCACGGTTGATGGCCGTCAGTTTCAGCATATTTTGTAAGATATAGTACAAATGGCACGTTGATTGTATCGCTGACGGTGTCTGCAGTTAACGTGTGTAAATCAAAAAGTACACGGTGATGTGATTTTATTCCTATTATCTCCTTAAGCTTGCTTCTCTGGTCCCCGGTTTCCTACTTCAAATTGTTCAGGAGAGCATCCTCTAAGTTCCGTTAAATTTTTGCACGCTCTTACGGAAACACCCCGCATATGCGGTCTCCTTTACAGATGAATCACACTTTCCTACAATTCTCCCAATAAACCGAAGTCGACCATTCGCCTTCTCCACTAAAATCCTTACGTGTTTGTTCCATTTCGTATCATTTTGCAGCTTTACGCCTAGATATGTAATCGAATAGACTGTGTGAAGCAGTCGTTTTTCTTACTCATCTGCGCTAACTTACTTTTTCTATATTCTGAGCTAGCTGCCATTCATCACACCAACTAGAAACTTCTTTACAGTTACCTTTCCTCCTCCTACAGTCACTCAATGAAGCTACCTTTTCCCTTACACGTCAGCATCATCATCAAAGAGACGCAGGTTGCTGCTGACCCTGTCCATTAGTTCATTTATGTATTTAGGGAATAACAGCGGTCATATCAGACTTCCATGGGACACTCCTGACGATACCCTTGTTTCTGGTGAACATTCGCGGTCGAGCACGCCGTACTAGGTTCTGTTATTTAAGAAGTCTTCGAGTCACTCACATATTTAGGAACCTATTCCACTTAATAGTCTGCGGTGGGCCACTATGTCAGACGCTTTTGATGTGTACTTAACGCCGTTGCTTGGTTTCCTCTCAGTTAGACATCTAGTGGAAGACTCATTCATTACAATCTGAAAGTCAAGAAAATTAAGTTGCAGTAATTACTCTTTAGGGTGTACTGCAACCAGCCACAAGTTTTTTTAAATGATTTTATTATACCATGAGTAATTTAGAGGCTGAGCCCGTCGTCAGATGGTAGCGTTGACTTCTTTGCAAGTTTTACATTTGTGTCCAACAAAGTTTTTGCTGGTTGATTTATTTGGGATAAGGGACAAAATAGCAAGGTCATCGGTCCCATCGTAATAGGGGAGGATGGGCAAGGAAGCCGCCCTGCCCTTTCAAATGAACCATCCCGGCATTTGCCTGAAGCGATTTTGGGAAATCACGGAAAATTTAAATCAGGATGGCCGGACGTGAGTTTGAACCATCGTCCGCCCCCTAATGCGAGTCCAGTGTGCTATCCACTGCGCCACTTCGCTCTGTAACGTTTTTGTGACTACGTAGTTCTGCTCTTATACATGCTCTGTACATTGTACTTACTTCATGAAAAGCTCTCCTTCATATTTTGTAAGAGAGAGGTTTGATTTTATTTTAAACTCCATGCTGATCAATGAAGTGAACTAAGTACAAAATGGCGGATACATTTCCTTACATCTGCTGCTGATTTGATATGCCAAAGAACGTGATATGTGTACAGATATGGTACACTAATGGAGTTATTGCAAAGATACTTCTTCATAGTAGAGATAATTTTATACAGTTTGACATTTAATTATTTAGGTTTGAAAGATGCTGGTAATGGCCAATCAAGAATGGATGCTCTCAGGCTCAACATCTAAATAAGTAAGCTTCCGCTACTCACTTGTCCCAACATGGAAAAACAGAGATAAGCATCGAAGGAAACTTAGACATATTACAGTTTACCGAAAAATGAGTACAGATGTATTTGTTAGAAGAATTAGAAATACACAACCATATTGATAATCAACAAGACTTAATACCGAATGAACAACTAGAATTAAAAAAGCAAATGTATCTCCAACATTTCATACATCTCCTATAATTTATTATCAGTGGACAGAGAGAAAATTCTTCATTGGCCATTACCAGCATCTTTCAAAGTTAAATAGTTAAATGTCTAGCTTTAAAAGTACCTTTATTGTGAAGAATCTATCTTTGCGGTAACTCCAGAAGTGTGCCACATCTGTACACATATCATATTCTTTGGCACATCATATCAGCAGCCGATATAAAACAAATGTATCCGCTGTCAGTTCGGTTCATTGATCAGCATGGATTGTAAAAGAAAATAAACCTCTGTCTTATAATGTGTAAAGGAGGGCATTCATGAAGTACATACAGGGTGAACCATTTTAATCAGTAATGGGGAATAGCTCGGGGATGGAGGTGAGATAGTGCAAAATATTTTAGATAAAAGTTGCACACGCAAAGAAGGTCACTATTTGCTACTAATGGCTGTGATCTTGAACGTGATTTTCATAGTGAGTTGCAGGGGAAAGTGATTTTTTTAAATGGGGACTCTAATATTTGATTCAGGATTTGAAAAGATCGGCAAATTTTACGCTTAAGTGATACATTATTCAAGGTCATGGCTGGCTCAGTGAAGGTCAAATAAGCAAATGTTTTTAGTTCTAGTAGGGATTACTTTCAATAGAGGAGGGATACGGATACAAGTTGGAATGGGCATCCCTAGGGATGAGGGGCGAGGGATCTGATTCCACGATTTGTAAATCAATGATCAACATTTTATTTATGTTTGTTGTTTTTTTGTGATAAGTTCCTACTGGACCAAACAGCTGAGGTCATCGGTCCCTACACTTACACACTACTTCTAACTTAAAGTAACTTACGCTAAGGACAACACACATACATCGATGCCCGAGGGAGGACTCGAACCTCCGACTGAGGATAGCCGCGCGGACCGTCACAAGGCGCCCCAGACTCCGTGGCTACCTCGCGCGGCTATGTTTGTTCTGTCTTGCAAATGCCACAGTAACATTTATACACTGTGATGTCTTTATTCCCCCCCCCCTCCCTCAAAAAAAAACGCGTTAATTAATACTTAATGCTCAGATCACTGTTCGGTCTTCCCAAATCCAACTCATAAATAAAACTCGACCTTCGAAAGACCTTCGGTAATTACCTTTAAAATCATGGTTATTGGTAGTGACACTTGACCTCTTATGCCCCAGTCAGTTTGCTTCTAACATTGTAATTTTCTGTATACCTCCTCTATTTCGAGTTAATCCCCACTAGGACTAAAAACATATTTGCTAATTTGATCTTGATTAAACCTTGCCATGACCTTCAATAATGTATCACTACGTAAAATTTGTCACTCTTTTCAAATCTTGAATCAAATATTACGGTTCCCATTTTGAAAAATCACTCTAACTTCCAAATCACTTTGAAAATAACATTTAAGGTCATGACCGTTAGTACGAGGTGCATTCAAGTTCTAAGGCCTCCGATTTTTTTTATCCAGACTGGAAAGAGATAGAAACATGTGCATTGTTTTAAAATGAGGCCGCGTTCATTGTCAATACCCTCCAGAGATGGCAGCACCGTACGGCAGATGGAATTTTACCACCAGCGGCGAGAATGAGAACTGTTTTAAATACTTAAAATGGCGACGTTTTCCTTACTTGAACAGCGTGCAATCATTCGTTTTCTGAATTTTCGTGGTGTGAAACCAATTGAAATTCATCGACAGTTGAAGGAGACATGTGGTGATGGAGTTATGGATGTGTTGAAAGTGTGTTCGTGGGTGTGACAGTTTAATGAAGGCAGAAAATCGTGTGACAACAAACCAAAACCTCAGGCTCGCACAAGCCGGTCTGACGATATGATCGAGAAAGTGGAGAGAATTGTTTTGGGGGATCGCCGAATGACTGTTGAGCAGATCGCCTCCAGAGTTGGCATTTCTGTGGGTTCTGTGCACACAATCCTGCATGACGACCTGAAAATGCGAAAAGTGTCATCCAGGTGGGTGCCACGAATGCTGACGGGCGACCACACGGCTGCCCGTGTGGCATGTTGCGAAGCAATGTTGACGCGCAACGACAGCATGAATGGGACTTTCTTTTCGTCGGTTGTGACAACGGATGAGACGTGGATGCCATTTTTCAATCCAGAAAGAAAGCGCCAGTCAGCTCAATGGAAGCGCACAGATTCACCGCCACCAAAAAAATTTCTGGTTACCGCCAGTGCTGAAAAAATGATGGTGTCCATGTTCTGGGACAGCGAGGGCGTAATCCTTACCCATTGAGTTCCAAAGGGCACTACGATAGCAGGTGCATCCTACGAAAATGTTTTGAAGAACAAATTCCTTCCTGCACTGCAACAAAAACGTCCGGGAAGGGCTGCGCGTGTGCTATTTCACCAAGACAACGCACCCGCACATCGAGCTAACGTTACGCAACAGTTTCTTCGTGATAACAACTTTGAAGTGATTCCTCATGCTCCCTACTCACCTGACCTGGCTCCTAGTGACTTTTGGCTTTTTCCAACAATGAAAGACACTCTCCGTGGCCGCACATTCACCAGCCGTGCTGCTATTGCCTCAGCGATTTTCCAGTGGTCAAAACAGGCTCCTAAAGAAGCTTTCGCCGCTGCCATGGAATCATGGCGTCAGCGTTGTGAAAAATGTGTACGTCTGCAGGGCGATTAGGTCGAGAAGTAACGCCAGTTTCATCGATTTCGGGTGAGTAGTTAATTAGAAAAAAAATCGGAGGTCTTAGAACTTGAATGCATCTCGTAGCACTTCTTGACCCTCTTTGTGGCTGCAACTCATATCTAAAACATTTTGCTGTATCTCATCTCTGTCCCAGTTTATTCCCTATTACGGATTAAAACAGTCCACCCTGTGTAAGTGTGAAGCTATTTAATCACAGGAACTTTGTTATGTTTTACGACACAATTGTTAAACGTTTTGTAAACTGTGAAATCATCTAAACTTTGTTATATTTTAGGACACAAATGTAAAACTTGCAAAGAAGCCAGCATTACCATCTGACGACGGGATCAGGCTCGAAACTTGCAATGGTACAATAAAATTGATGTGTTGGCAAATGTGCCAACACCTTGTAGATAGAGGAGGCCGAAATGCACGCTATCTAACGCAGACGGGCGTGAATTCTGGAACAGGATAAGTATTTAATGCTAATAAGAAAAGGATGCAGCTCCTCGAATACTTAACTTTTATTCCTTCATGTGAATACAGCATTCTTGATGAGACATTTCATACGATAACTATCAAACTATGTAAGGCTAATGGCGCCTTGCTAGGTCGTAGCCATTGACTTAGCTGAAGGCTATTCTAACTATCTGCTCGGCTAATGAGCGATGCTTCGTCCGTGTAGTCGCTAGCAAAGTCGTCCGTACAACTGGGGCGAGTGCTCTTCCGTATCTCGAGACCTGCCTTGTGGTGGCGCTCGGTCTGCGATCACTCAGTGGCGACACGCGGGTCCGACATGTACTAAATGGACCGCGGCCGATTTAAGCTACCACCTAGCAAGTGTGGTGTCTGGCGGTGACACCACAAAAATCATTTCACAAAACGCTGTGGCTGGTTGCAGTATATCCTACAGTGTAGTTCACGAAAATAGATGAAGTGTTCTTTGACCAAAACGGATAAAATACAGTTTACATTTCTCTAAACGGATGTTGTCATGAGTACAAATGAAAGCCTTAGAAATATCAGAAGGTGAAATTACATCATGAGGGGTAAGTCCGTTATGCTAAGACTGTCACAGTACTCTGGACGCAACCGTCCACTCCATTCTCGTGATTGTCCGCGGCCAGCACTTTCAGAGTGGATTTGGCGGCAGCACTCGTCTTGGCCCGCCGTCTGCCCGGGCAAGGATCAGCCGCGGCGCAGCGCGGCCACTATCGGAAAAAAACGCGGAGAGGCAGCCGTGACGTCTGACAGCCGGGCTCAGATATGGTGGGCCGGATCAGCGGCTCCTGGGCGAAGTCAGCCGGCGGGCACTAACAGGCCGAGATCTAGAATCGACACTTGTCAGCAGCCAGCACTGTTTCCTGGAGTTAAGAAGTCACAACATGAGGCTTCACATAATACGAGGGCTATCCACAAAGTACATTACGTTTTGGAATTAAAAATAAATAAAGTATTGGAAATTTTTTTTATTAGATACAGATGAAAGCCACACTTAAATACTACTTTTCTACATAGTTGCCATTTAAATTAAGGCACTTATCGTTGTGATGAACGAGCTTGGAAATTCCTTCGTCGTAAAATTCGGCCGCCTGCGCCTTCAACCACGTGGTTGCCTCTTTTGGGACAGAAAAGGTGTGATTTTTGTGGATTTCCTGGAAAGAGGCACTACAATAAACTCTCAAAGGTATTGCCAAACTCTGCACAACCTCAGAAGAGCAATACAAAACAAGCGCAGGGGAAAGTTGGGCTCAAAGATCTTGCTGATTCACGACAACGCCCGGGCCCACACGGCAAATGCCACTCGTGAAGTTCTCGAATCTTTTAAGAGGGAGTTGTTTCCTCATCCGCCGTACAGTCCCTATCTGGCACTGAGCGACTTCCACTTATTCCCATCAATGAAGAAGTGGTTGGCTATGCAGCGTTTTGATGACGACGCACAGCTTCAAGAAGAGGTAATCACGTGGTTGAAGGCGCAGGCGGCCGAATTTTACGACGAAGGAATTTCCAAGCTCGTCCATCGCTACGATAAGTGCCTTAATTTAAATGGCATCTATGTGGAAAAGTAGTATTTAAGTGTGGCTTTCATCCGTACATAAAAAAATTTCCAATACTTTATTTATTTTTAATTCCAAAACGTAATGTACTTTGTGGATAGCCCTCGTATTACATCTAGGAATAACCCTGCTGATGAAAGCTGAAAATTCACACACAATTATATAATCTGAGCTTTACATCCTCACCACCCGTCCAGCAAGTCGTGTGGATGAAAAGTATCAAGTCTGCTACTTTACTGTAGAATGATTTCTTCACCTATGCTCGTCTATAAGGGGCAATCAAATGAAAACGAGACAGATGGAAACAAGTATGTAAATGGTTTATTATTTCAAAAGTAATCTCCATATCTGTTAATACATGTATCCCGCTGTCAGACAAGACGGTCAATGCCTGCATAGCAAATGTTCACGGTTGCCTACAGATTAATGGTTGCATGCAGTGAAACGTCTCCGTGAAGTCGTTCCATAAGACGCTTGTCGAATTCGATAAAACTTATTCAATTTACTATCTTTCTTCCAGAAAGACTGAGCACTCAGACAAGGCCTATTGAATATTATACGTGTGTTTTAATGTGGGGTTTCGGTATTGTTTTGTGGGAAACGCTCAGTTGGTCATCGTCTGCTGGGAGCAGACGATGTTGCTTCTCGTTCGGAGAGCACAGGATGACCAACTTAGGTTTCTAATACCTGAACAGAGAGGTTTACGCATCTTAGTCGAAGGCTGTTTTTGTGTGTGAGGTTGGTGACGGTGGGCTACCCCTCTGGTAGCTTTCTCCGCTGCACGGGGAGGTAAGTAATCTCGAAAGAGAAAGCGGCATTCTTCGGTGAACGCTTGGTGAGACGGATCGTAGCTCTTAAGGGGGTTTCAGGTGATAGGAAGCAGGTTGAGTTAGGACTTCGTTATGTTTAACTGTTGAAATACTTGCAAACTTCAGGTTAACTGAAGTGTGTGAAGCGAGTTATTTTTCCGAATGTGCCATAATTATATTGTTTTAAATACGTGATTTTTGGGTGTTTGAGTTAAAAGTGTGGAAGTTACTTTGTTCATTTTGAACAAAGATGAAGTAGAATTTCAAACGGTAAATCTGATTAGGAAAAGCTTGTTCGGATCGCTTCAACCGTGCTTGAGTGTAATACGGTGTTGAAGCGAGTATGATTTTTAATGATTTTTAATCTTATATTTTGTGGAAGTTGCTTTTGTCTTTGTGTGTCGATTTTGTGCCACGTATTTGGTAATCAGTGACCCTTCTGGTCAACCACGGCACCGCAATAGGCTTTAACAGTTTGCTTGTTTAATGAGCTATAATTTCTGCAAGAATATCTGTTCTTTCGTGCTCTTTCTACAAAGCAGCACAGCAGTTTGATTCGGAATGCACCAAGTGCTCTAGTTCGGCCGTTTGCAAGCAGCAGACGCAGTTAGTATGTCGAATAATTATCGCACAACCTCGTGCATTGGTTAAACCTCTGCCCAGAATAGTGCAAGCGTAGAATCGTAATGCGAATCTCACTGAGATATTTTTATGGTTTGAATGCAAAGGAGGTGATAGTATAATTGTCTCCCACCCCCGTTTTCTGTGTTTCTTCTTGCTGTAGTTATATTGTGCTCTCTTATATTCTCACGTAATTCTTGTTTAAATATTTCTAGTCAGGCACCAGTTATGTGTAGTTAGGATGTGCAACCAAATACTTAGATACAATAAATAATCTACGTGAAAGATAAATTCTGTGGTGTTGATCTTACCCAATCCTGAATTAATCAAGTTGCTTTATGCATGACATGGAGTGCTATTTATCTGGCTACTTAAAGAAATTTGCATACTTGTAGTTAAATTATTAAAGTAATTAAACTAATAATTTTTCAGCTCCGTTTTTTTTCTAAATGGTTAGGAAGGGCTTGGGCTGGTGTCGACCCTGAATTTCTGAATTTCTATCATTATTTGTGTGAGAGAAGCAGCTAGAAATGCGAGATAACATATATGGCTCGATGAGAAACGTCGTAAAGGTAGTAATACGTTACACCAGGTGTGCACCTCTTCATCCGAAGCAAATTTACTGCCACAAATGTCTTTCTTAAGGGCTCCAAAACTATGAAAATAGCATGGGGGAGGTCGGAACTATATGCAGTATTTGTAAAGCCCTCCCAGCATAGTCGAAGCAACATTCACACCCGTGCCGGGAAAGAAATGATGACCTTTTCCTTTGACAGAAAGGGCCAAGTGCTCAATGACTTTCTGGAACACGGCGCCGCAATTAACATACAGCGGTACGACGACCGTTTGCAAAAACTGAAGCGCGCCGTCAAGTCCAGACGGCAAGGAATGTTGACGGACGGCATCACTCTAGTGCAGGATAGTGCCCCTCCACATGTTGCCAAGGATGCTTCGACTATACTGCAGAAGTTTCGCTCGGAAGCCCATACACATACTCGATACTGTCCCGGTATCTCCCCAGGCGATTTCCACATATTTGGAGTTCTGAAGAAAGACATTCGTAGCTGTCGACTTGCTTCGGATGACGAGGTGCACGCCTGGGTACAACGTTCCCGTAGGCGAATGCAAACATTTTTCCATGAAGGCATTGACCATCTTGTCTCACAGTGCGATAGATGTATTAACAGTTACTGCGACTAGCTTTGAAATAATAAACAGTTTATTTATTCTTTCTTACCGTCTCGTTTTTACACTGAAGAGCCAAAGAAACTGGTACACCTTCCTAATATCATGTAGGGTCCCCGCAAGCACGCAGAAGTGCCGCAACACGACGTGGCATGGACTCGACTAACACCATGAATCTTGCTGGGCTGTCCAGAAATCCGTAAGAGTACAAGAGGGTCGTGATCTCTTCTGAACAGCACGTTGCAAGGCATCCCAGATATGCACAGTAGTGTTCAAGTCATGGGAGTTTGGTAGACAGAGGCAGTATATAAACTCAGAAGAGTGTTCCTGGAGCAACTCTGTACCAATTCTGGACTTGTGGGGTGTCGCATTCTTCTGCTGGAATTGCCCAAGTCCGTCGGGTTGCACAATGGACATGAATGGATGCAGGTGATCAGACAGGATGCTTACGCACGTGTCACCTGTCAGAGTCGTATTTAGACGTATCAGGGGTCCCATATAACACCAGCTATACACGCCCCCTATCATTATAGAAAAGCTTGAACAGTCCCCTGCTGATTCATGAGGTTGTCTCCTTACCCGTGCACGTCCATACACTCGATACAATTTGAAACGAGACTCGTTCGACCAGGCAACATATTTCCAGTTATCAACAGTCCACTGTCGGTGTTGACGGGCCCAGGCGAGGCGTAAAGCTTTGTGTCGTGCAGTCATCAAGGGTACACGAGTGGGCCTTCGGCTCCGAAAGACCATATCTATGATGTTTCGTTGAATTGTTCGGACGCTGACACTTGTTGACGGCCCATCACTGAAATCTGCAGCAATCTGCGGAAGGGTCGCACTTCTCTCACGTTCAACGATTCTCTTCATTCGCCGTTGGTCCCGTTCCTGCAGTATCTTTTTCCGGCCGCAGCGATGTCGGAGATTTGATGTTTTACCGGTTTCCTGATATTCACGGTACAGTCGTGAAATGGTCGTACGGGAAAGTCTCCACTTCATTGCTAATTCGGAGATGCTGCGTCGCATCTCTCCTGCGCAGACTATAACACCACGGTCAGACCAACTTAAATCTTGCTAACCTGCCACTGTAGCAGCTGTAACCGATCTAACAACTGCACCAGAAACGTGTTGTCGTATAAAGATGCTGCCGACCGCACCGCCGTATTCTGTCTGTTTAGATACATCTGTATTTGAATATGAGTATATTTACCAGTTTCTTTGGCGCTTCAGTGTATTTGAAACCCACTTATACCAATATTTTCCTTATCGGTAAAACAATATCAGGTCTTCTGGGCAAATGGGAGAAAAATTCACGAGAGGTGGCATCATATGCACTATGTGATCAAAAGTATCCGGACTCCCCCAAAAACATACCTTTTTAATATTAGTGCTGCCAGGTACTCCATATCAGCGACCTCAGTAGTTATTAGACATCGTGAGACAGCAGAATGCGGCGCTCCGCGGAACTCACGGACTTCGAACGTGGTCAGGTGATTAGGTGTCACTTGTGTTGTACGTCTGTACGGGAGACTTCCACGCTCCTAAACATCCCTAGGTCCATTGTTTCCGATGTGATAGTGAAGTGGAAACGTGAAGGGACACGTACAGCACAAAATCATACAGGCGGACCTCGTCTGCTGACTGACAGAGACCGCCGACAGTTGGAGAGGGTCGTAATGTGTAATAAGAGTCATCGATCCAGACCATCACACAGGAATTCCAAACTCCATCAGGATCCACAGCAAGTACTATGACAGTTAGGCGTGGCTTTCGTGGTCGAGCGGCTGCTCATAAGCCACACCTCACGCCAGTAAATGCCAAACGACGCCTCACTTGGTGTAAGGAGCGGAAACTGGACGATTGAACAGTGAAAAAACGCTGTGTGGAGTGACGAATCACGGTACCGATCCGATGGTAGGGTGTGTGTATGCCGAAGGCCCGGTAAACGTCGTCTGCCAGCTTGTGTAGTGTCAACAGTACAATTCGGAGGCGGTGGTTTATGTTGTGATCGTGTTTTTCATGGAGCATGATTGCACCCCATGTTATTTTGCGTGGCACTATGACAGCACAGGCCTACATCGATGTTTTAAGCACCTTCTTGCTTCCCGCTGTTGAAAAGCAATTCGGGGATGACGATTGCCTTTTTCAGCACGATCGTTCATAATGCACGGCCTGTGGTGAAGTGGTTATATGACAATAACATCCCTCTAATGGCCCGGCCTGGTCAGAGTGCTGACCTGATTCCTATAGAACACCTTTGGGATGTTTCGGAACGCCGACTTCGTGCCAGGCCTCACCGACCGACATCGATACCTCTCCTCGGTGCAGCATTGCGTGAAGAATGGGCTGTCATTCCCCAAGAAACCTTCCAGCACCTGATTGGACGTATGCCTGCTAGAGTGGAAGCTGTCGCCAACGCTAAGGGTGGGGCAGCACTCTATTGAATTCCAGCATTAACGATGGAGGGCGCCACGAACGTGTAATTCATTATCAGCCAGGTGTCCGGATACTTTTGATCACATAGTGTTCACCATGATAACGAAAGGTGCTTTTGCTATGGGAATCCTTGTGTGTTTGAAATACGAATTGTTCGAAAACCCAAGGTATTCGCCACATTTCCTCTTTATATATACAGCCTTTTCGAAACTGCAGGGAAATTTGTCATTAAAACTTTTTGGTATCGATGAAGGCGTCGTGGCACTTTAATTGATCACTGTTTCCTGATTAGTCCGCCTTCATATTCAAATGGTTAGTGTCGCTGTTTTCGGTGCGGATGACCCAGTTCGATTTCCGCTACCTCTTTAGATTTTTTGTATGGTAGGGAGATCAGGAACAGAGGCCCTTCAGCCTTGTGTGGTAAAATAAGGAGCTGTTTGAGTCCATAAGCAGCGGCGCCATGAGGATTCGTCTATTGGTAATAACGGCTGCAGTCCCACAATCAAAGATCGCTGTTCTTACTGGCTTGTAGGCAGGAGTATTATCTGAATTACAGATTTATGTTTAAAGCTGCGTCCACCTAAAAAGCATTATTTACGTTATAATGTACTTCAGTGCTCTAACGATATCAGCCACTGACACAGAATGGAGGAACAAATGTTTGAAAGTAGAGAACAAAACTGGTTGAAAGTGAAAGACGGGCCTTCGTAAATAAGGAAAGGATAAAATCGTGCTAGCAAGGGAAATGTGGTACGAATATTAAAAGTTAAGCGGACTGAAAAAGTACGAAATGAAATAGTAGCCAGCTGAACAGAACAGCTTAGGACAGACGTATATGGTAAGCATTCTGGAACAAGTTAGACGGACATCTGCTATGTTAACATTGATAGTTAACTTGATTATGTCCGGAAGAACAGACACCACGCATTCATATAGCTGAATCGTCTCGATGGGTAATGGATCCATCACATTCACTGCGGATGACAATTACGTCCGACTTCATCGACTTCATTCGGGAATCTCTGAGTAGCAACCGTGGAGGATATGGACAGGGACTGCTGATAGGTGGCGCTAGGTGGGAATGTGGCTTTCTTGAGAGGCGTGCCGAGATAGTCCGTGCAGTTATGATAAATTCTGTGTCCTGGTGGCGTAGTGGTTAACTCTACTGTCCAGTAAGCAGGAAATCCCGGGTTCGAATTCCGGTCTGGCACACATTTTCATTCGTCACCGCTGGTACCGCACCTAGTCCTGATGCAACTGATAACACCAGCCCTTTCTCTTTTACACTGGATTCGCATTCGGGAGGACGACGGTTCAATCCTGCGTCCGGCCGTCCTCATTTAGGTTTTCCGTGATTTCCCTAAATCGCTCCAGGCAAATGCCGGGATGATTCCTTTGAAAGGGCACAGCCGACTTCCTTCCCTGTCCTTCCTTAATCCGATGAGACCGATCACCCCGTAGTTTGGTCTCTTCCCCGAAACAACCCAACCCCAACCCCTTCTCTTTTCGTTTCTTTCTCCCCCTCTTCCTTCAATTTGCTTAGTTGACTTGACCCTGCAAGGGATAATAAAGGGGACAAAGGCGGGCAAATTTTAGACTACATGTTATAGAAGATATTTGGTGTATTAGTTACGTAGAGATGCAGAGAACAGCATAAGATAGGAGAAGATAGAACACAACCAGTCGTCTCGAAAGACCGCCTTAAAAGGTGATTAATAAGGAGGTTCCTATTTGCATCGTAGAAAACAGTAACCACACACATTCTGGCAGCTGACTCACATTTAGCAGTCTTTTTGCAGGATCAGTTGCTTCTACGCATTCCTTTGACTCTCGTTTAATTTATAGTTCGAAGTCGACGACTTACGTCTCCTAACAGTGACGGATGGTTGCAAAATATCAGTTGCATCATGTTTAAATATTCGTTTTCGTATTTATTTTGAGACCACATTTAGCAAATGACCATTCAAGTAAATCGTGCAATAGGTTTTTTACTTCAAATGTAACTGACGACTTAACATGTTTTGTACACGTAACAGCATAATATAAACAGGTGGTGAGCCTTTCACCTCTGCCGTGTATTATATTTCACAAAGCTACCCGTGATTCTACTTATTTCAACTCCCGAATAGAGATCTGGACCTATTACTTTACGTTCACAATCTAAATATTTAGGATGCGTCCACGTCCATTCTACAAGCTGCACCACTTACAGTGCCTATTACCGAGAACTGCTGGACATTCATCCGCTCCAGCATTTCTTTCAGTCGCTGGGGCTTTCAGAAGGGCGACAGTTTCGAAGTGTTATCTGCTCACAGGATCTGTAGACTCGTAATAATATCGCTCGTGTAACTCTCAGTATCTTTAGGATCGTCAGTTTTATTATTTCGCAGGACAGTATAATGGAAAATAGTTATATTGTGATACTGTTCATGCAGATTATTAGTCTACGACACAATATACAGTAAAAGCACTACGGTGGTCCCCGTTATGCATCTGTAAGCATCTCTCGTCGTCCAACAAGATAGCTATCTACTCCAGCCCTTTTACAACAGAATATCTTTGATAGAAGAAACTCTGAGAGGCTACTCGAAGGCAAATAACTCTCTCTGGGGCTCATTCACTGTGAAAGGTATCGCTGATGATGTCCCTTGCTACCAGAGGTTTCGCCTGTGGAAAAGAAATCAGTAGCGGTGTCAAACTGGCTGATATTTGCAAAGCACGGCTATCTCTGGAGAAGGGTTATATATGGCTCAGAGGGAGAAAACACAGAGAAATGAGAAATAAAAGAGGAGCAGCGGCCTAGCTCATATCCTGTGCAGCGATCGAAGTGGCGATGACATGGCCTGAGATACGGCGGCCGTAAAGCGGGCCCCTATAACCAAGCCTACCCGCCTTACGCGACTGCTGGAAGGGTTGCCTGCAAGAAAGGCGCAGACTAGAGAGACGGAGCGTAAGCCTCGCCCTCGGTGGCTCCAGAGGGCGCTTCTCCCTTCTCCTGTGGTACCACAGCATGGATGCATACTCAGACGCTGCTAGATTGAACTGACTTGACGCAGTATGTGATCAAGGGTGAACGAAATGAATGATATTAGAACAAATAAGCCCTCTGTCACAAATATTAAGTCAAAATTGACCAGATTTCGACGCTATTATGAGCGTCGCCTACAGAATTAAACTAACTGTTCCAAAACATATTAGGTATATAATACATTAATAAAATTAAAGTTTGTACTGACTGGAGACAGATGCAGTACTTACAAGTCACATATTAAAAAATCTAAGCCGGAAAGGCGACGTCATGAATAGTTATAAATAAGATGGCGATTCGCTAAGGGCTGCTCGTACTTGAGTGAACAAGGGTTAAAATGTTTTTTAAGTACTGCATCTCTTTCCAGTCAGTACAAACTTAAATTTTATTAATGTATTATATACATAATATGTTTTAGAACAGTTAGTTTAATTCTGAAGACGACGCTGATAGTAGCGTCGAAACCTGGTTAATTTTGACTTAATATTTGAGACCTGGGGCTTATTTGTTCTAATATAATTCTGACACGGTCACTGAACCTTAGCAGCTATGTTCAAAGAAATGAATGATTTGCAATCGTTCTCTCTCTCTCTCTCTCTCTCTCTCTCTCTCTCTCTGCCGGCTGGAGTGGTCGAGCGGTTCTAGGCGCTACAATCTGGAACCGCGCGACCGCTACGGTCGCAGGTTCGAATCCTGCCTCGGGATGGATGTGTGTGATGTCCTTAGATTAGTTAGGTTTAAGTAGTTCTGAGTTCTAGTGGACTGATGACCTCAGAAGTTAAGTCCCATAGTGCTCAGAGCCATTTTGAAAATCTGTCTCTCTCTCTCTCTATCTCTCTCTCTCGAGGACACGTAACTAAGTTGATCTAATTGTCTGCATGCTTTGAGTCTAATGAGCTTCTATGGATGTGGAAGGGGACTGAAGTAGACAGAGGACTCTGTTGTGTTACTCTTGTCAATAAGTACTACTGAGAGGCATACACTTTGATCTACAGAAGGCTCTGAGCCTTGTATCCCAGTTGTCAGACACTGGATTTTCCGTCGGAGGGATAACTGCTCAAATGCCTGTCCACTACACAGATTTAGGTTCCACATGAGATCTCCAAATCATTTGAGGTAATTGCCACAACGTTTCCTTTGAAATGGTCATGTAGCATTCCTTCCAAATATTTCCCCACTCCGAGGCTGTGTTCTATCTCTAATGACCGCATTGTTGACTGTACATTAAATACTAAACTTCTTTCCTTTCTGATGTAGAGAACGGATCACAGAGAACAGTTTGCTGTACATTCTCAGTTACTATGGGTTGCAGAGTAGCAAACTCGTTCCTCCTAAATCTGCTGTCTAGACACCACCATAAACTATCGAAGAGAAGATTCTTGTAATTGTAGTATATAGGGTGCTAGGGGCGTAATTGCAAATAGTTTTATTGGTGACTGAGGGCGATGTACTGAACAATATTACATCAGTATTTTCTTCATTTGCAGACTAATAATTATATGAGTTTTACGTTTTTAGGTTGGTTAGTAACTCCAAGTATACGTAGCAATTTTATCCTGGGCAGCAGTTCAGATGTAGAAGTGTGGATGCATGGATACAAAACAGTTAATTTGTACCAACAGGCGTAGTTAGTGGTGCAGCTGTGACCGGGCAGAAAACATCAGACAGTAAATTATGTGCAATGCCGGAAACCTATTAGATGCAGAGAAAATACCACTAACGCACTGAAATGGGTACATATTAATGTATGAATTGCCACAGTATCTGCAATTTTAGCGATAACACATTGTATATTGAGATTTGCCGGCCGCTGTGGTTGAGAGGTTCTAGGCACTTTAGTCTGGAAATGCGCTGCTGCTACAGTCGCAGGTTCGAATCCTGCCTCTAGCATGAATCTGTGTGATGTCCTTAGGTTAGTTAGGCTTAAGTAGTTCTAAGTTCTAGGGGACTGATGACCTCAGAAGTTAATTCCCATAGTGCTCAGAGCCATTTTAACCATATTGAGATTTCCACCGTTCCATTCCAGACTGAATGCGATAGTTTCGTTCTTGCGTGATTCTCTGTCAACTGTTAGTTGTGTAATTTTAATGTCAAGCTCTCTATAAAAGAGATACATATGGAACTGAAGAATACTGACAAATGGTTATCGTAACTTTCTAAAAATGTTTTCGCTAGATAAACATACTCTTCGAATGTTTCTCGAATAAAACCTATAGTAATTTATGTTGTGCTCTGCCATTTGTGAATATTCGTGGTTCCCTTCTTTCTATACACTAGCTGAAAAAAAAAATTGTCCTATGGCCAGTGCTTACCTCAAATTCTTTTCCTTGCCTGTTCTTCAAAGGAATTCTTCATATCTTATCGTACCAGTCGACTTAATTTCCAGCGCCCTTGTTCCGTTTCTGATCTTTTCCAGTTTTCCCATATTCCTGTTATTTTAGTTCTAAGGTAGTAGTATTCCTTCAACTAATACGTGGGCTCCTGTCTTGAAGCAAAGTTTATCTGTAATCTAACTTCTGCTACTCCTCGTTACTTTCATCTTTGATTTACACTCAGGTCCACAATGTGTGTTTATTAGATAGTTGATTCCATTCAGCTGGTCCCACAATTCTTCCTGGCCTACACTGATGACCAGAATGTCTTAAGAAAACCTTACCGTGGGTTGCCATTCATGCTGAATAATAATCCCTTTCCTTAATATTTCTTATAATGATATCATTGCATCTTCGATATATTGGTAGACCAGTAGAGGACAAAGACTAAATACTTGCCATTTTTATTCCGAACACATCTCTCTTGGTGTGCGGTTCTTAACTTTCTCGTTCGTTTCTTGTACGTATTATATATCACCCACCTTACAATACAGCTTATACTGATTTTTCTAATACCTCAAATATTTTGCCCCCTCTTATGTTACCGAACATATCAGTCCTACGATCTATGAACTTTCGCAATCTCCATCGGAACTTAATGAAAATTAACTTCTACAGAATTTACGCTTCATTGCTATATTAAATTTCTTATTCTGCGTGTAAAGAGTGTGTTAATTCAGTCACTAATTCTTTTCTCTCTGAAGTTATAAATATGTCAGTATTAAAATGTGGCGTTTGGCGATAATTATGTGGTGATTGGATTGTTACTGTTTCATTGGGGCCACAGCGTTTTTTAAAGTTTTTGTGCGAAACATTT
Source organism: Schistocerca piceifrons (assembly GCF_021461385.2). NCBI lineage: Eukaryota > Metazoa > Arthropoda > Insecta > Orthoptera > Acrididae > Schistocerca > Schistocerca piceifrons. The sequence continues at coordinate 97,627,134 of NC_060141.1, forward strand.
TAAGAATTAAGTCATATTTATGAGAAATTGCCGCTGCAGTCTGTATTAAATAAAAGGTTCTCATTATCTATTCGGTATTTATTACACTACAATCAAACGTAAAGGACTCCTATGGCCTTCAGATAGAAACTGTAACTACACAGAGAAATGATGTAAGTAACGTGTAGCACTTCTATCGATTTCTAGTTATTTTTGAAATATGTTTATAGTACGAGGAAATGGCTCCATGACCCACAAACGTATTGATAGTGTGATATTATTCTGTTATATCCCTTTAGTATTGCTTACGATCACTGTTAATTTTCGCTTGCCTTGTGTAGCTGCGATCGTTGGTATCCCTCTTTCGTTTACAATACTTTTTGAATACAACCAGCCATCTTTTAAAGTGTGAATTCCGTACTCCATTGCAAAACATAGTGTTGTTAAATAGAACAACGAACACGAGCGAGTCTCACTAATCACGACTGTCCGTCAATATTTAACTGAGTTGAGAGCCTAAGGACACTCTACTCTAATGGTGCAGTTCATTAAAACGACAAATCTTTCTCGCTATTGGCGTTTATTCACGACTTCGCTGGAGTCAGTTGTGAATCTCAAGTAAACTGTAATGGTGTCAGCTTTGCAGTTTTGCTATCATTTTATGCAGACAGAGATCTGGAAATAAGTACTTATTTGACAGAAGAAAGGCACAAATTTGGGACTTTTTCCCCCCTTTCATTCCTCCAGACAGCCACGGAAAAAGAAGATGAATTCGAAAGCGACCGACCTTTCCCTCAAAAATCATTTGGAACTTATGACCGCGATGAAAAAGATTTTACTTTGGTACAATCAGAACATGGTTTTTTCGAGTATTTTTCGGATGTCACTTCAACAATATGTTCTGTCACTGTTGGAGGCAAGTGTCGTATTGTACCCGAATAATTAGGAAATCAAGCACGAACAGAAAAAGAGCGGCAAACATCACTAGACAAGAGACATGGACAACAATCAAGGCCATCAATCAACAGTATCCTCTGGTTTCATCCTGCCATTGCATCACCACATCCTCTATCTTCGGAGTTCATAACAGATTGATTCCGTGTTCGTTGGCTTCCGGAAGACATTCGATAAAATTTTGCCTACCGCCTTGTGAGTAATATACAAAATCACAGAGCAGCAACCAAGTCTGTGACTGATTTCAAAAAGCATCGGCAAATAAAAAAAAAAAAAAAAAAACGCATCATTCTTAACCGGCCTAAATCACAGATGTAAAAGCAATTTCGGGCGTATCGAATAGTTTCATACGACCGTTACAGCTCATTACACATATTTATGAGAACTTGTTATTGAATTGTCCATAGCCAACAGAGAGGTTCCCCTTAGTTCACCCAACCCATGTCCAGTTTGTAAGGAAGAAGAGGAAAGATTACGGCTTAATGAGACTTCCAATCTGGGTCATTAGAAACAGCATGTACAATCAGACCCAGCATCAACTACAAAGGAGAACTGAAAGCAGATGTTCAATCATTGAAGAATAACATGACTGTAGGGGAAGATGATATAGTGGCTGAACTGTTGAAGCGTGAAGATAACAAACTCACATAAATTCGAACCTTGTTCGCTTAGATTTGGTACACCGAGACAATCCCAGAAGAATGAAAAGTTCCACTTATCCACCCAGAGCACAAAAACGGTGACAAGATTGATGTTAATAAATACCGAAGGATCAGTCTGCTGGAAGTAATCCATAAAATTCTTTCTTAAGTCCTGCTAAAAAATATGGAAGGCACAAAGGATAACTCTATACATGAATATCAGGCAGGTTTCCGATCAGGAAGTTCAGGACTGGAGCAGATGCTGGGCCTAAAACTTCTACTCAAGTGTAGACAACTTACCTACAAACTATGGGTGTGTACCTTCTTGGAATTAAAAAAAATCACATTATTCAGTCGATTGCATCACACATTTTAGGGTGCAGTACGAATTCGGCATCTATAGTTAGACCATCAGCTTCATCAAATAAACACTCACCGACACTGGAGAGAGACATGCGAGAGACTTCAGAACCTTACGTCTGTATAAGTGATGTCAACGCAGTAGCTACGGTGGTGGCTTGAAGTGAGAACTGTAAAGTACAAACCAGTCAATTGTGAGCAGGCGGTGTTTTTGTGAAACAATTCGTAATGGAGCAACATCTCTAAACCAGTTGATCAAGACATTCTCTAAAATGTTTTGATGAAGACAAAAGCGTATGCAAAGGACACTTCTACTTCAACTAAAACCATGAGCCGAGGACGCCAACCGCGACTTGATTGAACTGCAAAACGTGGACAGTTCTCCTCTGGAAAAAATCATCACGCTTAACGAGGCTTGTGTTGTCAATACGAATCAGCCACGAAACGACAAAGTGCAGAAATTCACAAGAGGGGTCAACGCTTTCACTACATCACCTATATTCAAGCCAATGTGACGTGTGAATTGATCAACATTCTAAAGGAGAATTTTTGATAATTTCAAATGGAGGAAAGCGGTATCGACAGGAAGGTCATTCACCGTATATTACTAACATTGCCAAATCCATAATTAACATGCCGACCCCGTGAACATACGGGATAAAGGCCAGGTAAGAGAAAAAGGCAAACACGTGTCAAAGGGTGCAGGGTATCGAACACGGTTACAAACAGGGACGAGACACGAAACAATATCTCATGGCCGAAACGGCGCCTGGCTTTCGGCACAGACAAAAGCCTAGCCATTATCATCAGCCGACGGAACATCCTGGCGAAACTACAATCCGATCACATTCATAGAAATCCAGCGCAACGAAACAAACTATGCGTTACATCCGCGTCACAATGGTCGTTCTGTTATCTTTGCAGGCGTATTGTCGTTTCGACGTAACCTTATCTTTGAACATTTAATGCTACGCACTCGTACAGTTGAGTGCGACTGTGCAATTTCGCCGCTTGTTTAACATTGTCGTCAACTACGCAATGGAAATGTAGGTCAGGATGAGTCAGAGTGCTAACGGACACAGCAAACAAGCACTTCAAAAAGTGATTTTAATGTGGTTACAGGAGTAAACTTGAACACATTGCTATAATTTTCCGAATAAATGTCGATCTTTGACAGCCCATACGTCTGGTAGCACTGTACCATGAACGAATTCCTTTTTCTCTTAATGAGACACATCAACACCTCACCGACAACTAACTGGTTGCAGAAGCAATTCCTAAACTGTCACGTATTATGGATGTTCTACCGCACCTGCTAGGGCCGTGACTCGCAGTCAACTTTTTCCCTCCTTGACAAGCAGTGACATTGTGACTTATGACAGGAACGTTAGTCGAGAGAGCCCACTAATTTGCCTTACTCATGGTGCTAGCCATCCCATGACATCACGAAACTGCAGCGACGAGTCGCTTTGGGCAGTTATTCGTGAAGAAGACCTGCCCGAATCATGAACTTGATGACAGAAATCTTCAGACGCTGTGGAAGCTGCTGTCAGCAAATGACGACAGTCCACCCTCTTTGACAAGCTATGTCATCTAAGTCCACTAATTTGCCTCACTCATGGTGCTAGCCATGTCAGTGTACATTTACGAGTGACATATTAAAAGTAACAAGGTGTTTCTAATCCAGCTTTGGGAAAAGTTAGGACTTAAATCTAGGTAATTTTTTTGTGTCGTTTGTCCGTTATTTTCAGGAGGACTCTTATGGTAACGTAGAGTTAGTTGTATGTGGGGAGAAAATATGAATGTGCGTATTTTACTATCATTATTTCTGTTTATAATTATGTTGAATTTCAAAGCACATACGTTTAAATCACAACTGTTCATCAATCACATTTCTTAATTGTCTTAGAAAACGTAGAGAAACTATTTTCAATCATTAAGGAAAGGGAGACATATCTTATGACATAGCAATTAAAATCTTATGTAAAGTTAAATATTTTTGTTACATCTCAGTGAGCAGAACGCAAGTCCCGCTTAAAGTATATTAGCTTTCTGTTTATTTCTTTGTACATACACTTCTTCTTTAGAGTGACTGAAGCTTTGTCACTAGATTTTCCTCATTTTTTAACCTGGTTAATGCCAATTATTTTAAATTACTTGTGCTATTATTTGTGAATTACATATTCTGTGTCCCTTTTATGTACGTAATTATGCCATTTGTATGGATGAGGACTGGATGTTAGTGAGAAATCTGAATGCTTTATTTACAGATGAATGGAAATCTGAAAGAGTGAATGCACTTAAGTTGGCCGTCGTCATTGTGAAAGAGAGAGTGTATGTGGTTTAATATAATATTAAAATTCGTATGCCATTAGTATGAAAGAGAGGTGTTTAGCAATTTTTGTTTCTTAAGGAGTGAGTGGGACATGTGAGCTGGTTTCATCCCTTATTTTATTTGTGCAACGTGAAATAAAGTCTTCAGTGTGCCGCAGTAATTAGAATGAGTGTGTATGATGATTCCTTATTTGAGTGAGTGAAGTGTCCATAGTGCAAATTATTATATGGGTGAGGAACGGCTTCCGATTTTTCATAACCATTTGTTCATGGTAATTTGGGAGACTCTTGTAAAATAAAAATTGCTTGTTGTTTTCGTCACACTAGTGTGTATGAATGTTACACCAACGGTGCAACTTTTTTCACTGATTTTGAATGTGAGGAACGCGTCAATCTGTTTTGGACCGACTAGTCTCATTCCCTTTTCATTTCCTTAAGTAATTTTCTCAGCTGAGGGATTATGGTACCATTAAATATACTAATGCTGATTATGAGCAGCTCCAGTGATTGCAACGATTAAGCCATAATTTCGCGTTTCACATTCAGTTACATGTTTCCCATATGTTAAAGATCGACGCGGAAAAAAAAGAAAAGAAAAGGAAAAAAAAGGGAAAAAAATATGATGACGAAATACACAGAGCTGAGCCAATTAGAAATGGCTAAGCGTCAAATGTTCGAAACTCTCATAGTACTTATAATAGCTGGAGTCGTTTCTACATTACATTTATCACCTTTTTTACAAAAATATTTCGATTTTTTACACGTTATTTGTATATTAGTCACCCTGGCAGTTATTGGCAAATCAGTATTCTTCAGACTGAAGAAGTGTGAACTGTCTTGCTTTTATCTTGTGTTTACTGGTTTTGTGTTGCCTACATTTAACTTTATTTCACACAAAAGAGAAAGTGATTAGGTAATGGGTAATAAAGAATGCAAATTTTCTGGAGAGTCCTTATTCTCCCAGTTGCAAATAATAGCACCCAGTATTAATTGTGAGTTTTTTTAAGGGGTCTAGGATGTCAAACAGGCCGACTGGGACCAGGAGAAGCAACACAGGACATTTTAATTTCCACTGCCCTGAAAATACACGTTTGAGTTCCATAGTGACGTGTTATAGAAGAATGCTGTGTGAAGGTGTGGCACCGCATTTTGGCACACTTAAGACCGTATATATGTCTTACATTTCCTCGAACATATATGTTTTGCATATCAAACTCTTAAGAAAGGTGTGCGCCACAAATGAACATATATACATTTTTTTAAATCTTATGGGAGTAACTACTAAGGTCATCAGTCCCTAATCGTACACATTACTTCACCTAAATTATCCTAAGGGCAAATACACACACACCCATGCCCGAGGGAGGACTCGAACCTCCACCAGGACCAGCCACACAGTCCATGACTGCAGCGCCTAAGACCGCTCGGCTAATCCCGCGCGGCGAACATATTTTTGAAAAATCGATTAAAAAAAAAACACCTGACATTGTATCTCACTATCTCAAACGCTCGGGAGGGATGGGAGGGGGGGAGGGAGGGAGGAGGGCACTATCAAGTCTCTGCCCCGATTTCGAAATGTAGATCTGGGGCTGATCTTAAATAAGAGTTATGAATTGTTCGGTAGACGCGTGATGTTGACTACTTTCTAACATTATGCGTGGTGTCTGTTGTTCTATGTCGTGTCTCCCTACCACTTTCGCGCAACGACGCTCTGAGCGTGTTTTTTAGGGAATTGACTAGTTTGAACCTGGGACCTGTTGCTGGTAAGGAGACGCCAGACCACACATGACATGTAGAGTTCAGAAGAGTTCAGTGAGACTAGTGATGATATAACCAAATACTTAATGATTTCAGAGTCAGCTCCAATGCACTCCCTGTAAAAGAATCTTAATACTAACTAAATTTAGTGGAAGGGGTTCGAGGCTTTCCTATTTTTAGTTAGCTGGAAAAATAACGTCTAAAAAGCAGTTAAGTTTACCATTGGAAATTTTATTCTACTCACAAAACATTGTTTATAAATTGCACTGTTGATAAAAGGAAATGTTTTAATACAGGATGATAAAAACCAACTGCGTTCAACAAAAATGTGAACGAATATTCCCTGAATGGGTTTCCAAGTTCTACAATGGATCGAAGGATGACCTATGCCATATCACATCTATAATTTTGGTTTAAATTAAGTTTCACAAAAGAGAAAACTCTCAAAATGGTCTACAGTGACCCTCAATTATCTTTAATTACTTATCTGACTTGTCGTAAATTACAGTGGCTGATGTGGCTTCTCAATAACTATACAACAGAGAAATCGTCGCATTTGAGATTTTAACTTACATAGCAAATGTGAATACCATGAGATTTAATTGATGATCGACACTAGTATTACATGAAAAGTGGACGTAACAGATGAGACTTCTGCAGTTCTGAGTGAAGTCTTATGCACTCAAAAATGCGGCATCGCGTGCGTTCATTACCTTGTCGGTGTTCGTCAGGGGGCGGCGACCGGCACAGCTCCACGCCTCTCGCCGTCTCGGAAGCAACTCTTTTTTAACTTCTCCTTACTACAATTTACCGAAGTTGGTTTAAGAAAAACTATCTGGCTGTGTTTTCATCTGACCAATCAGGGTCTCAATGTTAACCTTAAGCTTCGCCTACAAAAATTCTGTCTATCCAGTGAGAAACGTTATACTTTTCGTGGTGGGGCAATGTTTTTAACGTTTGCAACATAACGGAGAACCGAAAAAGTCTCACGCTAAAACTTGCAGCTAGTGTGGCCCTTTTTGTATTATCATAAGATCTATACTGTTCTTCTGGAGTGCTCTATCTTTTAAGATGGGCTGGGGGTTGGTCCTAGCCGTTACTCTTCGTGGTGGGGCAGTTGTTTTTAGGTTTGCAACGTAACAGAGACGCGAAAAAGTCTCACGCTAAAACTTGCAGCTGGTGTGGCCCTTTTAGTGTTATCGTAAGATCTATACTGTTCTTCTGGAGGGCTCTAGCTTTTAACATGGGTTGTGGGGTGGTCCTGGTGGTTAGCTGGCGACGTGGGTGTCCGTCCCTTATCGTAGGTCCTTCTAACACGGTTCTGCTTTCGGCTTCTGTTCTCGTTTCTCCCATCGGAACTGCGTCTGTCTCACGGTGGGAAGGTATGATATGCATTTCGGCATTCTTGTGTTGGTCTGTGGTATTCCATTTGCTCACTCGTTACTCGTATTACTTTGGTTTATCTAATGTCACGATTTATTCAGAGCTATGTGACACACTACTGGATTTGCTTATCATGTCAGGGTTTTCATGGAAGGTGTTGGATTTGCCTGACACCTTACATGTCACCACCCTTCGAACTTAATTTTTGCACTGAATTTAGGCAATGATTGAATCGTCTAAGTCAGTCAAAAATTATTCCTTTATCTAAATTTTCTTGCCTACTGTTCAGCCACGTTATTCTGCTTCTATGCTAGTTTGTATTACTAATTTATATTTTTATATTCTTCCACATTATTCTCAAAAATATGTTTATATTGACAAGAGAACATTTTTATTGTATTATAATTATTATTTTTGAATTATTTTCTTTCTTTATTTAAGCGTGAAGTTTGTTTCTTAAGAAGTTTGTTATCGAAAGTGAGGAGTCTTTCACATCGATTTTCTTAGAAATATTTTTTTTATATAAATGTAGTAATTAAGTAAAATCTATTCCTAACATATTTTCTAAATATCATGTACAAGTAGAATGTTTTTGTTTCTAGACACTCATTTCAACATTGTTACACTAACAAATAAGAATTATTTCCAATAATTGCTTTGACAAAGAAATATACATACCCAAGTATAGAGATATTATCCTAACAAATGGTACAAATGTTAAAAAAAAGGGAAAACATCCAACAAGATAATTTTTTATTCTTTGCTTTTATAAGGAGAAAATAAGTAAAATATAGTTATTCTTTTATTTTTATGAGGAGAAAATAAGTGGCATATAGTTTTAGTGTTTATTATGCCTTACTTTTGTTCTTTATATACTGTCCATTTCAGAACGAATGACTTTTTTTTATCGATAGTCTATTTTTTACTTAAGTCCATAGTCAATGACTGTTATTTTGTAGTTTATTAGCTGTCTGGCGTGCTTAACTTATTTAGTTTTTCACATGTTTCTTTTGCACAATTCCAATATCGCATAATTTGATTTCACACATTCACACAATCCTATGAATGTTTAAGCATGAGGTTGGTGAATGTTTTTGCGCGAAGGTGATGGACTTGAGCGAGATGGATGTGGGCAAGTATTTGATGTACAGCTTCGTTCGTCGTTCCTTGTTGCCTTTGTAAGTGCGTGTTGCTGTTGTGGAGGTCCCATAATGGAATGGAGCTGTGAGTGCAGAATCTCGTGGTTTACTGGTTTTGTATGCGTGAAAGTCATCATTATGTGTCGCTGAAAACGTTCGTTTTTTGTAGTAATACTTCGCAGGCGACTAGTTTACAATAGGATAGGGATTTGGGAAGGTATCTCGTCTATTCTTCACCCATCTTCTTTCTTGGTCTCAATCTTGCAAATCTTCAACTTCTGTTCTTCCTGCTTTTTCTCTGCTTCTTACTTGCTTCTTGGTTCTTCTCTGGGCAGGATATGGAAATATTTATTGATAACTATTCGCTTTGAAGTTCTCCTCTTAGTAACAGTTTGATTAATTGTTTGGACATGTCATCTCTACTTTGTGGACGTTTTCTTCAGTTTCGTACATCAGCGTGCTGTTTAATAGCAGTAGTGTGACTTTTACACATATTTTTTGCCAGTGGTGGCTTGCCCAAGCCGTCTTCTTGTCGGGCCGTTTTTTGCTTGCTCCACTGAGTCGGGGCGTCCCAAGACCCTCTTGGCTTTCCGTGTTCTGTCACAGCAGGGTTCTGCTTAGCGGGCAGATTTACTGCCCACAACAGATACAAGGGCCCTCTGTTGGTCTTGCTGTCCTTTCCCTTCCCTCGATGCTTCTGCCTTGTAGGAATCGTGTCTTGCTAATTGCGTCCTTTTCTTTCTTGATACATCTCGCGTTGCAACTTGTGGGTCGTTGCATTTGGTCTTTGCTGGAGTTTTTTACAATGGTTCCTACAAAAAGTTTTACTTACAATCATCTAACATATGTCTAGTACCTACATTGTTTTACGCCTTTTTAAAAAGCTTTACAAATTTCGGCGCCCTTTGCATGTTACAATTCTAAGATATTTTGAGTCTTAACTTCTAGAAGAATCCCCAATTCGTTTTTTATTTTTGTGTAGTGTCGTGGTGTATAGCATTTTAGTATTTCATGCTGTTAGACTATCTACACTTTATCCCTTCACCTTAATCTGTGCTACTATTGGTGTTATTGTTGTTTTTGATTTTATTGAAACTACTTTCTTTTTCCCACCTTCCTCTCTCTTCATTCTTCTTTCTCCTGATGATCTTATCTGCAACATAATCTTGAAATATTGTGCTAATTATTTACAAGTAATAAAATTAATCTTCAAACTTTTTGATATGGCTCACATGGTGAAGTCCTGAGGTTTTGCCTGATTTTGGGTTCATTAGTTCCACAGCATTATCATGAGCAATTCAGCTAATTATGACAGGTCCTTTGTATGAAGCGTAAAACTTACGTATTTTGTGTTTCTGTTTGCTGGAGAGATGGTGTGTTTTTACAAATACTTTCTGGCCTACTGAGAATGTTCTTTTAATTGCTGTTCTATCTCCTCTTTCTTTTCATTTAATGGCTGCCTTTCTGATGTTGGAGAGTGCTGTTGCTATGACTTGTTTGTGCTGTCTATGTGGTACAATAGGAATTGTAACATTTTCTCTGGTTATGTTTGGGGGTTCAATATTTTTAAGTACAGTAACTAGTGGTTGTAGTGTAGTGCTATGTGGCATTTCATTTATTACTTCTTGAAAATCTGTAAGGTATATATCCCAAGTGTTGTGTCTCTTGCCTGCATATAATCGGCATAAAGTGCCTATATCCTTCATAGCTCATTCTGCTGGATTTACGCTATGCTTGTACTTAGATATGTAGATGGGTTTTATTTTGTGTTGTTTTAAGGTGTTCTGCCATTCCACTGATTTGTATTGTGGGCCATTATCCGAAATTATTCGTTCCACTTGATCTACTGTCTGAGAAAATCTTGTCTAAATGCTTTACGTATAGTAATACCTGTTGCCCGTTTTAATGGTGTCAAGGTAACATATTTAGAAGTAAGTTCCAAAACGACAAATATGAAAATATATCCATTTTTTGTGCGTGGGAAGGGCCCCATAAAATCTGTTGCAGCTATTTGTTTTAATTTTTTAGGGATTATTGGAAACATAGGTGGTTTGGTTTGGAAAGTGGCGTGTTTAGCTCTCATACATTTTTTGCATTTGACTAATACTGTTCTAATTCGTCTTTCCATATTAGGAAAATGGCTTGTTTGTTTTATTTTTAAAAAGCATTTCTTTGGTCCAAAGTGGCCATTACTTAAATGTGTATACCATATGAACTTATTAATTAGTTCATCTGGGGTATAAATTAACCATTCATTCCTTGCAACATTTCGTCTAAAAAATAAAACATTGTTTTTTACGAGATAGTGCTGTCGAATGTCTGGAAAATCCTTACTTCTCCACTTGTGTTTGATTTCTAGTATTTCGGGATCCTTGTCCTGTTCTTTGCCTATGTTTTTCAATGCTGTGGTAATGTAGTTTTCGAAAGGTACTTGTTTCATATAGTACAGTGTAAACTGGTCTGCTGCTTCCAAATCTATGTTGTTGGATGCACCCTGTGGACATCGTGATAAAGCATCTGCTAATACATTCGCTGGTCCTGGTATGTGTGTAATAGTGAAGTCAAATTCTTGTTGTATTAACATCCATCTGGCTAACCTCCCATGAGTTAGTTTGGCGGATAACAGAAATTCTAATGGTTTGTGGTCAGTGTATACTTTTGTTTTTCTTCCGAATAGGAAGTATCGAAAACATTGGAAGCCCCATACAATGGCCAATGCTTCCAGCTCCGTGACTGAATAGTTTTTCTCGCTTTTTGTGAGTACCCGACTGGGAAATGCCACAGTTCTATGTGATCTTAGCCCTGCCTGTTCGTATTCTTGGAATAAAACAACTCCTAAACCTGTTTTCGCGCTATCAGTGGCCATACAAAAATTTTGTGTTAGATCAGGATGTGCTAAAATCGGTGCTGTTGTTAGTGCGTTTATCACTTTTCAAAATTCTTCATTGGCTTGTTGATCCCATACCCATGGCGTGTTTTTTCCAGTCAATGCACATAGGCGTGGTGTTGCGAGAGAGTCGATCCAAATAAATTTTTTATAGAATCCGGCGAGACCTAGAAATCCTCTGAGAGTTTTCTTATTATATGGAGTACAGAAATCTTTGATTGCCGTTAGTTTATCTGGGTCGGGCATTACCCCTTTCTCTGAAATTATGTGTCCTAGAAATCTGACCTCTTGCCTTCCAAATTTGGATTTTGTTATATTTACTGTGGCCCCATGCTCTTTCATGATCTGTAAAAACTGATATAATGTGTCGTTGTGATGTTCCCAAGAGGGTTCTGCTATAATCACATCATCAACATAACAAGTAATTTTTTGTAAAATTTCAGAACTAAGTAAAGTATTAAGTCCCCTAATAAACGCTGCTGATGATATGTTTAAACCAAATGGCAATCGTTTAAACTGGTAACATCTACCGAATACAATAAATGCTGTAAATTTTCTACATTCTGGGGCCAATTCTATTTGCCAGAAATTTCTCCGTAAATCAATTGATGAAAATATCTTAGCACTATGGAAGTTTTGTATCAATTCCTCTAATTTTTCTGGGCGATCTGTCTCAGTGATTATGATTGTGTTGATCTGTCTGTAATGAAGCACTAAGCTGATGCTCCCATCTCGTTTTTGTACCATATGGAGCGGGCTGTTATATGTGGAGGTAGCTGGCTCAATAATATCATCATCTAACATTTTAGATATCTCCTGGAATACTTTATTCCTGTAGCTTAATGGGATCGTATAGTGTGGCACTCTAAATTGTTTGTGCTGTTTTACTTCAAACTTATACTGAAAGTGTTTAATACTGCCCGTCTTAGGTAAAAATACCTCTGCTTTATCTCGTAAAATACCCTCTAATTGTCTTTTACTGTGTTCCGAAATACCTTGAACTTCTTGCAATTTTTCGTCGATTTCTTTATGGACTTCTAACATGAGTTGAGGCGATTCCCCCTTTTGTGCATACCATTCTGATTCTTCATCCTCTTTATCTCGCATCATTCTTAATTGTTTGTTTATAACTGGTATTTCTTCTAATTTTAGCTTTTGCTGAAAGAGAAGTGTGACATTTCCGAATGTTACGCTACCTTTCCCCATATCTATTATCGCTCGTCTCTCATTTAAAAAATCTGCACCTATGATCAAATCTACAGTTAGTTTAGGTATAATCACGAAGTTGGCTTTGATCTTTTGACCTTGACACCAAAGAGTTAACGTTGTTTGTCTCGTAACTTCCGCAGCATTGTTTCTAATAGGACCTCTTACTTTAATCTTACGTGTTTTCAGAACTGGCAATTCCTCATTGGCATTACACTGCATGAATAAATTTTCTGAGATCGCAGTCAGTTCACTTCTGCTATTAATTACAATATTGACAGGGATATGCTTTACCATGGCCTTCACATTTGGGTGAATTTGAAAGGGTTGGTTCTGTTCTTCTTCTTCTTGCATCAACGAATCCTCCACTGAATCATACATGTGTCTTTTCAGGAATTTCCCTTGTGAATTCGAACTTTCTGTAGGATAAGCTTCGACTGCTACTTCTCTCTCTTTTATTTCCTCTTCTCTATTTCTTCCTCCATTTACGCTTTCTTCAACATCCTGTACTTTTCTCTCATCCTCGTCTATCTTCTCCTTCTTCGTCGCTACTTCCATATAATCGCATCTAAATGCTCTAATTATCGCTTCATAACTTCCTTCATTATATACGTTGGGTTGTGTGCCCACTAGTAACTTATTTTCAACTTCTGTCGACTGCGCATTATCCTCATTGAATTCGCTTTCCCTGGTTTCCATCTCAAATAGCTCTGCAATACTCATTACTTCGTCCTTTCCTCCTACATTCGTTGTGCATGCCTCTGGTAATTCATCTTCCTCGTCAGTATTCTCCCAATTAATTTCGTCCTAACGCGATATTGTTATTTTCCTGTCTTCGTTTTCATCTGGTCCCTGCGGTTTTGTTTCTTCCTTCTTCTCTTCTCGTGATAAGGTATTTACTTCTCTGTTCAAGGTGCTGCAATTGTCCTGTGTCGGTGCGTCATTCTCTTTAGCATGGGCGCTTAGCTGTCAATTCGAACGTTTATCGGGGTTTGGTGGTCTTACCTCCACCTCTTCTATCTGTATTCTCTTTTCTTGCTCCGCTTGTTGATATTGGTTTCTTTGTTGATAATTTGTCGGTATATTGGCGCTCCAATACCCGTTCCGGTTGTCGTTATTCCCTCTGTAATTATAATTATAATTATTGCCATATTCTCTTCTAAATCCATAACCGGTTCTTTGTTGAAATCTATTGTCGTTTCTTGGTGCGAAGTTATCACGTGGTTCGTAATTATTGTTTCTTCGTACTGTGTCTTGTGGATGCCACTGCTTTTTTGCTTTCGTTTTTACGTGCGCTTCGTCTTTTTCTTGCGTCATCTTCCGAAAATATGAACTCTAGTTCCCTTGGAATACCTTTAAATGCTTCTACGTCATTGCCTCCGCGACCTACTAATGATTGCTGGTATTTCAATGGTAACTTCATCGAGCATAATTTAAACAATTCTCCGTCACTGTATGATACATCTAAGCATTGATTTTTCTTTGCCATTAATTCGAAAAATTTCACGGGACTCTTCTCTCCTGAATTTTCAAAATATGGGTTCTGTAATAATTCGTACTTCACTCTGTTCCGTGCTTCGCTGGAACAATATCATGAGAGAACCTTCTCTCTGAAATCTTCGTACGATCGGCATGTCGCTGCAACATTCTGCATGCTTTCTGCGACTGTTCCTGACATGTGTGCACATATAAAGTCTAATTTGTGTGCTAGCGTCCAGTGTTCTGGTAATCCTACTCGGAATTGATCAATAAAAGTTCGTTGATGTAATGAGTTTCCTTCTCGAAAGTGTTGAAATTTTCTGACTGTGAGGAAATGATGGTTGTCGTACTTCGTCCTAGTTCCACATGAAATTCGCGATTCTTCGCCACTTTTGTTTCTGATCATTTCTCCCGTCGTTCTTTCAGGTTGTGGTAGATCCATTGGATATCGTTCACTGTAACTTTCACGTACCCTTGCGTAGTATCGTTGGAGTGGTACGCAATAATTTTCCTTCATCGGTTGTGAACGTGTAGCTGAATGCATTGCACTGTACTCTTCGCGACCTGGCATTCTATTGTCACGTATTGGTTCGGAATCTTGTCTGGCTAACCTTGTCGCTTAATTGCACGATCCAGACTGTCTTGAAACATACATTTGTGGTTCTGCATGTGTTTTTGGTGCCGTTTGTTCATCAAGAATTTCGAAACGTGTTTGTTGCGGTGCAGGCTGTCTGATTTCACGTATGTTATTTTCCGCCTGTGATTGGAATCGAAAATTCATGGTATATTCGTTAATTTCTTGTTTTTCCGGTGCTGTTACAGATACGGATATGGTTGCAGACTCAGTGCTTGTTCGATCTTGTTCACTACGCTCATCAATGGTTTGCAACAACTCTGTTCGCAATTTCTGAAATTGTCGCTTCGTTTACGCTTGTATTTTGACTATGCGGTTATCATATCTTTTCAGCGCTGCTTTTGTGATACGTTTGTGTAACACACTGTTTTCAACAATTTCACGCGCTGTACCTGCTGCTTGTCCGGTAATTACTTTTATCTGTTTCTCTAGTTTCTTGACTTCTCCCTGGGTATTGTTACGTAATGTTTTGATCTCGTCCTGAGTGTCATTACGCAATGTTTGTACGTCCACTTGTACCTTGGCAATGTCTGTTCTCAATTGATTGTGACCTGTTATTAAGTTTCCTATCACTTCTCGAGATTCTTTTGCCTCGTCTTCAATATGACTTAGGTATAACGGCATTTTTTTGTTTTGTTCTTTGATCTCACGCATTTGTCTCGTGATTTCTGCAATTTGGTTCGTCGTTTCTGCATTCTGAATTTTAATTTGGTTCGCAATTTCTTTATTTTGTCTTGTCATGGTTTCCGTCATTAATTGTAATAATTCTGCCAGATTGGTGGGTCCTATTGCGTTTTCTTCCGACGTCCTACGCTTTGTGTTTTCGCCCAAGTGTTGGTTTGCAACCGATTGCATTGAACTGTGCGGTGACACTATTCTGCTCGAATTTCTTGTACTCTGTGGCGAGGGAGCCCTGATTACTTGTACTATGGGTTCTACGCAATCAAGACGCAAGTTAGAATCTTCATCGGCTGTCTCTCTACTTTCCTGCTCCTCTGTCGTATGCTGACTTACGTTTTCTATGCCTTGACGTACATTATCCTCGATATGGTGCGTCATCTGGCCTATTTCTCGCGATACTGCATCGTCTGTTGTACTGTCCTCTATTCTCTGTCCGTCTTCATGCTGGGTCTCTACCTCAATTCGGGTAATGTCTCGATCTGCCATTGCTAATCTTTCCGAATCTCTTATTTTCTGTTTTAAAAGTAATTCACGCGCCCTACTTCGCGTCAACATGCGCTCATACGATCTCACGCGTTTCATAAAATTTTTGCACACACGACTTGACAATCAATTCACTTACTTGTTGGGTCAGAACCAACTTGTCAACGATATATCCGCCACCTGTGCGCTTGCATTGGAGAGAAAACTTAATTCTAACAATATTAAAATTCATAATTATGCTATTGTCTCTGCTAGAATGTCTCACTTTCTATTGAATACTTCCTTACTATCTATCGCTGCAGCTACTGTTTTCAACTATGTATAACTTCAAGAAAAAAAAAATTTGTTACAAAAATTTTTCAACAAGTTATTTTTCTGACCTAGTTAGGCATGTGGTCGACCTTCAATCATGATATTTTACCATCCTGACAGGGTCGCCAGTCTCTAACATTCCGCATGGTGTCTGTTGTTCTATGTCGTGTCTCCCTACCACTTTCGTGCAATGACGCTCTGAGTGTGTTTTTTAGGGAATTGACTAGTTTGAACCTGGGACCTGTTGCTGGTAAGGAGACGCCAGACCACACATGACATGTAGAGTTCAGAAGAGTTCAGTGAGACTAGCAATGATATAACCAAATACTTAATGATTTCAGTGTCAGCTCCACTGCACTCCCTGTTAAAGAATCTTAATATTAACTAAATTTAGTGGAAGGGGTTCAAGGCTTTCCTATTTTTAGTTAGCTGGTAAAATAACATCGAAAAAGCAGTTAAGTTTACCATTGGAAATCTTATTCTACTCACAGAACATTGTTTATAAATTTCACTATTGATAAAAGGAAATGTTTTAATACAGGATGATTAAAACCAACTGTGTTCAACAAAAATGTGAACGAATATTCCCTGAATGGGTTTCCAAGTTCTACAATGGATCGAAGGATGACCTATGCCATATCACATCTATAATTTTGGTTTGAATTAAGTTTCACAAAAGAGAAAACTATCAAAATGGTATACAGTGACCCTCAATTATCTTTAATTACTTATCTAACTTGTCGTAAATTACAGTGGCTGATGTGGCTTCTCAATAACTATACAACAGAGAAATCGTCGCATTTGAGATTTTAACTTATGTAGCAAATGTGAATACCATGAGATTTAATTGACGATCGACACTAGTATTACATAAAAAGTGGATGTAACAGATGAGACTTCTGCAGTTCTGAGTGAAGCCTTATGCGCTCAAAAATGCGGCATCGCGTGCGTTCATTACCTTGTCGGGGTTCGTCAGGGAGCGGCAGCCGGCGCAGCTCCACGCCTCTCGCCATCTCGGAAGCAACTCTTTTTTAACTTCTCCTTACTACAATTTACCGAAGTTAGTTTAAGAAAAACTATCTGGCTGTGTTTTCATCTGACCAGTCAGGGTCTCAATGTTAACTTTAAGCTTCGCCTACAAAAATTCTGTCTATCCAATGAGAAACGTTATACTTTTCGTGGTGGGGCAATGTTTTTAAAGTTTGCAACGTAACCTAGACGCGAAAAAGTCTCACGCTAAAACTTGCAGCTGGTGTGGCCCTTTTAGTGTTATCGCAAGATCTATACTGTTCTTCTGGAGGGCTCTATCTTTTAACATGGGGTGGGGGGTGGTCCTGCTGGTTAGCTGGCGACGTGGGTGTCCGTCCCTTATCGTAGGGCCTTCTAACTCAACACGGTTCTGCTCTCGGCTTCTGTTCTCGTTTCTCCCGTCGGTACTGCGTCTGTCTCACGGTGGGAAGGTATGACATGCATTTAGGCATTCTTGTGTTAGTCTGTGGTATTCCATTTGCTCACTCGTTACTCGTATTACTTTGGTTAATTTAATGTCACGATTTATTCAGAGCTATGTGACATACTACTGGATTTGCCTATCATGTCAGGGTTTTCATGGAAGGTGTTGGATTTGCCAGCACCTTACAACTTGGAAACTACTCCGTAGTTTCGAATTAACTGTGACTGTAGCCCCAATGGAAAGGACGACTAATTGCTGTTGTCCATCATATTGCAAGTTCTATCACAATCGTTGAGTGCATTCCACGTTCCTAATGGAAGGTAATTTGAATGATGTGTAAGTTACTAAAATGTAAACTTTCACGGCCGACAGTTATTCACTTCTTCCTTATTCCCCACAGCCTTTGTGAAGTGAATGAATTATTAGTTTCATTTGCTCACTATTTATTAAGTTTACTTGTGTTATTTGCTATGAATGTTAATCCTCTCTGTTTTAAGTTAGTCTGAGAATTCCTGTTGCTTTTTGCCACAGAAATTTAGTAATAAAATGGGTTCGAATTTGATCAGTATTTTATTTCAGTAAAACTTATCAGACGTGGGTATTACGAAGCAGACGATGTTAAGGAATGCTGCTATCTGGGCAGCAAAATAACCCATGATGGACGGAGTAAGGAGGACACAGAAAGGAGACTAGTACTGCCAAAAAGGATATTCCCAACCAACAGGCGTCTGCAAGTATCAAATATAGGTCTTAATTCGAGGAAAAAATTTTGAGGCTATAAGTTTGAAGCCCAGCATTTTACGTTAGCTGAACATGGACTTTGGGGATACACGAGCAGAAGAGAGTCGAAGCAGTTAAGATGTTGTGCTACAGACAAATGTTGAAAATTTGGTGTACTGATAAGGAAAAGAATGAGGAGGTTCTTCGCAGAATCGATGAGAAAAGTAATATGTAGAAATCATGAACAAGAAGCAGGGAAGGATGGTATGACAGCTGTTAAGATATCACGGAATAACTTCCACGATACTAGAGGGAGCTGTAGTGGATACAAACTGCAGAGGAAGACAAAGATTGGAATACACCTAGCAAATAACTGAAGACGCAGGTTGCAGGTGCTACTCTGTGATGAGGAGGTTGACACATGAGAGGAGTTTGTGGCGGGCCACATGAAACCAGTGAGAAGAGTGATGTTGGTAAAGAGACGGACCACTATTTCCTGAAAGGAACTGAAAGGAAACTGTACGAAATAAAGCAAGTTTTATATGTAATTTTGTAAATAAGTTTCCCACGAGTAATGAATAGTAAGTAATGTAATGGGTTTTCAAATATGACGGTAGCTCGTATGTTTTTGGCATTATTTGTGAATTTTGGTTATCGGCGCAGTCTTGGGTCAGCTTCAACGTGGATAATGTAGAGCTTGCTGTACCTTCATTTCTGTTAAAGATGTCTCTGGAAAAGGGATAACCTCTTTTTGAAATACTCTGCATTCAATGTCATCTGAAATTTTTGTGACTGACTTGGTGAATGCACAGTTAACGTTTTCCGCAGCTATTCTTAGTATAGCTCTGTTGCTATGGACAGCTAATGTTTAGAGGGTCCATAGGTACGTGATTTGCAGCCGCTTATTCCTACTGCGATCTCCACTCATTTCGATTTTATTGTGGAGGGGGGGGGGGGGGCGCTTTCTGTAATGCGTTTTCACGCGAAGAGCATTCATTTTTTATTCAGTCTGCATTATCCTTCCAGGGTCTTGTCTGTTCGCGGCTATTTTCGGACCCTTTTTAATTGGACTAGGGGTGAGATGAGAGAGAGAGAGAGAGAGAGAGAGAGAGAGAGAGAGAGAGTCAGAGTCAGGAGGGGGGAGAGGAATGTTTGCGCTTGCACCTGGTCCTCATTAGGCACGAGGTGCGCATAAATTAACATCGGCACTTTGTGCCGGTGGAGCGTTCTTTGGCACGGGTAATAACAGAGACAGGTTTTAACGAGTCGGCTGCAGGCGTGCAGCGGACCGGCCGTATATTGCGTGGTCGCCCTCCTCCGGCTCCCCTGTCACATCCATACCGTGCCTTATTTGTGATGATAATCCTCTGTTATCCCCTTCTACAGTCTCCAGCGTAGCAGCCGCAGCATCGCGAGGAAACACAGAACTGCAGTCAGAATCGCCTCTCTGGGGCGCCTTTGTAGTATTCGACAGAGCCAACTGTAGCTGCAGCTGGAACTAACATGCCACGCCGACCTACGTGCCAGCTCAGTGTAGCTGCGGAGCAGTCTTGGGAACTGGTCTTCATCTACATCTACATCTATTCTCCGCAAGCCACCCGACGGTGTGTGGCGGAGGGTACCTTTAGTATCTCTATCGGTTCTTCCTTCTATTTCAGTCTCATATTGTTCCTGAAAAAAAAAAAGATTGTCGGTATGCCTCTGTGTGCGCTCTAATCTCTCTGATTTTATCCTCATGGTCTCTTCGCGAGATATACGTAGGACGGAGCAACATGCTGCTTGACTCCTCGGTGAAGTTATGTCCTCGAAACTTCAACAAAAGCGCTTACCGAGCTACGGAGCGTCTCTCTTGCAGAGTCTTCCACTGGAGTCTATCTATCATCTCCGTAACGCTTTCGCGATTTCTAAATGATCCTGTAACGAAGCGCGCTGCTCTCCGTTGGGTTTTCTTTATCTCTTCTATCAACCCTATCTGGTACGGATCCCACACTGGTGAGCAATATTCAAGCAGTCGGCGAACAAGTGCACTGTTACCTACTTCCTTTGTTTTCGGATTCCATTTCCTTAGAATTCTTCCAATAAATCTGTCTGGCATCTGTTTTACCGACGATTAATTTTATATGGTTATTCCGTTTTAAATCACTCCTGATGCCTACTCCCAGACAATTTATAGAATTAACTGCTTCCAGTTGCTGATCTGCTATATTGTAGCTAAATGATAAATGATCTTTCTTTCTAAGTATTCGCAGCACATTAAACTTGTCTATATTAACTTTCAATTGCCATTCCCTGCACCATGCGTCAATTCGTTGCAGATCGTCCTGCATTTCAGTACAGTTTTCCATTGTTACAACCTCTCGATATACTACAGCATCATCCGCAAAATGCCTCAGTGAACTTCCGATGTCTTCCACAAGGTCATTTATATATGTGTCTTTCTGGGTACGCACGACTGCTCGCCATCTCGTGGTCGTGCGGTAGCGTTCTCGCTTCCCACGCCCGGGTTCCCGGGTTCGATTCCCGGCGGGGTCAGGGATTTTCTCTGCCTCGTGATGGCTGGGTGTTGTGTGCTGTCCTTAGGTTAGTTAGGTTTAAGTAGTTCTAAGTTCTAGGGGACTTATGACCACAGCAGTTGAGTCCCATAGTGCTCAGAGCCATTTTTGAACGACTGCTCGCCATTAGTATCACTGAATTTACTGATGTAATAAAAGCAGAGTAGTGCGACATACGTATACATACAAGAAATGTTGGTAATAAGGTCAGACTATGATGGCATAGGTCAGAAATGAACCGATGGGCAATTACGGCCATAAAAGGACAGCCTATCATCGACGAGTACGGGGAAGTTTATTAATTTAAACTAATTTGGTGTGCAAAACTCAAGTAAGTTTCACTGCAACATAACATAGCTAAGTTGAACTTGGACCATACATATAAAGAACTGCTACACTCCACTAAAAAGAAGAATAAATAAAACAAAAGCACACAGTGGGGCGAATTGAATGACATTTTAGTCAAAGACAGTGCAAAAAGCGGGGCATTGGTCTTTACAGGGTATGTGATCACCAGGACAGCAACGCATGCTCTGCAAGGAGCTCCTACAAGCTTGGAGAACGGTTCTAGTGTAGGACATTCCACTCCTCTTGATAACTACTGGATGGTTGTTTTTGGACTTACAGGATTTATTCGAATTTAGCTACACGAGGTAAACATGCCTTCTAGTATCTGCTTTCCTCTCTGAACTGAGAACTAATTCGTATCTCGTGCCATATGAGGGTCCGCCCAGCATTGTCTAAGATGCTTGTTTTAGTGGTCCAGACTGTTTGGTGTGGTGCGTCATTATGTTGCATGGGCGTACTGAGTTCCAAATCATTGAACATGGTATACTAACTGGTCAAAGACGCTCCTTTCCAATGTGCATCGTTTCAGGGGTATATTAGGCTCTCACTTCATTTTTATGGACGACAGTGCGCAACCGCAGAGAACGTGGCAGGTGGAGGAGCTACGAAAGAGAGGGTATTCAATAACTTTATCTTGAAATTCATCCATTTGGTCCGCGCTTGCATAGAAAAACAGCAATATGTGAATTATGAGTCCGCCTTGATGCAAAACGCTTTCTTGTTGGTTTACTTATTTATTCCCCAAACCTCTTAAACCAGAAAACTACACTCAAGAACTAAATATAATCGAACAAACTGCTGTTGAAAGCGGCCATCATAAACAAACTCAACAACAAGGTAAAAATGAAACATAAAAATATCAGACACCCACTCAAGAGCACAAAAAAATGGATCTGAAAACCTTGAGGCAGAACACACAGACAACAGAGCACACCAGACCACACCAGGAAAAAGAAACAGGTGGTACACATTATCATACAATAACAAAATTTCGTATAGAATTGGAAACATCTTGGAAAAGCAAAGGATCCCTGTAGCATTCAGAATAAACAACACAGTTCAAAAAAGGCTAAGACCAGACAAAAAAAAGTCAGACAAATTCAGCAACGCTGGAATATACCAGCTCACATGTAACTCCTGTCATGCCCAATACACAGCAAAAATGAGCATAAATTTCCGAACGAGGTGCACAGAGCACATGAGAGCTGTAAAGAGTGACAGCATTTTCAGAACACCTAATGAACAAACACCATAAACGATTTACACAGTCTGAAACACAGCAACAGTCTATACCGACAACTAACAGCAGAAGAATATTCCTACCCACAAAAATCTATAGTGGAAAGGAAAAGTGTAATAAACGAAAACACGACTGACACAGGACATAAACAGAAAGCACACACACGCAAAAGAACCACTTTCCCATCAAACACAGAAACATAAATAAGGAAATGAAGTCGTTAGAACTCCCGGTACAGTTTTCATAGCCTTCTCGCAGCATGCGATACATCTCTCGCGACACAAGCGAACAGCAAGATGGCGTATTGTTCTGGACCTTAAACAAAGTGCGAAAGTTTTGCTTTTCTGTGTACAGAATCAGCTACATGCCACCCGGCGATCGTGAGTACATTAATAACTACGTAACGGCCCAGTACACACCAAAACTGTGTCCACAACACTACCACAACCCGAAGTGTGTAACGCTGACACGCATAACTTCACCTTTTAGTAGTTGTTTAATAACAGCCGCTCATACGGTTGCAGATGACACGATATACACTGAGAAAAAACGGCAACAGAAAAAGCACAGAAAATATGCCGCAAACAGCGACAAAAATTCTTAAAAACATGCCATAACATACAACAAATAAGGCAGCATGAAAGTACATACAGAAAACTATATTTGAAAAAAGAACAGTAAAAATGTAATAATGTGTTACAGTGTTTGTATAGCTGTACTATTTTCTGCATGTTTAAGATTTAAAGAACCCACTGACGATGGCGGTATATATCGCCGAAACTAGTTTGGGGAATAAATAAGTAAACAAATAACAAAGTGTTTTGCATCAAGGAGGACTCACAATTCCCATATTTTTGAGAGGATATTCGGCGACTGGACTACCATTTCCGCTCTCCCTATACAAATCCTGTGGAGCAAGAGTCGGAAGCATTGGTTAGACATATTGCAGCACGTCCACATGAACCAATAACCATCCAGTGGTTGTCAACAGCGCTGATGGAGGAATAAAGCGCAGCATCACATAAAATCCTTACAAACTTTGTGGCCAGCATGGGAGCACGTTGCATTCATTATCGACCGTGGTGATCATACACACTATTGAGAACCGTATCCCGCCGTTTGTAATGTCCAGGGGACCATCATGAGTAACTATCGTCTTTGAATAAAAGTGTCATTATTGTTCGCTGAGTAATTCTTTCAGTTATCTTCTGCACTATATTGTAGTAGTTCCTTCTAAATATTATTCAACGTTCATCGAGCTATGTTACTTGGCAGTGACCCATAATCTGTAAGTTACTTTCTTCCTTAAACTTTGCAAAACAGTGTATACTGAACTCTTCTAGGAGGTTCATTTTGCAACCCTTGTCAAGTGTTTGCGAAATATCCATATGAAGCAAAAGTAAATGAGGAAGAGTGTCTTCCTCGACTTTGAGTTAGTCTGTGAAACTTGTCTTATATGAATTTTCTCTGTTTTTATTGAGCAAGGTCTCACGAAAGCGAATCCTAAATATGTGTCTGCCCTACACATGTCCTACATACGTATGTTCCTTGCTATCAGCACAAATTGACTATGTACATGTGTTTCATTCACTGTCACTCATCAAAATGTATTTACAATTATTACATACAATATGTACAGCCGTGCTCAAAAGTATCCGAACGACCTGAATTGCATTTCGCCTGATTCACATGCAACCCACATAACGCAGCTGTCTAGCAGGTCCTCTAACCGCTCCTTGGAACAGTCGTTTGACTGTTGAAAATGGCTCCAACAAGTCACCACTACAAAACTCGCCTCTGTATCGCAATAACTCAAGATGTAAAGTAATACCACGATACTACAAATATCAGGGAACACCTTATCACAGATAAGACTGTCCTTAAGGCTTGTAAGCTCACATTTATTGCAATAAATGACATACCTGAAATGTTACCACTCCCATTATTACGTCAGATAGGTAATGCACATAGTAAGTTCGTCGTATTCGTGATTTCCTCTTCAAAGTAACATACCGTGCTTGTTATTTAACACAACATGGCATTAAAAATTTAAGTTATTCACGAGCAGCTAGTTGAGAATATGTATGAACTTCAAATGACACGACGAACCGTCTCGTTCTGCATTTGGATTCAAACCCAGGTCATGCATGCTAAGATTTCGTGACTGACGGAAACTAACAGTCATTCCTGACTAGGCATACAGAGAGTGATATACCTCGATTTTAGACAGTATCAGTTAGCAAATATCAACTTTAAATTACATAACGGAAACATTTTTAACGGACGCGAATTCCTACCCAGCATCTACTGTCGCTGTTAACGAACTACGAGAGATGTTAAATATTGCTTCTTCACAAGTAACTTACTTGAAATGCCGTGATGTAAAGTTTTGTGTTGGACAGGGATTCGAGCCCAGAACCTAAACGGATTGTTATCGAAGCACAATCAACTGTGACATATCGGATTTTCTCGGCAGTAGCTAGATGTTTTAACTGAAATGACGAGACGAAACATTAATTTTTTCCTTCCGAGGACTCCAACCCGGAACCTATCTCTGTTATTTATTAGAGAAAACGAACATTAAATGTGGGTTTGTTACATCAGCAGCGACAGGTGAGCATGTTTGAACTAGAAATAATATGACGAAGAGTTCAATGCTGACTGGGAATCGAACCCCGCACATACCGTTGTTGACTACACACAAAGAGACCTTCGTATCCGTTCTCTTGTTCTGTATCACTTTGCCACTATGCAGGTACTACTGTGGTATTTGAATAGCATTAAAATTAAGGATCTCTCGTTTGTGCCTGCGTTGGCACACGCGTGTCTCTTAGGAGTCCTTACTTTTGGGTTTACCCTAGTATACGTGTGTGTAAACGCCTTCCGATGCCCACTGAAGGAAGCCAACGATACACAGTCTAGCTTCAATATTATAAATACGCCTCAGTTTGTGGACGAACTCAGACTTAGGTTGATAATCATTTTGAATAATTAGCAGTGCTGTACCCACTGGTGTTAAACTAGTTTTCAGCCAATGATTCCCACAGCTACAGGAACACTACTTGTGATACCTCTTAGACAAAATACTTACGCAGTGCTATCAGACGAAAAGATCGACCTGACACAAACTGTGGGAAGTTTGTTTTACAACCTTCGTACCTGGATAAAGAGCTTTTCGTATTTGAGATATCTATGAACGTTGCTGCATAAGACGATTTAAGAAGAAACTAAATTCCTTCAACTATGCCAATGTTTAAAGAAATCGTCTTAACGGCACTAGATCGTGGTTTGTGAATCGTTTACCGGCCGTACTCTGCCGCATTTCGCTGGTTGGAAGGCAAAAAGCTTACTGACAAATTTCACACGAGGAAAAGGGGAACGCAATGTCTCCCACTGGAAGGTCATGTTGTTTTATTTAAATGATTACAAAATCAGGTAAAACGAATAGTGGGGTGGTCAGTATAAGCACATTACTGTTGTCAGTATGATGTTGCACCGCCCAGGGCCTGTAATGATAAAGGGCCCGTTTAGGTCAGTCATATTGTACACAGAAGTGGAAGAGAGAGCACCACTGAATTCTACAAATCCGTATGCATTGCATACACACAGAAATTACTGTTACAGTGTACTAATGGAGCCCAATGAGTCAATTGCATATTTTCCGATGAGAAAGAGCACTGGGAAACAGTCTTCGCTACATTAGGTTACTTAAACTGGTGTCACTCTGAGCTAGAATTTACGGTCAGCGACTAAGTGCAAGGACAATGAGTCGGATGCGGGTTTTGAAACAGTGAAATACTTTCCTACGTTATAGAAGCGAATATTAAATTTGAACTAATATTCCGAAAATTTTGGACTTGGATAGCTTAGAATGAAAATCTTTCTGTTTGTTGCAAAGGAATACAATTGATTTTCTAAAACATTCTCTGTCATACTCAACTTGAAACAGGTCAAGTCGACCAAATCATATGGAAGAACTGACAGCGACGTATTTCGGAAGGCATTCAGATCCCTTGGCTTTTGGTTTGGCAGTATTCGACAGCCATTTCTAGCCGCAAGTAAATGAAGAAACGCAGCGCGTTTTTATTATCAAGTAACTTCTTCATCAATTACTTTAGTTTTAATGTAATCTACGAGTAATTGCTGATGTTTGATATTAACATGAGAAGGATTCCGTAGACAGGGAAAGAACCTGTTCTTGGGCAACTACTTCCATAATGACCAAAAGGCATTAAACGATCTTCAAGCACATGTGTTCCAGCAGCAGTATGAAGAAAATGATAGTAATAAGTACGGTAATAATTGATTTATCCAGTAACTTCACAGTTCACAGTGGATTTTCTCGAACTAAGATATTTCCTGAATTAGTGAAAATTTCAAAATAGCTTCACATCAAAGCTATGATGCCTAGAAGAGTCTTTACATAGTGCTGACGTGAGAATAGCATAATCTCCGCGTCAGAAGCTTCCTTCTACTTAACCATTTAATAGTCTCGCATTTTTTCCACCGTGACTAATTTTGTAAGCTAAGCACATCATCCGTTACAGCACACTCCTGGGGCTGGGAAATGTGGTCTGGTGGAACGAACTATCACAAGTGCAATGCGTGGGTACAAACATTTACTTTTAAGAGGCACCAGAGATTTACTTTACCTCTGGTAACCTCAAGAGAAAGGCGTTATAATCCAGAATCCGCATTAAACATCACGTTCCTTCATTCCCAATTGGACAGAGCTGGTTTGCTTTGGGAAATGACGTAGGCGGAGGTCACTGTAAACAGAAATACTGTCGCCAGTAAACTTACTTACATTACAAAATTTTATTTTATTGGATGAACCGATAGCCATTTAAAGGAACAGGGCTTTTATTTAACTTGTACTTGATTGAACTAGAGACGTTGAAAAATTTGGTGCTGGACTATGATTCGAATTCGTATCTCCTCTTTCGAGGATCTGAATCTCTCGGAACAGGATAGTTCAATAATTTCGTTCCTTTTTCCAAGACTGCAATCTTCTCTGGGTCACCTCCAAAGGTAAGTATGTGGGTCCGATTACTGATCCAGTACAAAAATATTCATAATTTTATTTCAAGCCGTATCACGTGCACACCGACCTGATAGTGAAAATTAAAGTGTATTTTTAATGTCTGTTCATGTGTTGCCAACAATTTCTGGTCAAACACGCACACATCTTACTGTTGGTGAGCAAGCAATTGATAATTTAGCTATATTCGTGGACCATAAAGAAGAGCGATAGGAGTGCGGTTCGATTGTCGCCCAGACACAAACATTTGTATCCTTATTTTAGATTCAAACACCCAGCAGCTGGTAAGAAAAACCGATACGTAACATTTGATTTTACTTAGTTAATAATCCGATTACGTGTTGGGTTCGTACCTCCGTCACAGAACTTCACATCATGCACTTCATCTTTAAATGCATACACGCTTTGTTACTTCTGAATGGAGGTATATGAGACATCTTTCGTGATCAGTCAACAGGGATGAAAGGGTCTTGATAGGAGTCCCGGTTTATTACAAAAACTGTCGTCTTTTATTTTCAAGTTTAGATTTGGTTACTGATATTGGCGAAAATTTCGGTAATTCATGACTCTTCACGGCTAGTCAGCAATATGATTGATTAGATTAGATTAAATTAATACTTGTTCAATAGATTATGAATACGACACTTTGTAATGATGAGGAAAGTGTTATTTTAATGAAAGATTTCTTTACATACCGGTATTCAATTTCTTTACAACAATTTTATACCCTCTCTTTCATTCTTCTTTATCTTTATTTCTCTCTCTCTCTCTCTCTCTCTCTCTCTCAAACACACACACACACACACACACACACACACACACACACACACACACACACACACACACACATTCTTTTTTTCATTTCTATTTGTTTGGTGTGCTCGACTTTCGGCGAGGCACGAAAACGTCCGTGAATGAGTTTCTTAGGTTTGAGTACAGTTACGAACGAAATATAAAAACAACTATGAGAGTTACTGATTTATGATGCTTAGTTTGCAGTCAGTTCTGAGAATTATTAGTAACTACGCTCCAGTCCCTAAACCTGGTTACAGAAATGCGAATCAGACGCATTACGTATTCCAGGCCGCAGCAGCCGCGCTTTTGGAAGGACAGCTGTGGTCACTTCCCAGTCCCTCTGTACGATCACATCGGTTCGTCTTCTTCCTGCTAGAACCACTTAAACCTAACTAACCTAAGGACATCATACACATCCATGCCCGAGGCAGGATTTGAACCTGCGACCGTAGCGGTCGCGCCGTTCGAGACTGAAGCGCCTAAAACCGCTTGGCCACAACGGCCGGCTGGGCTTCTGTGATGAAGAACTTGACATCTACTAAATCAATATTAAGTAAGTTTTTGTTATACACTTTCTATACTTTACATTCATGCATGGCCAATTTATGATGATGTATAATACCACAAATTTTGTAGACTTCTGAAAACGACAGCTCAATCTGTTGAAACTGGCGAAGCGAAATAATTTCCTAATTTTACAACTGAGAGCCGGCTGGGGTGGCCGAGCGGTTCTAGGCGCTACAGTCTGGAACCGCGCGACCGCTACGGTCGCAGGTTCGAATACTGCCTCGGGCATGGATGTGTGATATGTTCTTTGGTTAATTAGGTAAGTAGTTCTAAGGTCTAAGGGACTGATGACCTCAGAAGTTAAGTCCCATAGTGCTCAGAGCCATTTGAACCATTTTTTTTACGACTCATAATTGAATTTTATTCTGAAACATTGACCACATTTACTGAGAAAGCAACAGTTAAGAATAAAACACGAGAATTTATCTAATTTGTCATCTGACGGCATCTTTGGAAACTAAAAATCGATTTACGACACAATTAAAAATTGAGAAAATTAAAATGAAATGTCATATGGCGTTGTTGGCCGGGAAAACCATCAGGGGTTGTTCAGTTACATGGTGCAAGTCATTTTATTTTATGACACTTTGGCGACTTGGTCGTCGAAGATGATGACAGTTCGCAGTCCCCGAGCTGATAAAATCCGACACAGCCAGCAATCGAACCTGGGACCCCTTAATGATCAAGTGGCTGCAACGCCAACCACTAGTGCACGAGATCTGGGATGAAAACTAAAAGCTTTGTGTTCTTTAAAGCAGCGACGAAAGGACTCATTAACATATTTTTCTGACTTCAGCGTAAAGTCCTGCTGCCTGTTACGTCGTTAAGGAGTAAAGATGGTTCAAATCGACCTAGACTTCGTGATAATTCGGTATGACAGGAGTAAAAGTGGTATTCGGTGGTGAAATGGTTAAAGGAATTGTAATTTCACCTCAAGTGGTTTGGGCAGCCAACCTAACTCTAAATGACGCCGACCTGATGCCATTTGAATCTCACCTCTACGCGAATACGACTGCAGTGCCTTAAACATTCTAACTAATCACTAGACACGATTCTCAAAAAATGTCGTGTGTCTAGGGCCTCCAGTCAGTTCTTTTGGTTAAAACTGCCATTGCAATGTAGTATAGATCAGTGGAATTATCAGTTTAAAATTAGGAAGCCATTAATGAAATTTTCTACCTTCGGAACTGCACTAGTGTTCTAGAAGCTACATTTGGAAACAACAAAAATGGTTCAAATGGCTCTGAGCACTCTGGGACTCAACTGCTGAGGTCATTAGTCCCCTAGAACTTAGAACTAGTTAAACCTAACTAACCTAAGAACATCACAAACATCCATGCCCGAGGCAGGATTCGAACCTGCGACCGTAGCGGGCTTGCGGTTCCAGACTGCAGCGCCTTTAACCGCACGGCCACTTCGGCCGGCTTGGAAACAACACATTACAGCAGTTGGAAACTGTTCATTTGGCGTCGATGTTTAGTTCATGAGTATACTGGTCAAATGTTTTGAGACGGCTGACGTATGGAGGGCAGAATTGACGCTCACGGTGCACGACCGCAGTTCGATGCTGCATTTGCGGGTTGCGGGTTTCCGCATTATAAACCGCGTACTTAATGTCTGTGCGCACGTTCCAACACTATAACGACGTAGCGGAAGGCACGAGACAGCACTGCTAGCTACCTACTAAAAGCTGAAACCACAACAAAAAGGATGTATCACAATCATCTGACGCTACCAATCGACACATCGGCTTCGCCAGTAATGTCACGAATTTGGAGAAAAAAGAAAAATCTTCAAAATAATTTGGACAGGTAAGATATGACAAAGCAAAATTATGGGATTAGTACGTCAAATATCGTTTGTGATACCATCGTCAGTTTATGGAAAACTGCAACACTATCTTTTTTTTTTTGGCAGTGCTCATTTTAATTGCAGTTACGTAGGATTCATGCCCATTGTAGTAACATGTTATACTAAAGCAAGTACGGAAATTATATAATTTTCCAAATTATTTCACAACAGATTGAAATATCGTTTGTTTCTTTCAAAGCAGAAGTTTTTTTCACAAAAATTAGTTGTAGATTTCACTTTACATGAATTACAACATTTGCCACATGGTTGAAATATTTTTCCAAATGTAATTTACGTCTTACTTCATGGAAATTTGTTGTTCACTAAATAAATAATGAATAAAAAATTATTATTATGTTTTAAAAATGAACGTAGCATATTTCAGAATCCCAAAACTTTTATTTTGCAACTTTACAACGTAACTTTAAAATTATTTTATTCACTTTGAATTTCACAAGAGTAAAAGAAATAAGTTTACACACAGTTGTTAATAACATAAAAAACCAGATGTCATGTAATCATTAATTTGAATAATACAGCTTCTAGAACACACTAGATGTTCATGTTTTAGTGTATAGAACTGAATACGCGCCAAATTATCAGTCGACAGTTGGCAGTCAGCTCGCCTACAGCATGTCTTTTGGCTCATAAAGGTGCGACTAAAAAACGCTCTTTAGCGCAGAAAAAACTAAATCGTATATTTTTACTGTTGTGGCAAGTTAAAATGTGAAAAAGTGACTTCCCTTTATCAGTAAAAATCCCACGGCCTGAGATCATCTTCCAGCAAAACGACAAGCATCGTATTAAGGACAAAAAATATGTGTACATATTTCTTTATATTATTATTCCCAGAACTTTTTAGTAAATGATTTTTCTTTCCTTGAACTTTGAAAATGAACTACACTGACAAATTTTGATGTTAGAAGAGTACATAATTTGGATACAAAACTGCAAGACTTGTTTCTCGTGTTTTGCAAGGACCAATGAAAATAGACCGACGTGTAGTAAGTGTACATCTACATCCATACTCCGCAAGCCACCTGACGGTGTGTTAGAAGCTTTCTTTGCATTAAGTTATGTAATATTGAGAAAGGCTAATGCTCCAGTTTTCATTCATTTCATACTCCCAGTCACCGCAATGACTGCAGGCACACTATGCGTACATTGTTCACAACAGTACACGCACTGTTAAGCAGGCCGTTGTGACCGAGCGGTTCTAGGCGCTTCAGTTCGGAACCGCGTGACTGCTACGGTCGCAGGTTTGAATCCTGCCTCGAGCATGGATATGAGTGATGTCCTTAGGTTAGTTAGGTTTAAGTAGTTCTAAGTTCTAGGGGACTAATGACCTCAGGTGTTAAGTCCCATAGTGCTCTGAACCATTTGAACGCACTGTTAGCTGACGTCAGGACGATTCCTCATTTGCTAACCTGCAAACTGAGTCAGCATTCCTCTGTAACGATTGTGATACTGAGCTCAGAAAGAGGATAGGGCATTAGTATTATAAACTGCGTAGCTTTGGGAGTAAGTTTCTTCCGTAACAGAAAAAGAAGAAAATAAATAGAGTGCAAGTGTATTATTGAATGATAAATGTTTTTATCACCGTTATTATTATTTATTTCTGTTAGATTTTTTTTTTACCAAACCCCTATTCTGTGTTACCTAAGTAATTCTTCAGTTTATACAGGGTGTTACAAAAAGGTACGGCCAAACTTTCAGGAAACATTCCTCACACACAAATAAAGAAAAGATGTTATGTGGACATGTGTCCGGAAACGCTTGATTTCCATGTTAGAGCTCATTTTAGTTTCGTCAGTATGTACTGTACTTCCTCGATTCACCGCCAGTTGGCCCAATTGAAGGAAGGTAATGTTTACTTCGGTGCTTGTGTTGACATGCGACTCATTGCTCTACAGTACTAGCATCAAGTACATCAGTACGTAGCATCAACAGGTTAGTGTTCATCACGAACGTGGTTTTGCACTCAGTGCAATGTTTACAAATGCGGAGTTGGCAGATGCCCATTTGATGTATGGATGGATTAGCACGGGGCAATAGCCGTGGCGCGGTACGTTTGTATCGAGACAGATTTCCAGAACGAAGGTGTTCCGACAGGAAGACGTTCGAAGCAATTGATCGGCGTCTTAGGCAGCACGGAACATTCCAGCCTATGACTCACGACTGGGGAAGACCTAGAACGACGAGGACACCTGCAATGGACGAGGCAATTCTTCGTGCAGTAGGCGATAACCCTAATGTCAGCGTCAGAGACGTTACTGCTGTACAAGGTAACGTTGACCACGTCACTGTATGGAGAGTGCTACGGGAGAACCAGTTGTTTCCGTACCATGTACAGCGTGTGCAGGCACTATCAGCAGCTGATTTGCCTCCACGAGTACACTTCTGCGAATGGTTCATCCAACAATTTGTCAATACTCATTTCAGTGCAAATGTTCTCTTTACGGATGAGGCTTCATTCCAACGTGATCAAATTGTAAATTTTCATATCAACATGTGTGGGCTGACGAGAATCCTCACGAAATTGTGCAATCACGTCATCAACACAGATTTTCTGTGAACGTTTGGGCAGGCATTGTTGATGATGTCTTGATTGGACCCTATGTTCTTCCACCTACGCTCAATGGAGCACGTTATCATGATTTCATACGGGATACTCTACCTGTGCTGCTAGAACATGTGCCTTTACAAGTACGACACAACATGTGGTTCATGCACGATGGAGCTCCTGCATATTTCACATTTCAGTCGAAGTGTTCGTACCCTTCTCAACAACATATTCGGTAACCGATGGATTGGTAGAGACGGACCAATGCCATGGCCTCCACGCTCTCCTGACCTCAACCCTCTTGACTTTCATTTATGGGGGAATTTGAAAGCTCTTGTCTACGCAACCCCGGTACCAAATGTAGAGACTCTTCGTGCTCGTATTGTGGACGGCTGTGATACAATACGCCATTCTCCAGGGCTGCATCAGCGCATCAGGGATTCCATGCGGCGGAGGGTGGATGCATGTATCCTCGCTAACGGAGGACATTTTGAACATTTCCTGTAACAAAGTGTTTGAAGTCACGCTGGTACGTTCTGTTGCTGTGTGTTTCCATTCCATGATTAATGTGATTTGAAGAGAAGTAATAAAATGAGCTCTAAGATGGAAAGTAAGCGTTTCCGGATACATGTCCACGTAACATATTTTCTTTCTTTGTGTGTGAGGAATGATTCCTGAAAGTTTGGCCGTACCTTTTTGTAACACCCTGTAGAATGTGTTAATTAACAGGAAATTTCTAAATGCCTTTTAAAATAAGTTTGATTTAGCAAATCAGTCAAATGCTAACTGCTACAAGTTGCACTACACTGGTAGCCATTAGAATTGCATCATAGAGTCACGTGAATAACGATCTTTTATTTATTGTGTAAAAACAGTACATTAGGAGGCATGCATGGATTCATATTGTAGCTGATTTGGGAGTGTACAGGGTATGACAGGATTTGTCGACCTGAAAAAAGTATTCGACAGTGCAAAATCGTCGAGGAAGTTGGGGTAAGTTATAGAGAAAGACGGATAATTTACAGTATGTACAAGAACCAAGAGGGAACAACAGAAGTGGAAGTCGAAGGAAGAAGTGCATGGATTAAAAATGGTGTAAGACAGGGAGCTAGTCTTTCGCCCTTACTGTTCAGTCTGTGAATCGAGGAAGCAATGACGGAAATAAAAGGAAGATTCAAGAATGGAATTAAAAATCAAAGTGAAAGGATAGCACTGATAAGATTCGCTGTTGACATTGCTGTCCTCAGTAAGAGTGAAAAGGTATTACAGGTTCTGTTGAATGATATGAATAGTCTACTGAGTACAGAATGTGCATTGAGGGTAAACTGAAGAAAGGGGAAACAAATTAGAAGTAGGAGATATGACAACACCGAGAAACTTAACATCAGGATGGGTGACAACAAAGTAGATGAAGTTAGGGAATTCTGCTACCTAGGCAGCAATCTAACCAATGACGGATGGAGCGAGGAGTATATAAAAAGCAGACCAGCAGTGGCAAAAAAGCACTCCTGGCCTTGCATCAAACATA
The DNA here is from genome assembly GCF_021461385.2 of Schistocerca piceifrons. Taxonomy (NCBI): domain Eukaryota; kingdom Metazoa; phylum Arthropoda; class Insecta; order Orthoptera; family Acrididae; genus Schistocerca; species Schistocerca piceifrons. The sequence continues at coordinate 97,662,022 of NC_060141.1, forward strand.
GGCCGTAATATGAGGAAGAAACTTCTGAGAGTCAACATTTGGAGCACAGCACCGTATAGTAGTGAAACACGGACTGTGGGAAAAATGGAAAAGAAGATAATTGATGTATTTGAGATGTAGTGCTACAAAATAATGTTTATAATTAGGTGGACTGATAAAGTAAGAAATGAGGAGGTTCTGTGCAGAATCGGTGAGGAAAGGAATTTGTGGAAAACACTGACAAGAAGAAAGGACGGGATGATAGGACACATGTTAAGACACCAGGGAATGACTTCCATGGTACTAGATGGAGCTGTAGAGGGCAAAAACTGTAGAGGAAAACAGAGATTGGAGTACATGCAGCAGATAATTGAAGACGTAGACTGCAAGTGGTGCTCTGAGATGAAGAAGTTGGCACAAGAGAGGAATTCGTGACGGGTCAAGAAAAGGGAAAGATATGATTTCAGTAGACAGTATCTCAGTATCTCTGGCAACAAGCCGGATAGGTGTGGAGCTGAAATGATCTTGAATGAAACATAAGTGTACGTCGTTCGATGGTACTTCAGCGTAGCCCAGAGTTCATCAAGAGTAGTTGCTGACAGATGGTGGGGTACCAGTCATATGGAACCCAGTCACGATATGTTTCCACTGAGTGAGAGACCTATAGAACTTGTTGCATAGTGCAACAGCTGAACGTACTTCGTATCGAGGTAAATCAAGTTGATTGGCTTAGAAAGGAGAGGAACGGACCAAACTACTCTGTCATCGGTCCCTAAATCAGGAAGGCACGGGCAACACACTTTCTTGCGTTATCGTGTGGAGAGAGAATCTTACAGAGACCCCGAAGATGGAGAGCAGTCACTGGTCCTAAAATCAGAAATTTAAAGGATGGTGGTCAAATTATCGGCTATGGGAGCAAGAGCTGATCGTGTTGTGTATGCAATGGCACTACACAGCATTACGCCAGGTGCTCGACTTGTATGAGTGACGACGTTCACTCTCCTCGGAGCCTGTCCACTTGGCTGCGTGATGGTGTACACGGAACTGGGAGCTGTCTGGTACCACTCCTCTATCCAGTGTTGTCGTTGTGTGAAACGATGCCATTAATCATCTCTCTGGTGATGCGACACAGGTAGCCGCTACAGTGGTCGCCATACTAATTGTCAGTGGTGACAAAGGCATCGTCTTATTGTCCGTGTTCTTGTTTTGCTGTAAACAATTCTATTTTCTGACATAAGCTGCGTGATGTGGCACCGCCGAGCGAAAAGTATGTCTGTCCTTTCGGGCTCTAGTCGTGTGGGGCCATTTTACGGTGTTTAGCATGGCCCTTCTGAGGCCACTGATGACATATGTGAAATTGTTTGCACGTCATGTGCTTATGAGTTAAACGAGCAGCGGTATATGCGTATATACTCTGATACGTTAATTTCAAGGGGACGTAGAGGAACACCCAGAAGAACTTTTTGTGTTTTAGCTATTAAAAACACAAAAATTTACAGATGTACATTCCTTATAAAATTTTTGAAACATTTCTTGACAGAGTAATAATATACATAAATTCAGAGTGCGGGAGGTAGAGTTCTGTTTACAAAAGACCACTGTTAAAAATGAAATGGGGTAAGAAAACGAAATATAAGCTACAACAACCTCACTATAGGAAAAAAACTTCCGCTTAACACTGAGGAAGCTTAAGCGATAAGAAAAATGGGAAAGCAGTGGGGGCTATATACATGCGCGTAAGTTCTGCGTCTTGCTGGCGTTAAGTAGCATAATTTTATATTTAAGCAATATTACAATTTCTTAAAGAAGGCCACTAACAAATGCTACAATTTTAGAGGTTTACATGAAATATACAGGGTGGTCCATTGATCGTGACCGGGCCAAATATCTCACGAAATAAGCGTCAAACGAAAAAACTACAAAGTACGAAACTTCTCTAGCTTGAAGGGGGAAACCAGATGGCGCTATGGTTAGCCCGCTAGATGGCGCTGGCATAGGTCAAACGGATATCAACGGTTTTTAAAATAGGAACCCCCCTTTTTTATGGCATATTCGTGTAGTACGTAAAGTAATATGAATATTTTAGTTGTACCACTTTTTTCACTTTGTGATAGATGGCGCTGTAATAGTCACAAATATATGGCTCACAATTTTAGACGAACAGTTGGTAACAGGCAGGTTTTTTAAATTAAAATACAGAACGTAGGCACGTTTGAACATTTCATTTCGTTGGTTGCAATGTGATACATGTACCTTTCTGAACTTTTCATTTCTGAGAACGCATGCTGTTACAGCGTGATTACCTGTAAATACCACATTAATGCAATAAATGCTCAAAACGATGTCCGTCAACCTCAGTGCATTTGGCAATACGTGTAACGATATTCCTCACAGCAGCGAGTATTTCGCCTTCCGTAATGTTCGCACATGCATTGACAATGCGCTGACGCATGTTGTCAGACGTTGTCGGTGGATCACGATAGCAAATATCCTTCAACTTTCCCCACAGAGAGAAATCCGGGTACGTCAGATCCGGTGAACGTGCGGGCCATTGTATGGTGCTTCGACGACCAATCCACCTGTCATGAAATATGCTATTCAACACCGCTTCAACCGCAAGCGAGCTATGTGCCGGACATCCATCATGTTGTAACTACATTGCCATTCTGTCATACAGTGAAACATCTTGTATTAACATCGGTAGAACATTACGTAGGAAATCAGCATACACTGCACCATTTAGATTGCCATCGACAAAATGGGGGCCAATTATCCTTCCTCCCATAATGCCGCACCATACATTAACCCACCAACGTCGCTGATGTTCCACTTGTCGCACCCATCGTGGATTTTCTGTTGCCCAATAGCGCATATTATGCCGGTTTACGTTACCGCTGTTGGTAAACGACGCTTCGTCGCTAAATAGAACGCGTGCAAAAAATCTGTCATCGTCCCGCAATTTCTCTTGTGCCTAGTGACAGAACTGCACCCGACCTTCAAAGTCGTCGCCATGCAATTCCTGGTGCATAGATATATGGTACGGGTGCAATCGATGTTAATGTAGCTTTCTCAACACCAACGTTTTTGAGATTCGCGATTCTCGCGCAATTTGTCAGCTACTGATGTGCGGATTAGCCGAGACAGCAGCTAAAACACCTACTTGGGCATCATCATTTGTTGCAGGTCGTGGTTGACGTTTCACATGTGGCTGAACACTTCCTGTTTCCTTAAGTAACGTAACTATCCGGCGAACGGTCCGGACGCTTGGATGATGCCGTTCAGGATGGCGAGCAGCGTACATAGCACACGCCCGTTGGGCATTTTGATCACGATAGCCATACATCAACACGATATCGATCTTTTCCGCAATTGATAAACGGACCATTTTAATACGGGTTATGTATCACGATGCAAATACCGTCCGCACTGGCGGAATGTTACGTGATACCACGTATTTATACGTTTGTGACTATTACAGCGCATCTATCACAAAATGGAAAAAGTGGTCCAACTAAAACATTTATATTTCTTTACGTACTACACGAACATGTAATAAAAATGGAGGTTCCTATAAAAAAAAAAAAAAAACAAACGCAGCTGATATCCGTTTGACCTATGGCAGCGCCATCTAGCGGGCCAACTATAGCGCCATCTGGTTTCCCCTTAAAGGTAGACGAGTTTCGTTCTTTGTAGTTTTTTCGTTTGACGCTTATTTCGTGAGATATTTGGCCCGGTCACTATCAATGGACCACCCTGTGTAATCTGTAATACCCTTCTGTAGCACAGTGATACTGCGGTTAGCTTTAGTGTGCAGAAGATAACAGATATCAAAGCTTACTTCTGTTACCAAGAGGTCTTCTATTCATAAATCGTTAATTTTACGATTTTCGTTTCTTAGTTACTTTTAAGTCTATAAGTTTTTGAAGCTGCAATATTATTAATCTTTATTAAAAATAAAGAATAGTTCATGGTTCAGAGTAGTTTCAGGGGAAGACAAGGCTGCAAACTGTCTCCACTGTTGTTTATATTATTTATGGATCATATGTTGAAAACAATAGACTGGCTGGGTGAGATTAAGACATGTGAACACAAAATAAGCAATCAAGCATATGCGGATGACTTAATTGTGATGGCAGATTCAATTGAAAGTTTGCAAAGTAATATTTCAGAGCTAGATCAGAAATGTAAGGACTATGGTATGAAGATTAGCATCTCCAAAACGAAAGTAATGTCAGTGGGAAAGAGATATAAACGGATTGAGTGCCACGTAGGAGGAACAAGGTTAGAACAGGTGGACGGTTTCAAGTACTTAGGATGCATATTCTCACAGGATGGCAACATAATGAAAGAACTGGAAGCGAGGTTTAGCAAAGCTAATGCAGTGAGCGCTCAACTACGATCTACTCTCTTCTGCAAGAAGGAAGTCAGTACCAAGACTAAGTTATCTGTGCACCGTTCAATCTTTCGACCAACTTTGTTGTATGGGAGCGAAAGCTGGGTGGATTCAGGTTACCTTATCAGTAAGGTTGAATTTAAGGATATGATGATTGCAAGTACTAGTAGATGGGAACAGTGGCAGAAGGGTGTCCACAATGAGAAAATCAGAGAAACACTGGGAATGAACTCTATAGATGTAGCAGTCAGGGCGAACAGGCTTAGAGGGTGGGGTCATGTTACACGCATGGGAGAAGCAAGGTTACACAAGACACTCATGGGTTCAGCCGTAGAGGGTAGGAGGAGCCGGGGTAGACCAAGGAGAAGGTACCTGGATTCGGTTAAGAAAGATTTTGAAGTAATAGGCTTAACATCAGAAGAGGCACCAATGTTAGCACTGAATAGGGGATCATGGAGGAATTTTATAAGGGGGACTATGCTCCAGACTGAACGCTGAATGGCATAATCAGTCTTAAATGATGATGATGATGATGATGGGGAATAGTAAATAAGTTTCGCATTCTGTACGTATACAATTTCATATTTGAAAATTGGAGCAAATGAATGGACTGGAGGACGGCCTTGTAGCGGCTGAAGCGTGACAGCCCGGAGTGGCGACAGTGTTAGTGGTGAGTGTGTAACGCCGGAACTGCATATCCTCCTAATTCCATCTATTGTACTATAATTTTTTTCCTTGTTTTGTTACCTCAAGATATGACATTTCTGTGTCTTTATATATTGTAATTGTTTTACTAATATTTATGCATTTATGTCGATGTATAATTGGTTTGTTTTGTAATTATTATTTGTATTTTTACGCTGGGTCTTACCTAGGGAAAGCTATGCTATCGAACGAATACATCGATAGGTCGTGTGGAGAACCAAAGTGTTTAGGATCTTTGGTAGTGTTAACTCTGCCACGTGGAGCGCGGACAGGGCAGAGTCTGGCTGGAGTAGTGCGGTTGAGCAGGGGTGTTGAGTGACGCTCCCGCGAGTTGCCGCGCTTTCGGGGTTTGGCAGCATGTAATTGCGCTCGACTTGCTATGATAGTTTCTGACACGGTGTCGCAGACGGGAAGCATTAGCTGGCGCACATCAAGAGCCCGTTTCGCCTGGTGACAGTGTCGAGAAGAAGAGCGCGCCAACATCCAGCTTCTGCAACAGCGACGGCCGACAATGAGTGACTGTCGCCACCTCCTCGACCGACGACTTCAAACCTTCAATCAACCAACAAGGAAGACTGGAAGCACGTAAAGTTTTAGAACTGAATGACAGATCTCAGCTTTTAAAATTGTTGCATCACAAAATTACAGCAACTTAGCACGAACCTTTGTTGCTCATTGTCCCAATTGCATTACCAAGCAGGGTCCCTTCCTTTTCCGAAATGAACCCGAGTGTCGTTGAAATTCAGACGCCAGCATTAAAGTAATATAATTCCATTTCACTGCTTCAATTTCAAAGTTCAGTTAAAGTATTCATAGCTGGCTACAATATTTAGATTACAGAAGCAGAAATTAAGGGTGCGAGTTTTGTTACCATATTTTAGCTTACCTGTGACTGCAGCTCAGCTTGGTACGTACTAAATTTTACTATTGTTAATTGTTCAGAATCATTTAATTCAAGTTCAAAGTTAAATCTCTTATTTCTAAATTGCGTAGATTCAAGTAAATTTTGAAATGATTGTTGAGGTAGCCGAAGACTAACGTTATTTTACTGAATTTCGTAGTGCTTCAGAAACAAATCTCACTATTAATTTCGGTCACTAAATTAACTTTCAATTTTCCGGTTTTATTAATTCTTTTGCTAAATTAAGTCAAAGTCTAGCGAAATTTATTACTTCTGACAAACTTTCAGTTTTCACACAACACGTGTCAACCTTCAGTTGCCACGCTTTTAGTGCTAATTATATGTGCATTAATATTTCATTTTCAGTTATTATAGTAGTTGTCCATAGGACTGGCGAGCGTAATTTTCCCCAAATCTCAAATATCTAATAAACGCCAATTAATTGTTAACGTAACGACCGCACATTTACTTTCTTTATTAACTTTATTCCTTTTCAAAATTAATTTCTACCAATTTCATTTGCATTTTTCCTTTCATTTAGATGTAACCCTTTCCTCCCTCTTTACCGACAAATTAACTTCGGTGACGATTGCTTTTCCCAAATTTCCATTAGGTGCACGCGGTTTAATTGTTCACTGTCATTAAGGTCGATAAGTGAGGGGGAGGTTACAAGTGGTTGGCGGCAAACGGCGGTCGTCCCGGGATCGAGAACTGGCGCGAGCAGCGGTGGCGGCCGGTGGTCGGTGTGAGGGCGGCGCTGTGGGGACGCCGCCGCTTGCGCCGCCCCCAGGGAAATCTGCGCCGCTCCTCGGACCCAGTGTCCGCGCCCGCCGGCCGGAGGGACGCCGCCGCCCCGGCCCGCGGTCGATACGCGGACAACACGCAGGCAGCGTGTATGATTGGCTCCGCCGGGGACCGCCGCGAATAATGGACTGCCTGTCCGCCGAGGCGACGCCGGCCGCCGACCACCGGGCAGGGGTCACCAACGCCGACACTGTCCCAGGGCGGCGACTGGCTGCTCACTGTCCACTGCGTTCTCTAGGCTCGCCACAGCACGCGGTTTTACTGCCTCCCCGAGGAGAATACATCGTGCACGTCGACGAAGGCGATGCGGGGAGTGAGCACTTTTTTCTGATCGCAGAGGGGACCGGGCGGTAGCGGTGACGGCTTCAGGGGGACCCTCTACAGTGACCCAACAGTCTAGACGCCGCAATAGTCGGAAGGTCATACTACTTCCGGTTCACTTGCAATGGTCGTCGTAGCGGGTGATCCTTCTGTGGAGGCCGCCTGGAAAAGTGTATTTAATGTCATAATAATCTTCTGCAATTTGTGTTTACTTCTTATTTCTAGCTCTCACTCTTCCTCTCCTGCGACAGTTCTTCTACATCTACATCGATACTCTGCAAATCACATTTAAGACTTTGGCAGAGGGTTCATCGAACCACCTTCACAATTCTCTATTATTCCAATCTCATATAGCGCGCGGAAAGAATGAACACCTATATCTTTCCGTATTTCATCGTGGTGATCGTTCCGCCCTATGTAGGTCGGTGTCAACAAATTATTTCCGCATTCGGAGGAGAAAGTTGGTGATTGGAATTTCGTGAGAAGATTCCGTCGCAACGAAAAACGCCTTTCTTTTAATGATTTCCAGCCGAAATCCTGTATCATTTCTGTGACACTCTCTCCCGTATTTCGCGATAATACAAAACGTGCTGCCTTTCTTTGAACTTTTTCGATGCACTCCGTCAGTCCTACCTCGTAAGGATCCCACACCGCGCAGCAGTATTCTAAAAGAGGACGGACAAGCGCAGTGTAGGCAGTATCCTTACTAGGTCTGTTACATTTTCTAGAGTGTCCTGCCAATAAAACGCAACCTTTCGTTAGCCTTCCCCACAACATTTTCTATGTGTTCTTTCCAATGTAAGTAGTAATACCTAGGTATTTAGTTGAATTTACGGCTTTTAGATTAGACTGATTTATCGTGTGACCGAAGTTTAACGAGTTCCTGTTAGCACTCACGTGGATGACCTCACACTTTTCGTTATTTAGGGTCAACTGCCGCTTTTCGCACCATTTAGATATTTTCTCTAAATCGTTTTGCAGTTTGTTTTGATCTTCTGATGACAGCGTCATCTGCAAACAACCGAAGGCGGCTACTCAGATTGTCTCCCAAATCGTTTATATAGGTAAAGAGCAGAAAAGGGCCTATAACACTACCTTGAGGAACGCCTGGAATCATTTCTGTTTTACTTGATGACTTTCCGTCAAGTAGTACGAACTGTGATCTCTGTGACAGGAAATCGCAAATCCAGTCACATAACTGAGACGATATTCCATAAGCACGCAATTTTACTACGAGCCGCTTGTGTGGTACAGTGTCAAAGCCTTCCGGAAATCCAGGAATACGGAATCGATCTAAAATCCCTTGTCAATAGCTATCAGCACTTCATGTGAACAAAGAGCTAGTTGTGTTTCACAGGAACGATGTTTTCTAAACCCATGTTCACTAGGTGTCAATAGACCGTTTCCTTCGAGGTAATTCATAATGTTCGAACACAATATATGGTCTAAAATCCTGCTGCATATCGACGTTAACTATACGGGCCTGTAATTTAGTGGATTACTCTTACTACCATTCTTGAATATTGATGTGACCTGTGCAACTTTCCAGTCTTTGGGTACGGATCTTTCGTCGAGCGAACGGTTGTATATGATTGTTAAGTAGGGAGATAATGCATCAGCATACTCCGAAAGGAGCATAAATGGTATAAAGTCTGGACCAGGAGACTTGCCTTTATTAAGTGATTTAAGTTGCTTCACTACTCCGAGGGTATTTACTTCTACGTTACTCATGTTGGCAGCTGTTCTCGATTCGAATTCTGGGATATTTACTTCGTCTTCTTTTGTGAAGGCATTTCTTCATGTGCGAATGGCACCTGCACTGAGCATCCTCGATTATTTATTGTACGGGGGTTGCCCAGAAAGTAATGCACCACATTTTTTTCTTCAACAGCTCTTTATTGAACATAATGAGAATTACTCACACGAAAGAATGATGTTTTATCTACACATCCTGTTTTTCCACGTAATCTCCAACCCGTTCTTTGGCCTTCCTCCAGCGCCAAACGAGGGCGTGTATGCCCTGTCGGTACCAATCCTTGTCCTGGTGGCGGAGCCAGTACTTCACTGTGCGAATCACCTCCCCATCGTTCTCAAAATGTCTTCCGCGAATGGCTTCCTGTAACGGCCCAAACAAGTAGAAGTCTGAGGTTGCTAGGTCAGGGTTGTCAGGTGTGACAGCCGTGGATGGTCTCCCCGACCGCTGCAAATCATGGAGCTCCGCCGAACCGCCTTCTGATGATCTCACCCTCCTTGTCTAGCTACTAACTATACTTCTGTCGACAGCAAATGCTCTATAGACTTCGCACAAGCGTTTGTGAATATTCCCCACAGCTTCTTTCTCTGTAGTAAGAAGTTCAATGGCGGCGTGTTGCCTGTAACGTACATCACCTATAGGTACGTATGATAAATTCTGGATTGTTATTATACACTTACCTATAGACCTATAGACCATGTTGACTGGAATACTCTCTTTCAAATTCTAAAGGTGGCAGGGGTAAAATACAGGGAGCGAAAGGCTGTTTACAATTTGTACAGAAACCATTTGGGGAGCAAAATAACTGATGATGGTCGAAGTAGAGAGGATATAAAACGTAGACTGGCAATGGCAAGGAAAGCGTTTCTGAAGAGGAGAAATTTGTTAACATCGAGTATAGATTTAAGTGCCAGGAAGTCATTTCTGAAAGTATTTGTATGGAGTGTAGCAATGTATGAAAGTGGACGATAAATAGTTTAGACAAGAAGAGAATAGAAGCTTTCGAAATGTGGTGCTACAGAAGAATGCTGAAGATTAGATGGGTAGATCACATAACTAATGAGGAAGTATTGAATAGGATTGGGGAGAAGAGAAGTTTGTGGCACAGCTTGACCAGAAGAAGGGATCGGTTGGTAGGACATGTTCTGAGGCATCAAGGGATCACCAATTTGGTATTAGAGGGCAGCGTGGCGGGTAAAAATCGTAGAGGGAGACCAAGAGATGAATACACTAAGCAGATTCAGAAGGATGTAGGTTGCAGTAGGTACTGGGAGATGAAGAAGCTTGCACAGGATAGAGTAGCATGGAGAGCTGCATCAGACCAGTCTCAGGACTGAAGACTACAACAACATAGACCATTCTGCAGCTACGCTATCTGTCGGAAGTGACGGAAACGTGGCGCGCTCACAGAGGAGATACGGTTAATACATACGAAACGTTTCGCATACACAGCATTGTTTTCGTCTGAGAAAAAAAAACAAAAAAAACAATGGGGTACATTGCTTTTTGGGAAACTCTCGTCTGTATGCCGATCGTCGTCTTCCCTTACAGTTTTTACCTTCTACGGTTCCTTCTAGTATTAAGATTATTCCATGACCAGGAAAACTGTGCCAAACTTTCGCACTTTTATAGTTTTAAATAATTACAATATTTGGAATAAGTGTAGTAATTGGGATAGTGGCAGTTGTGGGAATGAAGAGAAGAAATCTTTAAAAATGAAGCGAACGACGTGAAATAATAATCCAGAATTTATGATACATCCTTGTATATAAATAATCCTGGGTAATTGCTTTTGATTTCTAACTTTCGACCGTAATATTTATATTTACCTGTTCCTCAAGAGAAGCTTAATGAGGAATACGAATACAAAATGCAAAGAAGTAAATAAATTGGAAATGTGTAGGTTAGAATGCACTGTTTGCTTCTTGCCTGTTATATCGCTAAGACCACAATAACCTGTAAGTGTATTTGTTGGCGGTTCTAGGCGCTTCAGTCTGGCCCCGCGCGAGGCGAATCCTGCCTCGGGCATGGATGAGTTTGATGTCCTTAGGTTAGTTAGGTTTAAGTAGTTCTAAGTTCTAGGGGACTGATGACCTCAGATGGTAAGTCCCATACTGCTCAGAGCCGTTTGAACCATTTTGTATTTGTTGTTGTGGTCCAGAAACTGGCTTGATGCAGCTCTCCATACTACTGTATCCAGTGCAAACTTCTTCATCTCCCAGTACCTAGTGCAACCTACATTCTTCTGAATCTGTTTAGTGTATTTATCTCTTGGTCTCCCTCTACGATTTTTACCCTCCACGCTGCCCTCCAATGCTAAATTGATGATCCCTTGATACCTCAGAATATGCCGTCCCAACCGATCCCCTCTTCTAGTCAAGTTGTGCCACAATTTTTTTTCTCCGCAATTCTATTCCATACCTCTTCATTAGTTATGTAATCTACCCATCTAATCTTCAGCAGTCTTCTGTAGCATCACATTTCGAAAGTTTCTATTCTCTTCTTGTCTAAACTATTTATCGTCCACGTTTCACTTCCATACATGGCTACACTCCATACAACTACTTTCAGAAACGACTTCCTGACACTTAAATCTATACTCGATGTTAACAAATTTCTTTTCTTCAAACACGCTTTCCTTGCTATTGCCAGTCGGCATTTTATATCCTCTCTACTTCGACCATCATCAGTTATTTTGCTCCCCAAATAGCAAATTCATCTACTCCTTTAAGTGTCTTACTGTCTAATCTAATTCCCGCAGCATCACCCTATTTAATTCGACTACATTCCATTACCTCGTTTTGCTTTTGTTGATGTTCGTCTTATATTCTCTTTTCAAGACACTGTCCATTCCGTTCAGCAGCTCTTCCAGGTCCTTTTGCTGTCTCTGACAGAATTACAGTGTCATGGGCGAATCTCTCGTACTTTATGTAAGCACGTTATGCAGTGGTAGCGACAGGTAAATCGCAATTCAGCGCGACAATGACGAATATGTTTGTCGTTTCGGAAAGTATATTCGTTTAGGAAAGTCAACTTGTACGACGGGCAGAGATAACGAACTACCACAATGGTCACGATTATTGTATATTACAATGCTGTGTACAAATTATCCAGTTAATAAGTACTTTAGAACAAATAAAATGGTGTTTGTAATAAAATAATATGCGAAGATAGTCTCTTATTTTTGATTAATAAGTTAGCTTCGTAAAATATATGTATGAAACTGGGCTACCATAACGTCCCTTTGCCTGTGATAGTTAAAAGTCTCTTTTATATCAAAACTTTCCACAAATAGTAAGTTTTAGCGCAAAATATGTTTGCAGTGTCAGAGTCAGGTTAAAAATCCTTTCTAACGATACCTCAGTCATTGCTGTACGATTAGTACATTTCGATAAAAACGAATTATACAACATAGGATGTCTCAATACATGTTACGTCATCGGGTTGCTTCTTCTAGTCACTGTTTTCCATATTTTGCTTTCCCCGCCTATTCTGCTTGGAGCCTTCTCATCTTTAATCAGCCCACTTGATATTCAGCATCCTTAACTAACATCCTAAACGTTTCGATTTTTCTCCGATTTTATCACAGTCCACAGTCGAAGTCCATACACTGCTGTTCTCCGGACGTACGTTTTCAGAAATTTTTTCCTCTGCTTAAGGTGCATCTTTTCCAAAAGCAGTTTTCTTTTGGCGAGGAATGCCGTTCTTACGTGTGAGATATCTGTACAGTGGTTACTGTTAGCGGGCCAAGCTACTTTCGTTATTTTGATGTTAAGGCAGCACAGTTCCTTCGTCTACTACGTGGGTGCAAATGTTGCTGTTAAGTTTATCACTAATCTCACCTGCGCTACTTCTCTTTCAGTTCACAGACTGTTCACTCCATTCAATGTGTCCTGTAATTCTCCTTCACTTTCTCTGAGAATAAAATCTTATCACATCCTCTCACTCTGTATTATCTACTCCAGAACCTTCCTTTTATTTCTGCTGTCAGTTAGATGAACGGATGGAACGATAGTGAGGGAACACTGGAGCTTGCCTTATAAAATTTTATATCCGAACACTTGTTGCTTGGATAAGAAGTTGTATAACTCGCCAGCTCGAATTCCGATAACATTCCAATTTTTCAATGACTGCTTCCATCATCGTGATTAGGAGCAGGGTGGAGAAGCAAGGACTGAAATTACTGGAGAAAAATGGAAAGTTGGTTGTTTCTCTGGCCGACAAGGGGAATGTTACGATTTCCTCAACGCAACAGATCATCTTAACGAAGTGTGTCTATTATTGGAATATTGCATTTATCCGATTCTTAAATTTGGTTCTACATAGGCACTTAGCAGGAAAAGAGAAGAACTACTCAAGAGCTCTGGCCCCTCTGACGAACTTGTGAAAAATTTAAGGCCAGGGTCACCAAGGCCACTCAGATTGTATGGTCTACGTGAAACACACAGGGATGGCATATCACTTAGAACAATACTGAATACCATTGTCTCCTCTAGACACAGGGCACAAAGTATCTATCTCAATTATTGGCACCTATATTCATCCACTGTAGTCACCATATTAAAACTCTCAAATGTTTGTGTTACAGAACAGATGAAGATACACTAAGTGAAACCATGGTTAGCTTCGATGCGGTCTCGCTTTTTACAGAAGTATTGATAGGAGATACATTTCACCCCTTATGTATTAAAACTGTTTCAACACAACCTGACGCCCAAATATTTTTTGTATAGTGTACATTACTGTCACCAACCATAGCTAGTTTCTTAATGGAGGATTTCGATGAACGAGTGTTGAACAATGCTGTCCTCCGTCCAGCCTGCTTTGTAGCAACAACAACGTTATACTATTGTACATATAATAAATTTTGCTTCTGTTTTTCGATAAATTAGTATAATCGATGTTCTGATTTCATTTCTTTTTTGTTTCATGTCATTGTGTTGAGGAAACTATAAACAATTTTCGATGTAAATATTAATGTTTATGTCAAATTGCAAGCAATATTATAACGAAATTGAAATGCAAGAAATGTTGAAACTGTTGTAAGATATTAAAGTTGTAATTGTGCGCCTGGTCCATACGTAGGCAATGTATTAGGATATGTAGAATGCAAAACCTCGGGTGAATACCCTGTCTGTAGGGGAGCGGTAAAAGGTGGATGGTAGGCGAGCGCGGGAAAATGCACACGGGCACTGTACGGCATAACGGGCTCAGCAGTAGTAGTCGGAGTTGGGCATCGGTCTGAGAAACACGCTCTGGATCGAGGAGGCTCTCCTGGAAGACGTAGTTTCATTGAGCCTCGGATGCGCCGTTTCCGACGACTATACAGCATGGCAAAATTCCACAGGCACTAAATGGAAAAATATTGCGACGCTATGAAGAAGTAAAGTGCCGATACGTCAAGAGCCATAGCTGTGATTGTATGTGTGCTCTGCGCCTCGCCATCTCGCCGCCCGCCAACCGCCGCATCGATACGAACAGGTTGAAACTTTTAGTACTGTATTCGTGTGGATCAGTGTTACTTTTGTTCCTTACTGTTCAATAACAACTTATCTTTTACCAGAACTGTCCTATCATTTAATTATCCTCATCACTAACCTAGACAGGGTCCTTTCCACATGTTGTGCAATCCGAGTGTCCCGAGATGAAGATTTAAAGTTTATGTTAATAATAATTACCTGCAGACCTATCTATGTTAGAATGATGTTTAAAGAACTTTGTTGTTAATGAATATATAGGTAAATAATATAGGTCTGACAAAGTTGGAAGATAATGTTGAAATTGGTTTAGTAATGAAGGCTAATTAATTTGAGACAAAAATAATCGTAGTTAAATGAGCAAGAAATAAGACAAAAAGAGTAGTAACTCATATATTGGAAATCTTGAGTGCTTAACGATTTCGATAATCAAAAATTTCAGTACAGTGATCATAACAGTTTCAGGCCCCCCCCCTTTTCTTTTCTATTCATTTAAATTCTAAAGTGTACTGAACTGATTTGACAGCAAAGTTAAAGTCAATATAAAACCAAAATTTATTAGTGTTTTACCTTTTTCAAAATTGACATTGCATGTGTGTTTCGAAAGTGCTATTTCTAGGGTAACCTATGCCCGATTTTAATCAGATCCATAGACAGCACGAAGTTTGTAGTAAACATTATTGTGTATTGTTGTGTATTTATGGCTTGTCGGTATTAGTACAGAAAGTGAAATTATTAGTTCAGTAGATTTTCTGGTTCTAAAATTTACCATATTATGCAGTGTTATTACGTGTTGTTATGCATACACGTACTTCAACTTGTACAGGGAAGAAACTCAATTAATGCCTAATTAGACTGGCGACCGTTTTATTAACAAATTGGTAGCATCTGATGTGTTGTTTCTTGTCCGTCATAACGTGTAGTTGCACTTCAGGCTTGCTTGACGTATTATTGTTGTTACTGAGTAGGTGAAAGTCTGATTTTGCCTCCATTCAGGTACACGCGGTCAACATATATATCAAAATCCTTTCTTATAAGGTGAAGCCCGTCAACTTACCATAGTACAGGCTTTAATAAGTATCGTGCGCGATAGCGTAGGGTTACAGCTTATTCAGATATGTTGACGCTACATTTTTAATTTTTCTGCACGGTAGTGAGGGATTCAGCAGTTCATCGATGGTGTCAAAGGTATACATCCTAACATGAGATTTATAGCGGAGATGGAGGAGAACAGTAATAGGCCTTTCTCATATGTGTTGATCAAACGGAAAGCATCTACATCTCTTCTCCGTAATTCTGGTCTAAGTGCTTGACAGCGGGTTCACAGATCGACTTTTAGATTGTATCTCTACAGTTACACTAACAAATAGCACGCATGAAAAATGAGCACCTATATCTTTCCGTATGAGCACTGATCTCTCTCTCTATCTCTCACTCTTTTTTTTTGTTTTTTTGTTTTTTTTAATAGCCGAGAAATCCTACGAATGTGTCTTTATTTTTCTGACGCCTTGCTTCTAACGTCAAGCACAACGTCATAACTGGCACTGGTATCTTTACCTTACGTAAAACTAGACTAATGGTAATTAAAATGTCGACAATTTTCTTATCCATTCTTTTGTATTTAGATCATGTCAGCATCTTGGATGAATCAGATGTTAAGCTGATTGTGCGAAAGTTCTCGCGTTTGTCACTCCTTGTTGTCTCCGGGGTTGTGTGAATGATATTTTACGAAAGTCTGATGGTACGCTTCCAGTCTCGCGGATTCTAAATTCTTTCTTGAATAGTATTTCAGTTGCCACGTCCTCCGATGATTTTAGAACTCTCTAAGGAAAATTATCTATCACTTCTACCTTATTTGATTTCAAGCCTTCGAAAGATTTATTAAACTCAGTGCCTAATACTGGATCCTTAACGCCTTCCATATCGATTCAAATCTTTTCACCTGTCACATCATCAGATATTTCCCCTGTGTCGTGGAGACGCATGATTCCACCTACCCGCTCTGTCCTCTGCGTTTAACAATGGTGTTACTCTTACGCTCTTACTGTTGAGACCTTTGCTTTTAATTTCATAGGCTGTTGTTTAGTTTTTTCTGAATGTTGAATCAGACTTTCCGGCGAACATTTCTTTTTCTTACGTTTTATTACATTGTGGGAGTGAATAGTGATCAAAGTGTTACAAATATTTACTATCAAAAACACTCTTGATCACAATTTATTTATTACGGTGACCGGTTTCGACCACTACTGTGGTCATCTTCAGACCAATGAGTAAGGACCTCCTTCTGCTGGAGAATCACTACTCCAGCAGAAGGAGGTCCTTACTGATTGGTCTGAAGATGACCGCAGTAGTGGTCGAAACCGGTCACCGTAGTAAATAATTTGTGATCAAGACTGTTCTTGATAGTAATTTCTTTTTCTACCTCCTCGTATTTGTATAGCCATTTTGCATTAGCCTTCCTGCTCTTTCTATTTGTTTCATTCTTATGTGACTTATATACTATACTCCTGTCTTTTCGTGAGCACTTTTGTGCTTGCATTGGTGCGTAAAACTTAAGATCGGAAGTAACTTTAGATGTGTCACAGTTCGATGAAACTTGGACCACACATAGAACTGCTACAAAATAGTGCAGAAGGTACATGAAAGAAATACCTAATGGAACGAACAGAAACAACAATTTCATTTAAGACAACAATTACACAGAAGTCGCCGTTATTTCTGATGCTCGCCTGTTCGTTAGACAAGGCGGAACATGATTCTCAACAGCGTGTGTGATAACCTATGGCAGCAGTGTATGCTCTGCAAAGTACTTAAATGCTGGGCACGAGGTTGGTAAGGAGTTCTTGTGGTAGGGCATTCCATTCCTCAACCAGCACTGTTGACAACGGCTGGATCGTCATTGGTTCATATGCACGTGGTGCAGTAAGCTTCCCCAACTCATCTCACACATGCTCGGTGGGATTCAATGCGGTAGAACGGGGAGACCAGTCCATTCGCCGAATATCCTTTTTCCCTGAAAAGATGCTCATAGTGGAGGAGTACAGTGTTACAATGACGGTAATCGGTGAATATACCGTGTTCAAATATTTGGAAGTCATTACGTGTATGCAACATTATGCTTTCCAGACCACAACACCGGAACCACGGAAAAGATCGTGTTCGATAATGATCCTGGGTGAATTACATACCCTCACGTGGTGAGAAGTGAGATGAAACATTGTGGAGCATTATCATTTTGTTGCTCGAGGTATTATGGTTTGTGAGGCATGATGTCACATGGTCGTACTGACCTATAAATCTTTGAACACGGGACATTTACCGGACAAAGTTTCTATGACACTCCACATATTCACGACGATCGTCTTTTCAGGAGTGCCTTCGGGCTGACTTCATTTTTATGGACGGCAATGGGCGACCGCATCGAACAACGGTGGTGGAGAGAGGGTAGTCGGCGAATGGACTGGCCTTCCCGTTTCGCTACTTAAATCCATTACAGCACGTCCACATGCCCCAATGGTCATCCAGCACTTGTGAGCAGCGCTGATGGAGGAATGAAACGTCCCAAGACGAGAACTCTTTACCAATCTTTTGGCCAGCATGCGAGCATGTTGCACAGCGTGCACTGATGTCCTTGGTGATCGCACACACTACCGGGAACCCTGTTACGCCTTTTGTAATGTCCAGAGGGTCACCATGAATTGTGGAGTCTTCAGCGTGATTATTGTCTTTGATCAAAAGTGTGGGACCCTGCCCACTCGTGTAATATAGGGTGCCTAGGAAGCTGTTTTCTCGGATAGCAGGACACGGCAGCAGCAAAACTACGCCGCTCTTCGGCCACAGACATGACGATTAGTACAAATGAAGATAGAGGAAAGTAAAAAAACAAAATGAATGATAACAAACAGTACAGAGTAAAAACACATCGAGCCGTTCACAGATGTAGCGAAATAAAAAAGAAGGTTCAGCACTGATACACAAACACAGGTGACAGAACCGACACACGTGAATGAGGAGCACGGATCGTGAAACACTAAGGCACTAACACAATGGCACACAAAAAACCGATGGCGATGATCTCCAGTGCACGAATGTTCACTGGTCGTGTACGAGTCCAGGGACCTGCCAAAGGGGAAAAGGAAGGGGAGTAGGGAGAGGGGAGGGTGGAGATGCCAGTGGCAGAGGGGACGGGAGGGGGAGGAAATAATGTAGGGGGGTAGGGGAAGCCTGGGGGAGAGAAGGGAGGGAGGAAGGGAGAAGGGAGAAGGGAGAAGGGAGAGAGGGTGCCCTGGGAAAAAGACACAGGGGGTGGAAGGGGAGGATCAGAGTTGCTAGGAGGGGTAGATGGAGGGGATGAGGCCATCATCAGGGAGGGGGAGTTGGCGGAAGCCACCTTGGGCGAGGGTATGGAGAGTGGAGAGATGGAGAGCAGGTGGGATGTGGGAATACAGGTGCAGCAGCGGACAGTGGTGGGAGAGGATGGGAGTGACAAGCAGGTGAGGGGGGTCAAGTTTAAAGGAGGTGTAGAGGATCCGTATCTGTTCGAGGAAAAGGAGGAGGTGGGGGAATGGAAAGAGGTCATACAGGATCTGTGTGGGATACAATAGGCGAGGCGGAGTGCATGGTGTTCTAGGATTTGAATGAATTTGTAAAAGGTAGGAGGGGCGGAGGCCCAGGTGGGGTAGGCATAGCAGAGGATAGGGCGGATGAGGGATTTATAGATGGGGAGGATGGTGGAGGGGTCCAGACCCCATCTGGGGGCAGAAAGGAGCTTGAAGAGAAGGAGTCGGGAGTGTGCCTTGGCTTGGATTCTCCAGTGATGGGGGGTCCAGGAGAGGCGACGCTCAAGGGTGACACCAAGGTATTGAGGTTGGGGGTGAGGGTGATAGGACGGCCATAAATGGTGATACAGAAGTCGAGGAGATGGAAGGAGGGGGTGGTTTTGGCTACAATGATCGCTAGGTCTTGGAAGGATTGACCTTGGGCAACCACCGGTTACACCAAGTGGTGAACCGGTCAAGATGGGATTGGAGAATCTGTTGGGAGCGTTGGAGGGTGGGGGCGAGTGCAAGGAAGGCGGTGTTATAGGCGTACTGGAGAAGGTGGGCAGGGGGTGAAGGCTGCGGCATGTCCGCCGTATACAAAAGGTACAGAAGGGGGGGAGAGGACGGAACCTTGGGGCACACCGGGGGAGGGGTAGAAGGTGTAGGAATCCGTGTTATGGATGATGAAATAGGGAGGACGTTGGGAAAAAAGGACCCGATCAGACGGACGTAGTTGATAGGAAGGGCGAAGGTTTGGAGCTTGAAGAGGAGACCAGAATGCCATACACGGTGGTAAGAACGTTCAAGATCGAGGGAGAGGAAGATGGCGGAGCGATGGAAGTTGTGCTGTTTGGAGAGGAGATGAGATGAGATGAGATAAGTGAGGTGAAGGAGAAGGTCAGCGCCAGAGAAGGACGGTCGAAAGCTACACTGGGTAGTGGGACAAGACAACATACAAGCAAATCAAATAAATGGAATTTATTTCAGAAACTGAATTGAGAATACTTAACTTGCAGTTCTAGTGTCGTAAGCATTTGGAGACGTGCAAATAATCAATGTCCTGCGTTATATATAATTTCATTGCAAGCACTTAACATAAGGCACGAGTCTCAGCTAAACAGCTAAGATGATGGCTCGTCTTCTCGTGTGGCTCTGCTAGTGCGGCTCTTCTAGTGCGGTCGAGGCTAGCTGGCGTGGCGCTTATGTTCTATTCGGACAGAGGCCGCTCCCATCGTGGTGCGGTCCTAGTCACCGTACTGTTGGCTGACGTCGTCTTAAAGCCTTCTCTGCTGTTACGTTCCATGCCGACGTGCCGGTGTTCGATGTTAGGCCGGAACAAAAAGTGTCATTTCAGTCCGTCTCATTGCGTATTTCTTTCAGTTACTTTCTGTACTATGGTGTAGCAATTCTATGTGAAGTCCAAGTTTCATCGAGCTATGTTGCCTGCCAGTGACACATGATGGGAAAGCTACTTTCCATCTAAAGATCTGCGCGCCGGGGGCACTTCTTTCGTTGATCTATTGAAGAATTTCTTCTGTTTTTTCTAGGTAACTTCTCAGTTACCGCCTCAACCAAATGTACAAAAATTGTTCGGTGTTGTAGGAGTCAAAGAAAGGCCACAAAAATCGTGTACAAAGCAGGTAAGCGTTTAAGAAAATGAGCGTGATTCTTCAGCATACAGTCTCAACTTTCAAATTAAAAATGTTAACTCTGTTGGATTGAAGTAGAACCGATTACATGATGGAGAACAAAAGCGGAATAGTAGGATCAGGTATGAAAATTCTGTACATGCATTTTCTTTTCAAATATAGCATCATCTTGAGAGGTCACATAGATGTAGGAGCAGAGCGTGCTGTCAATGCTTCTCACCTAAAGTGACGATTCACCCTTTTCGTGGCTCTTTCGTGGAACATTTCGTTTCGTCCACAAGAAATGCGAGACAGAACTCTAGATAGCCCCTCGTTACTGCTTTTGCAGGGCAAATCCCACTTAGTGTGAATTGTCCTGAAGTGTTGCCAACATGGAGGGTGCCACACAGAAGCAGATCCCCATACCCCCGTCCCTCCCCTCTATGTTTCCATCCCTGTTTGAGGGTGATTTGAATTATTACATTATTTATTGATCACTTTTTATAACTAGGTTGTATGCACGTGGCCACAATGTAAAGAAGCAAAGATCGCTTGGTATTTTGATGGGAATGGAAGAGATGATGGTCCATTCGTATTGACACTGATTCGCAACCTATGACCCCCTTTGGCGCGTTTCCCCTTATTGAGAGGGTGGTTGAACGAAAAGGGGGCGGTAAGAGTGCGATGTAAATAAGAAGCAGCACTGGCGATGGTGTGCTGCAGAGGACTTTCTGTGCTTGCTTCGTTGATTGTTTTCAGGCTATTAACAGACAAAAATATACGTGAATATATTTACCGTATATCAGTGTGATACTTGAAACCAACACCATTGGTTGATATATATTTCTTTCCAGAGTTATTTTACATACGACACTAGAATAATATTAAGGCGTGTAAGTACCAAAAAATTTTTAAAATATTTACTAAAATCAGTACTTTAACTTTCCGAAGCCGCTGTAATTTCAACAGTTTTTTCCTCTTTGCATCTGTACGTGCTCATTAAATGGACGAGCCCGAAGTGCGGTGAAACTCCGACAGCTGAATACCGTTGACCGTCCCTTTAACAGTAGTGAAGCACTGGTATTGGAAGCTGCATCAGTAACGAGACTGCGTGATATTTTGAGTCTGTATTCGGTGGAGCACGGCGAAAGTCTGTGTAATCTACTTAATGACATGTATCCTGAAAGCAAAAAGTGGTTCAAATGGCTCTGAGCACTATGGGACTTAACTTCTAAGGTCATCAGTCCCCTAGAACTTAGAACTACTTAAACCTAACTAACCTAAGGACATCACACATATCCATGCCCGAGGCAGGATTCGAACCTGCGACCGTAGCGGTCACGCGGTTCCAGACTGTAGCGCCTAGAACCGATCGGCCACTCCGGCCGGCTATCCTGAAAGCACATTTTTGAAAATAGTTGGGTAAAAGAAGTGCCACCTATATTCCAATGAAGACTTCCAATGGGGATTTATCCCTTCGTCTATAAATCGACTATACTAAGCTTCATTTGGGAAAATGCTTTTTCACGAGAACGGGAGTGTGCAGAGGAGAGGAGGTACTCACCATTTAAAAGTAGGGAGGGGATGTTGAACTGAGGAAGGTTAAGAACCTATGGTGTAGAACAGGGGTAGCCTTTAACCTTTGGGCGCCACAAACTGATTATAAGCGAGCCGCACATTGTATAGTTAAAATTAAGGAAGAAACAGTTTTTAATACTACCTGCATAACATGTGTATACCGAAAATCATTTGATACTAAATATTCCCATCCTTCGACAGGCGTGAAATTAGGGCATGTCGTCAGAGCATTTTTAAAAGCCTTCAAGCACTTGTTACTTAGCTATCATACATAGTGCCCCATCGGTAGCAACACTGGCAATATTCCCTGTACGCACTGAAGTTCTCACTAAAGGCCTATCTACGGGTTGTTTAATGTCACACTCTCGAGTAGAATCCTTCAATGTAACCAGATCTAACAGTTCTTCTTTCACCTCGGAGTCATCTGATACATAACACAACAAGTTGAAGTGGATCTATGGTGTCTGTAGGCTTGTCTAAAGCCAGAATCATTGCTGCACACTCATTAAAAATGTTTTGCAAGTAATTTACAACACAGCTGATAATCCAGAATGAGATTTTCACTCTGCAGCGGAGTGTGCGCTGATATGAAACTTCCTGGCAGATTAAAACTGTGTGCCCGACCGAGACTCGAACTCGGGACCTTTGCCTTTCGCGGACAACACAGGCGAAAGGCAAAGGTCCCGAGTTCGAGTCTCGGTCAGGCACACAGTTTTAATCTGCCAGGAAGTTTCATAGCTGATAATAATAGAAACTCCCTTTTCTGTAGTAGCGGGCATTTATTTTTATTTTTATTTTTTTTTTTTTTTTTACAGTTCCTAATTTTCGGTGTCTATCCTCTTTGCGATAAAGTTATTTGATTTTAAAATATTAAAAGCCAAATATGTTTCATTTGAAACATTAATATCCCTGTGACCTCGAAGGATGTCCTTCAGTGCAAAAGAATTCAGTTACATTTCGAAGCTGAAATCGTAAGTATGTGCATATACAGAATCTGCATACCGGATCCTGCGATCCCGCTTTTGTTCTCCATCATACATTCGGTTCTATTTGCTATCTGACTCCAACAGAACTGACATTTTCCATTTCAAAGTTGAGACTGACTGCTGAAGAATCACTCTCATTTCCTTATGCACTTATCTGATATTGT
The DNA here is from genome assembly GCF_021461385.2 of Schistocerca piceifrons. Classification (NCBI taxonomy): domain Eukaryota; kingdom Metazoa; phylum Arthropoda; class Insecta; order Orthoptera; family Acrididae; genus Schistocerca; species Schistocerca piceifrons. Next base: position 97,685,252 of record NC_060141.1, read on the forward strand.
CTCGATTTTGATGGCTTCTCTTTTGAATCCAGCAAAAGCGCAGGTTTTTTTATAAATTTCGATAAGGCGGATGCTTTCTTCCTGCTTGATAGGTACAACGAAGGTAACTAAGAAAACCACTAGAAAAATACTTCGATAGATCGAGTAAAGAAGTTTATTGGTGCGCAAATCTTAAGGTGGAAAGTAACTTTCTCATGATGGGTCACTACCAAGTAACGTAGCTCGAAGAAACTTGGAACATATATAGGACTGCCACAGTACAGTACAGAAAGTAACCCCTTACGAACCATGTGGGGCATGGGATCACGTTTAAGAGCATGCATTGCTGCCCACGTGATTACACGCCCTATTGAGAATCATATTTTGTAACGTACAGGGTACAATCAGAAATCGCCGTGATCTCTGTTTTGTTGTCTTTAAATGAAAGTGTTACTTCCGTTCGTCTCATTGCATACTTCTTTCAGTTACCTTCTGTGACATACTGTAAAAGTCCTGTCTATGTTCTAAGCTTCATCGAGCTGTTTTATTTGGCAGTGACACATCAAGTGAAAATTACTTATTTCCTAGCACTTGTTTTAACATATCCTGTCGGTCACAAAGATTGGGTACTACTTCTGTTAACGTTTAATTGCCTTGCTGACGGATTTTGTCTGATTACCGAGGCTCCAGAGGCAATCGTGATAAAACGTTTCTTTTTTCTTTTACTTTTATGTACAATATCTTCGCTTACCTGATGTGCGAGGGTCTTATCGAACCAACATTAAATGAATGAGTAAGCCCTAGTTAATTTGGCGATAAAGATATTAAGTCATATAATGGTCAGAACGCTTGGGATTTTCTACGACCGTATGTTTTCATTTCTCTCACTAATTAGCAATATATTACTTGAATACGCTTATTATCAGCGAGGTCTCTTTTGGAATGTAATTTCATAATACTTTAACACACGATCCACAACTAGGAGTGGAAACCGTCAAAAAGGTGAATGAACTATGAATCAGTTCCAGCAATTGAAAATTTGTTGCATAAAATTCCCTCTCCACATCGAGAAGATTCATTACATCACGAACAAACATAAGTCCTCTAAGGTCCTTATACAAGGAAGTATTTGTCTAATGAATTAAAGGAAGAGTAGGAATGGTGGAATTTTATGCTTTGGAAGTTAATACAAGTAATTGGGTCGATTCATCCCGGTCATCAATTACACAAAGGATGGAGGCATAAAAAATTCGTCACACCTAGCAAAACCCGATTGTTTCAATAAAATCTGTATCAGGGAACGATTATCATGTAAACGGGGATTATATATACCCGTGCAATTTGTACCATGCAATTAAAGAGGGAACCTACCGGAACACGAGGGAAGGACAAAGCCACACCACGAAGTAAAACACACTGATTCCTATAAGGTCGATTTATCGAGAATCGTAAGCATGCACATGAGTAGTCCGCTCTCCGATAGAAAGAATCTTTAACTACAAAATCCAGATTGGAAAACACGTGCTCGACACTGCCATACAAAATGTGGGCTCTACCCACTGGAATTACAATATGTGGACAAGAAACCAAAACGACAGCGCTTGAATATAACGAGGGAAGATCGCCGAAGACAATTAGGCGAAACAATAATAAGTGCAAATCTGGACTGCAAGAGGACGATATGATGAACCATCACTCATGACGCACACAAAAAAAAAAAAAAAATATCCGGTGTATCGGAAAAACTTTTTATTCACGTTGCATGCCACGACAATTTAACACTCCACGAAGGTGCTGGCAATGGACCGTCGAATCGAAACATGAAATATTGAAGTCAATAACATCTAACATCCTACGCTCACATGGACGGTAACGGTCTAAGGCCAAAGAGTGTAAGCAAGTTCACATGCAATACGCGAATTTCGATAGAATGAAAGCGCGAACCACAATCAGAACTAATAATTGGTAGCTCGGCATGTAGGCTTTGATCAGCGCGCGGCTGAAGGCTCTTGAATGAGGAGTCCACCTGGTTCTGCCAACAGCTTGTCAAAGAAAGAGGAGGAGCGGACAGAGTTTCAGGACAATCTGTTGCCCTTGTTGTGAAAAACTGCCCCTATAACAAAACTATCAATGGCATGAGGAGGCAGAAGGCAATGGAAACCACTGTAGTTAATGGGCATGGTGTGTATCCACAGTACACGTTGCCTGTAATTAAAAAATGTCACAATGTTGTTCCTCTGGCAAAAAAGTATTCCGGATAACTTCCCATTCTAATTTCTATGGGGAAACCGTCAAGGAGGAAATGACCATAAAAAAGAAACTGCATAACGAACTAAAGATAACTTACTACGAGTCTGATAGTAGAATGTCAGGTATTTGAACGTGGTAGGGAGGCTAGAAATCTGAAGAGGGAAAGGCAAAGGCTCAGTCTAAATGTAGCGAGAATCAGTGGAGTGACACGGAAAGTAAATAAAACACCGTCACAGGTTTTTTCGACTTAGAAAAAGCTTTCTACAATGTAACATGATGCGAGAAATTCGAAATCTTGGGTACCTACGTGTAAACTTTAAGGAAACCCGTAATGTAGAACCATGTGCAATAATCGAAACTACAAATCGATGCCGGCCGGAGTGGCCGAGCGGTTCTAGGCGCTTCAGTCTGGAACCGCGCGACCACTACGGTCGCAGGTTCGAATACTGCTTCGGGCATGGATGTCTGTGCTGTCGTTAGGTTAGTTAGGTTTAAGCAGTTCTAAGTTCTAGGGGACTGATGACCTCCGATGTTAAGTCCCATAGTGCTCAGAGCCATTTGAACTTTTTTTTTTTTTTTGGCAATGCGGTGATACTTTTCCCGGCGTATTTCTAACCTGTAGAATTCTCGGGTGTCCGCACAAGTCATGTCGTAAGTTCTACTGATGGTTCCTGATGATTTCTGCTTCGTACGCACGCAGCGTAATTACTAGATTTACCATTTACTTTTGTGGAAGATAATGTCATACGGCTCTGCCCTCGGAAATATCTTTTGATGAGTTTTGAAAACTTCGACTGCAGTTCGCTTAGGTAGTTCTAGCGTGGTTTTATGTCCTGCTTCAAAACTTTCATAATTAGAGGTCTGTTTAGTTGTATACTTTCCTCAAGCGCTCTGTTCTTGTGCCCATGCGACAGCGTTAGCCCAGTCCCATGAAGTGGGCGAAGCGTTGACGCTCTCTTGAGATGGGCACCCAATATTTCTTCGAGGTTGTGTCCAGGCAGTGGCGAGTATAGTAGTTTCTCTCTCTTTTGTTCAACATATAGTAAAATTTCTTCTAAATGGTAATTCTGAAAATGAAATACCATGCCCAAATTAGATGTATCAGACTTGTATTATTCTAATGCAAACAGTTCAAGAACCTGCCCAGCACATCAAAGAGATGAATCACGCGCCTCATTTATCTGCCTAGTTATAACGATTTCAATCATTCTGAGGGCAATCTGAAATGCAAGAAACACATTAAACTCCACATGAAATCCTGAAAATAGTCGAAACATTCGGAGGTAAAAACTAAAGGCTGGATATGGTGGAAATGAACAGTGATAATGTTTTTAGCTCTGTCAGTTTAACATCAGTTTCAAGAAACAGGTAAAAGTTGAGGGGCAATCTATAGCTTGGATAAGCATGAGATGCGCTACAACCAGAGAAGATAAAACACACACACAAGCGCTCGCGCGCACACGCACAGAATACAGTGATGATGAATGAAGTGAAACACTATGAAGTGAGTTTCACTTAATGAATAAAGGTTCAGACAGCTGAGCTTCGCGACACTGCCCAGTACCTCAATTATCCCAGGGAAAAACCTCTTGTGAGTGTAGATAAGAAACAAGTAAAGTCCATCCTCTGCTTCGTTCCCTCTATTAATCACGATTTTTACCAACTACTACACAGAGTCATGAAGATTCCAGTGATGACGGAATACCAGAAGATCAGTGAGAATCAGTAAATTTCTTCTTAAAATGGTCCCTTAATAAATAGAACACAAAATATTCCCTACATTAATAAAACATGACTGTTTTATCGGTAATAAGTGTGTTGAGATGGTTTTGTTCAATTTTTATTGCACTTACCTGTAAGGACCATAATTTTTCTGGCCTGTAAAGTGCGTGATTTGTTTGAAAAGCAAATAAATAATACTGAATATATGTTTGTACTATCCTCAATATCCTAACTGATTTTCTTTTCTGTAGTGGAACCTTAGAGTTGAATATATTGAAACAGCCAGTTTGTTGTTGGAGAACTGTGGTATGTGACCCTTCATTTTTCCTATGGTCTGTTTAGGCGTAGAACAGTCAAGAAATAGTCCGAAAGTGGTTCTGTGAAACCTCTGCGAAGCACATAAGTGTGAGTTGCAGAGTAGCCATGTAGATGTAGATGTCGATGTAGTGACCTGTTAGTGAGTTCCACCGTAGTGTCATTCTTCTCCAGGGCGCCATTAAAGGACTCCATGGAACTGATAAACCATCGAGACTAACGGAGACGAGACTCTTCGAGTTTGTGCCCACTTCAATTTACTTCTTGTTCGATGGAAATAATTATGAACAGACGGACGGTGTCGCTATAGGGCATCGTCTGTCAACGGTTGTTGCGAATTCAGTCATGGAAGATATCGAGGAGGAGGAACTGGAGGAAGCCCAAATAATTTGTCCCTACCGTTACGTGGATGACACGTTAGTCGTTTGACCGCGTGGAAGGGATGGCTTAAATGAATCACTTCACCTGGCTACACTCCAATATACAGTTTACCATACAGTTGGCGCCCTCCCGTTTCTTGAGGTCCTGGCGATAAGGAAACAAGATGGCAGACTGGGACACAGGTTCTGCACTGATCAGTATTTGTATGCCGCTATTAGTCACCACAACTCGTAGACTTGTTTTCAAGGCACGATTCACCTGTGGCCAAGACAGCCTTCCCGCTGAGCTGAAGCACCTAGAGGCGACAGGCACATAAGGCTTCGAAGATGTGCAGCACAGCCCTGGACGGGAAGTCAGGAACTGAAAAGTTTCTTCGACTACGCTCACACTGCCCGGAGGACTCATCAGATTTGGAATTGCGGGTTGCATAAAACGACACTGGCAGGGGCAGCAGATTCATCCTATACACCCCGGCTTGTAGCCATGTAAATAATTTTTCACAGAGTGCATGTTTTACTCTGTTCCGGTAATAATTCCACACGTTAACATGTATCGGGAATGTGATCTTCGGATCATGCAACTAACTACGTAACTAAGCCGTTTGGAGGCCACTCACCTGGACACAGTGTTGCCAAGAGGACGGCGGCGAGCAGCAACATCCGCCGGCAGGAAGACGCCCCAAGCCCCGGGCCGGATCCCGCCCCCGGCGGCGGCGGCGGCGGCGGTGGAGTCGGCATAGCGGCGCTCTCCTGCAACAGTGGGGGCCGCGTGTCACAACTTGGCGTCACTTTGCAACTTCCACTCCCCGCAAACCTATTGGCGAGCGCCACAGGAATAACCGTTGGATATACCGGCTGCCTTTGCAAACGACTGCAATATGAAGTATGTCAGGGCAAAAAACGATATTTATAACTTAATCATTAATTGACAAAAGAATCTAATCTATATGAAGCAGTCTATATTCCGAAAATATCCGCATATCGTATGAAACTGCAGCAAGCGGGAAGTGCTGTAGATTTTGGGGTGAAGATTTCGCAACGGTGGGTGGTTGCTTCGGCTAATGGTCTTGTGGGATTAACTGAAGATGCTGCGTGCCTTCCTTGCGAGCGTCACACCATTAATCCCTTCTTAGTGGTCTATCGTGAAGTAATTTTGATCAGATTGTATAGAGGGGTCTGAACCTACTGTGACTCGCTGCATGGCGTGCATTGGAGTTCGCACAGAAGGCTGCAGCAGTGAAGGAGTCTACCCCTCATCCCTCTTTCTCTCTCTCTTTTTTTTATCAGTAGTCTTCTGACTAGTTTGATGCGACACACTACGAATTCCTCTCCTGTGCCCACCTCTTCATCTCAGAGCAGCACTTTCAGTTTACAGTGGTGGAAATATTTATTGCATCACCATGAATTTTTTGTCTTTTGCAGCAGTTTGCTTCAGGTTATACCAGTCCCATTGTTGTTGAACTTCGTTGGCATATTCTTGTCTTAATACTCTGACTTCTTCAGGCATGTTTTCCAACAATAGACAACTCTTTGTTGGGTCATTTGGTTTTACATTGAAACCAGTGTTTATACTGCCATTTAGAGTTGAGACTTTGCAGTGAGAAGATGGGCAGGCCAGTTGAACTAACACCAGAAAAGAAAGCTGCTATCCTTGCTTATTCGTCTGTTGGTCTCAACATCAGAGAGATACCCTCTAAGACAGGATTTAATCAGTCTACGATTTCGAGGTTACTGAAAAAATACAGAGAAAAAGGAAATGTTGATAATGAGGAAGGAAGAGATCAGAAAGGGCGTCTACTGCCAAACAGGGCAAGGTATTGAAAAGGCTTTCACTGAACGATCGTCGCCTGTCATCAACTGAAATAAAGCGAGACTGGGAAGAAATGTGCGACATCTCAGTACCCAGTAGAACTGTAAGAAATAGACTACTGGAGGCTGGACTCTCAGCCCGTCGTCCTAGAAGGCAATCTTTATTGACCAAGATAATATGACAACAGCGACTACAATGGGCAAAATACATGCGACATGGACAGTAGACATGTGGAACAAAGTAGTCTTTTCAGACGAGTCCAAATTTAATTTGCATGGCTCAGATGGAAAAGTTCTCGTGCGTCGAAGAAGAGGTGAAGAATTTTTGCCATCATGCATAACACATACAGTCAAACACCCACAAGGACAGATGGTCTGGGGGTGCGTTTCCAGTCACGGAGTAGGTTGTCTGGACGTCATCAATGGCACTGTCAATGCATATGCCTACATAAGCATCCTTGAAAGGCAGCTTATGCCAACCATTACAGATCAGTTTGGGGATGTTTCCAATTGAATTTTTCAGGATGACTCCACTCCTTGCCATAGAGCTTTGAAGGTGAGTCCTATGACTAATATTTGTACCAAACACGAAGCAGGTTACTTTCTTGGTTAATTATCACGTACTTCTATATTTCAGGTATAATCTTTACTTTGACAAAATGGGATTCGAGTATTAGATTGTCCTGGAAACAGCCCTGATCTCAGTCCTATTGAGAACTGTTGGAAGGTTATGGGAAATGCTATCACCAAAAAGAAGCCATGGAATAAACGGGAGCTGTTGATGACCCTTGTGTGTGAGGAGTACATTAAAAAGTTAATTCTTTCAATGCCTTCACGATGCCAAGCGGTGATTAAGGCGCGTGGTAGAGCAACAAAGTATTAAATGCAACAGTGTGCTCATATGAGGCAATACAAACACTAAAAATCCATCACTGTTATCTTACAACATTAATATGCAGTGTTTCTTTCAACATTAGTATTCATATTTCAGAATAACAAACAGAACAGCTGACGTATTCACCTACACTCATTTTTCAACAAAGTGTTAAATTATAAAAAACAAAGATTTTTATAAAAACAAAAATTAAGGAAAAGACAAATTGACAAAAATTATTGTGTATATTCATTTCTGATAGAAATCAAGAGAAATCAAACAAATTTAGCTCAGGTATTCAATGATTGTAACAAATATTGTTAATTGTAAGAGGTGATGCAATAAATATTTCCATCACAGTTTGTCTTCAATTATTTGCTGGATATACATCAATCTCCGTCTTCTTCTATAGTTTTTACCCTCTGTAGCTCCCTCTAGGACTACGGAAGATGTTTCCTGATACCTTAACAGATGATAGGATGTATGTTATCAGGGAACAGCTTCCACCGCCCTAGAGGGAGCTTCAGAGGGTTAAAGCTATAGAGGAAGACAGATATTGAAATACAAATGGTTCAAATGGCTCTGAGCACTATGGGACTTAACTTCTGAGGTCATCAGTCCCCTAGAACTTAGAACTACTTAAACCTAACTAACCTAAGGACATGCCACGCATCCATGCCCGAGGCAGGATTCGAACCTGCGACCGTAGTGGTCGCGCGGTTCCAGACTGAAGCGCGTGGAACCGCTCGGCCACCCCGGCCGGCTATTGAAATACATCCAGTAAATCAAGTTCCTTTTTCTTTTCAATGTTTTCCACATGTTCCTTCTGCGGAGAAACTCCTTATTCATCTACATGTACATCACACTCCGCAAGCCACCTAATGGTGTATGGCGGAGAGTGCTTTCGGTATCACTACCTGAACCCTCCAACCCTGTTCCACTCGCGAATAGTGCAGGGGGAGAACGATCGTCGGTAAGCCTCTGTATTGGCTCTAATTTCTCGAATTTTCTCCTCGTGGTCAATACGCGAGATGTATGCAGGGGGAAGTAATATGTTGTCCGACTTCTCCTGAAAAGTGCTGTCCCGAAATTTCAATAGTAATTTCTCCGTGGTGTACAACGCCTCTCTTGTAACGTCTGTCAGTGCAGTTTGTTTAACACATCCGTAACGCTCTCCCGCCAGCTAAACGGTCCCGTGACGAAGCGCGCCGCTCTTCGTTGGAGCTTCTCTATCTCATCTATCAGTCCTACCTGATAGGGATCCCAGATGATGAACAATACTCAAGAATCGGGCGAACAAGCGCCTTATGAGGCACTTCTTTCGTGAATGAGTTACATTTCCTTACGATTCTCACGATGATTCTGAGTCTGGTGTCTGCTTTTCCCACTATCTGTTTTATGTGGTCATTCTACTTAAGGTCGCTTTGTATTGTTACGCCTAGATATTTTACGGCAGACGCTGTCTCCAGCTGTCTGTCATCAATAGTGTAGCTGTACAGTAGTGGGTTTCTTTTCTCATGTATGCGCAATTTGTTACATTTATTTACCTTCAGTCGTCAACTGCCAGAGCCTGCACCATTCATCAATTCTCTGCAGGTCTTCTGCAAATTCTTACTATCTTTTGGCGTTGCTACTTTGGTTAGAGACAACTGCGAATACACTTAAAGAGCTTCCGACGCTTTGTACTAGATCATTTATACACTATACATTGCAAACAGCAACGGTCCTATCACACTTCCCTGTGGTACACCGGATATTATCTTTACATCTGTCGATTTTGCTCCGTTAAGAGCAACATGCTGAGATCTGCCTGCAAGAAAGTCTTGAATCCAATCGCAAGTCTGCTCCGATACTCCGTAAGCTCGAATTTTTTTCATTAAACTGCAATGCGGGACGGTGTCAAATGGCTTACTGAAATCAAGGAACACGGCATCAGCCGAAGCGTCGTTGTCCACTGCGCTGTGGATCTCGTGGAGGAACAGAGCGAGCTGAGTTTCGCAGGAAATGTGAAATCCATGTTAATTTTTATAGAGGAGATGTTTATTTTTCAAAAACATCGTAAGTCTTGAGCAAAAACATGATCCGTAATTTTACAACAGCTGGACGTCAACAATATAGGTCCACAATTGTGTGGATCTGTCTTACAGCCTCTCTTAAAAATAGGAATGACTTGCGCTTTTTTTTCCAGTCGTCGGGTACCTTTCGATGCTTAAGATATCTACGAGAAATTACTGCTAGAAGGGGAGCAAGTTATTTTGCATAATCTTTATAGAATATTGTAGGTATCTCATCTGGTCCTGATGCCTTTCCACTATTAAGCGAGTGTAGCTGCTTTTCATTTCCGCGATCGGTTATCTCTATATCTGCCATTTCGACGTTCGTACGACGATTGAAAGGAGGGACAGTGTTACGATCTTCCGCGGTGAAACAACTTCGGAAGACCGAATTCAGTATTTCGTCCTTCTCTCTGTTATCTTCCGTTTCGGTGCCCGTGTGGTCGCTGAGAGAATGAGTAGATGATTTTGACCCACTTACTGATTTTACGTACGACCAAAATGTCCTAGGGTTTTTCTCAGGTCGATTGACTTCGTCTTACTTTCAAAATCATTGAACGCTTCTCTCATTGCTCTCCTTACGCTTATCTTCGCTCAGTGCAGCTTTTGTTTGTCGGCTACGTTTTTACTTCTCTTGAATGTGAGATGAAGTGCTCTTTGTTTAAGTAGCACTTTAATAACACGGTTATTAAACCATGGTGGATCTTTCCCATCCCTTAAAACCTTACTCGGAACATACTTGTCTAGGGCATATTGAACGACGCCTTTGAATTTTTTCCATTTGTTCTCCACATCTTTGTTCTCATCACAGAATATTTGATGCTGACTGCTGAGATATTCTGAAATTTGTATTCTGTCACCCTTGTTGAGCAAACATATCTGCCTAGGTTTCTTAACATTTCTTGTAGGACCCGTCGTCATCGATGCTGTCACAGCCTTATGATCACCGATACCTTCCTCTACATTAATTGATTCTATAAATCCAGGTCTGTTTGTTGCCAGGAGGTCTAAGACGTTACCCTTACGAGTTGATTCTCTAACGTTTGGCTCAAGGTAATTTTCGGAAAAGACATCCAGAACAATGCCACACGAATCCCTGTCTCTGGCACCAGCTTTGATGGCATAACACCCCCATATCTACACTTGGTAAGTTGAAATAACTCCCTATTACAACGACTTGATCAGGAAAACTACTGTTGATATTTCTGCCTGAATCGCTCTACAACTACAGGTCGTGACCCACGTGGTCTATAAAAGCATCCGGTCACCATTTTTGACCGTTCTTTGATACTCAATTTCACCCAGATTAATTCACATTTGGAAGCCGTGATAACCTCGCTAGATTTTATCGAATTTTTTACTACAATAAACACGCCGCTACCATTGGCGACTAACCTATCCCTACGATAAGTATTCCAATCTGAACATAGGATTTCGTTGTCATTGACGACTGGTTTCAACCAGCTTTCTGTTCCCAATATTATCTGTGCATTATAACCTTCAGTAAGCGATACTAATTGTGCAACCTTTCCTTGGATGCTCGTACAGTCTTCTAAAATCGTATTAATTTTTTCTGTCTCTTATCAGCGAAGACCAAGGTTTTGTGAGGTCACCGTCGCTGATTTGACAGGCAATTCGTCTTTGATTCCAAGGGAATTGTTCTCTAAACTAAAAAAGCTCCATGTGCACGCCTCACTTATTCTGCTATCCTAGTAGCCACTTACTGCGTGTAGTACACGCCTGACCTTCTAAGGGAAACCCTACATTTCTGCACCCGATAGCGGAGGTCGAGAAAGTCTCATACGATATCGCCGCAGAGTCGTCTAATCCTCTGGTTTAGAGTTTCCACTCTGCTCCAAACAGGAGGACCGCTATCAACCCTGGGTACGATTCTACAAATAGACAGCTTAGCCTACAGCCCGCAGGAGTCTTCGCCCATAAACACTCCTCCCCCAATCCCCCGCCCAACGATGCATTTTCGTGAAGGCTCATCGGGAAGGCAGGACGCCTCCAAGAGAAAATGAATAATCATGGTGACCTTTTGTAGTCTTTGGCGAAGCTGATGGTAATGGGTCTAGCATTGAATTGATTCAAGATTCAAGACTAGCTCTAGTGACAGCCTTTTAAAGAAAGGTGGGGCACCTAAAGTCACTACTTTCCGACACTGAACGAGGGGCCGCTGGCAAATCATTTACAGCCGGTAGTGGTAAGTCCTTAGAAATGGCTTAATATTCTTGTAGACAGAATAGTAGATCGAAGTGCGTAACGAAACGATTATATTCCATTTTTTGTTACAGATTTAATAAATTGTCAGTTTTGCAAAACTTTATATGACTTCTTAACGCCCATCGAGCAAGTAAAACGAAGTATATAGTTATCAGAAACAGGGAACGAGCTAGGAATGAGAGGACATTTGTCTTTAGCGAATTGAGGAAATGAAGGAATGATTCCTATCTGAATGGTCTGAGGGAGATTTGAACCATAGTTCTTCCGAATACGTCTGAACGAATGAGAGGAACAAAACATGTTTAGAAGCTATGATGGAGAGCGTGCGGTATGGTACACAGAAATCTGTTCTGCAGACAGCGATATTGAGTCAGCGGGGCCATCGATTCCGTTGGACGCAAGGGGTTCAGATTCAGAAGGTCATCAGCAATCAGCGGTAACATGTTTACTCCGGAATCGAATTCCCAATACAGGAAATCACCGCTAGAGCGACGCCACCGGCAGACGCAGTCGAAGATGCACTTGGATCTTCCTGTCTATTCTAAAACCAAGAAAGTATTGTAACGGCTAATCCATTACTGCTCACAGCCAATTTCAAACTGTTACAACAGTCTTCATGTTGTGTAATGTCACAGAAGAACGATCACTTGCACGTAAGAAATAATTGCTTGAAACCTGTTCGCTTTTGAAATGGACGTATTTGTAACAAAAAAAGAAAAGAAAAGCTTCACTCTATTCCTCCAGATCTTCAAATACTGGCCTGCTTCACTTATCTGTCTTTACAGAGTGCACATGACTTTATATACACTGGTGTCCAAAATTATAACAAGAAACGGAAATTTTGCAAGGTTACGTTTACTTTGCCACAAAACAGTGTAAACAGGTGATAGGAAAGTAATAACAATGTAAAGAATACAGAACGTCAACAACTGCAACATGCATAACAGTAGACGGAAATGTTCTTCGTTTCTTCCAACTTAACAGATTTGCACACACATTGCGACAACTGGTTAATGTGCTCACTATGGGGTATGAGCACCTCTGACAGCAATACAGGCCTGACAACGACGGAGGGTGCTGTGAATAATGTCATCAATGTGCTAATGAGGCAATAACGCCCATTCTTTCTGCGGAGCTGCTCGCGAGTCTTGGACAGTGGTTGGTGGATGTTGATTTGATGCAACCCGTCTCCCTAGTGTATCCCTGACATGCTCTATGGGATTCAAATTGAGAGAGCCAGCAGTCCACGCCATGCATGCAGTGTCTTCCGTTTCCAAGAAAACATCAACCATTGATAATGTAACCTCTCATTTGAGGGCTTGCAAGCGACATTTCAACTAATTATTACTTACTGTTTCGGGATTTTTCCTGTCTGCATTTATGTTTTAATTGTTTTCAACTTCGCAGGTAGCCCCTACATTACACTGGTCAATAGTGGTTTTGTTCCCAATTAATTGACGGTGAATTTATGGCAACTTTATGGCCCTGAATTCGAATACGTCAATCGTTTTGCCAGATTGGCTCTATTTGTTTGGTAATGTACAATATGTAGATAAACAAACAAACAAAAATTCAAAATATTGAAGTACATTGAGCACACAGTCAAATGCAAATCAGAAAAGCATATGAAAAGGATCACAAAAAAGCAGTTTCATTTATGATTCAGCATGTAATAGAAGAAGAAAGGAATAAACAGAGAGTCTTTTAAAAACATTACAATTAGCATACGGAAAAACTCCGCCTGTGTGATTTTCTCTTGTGCTGGTCGTCAGGACGGTCACGCACCATGTGCTTGTCCCCTCTACCTTGATATCGTTCTTCCATCATCCGAAAACCATGATGGAATCTTTCACCTTCTTCCTCCTGTAGTCACCAAGATTGTCCGGAAATCTACGAAGATGGCTGTGGTGGTAATGAATCTTAGCGCTCAAATTAGCCCCCAAGCTTTTGGAGTTTCTGAGAATGTTTTGCACCAGTTCTTCATAATTAATTGCTTTGTGGTTACCCAAGAAATTCTTGACAACAGGAACAAAACTGCTCCAGGTAGATGCTTCAATGCAATTCATAACTTTAATGAATTCCAAATCATATATAAGCTTCGGAATTTGGGGACGATCAAATATAGCAGCTTTTAATTTTTCATTACTGAGTCTAGGGAATTATTTGCATATATATTTGAAACAGTCACTATTTTTGTCCGATGCTTTCACAAATTACTTCTTTAGACCAAGAATGATTGTGTCCCTGTCAACTAATGGTTCTTTTAGGATAGACCTATTAGCTGCTCCTACAGTAAAGCTGTCTCTTGGTGGCCATGAAACTTTTTCCCAGTGATCATACTTGCATTGCTGTCCCACATCCAAATAAAGCAAGTGGATTTTGTGTATTCACTTTGCTGTCCAAGCAAAAAGTTAACCATTTTTAAATCAACACAGTTAGGCCATTGGTGTTGACTATAACTAACTTCTGGAGAAACATCTGGATACTTTCGTATTCCTCATGAAGTTAAGTCGAGTGGCCAATTGGAACGGATTCATAGGAGTTACCACTATGTAGCAACACACATTTTATGAACCTGGTTGAGGAATTGGTAAAAAGCCTCCAGTCTTGTGGTTGATATTTTAGGTGTCTCACTTTTAGAAGTAAACCAGGGATGCCACTGCAGTAAACTAGTGCATCATCTTGACTGAAGCATGGAAGCAGATCTTCTTCTCTTGTCCGGTAAGCTGTGGTTTAGTTTCTGGTTATAGACAATTCTTATCTTTAGTCTAGACGTCAAAGGTTCAAAAGACAGTTTAGAAAGACCGAGGTCTCTTATCAAATAATTAAGCTCTTCCTGACTCAAGAGCTGATGTCTTGTGGAACTTCCTTCGTATTCAGATTCACTACTACTAGTGTTCAAGTCCTACAAATCATAATCATCTGAAGGAAGTAGTTTTGGCAGAGTGGTGAACACTGGCACAAGAAAGTCATCGCTATGCAGCACATGTCGCCTTGCTGATTCTAATTGGGGATATCCCCACTTATGCTTCTTGTAGCGATTGAAACCTTTTACATTGTCAATGAAAAAATAACACTCATTATGGCGGTTTTTTGGCTCTCATCACACCATTGGCACTCCAAAGTTTAAACCCCTTTGTTTACCATTAGTCCACAGTCGCAAAGACTCGACACAGATTTTGCAAACTTTATGAGGAGCTCAATGTCTCACAGTTTAATCCCAAAATTCGCAAGATAGATCTGTTTCACAAAGTCAGTGATGTTCTTCCGTTGTTCTTGCGGAATGTATTCTCCATAAATGTATCAAAGAATATCAGGTGAGTTCAAACAACCCCTACGCGAACAACTCATATTTATCCATGAAAAGAATAAAATAAAAATTATATTTGCAAAAATATATTATTATAAATATGATACGGTGGAACTAATAAGACAATGTATATATTAAAATATGATCTGTTACTTACATTTAACTAAAAATTATGTAATAACTGCTCGTGACGTACCGTTTTCTTCATTCAGTGAACGAGAAGTGCTTTACTAACAAAAACTTTTCACAGCTATTACGCAAATCGCGTCCTTTCAGAAGTTCGTTCCTCGCTCGACTGCCACTCTGAGCACAAACAAGGGGGTGGGCGACCCTGGCCTTCAATGCAGCAGTGCGACCAACTGACCATCACTGAAACTGAGAGACACAAGAGGGTGTCTCAAATTACTAGCACATCCCATAATCTCATCCTGTCCTCTATAACATGTAATATGTAAATATTACATTTGTACATACGCAGTCATAAAGTATAAAGTGAGTAGGCATACAGAATTATGGAATTCACAACCGATTTACTGATAATTTAACGATTAAAAGCTACACGCCAGGGACAGCCTGTATCTAAGAAATTAGAGCCAATTGGAGAAATCCGTATTCTGATTCAGCATACCAAATATTCCCAGTGTACGTTCAAATATCTCTAGGAACAAGAAATTTTGTTGTTGTTATAGAGCTGTGCTATCTTTCATCAGAATAAGCAGAGAAGGGATATTTATATAATGAAAATGCGACTGAAAACAGAAAATCTGCTTGACTATTCATGGTTCTGTTCCGCTAACACCGTCTTTTGTCTGAGATGACGCTAGTGAAGAGAGGGAAACAGACCTGAAATCTGAACCACACTGAGACGGTACTTTTCACAATATGAGGTATGCCAGGGGTGCGGGTTGTTTTTAGTGCTATTGACAAACGTTGGAACTAGTTGGCGACTTAATACTTTAGGATTGCTGTTCTGCCAGTAAAAGAAGTGGACTATTAACAGTAGAATAATAAAATAAGGGAACTACATATAAATTGCTCTTCATTAGCCACTATATGTAAACAGTGCTGGGCGGAAACATTATTATCACTTGATTAACCATTTCGCTGCTGAAGATGTGCTCTCTGTACTCCGTGCTGAGCGCGGCTTTATTGTGGCTGTACTGTTCGCCTAATGCAGAAACCTGTGCTAAGAGATGGCGCTCCGGCTGCTATGGAACATTTATCATCACATTTTAAGGAAACTACCAGGCCAAAAAAAAATAAAAAAAAATGCATTTCACACATGTTAGAGTCTGATATCTTCGCTCTATAAAGGAGTGAATTTCTTTCCATTATTTATCGCAGTTAGCGCACTGCATCAAATTAAATAAAACATTGCACGAAATTATAAAAAGTTTGCAGAGGTAAAACCGCATTACG
This sequence comes from Schistocerca piceifrons, assembly GCF_021461385.2. Lineage (NCBI taxonomy): Eukaryota > Metazoa > Arthropoda > Insecta > Orthoptera > Acrididae > Schistocerca > Schistocerca piceifrons. The sequence continues at coordinate 97,701,590 of NC_060141.1, forward strand.
TACTTTGCATATGGTTGATTTTAGCTCATACACTGCAGCGTATGAAATGCAGATGAGATAATGAGATCTTACTTAAAATTGAGGGGAGAACGATATCTCATTTTGTTGTAGAGTTACTGAATTTTTCCACAATATTATCGTCCAGGGCAGTGAGGTCGCTTCGGTCGGTTATCGTGAGTTTCTATTGCGGTATTTCACGAGGACACTATTAGTCACTTGATAGTACGTATATGCACAACTTCGTTGAAATAATTCACAATGTGATGCGTTTTCCTTTAGTCACAAATATCCTTATTTACTGTAACGTCAACAGGTGTTTCCGATAACGTCCACAAGGGACTAAGTGCAATAACATCGCAGTCGGCTAGTACATACGACAAAAGAATTGCAGATCATGTGGTCAACACAATCGTCATACTTCCTAAACGGTTCAGGGGATCGAAACGAGGTTTTTGCAGATGATGGTTCATACGACTCTAAGCACTATGGGACTTAACATCTGAGGTCATCAGTCCCCTAGACTTAGAACTACTAAAACGTAACTAACCTAAGGACATCACACGCATCCAAGCCCGAAGCAGGATTCAAACCTGCGACCGTAGCATCAGCGTGGTTCCGGACTGAAGCGCCTAGAGCTGCTCGGTCACAACGGCCGGCTTTTACAGATGAAAGCGTGCAAAGAGGCACGTATGCTGTATGATAAATAACCGAATTATTTTTATTGACCAATATATGGAGGTAATTCGTGCGCAGTAGTGAGTGGTTGACGGAACGGGACGTGTAAAAACGTCGACAGTGCTTCAGGGCAACACAGGGACCGCGTTTGAACACTTCCTCAGCACCTGGGGAGCGCCGGTGCACGACGAGGTAACTCGTCCACAGCAGTTAAAGTATAGCATGTTGGCTTACTTCTAGAACTCAAAACAGCATATATTCTGCGTGACAGGGATTTAACAAGTTCTTTGTAGGTTTTCGGTGGTATATGGAACGAAATGTTGTACGCATCGATCACTTAGTTCCCGTAAATTATGGGTCAGTGATTTGTGGGCGCTGAGTTGGCGCTCGAATGCATCCCGGACGTGTTCCATAGGTTTCTGATAAGGGAGATATGGTGGCTGAGACATCAGCATTAGTTCACTATCAGTTTTCACTGTAGCACGGTTGTGGCTTTGTGACACGGTTATTATCCTGCTGGAAGATGCAATCACCATCGAGGAAGAGATCAAGCAGGAAGGGCTGCAGGTGGTCCACAATACAGTTCATACACCACTAGCCATTAAAATTGCTACACGACGAAGATGACGTGTTACAGACGCGAAAGTTAACCGACAGGAAGAAGATGCTGTGATATGCAAATTATTAGCTTTTCAGAGCATTTACACAAGGTTGGCGCCGGTGGCGACACCTACAACGTGCTGACATGAGGAAAGTTCTCATACACAAACAGCAGTTAACCGGCGTTGCCTGGTGAAACGTTGTTGTGATGCTTCGTGTAAGGAGGAGAAATGCGTACCATCACGTTTCCTACTTTGATTAAGGTCGGAATGTAACCCATCGTGATTGCGGTTTAACGTATCGCGACATTGCTGCTCGCGTTGGTCGACATCCAATGCCTGTTAGCAGAATATGGAATCGGTGGGTTCAGGAGGGTAATACGGAACGCCGTGCTGGATCCCAACGGCCTCGTATCACTAGCAGTCGAGATGACAGGCATCTTATTCGCATGGCTGTAACGGATCGTGCAGCCACGTCTCGATTCCTGAGTCAACAGATGGGGGCGTTTGCAAGACAACAACCGTCTGCACGAACAGTTCGACGACGTGAGCAGCAGCATGGACTATTAGCTTGGAGACCACGGCTGCGGTTACCCTTGACGCTGTATCACAGACAGGAGCGCCTGCGGTGGTGTACTCAATGACAAACCTCGGTGCACGAATGGCAAAACATCATTTTTTCGGATGAATCCAGGTTCCGTTTACAGCATCATGATGGTCGCATCCGTGTTTTGCGACATCGTGGTGAACATACATTGGAAGCGTGTATTCGTCATCGCCATACTGGCGTATCACCCGGCGTGATGGTATGGGGTGCCATTGGTTACACGTCTCGGTCACCTCTTGTTCGCATTGATGGCACTTTGAACAGTGGTCGTTTCATTTCAGATGTGTTACGACCCATGGCTCTACCCTTCATTCGATCCCTGCGAAACCCTACATTTCAGCAGGATAATGCACGACCGCACGTTGCAGGTCCTGTACGGGCCTTTCTGCATACAGAAAATGTTCGACTGCTGCCCTGTCCAGCACATTCTCCAGATCTCTCACCAATTCAAAACGTCTGGTCAATGGCGGCCGAGCAACTGGCTCGTCACAATACGCCAGTCACTACTCCTGATGAAGTGTGGTATCGTGTTGAAGCTGCAGGGGCAGCTGTACCTGTACATGCCATCCAAGCTCTGTTTGACTCAATGTCCAGGCGTATTGAAGCCGTTGTTACGGTCAGAGGTGATTGTTCTGGGTACTGATTTCTCAAGATCTATGCACACAAATTGCGTGAAAATGTAGTCACATTTCAGTTCTTGTATAATATATTTGTCCAGTGAATACCAGTTTATCATCTGCATTTCTTCTTGGTGTATCAATTTTAATGGGCAGTAGTGTATAATCCACAGGTGCCATGGTGTCTTCGATTACTACCACAGGCGCATGGTAGCCCAAGAGAATGTCTCTCACCAGCAAGCATCTGTAGTGCGGTACATATTTCGATTAACGGTTCGTCGGAATGACGGTATATCCGGACACGAACATCAAGCTGGTATAACAAGAAAAGTTATTCATCCGAGAATGAAAGATGTTGCCAGCGATCCCTGGTCCAATTTGGATGATCCCGTGCATACTGCAAACGTAATTAACGTTGTCGTTGGGTCGACTTGGGTCACATAGGGATCGGGTGCAGTGGAGCCTCAGGATCAGCAGTGTGCACTGAAGAGTGTGTTCCGGAGCATTTGTGACTGCACGAGCATTGTACTCCGTTGTCAGATCTGCCATACAGTGCTGCCTTCTTTTGCTTTACAGAGCGGGGACAATTCCAATCTCCATTTTTTTGTGGTAAGGTGTGGAAGCCCAACACCTTGTCACTTACTCGTGATTTCACCGTTCTTAAACCACTTTCTATAATGTTCACGACAATAACCGCCGATTAGCTTCACCGCATCTGGTTCCGAGGCGCTCGGCTGTAGAAACCTAGAAACCTACACTTTGCTGAAGAGACATTCTATGAGGGTTGTCCAGAAAGTAAATTCCGATCGGAAATGGAAACCACTGGGAAAATCCGGTAAAGCTTTGCACATATGTGTTGGGCAGTGTCTCTAGTATGACCATCGATCGTGTCGCGTCACTCTTTCCAGTTCTGAGTGAACAGTGAGCACATAAAGATGCGTAGTGAATAGCGTCACCCGCCAAGTGTGAGGGCCTGGTTAGAGACTTCGCCTGTTGCATGCAGCCCACATAACATAACTGTCGGGCAGTTCCTTCGTCATCCCAATTCTCGGCCTCACACTGCAGGGGCAATGAAGACGCTCCTGCAGTGTTTCCGATTCGAAGTGTTTCATCACCCACAACACAGTCCGTAACTGGCTCCTTCTGAGTCTCATCTCTGCTCATAAGAACCGCGGGCTATGAGGACAAAATTTTTCCACAGACAACGAGCTGCAGACCAGTGCAGATAACGGGCCGAAAGCACAAGCGGCTGCTTTCTGTGACGAGGATATTGGAAAGTTGATACAACACTACGACAACACTCGATATTGGAGCGGCGACTATGTAGAGAAGTAGGTGGAACGTGTACCTAACTGTTGCAAATAAGACGTTCCTGGTTTTCACTGTGGTTTCCATTTAGCGACCGATCGGATCTTACTTACTGGACAACCCTCTTATTTGCCGGCCGTATTGTCGCTAGAATGATGTCCCCTTCATCTCTGCTCCACTTGTATGGTTTCCTTGTCGTTTCACATACGCGCCACTCCACCAGATGGGATTTGGTCTCGTGGTGGCCAGTCGATATACAGGTTGATTCAAAGTCCTTGCAGGGAACGACTGCGGCTGGTAGATAACCTCATGGAGAACAACTTTCATTAAAGGCAAAAAATGTTCGCTGACGCTTCACTGAGACGCTAGGCGCCTTTTATTGAATTCGTCTGCACTGGAACGACGAGATTTCTCCGAACTAGCAGAGTCTACTAAGTGTGCTGCATCTGCATACTACTCTCTCCATTAAACTGATACTTATTTTCTACAAGAAAAACTTAAGGATGAGTGTCTGTAGGCGGGGAAAGATGTTTTAGATGCGAACCAGTAACTATATTTTATCCCTAACGAAAGTTGTTCTCCACGATATGATCTGACGCAACGACTTCGAAACACTCTGCATATACGTATTGTGTGTGTATGAGTGTTTCCCAGAATAGTACTGGAACGCCTGGAGAAGTTAACCAAACTGGAGCGATTGTGCTTTACAACGTGAAATATATATATATATATATATATATATATATATATATATATATATATATATATATGGGGAGAAGAGAAGTTTGTGGCACAACTTGACCAGAAGAAGGGATCGGTTGGTAGGACATGTTCTGAGGCATCAAGGGATCAACAATTTAGTATTGGAGAGCAGCGTGGAGGGTAAAAATCGTAGAGGGAGACCAAGAGATGAATACACTAAGCAGATTCAGAAGGATGTAGGTTGCAGTAGGTACTGGGAGATGAAAAAGCTTGCACAGGATAGAGTAGCATGGAGAGCTGCATCAAACCAGTCTCAGGACTGAAGACCACAACAACAATATATATATATATATATATATATATATATATATATATATATATATATATATATATAGGGTGGTCCAAAAGTCCGGAAACACCCTGATAAAATTAAAATGGAGTAGCAAACAAGGAAACAAAGTCCCTACACACGAGGAACGGGAAGGGGAAACTTTATAGGCTATACCACTAACATGGCGGCCATCTTGAAAGCCGCCATCTTGGATTCAACTCCAAAATTTCAAATGGGAATGTGGTCATGTGACATATCAAACGGAAAGAGAATTTCACCAGAAAAACAATGCTGTTGTTATTTTCAACATAGCTTTATTCATTCTCGGGTTATAGCCAGTTACTTGCGGCAGCAGTGGGACGCTCGGCAGCGTGAGTATTACGTACTGAGAAGTCATAAAATGGAGTCTGAAACGGTGCAAAGTGAATATCCCATGCCTGATATGTTACATGTGTTTAACTGTTAGGTATCATTTACTCGTGCTAACGTTTTAATCATTGTTTCCTTGTTTGCAGGTTACAAAATGTCCTTAACAAGTGAAGAACGCATTGAAACCATCTTGATATCAGGAGAAAGAAGCACAAGGGGCATTGCTGAGGCTTTCAACAGTTGTCACTCAACCAGACAGCCCATCACTCACAGCGCAGTTGCCAAGCTTTTGGCCAAATTCCGAGCAACAGGTTCTATCGCAGATAAACCTAAGGCTGGAAGACCAAAATCCGCCACCAATGAAGCAACAACAGTGAGCGTGTTGGCATCATTTAACAAGAGTCCGCAACGGAGTACTCGTCGGCTGTCACAAGAATGTGGGGTTAGTCGTACCTCCATACTGCGAATTTTATCGCTGCACAAATGGCACCCGTACAAAATTCAGCTGCTCCAACACCTGAACGAGGTTGACCCAGACCGTCGCGTACAGTTCGCAGGATGGGTGACACAGCAGCTGCAGATAAACCCACGTTTTCCCTGTCAGGTGCTGTTCAGTGATGAAGCCAATTTCTTTATCAATGGTGAAGTGAACAACCATAATCACAGATACTGGTCCGACACAAATCCACACTGGATTGATGCTTTCAAAACGGTCGACTCACAAAAAGTGATGGTTTGGTGTGGTGTGTGGGGTACCAATGTCGTTGGACCTTTTTTTATTGATGGTACGTTAACAGCCAACAGTTATCTGAGGTTATTGGATGAAGTGTTTCCCTCGTTGTTAACGGAGGACGAGACATTTCCGGAATTCTTCCAGCATGATGGAGCCCCACAACATTATGGGCACAATGTGCGAGCATACCTGGATGTACAGTTCCCTCAAAAGTGGATTGGTCATAGAGTTGCTGTGGAGTGGCCACCACGTTCACCAGATTTGACTCCATTGGCTCTTTATCTTTTGGGTCATGTCAAAGCACTGGTTTATTCTGTGAAAATACGGGATTTGCATCATCTAAAAGAGCGCATTGTTGAGGCGTGTGGTTAAATTCAGCCAGATGTGTTGGTCAAAGTTCATCAGGACTGGGTTCGGAGGATAGCATTAACATTCCAACATGATAGACAACATATCAAGCCATACCTATGACTGTTGGTGGTGTCTCGGAACTGTGTAACATCGGCGTAATGTCTCTTCGGCACATAACACACATGCTGCCGAGCGTCCCACCGCTGCCGCATGTAACTGGCTATAACTCGAGAATAAATAAAGCTTTGTTTAAAATAACAACGGCACTGTTTTTCTGGTGAAATTCTCTATCTGTCTGATATGTCACATGACCACATTCCAATTTGAAATTTTGGATTTGAATCCAAGATGGTGGCTTTCAAGATGGCCGCCATGTTGGTGGCATAGCCTATAAAGTTTGCTACACCATTTGAATTTTATGAGGGTGTTTCCGGACTTTTGGACCACCCTATATATATATATATATATATATATATATATATATATATATATATATATATATATATTAACCAAATTTATCTTTACAACCTAGATATAGCTGACCTTTCTTTTTAATACATAATTGTGGTTAGTAATTAGAAAAAGTTGAGTAAACGGCTAAAATAGTTTAAAAAGACTATTATTGTTTCCATTTGGCCGTGAAGGTTCCCTTCCTTTACGGATTTATGGATTTGGAAATTTTCCTCATTCCATATTTTTTTACTGCCTGCAGAAGATGGGCTTTAAGCTGACCGTCCTACTACGTTCTATACAGGGCGAATCAGGAAGAAAGGAGGGTGCTTTGAGTTGTGATAGTATGAGTGATTTTGAACAAAAAGCTTCTTATGGACAAATGCCTAGTTCCGAATGGTTTCGGAGATACAACACATGTAGTGTACGTTGTTATCTATTTTCTGTATTATTCAAACATTTACATTGTTTACAGTTGTAAGTAGGCTGTTTAGGTTTTTATGTTGGTAGCGCCATGTAGTGCTCTATATGAAAATCACTGACTGTGCTGTGTGAAGTCTGTGGCTGGGTGGCATTGTTGGAATAGACGCTATTGTAGTGTTGGGCAGTTGGATGTGAACAGCGCATAGCGTTGCGCAGTTGGAGGTGAGCCGCCAGCAGTGGTGGATGTGGGGAGAGAGATGGCGGAGTTTTGAGAGCGGATGATCTGGACGTGTGTCCATCAGATACAGTAAATTTGTAAGACCGGATGTCACGAACTGATATATATATATTATGACTTTTGAACACTATTAAGGTAAATACATTGTTTGTTCTTTATCAAAATCTTTCATTTGCTAACTATGCCTATCAACAGTTAGTGACTTGAGTAGTTAGAATCTTTCATTTAGCTGGCAGTATTAGCGCTCGCTGTATTCCAGTAGTTCGAGTAACGAAGATTTTTGTGAGGTAAGTGATTTGTGAAAAGTATAGGTTATTCTTAGTCAGGGCCATTCTTTTGTAGGGATTATTGAAAGTCAGATTGCGTTGCATTAAAAATATTGTGTGTCAGTTTAAGCACAGTCATTTATAATTTTTCTAAGTGGAGTTTTCACAGTGAACCACAGTAATGCAGAGGAAGCTGGTACGAACAATGCAATACAGGACATTTGCAGTCTATCAAATCTGGAAACTACCTCAAACTGGTCTACAAAAACTACCTAAGCTACAGCAAATGCCCGTCACTTGAGAATTTTCAGTATTCTCACTTTCTCTTCGCGCAACCTATTAGTCCTAGAGAAAATATGAATAGGATCTTGAATGAAATTTTCACTCTGCAGCGGTGTGTGCGCTGGTATGAAACTTCCTAGCAGATTAAAACTGTGTACCGGACAGAGAATCGAGCTCGGGACTTTTGCCCTCCGTGGGCAAGTACTCTAGCGACTTTTCTTTTTGCAGCTTGTTCGTTATTGTTCGCTGCATTTGTTCGTAGCGGATGTCACGTAACACCCGTTGAATTTCAACGTTGATCCCTACACCTAACACGCTGAGCTACCTTGCCGGTTTTTCAAATTGCATAGAAGCTCTCCTGCGAACCTTGCCTGCGAAAGGCAAAGCTCCCGAGTTCAAGTCTTGGTCCAGAACACAGTTTTGATCAGACAGGGAGTTTGAACACGAATTTTTTTTGTAGGAAATTTAACATAGTTTCATTTTGTACTGCACGCGAGTTGCTTTGAGGGTGAGTTTTTCGAGTTACTCAAGAAAACCGTACAAAAGTGATATTAAATATGTTCTATATAGGAAACCATTCGGAATAGAACATAGGGACTTTTTTGTCAGAATCACTAATACTATCTCCCATCAAAGCATGTACCCTTCTTCCTGTACCTTGTATTTTAAACAAATTTTCTTTTTGTCTATGGGTCAGCAGTCCTTTGACTGGTTCGGCATTCTTTCCTGCGGCAACCTCTTCGTCTCAGAGCAGCACTCACAGCCAATGTCCTCAGTTACCTGCCGGATGTATTCCAATCTCTGTCTTCCCCTACATTTCTTAGCCATCTAATACTACGGAGGTTACTCACTGGTGTCTCAACAAACGTCCTACTATCCTGTTCCTGCTTCAAAGTTTCCCGCATATTTCTGTGCTTGCTGATTCTTCAGATAATCTCGTCATTTCTTGTCTTGTCAGTCCACCCAATAGTCAGCAACCTACTACAGCACCACATCTCAGACGTTTCGATACCCTCTTTTCCGGCACCCAAAAGCCCGTGATTCATTTCTCTGCAATGCTGTGCTTCAGACATACATTCTCAGGAATTTCTTCCCCAACTTAAGGTGGACTGGTATAATTTCTTTGCCTGTGGTAGTCTGCTTTTTCGTCTTCCTTGCTTCGTCATTCATATGTTATTTTGCTTCCTATAAAGCGGAAATCCTCCAATTAGGCTACTTCATAGTCCCCTATATTGATATTAAGTCTCTCGCTGTTCTAATTTTTGCTTCTCCACATTTCTTTCTTTATTCGGTTTATTACGCGCCTAGTTGACTGTTGATTCCATTCAGTACGTCCTTCAGTGCTTCCTTGCTTTCACTGAGCATAACAATGTCATCAGCAAATCTTATCATTGATATTTCTCTCCTTGAGTTTTAGTCCCACATTTGAACCTATCTCTTGCGTTTGTCATTGCTTCTTCGGTGTACAGATTGAGGAACACGGGAGAAAGACTGCATTCCAGTCTATGCTCATACTGATACGAGCAATCGTTCTTTGTCTTGCACTGTACTATTTCGTTCTTGGCTCTTGTATACATTGTAGATTATGTGCATCTCCATAAAGCTTACTCCTATTTTTCCGAGAATTTCAAACATCTTGCATCATTTTACAGTGTCGAGTGTTTTTCCGAAATCGGCTAACGCTTTGAAGGTGTCGTAATTTTTCTTAAACCTTACTTCCATTGACAAGCGCAATATCATAACTTTCTCTCTGGTGCCAAAATGATAGTCATCTAATAAATCCACAGTTTTCTGTTCCATTTTTCTATACATTACTTTTGTAAGAAAGTTAGTTTCATGGCTTGATAAGATCATTGTGCCATCATTCTTGTTCTTATCTACTCTTCCTATATTCAACATTATGTGGATAATATCTTTCGGAAGTGTGATGGTATGTTTCCAGATTCATGAATTCTGAACATCAATTGAATAGTCGTTTGGTTCACACATGTCCCACTGGTTTTAGAAATTCCGGTTACCTGGACATTCTGCCTCACATGATCTGATATGTTTCATGGCTCTGTCAAACTGGCTCTCTCAAATGTGTCCCTTTTGTCTTCCCAATCGACTTCCATTTCTTCTTTTTCTATCGCGTCAGCAGACGTTGCCCCCCCCCCCTCCCCCCACCCTTCCCCCAAAAGACCTTCACATTATTTCCTCCTCTCTTCGTCATTGATTTGACTTTTCTAAATGCAGAATGTATGAATCTGTCCGTCCGACAACCATTTATTTTGCGATATCTTCACATTTCTCCTGCATCCAATTTGGCTCAGTTTCCTGCCCTTCCTATTTACTCCACCTAAGTTATACTGACGTATTCCTGTTTCTATCTGAACATTCTTGTGTTTCCTTCGCTCGTCGGTCAGTTAAAATATTTCTTCTATTACCTTAGTGTTTCTTCGTAGTTACCTTCCTCCTAACTATATTTACCTTCCTAACCTCTGTTATTGCCCTTTCTGGAAATGTACATTCCTCTTCAACTGAACTGTCTGCTGTGGTATTCTCTATAGCAATATCTACAGCCTTAGAGAACTTCAAACGCAACTCTTCGTTCCTTAGTATTTGAATATCCAACTTCTTAACCTCCTTAAACTTTTGCCTACCGTTCATTACCAGTTTGTGATTTTTGACTCTATCTGCTTCTGGGCCCATCTTAGGATCCAGTATATGATTTCGGAATATCTGCCCGACCATGACGTAAACCATCCGCTCCTCTTCTTAAGACTTTTGAACTTTGTCTTCGCTATTACCGGCTGAATTTTTTTGCAGAACTCAGTCAGTCTCTCTCCTCTCTTGTTCCTACTAACGAGCCCATATTCTCCAATAATAACATCTTCTATTGCTTCCCTTACGTTCACATTCCATTAACGCATTTTATTGTATTACTATCTCCCTTTGAAATCTGAATTACTCGTCAATGTCCTCATGTAGTTACCTGCCTCAAATTCAGTGTTATGCAATCGGGAATTATTTAGTTGTGGGTGAGGATGGAGGGTATGGGGGGAGGGGTACAAGGGCGGGCGAGTGCTCAAATAAATTCGCCAACAGGTAAACACGGTTAGATACAAGCCACTACCAGTTAGTTTTGAATACAGTTTTATTATTCATGTCAATTCACATAGATAATATTATGTGCAAGCGTTAAGCTCAGTAATTCAGACGAATAAAATATGCAAATGTAGTCACTATTCATTTTACATGCATTTATCTACAACAGTTCCATTTGGCAGTCGCACTCGTCAGCATTGCCGCACTGCTATTGTCACTGTGCTAATGCCAATCTGGAATTTTAGCCATGAAACTCTAATGGAAATCTGTGCTACCATGTAAAGACAAGGCGTTGTTTAACGTTGGATGTTCTCCTGCGTGATATCGTGCCAACTGGGGCGTTAGACTGTCAAACGCCCGAGTTGTTTGGATGGTCTTGGTTCAAATGGCCCTGAGCACTATGGGACTCAACTTCTGTGGTCATCAGTCCCCTAGAACTTAGAACTACTTAAACCTAACTAACCTAAGGACATCACACACATCCATGCCCGAGGCAGGATTTGAACCTGCGACCGTAGCGGTCGCGCGGTTCCAGACTGTAGCGCCTAGAACTGCTCGGCCACCTCGGCCGGCTTGGATGGTCTTACCCGTAATACTTCAAATGTTTCGATATGAGGAGAGATCTGCCGACCTCGCTGGCCATTTCATAGCAAGACCGCTTTGCTTGTCATCCGCAGCAGCCTTATATCACAAGAACACGTCGACGATATTTTACGCCCCGTTTAGTTGCCCATCATGACAAGCCATTCTGGGCTTGTATTTCAGCAAGATAATGCCACCCCGCATACGGCGAGAGTTTCTACTGCTTGTCTTTGTACTTGCCAAATCCTGCCTTGGCCAGAAAGGTCGACAGATCTCCACCCAAATGAAAACATTTGAAGAATTATGGGCAGCGCCCTCGAAGCAACTCGGAATTTTGACGACCAAACGCGCCAATTGGACAATATTTGGCGCGATATCCTTGAGGAGGACATCCAGAGACTCTGTCAGCCAAAGCCAAATCGATTAACAGCTTACATAAGCGCTAGAGGTGGACCATCGATTTATAGACTTGATCAATTTGTGAGGCTCTTCCTCTTGGATTTTTCAGAAATTGTAACCTTTTTTGTCTGTACATGTCCCATTTGGATAGTTCCTTGCTAGTGTACTTTTTTTAAATTTGTTTTTCATAGAGTGCATACTACACAGTGTGTTCGGGAATGACCGTTACAAATTTATAGGACCTATATAGGGAAGTGAGTATGTAATATTTTAAATATTAACACAAGTCCGGAGCCATACCGTTTCCGTGCTACAGCCGTTTGAAAACATGTTTGCTATTTAGGTGAGCAACAGGGTAAGCACGGTGGGGACTGGCTACGTCGGATCGGCTGAGTCATTTGACGTCTATCCATCCTATCTGACGTGGTTCGAACCTTATTCACCTGTCTGTGAGTCTTAAAACAACGTGATTAAGTAAACGTTTGCAGAATTCACCGACAGGATCCTTCTGAATGGCGAAGCAGCCGGTAATGGAAGAGCTGCTCTTAGGGTCTATCAAGATCGTTTTCCATAATGTACGACTCAATCTCATACCCTGCTCTCCACAATTACGCAACGGCTTCGAGAAATGGTTATCATCATCGTCAGCGTGCGTTACTGTGGTGCTCCAAGGAGACGCCGCACACCCGAATTTGAAAGTTCTGTACTGCATCACATTGAAGAGAACCCGCCAACGGGAACAGTAACAGTTTCTTTTGCTGTTAATAGTGGAATTGTAAAACAAATGTTGTACTGGGTCTCACCTAATCAGTTACTTGTAAAAATGGTCACTTTACCAACATGTTTTCGAAAGGTTGTAGTACGGAAACGGAAAAGGTACGTTATATATATATTCACTCCCCTCTAAAAGTCCTAGGAGTCTGTAACGATAATTTTAGAACACGCTTTATGAGGGGGAAAGATCGTTAGCAAAAATCTCGAAAAGTTCTTGACCGATTTACTTCAAACTTGTATACGATACTCTAATAAATATTCGGACAGGTACAAGACAAGTGTTTTCTTCAAACAACAATTTAAGGGTTTTCCATTAAAACCGACCGCAAGAAAGAAAATTCTGTGTTATGCTATGAAAATGTACAGTTTTTTCATATTTCTGGCGGTCAGTTTCAACTACGACGCCAGGACGTTTAAAGCATAAGACAAATTGTTTCGCCCAAATATGTTCTTCCCATTATACATAATTTTGAACAAAGATTGTATGCGCAACAATGTACTGTATCGTTTTTCTTTCTTGAATTCCTATATGACAGAAAGCAGGAAGTTTTACTTATGTCTGATTTACTTATGTCTGATTTACTTATGTCTGTATGTTACGATTAGAATACTACAGAATCTGAATCATTCGCAGTTTTGTAATACTACCCGTTCGCAGATTAAAACTATGTGAAATACTGACATTGAATATGTTGTCCTCACAGATTCAGTTCTTGAAAAGTGTCTGAAGCGTCTTTCATACCCCGAATACCAGTCATCCCAGTCGCTTTCCCTTCGGAAACTGGTGTTTGTCTGATATAGTAAATTTGGAAATATTTGGTAAAGTCTTATGGGACCAAACTGCTGAGGTCATCGGTCACTAAACTTACGCACTACTTACTCTAACTTAAACTAACGTACGATAAGGACAACACACAAACCCATGTCCGAGGGAGGACTCGAACCTCCGACGGGGGAAGCCGCCCGGGCCGTGACAAGTCGCCTCAGAGCAAGCGGCGACTCCACGAGGCTGTCTGATATAGAAAAGACTCATTATTCACTGCTGCCACAATGAAGGACAGATTGCAAAAGACATTTCACAAACACACATTTTCCTTCTCTCGTGCATCAGAGTTATTGGTCCGCTTTGAAATGAGGTGGAACGGCTACAGGACACCAAAACACCACAGTATGATACTGAGGTTACCAGGCCATCAGGTCGTCAGATGACCGTCGGATTCATTCCAGAGCTACACAATTTATAGCGACTAAGCACACCACACAGCTCTCCACGCACTGCTCCACGAATCAATGAGAGATTTAAAGGATAGAAGAAAGATGGTTTAACGCCCTGTCGACGAGGAAGTCATTAGGGCGCAGCACAAGCACTGATTGTGAGATGATGGGGAAGGACATGGTCGTATTCTTATAAATGAACCGTTCCGGCATTTGCTTTAAGTGATCTATGGGAATAACAGAAGACCTGAATCTGGATGAGTGGACGGCGGTTTGTACCACTGACTTCCCGAATATCAGCCCAGAGTCTTACCACTGCACCGTCTCGTTCAGTGACGACAGAATTATCTGCGTTGCATATCATATTACGTTGGTCATATTCCATGAATCCTGATGAAGGGTGTCTCTCGGACGCGGAAGGAGTCAAAGATGTACGTTTTAGTTCAGTGTTATAGAATGATCCCAACGTTAATTACAGAAGACACTAAAACATTAATTTCGAGAGTTTCTGTGAACATTTCAGTGAGGTACGTCTCGAACAGAAAAAAACTGTATGTCATTAGGCTCCACCATACCTCCCAAATTACCTGATCAAAAGTGTCACGGACATTAGTATGTAATGCAAAACAGGCTACTAAATGTCATGAGGGATGGACTCGCCAGTATAAAATGAGGCAGGAAGTATTTATTTGTCAGTAAAGCAGAATGGGCCAGTCAGATGGAGTCAGTGATTTCGAATGTGCCCGGGTTATTGGATGTCACCTTCTTAACAAATCCATCAGTGAGATTTCAGGCCTTGTAAAGCTGCCCAAGTCGATTACTGGTGATGTAACTGCGAAGCGGAAACGCAAAGGAACAGCCATAGCTAACCCAAGACAATGCAGACCACATGTACTAACGGACGTGGACAGCAGAATATTGCAGAGGATGTCTGTAAAAAATCGAATGAAGTCAGTGGAAGGACTTACGCGTGACAGCAGAGTCTTCTTGGCTTTACGGCCGCGGTCCATGAAGCTTTTCCGTACCTGAAGTTTCGTCGAGAGCTGAGGTACAAATATTCAGGGGTGCTCCTGGTTCCGATAAGTCATGAATGAACAAGACGGCAGCGGATCCAAGAACACCTCTGAAGACGTCCAGCGCAGCTCTGAACGGAACGTTAGGAATGGAATAGTTTCATGGACCACGGTTGCACAAACTGGAAGACTCAGCAGCTAAGACATCTGTCGTGAAAGCTTTCGTTGCAGAACACTCGTGACTTCCGATGCGCTACCAGCAGTTCAACTAACATAATAACTGTGCGTAGGGAGATAAAAGGTCAATGATAAGTGACGCTTGAGGTGGTGTAAAGAGTGACGACACTGGAGAGTGGATGATGGGGATGATGAATATACGCTGTGGAAAACTGTTGGAAGAATGCAGAACTTTACCTGCCACAATGTTTTGTGTGAACAGCGAAGTACGGAAGAGATAGTTACGGTATGAGGCTGATTTTTGTGGTTACGATGTAGTACCTTTACTACGTTGAAGAAAACACTAATTGTGGAAGAGACGAACACACGGTTGAAGAACAATTCGGAGGAGTGAACTGTATCGGCATGACAATGCACACTGCTATAAATCGGAATCTTTGACGCAATGGTTTTTGGACAATAACATTACTGAAACGCACTAGCCTGCCCAGAGTCCAGATTTGAACCCAATGGAACTCCTCTGTAATGTAATAAAATGGAACACCTGAAGCTTTATTTAAGATGTCATTTATTATACGGCTACCAATTTCGGTGCATCAATATACCATTATGAGGCCTTAACTGACGCTGAGGGGGTTAACTCCAATCGTATACACAATTAATCAGTGGCTGACAGTTATGAAACGATTTTCGCAGAGTACCTATAACCATCAACTACCAACTACCTTTGGAATGAATTAGAACGTTGATTTCCCTCCAGGTCCTAGTGATCAACATCACTACTTTCTCTTGTTTCTGCTGTTAAGGAAAAAGTGGCTGCTATTCATACACAGACATTCAGACACCTCTCTCAAAGCATCCCCAGCAGAGTCCAAGCGAAGGTTAACACATCCGTTATTAACGTCCACTAATAACTGCCCAGAAACTTTTGATCACATAGTGTATTTAATGAGATATGGCAGGTTCTTGAATACGTGGTTCCTCTTGTATCTGACTACTTCTGAACTAATGTTAATCCCTGCAACCATTTGCAGATGTTTATTTTGGTCATAGTGTTAAATTAATGCTTTGCTACCTTTTTTTTAGAAAAGAAAAATATTACTAACGACTAAAGAAGTTAATACATATATACAGGACGTATAGCGAAAACTGACTCGAGGAACAGTATACGATGTTAAAAACATGAACGATCTAGTAAATATCGGTCAGCAAATGAGCCGTTTGCAAGATAAATGGGAAAGTGTGGTTACAAATCGCCGCGGATATGATGTAGCGTCGTAGTAGTTGGTGTTGTGTCTCGGCTACTCGCCAACCGAACATACACCAGCGTCTAGCGGGTGGCGTACATAGCGAGGTGCAGGGGCCGCATAAGTAACCTGCAGTATACGTAGAAGTTTCAAGTGTCCGACGGGCCAGCAGGCGGCAGTAAGAGCGTCACAAGAGGTCGCCGACCTCGCAGACCTACTTGCTTCCGTGGACTGCATTAGTTCTGACATACACTGGTGCAGTCACCGTATTTATGCCGGCGCGCGGCGGGGACAACGGGAACTTGAGGACAACTCACACACGGCGTGGTGGCAGAAATCTCAGACTTTAACTTCCGCCGACAATTGCAATTGAGGTAAGAAGCAGTCCCGTCATTCAATAGGTCGACAACCAGGCCAGTTCATTCCCGACGACATCCCTGGGAAAATGCGCTGACAGCTGCAGTGATTCTTCAATTCAGAGATTCTGCTACAGCCACTCTGGAACCTGCTGTGATTCTTTGCTAGGTGGAGTAGCCAGTAGCCGTCTTCCAGCTACTCCGAGACTTGACTTCCGCAGTGTGAAGAATTGTGGAAATCGGTATTTGAACCATAACAGTTTTTTCATATCTTCCAATACCCATTGAATAGAGAACGTTGACACTAACGCTTGTCGTTCAGTTTTTAATCTTTTGGCAGTTAATTGTATATTGTCTTTCTTTGCTGATATCCAGACCACACAGTGAACTTTCAATTGTTGCGTAAACCAAATTCCCAAAAGTAAATCTGAGATTAGGTTCAACCCATATCATTGTGCTAGTGCAGTTAGGTCAAGTGACTCTGTTAATCTGACATAAATAAACTGTGTCCTCTGCAAAATTCGTTAGCTGCAAAACTAAACAAGACTCACAACTAATTCTTGTTTATTCCATTAAAGTGTGCATTAAATCAGGTGACAAATATTGACAGTCTCGAACTATTACCTTGACAAATCTGTGTAAAAGGTCAGGGGCTGAATCTGATAATCGCATCTCGGTGTAAAACAATAATATTCGCCAAGTCGTACGGTGACTGATGGAATACTTGTATAGAAAAGCAGAAAGTGCTACAGAAGGATATGCATTTGTAGCTGTGGCTAGAGTTGAAAGCATATTGATTGTAAAATCTGCAAGCAAGTCTTCGGAGTGAAGCTTGAAAATTACTAAAATTCTCTAAGAATGATCTGAGTGTTCCAACAAATGAAGTCTCTGTTGCGGCTAGATATCACCACGTTTTTGCAGTGTTTGGGCCCAGCGGTGTTCCATACCCTCAAAGTTGGCATATGAGTGCTCACTCCACGTTTAGATCGTATCCCCTCGTAACGCCGGAAATGCGTATCCGCCTATTTCCATCTATTGTACTATAAATTTTTTCCTTATTTTGTTACCTGAAGATATGACATTTCTGTGTCTGTATATATTGTAATTGTTTTAATGTCGATGTAGAATTGGTTTGTTTTATAAATATTATTCGTATTTTTACGTTGGGTCTTGCCTAGGGAAAACTATGCTATCGAACGATTACATCGATATGTCGTGGCGAAACAAAGTGTTTAGGATCTTTGGTAGTGTTAACTCTGCCGCGTGGAGCGCGGGAAGAGCAGAGCCTGGCGGTGGAGCAGGTGTGTTGAGTGACGCTCCTGCGAGTTGCCGCGCTTTCGGTGTTTGGCAGCATGTAATTGCGCTCGACTTGCTATGATAGTTCCTGACAAGGGAATGGTCAGACTTCTGATGTCGAAATCTGTGTTGCTTTTTTTACCACTGTGAGTTAACATTGCAAGAAGTCTGTATGCAGAATTTTAGCTGCTGACATGACCTGGAATTCTGTAAACAATTTTATGAAGTAAGACATTGTCGCATGGTTTCCGCGCTTATAACTGCCTCTTGTACAACCCTGACCTCTCTCGCTACGTTATACCGACGCCATCTAGGGACAAGGTGGCGTTAGCTACGCGCCGCTCTCTTGCCACAGCAGTGAGAGAGCTGATTCCCCCAGTGAAAGCAATCGTATGATAATTGTACATTCGTTGACAAGTATGGCTGATATGTTATCTACAACATTCTTTCCAAATAGCTATGAAATAGACACAAATAAATATACGACTTAGAACACGTCCAAATTTTATGTCTTGTAATTACCGCAAAAATGCGAAATATTGATACAATGTTCAAAACATAGGTTTTTTTGTGCACCAAGAACATACAAGCAAAGACCACATATGACAGCCCTGAGAATCATTGACGTTGTTAGATGTCCGTAGACAAAACTGGGCTGGTGTTAGGAATGAATCAGGCCTAGTATCAGTATATTTCGAGGAGTGCCACGCATATTTAATCAAATTCTGAAACCGTGGGGAGGAAAATTGATAAAGTACTACTGGATGCAACTTGAGAATATTGTCACGGTGATAGACAGGAAATTTCAGTGATCTGCACACAATAACTTTCTCTGTTAGTTTTCTGTAAAATGCCTTCCACTGACGGAAAAATTCTCTGTGTAAAGGTTGAATTACGTTTGTCGTGCCCGGTGGAATCTGAAGTATCTCTACTTCTTTGTCAGGGTGGGCTCGAAATACAGCTTTTAATTAATCAGACCTTTTATGACCTCACCATGAATCTAGAAGGAGAAGAGATTTGTTCCCGCAGAACGGAAGAAAAGCATGACGCATGAAAAGTGTAACGTTTTCATTTCCCATTTTTCCAGACTTCGATGCGTCTACCACAAGATTGTTTGCGTAGAACATCGTTCTTTTGACACGTGGTCCAAAACTTCTGGTTGGTTCTTGAAGACACACATATAGTTTAGGCAGCAATGAACCATCCAGACTAATTATGGGCATTATAGTGTATGAATGGGTGAGCGCAGTCGTAGACTGCGCAATCGCCTCAATATGTTTTTCCCCTTTGAATGACAGTGTTCTTTTCGCACGCATTTCTTTTTGAAAACCTGACTGATCTGCATTGTACGCGTACGATTCACTAAAACTAGCGATCTTATTTTTTGCATTCGTAAGAAAAGCTTCTATCATTTCGATTTGTGTTACTTCATTTTCCGACCTGTTTCTCGATACAAATTTTGTTATTTTTCTTGCCACAATTTTATGTGATCTTTTGAAGCGACTAATCCAACTTTGAGAAGCTGTAAATTATTTAGCGCCTATCGCGTTGGCAATCTCTAACGCCCAATCACGCAAAGTTGTATCGCTGACACTTAATGACTTGTCTGGCATCGGTAAATAGCTCAAAAAGTCGCGCGTTTATCTCCGTCACAATTTCCAGTCGACTCTTACGTCGTCCAGCGACTTCCTTTTTCCATCTATACAATTCACGTTCAGAACGGACAAAGCGATACTTATTTTGAACAGTACTGACACGTAGGCGTTTCTTACCACTTTCGTTCAACCAATACGTCACCGCTTTTTCTTTGTCTGATAAGGTAATTGTAGTTGCTGGTGTTCCTTTCGGAGATAATTGATGATGGTACGTGGCACTATCACTCGAAGAGTCTTCATGAGTGCATCTTTCGTCGGTGTCTTCGCCGTCTGTAGATTCACAGTCTGCAATATCGAGTGTTTCAGTTGTTTCTAGCCACATGTCTGCGCCATTTACATGCTTGTCTAGAAGTTTAAAAACCATGTCGCACAACACATAGTCTTCACGCGTGTTTTCTGTTGATTGCTTCATTTGGCGTCTGCGGTATATCTCCATGGCAAGCAGCAAAACATTTACAGGGTTCGCCATCACCTGTGAGGGGAGATTGAATGTTCGCCGTAAAGTGGCTTGTGGAGTATAGATGAACATGTACAGAACATCTTTCACATCTCTAACCAGTTTCAGGACGGTATGTTTCGAAATACGTACCAGAAATTAAAAGGACGTGCATGCCACAGAAACGAATATTCGCTTCCGCTTTCCACCAAAACCGTGCAGCGATATTACTCTTTAGTGAACGCTGCGATAAGACGGCCGCACTTCCCGACCATGCGCACAACGCCCGCAACTCGCCATTTCCAGGGGTGGCCAGCCGTCACTGCAAGCGCCAAGCAGGAAACACAGCCATGTTCGAGATTTTTTTAGGTGGCTTCCAGTTCATGACAGCAGCTACAGTTTTGCATACGGACCTTTTGCACAGTTAAATAACAGTGCTAAAAAAAGCAATACATCTTCAATAAAATTCTTCAGGGTATCAGACCGCATCGTCATAATTTAAAATGCGCCAACGTTTCGGCCAGCGTTGCAGCTAGCCTTCATCAGGGCCTTACGTTAACTGCTAAATGAACACACTTGGTTCCTTAACTAGCTGCACGAGAAAACCGTGTCGTTACTTGATTGGCTATAAAAGGAGGAGGAGGAGGGGTGAAAGGTATGCTTTATTGGTGTTTCCTTTATTATCTGTCATTGGCTGAAATAGCTGTTTTCTATTGGTCTTTATATTAATCCACCCCATTGGAGGAGACGGACGAATAGCGAACAGGTGATGGCTGTGACGTCACACTGTTTCCATGCTGTCCAGAAGCCGGCTGCGGCGTGCCATTGCTTTGTGTGCTCGCGACCACTACTGCGGCTCTCCGCGTGTCTGCATGGGCCGCCACGGCTCTGCCGCCGCTCCGTAGCCCTGCTATTGCAGGCAGCCAAGACCTCGGAAGCTTGTACCCGTCGTCTCTATTCATGTTGGCGGGTCTTTTGGCTATTTCTATCGCCTCTCTAATCTTTCTTTTGAAAGTGAGAGGCTGTTTCGCCAGGACGCGGGCTTCTTGAAAAAATATTGGTTTCCCGCACTCGCCTCGGTGTTCCGCCACTGCTGACTTAGTGTGTTGTTTCAGGCGGATATATCTTTCATGTTCCGAGAGCCTTGTGCTAATCGGACGTCCCGTCTCACCTATGTAGACTAATCCACACGCACAACCAATTTCATACACGCCAGCTGTGTGTAGTTTGTCAACTGCATCCTTGGTAGAACCGAGCATGTCTGATATTTTGTTTCTGCTTCGGAAAATTGGTTTGATGTCGGCTTTTCGTAGAATTTTGCCATGTTACCAAATGTACAAGGGGTCACCGAACGTATTGGCAAAATTCTACGAAAAGCCGAGATCAAACCAATTTTCCGAAGCAGAAACAAAATATCAGACATGCTCGGTTCTACCAAGGATGCAGTTGACAAACTACACACAGCTGGCGTGTATGAAATTGGTTGTGCGTGTGGATTAGTCTACATAGGTGAGACGGGACGACCGATTAGCACAAGGCTCTCGGAACATGAAAGATATACCCGCCTGAAACAACACACTAAGTCAGCAGTGGCGGAACACCGAGACGAGTGCGGGAAACCAATATTTTTTCAAGAAGCCCGCGTCCTGGCGAAACAGCCTCTCACTTTCAAAAGAAAGATTAGAGAGGCGATAGAAATAGCCAAAAGACCCGCCAACATGAATAGAGACGACGGGTACAAGCTTCCGAGGACTTGGCTGCCTGCAATAGCAGGGCTACGGAGCGGCGGCAGAGCCGTGGCGGCCCATGCAGACACGCGGAGAGCCGCAGTAGTGGTCGCGAGCACACAAAGCAATGGCACGCCGCAGCCGGCTTCTGGACAGCATGGAAACAGTGTGACGTCACAGCCATCACCTGTTCGCTATTCGTCCGTCTCCTCCAATGGGGTGGATTAATATAAAGACCAATAGAAAACAGCTATTTCAGCCAATGACAGATAATAAAGGAAACACCATTAAAGCATACCTTTCACCCCTCCTCCTCCTTTTACAGCCAATCAAGTAACGACACGGTTTTCTCGTGCAGCTATTTAAGGAACCAAGTGTGTTCATTTAGCAGTTAACGTAAGGCCCTGATGAAGGCTAGCTGCAACGCTGGCCGAAACGTTGGCGCATTTTAAATTATGACGATGCGGTCTGAAACCCTGAAGAATTTTATTGAAGAAGACAACGGCCGCGGAAGCCTACGCTTACAAAGCAATACATGTTTCGGCATGACAAGTCTGACCATTCCATTGTGACACGATGTCGCGGATGGGAAACATTAGCTGGCACACATCAAGAGCCCGTTTCGCCTGGTGACCGTGTCGAGAAGAAGGCGCACCAACATCCAGCTTCTGCAACAGTGACGGCCGACAATAAGTGATTATCGCCACCTCCTCGATCGACGACTTCAAACGTTCAATCAACCAACAAGGAAGACTGAAAGCGCGTAAAGTTTTAGAACTTTATGGCAGACTCAGCTTCTCAAACTGTTCCATTTGCATCACTAAAATACAGCAACTTAGCATGAATCTTTGTTGCTCATTGTCCCAATTGCATTACCAAGCAAGGTCCCTTCCTTTTCCGAAATGAACCCGAGTGTCGTTGAAATTCAAACGCCAGCATTAAAGTAATATCATTCCATTTCACTGATTTAATTTCAAAGTTCAGTAAAGTATTCATAGCCGGCTACAATAAACAACCATATTTAGGTTGCACAAGCACAAATTAAGAGTGCGAATTTTGTTACCATGTTTTAGCTTACCTGTGACTGCAGCTCAGCTTGGTACGTACTAAATTTTACTATTGTTAGTTGTTCAAAATCATTTAATTCAAGTTCAAAGTTAAATCCCTTATTTCTGAATTGCGTAGATTCAAGTTGCTTTTGAGATGATTGTTGAGGTAGCTCAAGACTAACCTTATTTTATTTAATTTCGTAGTGCTTCAGAAACAAAGTTCACTATTAATTTCAGTCACTAAGTTAACTTTCAATTTTCCGGTTTTATTAATTCTTTTGCTAAATTAAGACAGGGTGTAGCGAAATTTATTACTTTATTACTTCTGATAAACATTCAGTTTTCATACAACACGTGTCAACCTTCAGTTGCCACGCTTTCAGTGCTAATTATGTGTGCATTAACTTTTCTTTTTCAGTTATTATAGTAGTTGTTCATAGGACTGGCGACCGTAATTTTCCCCAAATCTCAAATATGTGATTAACGCCAGTTAATTGTTAACGTAACGACCACACACTTACTTTCTTTATTAACTGCACCCTTTTTCAAAATTAAGTCCCACCAGTTTCATTTGCATTTTTCCTTTCATTTAGATGCAACCCTTCCTCCCTCTTTGCCGACAGATTAACTTCGGTGACGATTGCTTTTTCCAAATTTCCATTAGGTACACGCGGTTTAATTTTTCACTGTCATTAAGGTCGATAAATGAGGGGGAGGTTTAGCCCTGCGGGAAGTGTATTTCGAAGAAAGCCATGTTTTCTACGTTTTGTTCACAACAGACCTCGCCCAAAACGGCATTCCAGCTCCAACTTGTAAACAGACACTGCTGGTGGTCCTGGACTGTGGGTGGTCGTATCTGCATTGTGGCTTCAGTGACCAGCGCCCAAAGGAACGGAAGATGACCAAGTGGCGTTGACCTAAGCGGCTGCTGGAAGGCGTTTTAGAGGAATTCTCCCTGGGGTGGACCCCTCCCTTGGTGGCGTACTTGACCTGATGCTCGCGCACTCATCTGCAGCTCTACTTATTGCACTACCAGAGTGGCGTCTTATTTAGATGAACCTGCAATTTCATATAAAAATATTAATTATGACAATTACATACTGACAATCACTGACATCTCTTTAGTCGGTGGAAATTTATAATTCTGATATGATTAGTCTTTTTAATTATGGTTTTACATTAGTTACAGGAAAGGTTTGGAGAAACAGATCGCATAACAATTGCCTACAAACTGAGAAGCTTTTTTTGTGTGTTTTCCAATAAACATTTCCAATAAACATGCTATTCATTGTTCACCTGAGCTTTAATTACTGTGCACCTCCGTAGCAGTGGGACACTGCAGTTAAATACAAATCTACTTGAGATGGAAACATTTGGATTATATCCTCATCAAAATGGGTTCAAATTACACTCATGGCTTATGGTTGGTAAGTGTGGTAGATGTATGATGGGGTACTGACGTATTTTGCAGGTGATGTAAGCGCCAATATCGTCCTAGATTGATAGCTCAAGCAGTACCTGACCTGTATATACTAGATATTTCTGTCTCGATTCGCCTCAGAATCGATACAATCACCGATAAGACTGAACAACTGGGGTAGCGAAATGTGCAGCTTGTCGAAATCTGCGAGATGATTCTGGGTTTTTGAAAGAACTCTTAACTCACACCCAAGAAGATGATGTGTGGACCACTTCCTTTAAGCAGTAAATTGTATGTAATGTGTTGAGACAGTAACACGTTTCTCGACAAGGTAGGTCATGGGTGATATAAACGGTCCAGTCACATTAATGTGGCTACCGTCTATGTTCCGCGTTAATGTGCAATAACCACTCACAGACGGCAGTGGTAGCATTGGCAGTGGAGAGTATATAAAGCGTATGAGGGGAACGCTGAAAACAGTGCAGTCGGTGTAGTAATGACGTCCAAACAGGAAGGATCATTGGCTTTCGAACCAAGGATGGGAGTGATGTGGGTTACCAACACAAGTACAAGGATAGCGTACCAATAGGGACAAGAAAGGAGGCATGGAGAGCGCCAAAACAGAAATAACAATCATCCATTTATTGCACCATTACACACGCACATCATGATATATGAGACATTATATAGCCATACTGAATCAATAAACGATATGTATCACAAAGGGCACACACAATGGAGTTTAATAAATTACAATGGCACTTCAATTCCGCTATGACAAACAGTGTGCATAATGAAGGCCAAACAATTTTACCAATGTAAGAAATAAAAAGATACTAGCATATAATTAACTGAAATGCCTTGAAGGAAATGTTTATGAGAAGAGCACGACGGGGCCGCAAGGGACTCAGGTGCACCAAAACAAACAACGGACACCAGGCCGAGCCAACAACGGGAGCGAGGTGGCGCAGTGGTTAGACACTGGACTCGCATTCGGGAGGACGACGGTTCAATCCCGCGTCCGGCCATCCTGATTTAGGTTTTCCGTGATTTCCCTAAATCACTCCAGGCAAATGCCGGGATGGTTCCTCTGAAAGGGCACGGCCGACTTCCTTCCCCATCCTTCCCTAATCCGATGAGACCGATGCCCACGCTGTCTGGTCTCCTTCTCCAAAACAACCCCAACCCCCCCCCCCCCCTCCCAACAACCCCAACCCCAACACCGGACACGTAAGGCACTCAACTACTCTCTCCGTTGCGGTTCCGGGCGTTCCACCCAAGTAATAGCTACCAGAAACCTTTTAATACTTGGAACAGTACACCAGTGACCAGCAAATTAACAAAAAACAATAACATGACATAAAAATACAATAATTTAAGAAAATCACATCATATGACTATGAACTTAAAGTCTTCCGGTAATTAACAGATTAAATTTCTCAGAACCCAAGTTTGCAATTAACGCAACAAGAATTAAATCATGTAAGTGATAATGTTACTTTAAAATAATATACAGCAGAGGACCAAGAATGGCCCGATCAGTACTCCCCAGTGAAGCAGTTCACACAAATGGTACTCAACGGCTCCGAGCACACAGCCCCATACCAAATGTAACACAACCACAGCGACCCGTCGTACTACCAGAACCACCAGGCAGTAAGCCAAAACCGTAGGAAGCCAAAACATGGACCGACCTTTATAATGAGACCTAGTCCGGGCCGGACAACAGACCAAATCCCGGGAAATCCATAAGAAACCTCAGCCAACTTAATACCAAAACAACAATTTATGTACACTATGCAAAACACAAGACCTCTCAGTCCAAAGGCTTACGTTTAGTCGCGAAGGTGGCTCCGACCCGCCTGCTGAGGTGCCAAGCGTCGTACGGAGTGCCGAATCAAGCTTAACCTTCGTTGACGGAAAGCGGAAGCACCACAAGACAAAATAAACTGCAATCTAACTGCGCAAGGCAAACTCTAAGGAGTGCCACTCGAAGACTATGCACTTGAAGATCAAACATAAAGCACCCAGACTAACGTGCCGCTGAACGACGCACTTCCATCACCAGCGTCTAGTAGAATACGGAGAGCAGCGTAGCCCATCGATATACATCCATGGGACGGTAAACGAGGATAGCAATCCCAGCGACGGAGAGACAGGAGGACGAAATGATATCCCGCCGCTCATAGAAGGTATTTCAAATTCAGGCTCGACAAACTACAACAGGCGAGATTTTGTTCCCCTTGCGAATCAAGCTAAACGGCACACCACGCCGCTGTCCACACTATTAACCGTAAAATCACGGCCCGGTCTTCCCATCGGGCCCCACTCGGCGTCCAGACGCAAACAATCCCAGCCGAGACGAACTGTCTTCACGCCAAGGCAGACCCCTCCTTCATCCTCACACGCCTCCAGCTAAGCTCCTGCCAGCGATCACACACGGAAACTACCGCCTAACGCCAAAGCGCCGCCTGAGTGAAAACTCAGCACTAAGATCGATAGGGACTTGGAACTAAGCGAGCACCATAACAGGGAGCATTTCCGAAATAGCGAAGTTTGTAAACTGCTCGAGTGCCATCACGGTTACATTCGCAGCAAAATGGTGCTGGCGCCAAGGGTGCAAATGGAAACTTCGAACATGCCAAAATGCAACACTTTTTGAAGCTAAAGCATTCCATTGCTCTAAATATATAGAATTGTACAGTGTTTATGATCACGGGACGCCTAGTTTCTCAGAATGTCACTAGGCCTTAACTTTGCAAAACCACCTAACTTTTACCTTTTTGCTATGAGACATAGCTTCTCTATCGTACAATGTAAGTTATACAGAGTGAAACACCTAAAACTTGCACCGTAAATATTGTGAAATGGAAACTATTATTGACGTGCAGTTTTAAGAGAATGGGCTCATATCGTTAACCAGTCAACAGACTGAATTAATTCTTAGAACACTATTTTTTGTGCAAACACGCGCTTTTTTAAATGGAACAATGCCTAATGAGATTGATAAACTAAAAGTAAGGTAAATTAGGATGTCAGTGGTGTTTCCTGTAGTACGAGTCGTTTACAAGGTATCGTACTTTAAAAAGTTCCCACATCGACACTTTTACAATAACTGTGGTAAAACACACTAGAGAACAACACAAGTTTAAACACTAGGTACATGGATTCTAACCAGTAACGAGACAACTCACCATCACAGGTTGTATTCAGAATGACCACTGGTAGCAGCAACACACGCTCCCAGTCTGGTATGGAACGACTGCTGCCCACGTGCTAGCGTTCCAGGCTCTAGTGAAACGTCGTTGCATATCATCGGGTGTAGTAGGTATAGCCTTGTACACAGCGTCTTTAAGCTTTACCCACAGAAAGAACTATACAGGCGTCAAATCCAGGGAATGGGTCGGCCAAGGTACAGGTCCTCTGCGTCCAGTCCAAAGATTTGAAGAAAATTCGTGAAGACATGCTGTTGTACCTCGTCCACTATGGTCTGGACAGTCATCATGTTGGTACCATAGGTTCCTCCTAGTCTACAGAGGAATTGCTTCTAATATCCGTGGAAGACGGTCTGTTAGGAGGCTGCCGTTCTTGTCCGCATTCAGTGTTTCGTCTATCAAAAACGGGCCTATGAGCTGATGTCTCGCTATCCCACACAACACATGGACGCTGACGTTTCACCTGCCGAAGCCTACAGAGATTGTCAGCAGACCAATAATGCACGTTTCGGCGGTTTACCTGGCCATGATTGGTATGTCTGGCTTCATCATTGAAGAAGATATATGACACATCTGGAGTATCCTGTCTTCATGCGCATGTACAGAAGTTAACACGATTCTCATACTCGTTTCCATGCAGCCCTTGATGGAGAGAGGTGTGATAGGGGTGAACCTATGTCGATGGAGAATGCGTAGAACACTTGCATGACTTATATTACTTCCTCGTGGGACTGCGCGGGAGCTAACGTATGGATCAACTGCACCAGCAGCAAGAGTATTAATTTCCCCCTCTCCTGTCGTTACTTGTTTGCTTCTGTTCCGTTGCCCTACCATTGTCACGTAACTGATTGTAGAGGTTGGCAAATAACTGTCGAGATGGTCGCAGTCTATTGGGATATCTTGCCGCACATACCATACGAGAACGGACTGCATTATTTTTGCACTCACCATGTGCCTTGAGCATGTCGGCTTTTTCTGCATTGGTAAATTCCATCGTCCACTCAAGACCTACCGCTTAGACAGTCGCACGCTAACTGACTGGCAATTCGCAGTACACTCAAGGATCACACAAGTACACTGTAAGCAAATATAACACCATCGTACCTAGCAACTACGCAGGTAGATAGATGCCGTGTGACAACGGGTAGACCGTTCGCCGGGTGCAAGTCATTCGATTTGAGGCCTCTTCGGCGATTTGCGCGCCGATGGAGGTGAAATGATGATGATTAGGACAACATCCTATCCCTGAGCGGAGAAAATCTTCGACCCAGCCGGGAATCGAACCCGGACAGTTAGGACTGACATTCTGTCGCGCTGACCACTCAGCTAGCGGGGGCGGACGCTACGCAGGTTGAATGGCACAACCAAGTATCAGTGTGGAAACTTTTGAAAATATATTATCTCGTAAACGACTCGCGCTAGAATCCTACAGCAAACACCAGTGGCATTCTAATTTACCCTACTTTTGGTTTGTTAATGTCAATAGGTATTGTTCCCCGTTAAAAAAGGGTATGCTTGCAAAAAAGAAACATTTTCTAAGTACCATCACAGTCTGTAAATTGGCTAACAATACGAGCCTCAGACTGCCACTCTACTCTGTGAAAACCGCACTTCAACAGCACTTTCCATTTCCGCAACATTTGCGGTGCAAGTTTTAGGTGGTACACCCAGTATATTCTTTCTGCTCTTATACCGTGAATATCTAAACATTTTTCATATCCAATTATGTAAAACATTTGCATATACAACTGGCTATATATTAATAGTGGCAGCTCCAGATCCACTTGGAAATGGCTTGGTACAAAGGTTGAAAATGCTCTTGGAGTAAGAAGCTCTTATTAGTAACTTGAGTGTCGTTTCATTAATTGAAGACGTGTGTTACGCTAACCGTCTTACAGACTCTTGGACGAACAGCCCATTGACAAGAAATGCCCTTTTAGTATATTGTCTCAAGATTTTTGGTAGTGTATCGGAAGCTTCAACCGTATCCACGTGGATACGGTAGAAGCTTCCGATACGTAGACTCGCTCTGAGCAGGAACTCAACCGGCGGCTTCGCGACGACGTACGCGGACGTTGTGATACCAGAGAGCTGTCGGGGGTGGGAGGGGGTGGGGGGGTGGGGGAAGGGGTTGACTCACGTGTTGCCTTAGAGACGGCCCTCGGCTAACCACCCGGGGCCGCATGAATAATTCAGTCGCCGCCGCCGGTGTATCTCTGCTGCGTTAGCGCCACTTACGGCGGAACAAGCTGCATTTACCGGCCCGCGCCTTGCACGAACGCTCGGATTTCCAAGACGACGATGATCGCTACATTTCGCCTTCTTTTCAGCTGTGGGAACGGCAGGTCCATTCAGAGTAATACCAGCTAACCCCAACAGGGAGCGGAGGTAACTGTGCAGCGCCCAACGCGTACAGCCAAGACACCTTAGCAACGTTTGGAGGATAATACTACGATACTTCGGGGACATTGAGCACTAGGCACAAAACATATAACACATCGGAAATCGCAGAAGAGGGAACTATTATCTGAGATTTTCCGGGCCATTTTTTCGGATTCTCTGCCGGGTTTAATCGTCTGTTCCGAAAGGAAGTAGCTACGAAAATCGCAAAGGAAACTGCGACCACGTGCAACAGTGACGTCATGGTTATATGGGTTGCCTTCCTAGAAGTACATGGTGGTCATAAATAAACTTTCCCCGTCTTGGAAGGGCCCTCATGAGAAACGTGTGATAGTAGGACAATGAAACTTTGTCGAAACATTTATAAGGAAACGCGGAAGAAAAATAACGAATAAACCATTCAAAGAAAGGTACAGGTATCTCCATAAGAGTGGATAACATTTGTTTACTGCTTCGTTTCAGGTTACAAATGTTGCTCATTTTGACGACCATCTGCATTCACTACAGCCCGGAACCGCGCTGGAGATTGTTCTATTTGTGCCCGAAACACCACAGTAGGAATGTCGGTCATGTCCCTCGCCATGCTCATCTTCAGCCTCCAACGTGGGTTAATATCCTATTGATAAACCCTGTTCTGTATGTAACCACAACCAGAAATCACACGGATTCATATTTAGTGATATTGGTGGCCACACAGTTTGGAACGATCGGTCAATGATTCAGTTTATCCAAATGTAACCGAGTTAACTCACAAGCAATGCTCTGATACTGCAACTGTAATGCATACTGATGCTTGTCCTTCAACCCTATGTCGCCTTACCAGTACAGGCAGGACACCAACACTACGAGTTGGTTCAAATGTCTCTGAGCACTATGGGATCAACATCTGAGGTCATCAGTCCCCTAGAACTTAGAACATCACACACATCCATGCTCGAGGCAGGATTCGAACCTGCGACCTTTGCGGTGGCGCGGTTCCAGACTGAAGCGCTTAGAAACGCTTGGCCACACCGGCCTGCAACACTACGAGTACTAACGACACAAATCCTGCAGCGCACAGTCTGAACATAATTCCTACAAAGATACAATAAACAGTTTTCCGTCTCCACTGGCTCTCGTAGCGAAAGTTTAATTGTAATCACCTCGTACATGCGGATCGCATACCACTGCGACGTATTGGAAGTGACATCGGGACGCCGAGACATGAGAGGGGACTACTGAGTTCACACCATACAGGAAACTGAGACCACTTCGCTTTTTTCGAAAAACATTTTGGCAGCTGACGATGACTTTCGACGAAGTATCTTTATTCACCAGGAAACCATAATACACACCAAATGGAAATTTGCAGTCATGGTAGCAACACTAGCCGTCTTTGTGGTCAGCTCGACAAAATTTTGATGACAGCTACAATGAAAGGAAGATCTGCTGGTCCTGAGATGCCCCTTACAACGTTTTTTATCATCAACCTTCTGAATGGTTTGGTGCGCTGCAGGAAAGTAGTACAGAGTCAACAACTTAAACCGAGAAGAGTTTTAAATTAAAGCAGGAAACGACACTCCACTGCGGCCAATGTACTATACGATTCACGTGAAAGCGCTACCTTCTCTCGTACTTGCACTATCCATTGGGTGCAGATGGGTTTATTTTGCAGCAGTGTACGTAAAGAGGATTGCTGAGACAGTTAGCGCATAGCACCAATATTCAAGTAAGGAAATAGTACCCCACTGAATTACAGACCCATATCACTGACCTCAATTTGCAGTAGGATTTTGGAGCATATACTGTACTCGAACATCATGAATCACCTTGGAGAAAATGACTTATTGATACGTAACCAACACGGATTCAGAAAATATCGGTTTTGTGCAACACAGCTAACTCTTAATTCCCATGAAATAACGAGTGCTGTCGACAAGAGATCTCAGATGGATTGCATATTCCTAGATTTCCAGAAGGCTTTTGATACAGTTCCTCACAAGCGACTATTAATCAAATTGCGTGCATATGGAGTAGTGTCTCAGTCGTGTGGCTGGATTCGTGATTTCCTCTCAGAGAGGCCGCAGTCCGTAGTGATAGACGGTAAATCATCGAGTAGAACAGAAGTGATATCTGGCGTTCCGCAAGGTAGTGTCATAGGCCCTCTGCTGTTCCTGATTAACATAAATGATCTAGGTGATAATCTGATCAGCCCCCTTAGATTGTTTGCAGATGACGCTGTAATTTACCGTCTAGTAAAATCATCAGACGATCAATTCCAATTACAAAATGAGAGAATTTCTGTATGGTGCGAAAAGTGGCAATTGGCACTAAACAAAGTAAAGTGCGCAGTCATCCACATGGGTACTAAAAGAAACCCGATAAGTTTTCGGTATACGATAAATCGCACAAATCTAAGGGCTGTCAATTCGACTAAATACCTAGGAATTACAATTACGAGCAACTTAAATTGAAAAGACCACATAGATAATATTGTGGGGAAGGCGACACAAAGACTGCGCTTTGTTGGCAGAACACTTAGAAGATGCGACAAACCCACTAAAAAGACTACATTACACTTGTACGTCCTCTGCTGGAACATTGCTCCGCGGTATGGGATCCTTACCAGGCACGATTGACGGAGGACATCGAAAAACTGCAAATAATGGCAGCTCGTTTCGTGTTATCGCGCAATGGGGGTGAGAGTGCCACTGATATGATACGCAAGTTGGGGTGGCAGTCACTGAAACAAAGGTGGGTTTCTTTGCGGCGAGATCTATTTACGAAATTTCAATCGCCAACTTTCCCTTCCAAATGCGAAAATATTTTGTTGGCACCCATCTACGTAGGGAGAAATGATCATCACAATAAAAAAAGAGAAATCATAGCTCGAAAGGAAAGATGTAGGTGTTCCTTTTTCCCACACGCTATTCTAGAGTGGAATGTAGAGAAGTAATATGAAAATGGTTCGATGAACCCTCTGCCAGGCACTTAAGTGTGAATTGCAGAGTAGCTATGTAGATGTGGACAGATTTCTGGACAAAATAGTACCACAATTACAATCAAGAACTCTATACCATGAGCATACAGCGACGAAAATATTGTAATACTGTAGAGGGGAACGCAAAATTCGATATACTTTCTCTGCTGCCTATAATTTGTCGATAACTTCATTGGTGTTCAGGAAATAATATGTTCTCGGACTGATGACTGAGAAAGCCAATTTTATGCTGTTTAGTATTACATGAAGGGGGAAGTGACCATGAGAGAAAGGGGGAATAACCACCGAAACGATAATATTTTACGAGCCGGAGCGTGAAATATCAGGAGCTTGAACGTGGTCGGAAAGCTAGAAAATCTGAGAAGGGAAATGCACAGTAGATACTCTGGATGTCAGAAAAGTGAAATGGAAAGACCGTAAGGATTGCTGGTCAAACTAATAAAGCGTAATATCAGCAACAGCAGAAAATCGTATGACGAGAGTAGGATTCGTTATGAAGGTGAGGCAGAGAGTGAGATGCTGTGAACAGTTCAGTGATATGGCTGCTCCCATCAGATTTGGTAGCAAACCACCGCTGACTGAGAAGAAAGACGAAAGTAATGAGAAGTAGCAGAAACGAGAATACCGAGAAAACGTCAAGACTGGTGATCACAAACTAGGCGAAGTTAAGGAATTCTGCTATCTCGTAAGGAAAATAACCCGTGACGGACGTAGTAAGGACGACGTAAGAAGCATACTAACACAGAGAAAGCCGGTATTCTAAGTCTGTTAGTATCCAATATAGGCCTTAAGTTGAGGAAGAAATTTCTGATCACAGCGATATACGGTAGTGAATCATGGATTGTAGGAAAACCGGAACAGAAGAGACTCGAAACCTTTGAGATGTGGTGCTAGAGAAGAATGTTGAAAACCAGATGTTCTGTCAAGGTAAATAATGAGGAGATTCTTGTCAGAAGCGGCGAAGAAAGGAAAGTATGCAAAACAGTGACAAGAGGAGGGAACAGGATGACAGGACATGTGTTAATATTTCAGGAAATGGCTACCATGGTACTAGAGGGACCTGTGTAGGTAAAAACCCTAGAGGTAGATGGAGATGAATACATTCAGCAAATAATTACGGTCGTAGGATGTAGGTGTTACTATGAGATGAAGAGGTTGGCACGGGAGAGGAATTCGTGAATTTGTGGCGATCCCGCATCAAACCGGTGAGAAAAAAAAAAAAGACATCTAATAGTATTCCGACGTCAACGAATGGGGTGGCACGGTGGTGTGCACAGCGGAAACGATTTCTGGAAGATGGCATTTGAAACCTCCGTCCGGCCACACATTTAGATTTTCTATGTTTCCCTATAAGTAACTAAAATACGGGATAGGTTTTATGAACTTCTGACCCATGTTCCCCGTAATTTGAGCAAGTGCTCTATCTTCAGACACAGCGCCGGCACGGTAGCTCAGCGTGCTCGGTCAGAGAGCCGGTTGGCCTCTGTAATAATAATAATAATAATAATAATAATAATAATAATAAACTGAGTGGAAGGATCAACAAACGAACTGGAAGGGATGTCATGTGACTTCCGCAACGACCAAACACAACGATCAACAACGAACAAAATGAGGAGGAAAAAAAAAAACACCTCATCTTCGATGGGATGGTAAACCTTCACACTTATTTCTCCATTCGTACCAACTATCAGCAATAAATGACATTTTGCTATTGAGTATGAAAAACGAGACGCCAGGAATTCGCTCTCAGATCGTAGGTGCTTATTATGTCATACGACGTACTTCTCATAATCGTGAGATATGCTTGTCACCGGCATATCATAAAGCACAACTGTCACGAATGGATAAAGACATCAGCAACTGGCACTGTCGAAAGGCGACTTCACGCGTTTGGTTCTTAGCTTCAAATGCCAAATGAAGCAGATCATTTGCGAAGCGTTATTTGATGCAGCACTGACGTTATTTCCGAGCGCCTTACGGACCGCACCAGTCGATGGGCGCAGTATAAATGCAGATACTCTGCGGTATTAGACCCTGCTATCCGTCGTATACACTGGATCCAGCGCAACAGACTGCTGAATCTTTATTTCTTTACCATACAATGCACGCATCTCAGTCTTGGATTGTCCGTCCGTGCGCTAATCATGCTAAAACCCCGCCACTGTAATCGCACTCCGCAAGTGGATTTGTCATATTGTGCAGGTCGTCAACCGCTATCTTATGGAGTCGCTGCAAATGACAGATCGCCACCAGCCTCCGACAGGCGTCGCTCCTCAGTGTACATACGTGTCAGACTAGGGGTGTCATCCCATCGGCGCTCTAAATGGCGACATGCAATCTCAAAAGACCTATGTCACTCTGCTACCATAAAGACCACTTCAGATTTTTAACGAGGGTGAAATGGACAAGTCGCAATGCTTTTCTCTCTCCCTCCATATGACCACGTCAGGACAACTTCTGAAACTATGATTGTCGAACTGGAGCAGATTAGCTGGCGGGCACCTTGCAACATCTTAATAACCGAGCACGTCATGGCAAAAGCCAGTCGCTTCCAGGCACATACAATAATTTTGAAGTGGTTGGTGATGGAGCATGAGGAGATGATGTTTCACGTAACGAGGCCGAGTAGCTACACTACTGGTCATTAACACTGTAACACCAAGACAGATAGCTACTAACGGAATTTTACTTACAGGAAGAGTACAGTCCAACGCGATGCTGTACGCAGAATCAAGTTTTATAACACAGAGCAGTCATCTCTGTCAAAGCCATTAACCAGACTAACCATTTAGTCAAACTAAGCGGTGAATATATGGGTTCGTCAATTCATAACGTTTTAGCTCTGCGCTGTCAGTCACTGTTTCTATCAATGGTGAAAAGACAGTCTGTTCACGACTCATGACAAAATGTTTTGCCGACCGTGGTGGCCGTGCGGTTCTAGGCGCTTCAGTCCGGAACCGCGAGACTGCTACGGTCGCAGGTTTGAATCCGGCCTCGGGCATGGATGTGTGTGATGTCCTTAGGTTAGTTAGGTTTAAGTAGTTCTAAGTTCTAGGGGACTGATGACCTCAGATGTTAAGTCCCATAGTGCTCAGAACCATTTGAACCATTTGAACAAAATGTTTCCAACCGGTGAGACATCTGGAGAACGTGATTAACTCCGTAGAGACGTCGGAGGAAGGGCATAATCACCAGTCTCAGCACTTCAGAAAAGTAATGGCTGCTGTTCAAGTATACGGGCCAAGGTGATGGCATTGTGCACCTAGTGCCACCCCATACTATCACGCCAGGTGCTAAACCCATGTGACGCACTGTAGCATATCACTTTGGCCCACGTATCTGAGATTTCTTTTGTACATTTACAATTCCTGGAAAGGAAACAGTATGTGTAAACTGTATAGCACTTCCTGCGATTTTTTCTTCATTCCATTTGGGCAGAAAGTGTAGGTTGAAGATGAATGGAGATTAGTGGCATTACAAGACTGTGACTCACAAGGAGGGCCATGACGTTGGGATCACGGAATTACTTCAAACTTTGCACACCTTTAGTAGGCAATTAAAACAACATTTTGTGCAAGTAGTAAGGTGCACTACTCTGGCAATTCAGAGAAAATCTCAAGAGAAGTTTTATGCGTCTATTATGTAACTGATGTACCTGGGCGTAGGTACCGCACGTTAGAGAGTTCGAGCTTCGTATAACGAACTTGTATAAGGCGACGGCTCTACTCCAGCTGAAAACTACATTTTTTTTAGTACAGGTATAAATCTGTGATATTCAAAAAATCTGCGCCTGCACTATTCGTTCTTGCAACATTAGCAACGTCTCACCGCTACGCAGGTTAACTACCAAATGTAAGCTGCCTCTGTGTCTGCAGCTCGAAGAGTCGAGGGCAAAATAGTTCCAGATTGCATGTATAAGGGATTTCGCAAATCACGATAGGCATATGTTTTAAGGAAACTCTACACGTTTCTTGATTTACTTGTCAATGGTTATAAACATAAAGTTAACTAAAATGGTATGTAGTCAAATAACATGAAATTCACTAAAATTCGTGCAGATACCCGTGTTTTTTAATTATATTTCCTCTCAAATGTCATTTAAGTTAAATAATATGAGCATAGATGAAAAAAATATAGATTAAAAATTAAGTCTAGCCTTCGTCTCATACACTTTGCTTACGCACCTCGAATGCTAACTGCTTGACAACCATGAGCTCTAACGTTCTGCGCCTACGTACAGACACATCAGCTACGTAATGGACGTGTAAAAATCCTCGCTGATTTTCTCGGAGCTGCCAGAGTAATACACCTTACTACTTGCAGATAATGTTGTTTCAGTGGTCTACTAAAGATGTACAAAGTTTGAAGTAAATCCGCGATCCTAACGTCGTGGCCACCGCCATAACGAACAATAGTCCATAACTCACCTACATTACTTTTGTATATAATTTAAAGGTGGTGGGTTAATGATAAATATTGTTCAGTAACTAAATGACAGAAATATGACCAATGTAAGACTAAACAGCTAGGATAAGCAAGAAAAAGTTATTTGTCTTTTAACACCAGCGGAGTTTTACTGCCAAAGTATGTGGAAAAAATTAAATCAACGTATGGCCAAGGTCCATCAGTAACTCAAATCAGTCAGATGCGAATCCATTTTAAAATATAAATGAAAATGTTTTGTATTTTTTTTGTCAGTGAAATAATAAAAATGAAACTTTTTTTGTGCAATCAATGATACTGTGATATCTATGAAGCAAAGATAATTTGAGGCTAGCGGCACATTAAAAATTGTTGTTGTCCACCGTGGGACTGGACATTATTCAAGTTAAAATTGTAATCTAGAAACAATGACTAAAATGATTCGGCGTCGGTGATAGTTTCGATGGCTGTGGTTAGTACAAGGAAATACTGCATTGGGCGTCTCTCATCAGAGAAGCAATAAAAAACTGGGTATCCTATTTCCTTCTTGATGCTTATAAAATCAAGAAAAGTAGAATAAAAGAAGCTTTACGTACAGTAAACAGGGATAAAGCTAAGGGTAGTATCAATTTACTTCATCAAAATATCAGGGGAATAAAAAATAATCTAGATGAGCTGTTAGCGTGTTCAGATGGTCTCAAAAATATGAACGAGGCTGACATAGTCTGCTTGTCTGAACACCATGTAACTATGGGGATGGAAAGGGTCAGCATCAATGGGTATAATTTAGCTTCTTACACTAGCAGATCTAGCATGGATAAAGGAGGAGTGGCCATTTATACAAAAGAAGGGCATAAATACAAAACTGTAGAAGTAAGCAAATTTTGTGTTGATCAGCACTTTGAAGTTTGTGCATGTGAACTACTGGTAGATAATGTAGTGTTGATATTAGCAACAGTGTAGAGGTCCACATTAGGAGATTGGGAGCTATTCATAAATAGTTTGACTCCCTATTATGTCGTCTGTCAGACAAAAAAAGAAGTTATTAATCTGTGGTGATTTCAATGTATACTTTCAAACCAATTCTGTTGAGAAAAGTGGACTGGAAGTGTTATTAATGACATGTAACTTAGAATCAGTGATCAATTTTCCTACAAGTATAGCTCAAGACAGTAGACTCTAATTAATAATGAATTTGGACGGCAAGAGGATGTGTAACACATGGTTTCCCTGTGATAAATAGATTAAAAGACCATGATGCACGATTGATTAACTTACAAAAGCTAGCAGGATTTACAGTTCAGAAACAAGTAAAAGTGGAAGGTTGCTCAACCCGGTATCTGTACAGAACTTAATTGAGGAGATGTATACAATGAGACAAATGCTAATGATAAATGCAACCTATTTCTTGATAAATTTATGTCCCTTTCTGAACGCTGTTGTCCAAAAAAAAATACTAAATGTAACACCAAATAGTTTTCAAAGAAACCATGGATTAATACTGGTATTAAGGATCTTCAGAAAGAAAAAGAAAACTGAATGAGACAGCAAGATTGAGTAAAGACCCATAAGTAATTTTACACTATAAAAATTATTGCAACATACTGAGAAAAACTGTCACAAAATCAAGAAATATTTGTGTTAGAGATGAAATTAACAACTAAGGCAATAAAATCAAATCAATATGGAATGTTGTTAGAAGGGAGACAGGAAAGTAACCACTGGGGTAGGTAATGTTACTATTAAAGATAAGGAGTTCATCTTAACCAACACTATACAAGTAGCTAATGTATTTAACAACCATTTCTTAAGTTCAGGTGAAATAATTGGTGAGACTAGTTCAAAAGAAAAAGCCAAGCAGTGCATGGAAGAATCAGTTTTGAGAAATTTTAGCCAGATTAATTTTCACCTGACAACCTCTTGTGGAATAAGGAAAAATCATTAAATCTTTGAAAAATAAATGTTCTGTAGCAGTAGATGACATCTGTAACAAGATATTACAACAATGTGGAGCAGTTACAAGTAATGTTCTGACTCACATATGTAATGTATCACTAACTCAAGGTATTTTCCCAGACAGGTTAAAATATGCCATTGTCAAGTCTCTCTACAAACAAGGTTACATCACAAATGTCTATAATCACCAGCCAGTACCCTTGTTTACAGCATTTTCAAAAAACGTCGACAAAGTAATGTAGTCAAAAGTTGTTAGCCGTCTCAAAAGTAATCGGATACTTAGAAAATGACAGTTCGGATTTCAAAAATGCTGTTCCACTGAGACATCATTATACAGTTTTACTGACTACAGAATAGAGTCTTTAAATAGTAAAATGTCATTAATAGAAATTCTCTGTGAATTATCCAAAGCATCTGATTGTGTGAACCATGACATTACGTTACAGAAATTACAATTCTATGGTATAAATGTAAAAGCAGAAAAGCATTGAGTGGTTTAAGTCATATCCACGTAACAAGAAGAAGAAAGTTTTTTATAAGGTTTAAGTGATTTAAGAAAGTATTCCAATTCATCTAACTGGGGTGAACTTACATTAGATGCTCCACAGGAATCGAGCAGGGGTCCCCTTCTGTTATGGATATGTGTGAATGACCTCCCTTATTATGTGAAACAATAAGCTAAATGAAACTGTTTGCTGAAGATACAAGCATAATTATCAACGCAGTAAAAGAAATTCCGATAGAAAATGATACAAATAATGTATTTTGAAAACCAGAATGAGATTTTCACTCTGCAGCGGAGCGTGCGCTGATATGAAACTTCCTGGCAGATTAAATCTGTGTGCTCGGCCGAGACTCGAACTCGGGACCTTTGCTTTTCGAGGGCAAGTGCTCTACCAACTGAGCTACCCAAGCCCGACTCACACCCTGTCCTCACAGCTTACTAATTTCTATATCTTCAAAACTGGCAATTATTCTGATTGCAAAAGTTGCTGAAACTAGTCTCTTTAGGAGATCCAAAATATGAATATTCCAATTATGATTTTCATCTATATGTACATCCAAAAACTTAACATATTTTCACTCTCTGATGTCATGCGGAAAAAATTTTGGAGTAACTCAAGACTTAGGGAAAAAGTGCTCACTGCCCAAACGAAAGTGGTTAGAATAGCATGTGGGGTTCATAGTTGCACGTCTTGTAGACTTCTGTTTAAAAGGTTAGGAATTCTTACAACAGCCTTATAGTACGTTACTAGGTAATGAAGTTTGTTCTCAACAACATGGACCAGTTTAAAAACAAAGGTGACATTCATGATTATAATACCAGAAGAAGGGAAGACTTACACTATCCTCTACTTAACCTATCTTTGGCGTAGAAAGGGGTAAAATATGCTGCTGCAAAACTTCTCGAAAATTACTGTATGACATAAAATGTCTGACAGACAGCAGTAATAGTTTCAA
Source organism: Schistocerca piceifrons (assembly GCF_021461385.2). Taxonomy (NCBI): domain Eukaryota; kingdom Metazoa; phylum Arthropoda; class Insecta; order Orthoptera; family Acrididae; genus Schistocerca; species Schistocerca piceifrons. The sequence goes on from NC_060141.1 coordinate 97,742,411, forward strand.
AAATAAAGCGAAATCATATCTCAACAAACGTCTCAAAAATGATATCGACAGGAAGTGCAAAATGGCTAAGCAGGGATGGCTAGAGGACAAATGTAAGGATGTAGAAGCTTATCTCACTAGGGGTAAGATAGATACTGCCTACAGGAAAATTAAAGAGACCTTTGGAGAACAGAGAACCACTTGTATGAATATCAAGAGCTCAGATGGAAACCCAGTTCTAAGCAAAGAAAGGAAAGCAGAAAGGTGAAGGAGTATATAGAGGGTCTATACAAGGGCAGTGTACTTGAGGACAATATTATGGAAATGGAAGAGGATGTAGATGAAGATGAAATCGGAGATACGATACTGCGTGAAGAGTTTGACAGAGCAATGAAAGACCTGAGTCGAAACCTGGTCCCGGGAGTAGACAACATTCCATTAGAACTACTGACGGCCTTGGGAGAGCCAGTCCTGACAAAACTGTACCATCTGGTGAGCAAGGTGTATGAGACAGGCGAAATACCCTCAGACTTCAAGAAGAATATAATAATTCCAATCCCAAAGAAAGCAGGTGTTGACAGATGTGAAAATTACCGAACAATCAGTTTAATAAGTCACGGATGCAAAGTACTAACGCGAATTCTTTACAGATGAATGGAAAAACTGGTAGAAGCTGACCTCGGGGAAGATCAGTTTGGATTCCGTAGAAATATTGGAACACGTGTGGCAATACTGACCCTACGACTTATCTTAGAAGCTAGATTAAGGAAAGGCAAACCCACATTTCTAGCATTTGTAGACTTAGAGAAGCTTTTGACAATGTTGACTGGAATACTCTCTTTCAAATTCTGAAGTTGGCAGGGGTAAAATACAAAGAGCGAAAGGCTATTTGCAATTTGTACAGAAACCAGATGGCAGTTATAAGAGTCAAGCGGCATGAAAGGGATGCAGTGGTTGGGAAGGGAGTGAGAGAGGGTTGTAGCCTATTCCCGATGTTATTCAATATGTATGTTGAGAAAGCAGTGAAGGAAACAAAAGAAAATTTCGGAGTAGGTATTAAAATCCATGGAGAAGAAATAAAAACTTTGAGGTTTGCCGATGACATTGTAATTCTGTCAGAGACAGCAAATGACTTGGAAGAGCAGTTGAACGGAATGGACAGTGTCATGAAAGGAGGGTATAAGATGAACATCAACAAAAGCAAAACGAGGATAATGGAATGTAGTCGAATTAAGGCGGGTGATGCTGAGGGAATTAGATTAGGAAATGAGACACTTAAAGTAGTAAAGGAGTTTTGCTATCTGGGGAGTAAAATAACGTATGATGGTCGAAGTAGAGAGGATATCAATTGTATACTGGCAATGGAAAGGAAATCGTTTCTGAAGAAGAGAAATTTGTTAACATCGAGTATAGATTTAAGTGTCAGGAAGTCGTTTCTGAAAGTATTTGTATGGAGTGTAGCCATGTATGGAAGTGAAACATGGACGATAACTAGTTTGGACAAGAAGAGAATAGAAGCTTTCGAAATGTGGTGCTACAGAAGAATGCTGAAGATTAGATGGGTAGAACATATAACTAATGAGGAGGTATTGAGTAGGACTGGGGAGAAGAGAAGTCTGTGGCACAACTTGACTAGAAGAAGTGATCGGTTGGTAGGACATGTTCTGAGGCATCAAGGGATCACCAGTTTAGTATTGGAGGGGAGCGTGGAGGATAAAAATCGTAGAGAGAGACCAAGAGATGAATACACTAAGCAGATTCAGAAGGATTTAGGTTGCAGTAGGTACTGGGAGATGAAGAAGCTTGCACAGGATAGAGTAGCATGGAGAGCTGCATCAAACCAGTCTGAGGACTGAAGACCACAACAACAACAACACATCTCCCTGACAACTCCTTTTATACCATAGATGGATACTTGAATAGGAATAAATAAATGTATATTTACCGGTACAATATATGAATTTTGTGCGATTTTTGGACGTAAGGGAATGGTGTAGGCAATAAAAATTTCAATCTTTTTTTAAAAAAAATTTAATAGAAAAAACCTTGATCCACGTGTGCGTTTCCTACGCGCTTGACACGTTCCACATCATAGCGGTTACAGTGATATTGATCAATGGGAAAAATAACAACTAACTAACTAACTAACTAACAATGACCAAAAATTGTCATCAGTGTCTAACGATCTCTGCAACAAGGCGACGTAAAACCTTACATTTTCTTCCTTATAGGCGTCACACAGGAGCATAAACGAAAAGAACTATTGATCACTATAACCCCACTATGTGCACTTTCAGGACGAAATGAATGAACATCGCAGCTGCCTTACAGGTATATAGTAACTTTCACATGACACGTGGTCGAAAAGGTGAGATGTTCATTGCACATTTTGTGTTTCAACAGAGAATCATTTTGATGTGCATTGAACAAAAAAAAGAAAGAGTAGATTGAAAAACATTCACAGACGCATTGATTATAACATTTAGACATTTGCCTGTAATCTGGCTAAATTAATGGAAGCTAAGAAAAAAAACAGGTTTTTAATCCCACTAGCTTTGAGTCTGTTTCGATGAGTTTAGCAATTAAGCATTATTCGCACAGTGCACCTTTTTTGCGTAATCCAGTAACCTACGTAGGCGGTCATTTTGTTCCTGATTAATGGAGCGCATTTGTGGCTTGGCTGTCCGTCTCTTTGTGGGCGAATCACCGAAAAAAATATTCTTCTGGATTTTAATTTTAATGATTCACGCATATATGGACGAGGCAGTCGAGCGTGTGAATGGAAAGCAAAAACGGAAAAAGCGGAAACCCGGTGTGCCTGCAGAACGCGTGTGAGTCTGCGGACATAGTATTCCCACCTGCGCATTCAGAAATATTCAACCACTTTTTTACGTGAGAACTGTCTGTGCAGTTGTTGAACGTTTTGGTATGGACATATCGGTGTGTATTTTGGATGAAAGAGAGAATAATTTTATGCATTTCTTATACAATTAACTCATTCACTGTAAATGATAAAAATTGTCGTATAGTGCACATCAGAGATGAATGAACCAACTTCAGTATGCGTTGATACTGGGTTCTTGGTGTCTGAAACATAGTTTTAGGAGGCACATAATGGGGGATGGAGGCGCATCATTTCGTATCTCCTGCGCAACCTGCTTCCTTTTATTTTCGGTTTATCTTTTCCGTTCAAGCAGAGTGGGATTAGTCAGCCAACACGTATGGTACTGTGGCTGGCAAAGAGATCGAGTGTCTCTTACTAAATTGCGGAGATTACGTGGTCTAGCAGAACAATAATACTATACACTCGGAACGTTATGAGGAAAAATACGAGTATTATATTTTTTTCTTTATTTGCGCACTAAGGCTATAAAATCCACCGCACGTAAAGAAATAACGTTGACAAAGAGAATTACTAACAAAACAAAAATTTATGTATTTACCAGTTCCATATTTAGGAACGATATCTGACACAATTAACGCATTACTGAAATATACTAACGTAAGATTTGCATTCCAGACACATGCATCACATTAAACGGACATTGATATACAGTGTGTCGTCAAAAATTCCAGCTACTAAACAGTAGCACTAGTACACTATACTCTTGCTAAATGGAATTTTTCACGAGTTATTGCTCACGGATGTACTCTCAGTATAATGTGTTGACTTTTTTGTAGTCGTTAGTAGAGTTTTGTGCTCTGTACGATTGCTACTTCTCATTTGCGTCTTTTCATATGACTGATTCTATCGATGGCTTAATCCTAAACGCGTAAAATCAATGAAATGAAGCGATCAAGACAGAGTATTACATTGTCTAACACAAAATTGTGCCTCACCCTCTCAGATATTCACGTTGGCTGTTGCATAATGAGGCAGCCTGCTACAGACTACTTAATTTTTGATGTTTTCTAATGTTTTATCAGAAACATTTTCTGTACCTCTACATTAAAAAAGTAGTGAATTTCGACGATTACGCCGGCCACGGCTCACTACATAGTTAGATGAAAATAATAGTATTTGTTGTTGAGTTGGTCACGGATGGTCATTCCTAAATGGGGTGGTGGAAGGTCGTCTTTCGCCCACAATAATTGCCAACACATGTAGAATGTACGTTAAATAACGGGTGTCATTCAACTTTGGTGGTTCCAAATAAGGTCTTGGTTGGATGCGATCATTTCATCTGTGTAGAAGTGGAATTTAGTTCGCGTAGGGTAATTGTACAGTTCTGAGAAATCTTGCTGCCTTATTTACCAAAGCTCCCTCCGGTAAAGTAAGATTTTCGAGGTCTAATGCTCATGTGGTTGACTTGTCCGCTCTATCGTTACTTTGTTTCATTTCATTTTTTAGAGCGCTTAAATAACATCCCAGCGGTTTTTTATGTATTTTTTTGAGGATGTAATCCAGAGTAACGTGTCCAGGAGATTAATCTTTTCAGTTTCACAGTGATAATAAGCAAATACATGAGTGGAGCAGCCTTCAGCTACGATAATAACAATTTTAAACTTGTTTAAAATTTTGTCGATTTCTTTTCTTTTTAGGGAAAATGAAGACTTTTACAGACTAATATATCGCTCTCTAGCATTCTAGTTTTAAGTATACGGGCGCTTTGCATGCTGTAGGGCTAGACGAAACATTATTATTGTAAAGAAATACTTACCATTATTAAAATAATATGATTCTGTATACATGGTGAACATTAATAAAACCTACTAACTGCAGGGACTGGTTCCTGAGTGTAAATGGAAGAAAAAAGATTCTATGAACTTGTGTCCAGAAACGGACGGTGTGCGTGCAACGACAACGAATCGTCACGGAACACTTTATAATGCCGCATCGCATCCACGTCAGAACATGTGGTTAAAGTGGCCTCCATGGGATTACAGGTGACAGAGATAGCGGCGGTTGTCATGCAGGATACACATAATCGTATTTTGGCTTGCTTTTACCATGCCGGCGACCCACTTGCACTAGAGTTCGTCCAAATATCTTGTAGAATACGATCCCCTAGTGTTATGATATGTCATGTTATGTTAACTTGGGACCTAGAAACGACGGAGAGGCTCCGTCCCCGCCGCAGCCGCAGTGGTCCGCAACCTCACGACGACTGCCGCTGTCCACTTCACTACTCCGCCGCCCCACACCGAACCCAGGGTTATTGTGCGGTTCGGCTCCCGGTGGACCCCCCCCAGGGAACGTCTCACACCAGACGAGTGTAACCCCTATGTTTGCATGGTAGAGTAATGGTGGTGTACGCGTACGTGGAGAACTTGTTTGCGCAGCAATCGCCGACATAGTGTAGCTGAGGCGGAATAAGGGGAACCAGCCCGAATTTGCCGAGGCAGATGGAAAACCGCCTAAAAACCATCCACAGACTGGCCGGCTCACCGGACCTCGACACAAGTCCGCCGGGCGGATTCGTGCCGGGACCGCCGCTCCTTCCCGCCCGGAAAGCCGTGCATTAGACCGCACGGCCAAACGGGCGGGCATCCTCCAGTTTACTCACAGATCACGGTCTCCCTCCACATTCGTCTCTCTGAAAGGACTCATGATTACACAAACGCCGAAAAAGTGTTCGAAATGTTGTCTGACGTGGTTGGTGTCCGAGAGGGTACTTCTTTAGGTATAGTCGCGCTGCCTCTAGACCGTTCCTATCTGTTAGGCTACACACGAACACCATGTCGGCTTGTTCCCGACATGAATACCGGACCTTTCAGCTGCTTACAATATGTTGCGTCAGTCACACAGCTTGCAACGCACAAGGAACACACGGAACATGGTCAAATGTTATTGGTCGGCGTCTTCTATCGTGACAAAGGTGCATTTCCAAAAACATGTTCATAGGACATTTTTACTCCATTTTCAGTCAGGAATCGGTCCCTTCAGTTTGTTTGTTTTATTAATGTTCACACTAAGTTTTGTTCTCCAGTCACAAATACGACGGATCACGACCTAAAAGAAATTCTGCAGTCCTTAAGTTTTAACACTAGCAAAAAGTACATCTACATCTACATTTATACTCCGCAAGCCACCCAACAGTGTGAGGCGGAGAGCACTTTGCGTGCCACTGTCATTACCTCCCTTTTCTGTTCCAGTCGCGTATGGTTCGCGGGAAGAACGACTTCCAGAAAGCCTCCGTGCTCGCTCGAATCTCTCTAATCTCCTCGGGAGGTATAAGTAGGGGAAAGCAATATATTCGATACCTCATCCCGAAACGCACCCTCTCGAAACCTGGACAGCAAGCTACACCGCGATGCAGAGCGCCTCTCTTGCAGTCTGCCACTTGAGTTTGCTGAACATCTCCGTAACGCTATCACGCTTACCAAATAACCCTGTGACGAAACGTGCCGCTCTTCTTTGCATCTTCTCTATCTCCTCTGTCAACCCGACCTGGTACGGATCCCACACTGATGAGCAATACTCAAGTATAGGTCGAACGAGTGTTTTGTAAGCCACCTCGTTTGTTGATGGACTACAGTTTCTAAGGACTCTCCCAATGAATCTCAACCTGGCACCCTCCTTACCAACAATTAATTTTATATGATCATTCCACTTCAAATGGTTCCGTACGCATACTCCCAGATTTTTTACAGAAGTAACTGCTACCAGTGTTTGTTCCGCTATCATATAATCATACAATAAAGGATCCTTCTTTCTATGTGTTCGTAATACATTACATTTGTCTATGTTAAGGGTCAGTTGCCACTCCCTGCACCAAGCGCCTATCCGCTGCAGATCTTCCTGCATTTCGCTGCAATTTTCTAATGCTGCAACTTCTCTGTATACTACAGCATCATCCGCGAAAAGCCGCATGGAACTTCCGACACTATCTACTAGGTCATTTATATATATCGTGAAAAGCAATGGTCCCATAACACTCCCCTGTGGCACGCCAGAGGTTACTGTAACGTCTGTAGACGTCTCTCCATTGAGAACAACATGCTGTGTTCTGTCTGCTAAAAACTCTTCAATCCAGCCACACAGCTGGTCTGATATTCCGTAGGTTCTTACTTTGTTTATCAGGCGACAGTGCGGAACTGTATCGAACGCCTTCCGGAAGTCAAGGAAAATGGGATCTATCTGGGAGCCTGTATCTAATACGGAGCCAGACCGGGTATTTCCTGCCAAAAAGAAAGCGACGACAACGAGACAACACGGGAAAATATGGAAGTCCGATTGCCCTCATGCAGAATAGGAACCCAGCAACGAGGAACATGAGACTGCCAAGCCGCCACCACTAGTCTCGACCATCCTCGAGTTACTCTGAGTGGAATTCAGAATGTGTTGTGACGTCCTCATTCCGGTCTCATGAAAGCGCCTGCTTTCCGCCTGGCGACAGCCTGGGAAACAGACATTCGTCGAGCATTCCTCCGAGTGGAGAATTTACTCGAGCGCGCACGGAGTTATAGAGGGCGACATCTCAGACGCGCCAGCTGCGACCGCCCGCCCCTGTCCGCGACTTGTCAGGAAGTATTGCCGGCGGCGTCTGGGCGGCGCGGCGCGGCGCCTGCAGAAGACCTCCCAGGCGGTGGACGTCACTACGCGAGGGTGTGAGTGTGGTGGCAGCTTGGAGTTGCGGTCGATCCACGCTGCGCGTCAACGAAACCTCGCGGAATTGAACGTCACAATTTCATTTCTAACGTTCCTTTTTCGCAACTGCCGACCAAATGTACGTTCGACACTTTTAATTCAAGCTTTTATTATGTTTTGAAGAGTGCTGAAGGTAAAGATCAATGCGGAGTAATGACATTTTGGTAACTAGAACACAGGTTAGTGTAAGCGCTAAGTAATCTATTGGAAATGTGAAATGCTGGTACACTAGTAACCGGTGTAACCGCCTGAGTGTGGAATGCAAGCATGCAAACGTGCGTACACTGTGTTGTACAGGTTCTGGATGTCGGTTTGTGGGATGGAGTAAATACAGGGCGGTTAATGCTGTTTGTGAATGACGCTGGGTTGTCGTCCTCGACAAGATACAAATTTGTTGATCGGGTAGCCTAAGGCAACATGTCGACACGCTGCAGAGTGTGTTGGGTTACAGTAGTGGTATTTGGGGAGCGTTATCCTCTTGGAAAACACCCTCTTGGAATGCTGTTCATGAATGACAGCACAACAGGTCGAAACACCATATAAAGTTTCAGCAGGTCGCGAGGGATAACCACGAGAGTGCTTTAAAAATGAGCACAAACAGTCTGGATCGCAATAAATAAATATTTTATGGTAAGCGTTTTCGGTCAGTTTTTGACCATGTTCAGACTTCATACCATGATGGAACCCGGTGGTGGTTATACACCGAATACCCAAAGAAACTGGTACACCTGCCTAATATCGTGTAAGGCCACCGTGAGCACGCAGAAGTATCTCAACACGGCGTGGCATGGGCTCGACTATTGTCTGAAAAAGTGCTGGACGGATTTGACACCATGAATCCCGCAAGGCCGTCCATAAATTCGTAAGAGTACGAGGGGATGGAGATCTCTTCTGAATAGCACTTTGCAAGGCAACCCAGATATGTTCAATAATGTTCATGTCTGGAGAGTTTGGCGGCCACCAGAAGTGTTTATACTCAAAAGAGTGTTGCTGGAGCCAGTTCGTAGCAATTTTGGACGTGTCGGGTGTCGTATTGTCCTGCTGGAATAGTCCAAGTCCGTCGGAGTGCACAATGGACGTGAATGGATGTAGGTGATGAGACAGGATGCTTACGTACGTATCATCTGTCAGAGCCGTATCTGGACGTATGACGGGTCCCGTACCACTCCAACTGCACTCGCTCCACACCACTACAGAGCCTCCACAAGCTTGAATAGCCCCCGGCTGATATGCGGGGTCCATGGATTCATGAGCTTGTCTCCATACCCGTATACGTCTATCAGCTCGATACAATTTGAAACGACACTCGTCAGACCAGGCAACATGTTTCCAGTCATAAACAGTCAGATATCGGTATTGACTGGCCCAGGTGAGGCGTAAAGCTTTGTGTCGTGCAGTCACAGGGGTATACGAGTGAGCCTACGCTTCCGAGAGCCCATATCGATGATGTATCGTTGAATGATTCGCAGGCTGATACTTGTTGATGGCCCAGCGTTGAAATCTGCAGCGTTGAAATTGCATTTCTGTCACATCGAACGATTCTCTGCAGTAGCCATTTGTCCTGTACTTGCATGTTCTTTTCCCGGCCGCGGCGATGACGAAGATTTTATGTTTTACCGGATTCCTGAAATTCTCGATACACTCGTGAAATGGTCGTACGGGAAAATCCTCACTTCATCGCTACCTGGGAGATGCTGTGTCCCCCCGCCCGTGCGCCGACTATAGCGCGACGTTCAGACAGACTTAAATCTTGATAACTTGCCATTGTAGCAGCAGTAACTGATCTAACAACTGCGCTAGACGTATGTTGTTTTATATAGGCGCCGTATTCTGCCTGTTTACGTATCTCTGTATTTGAATACGCATGCCTGTTCCATTTTCTTTGGCGCTTCAGTGTAGCTCTACGAACATTCGCCACTTCCTACCATCATGGTATGATGTCTGAAGATGGTCAAAAGCCGACCGAAACCGGTTGCCACAAAATAAATGTTTTAAAAAGTCGAGACTGTTTGTCCTCAGTTTTAAAGTACTTTTTACCAGACCACTGCTCTCCACGATTTATGTTCTGAAAATATTACTGCCCAGGAGAGTGCTCCTACTGCCATTCGAAATAGCACCCCGGACCATAACATCAGGTGTAGGTCCAGGTTGTGTGCAGGTCCTCACCTGGCGTCATTATAACCAACACACGGCCTTCCTGGCGCCGAGGCAGATCCAACTTTCATCAGGAAACACTGCAGACCTCCACACTGCATTTCAATGAGCTCTCGCTTGACACTTCCGAAGTCATGAATGGCGGTGATTTGGGGTCAGTGTAATGCAGGCTACAGAGCCTCCAGCTCGGAGATACCTTTGAAGTAATCGATTAGTAGCAGTTCTTTGTGCCACTGTGGCGCCAGCTGTTGCTCAAACTGCTGCTGCATAAGCAGTACGATGCACCAGAACCATACGCTTCGCGCGATGGTCTTTCCTCTCGGAAGTGTCATGTGGCCGTCCGGAGAACGGTCTTTCCGACCGTACTTTCTCGTGAACACCGCTGCCTCCACACAGTGGCGCCACTCTTCTACGACTGGCGAGAAATTTGAATAGACGTGTAGAAACATCTCTACCAACTTATGTTTGTATCAGACAACTCCTTGTCTTGCTATTTTTTCCGTCATTGTATATATCTTGTGTTAGTACAAAAGTTGAATTTTTCTCATTTTATGTAATCGCTGATCACGGGGATAATGTGTGACGTCTCTGAAGACGAGCCACGTTGCCGAATAGCTGGTCACAAGCCGGAACGTGCGATCGTCGTCGTCTCTCAGAGCAAAAATCACAATTATTTGTTCCTGTTTTTCGGTGAGTGTTGGATAATTTTTGGTCAGTTACTATCGAGGTCGTTTTCAGATTTTGCAGCTTAATTTTGAAGATAATAAAAGTTAAAGTTGATGTTAAACAAGAGTTGTTTATTGAATTCGAATTATACAAGATGTTCTAGGAGGAATGGTCAATATTCAAGGATATGACAGGAACGATCATTCGGAGCTAAAAAGTCTAGTGAACATTGTCTCTAAAATACATTTCTTACAGCCTATGAGCACTTTTTCATCTTCGATACTGTAACACAGATGTTTCCTACTGCAAGCTCTTTAAAATTTTAGACAACATAGTTGAGTGGAGATAACAGCGATTAATTTACTTATAATCAATTATTCAAAATGGCAGTCACAATCGCAGGCAGGGTGACGACTCCAGCGAGCGACCAAATGGTGTAAATTGCCCTGAAGATGACCCCATCGCCGGTTGAAACCGGTTGGCGGCAAAATAAATAATGTGATTGTGACTGTCATTTTGAATAATTGATTGCAAGCTCTTTGCTTTCTACACGCATCAAAAAAGTTTTGCATCACCACGGTTCCCAGAGCTAATGAAGATAGACGTTGATTGTAGTTATTGTATCACAGACACAGTCCCTTTGACTGTTCAGAGATGTCACTAAACCCGCCAAAAGATGTAAACAACCATGCATGGTTCAAATGGCGCTGAGCACTATGGGACTCAACTGCTGTGGTCATAAGTCCCCCAAAAACTTAGAACTACTTAAACCAAACTAACCTAAGAACATCACACACATCCATGCCCGAGGCAGGATTCGAACCTGCGACCGTAGTGGTCGTGCGGTTCCAGACTGTAGCGCCTTTAACCGCTCGGCCACTTCGGCCGGCCAACCATGCATGGCCAGCGCCTATTAGACTGAGGGGGTCCGATAGCCGATCAGTTCCAATCATTCCACCAGGAAGGAGGTACACGGGTCGTGTTGTCTGTAGTTCAACCATGCCTAGACAGACAATACTGCGGTTCGATCGCTTCCGCATTGTTACTTTGTGTCCAGGCGTCTCGAAGTGAACCGAAGCGATGTTGTTCGGACATGGAGAAGATACAGAGAGACAGGAACTGTCGATGACGTACCTCGCTCAGGTAGCCCAAGGGCTACTACTGCAGTGGATGACCGCTACCTACCGGATTATGGTTCGGAGGAACCCTGATAGCAACGCCACCATGCTGAATAATGCTTTTTGTGCAGCCACAGGACGTCGTGTTACGACTCAATCTGTGCGTAATAGGCTGCATGATGCGCAATTTCACTCCCGACGTCCATGGCGAGGTCCATCTTTGCAGCCACGTCACCATGCAGCGCGGTCCAAATGGGCCCAACAACATGCCGAATGGACCGCTGAGTATTGGCATCACGTTCTCTTCACCGATAAATGTCGCATATGCCTTCAACCAGGCAATTATCAGAGACGTGTTTGGAGGCAACCCGGTCAGGCTGAACGCCTTGGACACACTGTCCAGCGAGTGCTGTTTTGGGGTGGCATTGTATGGGGCCGATGTACGCCGCTGGTGGTCATCTAAGGCGCCGTAATGGCTGTACGATACGTGAATGCCATCCTCCGACCGATAGTGCAACCATATCCGCAGCATATTGGCGAGGCATTCGTCTTCATGGACGACAGTTCGCGCCCCCATCGTGCAGATCTTGTGAATGACTTCCTTCAGGATAACGACATCGCTCGACTGGAGTGGCCAGACATGAACTCTATCGAACATGACTGGGATATATTGCAAAGGACTGTTTATGTACGACGTGACCCACCAACCAGTCTGAGGGATCTACGCCGAATCGCCGTTGAGGATTGGGACAATCTGGACCAACAGTACCTTGATGAACTTTTGGATAGTATGTCACGATGAATATAGGCATGCGTCAATTCAAGAGGACGTGCTACTAGGTATTAGAGGTACCGGTATGTACAGCAATCTGGACCACCACCTCTGAAGGTCTCGCTGTATTGTGGTACAACACACAAAGTGTGGATTTCATGAGCAATAAAAAGGGTGGAAATTAGGTTTGTGTTGATCTCTATTCCAGTTTTCTGTACAGGTCCCGGTTCTCTCTGAACTGAGGAGATGTAAAACTTTTTTGATGTGTGTATATTCTGGTAGGAGGTAGTATGGACCAAAACAAGAAAAAAATATACGGTAAATGTTGGCCCCAAAATGTTTACCTTGCGATCTATGACCACTTGCTCGGTAGAAAAGATGTGATCCACAGTCTCGAAGGTGAAGAAGTGCTAACAGGTCTTATGGTATGCATTTTGGAGTCCATGTTTACCAGACTTGTTTTACTTCGAACGATCGTATCATATCCTTAAATATCGACTATTCCTCCTGAGGCATTCTATACATTAATGGAGAGTAACGATCTAATTTATGAAGGTGAAGTTTAATTTTGTCAAGAAATACATTTTATTTTTACAATATGAGAAGACAGAAAGAGTAGTTACAGAATATTTTAAACCGAAAGTCATCTTTTATAAAAAATGTTTACTGTGGTCTCTGTTGCCTGAGACTGCAGTCATGTGTGTGTCAGTTGCGTTTGCGTGCGTGAGTATGTCGCCTATCTGCGACTCAGCATCTCGGCTATAAGGTGAGTAGCAACTTTCCTTCCCATAATATTGTTAAATATACATCACTTGAGAGAAGAATTTGATATATTACATTCGAACTGCGTGTGGAAGTTTCGTGCTGCTCAACGGCGGTTTAATGAAAAATATTGAGAGCAGATGTATTACATGTTTATCACAGTCGTCGTCCCTGCTCTATATATCCTATTATCTTCTCCTTCTCACAGTGCACAGAGCCGAAGCGGCAGTCTGAAAATGGAAAGCGATAACATGAGTTAACTAAGAATTTTGGTACACAGCAGAGAATATGGAGCTTTGATTGCGATTCTTTGATAACTGGTTTGTGATGAGGTATTCAAAAAACTTGGAGGAATTATGTAAATTTTATTAAAATCATTATCTGGGCATTACCGAAAAGTAGAAAATTCTGATTACTTGTTTCAACCGGGTAAACGGCCAATCCCAGGTAAGGATGGCTGGTTCAAATGGCTCTGAGCACTATGGGACTCAACTGTTGAGGTCATTAGTCCCCTAGAACTTAAAACTAGTTAAACCTAACCAACCTAAGGACATCACAAACATCCATGCCCGATGCAGGATTCGAACCTGCGACCGTAGCGGTCTTGCGGTTCCAGACTGCAGCGCCTTTAACCGCACGGCCACTTCGGCCGGCAGGTATGAATGAAAACATGCTTTGTGTAAATCAAGACGACAGGTATGACATTTTTGTCAGTATTCTCTTAACATTCTTAAGGAAATGTGAATTTACAGTCGTATTTAAAATATACACATCATACAGTATGCTTGACATTTCCTTAGGGATATTACGTATTCGCCTGATTTAGTCACCGCATGTTTGTATCCTAATCTGAAGATAAACGTTTAAGCAGCTGAATATAGTAATCACTGCATATTGCGATCTCGGCCAAATAAAGATTTAAATAAAATCTGTGCCATTTAAGTGTGCAGATCGCTGTCTCCATCCTGACTATGTCGGGTAGTTACAAAACTTCGGGAACATAAAATATAATAATTAAAAACTGCGGCACGACGCCGCAACTCCACAAAATGTACGTCACCGTCAAATGGTGGAGTGTTCACACTAGACGGAACAACACGAAATCACGTCTCCTACCTCATTACTATACAACTAAAGTGAGGCTATCAGATTCAGACCGCCCTGAAAAATATACAGAATTACAGAGATGTTGGGGTGAATCAATAATCACGTGCGTTATCAATAAAGTAGCAATGATAGCACAGATTAGTGTTTAACTTCCCGCCGCCAACCGGATTCTTAGGGACGAAGGATTAGTTCAGATGGAGGAAGTGTGAAGATGGTAGTGTCTTTTCAAAGGAACGATCCAGGCAATTGCCTTTAGCGACTTACAGAAATTACGGACAGCCTAAGCCTGAATGGTGAAAGGGCACAGCTAGAAACTGATTTAATAAAACGACGAGCGGTGAAATGGGAATGTCACGGAGAAAGCGCTTGCGATCTATTAGAGGCCGGCCACTAGGTTGGGAATTTCCATACAATTTATCATCATTTGTTGCATAACAATAGTAGGGCTTTGCAACGCTAATGAAAGACGGCAGCGTGTTCAAACGAGGAAATCTGGACGGAAAGGGCCAAGACTAGTTTGGCGATAGAAACAGGGTCCAAGAGCCGACCGAACGAGGAATCTGGTAGCCCAACGGTATATAACCTGACTCAGCACTGCTTGGTGGTCGAAGATACAATGAGTACAAAATTACGGGCAATTTCTCAATTTTTTGAAGAGCAACCGACCGCCACAGAACAGACTGGACACTGGCCAGAACAGCCTAACATTGTTCCTGAACGAGGGAGAGCTTATACGTCCCACATGCGGTTAGGTACAGGCAAGGTACTTCGAAGAAAACTTGGAAAATAGACGAGAGGTGGAAGTACAAAAATGTTCGGGGAAATAGGCAGGATTTACAGGGCAGTCAACATGAAATGGCTTCTTGAAGAATGTGAAGAAATCGGAAAAGAAATAATATTTTGAAGGACTAACTCAGTGTATAGGAAGGTCAAAACAATTTTCGGCGAAACTAATTACAAGGACGGTAACTTTAAGAGTGCAATGGGAATTGTTGTTGTTGTTGTGGTCTTCAGTCCTGAGACTGGTTTGATGCAGCTCTCCATGCTACTCTATCCTGTGCAAGCTTCTTCATCTCCCAGTACCTACTGCAACCTACATCTTTCTGAATTTGCTTAGTGTATTCATCTCTTGGTCTCCCTCTACGATTTTTACCCTCCACACTGCCTTCCAATACTAAATTGGTGATCCCTTGATGCCTCAACACATGTCCTACCAACCCAATGGGAATTACAGTGTTAAATGAGAGAAAGAGTGGACAGGTGGAAAAAGTACACTGAAGGCATGATAAAAAGGACTCATCTGATTATAGAAAAAGAAACTAGAGTTGATAATTAAGACGTAGGGAATCCAGTATTAGAATCTGAGTTTAAAAGAGCTGATATGAGATATGGCAGAACGGATAGATGACATTCCATTGGAATTCCTAAACTCATTGGAGGATATAGCAACCAAATGGCTATTCAAGTTAGTGTGTAGAATCTATGAGACTGGCGACATACGACCAGATTTCCGAAAAAATATCATCCACACAATTTTGAAGGTAGCAAGGGGGATATGTCCGAAAACTATCGTACCATCACCTTAACGTCTCACGCATACAAGCTGCTCATGAGATAAATATACAGAAGAATGGAGAAGAAAGTTGAAGAACAGTAAGATATCACTTTGGCTTTAGGAAAGGTAATTGCACCAGAATCGCAGATCTGTTTTTGGGTTTGATGATGGAAACAAAACTAAAGAAAGATAAAAATACGCTGCTAGCATTTGCCGATCTAGAACAAGGTTCAACAATGTGAAATACCGGAAGGTATTCTAAATTATGAGAAAAATAGGAGTAAGCTATAGAGGAAGAAGAATACTACGCAAATGTAACTAGGGGGAACAGTTACACAGGAAGACCGCGAACGAAGTACTCGGATTAAAAGGGGTATCAGACAGGGATGTAGTCTTTCGCACCTACTGTTCAGTGCATCGAAGAAGCAATGACGGATAGGAAAGAAAGGTTCAGAAGAGAAATTAAAACTTAGGGTTAAAGGATATCAAGGATAAGATTCGAAGATGATAATGCTGTTGATGTTGTTGTGGTCTTCAGTCCAGAGACTGGTTTGATGCAGCTCTCCATGCTAGTCTATCCTGTGCAAGTTTCTCCATCTCCAAGTAACTATTGAATCCTACAATCGTTAGAATTTGCTTAGTGTATTCATCTCTTGGTCTCCCTCTATGATTTTTACCCTCCACGCTACCCTCCAATACTAACTTGGTGATCCCTTGATGCCTCAGGACATTTCCTACCAATCGATCCCTTCTTCTGGTGAGGTTGTGCCACAAATTCCTCTTCTCCCCTATTCTATTCAGTACCTCCTCATTATTTACGTGATCTACCCATCTAATCTTGAGCGTTTTTCTGTAGCACCACACTTCGAAAGCTTCTATTCTCTTCTTGTCTAAATTATTTATCGTCCATGTTTCACATCCATAAATAGCTATAGTCCATGCAAATACTTTTAGAAAAGACTTCCTGACACTTAAAACTATACTCGATGTTAACAAATTTCTCTTCTTCAGAAACGCTTTCGTTTTGCATTGCTAGTCTACATTTTATATCCTCTCTACTTCGACCATCATAAGTTACTTGGCTCCCCAAATAGCAAAACTCAACTACTACTTTAAGTGTCTCATTTCTTAGTCTAAGTCCCTCAGCATCACCTGATTTAATTCGATTACATTCCATTATCCTCGTTTTGCTTATGTTGATGTTCGTCTTATATCCTCCTTACAAGTCACTGTCTGTTCCGTTCAACTGCTTCATGGATTTGAATACCTGCTCCGAATTTTTCTTTTGTTTCCCTTACTTCTTGCTCAGTATACAGATTGAATAACATCTGGGATAGGCTACAACCCTGTCTCACTCCCTTCCCTACCACTGCTTCCCTTTCATGCCCCTCGAGTCTTGTAACTGCCATCTGGTTTCTGTACAAATTGTAAATATCCTTACGCTCCCTGTACTTGACCCCTGCCACCTTCAGAATTTGAAAGAGAGTGTTCCAGTCAACATTGTCAAAAGCTTTCTCTGAGTCTACAAATGCGAGAAAGGTGGGTTTCCTTTTCTTAATCTACCTTCTAAGATAAGTCGTAGGGTCAGTATCGCCTCACGTGTTCCAACATTTCTATGAAATCCGAACCGATCATTCCCAAGGTCGGCTACTATCGGTTTTTCCATTCGTCTGTAAAGAATTCGTTTATGTATTTTGCAGTTGTGTCATATTAAACTGATAGTTCGGTAATTTTCACACCTGTCACACCTGCTTTCTTTGGGATTGGATTTATTACTTTCTTCTTGAAGTCTGAGGGCATTTCGCCTGTCTCATACATCTTGCTCACCAGATGGTAGAGTTTTGTCAAGGCTGCCTCTCCCAAGGCTATCAGTAGCTCTAATGGAATGTTGTCTACTCCCGGGGCCTTCTTTCGACTTAGGTCTTTCACTGCTCTGTCTACTTCTTCACGCAGTTCCGTAACTACCATTTCATTTTCACCTGCGTACTCTTCCATTTTCAAAATATTGTCTTCAAGTACATCGCCCTTGTATGGGCCTTCTATATAGTCCTTCAACCTTTCTGTTTTCCCTTCTTTGCTTAGAACTGGTTTTCCATCTGAGCTCTTGATATTCGTACAAGTGGTTCTCTTTTCTCCAAAGGTCTCTTTAATTTTCCAGTATCTATCTTATCCCTAGTGATATATGCCTCTACGTCCTTACATTTGTCCTCTAGCCATCCCTGTTTAGCCGTTTTGCACTTCCCGTCGCTCTCATTTTTGAGACGTTTGTATTCCTTTTGCCTGCTTCATGTAATGTTTTTTTTTATATTTTCTCCTTTCATCAATTAAATTCAACATCTCTTCTGTTACTCAATGTTTTCTACTACTCCTCGTCTTTTTACCTACTTGATCCTCGGCTGCCTTCGCTATTTCATGTCTCAAAGATACCCATTCTCCTTCTACTGTATTTCTTTCCCCTATTCCTGTCAATCGTTCCCTAATGCTCCCTCTGACACTCTCATGATAATGCTATAATGCTATCCTCACTAAAAGTGAAGAAGAATGATAGGACCTGTTGAATGGAATGAACAGTTAATGAGTACCGAGTATGGATTGATAGTAAACAGCTAAACGGTATGTGCCAGTAGTTTGAATAGCGGGAAACTTAATATCAAAACTGGTTGTCACGAAGTAAACGAAATTAAAGGATTCTACTGCCTTAAAAGCAGAATAACCCATGATGGAAGGTGCAAGGAGGAGCCAGTTTCTACCGCGCTGCAATTCTTCTCTTTGCAGGAGGCAGCTCTTCCGCTTCTCGCTCAGGCGTAGTGGCCTGGACCCGGGGTATAAAGGACCCGCTGATTCCAATATTGAATTATTTATGGCCTGATTGTGTACTCACCGATCACACGTGAAATTGGCGGTCATATAGGTTACTGAAGTATCGTATAGCGAATACCACGAAATCGGGCAGCATACCTGTGAAGAGCTTACACTGTCAGTAATGTGACTGGAACGGGGCTCTTACGTACGATGATCAAATGCTCTACCTTCTCACCCATGCGAAATCGGTCGTACAATCACAGATACCCTTTTCATGTTCTCTGTTCTCCGTAACTGTGGTGATACTTTTAGTTACCGTTTATGCATTTTCTAGTGGACGACAGCACACAGCACGAACGGAATCGGTGTTTTGGTTCGTACTCTATCTACATAGAACGTTTGGAATCGATCTGAGTGTCTGACATCTGGGGGCTTGGGTGTAAGGCCACTGCTATTGTCAGAGATATTCTTTCGTCGACTCTGTTATAGCGACGAGTCTTAGTAGCATACATGGGTTATCATATGCGTTTGGTATTAAGTGGCTCGCCAATTTGTATCAACTATTTGATGGTCTTATGCAAACACACAGCTGACGGTGATGTTCCTAAAGTCCATAGCCTTCAATATAGCGTCATTTATGTACTGTGAAGATATGAAAAGCCTGAACTAACATTCGACCACTTGGTTTGAAATGATAAGTTGCCCATCACTATCGTGCATTTGATTTGTAAAATATTGTTCATCTTGACTAATAGAATTTACAGACAGAGTTTGGTAAAGGCCTGCTGGTGCTGCCGTATGCTAACATGTCTGGTTTTATGTGAGAGCGGGAATATTAGCCTACGACTGTGGCCCATCAATGGTAGGCATATGAATTTTAACCAGTACTATCACTTCTCCAGCACGAACGCCAGAAAACTCCCACTTTATAAGTGGACTCGACACTCGTCACTGACAGTGTTCAAGCAGTAGTGGACACCAAAAGATACTGAGGAAGATCGCAGCAGAGGGGTCGAAACGTCGAACATTACAGGAGAAACATGACGCTGCCTAATAACCCAGAAGATTTTAACTTCCATGTCTGGTTTTGCCGGTTATCTTGTAGATGAACCGTTGCGTAAACCAGAGGCCAAAGACAGATGCAGGCGGAGAGGTATTGTTCAAAATGTTCAAATGTGTGTGAATTCCTAAGTGACCAAACTGCTGAGGTCATCTGTCCCTAGACATACCGGGTGATCAAAAAGTCAGTATAAACCGCGGAATAATGTAGAGAGGTAAAAATTGACACACATGCTTGGAATGACATGGGGTTTTATTAGAACAAAAAAAAAACAAAGTTCCCAAAATGTCCGACAGATCGCGCTGGACAGCAAAACGTCAGTGCTACCGTGACGAGTGCGAGGTACGCCGATATGCTACAGAATCGCATCATCCCCAACTTGGCTGATGAACACCTGCTGGAACGTACGATGTTTATGCAGGATGGCGCTCCACCCCATATTGCTAGACGCGTGAAAGATCTCTTGCGTGCGTGGTTTGGTGATGATCGTGTGCTCAGTCGCCACTTTCGTCATGCTTGGCCTCCCAGGTCCCCAGACTGAAGTCCGTGTGATTATTGGCTTTGGGGTTTCATGAAGTCGCAAGTGTATCGTGATCGACCGACATCTCTAGGGATGCTGAAAGACAACATCCGACGCCAATGCCTCACCATAACTCCGGACATGCTTTACAGTGCTGTTCACAACATTATTCCTCGACTACAGCCATTGTTGAGGAGTGAAGGTGGACATATTGAGCATTTCCTGTAAAGAATATCATCTTTGCTTTGTCTTACTTTGTTATGCTAATTATTGCTATTCTGATCAGATGAAGCACCATCTGTCGGACATTCATGAAGTCGCAAGTGTATCGTGATCGACCGACATCTCTAGGGATGCTGAAAGACAACATCCGACGCCAATGCCTCACCATAACTCCGGACATGCTTTACAGTGCTGTTCACAACATTATTCCTCGACTACAGCCATTGTTGAGGAGTGAAGGTGGACATATTGAGCATTTCCTGTAAAGAATATCATCTTTGCTTTGTCTTACTTTGTTATGCTAATTATTGCTATTCTGATCAGATGAAGCACCATCTGTCGGACATTTTTTGAACTTTTGTATTTTTTTTTTTTTTTTTTTTTTTTTTTTTTTGTTCTAATAAAACCCCATGTCATTCCAAGCATGTGTGTCAATTTGTACCTCTATATCTACATTATTCCGTGATTTATTCAGTTTTCAAATTTATACTGACTGTTTGATCACCTGGTACACACTACTTAAACTAACTTATGCTAAGAACAACACACACACCCATGCCCGAGGATGGACTCGAACCCCCGGCGGGAGAGGCCGCGCAGTCCGTGGTATGGCTCCTCAAACCTCGCGGCTACTCCTCGCGGCGGAGGTATTGTGTGAGGTGACAGCCGGCCGAAGTGGCCGTGCGGTTAAAGGCGCTGCAGTCTGGAACCGGAAGACCGCTACGGTCGCAGGTTCGAATCCTGCCTCGGGCATGGATGTTTGTGATGTCCTTAGGTTAGTTAGGTTTAACTAGTTCTAAGTTCTAGGGGACTAATGACCTCAGCAGTTGAGTCCCATAGTGCTCAGAGCCATTTGAACCATTTTGTGAGGTGACCTAGAGGCAATGAAAACAATACATGGATCAAATAATAAGCCGCTACTACCGCGCTGTGGCCGGAAGGGAATGCGCACTGCTGTTCACACGCTAGCACATGCCTTCCAGTTCTCGCCTAAAGAGATCTGACTGCCGAAATTTGATTCCTATTGGGACAACACTATGCCAATAAGCTGCACTCACTTCCTTTTTATCAGTCTAAAACCATGTTAACTACAGCATCTAGGAGGTACTGGTAGTCAGAAATTCTTTTGTGAAGTCCGGTATCGAATTATAGAACAATTGGAAGTGGCACTCTCCTATTTACACTGTCTCGTCGGAGAGGAGAATTCATCGTTGTTGTCGGTTACTGAGAATGTGTCAGGATGGGCAGGGGAGCTGTACACACACAGAACTGTGTGTGTGTGTGTGTGTGTGTGTGTGTGTGTGGGCAGTGGACGGCGCCTCTGGCCGCGCCTGCCACCGCCAGCACTTTGTGCGGATGGGCGGCGGTGTTTGCGGTGGCCGCTACAAAACGTCTGCAAATACGGGCGCTGTCCGCTCCGCTCGATAGCCGAGAGTGTGGGTGGCGGTCCCTGGGGAAGAGAAAGGAAGCGGAAGGGAAAGGCCAGAGAAAGGAAAGAGACGACAGAGTAGCAGATCAACGCCCTCAGCCGCCGTCACCACGGCGCGCACAAGAAACGCGGCAATGCTTGTGTCTGCAGAGGACCAAACGGGTAGATAGCAGAAGCAGTTAGTAACGATATCTTAGAAGCAGAAAAGCTGCTTCATCCTCTTACAATCCGCATACTACCGAATTAATTATTTCCCGCAGGTCGGAACTTATACAGGGCGAGTCAAAAGTCCTTGGACACCTGCATAAGTTGGAAGATTAAAGGGAAATGTGATGATGGGAACATAGGTTTGACGTGGGGCCGCAGCTTTTGGAGTGAATCTCATTCATGGCCTCCATCTTTAAATCCGCCATTTTGGATTCAAGTCATTTTTTTTTAAATGGGAAGGGGGGTGTATGGCACATCAGATAACACTCGCTTGAGCTCAGGAATTTAGTGGTGTAATTTTCTTTCGTCTATCTTGTACTGTTTAGAAGTCAGAGTAGTTGTGGGACTACAGTTGTGCATTGCACGGGATGGACAACACGTAGAACACATGTTATAGCAGTCGGTATGAAGGTAATTTCCCAACTTTGAATATTAACAACCTCTAAACTGTACAAGATAGACAAAAAGAAATTTCACCACTAAATTCCAGAGCTCAAGCAAGTGTTATTTGATGTGTCATACATCCCCCTTCCCATTTAAAAAAAATGACTTGAATCCAAAATGGAGGATTTCAAGAAGGCGGCCATGAATGAGATTCACTCCAAAAGTTGCGGCCCCACATCAAATCTATGTTCCCGTCATCACATTTCAATTTTCCCTTTAATCTTCCAACTTATGATGGTGTCCAAGGACTTTTGATTCGCCCTGTATAATCATAAAACAGTATGGAGTTGAATTATTGCACTGCCGTCCCGTCAGTTTACAGAACTCTAAATGACAGTCTATCCTACGGCTGTGTTGCTCATTTCGGCACAGGAATTTACGAGACCTGCTGACGTGAAAGGACTTTATCGTGTTATGAAATGTACAATTTGGTTCCTTACTGTTGTAGCTAATGCAAAATAACCTGACCAGATGATCCGTGCGTGGCTCATGTTCATGCCACATCTCATTTGACATCCTGGTTGGTTGGTTTGTGGGATTAAAGGGACCAGTCTGCTACGGTCATTGGCCCCTTGACATCCTGTTTTTACTGTACGACCACCTCGTTATGTTAATTTCAATTAATAGTGTCACTGAGTTGACGCCTTGCCTGCCCATGAGCGGCAGCAACGGCGCTTATCGATATAAGCCCTGGCGCATTATCTTTGCTGACTGCTATTACTTCCCGGGTGTCGTGTGTTCGGAGTTAGTTCGGATCTGCCAGTGGGTTGGAACGTGCTAGCAGTGCAGTTCGGACCTGGCAGTGTTTGACTTAGGACGCGGCAGAAGTTCAGTCGGGGCGCGGCTGCAGTGAGGTCCGGTCAGCCCTGATTCGCCCGACGGTTGCCGATACATATCACTTGAGTGCGCACCACCTTGGTTGGTCGTCGGTCGGTCGTCTTGTCGGACGACGTGAACGTTGGCCGGTGATCGCTTATGGGTTGCCTGCGTGTGTCGACTCGTGATTCGTCCTTGTTATTGCACAGTCGCTGCCGTTAGTATTGTCTAGTCCTTCGTGCAAGTGTTCGTGAAACTGTGTGTAGCTTGTGATGTTGACTGCTCAGTTTTTTTAGTGCCGTCTCCGTGCTGATGTGTGGCAGTCGGTCGGTTGGCGTGGAGAAGCGAGGAAATCTCCGCAGGGCGTAGTATGGCCGGGCCCACTGGGGGTCTCTACGCAGTGTCGGAGTGTGTGGGGCTGTTCCCATCGCTATGATGTCCGTGGCTCACCGACCCTGGACACGAAGGTTGAGTTTGGATTTAATTTATCAGCTAGTCAAGACTGTTCGCATTGTGCCGTCCGGTTCTCGTTGTTCGCTGTTGGGACATTCCCGCGAGCAATAACGTGTGTGATCGAGTTGGTGAAGGTTTAGCCACCGTCCGGTGAAGTCTAACTGTATTTGGTTATTTGCAATTGAAGTGCACCAGCGGAATTTTCTGCCTTGTGGCTGTTATTCCGGTTACCTGCCCTGGCCGTTGACGTCAATTCAGGCAGTGTCCTTTCCTCGACATGTTGTCACTTTCCAGCACCGTGTGTAGTTTGACAGCTTAATGTGTGTTTGGTTGTGGGCCTCCATGCCTTTTAAGTTTTGCATTGAAGGCCGGCCGATGTGGCCGATAGGTTCTAGGCGCTTCAGTCTGGAACAGGCTCGAATCCTGCCTCGGGCATGGATGTGTGTGATGTCCTCATGTTAGTAAGGCTTAAGTAGTTCTACGTTCTAGGGGACTGATGACCTCACATGTTAAGTCCCATAGAGCCATTTGAGCCATCTGCATAGAACTCCCGGTTGTGTGCTGGTCGAGTGGAGCGCAAGTTATCTTGTCAGTGGGTCCATGGATTGTCTGTTGGTTGGGTTGTCGTCGGATCGAGAATGGTTGGGCCGACTTCCTGTCTCACCTAAGATATCGTTCGTATTTCAAGTGCTGGCCGACCCCCGAACCTTCTGAGCGCCGTTAGCTGCACTGCCTTTTCTTATTTTCTGTTGTGTGCATTTGTATGGCTCATAGCCGATGGTTTCGCATTAAAGGTGAATTGTTTTTAGTGGTGTTTTAAGTCATGGGCCTTCAGCCATTTTAAAATTAAAGTTCCTTGCTTGTCAAGTGTTTGATTGTTTGGGACTTCAGCCTGATTAAATATTGTTTAAAGATAAAGGGCCTTCCGTCTTATAAAAATTATTTTAGTTGTGTTTTAAGTCATGGGCCTTCAGCCGTTTTCAAATTAAAGTTCCTTGCTTGTCCAGTGTTAGATTGTTTAGAGCCTTCAGACTAAGAGATTTTTGTTTAGGTAACGTCCTTGCCGCAGTGGACACACCGGTTCCCGTGAGATCACCGAAGTTAAGCGCTGTCGGAGGTGGCCGGCACTTGGATGGGTGACCATCCAGCCAGCATGCGCTTTTGCCATTTTTCGGGGTGCAATCAGCCTCGTGATGCCAATTGAGGAGCTATTCTACCGAATAGTAGTGGCTCCGGTCAAAGAAAACCATCATAACGACCAGGAGAGCGGTGTGCTGACCACTCGCCCTTCCTATCCGCATCCTCAACCGTGGATGACACGGCGGTCGGATGGTCCCGATAGGTCACTTGTGGCCTGAAGACGGAGTGCTTTTTTGAATGCTTTGTTGATTAAATTTATTTTATTATGAGTGTTAAGTCATGGGGCCTTCAGCCGTTTTTAAATTAAGAATCTTTGTCTTTCGAGCATCAGACTGTTTGAGGCCTTCAGCCTAATTGAAGATACGGCCTTCTGCCTTGTGTTTTTTAATTTAATTTTACCTTGAGTCTTAAATCATCGGCCTTCAGCCGCCTTTAAATTACGGTTATTGATTTTCAAGTGTTTGATTTTTGGTCCTTCAGCCAAATTATAGATTTTACTTATTGTGAGGCCTCCTGCCTCCTAAATATTCTTTTTGGCGTTTGAATTTTGAGTTAATGACTTCTAGCCATTTTTTTTAAATTAACGTGGTTGTACCCTTATGGCATAACAAAGTGTGGCGTATACAGCCGATAACTAAGTTCAAGAATTTGTACTGTAATGTTTGGTCAAATGAATAAAGTTACATGTGTTCGAGTGTAACTGACAACCGCTCATTTTGGCCCCTTTCCACATTTCCAACTACCTGTCCTGCCCTGCAGGTTTAGCAGGGCGTCTCAGCAGGTACTATTATTAAAATAATTAAATAACCTAACCAAATATGATTATTATACACTCTCCAGTCACGTTGATGTGAAAACCTGTAAGAAGCCCGGTTAACCACCTTTTACAGCGCGGACTTCCGCAAGACGTGCAGATAGTCAGTGTGGCTATGGAAGGTACGGACACAGATGTGAAGCCATACCTACTCCAGTGTCGTGGACAGCCGTGCTAGGATTCTCTGTTGAGGGTCCACGGCGCAAACAGTTCGATCGCGTTGGTCCCACAGATATCAATTGGGTTTAAATCTAGGGAGTCTGGTAACCAGGAGACTACGGTAGACTCATCCTGGTGCTCTTAGAACCGCCCATGTACACAGCGACCCGTGTGACAAGTTGCATTTTAGTGCTCGCAGATGGTATCGTGCCGAGGAAAAACAAACTGCATGCAGGAGGACACGATCCCCAAAGGTAGATAAATACATGTGTGATCCACTGTGCTTTCCACAGTGACGAGATCACCCAGGGAATACCAGAAAAACACACCCCAGACAATAACATTTCCTTCTCCGTCCTGAATCGTTCCGACTTTCGTAGCAGGGTGTTTTACACCGTACAGGCCAACGGCCATCTGTTCGATAGAGCATGAAACATGATTCATTTGGAATGACCACTTGTCGCCAATCAGTGGACGTTTAGTTGCAGCACTGTCATGCTGATTCCATCCTTTTTCACCGATGAGCAGCAGTCAGCATGGATGCATGAACCAGGCATCTGATGCAGCGTCCCATAAGCAGCAACGGCCATTGAGGAGGCACTGTTGGTAGCCCCATAGTTCACCAGGGCGATCACTTGCTCAACGGTTGCACAACAGTTCGCCCACAGACATCTCTGCAGCCGTCATTGACCTCTGTCATCTATCGCCCGTGGCGCATCGCAGTTTCCTAGGCGCCGGGTTTGGATAGCATCATATTGCCATCCACGGTACACTAGAACCACGACGGTACGCGAACGGTGTACAGATTTAACATCTTCAGCAATGCTTCCAGCCTTGGCCTGAAACCCAATGATCTTGCCCTTTAAGACATCAGATAAGTTTAAGAGTTTTTAACACGGTGCAGCCCTGTCAGCAGCTGTGATAACTGAACATGTAACGCGTCAGCCTCAGTTGCAAATAGAAACCAAACTTTACCCAGGTTTCAGCCAAAATAATTTGGCCTTCTTCAGAAGCGAGTGACACTAAACTACTGCATGCCAAAATTTGACCATGTCAAGTATACGGCCAAACTTTGGCAGGCAGTAGTTTAGCGTCACTCGGTTCTGAAGAAGGCCAAATTATTTGGCCTGAAACGTGGGTAAAGTTTGGTTTCTATTTGCAACTGAGGCTGACGTGTTACATGTTCGTCAGATAAGTCACTCCGTTTCCGCATTACGAGAACATTTCCTCTTTTCTGTATGCTAAATTTGCCCTCCCAAAGGAAATCTTGTTTATGATTTCTTCACCTTTTTCCCTGCATCCAATTCTTTTTAATGTCTAACTTTCCTATTAATTTTGTTTCTACTTTTCACATTTCGGGATTTCTTCCTTTTTATGAATATTTTTGTATGTCTTTGTTTCTTTGATTCGCTGAATATTTGTTTGTCCAAATTTGTTTGTGCAGCTCCTATGATAATTTTTAGAGAGATCAGTTTCCGTCAGATTAATACGCACATCTATAAATATTAAATACATTATATATAGCCTCAGAGAACTTCAAAGCATATCATATTTCCTCAGTATTTCAGCATTGAAGACTGTTAATGAAGGTACGAGGATACGAAGTAGGTTCCCAGATATGTGAGCGGCTAGAGGACTGCTCAATAGCGATGGAAAAAATCGACCAGTTAATACCGATACCAGTACTTTAGTTCGCAATAACCTAATCTTTTAACTGATTTGACAAGGGCTCACTAACCAAGAACAAGCCTCCACGCAGAAAAACAACAAAAGACACTTCAGTGACAATTACGTAAGTTAGACATTTCTCACTAAACCAAGGTCATTGAACGTGGTTCATGGTAAACTGCTGGCAACTCTCCAGCGATCCAAAAGCGGTGGTGTCAAAGCTGTTGTGTCGGCTTCAATTGGCTTGGCTGTATCCGTGCAGTGCCGTAAACACAGTCTCCATCAGACACAATAGCGCACGAACAACGTGCAGCCGCATCGTATCGCAGATAAAAGTAGGTCTGAGAAAGCTGCAACTCTTAAAGGTGACGTGGACGCCGTCCGTTTACAGAGTGGGCGCCACTGGTCGTAAAGGCAGCTGCCAGAGTTTCTCAGCACAAGAAGCCATTCTTTTTGTTGTTCTTCGGATCTATCTTTTTTTTTTCTACATAGGACTCTGGCGCCTACAATGCCGTTCGGTCACCTGCTTCACTGGCCTCTTATGCAGGTGGACTTCATGTTCTAACACAGCGTTCCTGACTGTACCGGAGGAGAGATGGTTGACCAGCTCGACGTCTCGTAGTCCGCATCGATAGCTGCGGGCAGCGAAGTCTCTGGGTCCTCGCTGTCGATGCGCATGGCCAGGGGCGTCAGTAGTGGTGTAGGCTCCTTTGTAAAAAACGGAGCTGTGCTGACCACATGGCTTTCCTTCCTACGGGGATTGCTGCTGCTGCTGTGGTTGGTGGAGCTCGAACATAGGACTTGGGAAGTCTGGAAAAGAGACACTGGTACAGTCAGCGTTTGAAACGCTCAAGGCCCTGTGAGGGCGCAGCAGTGATTGGTCCTGAAGTGGGTCTCCAGCACAGGTCAGCCGAGAAGTTGGGTAATGCGAGCCACCGCCCTGCGATGCTTGCCCCATGATGCGAAGACGAAGCCTCAGAGACTGGAGGTTGTGCGCTACAGGCGTCACGATGAAGAGCTAACAGAGCTAGCGGTAGCTACGAGTATGTAGGCTCTTTGCAGGGCCTGCAGAATCTGGCAGAGTAGAACAATATGATGCCAAGAATATAGTGAGAGAATCATCAATCTTGTTGTCCTTGTGTACTTTCACCATTTGGAAGCTGAAAGTCCTAACGGTGCGTTCTGCTCTTCCACAATACTGGCAAAGGTCTAGGGACATAAACCGAGGTCCTTTGTTAGTTGCAATGGTTTCTGGAAGGTCTTCAATGGCAAAGATCTTCGTCAGCAGTCTTTTTCTTAGGGCTGTAATTGTCGAGTGCCTGCGATAAACATTCGGGAATTTACTCCCCACATCTAGTAGTACGGACCAATGGGATCCCAAGAATGCAGCTGAAAAGTCAAGATGGAGCCTGAAGAATGATTAAATTGCTTGTGGTCACGGGAAGTATTTGCATGCTAGAGCTGACACTGCTGGCAAGTTACGACCATATGTTCAGTTTCTTTGTCAAAATGGTTCAAATGGCTCTGAGCACTATGGGACTTAACATCTAAGGTCATCAGTCCCCTAGAACTTAGAACTACTTAAACCTAACTAATCTAAGGAAATCACACACATCCATGCCCGAGGCAGGATTCGAACCTGCGACCGCAGCGGTCGCGCGGTTCCAGACTGAAGCGACTACAACCGCTCGGCCACAACGGCCGGCCTTTGTCAAAACTTTTCCAGAACACTTGTTCACTGGTTATCCGTTTTGTGAAGGCCTTGTTGAAGTGAGATTAAAAGTGGTGCTGTAGGTCTTTTCGGATGACGATCACAGTCTTCCTGTTTTTTTTCTGCGGAGCAGGAGAGCTGCGTTTGACACCAATAGTTCATGGCGCCGATGTCAATAGGCAAACACTTTTTGGTTTTGAGGATTTTTTTATCTGCTGGCTAACCGTACTGTACATACTGCATGATGTCTCGAAGAACGCAGTGCATTGTCGAAGTTCGTGTCTTCTACTAGGAGTCGAGAATGTGGTCTGCGTCGGCATGCCGCGTCGTGGATCGCTGGATAAATGTATTCCAGTAAGACCAATGCTGGAGTCGTTTTGCCATTTTGATAGGTGTGCTCGCTCTTGCGTTGAACTAGAAGTGGATTGCAGTCTTTGAGGAGAGTAAATCATTATCCATATACATGATCATGTAATTTATTTAAAATGAATATAACAGCCACATCTTCTTTTTGAATTTGGCTACAACAGAGCTGCCCGGGCGTCAATGTTCTTGATGCAAAAGCAATACGTCGATCTACTCCAGGTACCTTATGGGAGAGAACCGGTCCTTGACCATAGTCTGTTGCGTGACCCACCACAATTAGTAATTTGCTCGGGGCGCAGGTCACTAACAAGTTGGTTGCCGGAGATCCCGCTTTGAATCTTGGAGGCCCTTTTTACAGCTGGCTGACCGCTTTCACTGGCCATGTTGATGCGGCAGGTTGTGTAACAGTTCCGTGATAGCGGCTGCGTGAGTGATGAATTTGCGGTACTAACTGAGCTGTTCCAGTCCTGATTTTAACTGTTCGGTGTCCTGCGGCGCTGGCAACTCTTAGATTGCTCCCAGATGCTGTGGCGTGAGGCAGATTCCGGGAAGCGCTAAAAATATGGTCTAAACATTTGACCTGAGGTACAAAAATACGTACTTACGTTTGTTACATTTCAGGCTGGCTCTTTTAAAACACGATAGAGAGCATCTAAATTCGTGGCGAGGTTCCTCGTGGTCTTTCCCCATGACGAGAATATCATGTAAATAATTACCAGTTCCTGGAACCTGCTGAGTTAACGATCCCAGGTAACATCAGAAAATAGCTGGCCCAGTGGATATTCTAAAAGTTAGGTGGTTATATGAAACAGATGATGTTTTCTTCATGAATTTGGATTACTCGTAGAGTAGTAATCCGGAGATGGATTTTCAGGAAAATCATGCCTCCTTATACCTTTTCCTGGCAATACCCTTTCAAAGCTCTCGAACGTTACTGTTTATTTAATGCTGTGAGTAGCCGTATCTGTCCACAAGGCCATACTGTTCCCAAACAATTACTGGTGTCGAAATTACCTACTGGGGAACTCGAGTCTGGTATGCAATATGACACGGTTGCTCGGGACGCAAAAGTGACGACTGTGTGTCAGGGGATGGCCTGAAGGTGTTACTGTGAGGCGAAACCTGTAGCCAGAAGCAAAACAAAATATTTCAACTTTGGAATTAAACATATATTTTTTGTGATTGTGTTAAGTCACTGCTGCAACAGTACGTCAGGAATACGGGACATCTTCGTCACGTTCGCGGTAACTTTAATGAGTGGGCGCAAATCATGGTACGAAAAACACTTCCAAAACATCACGGAACCATTTCGTATCCGAACTGTACCCTGCACAATTTACGGGTTAATCACCTCATCCGATCGTCAGTGTACTCGACCTTTTCGTCACTTGAAAATCGGAAAATGTCCACTCGTTGGACGACGCTTCACGCCTCCAGTCGTCTACTGGCCAAATTTATGTGTTATTTGCTCTATCGAGAACGTGTTGTTTTAATGGCAGCCGTAGGCTATAGATGATAGGTCACAAGAGTACACTGAAAGTCTCTTTCTGGGGGAGGCTTGGGTGGCGACGTAATGAGAAGGAACGGGAGTCGACAGGAGAGAGACAGGGGATCCAGTATTAGAATCCACAATTTAAAAGAACTTTTGGCGGCTTAACATCAAATAAGGCACAAGGAATAAATAATATAACTTCTAAAATCAGTGGGGGAAGTGGCAAAAAGACGACTATTCACCTTAGTGTGTATAATGTATACCGTCAGACTTTGGGGAAATAAATCATCTGCAGAATTCCGTAGCTAGCAAGACCCGACAAATGCGATAATTACTATACGATCTGCTTAACATCGACACCTGTGACAGTAATGCTATACAGAAGAATGGAAAAGAAAACCTAAGGATCTTTTACATGACGGACCAGTTCGACTTTAGGAAAGGTGAAAGCACCAGAGAGACAGTTCTGACGTTGCGGCTGATAATGAAAGCAACACTGAAGTAAAATCAAGACATGATCATAGCGTTTTTCGGCCTGGAGAAAGCGTTAGACAATGTAAAATGATGCAAGATGTTCGAAATTCAAAGAAAAATAGGGATGAACGATAGGGGTAGACGAGTAACATACAATATGTACAAGAACCAAGATGGGGCAATTAGACTGGAAGTGCTCGGATTATCAAGGATATAAAACAGGAATGTAGTCATTCGTCGCAGCCGCTCAATCAATCCATTGGAAAACTAATGGGATAAATAAAACAAGAGTGGGATTAAAATTGAGAGTGAAAAGATATCAATGATAAGACTCGCAGATGACATCGCTACTCTCAGTGAAACTGAAGAAGAGTTACTGGTTCTGCTAAATGGAATGAGCAGTCTAATGAGTACAGAAAATGGATTGAGAGTAAACAGAAGAAAGACGAAAGTAATGAGAAGTAGTAGAAATGAGAACAGCAAGGAACTTAACATTAGGATTGATGGTCACGAGTTCTACTGTCTACGCAGCAAGATAACCAACGATCGGGCAACGAGGACATCAAAAGTAGACTAGCACTGGCAAAAAGGGCATTCCTGGGCAACAGAAGCCTACTAGTATCAAACATAATGAAAGAAAGAGCCGGCCGCTGTGACCGAGCGTTTCTAGGCTCTTCCGTCCGGAACTGTGCTGCTGCTACTGTTGCGGGTTCGAATCCTGCCTCGGCCATGGATGATTGTAATGTCCTTAGGTTGGTTAGGTTTAAGTAGTTCTAAGTCTGGGGAACTGATGACCTCAGATGTGAAGTCCCTTAGTGCTCACAGCCATTTGAACCATTTTTTGAAAGAAAGACCTTAATTTGAGGAACAAATTTCTGAAAATGTCATTTTGGAGCACAGCACTGTATGATAGTGAAACATGGACTGTCGGACAACCTGAACAAAAGAGAATCGAAGCATTTGAGATGAGGTGCTACAGACGAATGTTGAAAATTAGGTGGACTGATAAAGTAAGGAATGAGGAGGTTCTGCGCACAATCGGAGGGAAAAAGAATATGCGGAAAAACTGACAATGAGAAGGGACAGGAAGATAAGACGTCTGTTAAGACATCAGGGAATGATTTCCATGGTATTAGAGGGGGCTGTAGAGGGCAAAAACTGTAATGGAAGACAGAGATTGAAATACACTACTGGCCATTAAAATTGCTACACCACGAAGATGACGTGCTACAGACGAGAAATTTAATCGACAGGAAGAAGATGCTGTGATATACAAATGATTAGCTTTTGACAGCATTGACACAAGGTTGGCGCCGGTGGCGACACCTACAAGGTGCTGACATGAGGGAAGTTTCCAACCGATTTCTCATACACAAACAGTAGTTGACCGGCGTTGCCTGGTTAAACGTTGTTGTGATGCCTCGTGTAAGGGGGAGAAATGCGTACGATCACGTTTCCGACTTTGATAAATGTCGGATTGTAGCCTATCGCGATTGCGGTTTATCGTATCGCGACATTGCTGCTCGCGTTGGTCGTGATCCAATGACTTGTTAGCAGAATATGGAATCGGTGGGTTCAGGAGGGTAATATGGAACGCCGTGCTGGATCCCAATGGCCCCGTATCACTAGCAGTCGAGATGACAGGCATCTTATCCGTATGGCTGTAACGGATCGTGTAGCCACGTCTCGATCCCTGAGTCAACAGATGGGGACGTTTGCAAGACAACAACCATCTGCACGAACAGTTCGACGACGTTTGCAGCAGCATGGACTATCAGCTCGGAGACCATGGCTGCGGTTACCCTTGACTCTGCATCACAGACAGGAGCGCCTGCGATGGTGTACTCAACGACGAACCTGCGTGCACGAATGGCGAAACGTCATTTTTTCGGTTGAATCCAGGTTCTGTTTACAGCATCATGATGGTCGCATTCCTGTTTGGCGACATCGCGGTGAACGCACATTGGAAGCGGGTATTCGTTATCGCCATAGTGGCGTATCACCCGGTGTGATGGTATGGGGTACCATTGGTTACACGTCTTGGTCACCTCTTGTTCGCATTGACGACACTTTGAACAGTGGACATTACATTCCAGATGTGTTACGACCTGTGGCTCTACTCTTCATTCGATCCCTGCGAAACCCTACATTTCAGCAGGATAATGCACGACCGCATGTTGCAGGTCCTGTACGGGCCTTTCCGGATACAGAAGATGTTGGACTGTGGCCCTGGACAGCACATTCGCTAGATCCCTCACCAATTGAAAACGTCTGGTCAATGGTGGCCGAGCAACTGACTCGTCACAGGACGCCAGTCACTACTCTTGATGAACTGTGGTATCGTGTTGACGCTGCATGGGCAGCTGTACCTATACGCTCCATCAAAGCTCTGTTTGACTCGATGACAAGGCGTATCAAGGCCGTTATTGCGGACAGAGGTGGTTGTTCTGGGTACTGATTTGTCAGGATCTGTACGCAAAATTGCGTGAAAATGTAATCACATATCAGTGCTAGTATAATATATTTGTCCAATGAATGCCCGTTTATCATCTGCATTTCTTCTGGCCAGTAGTGTACATCCAGCAAGTAATTGAGGACGTAGTTTGCAAACGCTACTCTGAGATGAAGAGGTTGGCACAGGAGAGAGACTCGTGGCGGGCCGCATCAAACCATTCAGAAGGCTGATGACTGAAAAAAAACAAGCGATAGTATTTTGCAATGTATCTGACCCTGAATGTCCATTCCGTGCAGTTCCCTTCACATTTGGCGCGTGGAAGCTGGGTTAGATCGTCCTGCGAGGACAGAAATTGTTTGTCATTGGAAAGGCGTGGTAGTCCACTCCGCTACCAGTCCCAGTTTGCAACCAGTTGAGTGGAACACCATTGTTTGCAGACACGTTTTGGTACACCAACAATTGAGGCCATTTCTTTCACGGTGTGGTCACGGGCGTGTCCAGAAACGACAGCTCCTTCCTGCGGTTCTGTCACGTATCGACAACGATACACCTCTTTGCGCTGTTTCCTTGCAACCGACAGGTACATACATACCCTCTGTAGCCAAGCCGTACGTCAGCGTTGAAGGGCCACACGACGAACTGACGACAGGTTGTCACCCTCAGCAGTGTACCGAAGCTTCTAGTCTGTTCTTTCAACGGGTGCGTAATATGTTGGCCGGTGAGTTGATTTTTATAAGTACAGGTTTTTCTGATTATGTCAAATGCATCTGACCCAGACAAAAAAGAGATTTGATGCTTTTTGTGTGCTTACATTAAAGTTCCGTGCTGAGAAAATTTTTATTAGTAACACTCCCGCCTGAATGTATGATGCATGTAAGATGAAAACTCCCAGTGTTATGGCAGAATCAGACATTTTTGGGTACGCTCTGTGAACCAGACATTGTGAACCTGATACGTGGACTGTGAGGTTATCAGGAAGCAAACGACCAAAGTATTTATCAGGATGTGAGGTGCTCGTCATTATCGTCTGGTCCTAGTGACCGAACATAAAAATTCATTTTGGTTAGTCCCTTATATCGTATTGCCCCATGGTGTTATACATCACTGCAAAAGTTCTCTCGCCATTCTACGAATACACAATACTTTTACCGTTTCTATCCAAACTGTGAGAAACAGTGCCAGAGGACTATTTGGGGAAAACAATACCAAAGCAACTACAATCGTTCAAATGGCTCTAATCACTATGGGACTTAACATCTGAGGTCATCAGTCCCCTAGACTTAGAACTACTTAAACCTAACTAACCTAAGGACATCATACACATCCACGCCCGAGGCAGGATTCGAACCTGCGACCGTAGTGGTTCCGGACTGAAGCACCTAGAACCACTCGGCCACAGCGGCCGGCAAAGCAGCTAAAAGCAGAGTAGTGCACTGTAGTACATTTATTTAAATTTACGTACAAAATAATGCATGCATGTCCATTACATCGTAATTCAGAATAACGCAAGCACTGCAATATCGTACCAACAGTCCTTCCTGCGCATCCTTCGCGACTGTAAAAGGAAAGGAGGGAATGTACCCTCCATCATTCATCGAAAGGTGTGTTGTAGAGTTAGTTGTAGGTAAAGATCTATACAAAAACTAACTTGAAGAGTGGACAGGGTACGTATTACGATACCGTGGATTAACTTCCATATTACTTAGGAGTCGTAGAGAGCAAAAACTATAGGAGAAGATAGTCAATAGAATGGCCTCAGATAAGAGGAAACTGTGGTCGGCTTGATCAAGCCACCCGTCTGATGATCGTCACTATCCTTTTTCCTCGCGTGGCTCTCACATCAATATACTGGCACAATGTTGCACTCGCCGTCACTTACATTGATATGATTTGGTAGATGTATGAATAAAGCGCACTTTCCCCACAGAATAAAGTTCACCATGAAATAAAAGAAGACGTTCTTCAGAACAGTTTTTCACAGTAGCATCCTGGCCCGTCCAGCGCTCACCTGGGCCCGCCACCGGCGCGCCGGCCCGTCACAGCTTATGGCTCCTCCAGCCTCTCCTTCACTGCGCCTACCCACTATCCACCTCTCCGCCTCTCCCATCCATCCCGGCCCATTACTTATTTAGCTTTATCGGTCAGTTACAACTTCATCTGGCGCGCTCTATTCTCCTGGCAGGCCTCCTGCCCGGATTATGGCACGGCTTGCAATTTCCTCCTGCGTTAGCACACAATGGACGGGCACTGCCGTTTCTCCCTTACAAGCGTCGCGCAACGCGCGTGCGTCATTCGCATCACGGGCAGGATTTATACCACGTACTCTGCCTCCTGTAATCCTACCAGAGTGTCAGAGTACTCGCCTTAACTGGCGTAACAAGAATGCTACAGTCAATTAATGGTACATTTTTCCCTTTTGAATCAACGTATCTGTTCAGACAGCTGTACTGACGAATAAGGTTTTGGCATTTACAGATTGTAGGGAAGATACTGAAGAAGTAAAAAAGCAACACATTGCTAGGAGCTGCTAACAAATCTGTGCAGTTACTGCCAAATACGTTAAGTAACTTATTTCAAACCACACAAAATTGTGAAATGAGATCAGACAAAATATATGAGTAACTTACAGTGGATATTCAAGATTTTTGGCTGTTAGTCGATGTACATATCACTATGCAAATGGGGCGTATTCCATTTCGTATTTATAGAAGGAAGGTCATCGGCCTGTGTAGCTCTCAGTTGACAACTTGTGTGACTTCTGTGCAGAAGACCAGAGTTCGATTCCCGCTACTGCCAGCGAATTTTCTCTCAATAGGAAGACTGGAACAGGATGCACTCAGCCTGGTGGTTCCATTGGATGAGCTACCTGAGTGAGAAATGGCGGTTCAAACGTCTTTGGAGTAGACCTCATGCCCTTCTAGACAACATCCGAATGTCGCCATTGACAGACTATGTAACGGCGGCCAACTACTACTGAATACACCGGCAGTGCCAGTAGACCGAGTTTCAACAGAAACATGGAGGATCGAAAGGATTTTGCTAGTATTAACTATGGTCTAGACCGAGGCTGCAAAAAACTTTTCCTCAGTTTTAAGCGAAATGGCTGGGTTTGGTGATACTATAGCCGCTTGTTTCAGTTTCTTTTTGCTTTCCTTTCCGTTAGTTTGGTGATACTATAGCCGCTTGTTTCAGTTTCTTTTTGCTTTCCTTTGCGTTAGAGGGATAGATAAATACGTATTTATATTAATCATGCAATTAACTTTATAAGAAAACATCGTGATATTTTAGAAACAGGGCTGTTTACTGAACCACCACGTGATTACATTAAGTTTTACCGATATTTTACTGCACATAGGCTACCCTATATGGCCCTGCAAATACGTCATACGTAAAGTGTGTTATATTTCTTAATATTTTTATTCTTCAGAACGTCTCCCCTCGATTGCTCTGTACAGTGTCACACGATTATTACCCAAAATGCTCCAGCACATATTTACACTATGATGGAAGTTCCCTGTAGACAGCTTCCTTTAACAAATCCAACATTCCTGTATTCGTGCTCTAATTTCTAAACATCCGTAACACTATCTTTTAAATATTTATAGTTCCTTCCGCATCCGCAATAATTCTGCGGCGTCCCTGCTCTACACTACCCATTTGACAGAAAAGGCGATAAGACTATTGAAAAAAATTGAAAATATGAATAGTCATGAAGCTGTCGCATTTCTTGGTATATGTAGATCAGTATCTTCTTTAGAACTGCAGGACCTATTACCAACGGTTTTTCCAGACATCATATGCAATCTGGAATAGGGTTCCTGACCTGTCTATGAATAGACAACTATGCAAATCGGAAATCCTGTGCTCCAACATCCTGGAGAGCTGTATTTCCGGTATATTTCTAATGCTCCTGATTACAGGTATAGTCGATTTAAAAACGAAGAACTAGTTTAGTTGCATTTATACCTCCCTTAACTAAAAATATAATTATTTTAGAGGAAATGTGGTTTAAAGAGATAATGTTTTCAGTATACAGAGGCTAAACAGACACGAAGCCAACAACCACCGCATTAATACCAATTTACACGCCGAACAGTTCAGCTGGTGAAGAGTCAGAAGAATAAAAGATATTATTTTTATAGTTTAGGAAGACGAAAATTTAATTATGATGAAGCCCTTGGATTTGATTGTAGGAAAAGGAAGAGAAGGAAAAATAGTAGGCGGATATGAATTGGGGGAAAGGGTAGAATTTTGCACGGAGCATAATTTAATCATCACCATCAGTGTAAGAGTCATGAAAGAAAACTGTACGTGGAAGAGATCTGGAGACAACGGAAGATTTGAAATTGTTTATATAACGGCAGGACAGAGATTTCTGAACCAGATTTTAGACAGAGAGATATTTCCAGGGGCAAATGTGGACTCTGACCACAATTTATTGGTAATTAAAGCGGAATCACTTGCAAAAAAGGTTGGTAGCTGAGATGGAACCTGAATAAATTGAAAGAATCAGAGTTCGTTGAGAGTTTCATGCAACGATTGACTACAATAGGCGAAAGGAGTGCAGTAGAAGATGAATGGATAGCTCTGAGAGATGCAACAGTGAAGGCAGCAAAGGAACAAATAGGTAAAAAGACAGTGTAAGAACAAAACAGTGCCTCATATATTTTACAGTCACTTCATTCTTCGATTTTGTAAGCATTTATTTGTAATTATATGGATTTTTGAGTACTGTCAGTATGAAACACAAGACAATAGAAGGGCAATTAAGAAATAATTATATTAGAGCTTTGTAGTAAACACGCTGTGAATGCCAGGGAAATTCATGCTGTACGGAGCTTAAATAATATCTTTTATTGTAACAATAACATGATTGGCGTGAGCGCATGCAGTCGTAGTATTGAAGGCAAAGTAGAGAGCTTCGAATCGCCTGTGACGGCACACGGACGTTAATTGATGGCGCACTAATGTCGAATTGAGATTGTTTTGGATTTGGTTTTGTAACATGTGGTAAGACAGAATACACAAATGAACGAGCACGTGTACGGGTACGGTGTGTGATTAAAAGAAGATTTGATCATTGTGGAAGATTACTGTGTGGCCGGAAATTAGTGAAGGTGCTCTCTAAGCAAGAACAGCCTGTTGCCACACGCAACTGGTCGCAAAGTAAGGACAAGCCAGTTATTTTGTAAGTGTGGTAATTGTGTACAAGGATTGACAGCATAATAGTTAATTTTTTTAGCATTATAGTGTTGCTTAGTCAAATCATAAACATAGTCTGTGAAGCTACCTGACCCAAGCTATTGACCATCAGCAGGGTCCCATCCTTTCACCAAATCTTCCGAAAAAGTCACAAGTGAAAGAAATAATTAAAAGAAAATAAATCCAATTAATTTTGCAGTTAACTTTCATTCATATAATTATTGGAATCAGAGACAGTATTAATTATAGTTCTTCATACAGCGCTGAACTACTACTGCAGACAATCAGTCGAAGCAAAAGCTATTCAAAACCAATGTATACTACACTGACAAAAGTATGTTGACGCTATTGGAGCCAAAGTTTTTTATGATTTTGTATCGTGGTTTACAAATGATTTCATTTACTTATGTCCTCATAACATTGGCATTCTCAAATGGGTATTACTAGAAATGAAAATACTAACGACATAAATTTTAGAAGCAAACATTAAAGAACACTAATTAAATTTGGTCATGGTTTTGCTAATTGTCAAACAGATAACATTACTGTGAGTTATTTACTTCGGTACGGTTTCCGTAAAGCGTTGCTGGCAATAACCTATTGCTGGTGTTCGTGACTATAAATATTATCAGTATAGCCCAAATTAACATAATTTTGTTCGTGTTACACGTGTATTTAACATGTAAGCTCGAGTGAGTACGTTTTTTTCAGTTGCTCCATTATTATTCATTTCCACATATCACATGATTTCACTGTCACGTCAATCATCAATCAGACTTACCCGTTGTCGAGCTTGCGACCGTAATTATTCTTCAATCTCAATTTGTTTTTCTATTTAACTATTCAAAATTATTAGTATCTACAGTGAATCATTAACTTATTGTTATTTTTGTGTTTCGATCATTATGTACTTAAGAAAACACCGTGCAGTAACGGTCGGGTACAAGTACCCGTATTCTTTCGTTAAACATTGTTCTTGTTTCCGTTAACTGCGGAACCTTAGTTACACGTGTCACAAAATATTTTACACAACGGAGATTATATATACGTTATAACAAGACCTAGCAGAAATCCGTGGAAATGGCAGGAGATATTGTTTTTAACTGATGAAAGGACAAAATATGGAAGTGGAGCAAATGAAGCAGGCGAATGACAATACAGGGTGAGTCACCTAACGTTACCGCTGGATATATTTCGTAAACCACATCAAATACTGACGAACCGATTCCACAGACCGAACGTGAGGAGAGGGGCTAGTGTAATTGTTTAATACAAACCATATAAAAATGTACGGAAGTATGTTTTTTAACACAAACCTACGTTTTTTTAAAAATGGAATCACGTTAGTTTTGTTAGCACATCTGAACATATAAACAAATACGTAATCAGTGCCGTTTGTTGCATTGTAAAATGTTAATTACATCCGGAGATATTGTAACCTAAAGTTGACGCTTGAGTACCACTCCTCCGCTGTTCGATCGTAGGTATTGGAGAGCACCGAATTACGTAGGGATCCAAAGGGAACAGTGATGGACCTTAGGTACAGAAGTATGTGGTGTCAGCATGATGGTGCACCTGCACATTCCGCAATTAACACCAGGCTGACCCTTGACAGGATGTTCGACGGGCGCTTCATAGGACGTGGAGAACGCATAAATTAGCCAGCCCGTTCTCCTGATCTTACACCTCTGGACTTCTTTCTGTGGGGTATGTTAAAGGAGAATGTGTACCGTGATGTGCCTACAACCCCAGAGGATCTGAAACAACAGTATTGTGGCAGCCTGCGGCGACATTACACCAGATGTACTGCGGCGTGTACGACATTCATTACGCCAGAGATTGCAATTGTGTGCAGCAAATGATGGCCACCACATTGAGCATCTATTGGCCTGACATGTCGGGACACACTCTATTCCACTCCGTAATTGAAAACGGAAACCACGTGTATACGTGTACCTCACCCCTCATGGTAATGTTCATGTGCGTCAGTGAAAAAGACCAATAACAAGGTGTTAGCATGTGGACGTAATGTGCTGTTCCAGTTTCTTCTGTACCTAAGGTCCATCACCGTTCCCTTTGGATCCCGACGTAATTCGGTGCTCTCCGATACACACGATCGAACAGCGGAGGAGCGGTACTCAAGCGTCAACTTTAGGTTACAATATCTCCGGATGTAATTAACATTTTACTATGTGTAACGTTCCCTGGCAGCACACACACTATTAATCAAAGGAAATGACATTTGATTGTACTATGTACGCTATGAAGCAATTCGTATGTACTGTAATTGTTTAACAAAAAAAAATATTATTTAATTTCGTATAAAGGACATTCCTTATTATTGTAATATTTTCTGTAATAATATTCTCGATGTATTTATGATTGTAATATTTCTATACTCATAATGTAATTACGAAATATGTCAATATCTGCGATAAGAAAAATGTAAAATACAGCCACAGAGGGGAGTAATGTTGTAAGATTGCAAAGAGACATTAACGGTCGGCAGTGGTATAAATAGGAATACATAATGTGCATTCTTTTTCGTCTTCCTCGAGAGCTGAGAGAGAGAGGAACCTGTGACGTACCATTTTATGAATGAGTAGACTTCTTTTGTCTGTATCTATCTTTAGCCGCCATTAGAGGAGAAATTACAAACGAATGTAAGTTGAATTATTGTTGTGGTCTAAATACATTATACTTTATCAAAATTGTGTATTACTAATGTAAATTAGCTTGCCCATGTCATCTATAATATTTCTTTAAAGAATTTTCAGCATTTTAGCAATTATCGCTGGTGTTGCTGGGCTGTGCCGCGACCGAAGGATTTGCAGCGGCGGCACATTTAAAAAATTGTTCCACTAAGAAAAATTAACCAAACTCGTAAATCGGGAGCAGATAAAATTAGCAGTGGATTACGAAAATATTTTTCTTTTACAGCAATCCTGAGACTGACGGAATTTATTATTGGTTTCACATTTGTGCATTTATAGGCGGATAGTTAACGTTGAAGTTTAACAATCTGTTGGTTCTTTCAATTTCTAAAGCAAATAACTTAAACGTATAGTGAAGTGTGTTTTATCAATGATAATTAAACGTTCAGGTCGGCTTGGCAATATTTAACCATTTTCTGCTAACAGAGACAGTCTTGTGTTCCATAGCTAACGCCGGGAAAGAATTCAGTAACTATTTAAAAAACCACTGCATTTAGAAAATGTGTGCCAAGGCCGAAATACGTAAAAAGTTTAATTTATACAATTTTCAACTAAATGTTCTTAATCAGTTAATATGAATTTATCAGCATGAGAGGATTGACTAAGGTTCACGTAATTTTAAATGTGCTTAATTCTGTCTAAATGAATTTTTATTACCACACGTAAATAAGGGGTTCTACAACAAAATTCGTACTGAAAGAAAAAATAACAAAAATATATAAAGCAACATTTCCATCCCCAACATTTTCAAATCAATTCATTTTATTTTTATTTTATTTCATTAAATTTGCGCCCAACGTGGGGCCCGAATAAGCAGTGGCCACAAAATACCCATGAGATAACTAGGGAATTATTGTAATCGAACTTTGTTTCAGAACAATTAATAATTTTTTCATGTATTGTATGTATTGCCTAACTAATATTGTGTGGTAATACCTGTATATGATTTTTTGCATGAGAACACTATATACCCAGAGGCAATCTGAAGAAGAGAGCTCATTATATCAAAAAATTAATTACCTACCACAATACCAAGGGGCAGCTGCACCCAAGATAGATCACCAAAAGGTAAAGCTACAGTGTAGTTGTCCTGTGGGTAGTAAAGTAGCCTCAGTGCAGTGTTCTCGGATCATTAGTGGTGTGCTTGTTGTTAGTGTTCTTTTTTTTTTTAAATAACAGGACATTTGAGTAGTTAGTCATCGTAGTATATAATAAGTGTGTTTCAACAAATGACCATTTCTTGTGTGATTATGTCAGTGAAACCTGAGTGTTAGGATATTTAGTTCAGATTTTGTTTCTTTTGTTGACTATGGTTAGACTGCGTAGTCAGAAAAATATAAACATGGATAATGAACAACAGTTAGCAAGCAGTGATACCGAGTTAGAAAGTGGGGCACAAAGTGATGTTAGTGGCGTAGTTCAGGAAGTACAATGTGAGAATCTGGGGGCAGAAGGGTAAGAAATGTTGCCACTGCCAGCCAGTGATTCAGTTGAAATCACACTTGCCGATACACGTAAAGGAAAAACTTATACACATACCGGAGAATGACATGGAACATTTCTTGTCTGTTCTGGACTCAATTGACCTGATTCAGGAGGATGTTAAGGCAGCCTCTGAACAGGCTAGAAGTAACGGAAACGGTTACAGAAATGGTCGAAATAACACGCCTCCACCAAATAATGGAAACGGCGGAAGTAACAATAGGAGACAAGATTATGTACAAAACGGGAATAGAGGTAGAGACCGGAACGGCAATAGTCCGCCGGTGAATAATGACCGGAAAAGGAGGTCCGATGACCGGTATGAAACAGGCCCACCAAGCAATAGTAGATGGAAAAATGCCAGGGGGCCGTGGAACACTAATACCTATAATGATGCAAACCGAACTTGGCCACAGAACCAGAGGCCCAGTCCGGACCGGCAAAACAGTGAAAGATATGACAATAACCGACCGCCACCACAAAATGCGCCAATTGCGCAACCGTGGCGGCCGACGCAACACAACTTACACATAGTGGAGGTCAGCGACATAGAGCAGCCACACCCATCCACCAGTAATAATCCACAAACTAGATTCAGCCGAGATACGCTCTCCATCGTCGGCTGAGGTTTGGAGTGAGAGCAGCCCGACACAGAACAAAACATCGAGAATCTGTATCCTCAGGTATAATGACGGGGTACAGATGGGACATGAATTAGT
The DNA here is from genome assembly GCF_021461385.2 of Schistocerca piceifrons. Lineage (NCBI taxonomy): Eukaryota > Metazoa > Arthropoda > Insecta > Orthoptera > Acrididae > Schistocerca > Schistocerca piceifrons. The sequence goes on from NC_060141.1 coordinate 97,786,464, forward strand.
AACTGAACCACCCACGTGCATAAAGGAGCACAAAGATGAAGTACAAGCGATAATAGAGATCAAAATTAACAATATTGAAGTGCAAGCAATCGTAGATACAGGTGCTACTGTCAGTGTCATGGTATCGACTTATTCAGAGTACTGGGGAAAGAAAAGCGTATGCTGACTTTTCCTGTGAACAATTGCAAAGTCACTGGAGCTATCAGTGCACAGCGACAAATAATTAAACTCCAAGTGCGGGTAGAGATGTATATAGGGGGAGAAGCCATAGCGTGCTCGTTCCTGGTAGTAAAGGGTTTAAAGGTAGCCTGCATTTTGGGGGTAGATTCTTTGAGAGAAAGGGACGCAGTAATTGACCTTTCTCGAGGAAAATTAAGTTTGATGAACGCGGGTAGGAGGATAGAATTGTTCATGCTCAGATCTGAAGAGGTACCTGTGCCTAATTGTAATGCTATTAACATAAAATGTAGGAATCAGTGGATACTACATTTAGACAATCATTCTCTAGGACAAAATCTCTATTATCCAGACGTACAAAGTGATCAATTAAAAGCAAATGTGGACGCACTTGTGAACAAAGTATCACAGTCCGAAAATTTGAACTCAATGCAACAGCAGGATTTGGTACAGTTATTATCTAACTATGCAAATGTATTTTCAGAACGACCAGGTATTGTTAAGGGATATCAATACAATATCGAGGTGAAGCCTCACAAAACCTACTGTCGAGACTCATACTCCACACCTTGGTCCAAGAAGGAAATAGTAGCTATCTTTTAGCAGATTCTATCTTTTAGCAGATACTCTTCAGTACGGGGACTGTATCCGCGTAAGGATGTGAAAATATTCCTACAGTAAATGACTAATAGTCCTATGTGTTATGTGCAAAAAGGTACACCATTCTTTTGAAAATGAATGAACATTAATGATGTGTGATATGTAGAGATAATGTACTAGTGTAGAAGTATTTAGTTATAAGAATATGATTGACTTTCTCTTTTGTTTATGATTTTTTGTGTTATGTCTTCTTTTTAATCAGTGTTGGCTTAAGCATGCTCTAAATGTCTGCACAGATAACCTGATTAGTGCAATTACTTGTAGTGTTAAATTGTGACAGAGATCAGTCAGGAGGAACATTTTAGTAGTGATTAGTTTGTGTATTGCTTGATATTCTATATGTGTGTCAAACTTGAAATATTTCTTGGTACAGTCTTCTCTATTACATGTATATATATATATGTGTGTAGCTGTCAGATTGACAGGTTAGAACCCAGAATAATATTAATAATATGAGACCCTGAGAACTTTATTTTCAAACCAGTATTATCAAATAGAGTAATGTACCCAGTAGTGACCGAGGGCACCATGGGAGGCAAACTTATTGCAGATTTAAGTAACGCAAAGTTACGCACAAAGAAGCTCCAATTGAAGCATGTGCAGATCGAATCAGTAAAAAGAGCTAGCCCGATACAGTCCAAGTCAATTTTAGCCTACAGAGACTACACTGTAGTTACGTAGGACCTTGCAAGTAAAGTGAGACATAATTTCAAAGGAGTTATTGAACAATATGCCTGAATCCGGCTGGAATGACAAATAAAATCTACTCGAACATAAATATAGATGATTTTTGGGCAAACTAATACGAAATTTTAATATTTGTTACCATGTACGCAATTATCACACACATTGGTAAAGAGCGAACAAAGAAGTTACGAATGTGCTGTTACAAAAAATTTCACAACGGACATTGTAACTGACAAAACTTAAACAAAAGTGCAGTATTGTGTGGCAGAGACAGACAGTGACTGTTAAACCTGCAGCAATACGTCACGAGGTTGTTTTGAACAAGCAATAAGAAACTGTATCATCGCCGTGTGTGCAAGTGCACAAGGAACTAGCACGACACGAACAGTGAGCCGATAACAGACGGTGGACCAAGCTAGTGTCAAACTATAACTCTTTGTGTGTCAAGGGACGCCAGGAAAGCGCATTAACTACAGAGATATATTTTGTCCTAAGGTTAAAACTTGCGTGTGACAAATGACAAATCATGACATGGTGAAAAAATATTGTGTGCCCATAAAACGTGTTATTGTGACAACGAAACATTGTGCAAACCAGACTAGTGAAGGCCTATTGAATAATAACTGCCAATAACTGTGTGCGTTCTTTCCCGCAGCAGGAAAAATGCCCATAAGAATAGTACACTGTTTGTGAACTTGTTGCATGTTTGCTGGAGCAGTGCAAGAAGATGTCACACGGGCGAGCTGATATACAACGCGCATCCGGCTACTTCAGCCACGCAGCGGTCGCAGCAGCCCGTAGCAGACCAGACAGCCACACGCCTCTCCGCGCCGTAGCTGTCAACACCGGGGGCGGTGACCTACACGGAGCCGACGCGCCGCTCCGAGCGCCGCTCAACAATCACTCCGCACCGCTCACCAACTACAGCATTATTGACACATTCCAAAATATTTACACAAACTGCATAACATGTCAATGGACTCGCTTTTTGGCAAACATTGAACACTTATTATGTATACCCGTAAATTGACGAGAGAAAATGAACACTAACAAGTGTAGGAGATGGATTTGTAACACGTAGGTAGTGGGAACATTATAAAAAGTGACATTGTGCTAAATGATTTCAAAAAAACTAAGTGATATATCTTAGGACAAGTGACCTTGCAGTATATCGCAAAAATGATAATTACGAGTTGTTAATCACACACAACAAACTTTCGTTGAACTGTATGTGACTGTGATATTATGTAGCCGTTGATGACAAACTGCTAAATCAATTCAAAAGAATGACTGTTAAAGAGACAAGATTAATCATGAACCAACTGGGATGGCTGGGCTCCGGCACAGTTTTGCCCAGGTTTCCTGTCTGCCTTCGCCCAAATGGGGGAGCCATGAACATATATAACCCTGGGGATAATTAAAAGAGCCATTCCATAAAAAAATACACAATTGTAAAGAACGTTACTGGCACCATTGTGTCAAAGTATAGAAACTCTTTGCCAAATGCTGCCAGGGGGCAATGTAACGTTCCCTGGCAGCACACACACTATTAATCAAAGGAAATGACATTTGATTGTACTATGTACGCTATGAAGCAATTCGTATGTACTGTAATTGTTTAACAAAAAAAAATTTAATTTAATTTTGTATAAAGGACATTCGTTATTATTGTAATATTATCTGTAATAATATTCTCGATGTATTTATGATTGTAATATTTCTATACTCATAATGTAATTACGAAATATGTCAATATCTGCGATAAGAAAAATGTAAAATACAGCCACAGAGGGGAGTAATGTTGTAAGATTGCAAAGAGACATTAACGGTCGGCAGTGGTATAAATAGGAATACATAATGTGCATTCTTTTTCGTCTTCCTCGAGAGCTGAGAGAGAGAGGAACCTGTGACGTACCATTTTATGAATGAGTAGACTTCTTTTGTCTGTATCTATCTTTAGCCGCCATTAGAGGAGAAATTACAAACGAATGTAAGTTGAATTATTGTTGTGGTCTAAATACATTATACTTTATCAAAATTGTGTATTACTAATGTAAATTAGCTTGCCCATGTCATCTATAATATTTCTTTAAAGAATTTTCAGCATTTTAGCAATTATCGCTGGTGTTGCTGGGCTGTGCCGCGACCGAAGGATTTGCAGCGGCGGCACATTTAAAAAATTGTTCCACTAAGAAAAATTAACCAAACTCGTAAATCGGGAGCAGATAAAATTAGCAGTGGATTACGAAAATATTTTTCTTTTACAGCAATCCTGAGACTGACGGAATTTATTATTGGTTTCACATTTGTGCATTTATAGGCGGATAGTTAACGTTGAAGTTTAACAATCTGTTGGTTCTTTCAATTTCTAAAGCAAATAACTTAAACGTATAGTGAAGTGTGTTTTATCAATGATAATTAAACGTTCAGGTCGGCTTGGCAATATTTAACCATTTTCTGCTAACAGAGACAGTCTTGTGTTCCATAGCTAACGCCGGGAAAGAATTCAGTAACTATTTAAAAAACCACTGCATTTAGAAAATGTGTGCCAAGGCCGAAATACGTAAAAAGTTTAATTTATACAATTTTCAACTAAATGTTCTTAATCAGTTAATATGAATTTATCAGCATGAGAGGGTTGACTAAGGTTCACGTAATTTTAAATGTGCTTAATTCTGTCTAAATGAATTTTTATTACCACACGTAAATAAGGGGTTCTACAACAAAATTCGTACTGAAAGAAAAAATAACAAAAATATATAAAGCAACATTTCCATCCCCAACATTTTCAAATCAATTCATTTTATTTTTATTTTATTTCATTAAATTTGCGCCCAACGTGGGGCCCGAATAAGCAGTGGCCACAAAATACCCATGAGATAACTAGGGAATTATTGTAATCGAACTTTGTTTCAGAACAATTAATAATTTTTTCATGTATTGTATGTATTGCCTAACTAATATTGTGTGGTAATACCTGTATATGATTTTTTGCATGAGAACACTATATACCCAGAGGCAATCTGAAGAAGAGAGCTCATTATATCAAAAAATTAATTACCTACCACAATACCAAGGGGCAGCTGCACCCAAGATAGATCACCAAAAGGTAAAGCTACAGTGTAGTTGTCCTGTGGGTAGTAAAGTAGCCTCAGTGCAGTGTTCTCGGATCATTAGTGGTGTGCTTGTTGTTAGTGTTCTTTTTTTTTTTAAATAACAGGACATTTGAGTAGTTAGTCATCGTAGTATATAATAAGTGTGTTTCAACAAATGACCATTTCTTGTGTGATTATGTCAGTGAAACCTGAGTGTTAGGATATTTAGTTCAGATTTTGTTTCTTTTGTTGACTATGGTTAGACTGCGTAGTCAGAAAAATATAAACATGGATAATGAACAACAGTTAGCAAGCAGTGATACCGAGTTAGAAAGTGGGGCACAAAGTGATGTTAGTGGCGTAGTTCAGGAAGTACAATGTGAGAATCTGGGGGCAGAAGGGTAAGAAATGTTGCCACTGCCAGCCAGTGATTCAGTTGAAATCACACTTGCCGATACACGTAAAGGAAAAACTTATACACATACCGGAGAATGACATGGAACATTTCTTGTCTGTTCTGGACTCAATTGACCTGATTCAGGAGGATGTTAAGGCAGCCTCTGAACAGGCTAGAAGTAACGGAAACGGTTACAGAAATGGTCGAAATAACACGCCTCCACCAAATAATGGAAACGGCGGAAGTAACAATAGGAGACAAGATTATGTACAAAACGGGAATAGAGGTAGAGACCGGAACGGCAATAGTCCGCCGGTGAATAATGACCGGAAAAGGAGGTCCGATGACCGGTATGAAACAGGCCCACCAAGCAATAGTAGATGGAAAAATGCCAGGGGGCCGTGGAACACTAATACCTATAATGATGCAAACCGAACTTGGCCACAGAACCAGAGGCCCAGTCCGGACCGGCAAAACAGTGAAAGATATGACAATAACCGACCGCCACCACAAAATGCGCCAATTGCGCAACCGTGGCGGCCGACGCAACACAACTTACACATAGTGGAGGTCAGCGACATAGAGCAGCCACACCCATCCACCAGTAATAATCCACAAACTAGATTCAGCCGAGATACGCTCTCCATCGTCGGCTGAGGTTTGGAGTGAGAGCAGCCCGACACAGAACAAAACATCGAGAATCTGTATCCTCAGGTATAATGACGGGGTACAGATGGGACATGAATTAGTAACTGAACCACCCACGTGCATAAAGGAGCACAAAGATGAAGTACAAGCGATAATAGAGATCAAAATTAACAATATTGAAGTGCAAGCAATCGTAGATACAGGTGCTACTGTCAGTGTCATGGTATCGACTTATTCAGAGTACTGGGGAAAGAAAAGCGTATGCTGACTTTTCCTGTGAACAATTGCAAAGTCACTGGAGCTATCAGTGCACAGCGACAAATAATTAAACTCCAAGTGCGGGTAGAGATGTATATAGGGGGAGAAGCCATAGCGTGCTCGTTCCTGGTAGTAAAGGGTTTAAAGGTAGCCTGCATTTTGGGGGTAGATTCTTTGAGAGAAAGGGACGCAGTAATTGACCTTTCTCGAGGAAAATTAAGTTTGATGAACGCGGGTAGGAGGATAGAATTGTTCATGCTCAGATCTGAAGAGGTACCTGTGCCTAATTGTAATGCTATTAACATAAAATGTAGGAATCAGTGGATACTACATTTAGACAATCATTCTCTAGGACAAAATCTCTATTATCCAGACGTACAAAGTGATCAATTAAAAGCAAATGTGGACGCACTTGTGAACAAAGTATCACAGTCCGAAAATTTGAACTCAATGCAACAGCAGGATTTGGTACAGTTATTATCTAACTATGCAAATGTATTTTCAGAACGACCAGGTATTGTTAAGGGATATCAATACAATATCGAGGTGAAGCCTCACAAAACCTACTGTCGAGACTCATACTCCACACCTTGGTCCAAGAAGGAAATAGTAGCTATCTTTTAGCAGATTCTATCTTTTAGCAGATACTCTTCAGTACGGGGACTGTATCCGCGTAAGGATGTGAAAATATTCCTACAGTAAATGACTAATAGTCCTATGTGTTATGTGCAAAAAGGTACACCATTCTTTTGAAAATGAATGAACATTAATGATGTGTGATATGTAGAGATAATGTACTAGTGTAGAAGTATTTAGTTATAAGAATATGATTGACTTTCTCTTTTGTTTATGATTTTTTGTGTTATGTCTTCTTTTTAATCAGTGTTGGCTTAAGCATGCTCTAAATGTCTGCACAGATAACCTGATTAGTGCAATTACTTGTAGTGTTAAATTGTGACAGAGATCAGTCAGGAGGAACATTTTAGTAGTGATTAGTTTGTGTATTGCTTGATATTCTATATGTGTGTCAAACTTGAAATATTTCTTGGTACAGTCTTCTCTATTACATGTATATATATATATGTGTGTAGCTGTCAGATTGACAGGTTAGAACCCAGAATAATATTAATAATATGAGACCCTGAGAACTTTATTTTCAAACCAGTATTATCAAATAGAGTAATGTACCCAGTAGTGACCGAGGGCACCATGGGAGGCAAACTTATTGCAGATTTAAGTAACGCAAAGTTACGCACAAAGAAGCTCCAATTGAAGCATGTGCAGATCGAATCAGTAAAAAGAGCTAGCCCGATACAGTCCAAGTCAATTTTAGCCTACAGAGACTACACTGTAGTTACGTAGGACCTTGCAAGTAAAGTGAGACATAATTTCAAAGGAGTTATTGAACAATATGCCTGAATCCGGCTGGAATGACAAATAAAATCTACTCGAACATAAATATAGATGATTTTTGGGCAAACTAATACGAAATTTTAATATTTGTTACCATGTACGCAATTATCACACACATTGGTAAAGAGCGAACAAAGAAGTTACGAATGTGCTGTTACAAAAAATTTCACAACGGACATTGTAACTGACAAAACTTAAACAAAAGTGCAGTATTGTGTGGCAGAGACAGACAGTGACTGTTAAACCTGCAGCAATACGTCACGAGGTTGTTTTGAACAAGCAATAAGAAACTGTATCATCGCCGTGTGTGCAAGTGCACAAGGAACTAGCACGACACGAACAGTGAGCCGATAACAGACGGTGGACCAAGCTAGTGTCAAACTATAACTCTTTGTGTGTCAAGGGACGCCAGGAAAGCGCATTAACTACAGAGATATATTTTGTCCTAAGGTTAAAACTTGCGTGTGACAAATGACAAATCATGACATGGTGAAAAAATATTGTGTGCCCATAAAACGTGTTATTGTGACAACGAAACATTGTGCAAACCAGACTAGTGAAGGCCTACTGAATAATAACTGCCAATAACTGTGTGCGTTCTTTCCCGCAGCAGGAAAAATGCCCATAAGAATAGTACACTGTTTGTGAACTTGTTGCATGTTTGCTGGAGCAGTGCAAGAAGATGTCACACGGGCGAGCTGATATACAACGCGCATCCGGCTACTTCAGCCACGCAGCGGTCGCAGCAGCCCGTAGCAGACCAGACAGCCACACGCCTCTCCGCGCCGTAGCTGTCAACACCGGGGGCGGTGACCTACACGGAGCCGACGCGCCGCTCCGAGCGCCGCTCAACAATCACTCCGCACCGCTCACCAACTACAGCATTATTGACACATTCCAAAATATTTACACAAACTGCATAACATGTCAATGGACTCGCTTTTTGGCAAACATTGAACACTTATTATGTATACCCGTAAATTGACGAGAGAAAATGAACACTAACAAGTGTAGGAGATGGATTTGTAACACGTAGGTAGTGGGAACATTATAAAAAGTGACATTGTGCTAAATGATTTCAAAAAAACTAAGTGATATATCTTAGGACAAGTGACCTTGCAGTATATCGCAAAAATGATAATTACGAGTTGTTAATCACACACAACAAACTTTCGTTGAACTGTATGTGACTGTGATATTATGTAGCCGTTGATGACAAACTGCTAAATCAATTCAAAAGAATGACTGTTAAAGAGACAAGATTAATCATGAACCAACTGGGATGGCTGGGCTCCGGCACAGTTTTGCCCAGGTTTCCTGTCTGCCTTCGCCCAAATGGGGGAGCCATGAACATATATAACCCTGGGGATAATTAAAAGAGCCATTCCATAAAAAAATACACAATTGTAAAGAACGTTACTGGCACCATTGTGTCAAAGTATAGAAACTCTTTGCCAAATGCTGCCAGGGGGCAATGTAACGTTCCCTGGCAGCACACACACTATTAATCAAAGGAAATGACATTTGATTGTACTATGTACGCTATGAAGCAATTCGTATGTACTGTAATTGTTTAACAAAAAAAAATTTAATTTAATTTTGTATAAAGGACATTCGTTATTATTGTAATATTATCTGTAATAATATTCTCGATGTATTTATGATTGTAATATTTCTATACTCATAATGTAATTACGAAATATGTCAATATCTGCGATAAGAAAAATGTAAAATACAGCCACAGAGGGGAGTAATGTTGTAAGATTGCAAAGAGACATTAACGGTCGGCAGTGGTATAAATAGGAATACATAATGTGCATTCTTTTTCGTCTTCCTCGAGAGCTGAGAGAGAGAGGAACCTGTGACGTACCATTTTATGAATGAGTAGACTTCTTTTGTCTGTATCTATCTTTAGCCGCCATTAGAGGAGAAATTACAAACGAATGTAAGTTGAATTATTGTTGTGGTCTAAATACATTATACTTTATCAAAATTGTGTATTACTAATGTAAATTAGCTTGCCCATGTCATCTATAATATTTCTTTAAAGAATTTTCAGCATTTTAGCAATTATCGCTGGTGTTGCTGGGCTGTGCCGCGACCGAACGATTTGCAGTGGCGGCACATTTAAAAAATTGTTCCACTAAGAAAAATTAACCAAACTCGTAAATCGGGAGCAGATAAAATTAGCAGTGGATTACGAAAATATTTTTCTTTTACAGCAATCCTGAGACTGACGGAATTTATTATTGGTTTCACATTTGTGCATTTATAGGCGGATAGTTAACGTTGAAGTTTAACAATCTGTTGGTTCTTTCAATTTCTAAAGCAAATAACTTAAACGTATAGTGAAGTGTGTTTTATCAATGATAATTAAACGTTCAGGTCGGCTTGGCAATATTTAACCATTTTCTGCTAACAGAGACAGTCTTGTGTTCCATAGCTAACGCCGGGAAAGAATTCAGTAACTATTTAAAAAACCACTGCATTTAGAAAATGTGTGCCAAGGCCGAAATACGTAAAAAGTTTAATTTATACAATTTTCAACTAAATGTTCTTAATCAGTTAATATGAATTTATCAGCATGAGAGGATTGACTAAGGTTCACGTAATTTTAAATGTGCTTAATTCTGTCTAAATGAATTTTTATTACCACACGTAAATAAGGGGTTCTACAACAAAATTCGTACTGAAAGAAAAAATAACAAAAATATATAAAGCAACATTTCCATCCCCAACATTTTCAAATCAATTCATTTTATTTTTATTTTATTTCATTAAATTTGCGCCCAACGTGGGGCCCGAATAAGCAGTGGCCACAAAATACCCATGAGATAACTAGGGAATTATTGTAATCGAACTTTGTTTCAGAACAATTAATAATTTTTTCATGTATTGTATGTATTGCCTAACTAATATTGTGTGGTAATACCTGTATATGATTTTTTGCATGAGAACACTATATACCCAGAGGCAATCTGAAGAAGAGAGCTCATTATATCAAAAAATTAATTACCTACCACAATACCAAGGGGCAGCTGCACCCAAGATAGATCACCAAAAGGTAAAGCTACAGTGTAGTTGTCCTGTGGGTAGTAAAGTAGCCTCAGTGCAGTGTTCTCGGATCATTAGTGGTGTGCTTGTTGTTAGTGTTCTTTTTTTTTTTAAATAACAGGACATTTGAGTAGTTAGTCATCGTAGTATATAATAAGTGTGTTTCAACAAATGACCATTTCTTGTGTGATTATGTCAGTGAAACCTGAGTGTTAGGATATTTAGTTCAGATTTTGTTTCTTTTGTTGACTATGGTTAGACTGCGTAGTCAGAAAAATATAAACATGGATAATGAACAACAGTTAGCAAGCAGTGATACCGAGTTAGAAAGTGGGGCACAAAGTGATGTTAGTGGCGTAGTTCAGGAAGTACAATGTGAGAATCTGGGGGCAGAAGGGTAAGAAATGTTGCCACTGCCAGCCAGTGATTCAGTTGAAATCACACTTGCCGATACACGTAAAGGAAAAACTTATACACATACCGGAGAATGACATGGAACATTTCTTGTCTGTTCTGGACTCAATTGACCTGATTCAGGAGGATGTTAAGGCAGCCTCTGAACAGGCTAGAAGTAACGGAAACGGTTACAGAAATGGTCGAAATAACACGCCTCCACCAAATAATGGAAACGGCGGAAGTAACAATAGGAGACAAGATTATGTACAAAACGGGAATAGAGGTAGAGACCGGAACGGCAATAGTCCGCCGGTGAATAATGACCGGAAAAGGAGGTCCGATGACCGGTATGAAACAGGCCCACCAAGCAATAGTAGATGGAAAAATGCCAGGGGGCCGTGGAACACTAATACCTATAATGATGCAAACCGAACTTGGCCACAGAACCAGAGGCCCAGTCCGGACCGGCAAAACAGTGAAAGATATGACAATAACCGACCGCCACCACAAAATGCGCCAATTGCGCAACCGTGGCGGCCGACGCAACACAACTTACACATAGTGGAGGTCAGCGACATAGAGCAGCCACACCCATCCACCAGTAATAATCCACAAACTAGATTCAGCCGAGATACGCTCTCCATCGTCGGCTGAGGTTTGGAGTGAGAGCAGCCCGACACAGAACAAAACATCGAGAATCTGTATCCTCAGGTATAATGACGGGGTACAGATGGGACATGAATTAGTAACTGAACCACCCACGTGCATAAAGGAGCACAAAGATGAAGTACAAGCGATAATAGAGATCAAAATTAACAATATTGAAGTGCAAGCAATCGTAGATACAGGTGCTACTGTCAGTGTCATGGTATCGACTTATTCAGAGTACTGGGGAAAGAAAAGCGTATGCTGACTTTTCCTGTGAACAATTGCAAAGTCACTGGAGCTATCAGTGCACAGCGACAAATAATTAAACTCCAAGTGCGGGTAGAGATGTATATAGGGGGAGAAGCCATAGCGTGCTCGTTCCTGGTAGTAAAGGGTTTAAAGGTAGCCTGCATTTTGGGGGTAGATTCTTTGAGAGAAAGGGACGCAGTAATTGACCTTTCTCGAGGAAAATTAAGTTTGATGAACGCGGGTAGGAGGATAGAATTGTTCATGCTCAGATCTGAAGAGGTACCTGTGCCTAATTGTAATGCTATTAACATAAAATGTAGGAATCAGTGGATACTACATTTAGACAATCATTCTCTAGGACAAAATCTCTATTATCCAGACGTACAAAGTGATCAATTAAAAGCAAATGTGGACGCACTTGTGAACAAAGTATCACAGTCCGAAAATTTGAACTCAATGCAACAGCAGGATTTGGTACAGTTATTATCTAACTATGCAAATGTATTTTCAGAACGACCAGGTATTGTTAAGGGATATCAATACAATATCGAGGTGAAGCCTCACAAAACCTACTGTCGAGACTCATACTCCACACCTTGGTCCAAGAAGGAAATAGTAGCTATCTTTTAGCAGATTCTATCTTTTAGCAGATACTCTTCAGTACGGGGACTGTATCCGCGTAAGGATGTGAAAATATTCCTACAGTAAATGACTAATAGTCCTATGTGTTATGTGCAAAAAGGTACACCATTCTTTTGAAAATGAATGAACATTAATGATGTGTGATATGTAGAGATAATGTACTAGTGTAGAAGTATTTAGTTATAAGAATATGATTGACTTTCTCTTTTGTTTATGATTTTTTGTGTTATGTCTTCTTTTTAATCAGTGTTGGCTTAAGCATGCTCTAAATGTCTGCACAGATAACCTGATTAGTGCAATTACTTGTAGTGTTAAATTGTGACAGAGATCAGTCAGGAGGAACATTTTAGTAGTGATTAGTTTGTGTATTGCTTGATATTCTATATGTGTGTCAAACTTGAAATATTTCTTGGTACAGTCTTCTCTATTACATGTATATATATATATGTGTGTAGCTGTCAGATTGACAGGTTAGAACCCAGAATAATATTAATAATATGAGACCCTGAGAACTTTATTTTCAAACCAGTATTATCAAATAGAGTAATGTACCCAGTAGTGACCGAGGGCACCATGGGAGGCAAACTTATTGCAGATTTAAGTAACGCAAAGTTACGCACAAAGAAGCTCCAATTGAAGCATGTGCAGATCGAATCAGTAAAAAGAGCTAGCCCGATACAGTCCAAGTCAATTTTAGCCTACAGAGACTACACTGTAGTTACGTAGGACCTTGCAAGTAAAGTGAGACATAATTTCAAAGGAGTTATTGAACAATATGCCTGAATCCGGCTGGAATGACAAATAAAATCTACTCGAACATAAATATAGATGATTTTTGGGCAAACTAATACGAAATTTTAATATTTGTTACCATGTACGCAATTATCACACACATTGGTAAAGAGCGAACAAAGAAGTTACGAATGTGCTGTTACAAAAAATTTCACAACGGACATTGTAACTGACAAAACTTAAACAAAAGTGCAGTATTGTGTGGCAGAGACAGACAGTGACTGTTAAACCTGCAGCAATACGTCACGAGGTTGTTTTGAACAAGCAATAAGCAACTGTATCATCGCCGTGTGTGCAAGTGCACAAGGAACTAGCACGACACGAACAGTGAGCCGATAACAGACGGTGGACCAAGCTAGTGTCAAACTATAACTCTTTGTGTGTCAAGGGACGCCAGGAAAGCGCATTAACTACAGAGATATATTTTGTCCTAAGGTTAAAACTTGCGTGTGACAAATGACAAATCATGACATGGTGAAAAAATATTGTGTGCCCATAAAACGTGTTATTGTGACAACGAAACATTGTGCAAACCAGACTAGTGAAGGCCTACTGAATAATAACTGCCAATAACTGTGTGCGTTCTTTCCCGCAGCAGGAAAAATGCCCATAAGAATAGTACACTGTTTGTGAACTTGTTGCATGTTTGCTGGAGCAGTGCAAGAAGATGTCACACGGGCGAGCTGATATACAACGCGCATCCGGCTACTTCAGCCACGCAGCGGTCGCAGCAGCCCGTAGCAGACCAGACAGCCACACGCCTCTCCGCGCCGTAGCTGTCAACACCGGGGGCGGTGACCTACACGGAGCCGACGCGCCGCTCCGAGCGCCGCTCAACAATCACTCCGCACCGCTCACCAACTACAGCATTATTGACACATTCCAAAATATTTACACAAACTGCATAACATGTCAATGGACTCGCTTTTTGGCAAACATTGAACACTTATTATGTATACCCGTAAATTGACGAGAGAAAATGAACACTAACAAGTGTAGGAGATGGATTTGTAACACGTAGGTAGTGGGAACATTATAAAAAGTGACATTGTGCTAAATGATTTCAAAAAAACTAAGTGATATATCTTAGGACAAGTGACCTTGCAGTATATCGCAAAAATGATAATTACGAGTTGTTAATCACACACAACAAACTTTCGTTGAACTGTATGTGACTGTGATATTATGTAGCCGTTGATGACAAACTGCTAAATCAATTCAAAAGAATGACTGTTAAAGAGACAAGATTAATCATGAACCAACTGGGATGGCTGGGCTCCGGCACAGTTTTGCCCAGGTTTCCTGTCTGCCTTCGCCCAAATGGGGGAGCCATGAACATATATAACCCTGGGGATAATTAAAAGAGCCATTCCATAAAAAAATACACAATTGTAAAGAACGTTACTGGCACCATTGTGTCAAAGTATAGAAACTCTTTGCCAAATGCTGCCAGGGGGCAATGTAACGTTCCCTGGCAGCACACACACTATTAATCAAAGGAAATGACATTTGATTGTACTATGTACGCTATGAAGCAATTCGTATGTACTGTAATTGTTTAACAAAAAAAAATTTAATTTAATTTTGTATAAAGGACATTCGTTATTATTGTAATATTATCTGTAATAATATTCTCGATGTATTTATGATTGTAATATTTCTATACTCATAATGTAATTACGAAATATGTCAATATCTGCGATAAGAAAAATGTAAAATACAGCCACAGAGGGGAGTAATGTTGTAAGATTGCAAAGAGACATTAACGGTCGGCAGTGGTATAAGTAGGAATACATAATGTGCATTCTTTGTCGTCTTCCTCGAGAGCTGAGAGAGAGAGGAACCTGTGACGTGCCATTTTGTGTATGAGTAGACTTCTTTTGTCTGTATCTATCTTTAGCCGCCATTAGAGGAGAAATTACAGACTAATGTAAGTTGAATTATTGTTGTGGTCTAAAAACATTATAATTTATCAAAATTGTGTATTACTAATGTAAATTAGCTTGCCCATGTCATCTATAATAGTTCTTTAAAGAATTTTCAGCATTTTTAGCAATTATCGCTGGTGTTGCTGGGCTGTGCCGCGACCGAACGATTTGCAGTGGCGGCACATTTAAAAAATTGTTCCGCTAAGAAAAATTAACCAAACCCGTAAATCGGGAGCAGATAAAATTAGCAGTGAATTACGAAAATATTTTTCTTTTACAGCAATCCTGAGACTGACGGAATTTATTATTGGTTTCACATTTGTGCATTCATAGGCGGATAGCGAACGTTGAAGTTTAACAATCTGTTGGTTCTTTCAATTTCTAAAGCAAATAACTTAAACGTATAGTGAAGTGTGTTTTATCAATGATAATTAAACGTTCAGGTCGGCTTGGCAATATTTAAGCATTTTCTGCTAACAGAGACAGTCTTGTGTTCCATAGCTAACGCCGGGAAAGAATTCAGTAACTATTTAAAAAACCACTGCATTTAGAAAATGTGTGCCAAGGCCGAAATACGTAAAAAATTTAATTTATACAATTTTCAACTAAATGTTCTTAATCAGTTAATATGAATTTATCAGCATGAGAGGGTTGACTAAGGTTCACGTAATTTTAAATGTGCTTAATTCTGTCTAAATGAATTTTTATTACCACACGTAAATAAGGGGTTCTACAACAAAGTTCGTACTGAAAGAAAAAATAACAAAAATATATAAAGCAACATTTCCATCCCCAACATTTTCAAATCAATTCATTTTTTTTTATTTCATTAAAAATGCAACAAACGGCACTGATTACGTATTTGTTTATATTTTCGGATGTGCTAACAAAACTAAAGGGTTTCCATTTAAAAAAAACGTAGTTTTGTGTTAAAAAACATACTTCCGTGCATTTTTGTATGGTTTGTCTTAACCAATTACACTAGCCCCTCTCCTCATGTTCGGTCTGTGGAATCGATTCGTCAGTATTTGATGTGGTTTACGAAATATATCCAGCGGTAATGTTAGGTGACTCACCCTGTATAAACATCCAAAAATTAGACTGACAGGAAGTGCAGAAATGCAAAACAGGAACCGCTAGAAGACAAATGTAAAAAATAAAGAAGCGAATATCACAAGGGGAAAGACAGATATCGCCTACAGAAAAATTAAAGAGGCCTTGGGAGAAGAGAGAGGCAGCTGTATAAATATCAGGAGCTCAGATGGAACGCCAGTACCAAGAAAAGAAGGACAAACTGAAAGGTGGAAGGAGTACAGGGCTAAGTACAAGGGGGATGAACTTGAAGGCAGTATTATAGAAAAGGAAGAGGACGTAGATGACGATGAGATGGGAGATACGATACTGCTAGAGGAATCTTACAAAACACCGAAAGACTTAGGTCGAAAGAAAGCCGCTGGAGTAGACGATATTTCATTAGAACTATTGATATCCTTGGGAGATCCAGCCATGGCAAAATTATTCCATCGGGTGTGCAAGATACATGAGACAGGTGAAATACTCTCAGACCGCAAGAAGAATACAATAATTTCTATTCTAATGAAAGCAGACGCTGACAGATGTGAATGCTACCAAACTATCAGTTTCATAAATCACAGTTGCAAAATTCAAACACGAATTACTTACACAAGAATAGAAAAAACTGGTAGGTGCATATCTCGAGGAAGATGTTTGGATTGTGGAGAAATGTTGGCACACGTGACCCTACTACTTCCCTTAAAGGATAGGTTAAGGGAAGCTAAACCAACGTTAATAGCATTTGCAGACTTTAAGAAAGCTTTTGACAGTGTTGACTGGAACAATCCGAAGTTCCGAGGGTAGCAGGTGTCAAATGCAGGAAGCGAAAGACTGTTCACAACTTGTACAGAAAGCAGAGGGCAATTATAAGAGCTGAGGGGCATGAAGGGAAGCAGTTGCTGAGGAAGGAGTGAAACAGGGTTGTAGCCTATCCCGAACGGTATTCAATCTGTTACATTGAGTAAGTCGTACAGGAAACCAAAGAAAAATTTCGATTGGGAATAAAAGTACGAGCAGAAGAAATAAAAACTTGAGGTTTGCCAATTACGCTATAATTATAACAGAGACAACAAAGGACTTGGAAGAGCAGTTGAACGGACTGGACAGCGTCTTATAAGGAAAATTTCAGATGAACATCGACAAAAGCAGAACAAAGATAATGGAAAGTAGTCGAATTGCAGTTGAACGGAATGGACAGCGTCTTATAAGGAAAATTTCAGATGAACATCGACAAAAGCAGAAAGAAGATAATGGAAAGTAGTCGAATTAAATCAGGTGATGTTGGGGGAATTAGATTAGGAAACGAGTTACAGTACACGAGTTTTGCTGTTTGAGTATGGAATTAACTGATGATGGCCGAAATAGAATGATTGTAAAATGTAGATTGGCAGTGACAGGGAAAGCGTTTCTGAGGAAGAGAAATTTGTTGACATCGAATATAGATTTAAGTATTAGGTAGTATTTTCTGAAGGAACGTATCTGGAGTGTAGCCATGTATGGAAGTGAAACACGGACGATAAACTGCGTAGACAGGAAGAGAACCCTTCGAAATCTGGTGCTACAGAATAATGCTGAAGATTGGATGGATAGATCGTGTAATAAATGAGGAGGTACTGAATAGAACTGAGGAAAAAATAAATTTGTGGCATAACTTGACTAAATAATGAATCGGTTGATAGAACACTTACTGAGATTTCAAGGTATCGCCAATTTAGTATTGGTGGGGAGTAGGAGGAGGGGGGCGGGCAAAAATCGTAGAAGGAAACCAAAAAATGAATACAGTAATCAGATTCAAAAGATGTATGTTGCAGTAGTTATTCGGAGAGGAAGAGAATTGCACAGGATAAAGTAACATGGAAACAAACTAAAGACCTCAACAACAGGACTTGCAACTATCATACTGAAAGTTTTTACAAAATAAGTCATGAAATTGTAACCACATAGGGCAACTCTGCTGAAGCACCGCAGTTTCATTCCTTCACTACGTAAATATTACAATACGGAGCTTGTACTTTTACTTGCTGGCGTTGCTGCAGGATACACGCAACCTAGCACGACTCCGATACGGGTATAAAAGCATCGACCTGTAAGCAAGGAATCAGTATTGCATTCATGTCTTTCCGACGTGCGTGCAATAAGTACTGGAACGTCAGCTATGGCGACGTTATTACCAAATGCGTCCAACCATGACCAACGTGCTGTTATTCTTTTCTTGGCTGTCGAGCATGGGGCAGCATCTCAGTCGAAAACCACTGTTGGAATGGTACGCCAAGTTCCGTGCTGGTCGCGATTCGACACAAGACACCGTTCGATATGGAAGGCGAGCCTCATCACGAAACCAGCTGCCACCACTGGGAACCAGAGTCGAAAGTGTCGACAGTGCAGAGGTGTCATCCATCGTCTCGTCATACCAAGAAGTTCAAGAGCCAGCCATCTGCTGGAAACGTGATGCTCACCCTGTTCTTTGATTACCGGGCTCCATTGCTTATTGATTTAAAAGAACCTGAGGTATCCATAATTGAGAACGCTACTGCGCAACGCTCGAGAAATTGCAATGTGCAGTTAACGGGTAACGGCCGGGAAAACTGCACCAAGTAGCTGCAGTGTGGAGGGGAGATATCACACGAGTCGGCAGTTTAGCGTTTGACCTTGAGGTCCGAGATATTCGCCTAATTATTTATACGCATAAAAGTAATAATTATAATTTCGCGTTGCTCAACGACACGATGCAGGTTTTTCTATTGGCCGCCACTTTGGCGATTTGCGTGTTGTTAACCTATCCCTGGTATCCAACCGCCGAGACGGGACGTACAGCTTAACGTGGAATACATACGACGTGTTGTTTCAGGTGACTCCTGACATCTTTGAGAGGTGAAATCTAGGTTAAAACGAAGACTGAAAAACACGTGATCCGACAGTGGTTCGATCCTGCTGCCTCTCGGTTTCCAGACATAGGCTTTTTTCCTTGTTGTATGAACACACCGCCATTCGAGTGTATTTTTGTTTTCAGTGTCAATAAACTTCACCAACAGCCGTATAGATATTTTATTTTATTCTGAAAGCAACCAGTTTCCTCAATTCATTTTTCCATCTTCAGGCCCCATACGCTTTTATCCAAATAAACGAACTTATCGTATAGAGCCATAAAACACTGGATATCGTGAATTCCAGTCGTTATCCAAATGCGTGATTTTTTCATAATGCGGGGCCACAGTCATAATAGATTTCTTTAAAGTCAGTACCGCCAGTACACTGTTGTTTATTTACAGTGTTCAAAAATGGTTCAAATGGCTCTGAGCACAATGGGACTTAACTTCTGAGTTCATCAGTCCCCTAGAACTTAGAACTACTTAAACCTAACTAACCTAAGGACGTCATACATACCCATGCCCGAGGCAGGATTCGAACCTGCGACCGTAGCGGTAGCGCGGTTCCAGGCTATAGCGCCTAGAACCGCTCGGACACCCCGGCCGGCATTTACAGTGTTACATTTACACTTACACAATCATGATTTCGGCTTTAAAGTGCCATTATCAAGTGCTTTAAGTGTTATAACACTTAAAACACTTGATAATGTGTTATAACACTTAAGCCGAAATCATGATTGTGTAATTGTAAATGTAACACTGTAAATAAACAACAGTCTAATAGCGGTGCTGACTTTAAAGGAATTATACAAATGAATTTTTTATGGCGCTATGCGACCAGTTCTTTTATTTGGATAAAAGCGTATATGGCCTGAAGATGGTAAAATTAATTGCCGTTACTGGTTGCTTTCAGAATAAAATAAAATATCTTAAAGTATATGGCTGTTGGTGAATTTATTGACATTGAAAAATACTTATCAGCTGATGTCCCCTGGCCGTGATGGACCAACAAAGAGTTGAGTGTATTGTTCTTTATTTAATTGCGATCTAGGTTTCGGTCTTTTATGCCATTTTCAAGTGACTGAGTTTGTCCTTAACATATACTGCAGGACATCAAGCTCAAAACTGGCAATGAATTAAGAAAAATATTCGCCCCCTACGAAATGCCCAGCTTGATGTCCTGAATATGTGGTGACGCAATCACTTGAAAATGGCGTCAAAGACAGAAACCTGGGTCGTAATTAAATAAACAACAGTAGAGCCAAATGACGGTGTGTTCATTTAAAAAATATTGTATGACTGTTGATCAGCAACAATAAAAACGGTTTACAGGCTTTTCTCCTACACTCACAGCCCGATATTACGTATTCGATGTACAGGTTCAACAGTAGGGAAAGAGGACTGCATCTCTGCTGTTCTCCGTTTTCAGTCCGAACGTTTCTTTCTTGAATTTTCATGCTTATTGTTTCCTTTTGGTTCTTGAACATATTGCGAATTAATTTTTTTCCTCTAGCTTACTGCTCGCATTCTGAGAACTCCAAACGTCAGCCACAAATTTACGCTAACACTTTTTCTATTTCGAAAAATCTCCTGAAAGCGTCTCTATTATTCCCAAGTCTTTCCTCCATTACCAGGCGATATGTTCGTCTAACAGATCTTCAGTATTATTTTCTGTTCTTCCTTATATTCTTATTGTCAGCAATTTGGCCGCATGAGCTGTTAAGCTGGTTGTGTGATGATTCTTGTATTTGGGTTTCTGTGGGTAATATTCTTCAGAAGGTCTGACGGTAAGTCCCGTTTAAAAAATTCTACACGTTAGCCTGAATAATCTTTGGTTGCTTCTTCCGGAAAGAGTCTATGAATTCCGAAGGAATGTTATCTATGCGATCAACATTGTTTGATCGTAAGTCTCCGAAAGCTATGTCACATTCGAACATGGCACCTACTTTCAGATTACTGCATACAGAGAGGAATGCTCACAGCAGTTCATCCCTTGCCCAGTACTTGAACGGAAGGTAACAGGAAATTGCTAATACTGATATTACGTTGCTTCTACCAAGCTACACACACTATCTTGATGAGTGTGTAATACGAGTATGTAGATGTATATATCGATCTGTGAATTTTCCTTTGTAACTTTGAAGATTTCCTCTCTCTTATGGTATCGAAATTTCTATTTTGCAGTTTAAGTTGAAAACCTTTTGTTGTGAGTTTCATTCCTTGGTCTCCCTAGTTTTATGATCTACGATCTGGCAGCACATTACCGACTGGCGAAGATTTTCTTGGCTTCTGTTCCACTACTTTTCGTAGTTCAGCAAGCAGGAGGAATAACTCTTAAGGAATCGGTCAAATACTGGGCATAAAGCTCACCAAGGTACGCGGGAAGTTTAAAAATGAAATCGCTGCCTGTATTAGACCGAAGAATATATCTACAGTGAAGCAGTTGCCCCAGTTTTTTTTTCGTAGGTGCTAATTCACTATTTTTGGGAACGAGGTTCTCTCTGGAGTGTAACAACAATACGTTGCCTCGAAGCGATCGCTTTTAAATTGTCTCATTGTGAGCCGAACGCGGTCCACACCCAATAACCGGCGAGGCTTCTGTGCGACCTCTACGGTACGCCGCGTGCATTATGGAGCAGCAGCGTCCACCGTGCTAACAGCCCACGTGGCGTGGGCGCCGATTGTGCGTGGCGGCTTTTGTTTCGGCGGCGAGTCTGTCCACCTGCTAATACACTTGCCAAATACCGCACGCCAGCAGACAACTCAGGGCGTTGGCATCCAATAATGGCTGCCGCCGAGTTTCCGCGCTTTTGTGGTCTGCCGCACTGTTAGCAACTCGTGGGCGGAGGCACGAACCCTTCTCACGTGCGAACATTCCTCGTGTTGTTGGCTGTAGTTAGGTACGCTTGGAGAATGAATAGAGTAATTATCGGCTGGATAGAGGCGATTATCCGCAGCAGGAAACATCACTTTTACGTCTCTTTGTAAGCCTCCGTCAGAGTCATTATCGTGACTTGATTGTAATAAACTACAATTCTATTTACCCTAGTAGTGTGTCTCACAAACGTTCGTGGCTCTGGTAATAAAATGTGTGGGACCTGAGTGTAAGCGCTTAAATGTAGGTTGGCTCCACTACTTAACAGTCGACGCACACACAGGGAGTTCTCTCAAAATATAGCAGTTTCAGGAATAATCGTTTATTATGATAGAATCTCAAGGAGTGTAAAAATACCAATAAAGCATCTGATTAGATACAATTTAGTATAACATATTGCGTATTAGCTTCTGTCTCGGTGTTTTCAACTGACGTATGTTTAAAGCCTTTCCTGACGTTTAGCCAGTGCGAGTGGCTGGTATTGTCAAATATTCACCCTCACTTTCTGATGGGTATAGTTGTAAATCTACCTTAGGTTCCGTAGTCTATCATACCTAAATAATACAATAGTTTGCTGGCCGCGGTGGCCGAGCGGTTATAGGCGCTTCAGTCCGGAACCGCGCGACTGCTACGGTCGCAGGTTCGAATCCTGCCTCGGGCATGGACGTGTGTGATGTCCTTAGGTTAGTTAGGTTTATGTAGTTCTAAGTTCTAGGGGACTGACAACCTCAGATGTCAAGTCCCATAGTTTTCAGAGGCATTTGGTTTGAACTAAAGTAGTTTCCCTACCAACCATGGTAAGTTCAAATCGTAACCACGATACCTGTACGTTGGGTGTGTTGCAGGCCAATCAGGTGTTACCTGATTTCGATCACTTTGTTGTGTGCGATCAGTGTCTTACTGGATTCCCCTAGAAACCGGAAATGGTGAACTGTCTAGAAAGTGAATGAGGATATATAGCCTATGGAACAGTTTTGTTATACATAGTTATGTATTTATAAAAAAAAACTGAAATTGTCAACGTGTAATTCAGGTTTTATTCGAAAATTATTGATATGTAAAATTAAACAGAGGGAAAATTCAAATTTATCAATAGTTCTAGAAAACGCAATTTACTTAAGAAAAGGTAAAATTAAAAAAAAATAGCAAAATGAAAACCTATCAAACATCACTTCAACATCGCGTCAAGCTTATGTAAACCATGTTACTGTTATTCATAAACAGCGTCACACTTATCAATAATAACAGGAAACTCTTAATTTTGATAATGATGAATAGCGTTCTACTGAGTTCAAAATGGCTCAAATGGCTCTAAACACTATGGGACTTAACATCTGTGGTCGTCAGTCCCCTAGACTTAGGATTACTTAAACCTGACTAACCTAGGGACAACATACCCATCCATGCCCAAGGTAGGATTCGAACCTGCCGCCGTAGCAGCCTCGTGGTTCCGGACTGAGGCGCCTAGAACCGCTCGGACACAGCAGGCCGGCCTACTGAGCACATATAGTTCTTTTTTTTAATGTTTGTATATGTAACTGTAATTGCATCAAAAGTTGGTTAGGCGATCAACTAATTTTTGTTACTTATGAAGTGCAATTTATATTCGGTAAAGATATGAAATACACACCGGATTAACACTGAACGATGTCCGATTCTAATTATGTGCAAAACGAACAGAAAAAAAAACAGATAGAAGTCGAGGGCTCCGAGTTTCTGTCAGGTACATTCATTTATGTTTCTTTCCCTGCTAATGCAACCAATACTACGTGCAATCCTACCGTTAACACGTCATTTATGTATTGTACCGAAACTACCGGAACGTAGTTTTGGTAGAGCACAACGCTCCTGGTGGCAGAGTCGAGCCCGTGTCCAGAGAATATATTTACCTGTAGCTTCAAAGACCGAGGACTTTCCCTGATCATTACCGGTGTGGTTCACCCCTTGTTATCTGTAACAGTCGTTCGTTGCAGGACGGGAATCCGGGATTCGTTTACGTTGAGACATTTTCTTTCTCATTGAAACTATAGTCATGTCCGTGCATTTCTATGTGTTCCCTGGACAAACCTGAATGGTATGTTTTCTAAACAGCAGGAAATTGCGTGTCGGCGAACTTTAGGGTGTGGTCGGTCTCACATAGCGCTTGTTCCGCCAGGGCCGATTTCTCCACCTGTTCTAACCAGCAATACCGTTTACTTTCCATGATCCTTGAATTGAGCGATTGTCGTACGATTCTAGCATACACTTTTTGACATGTACCGGTATGAGTTATACGCTGAGGCGACAGAAGTCTCCAAATATCGTATCGTACCTCCCTTTGCCCGGCGTAGTGCAGGTAATCCACATGGCATGGACTCAACAAGTCGTCAGAAGTCCCCAGCAGAAATATTGAGCCATGTCGTCTCTATAGAAGTCCATAACTGCGAAAATGTTGCCGCTGCAGGATTTTGTGTACGAATTGACCTCTAGATCATATCCCATAAATGTTCTATGGGATTCCAATACTCAAATCGTTCAAATGGCTCTAAGCACTATGGGACTTAACATTTGAGGTCATCAGTCCCCTAGACTTACAACTACTTAAACCTAACTAACCTAAGGACATCACACATATCCATGCCCGAGGCAGGATTCGAACCTGCGACCGTAGCCCCCTTTTTCCTCACCCCTCCTTCTCCCAGAGCGGATTTTCCTTCTCCACTCCCTAAGTCCCTGCACCCTCTCTTCTGCTGTTCTCTTCTCCCATCCCTTCCCTTCCCAGCCCACCTTCGGCGCCCCCCCCCCCCCCCCGCGTCGCCCTTTCTCTCCCCTCTCCTTGCCTCCTTCCCCTTCTTCCCATTTCCATTGTCCACCCCCCTCCCATGCAGATCCTCCCAGGTTTTTATTCGGTATCAGTGTATAGGCATTAGTGTTGTGTTTCAGTGCCATTCTACAGTGTCATCTAGTGATGTAGGTTTTAATTGTGTGCTCGACCTGTTTATTGTCCATGACAGTTCCTTGCTACGACGTCCGACATGTGGCTGTTTTACTAGTTCTACAGACTTTTATGCTCCGGCTGTACTTTACCTGGTGCCTTTTAATGTAGTGTGTGGTTTTTTGTTTAACATACTTTGTTAGATTTTTATCTCCGATTTACAGCCACCGCTTTGTATGTCTTATTTACTTCTGTTCCGCCTTTTTTGTTTCTATATTCCGCCATGTTATCTCTTTTATATTGTTTTTAAATATCTTCCTGTCTGTTTAAGTCTCTTGGTTGAAGAGCTGTGCTTATGCTGCTGCCAGCCTGCCCCTGATGGGGAATGGAAATGACAATAAAGGAAAAAAAAGATTCGTTCAAATTTACAAAAAAAAGAAGGGACCGCAACCAGCCCCTTTTTACCACTTATAGAGCCAATAACGATACACAGGTTTCTAGCTGTCTGTTTGTTACATTAAGCTTCACCTGCATGTGCACTACGACAGGTGCCGTTTTCGTAAACTGCTAAAAATAAATCATGTACAGTCGTCTAACTGCAGGCGAATTAATTAAGGATTGGACGATGATTTAGGACCTATCAGCTGGATATGGTTGCAACATAACAAGCTACTGGTGAAAAAAGTTTTCACAAGAGATTATATTACGAATCTCAGCATGGATCACTATTGTGCTGGCAACTCGTAGAAATAATTTACATTCATGGTGCGATACTGAATGTGGATAAGGTGTCTGTAAGAAAATACGAATGATAATAAATAAAAGTTTCGCATTGAAACATCCCACTTGTGATACCTAGGGAAAAAATTGGAAAGGAGACGCACGTGGCCATCTCGCTCAGCTGATGGTATGTTACAATCTTACCCAATGTAAGGAAAAAAAATTAATTTTTTAATTGACGTCCAGCAAACTGGAATCAGAGATAATCTCAAACTGGGTAAATATGGCTGTCGAGCGTTACAACGTTGCTTTAGCATGTACTGTGGCCCCAGGTCGGAAGCTCTATGCGATCCAAGTATCGTTATACGGTATGAAGGTACCTGCCATCCAGAAAGTCGCAGCTGTATCTCTGAGTGAACTTAGTGACCTGTTTCCACCAATCGCTAAACTAAGTTGGGTATTCTTAGCCCAGAAACATGCAGTCATAGCGATCTGTGGTGTCCCTGAGCAATGTGCAGACTGTTGGCCAAGCATCTCTGAACTTCAACTCTGCCATCCCCTGTGCATGTACTCCGTGAAAGGTTTGTGTTTAGTAATATGGACTTATTCACAAGCAGCCGCTGTGGCAAGGCGCCTCAGATCGCGGGACTACCCCGAGCGGCTCCTTGTGAATGATTCCATATTACTAAACACAGATCCTTTCACGGAGTACATGTACAGGGGATGGCAAAGTTGACTTTCAGAGATACTCTGCCAACAGTCTGCACATTGCTCAGGGACACCACAGATCGCTATGACTGCACGTTTCTGGGCTAAGAGAGTTTAGAGTTCTTCCTCGGGCATATGTGTGTGTGAGAGTGAGTGTGTGTGTGTGTGTGTGTGTGTGTGTGTGTTTTGTCCTCAGCCTACGTTAATTTGAGCTAGATTAAGTAGTGTGTAAGCCTACGGACCGATGACCTCAGTAGTTTGATCCCATAGAAACTTACACCATTCACAAGGAATTGACAACAGATGGAAATAACATTTTCGATTCGGTGACATTTCTTTAGTGATCTGTAGTACTGCAGGGCAAAAACACTCATTTACAGTTGCAAATTGCCTAATTGATCCCAGGAGCAACAAAAATCTGATTAATTTTAAATGCGGACATGGAACAAAAAGGTTTACTGTTACCAGTCGCTATTCGTCTCCACGACGCATTTCAAAGATTTTAACCTCCCGTATCAAGTATATTTACATATGTTAGAGTGACATATGTGTGTGTTCTGTTATGATTTATGGAGTAACTTCTGACACTGTCTCCAGTGGTCACAGGTTCCTTTCAGGGTCGTAACCCATGACATGTATATTGTTATCTAAGTTCACTTGATGATGGAGGTTTAAACGCTTGAAACGCGTCGTGGAGATAAATAGACAGTGACTGATAACAGTAAAATTGCTGTTTCATTCGAAAAATTCTATTTTCAGTATTTCCAATAATTACTGGCCGAATTTAAAAATTTTCCTTGCTGTTACGATCTATTCATTAAGAGGTATGACCTCTCAATAATAAGTCAGTTATTACAGTTTAAAACAGTGAATACACCTTGAGGCAGTACGCAGACTACATTCATCCAGTATTTGAGAATGAGAGCACTTAGCGACTTCGGAAAAACTTTAAACATAGTTTCAAATCTTTTCAAAATTATTCTAGTCGACAATCTCCAAAAACTAATGAAAGAAAAAGGTTTACCGCCTTGCTAAACTTTTACGGTTCATGTAGTAAAACTTCAGCATGAGGCACATGTTTTAATATATTACTTCTTTACTGCTAATTCTATTTGCAATGCCTTTTGTAAGCAGAATCCAAATATGCCCCTGAATGCAAATCCCTGCAACATTATATCACCGTACAACTCATAGTTCATAAACATAGAGACGCATAAAAAACTACTTTTTTAAAATTGGAATTTAATAATTTTGTTTTCGTAAGTAATTTTTGCTGAGGTCAAACCAGAAATAAACACTTTGACTCTGCACACTCTCCAGCAAAAATGTCTTACATGAACATACAATGAGGTTATCACTTTTTAGGTTTATTAGTTTTTCTTTTGACTTTGTCATTAGGCCTTCGTTGAACAAACTTGATCTAATAAAACCATGGTAATTAGCGTTTTGTGTCTTCAGTTGTAAAATTTTCTCCTGATTAATGTCAAATGTTTACCACGTTAACAAATTTGGGATGTAGTCAGAAGTTTAAAGCAGTTTGATGTGTGCAAGTTCAGGAGATGGGTGTTTCCGATTGTCTGGAAAAGTGTACGCTCCTCACCAAGTTTAATTTTCAGAAGATTTCCAACGGAAACTTTCAGCAACATAACCCATATTTTGAAATCTAATTTGAAATTCTTACTTGTAACCTATTATTATGTGCAGAAATTGCTGTTGTTTAGACTCTTCAAATGTACGTTTCGTTGCATATACCCTATACTAATTATTTTCTTGCTTTTATTTTAATTTTTTCAATGTTACGTGTCGGGTTTTAAATTTTATGAAACTTCCCGGCAGATTAAAATTGTGTGCCGGACCGAGACTCGAACTCAGGACCTTTGCCTTTCGCGGGCAAGTGCGCTACCAGCTGAGCTACCCAAGCACGATTCACGATCCGCCCTCACAGTTTCAATTCTGCCAGAAGAGCTTCTGTGAAATTTGGAAAGTAGGAGACGAGGTACTGACAGAACTGAAGCTGTGAAGACGGGTCGTGAGTCGTGCTTGGGTAGCTCAGATGGTAGAGCACTTGCCCGCGAAAGGCAAAGGTCCCGAGCTCGAGTCTCGGTCCGGCACACAGTTTTAATCTACCAGGAAGTTTCATATCAGCGCATACTCTGCTGCAAAGTGAAAATCTCATTCTTTAAATTTTATGATAAGTTCTCAGTAAATTATATAGGGACTGGTTATAGTGAAATAACATCGACTCGCAAGGTCCCACGGAAGCTGATGCCTTATTATAGGAGCCGATCTGTTAGCATTCGGCTAAGCGCCTGGATGTGAAAGTTGTGCTAAAAGGTTTCTTTGAAAAGTGCTCTTCACTTATGTTATGTCTGAAGTGAGTTTTTAGAACCCAATAAATATTAAGGCAAAAGTAACGTGACTATATCGTGATATTTTCAGAGAAGAGTTATACTTATTTGTTTCTTTTTTCTATTTTTTAATCTTTTCACAGCTCTGAACACAGTAATGTACACGTTTGATTTTCCCAGACAGCGAGAGTGCCGAAGAGGCCATCCGGAGGAAGCAGCGAGGCCGCAGCCGGTCACAGACGTAATCTTGCGAGATCACAGACTCCCACGAAACTCGTCTTCAGGCCGTCGTCTTGTTTTCTGGTGTTACAGTAGTCGTGTTTTCTCATCTGCCTCCGCCGCGACCGCTGCTACAAAGTCGCCCGCGGAGGAGGGGGGGGGGGGGGGGAGGGAGCGGCTTGCTTCTTGAGCGAGTATAATTGTTGAAATGGCGGCTCGTGGAGTCCCATAAAAAGACAGCAGGCGCGCATTAAGCGTTTCGCCGTCAAAGGAGTCGCTTAAAAGCAAAGTTGTTCCGGATTAAAGCAGCGCCGGAATTCGCGAGTGGCTGGGCGCGCAGCGGTGGCGCTTTGCGGCGGACGCGTCTAAATAAGTCTCTCAGGGCAGCCCCACACGGGGGCGGCGGGGTGTGTTTGTCGCCTCGTGGTCGCCGCGTTCTGCAGAGCACGATTCGAAATTTTCTCAGCTAACCACTGCGCCCTGCATCCATCTCGTCCCCAAACTTTAAACTCCAAACGCAAATGACATATAATCTTGTTTACGCGCGGGTCCACAGCCTCCAAATGTTTCGTAAAAGAAAATATTGTCCGTTGTGGTCTTTATATTCATATTTGATTTCTGAAGTTTGACGCCATACGGCAGCGGTTCCCAACAAAATTTTCTCGAGGGGATCCCTCATCGAGCATGATTAGTACCTTCTCATATCACAGTATCAAGTACCTAAAAAAGCCAAATTAAGATTCTTTTTATAAATTCTCTAATTTTGGTACTTAGAAAAATCACTGACCTATTCATTATTGAAAAAATATTGAGCTTAAAACTTTTTCAATTTAGCTATCATTGTTATTGTTAAATTTCTGATTGTTGCTCAAAATCTTTGTCTTCAAATCTGGGTGTTTAGTATAACAAACTCCTTAAAAAAATATAAATTGAGTATGAATGGAAAATGACAGGAAAAAATTAAAACTGCATGTATCGGCCTTCCAAGTGTAATACACTTGAGATTAAACTGAGCATACATGACTGAAAAATAAGTAAACATTAATTTCATACAAGGTATTATTTATTTGAAAAAATACAGTTACAGCAGAGTACTCCATCAGTATACAGTTAGTTTTCGTTTTCTGTTCTTACTGAGATGAGTTCAATCTGACCTTTGAGTCCTTTATTTCCGAAATATTAGGTTCCAAACTTGAAACTTTCAGTCTGAAATCCGACCGCATGTCGAGCCGATTCCTATATTTGTTTTCCATGAAACACCGATACTTGGTCGCAAATGGAAGCATCTTTTTCATTGCCATATCTACAAGTTTCTTGTAGTCCTTGCGTGCTGATGCCCAGAAGTCTGTGATTGTATCACCGATGAAAATGTTTATCATCGTACCATAGCTGGACAGATCCACAGGTTGATATTGGTCTTCTTAAGTGAGGCCTTGGATTTTGTCTATTTCTTTACAGCTGTGGTCAGATTCAGGTTCAGGGAAATACGCTCTAGAAGTGGTGGCTAGGCTGCGTAGATGCTCGGCTACATTGATCTTGCTATGGTCAGGCAAACTCTCCTCTTATGACTCCAATAATTGTTTTAAAGTAGAAAAGTTTGTTAGTGACTCGTTTTCTATCCTTGAAGCCCAGATCTGACACTTTTTGACCATAGCACTAATCTTATCCTCAACTTTGAACATGTCTACATTTTTTTCCTTGTAAGCTCAAGTTTAACACAGAAGTGTTCAACCACATCAACTAATTACCCAACTGCTCATGCAGGAAGCGGCCAAAACAAAACTAAAATCTGTTATCATACGAAATATATTTAATATATTTTTTATTCTAATAGCATCGTGCGGACCCATCTGGCATACCTCGCAGACCCCCTGGGGGTCTGCGGCCCACCTGATGGGAACCAGTGCCGTAGGGAAACAGTTATGCCCAGCGGCCATATAATTTCAAGCACTGAAGGGCACATCAATCAAACCGAAATGATATTTATTGCACATCTATATCGGTCACTGTGTTTCCATCTTCAGTGCTAAAAACGTGTGAAGAACCAGTTACAATAAGGTAACATGTTTCGCGTAGTCCCCACCGTTCTTTTGACTGTATACGTAGTTTATATGGCATGATATTTTAATTAACTGTATATTGCTTATTGTTGCGAACAAAACAGATAAAATGCGATTCTCACTATTGGTTCCTGCAGTTGAAAATCTTTTAACTTTGTGCACCTTGATCTATTACTTGGGGATTCGCGCAACAATAAAACATTTCCTGCTGCACGTATGATCTTTAATTTGCAAAATATTTTTATATAACCTTGATCTGGCTTGTTAGAAATGGAACACGATATCGTTACTGTAACACATTATGAAATTAAACATGTCCTTCGCTACTTTCATCTCTGAATTGCACTGAAAATTACTCTTATTATACGTACAGAAGTTACAGTGTGCTATGTTCGCTAAACGTAAAAGCTGCAGTGGATTTTTTAACATATGAACAATATTGACTACCACGACTAACACGAGAGCATGAAACTAAAAACGAAAGTTAGTTTTTGTATTATTAGCCAGAACAGGTTTCATCACAGCAGTCTTTGATATCACACAAGTAAAATTTTGTTGCACTGGCTTACTTAAATTACTTACGTTACTGATATTGTAATAGCAGTTGTCCATGTCCACCTGAAAATGACATAATAAAATCCACCATTCACCTCTGAGGTCTCCGGGAAGCCGAAAGAAATAATTTTAGTGTAGTGTTAACTGTCCGCTTAATTACAGGAAAACTGCTTTCATTCAGTTTCATTTGAATTTGCCGCGGCAGCGGCTCTCGCGATCGCTGCACACCTCTGCGCCATGAATTATTCTAAATATACTGAAAATAGTTAAAAATGTGGAATGAACTAATGGGAAAGCTAGCAATAAATTATTAAAAGTATTTTTAACAATCTCAGAAATCAACATAAATTTAAAGTACGTTTTACATTCATCAGCCTCCAATGGCGCTTTTCTCGAACAAGGAATAAACGAAAGCTAACCAAGCATTCAATCGAGCGTTACAGGCTCTTACAACTTTGACGACTGCAAGAAGACAGAGAGAGTAATGGGTGTTAATCTCCGCTATTTATACGCAATTTAATATGCATCTTTGTTATCTTTTTTAATTATCATTGTCTGTTTCGATTTCTACACTCATCGACTACAGGCGTTATTTGCAAAATATAGATCCATAATTGTTGTACAAACATAAAAATGAAAAAAGGTAACTTCTTTTTTACAGAGTCTGCATAATCGACTACCGTTCATGCAGAAATGAAATAATAATAATAATAATAATAATATAAGAAGAAGAAGAAGAATACCGATAAATGTTCCTTTTTTTCACATATATTACAACGGTTTTGTGAATGTCTTGCCAGGAGACGTCACACATGCATGCCTTATTAAATGTAGTGTTCCATAAGTTTTAAATGTAAGTCAATTATAAAGTATGTAGCAGTAAATGAAAGTTCAAACATTAAAAAACGCTTTTGTGTGTACATAGCCCCAGCTGGATTATTCATGTCAGAGGTTGAGTTCACACTGAGGCCACTGTTTACAGTTACAACACAGCTGACTTCAGCATATGTCATACCAATCTACAGTGCTCTCCTTACCTGTGTGATACATTGGCAACTTGTGTTAACTTTATAGTACCTTCACTATTCGTCCATTAAATGGTGTCACACGAGACAACGCCTGATGGCAGAAGATTTCACCCTCCTCCACAGGTCCATACGTCTTCCCTTCGCGCATTGGTGGAGCATCCTTATATGTGAGGACAGAACTGAAATATTATATCCACTATCAAGTAAGTGCGCAGTCAAGTTAGATTCGTCAGCCGCATTATTACGATGTTGTTAACCTTAGAAATATTTTTCATTGTATATAGTCCTGGTTTTTGCCATGTGGTTGAAAAATGCTTAACGTAATAAATAAAACGATAAAACGTGCGAATTGCGAAGGTAAAATGAAGCTAATACACGTTGCCACGCATCATACATGTAAGGAGCTCGCTGTGGATTGGCATGACATACACTTAAGCCAGCTTTCTAATCGTAAACAGCGACCTCATTGTGAATTCAATCTCTGAATGCACAGTCCATTTGCGGCTAAATGAATTTAAAAGTGTTTATAATGTTTTAACTTACGTTTACTGGCTCGTATTTAATGACTAACTTAGATTTAAAGCTTATGCAACCTGTACATTTCATAAGGCATACATGTTACCTTGTTGTAATTGGTTCTCCACATCTTTTTTAACACTGAAGATGGCCAAAAAATGACCGAAATCTATGCAATAAACATCATTTGAGACTGACTGCTGTGCACCTGACCACTTGTCATCTATTTGTGGCGGTATTAGCAAATTTCTATATATCTTTGTCAAGCACCTGTAAAAAGAACATCCCAACATAAAAGTGTAATACGTAACTTGTTCGCAGCCTAAAGAACTCAAAACATAATAGTGGTGGAGTCTTAATTTCGGCGTAAGTTATCCTCCATAACTTAATATACACATTAACGGTATGCACCATGTCACACG
The DNA here is from genome assembly GCF_021461385.2 of Schistocerca piceifrons. Lineage (NCBI taxonomy): Eukaryota > Metazoa > Arthropoda > Insecta > Orthoptera > Acrididae > Schistocerca > Schistocerca piceifrons. The sequence continues at coordinate 97,819,814 of NC_060141.1, forward strand.
TGATGTGGCAAGTAAATTAAATTACCAATCGACATGTGAAGCTACATGGGAACAACATATGCTCTGAATCGAATAAAAATGAAAGGGCAATAAAATGTGTGAAAGATCAGAATACACTATAATTTGAGGTCGAAGATCCCGTCTTTTCATTGCAGCACCACAACGTATCATGTACGAACCACTACCAATTTACTTGTAACATTAGAGTATGGAATGAAGTCGTAATTAGCTGTTCTCAACTCTGCCAAAGACATAGTCAAACATATGTCTACTGATAGTGTATTTCGATACATATTACACAATTTGCTGGTGTGCCAATTGGTGATACCTAAATCTTACATTTAAAACACACTATAGGTAACTTTTGTTACGACGTATAAATGGTACAAATCTAATTACATGGATGTGAAAAGTAAATATAGTAAGAAAACTGCGATATTTGTACACTACCATTAAGCAACCTTAATTCTGGACAGTTCAGCAACGATAGAGCAAATACGTATTATTATATTAGTCTGACCAAGGATCAGATGGTAAACAAGAGGGATAGGATATTATCAAACAGCTTGTCCCGGTTATATGCATGTAACATTGTCACAAAGATTTATCAGTTCTATCTTAGTAATCTAGATGTGAAGTGTGTCTGTTAAAAACGCTTACATATCTGATTTACTTGCCTGTGAAGTAGAATTATGACATACTCACGATAGACTCCCAATTGCAGTGACCAGATTCGATTAAAACACACACTGACGGATCTAAAATACACAGAAAAAAGGTGTGTTACACTGTGAAGACCTTCACCGATCGCTGAAAAACAAACAGTCCAGTATTTTTCTCTTTATTGTTACCTCATGCCCCCCGCCACGTATGAGCGGAGCTTGGACTCTTAGGGATACAAAATTCAGCTCTTCAGCCAAGAGCCTTAAAAATATATACAAGATGAAAACAAATATTATTAAAAGATGAAGAGGTTACAGGTGATTTTAAAACTATAAAAAGGATTAGTTTTGTTGACGTTAACTTAAAAGCATTAACTGAGGTTGCTGATTCGAGGCATGATATTTCGTGACGTTAGGTCCACAACTATATAGCACAGAGGAAATTTGTTAATTTTTTTTATTTTGACTTTCTCAGTTACATGAATTCTCAAACCACACACCATGTTATTAACCGTAACTAGTCATACAGTATGGTGCGAAAAAGCACGAATAGTTTCTGTAAAGAAAGTCCAGCTGTGGGCAACAAGTAATCTCATTGATAAGTGAGCCTGTGTATAACGTAGGCTAACTTATCAATGAAAGAGCCTACTAGCTTAAGATATTTGCGTTTGTGTTTATGTCTCCACACAAAATTATGCTGAATTTTTTAGTTAAAAACTTTTTCTCTAATTTCCTTTAATTTATTGAAAAAAAAAAAAAGAGTCCACTAGTTCCAGTGGGTGATCGAAACACACACACACACACACACACACACACACACACACACACACACAATGATCAATTTTTTGTTAGTTTCAAGCTCTGTTAACTCAATAGCAGGCATTTAAAAGTGTTTGTCTTCACTTATAGTACTAATGTCATGTCCGGATTTGAACTACATTCCTTTGTTCATGAGTTGAAACTTGCGGGTACCATTTATAGTGATATAAACTGAAACAATTCTGACTGGCGCATCGACCATTGCCAGGATCATACAGCTTGCGGTAATCAACTGGCACAACAGTTCGTCACTGCGGCCGCCTTCGGTACACTGGTACGACCACTAGGGGTGTTACCGAAATCCACCGCAATGTTGCGACAGGGCAGCTACCTGACAGTTAGAGCTTCTGGATGTCAATCTGCCTGACCCTCTCACGTATCCAACAGGCATGTTGCATTGAACCGGGGACCGCTGTGGAGCAAGCTACATCCGTGTGGGCTGGAGAAGCGTCGTCGTTGTACTATCGTCCGCAGGTGCAGCCAGTGCCTCTGGCATTCTTCAAGGCCGCCTACCTTATGGTGCAGCAACAGCTCTGATGGACCGAGGTTCTAACTAGGACCCTTATAGGCACTGACCTACTTGTCATCTACCGCCGCTGCTGCCACCAACCATAAGTGGGAGGCTGCGTTTCACTCCCTGGATGCCATCTCTTCTATTACCAGCTGTTACTGGGACAGGCGATTGCCACGCCCTGATCGTAGCATGCCCGTGCCGGTCTGCGATGCCAACAACTAACGCAGCTCTGCCGACAACCGGGCATGCCTACCGTGAAAGATCACTCCCAGCCCACGCTCGAGCCGCGGTGGCAGCAGATGAGAATTCGACGACACATCGCCACTGAGGACTATATGTCCGGTATCCATCTCCCTAGCTACTGGGCGTGGCACTGACGGCTGAAACCAATAAATCAATAAATAAATCAATCAACTATTTTCAAGCTGCAATTGGATTTGCTCCCTGCCCGCTCATTAGAGAACCCAGCACCGCTACAAAATCCGTGGTACTCCACCATTTAAAGTAACCCTACAGCAAATGTTTGTTCTTTCATACAACAATGTTTTTCTGTGTATCTGAACCAGAACTTAGTGACATAAACTAATGAGCATTTCAAAGGCTGAAGTTGAACTTCAAAGTCGTGTAATTTTTATTAACTGCATATTCTGATGAGGACCTTAAGATTAGGATGGTTTCTTTCTCTTTATGACATGTAGAACGTGTGCCGTTTGGTGTGCTAAAATCTGTGTGTGAGTTTATTATGCATCCAGAAACTAAGGGAAGGAGAAAGTGAAATTTTCTAAGTCCAGGCAGTACAGCCCTGCTGAAGTATACACTAGTCAACCGCTAGGCGTAAACATTACGGCACGGTTAGTCGGTCACCAAGAGAGGCTCTATGTTAGTGCGAGTGAGCTCAGTAGAAAAGGGTTAGACGAGTGCAGACTAACCTGCCGCCGTTACTCTCGTAAAATTCTACGTCTACATTTATAATCCGCAAGCCATCCAACGGTGTGTGGCGGAGGGCACTTTACGTGCCACTGTCATTACCTCCCTTTCCTGTTCCAGTCGCGTATGGTTCGCGGGAAGAACGACTGCCGGAAAGACTCCGCGCCCGCTCGAATCTCTCTGATTTTTCATTCGTGATCTCCTAGGGAGGTATAAGTAGGGGGAAGCAATATATTCGATACCTCATCCAGAAACGCACCCTCTCGAAACCTCGACAGCAAGCTACACCGCGATGCAGAGCGCCTCTCTTGCGGAGTCTGCCACTTGAGTTTGCTAAACATCTCCGTAACGCTATCACGTTTACCAAATAACCCTGTGACGAAACGCGCCGCTTTTCTTTGGATCTCCTCTACCTCCTCTGTCAACCCGACCTGGTACGGATCCCACTCTGATGAGCAATACTCAAGTATAGGTGGAACGAGTGTTTTGTAAGCCACCTCCTTTCTTCATGGACTACATTTTCTAAGGACTCTCCCAATGAATCTCATCCTGGCACCTGCCTTACCAACAATTAATTTTATATGATCATTCCACTTCAAATCGTTCCGTACGCATACTCCCAGATATTTTACAGAAGTAACTGCTACCAGTGTTTGTTCCGCTATCATATAATCATACAATAAAGGATCCTTCTTTCTATGTATTCGCAATACATTACATTTGCCTATGTTGAGGGTGAGTTGCCACTCCCTGCACCAAGTGCCTATCCGCTGCAGATCTTCCTGCATTTCGCTGCAATTTTCTAATGCTTCAACTTCTTTGTATACTACAGCATCATCCGCGAAAAGCCGCATGGAACTTATGTAAGAGGCGGAAAGGAGTTTGCAAAAGCAGTTACGACACTGTTTCAGTGTTGGTTAAGCAAATGTATCAGTTCGGAAGACGCCAACAACTCGTAACCAAGAGAACCGATTTGTTATGGCGAATGATTTTGGTATGACGAATGACTTTAAAAAGCAGAGGTTCTACTGGACGCTATAAATACTCCACTTCTCTAGTCTAGAGTCAGTCGACCAGTTGGACTGATGACGTTCGTGTCGTTCGCACTCAGTTCTCTGATTATGATATTTTAACATGTTCCAGTACAGGTCTTACTCCTGCCACTTTACGAGACGACCACAGATTCATAGCCTTGGATGATAGAAGCCAGGCTTCAGTAACAGCCGCCACTGATGGGTAGGCCAGAGTTCTACCAACATCGTTTAGTAAGGTGGTCTACCGAACCAAGGGCCAGGCCAGTGACCTAGGAGGGACAGATTACTCCCTGAACGGCGTGTGGGATACAACAAACATGTGCCTAAGTCGCCGCTATCTCCGGGAGGAGCTTGCTAACAAGGGAACCTCGCCATCGCACCCCCCTCAGAAAAAATGGTTCAAATGGCTCTGAGCACTATGGGACTCAACTGCTGTGGTCATAAGTCCCCTAGAACTTAGAACTACTTAAACCTAACTAACCTAAGGACATCACACACATCCATGCCCGAGGCAGGATTCGAACCTGCGACCGTAGCGGTCGTGCGGTTCCAGACTGTAGCGCCTTTAACCGCTCGGCCACTCCGGCCGGCGCACCCCCCTCCGATTTAGTTATAAGTTGGCACAGTGCATAGGCCTTGAAAAACTGAACACAGATCAATCGAGAAAACAGGAAGAAGTTGTGTGGAACTATGAAAAAAATAAGCAAAATGTATAAACTGAGTTGTCCATGCGCAGGATAGGCAACATCAATGATAATGTGAGCTCAAGAGCACCGTGGTCCCGTGGTTAGCATGAGCACCTGCGGAACGAGAGGTTTTTGGTTCAAGTCTACCCTCGAGTGAAAAGTTTAATTTTTTGTTTTCAGACAATTATCAAAGTTCAGGCACTCACACATAATCAACTTCGCTCTCAAAAATTCCAGGACATGTTCAGATTTGCTGGGACATATGCAGGATTTGACGGTCTACACACGGAAAAATTTGAAAACGTTAAAAACATATGTTTTGACAGAGCACAGGGAAAACTGTGCGACTGTGAAACTTGCATTCATTTGTTGCAGTTTATGTGAGACTCTTATGTTTTCATCACTTTTTTGGGAGTGATTATCACATCCACAAGAAAACCTAAAACGGGCAAGATAGAAGAATCTTTTTACCCATTCGCCAAGTGTACAAGTTAGGTGGGTCGACAACATATTCCTGTCGTGTGAAGCACATGCCGTCACCAGTGTCGTATAGAATATATCAGACGTGTTTTCCTGTGGAGGAATCGGTTGACCTATGACCTTTCGATCAAATGTTTTCGGTTCCCATTGGAGAGGAACGTCCTTTCGTCTACTAATCGCACGGTTTTGCGGTGCGGTCGCAAAACGCAGACACTAAACTTATTACAGTGAACAGAGACGTCAAGGAACGAACGGACAGATCATAACTTTGCGAAAATAAAGAAACTAAAATTTTCACTCGAGGGAAGAGTTGAAGCAAGGACCTCTCGATCCGCAGGTGCTAACGCTAACCACGGGACCACGGCGCTCCTGAGCTGATGTTGCCTATCTTGCGCATGGACTACTCAGTTTGTAATTTTGCTTATTTTTTTCATAGTTCCACACAACTTCTTCCTGTTTTCTCTATTGATCTGTGTTCAGTTTTTCAAGGCCTATTCACTGTGCCAACTTATAACTAAATCTGAGGGGGTGCGATGGGGAGGTTCCCTTGTAAGGGGCGCGCCTTCCACTCTACAGGCGGCAACCCGCTTAACAGAATTCACGTGCCGGAGGATAGGGCTGGTGCAGTGAGATACGGCTGCCTCAGTCAGTCACTGGTTTCACCATATTCCTCGCCGCCTTCCTAAGCCATCAGCCGCCTCCGAATGTTTAGAGAAATAAATAAAGTAATATGTAATCCTGTTGAGTTTGCTGGCGACGCGACACAGATTCCTTGACCTACATCCTGACAAACAGCAGGGGTTTCCAGTCCTGGAGTGGACGACTCCTACAGCTGACTGCGGAATTTTTCAAAGTACTGGAGATACCCTTTAGGCAGGCGAACCTGTTATCATGATTTATCCTAAAAATGACTTGCTTGTCCTATCCATCAGAACAAATATTTGACAATGTACGGCCCAAGATTCATCCACTGTCTTTCGATAAATCAGCTGTACCTATCTTTCCGTCCCAGTCCTAAGATGTAGGTCGTCAGGCATTCGGGCAAGAATAATGTGACAGCAAATTTTAAAAATTAAGTGGTCAGGTAAAATACCAAAATGGGCAAATACTAAAAAGAAGAGATACGGAAAAATGTCTATAAACGACCATGATCAGAAGAAGCAAGAGGGAGGGCACTTTGTGCCAATCTTCTGAAAAATAGTATAATCTAGTCACTTTATTTTTAAAATTTTGGAAAAGATGTTTATCTTTCTAATGAATTATTCTACCACATTTCGTATAAGTCTTAAACTAATCAGCTGGTTTTAACACAAAAATTTAAGTTTTAATAGTGAATGTCTCTTTCCTCAATGAACGTCGTATTCAATATCTCCAGGTTTACGATCTTACTGACACGTACATATCTCTTTAAAAAGTGTGTTACGATTAAAAGTCAACAGCTATGAAAAAAATTTGGATTTTTAAAATTTTCTTCGGGTGTCATAATATCAGTAGTGCACGTATTGAAAGTGCGTTGATATTGCTAAGAGTGTGCAAAAAGGTATTTCCAGTTTCTGGAACCTAGTTAAAAGTATGTTTCTAATGTAACTGAACAACAATAAAAAAATTTCTTTTTCTTTTTTCTTTTAGAGTGAGCATAGAGTACGCCCCAATGTAAAGCGCGTTGTGGAAAATGCCTTGGTACTGTGGTACTGCTAGGGTAAATGGGACATCTGCTATGACATGCAGTTAAAGTTAATTTGCCACTGGAAGGAGCAGCGGAGGGAAACAGCTGAGAGAGAGAGTAGCAGTTATGTAGAAATAATAAGTAAAAAAAAAAAATGAAATGGACTGCTAGTGGTATTAGAAATCTTCATCTTAGATTCCGTCTACATTGGTACTGTCACAGGGACGCTACATAAAAAACCCGGTTTCGATTTCAGTTTCGTTACTTCTGGGTATGCCGCTAGCATCTCAACTGAAGCACATTCCGTTTGCACTTCTTAACTGTCTTCTTCTTCAGCCGAAAGAGGAAAAAATATTTGCCTGTAAGAAATACTTCCACTGTACCCTGTTTCTCCAGTCCAGAAGTGACAGCGAAACAGTTCACAAACATCCCAAAAATATGTAAGACTAATCGCTCGGAGTGGCCTAAAGTCTAGCGACGAAATAAAACCTGTTGTAGAAAAAGACGATCCCAACTTTCATTGCAAGAACCACAAGGAAACGTAAATTATCCAGGAAAGTAGTAGTTTAGAAGACACTCGTGCGGTACAACTTAAGGCGTCTTGAAGAGTATTTATAAAGATATGGTTAAGGGAATGGGAGAAGTTTTTGTAGGCTGGTCGACATAGATTACATTATTGTGAATCACATTTAAAAGTTATTAGAGAACAGACGGCAGAATTCGAAATGTCTTCCATGTGAAAAAGCAGGTAAAACAGTCGTTCAGAGAGGAGGTCAACCACCAGCATAAAGCTGCAGAAACTCTTTCGATATGGTCATTGTGCGTGTACACGTTTAGATAGGGCAAACAGCGAACCCGTCAGTACACAGATGCTTTCGTTGTCTGTTTGTTCGCGAAAGTTAACATTGCACAGAGCATGCCAGCTCCGTCCCTGGGGATAAACGACAAGTGAAGCGTAGTTGTGCCTCTTCCCTGAACACAGAACATAATGTACAGCCATCAGAGAAACAACACACCGATAGAATGAAATGCACGCAGTTGAAATTATAGCATAGTCTTCTAAGTACGAATCTTTAGGTATCGACCTCGTTTAATGATGGCATATATATAAACAATATTTTCTACCTATGCTTGCAAAAGAAAAGGTTTGTTAGTATGTAATAGCCCATTAACATAAATAACATACTCCAGGACGGCATATACGCACTAACAAGATCACAAATCATAAGTGGAAACAAACGAAAAGTTCCCACCTAACAACAAGAGAATAACAGAAAACATACTTTAGTAACAAATCTGTATTTATAATACAACAGAATTATTACATAAAAAAGCATAGATTTCGGGCCCCTGAGGATGCTTCACGTATAAAAGGAAGCGAAAAGAGTATGGCGCAATACTACCTTCCATTTAACTGCACTAGAGGAATCACATAACGAAGAATTTAAAGACAACTGAGGATCTACGAAAAATATAAAAACTGTCATTTTATTACGTCTATAGATTTTGTTAACTTGACAGACAATGACTGCATGCATAGTAGTAAATCTTTTAGATGATATATTGTAAAGCTTGTCTGCAACGGCAGCACCTAACACACACAGCTTGTTTTACTTAAGGCAGCCTGTATCACTAAACACTAGCACTAGTCCTGGGCAATCATGTAAGCCAGAACTTGCTATGAAACTCTGTTTATAGATGTCCTCTTGGTATGGCAAGCCTCGTTTTCATATACAGGGTGACATTAAAGTAGATATCTTAGGTATTGCGAAACAACTCAAATCACTAAAGAAAGGCAAGTCTTCCGGTTCAGATGGTATACCAATCAGTTTCCTTTCAGAATATGCAGACACAATAGCGCCTTTCTCAGCAATCATGTACAACCGCTCACTTGATGAAAGGTCTGTTCCTAAAGACTGGAAAGTAGCACAGGTCACACCAATATTCAAGACAGGAAATAAGAGCAACCCACTGAATTACAGACCCATATCACTGACCTCAATTTGCAGTAAGATTTTGGAGCATATACTGTACTCGAACAATATGAATCACCTTGAAGAAAATAAATTGATCATAACCAATACGGATTTAGAAAATATCGTTCTTGTGCACCACAGCTAGCTCTTTATTCCCATGAAGTAATGAGTTCTGTCGACAAGGGATCTCAAAAATGGCTCTGAGCACTATGGGACTTAACATCTATGGTCATCAGTCCCCTAGAACTTAGAACTACTTAAACCTAACTAACCTAAGGACAGCACACAACATCCAGCCATCACTAGGCAGAGAAAATCCCTGACCCCGCCGGGAATCGAACCCGGGAACCCGGGCGTGGGAAGCGAGAACGCTACCGCACGACCACGAGATGCGGGCAAGGGATCTCAGATCCATTCCATATTCCTAGATTTCCAGAAGGGCTTAGATACCGTTCCTCACAAGCGACTATTAATCAAATTGCGTGCATATATATTATCGTCTCAGTTGTGTGACTGGATTCGTGATTTCCTCTCAGAGAGGTCACAGTTCGTAGTGATAGACGGTAAATCATTGAGTAGAACACAAGTGATATCTGGCGTTCCGCAAGGTAGTGTCATAGGCCCTCTGCTGTTCCTGATTTATATAAGTGATCTAGGTGATAATCTGAGCAGCCCTCTTAGACTGTTTCCAGATGACGCTGTAATTTACCGTCTAGTAAAATCATCAGACGATCAATTCCAACTACAAAATGATCTAGAGAGAATTTCTGTATGGTGCGAAAAGTGGCAATTGGCGCTAAACAAAGAAAAGTGCGAGGTCAGCCACATGGGTACTAAATGAAATCCGATAAGTTTTGGGTATAAGATAAATAGCAAAAATCTAAGGGCTGTCAATTCCACTAAATACCTAGGAATTACAATTACGAGCAACTTAAACTGGAAAGACCACATAGATAATATTGTGGGGAAGGCGAAACAAAGACTGCGCTTTGTTGGCAGAACACTTAGAAGATGCGGCAAATCCACAAGAGAGAGAGCCTACATTACACCTGTCCGTCCTCTGCTGGAATATTGCTGCGCGGTATCGGATTCTTACCAGGTAGAATTGACAGAGGTCATCGAAAAAGTGCAAAGAAGGGCAGCTCGTTTCGAGTTCAAAATGTTCAAATGTGTGTGAAATGTTATGAGACTTAACTGCTAAGGTCATCAGTCCCTAAGCTCACACACTGCCTAACCTAATTTATCCTAACGGCAAATATACACACCCATGCCCGAGGGAGGACTCGAACCTCCGCTGGGACCAGCCGCACAGTCCATGACTGTAGCGCCTGAGACCGATCGGCTAATCCCGCGCGGCTCGTTTCGAGTTATCGCGCAATAGGGGTGAGAGTGTCACTGGTATGATACGCAAGTTGGGATGGCAGTCACTGAAAGAAAGGCGGTTTTCTTTGCGGCGAGATGTATTTACGAAATTTCAATCACCAACTTTCTCTTCCGGATGCGAAAATATTTTGGTGACACCCACCTGCATAGGAAGAAATGATCATCATAATAAAATAAGAGAAATCAGAGCTCGAACAGAAAGATTCAGGTGTTCCTTTTCCCACGCGCCATTCGAGAGTGAAATGGTAGAGATGTAGGAAGAAAATATTCGATGATCCCTCTGCCAGACACTTAACTGTGAATTGCAGAGTAACCATGTAGATGTAGATGTATATGTAGGTGTGTCTTCCCTAAGAGTCGTCAGGCGCATTTTCTGTGGCGCTTTGGCAGATATTTGCAATTTAGTTTTCGCAATGTGTACCTGGAATCAGCCCAAAAGAATACTGCTCATCACGTCTTTCATGCAACGGCTAGTTTTAACGGAAAGCGTCGGCATGTTTCTCGTTACATACCAAATGACTTTTAAAGCACAATTTTACGCACCCACTCAATAGAGCGGTCCCAAATTAGTCTAGTGCGATATTATTTTTAGCAATGCGTGTTAATAGTAAAACGCGAAGGATAACCAGTACTCCAAAAGCGACCGAGTAGCACCGCTGCATGGTAGTAGGAGACAGAATGTGGGCAAGGCGGACGCGAGTCGCTGCTGGGGTAGTGATTGTCCTTCGTGTTTTACTGTCGCTGTCAACAGACGTCAATAAAACGAACATCGTACTTGACAAATACGAGACCGCTTTATCGAATGGGCACGTAAAATAACGCTTTAAATATAATTACGTTTGCAGTAGTAAACAAGCTGCCACTTTCCATTGATAACGGGGCCTTTGCTGTTTCTTATCTATATAAACGATTTTGGAGACAATCTGAGCAGCCGTCAGCAGAAGATCAAAACAAACTGCAAAACGATTTAGAAAAGAAAGTGAATGGTGCGAAAAGTGGCAGTTGACCCTAAATAACGAAAAGTGTGAGGTCATTACGAACAACTTAAATTGGAAGGAACACATAGAAAATGTTGTGGGGAAGGCTAAACAAAAACTGTGTTTTATTGGTAGTACACTTAGAAAATGTAACAGACCTACTAAGGAGACTGCCTACACTACGCTTGTCCGTCCTCTTTTAGAATACTGCTGCGCGGTGTGGGATCCTTACCAGATAGGACTGACGGAGTACATCGAAAAAGTTCAAAGAAAGGCAGAACGTCTTGTGTTATCGCGAAATAGGGGAGAGAGTGTCACAGAAATGATACAGTATTTGGGCTGGACATCATTAAAAGAAAGGCGTTTTTCGTTGCGACGGAATCTTTTCACAAAATTCCGATCACCAACATTCTCCTCCGAATGCGAGAATATTTTGTTGACACCGATCTACATAGGAAGAAACGATCACCACGATAAAGTAAGGGAAATCAGAGCTCGTACGGAAAGATATAGGTGTTAGTTCTTTCCGCGCGCTATACGAGACTGGAATAATAGAAAATTGTGAAGGTGGTTCGATGAACCCTCTACCAGGCACTTGAATGTGATTTGCAGAGTATCCATGTAGATGTAGATGTAGATGGGCATCGTATAATATACGTGATCAGCATTATTTGTTTGGGCTGACTGTATCTGCACTTTGCAAAAACTAAATTTCAGCTCTCTGAAGAAACTTCAGAGAAAATGGATCGACGGCTCTTAGGGGAGAGAGAGAGAGAGAGAGAGAGAGAGAGAGAGAGAGAGAGAGAGAGAGAGAGAAGCAAAGGAAATATTCCTATGGGACAGAAAACGGTGATGTGCTGTACGTATGGGAGCAAACGATAACGATTGATGGTTTATTGAAGTGAAAGAGCTTCACAAACTGAGCAAGTCAATAACGCGTTGGTACACCTCTGTCCCTTATGCAAGCAGTTATTCGGCTTGTTGATTGACAGAGTTACTGGACGCCCTTCTGAGGGATATCGTCCCACATTCTGTCCGACTGGCGCGTTAAATCTCAAAATCCGGAGCTGGTTGGGAGCAAACACGAAGAAAACATTAGAAACTCTCGCCGTGTGATTGGGCAATAAATTATTGAAATATAAGGCCAGCATGGATTGCCATGGATGACGATAAAACGTAGCGTACAATATCGTAGACTTATGGCTGTGCTGTAAGTGTGCCTCAGGTGTCAACCAAGGGGGTCCTGCTATGAAAAGAAATGGCACCCGACGTCATCACTCCTGGTTGCTCCACAGTATGGCGACTGACAGGTTGGCAATCCCCACCGTTGTCCGGGGCGTATCCAGACACGTCTTCGGCCTGTAGTCACGTTGACTGGAGTAGAATTGTCTTCATAATGAATCACGCTTCGTGCTGAGCCCCGTTGACAGCGGCCTCTGTTCTGTAAGATAGCTTAATTTTTGTATTTTTATCTGATAGAGTCTGAAGATGGCTTAAGACCGAAACGCATAAAGCGCTGTACAATAAAAAAGCGTTCAAGATGGAGTACTACACTCTCTGGGAAAAATGGATTTGCCACGAAAAGTTCGACAAAATTTGTTTCCCTCCGTTGGTTCGATGCAGATGGCGTAGACGTAAGTGTTTTTAAGGCTCGGAGAGAAAATGAAAGGATGAAAAAGTTGGAATGAAGCGGTTCGGAATTAACACTCTTGACTTCTGCGCCAGCAAAGTTCCAGCGGTTACAACGAGGCTGAAACGCCAGTACTGCAGTTTCACAACGGCCGGACGAGTGCTGCTGTCGGCACCACTGTGTGGGCGCGGCGCGCATTACGCACACCGCACGCAGCCGCAGAGCTCGCCACTCGAGTACAGCAGCAGCGGTGCGTCGCGCCTGGTGCCGCTACAGCTCTCTGGCTGGAGGGCCCTCCATACAGCGCCGCAGCAGCCGAAGCGAAAGTTGCTGGCTCCTTGTACAACATTGCAAATGCTGATGCAAGTGGCCTACCATTAGCTCCTACACTGCTCTCTGGCAGAACCTCGAAAAAACAACAAACAGCAGAGCCAGCAGAATAACAATTGGTATACGAATTGCGTCGCTCACGCGAAATGTTCTCCGTTTCATCTACAGCACTATATTCCGTCCACAAGGTCGCGAACGAGGGCTACTAGTTCTGAATCGGCTGAAGCCGGTACATTTCGGTCGACATCGGGTGACGAGTGTTTTGTGGCCGTCCACCGCCAACCTTGGCGACCTAAAAATACAGTACCACCGAGTACAACAGCCATTGCGAAGTGATTGTTGTGCGTTACTGTGACGAATGAGTAAGCACATATGCAGTGTGAAGAGGGCAGTTGCTTCCTTCTGTACCACCACTCGCCCTTCGTTTGTCATTGTTGGGCTTTTGTAGGGGAAGCGTTCCTTACACATCTTGAACATTCGGTCAAGAGTTCTTGAATAAAGTGTACTCATCAGCTGTTGCGGACGAGACGCACTGTTTTCTGTGAAAAGGACGGCAGTTGGAAATCCATTTTATTTTTGCCCATTGTTATTACATTCGCGAACGGTGCGCGGGAAGAAAGATTGTCAATAAAACCAGTACGATCTCTAATTTCTCCGAGTTTTCTCGGGTGGTCATTTCGCGAGACTTACGTAGGAGGAAGTTCGTTGATCTGCTATTTTTGAAACGTACACTCTCGGAATTCCACCAGTAAAGCGCTGAATGATGCATAACGTCTCTCGTGTAGTGTCTCCCACTGGAGTTTGTTGAGGGAAGGAAGGGGGAAAGATTAAAATTTAGTGTCCCGTTGTCAACGAGGTCATTAGAAACGGAATAAAAACTAGGATTACGGAACGATGAGGATGGCGAACGACTGAACCCTTTTTTACAGCAACCATCCCGCCTTACCCCGTTACCGCATCAGGGAGATTACGCAAAACGTAGATACGGATGGCCGGACGGGTATTCGAACGAGCACAAGCGTAACCCTCTCACGATTATTACACCTTCGCCCAGAACTACATCCACATGATTACTCTCAATTGAAAATTAAGTGCCGGCCGGTGTGGCCGTGCGGTTCTAGGCGCTTCAGTCTGGAACCGCGTGACCGCTACGGTCACAAGTTCGAATCCTGCCTCGGGCATGGATGTGTGTGATGTCCTTAGGTTAGTTAGGTTTAAGTAGTTCTAAGTTCTAGAGGACTGATGACCACAGATGTTAAGTCCCATAGTGCTCAGAGCGATTTGAACCATGTTTGAAAATTAAGTGGCTGGCAAAGGGTTTATAGAATCACCCCCAAGCTATTTCTCAACCAGTTGAGAGAAACCGCAGCTAAAGTAATCCGTGTTTCTGAAATAAACCGCTTTCAAATTACATCTTCATTTGACATCACTAAACTGGTCATGTTCCTGTAAAATTACGGCTGAAAATGGTTTATTTGAAAAACTTGGATTACTTCAGCTGCCGGTGTCGACGAAAGAAAACTATTTGTAACGGACTGCCTCCCTAGGCTAACAAGGCTTTGTTTCTTCTCGATCTGAAGATGTGATTTGACGTCACGGAAAATATTGTGTTCCTCTATAAGTTCATATACGGCTGAAAGCGGTTTATTTCAGAAAAATATTTTCTGTGGTTCCACTCGGGAACACCGCACGGGAAAGGCAATCGCTTAAATCTTCCGTGCGAGCTGTTATATCTCTTATTTTATTATGATGAACATTTTACCCTAGGTGAGCGCCAGCAGAATATTTTATCTCTCTTCTAGGAGAAAGTTGATGATTGAAATGTCATGAGAAGACCCTGTCGCAACTAAAAACACTGTCGTTTTAACTCAACCAAATAATTAAGGATCACATTTACAAATAAAAAATTGGAACGATCACGTAGATAATATTGTGGGGAAAGCAAACCAAAGACTGCGATTTATTGCAGAACACTTAGAAAGTGTAAGAGGCGTACTGAAGAGACTGTTTACACCCCGTTTATCCGCCCTCTTCTGGAGTATTGCTGTGCGGTGTGGGATCCGCATGAGATAGGATTGAAGGAGGACATGGGAAAAGTACAAAGAAGGGCAGCTCGTTTTTTGTTATTGGGAAATAAAGGAGTGCCACGGATATGATATACGAATTGCGGTGTCAGTAGCTAAAACAAAGGCTTTTCCGCTGCGGCGGGACCTTCTCATGAAATTTCACTCACCGACTTTCTCTACAGAGAACGAAAATATTAAGTTGGCGCCCACCTACATAGGGAGAAATAATCGTCATAAGAGAAGAAGAGAAAGCAGAGATCGCACGGAAATGTTTTCGTTTTCGGTTTTCTAGCGTGCCGTTCTAGAGTGGAACGGCAGAGAAGTAACTTAAAGGTAGTTCGATGAACCATCGGCAGGCCCTTATTTGCGAATTGCAGAGTAATCATGTGTATGTAGATGTAGATGATAATGACTGCCACCTCAAGTCTCGCATAATATCCGTGGACCCCTATCCCCTATTTCGCAATAATACAAAACGAGCCACCCTTCTTTGTTTTTAGATGTCCTCCGTCAATCCTATCTGTGCGGATCTCTAACCGCGCAGCAGTACTCCAAGCGTTGTGTAGGAGTCTCTTTAGTAGATCTCTTGCTGTGGTGTCACCGCCAGACACCACGCTTGCTAGGTGGTAGCTTAAATCGGCCGCGGTCCATTTAGTACATGTCGGACCCACGTGTCGCCACTGTGTGATCGCAGATCGAACGCCACCACAAGGCAGGTCTCGAGATACGGAACAGCACTCGCCCCAGTTGTACGACGACTTTGCTAGCGACTACACTGACGAAGCCTTTCTCTCATTTGCCGAGAGACAGCTAGAATAGCCTTCAGCTAAGTCCATGGCTACGACCTAGCAAGGCGCCATTAGCCTTACATAGTTTGATAGTTATCGTGTGAAATGTCTCATCAAGAACGATGTATACAACAAGGAAAAAATAAAAGTTAAGTATTCCAGCAGCTACATACTTTTCTTTATAACATTAATAAGTATCCTGTTTCAGACCTCTATCTAGCCTACTTGAGATTACGCGTGCCTTTCGGCTACTTCAGTGTGGCGTAGCTGTCTTGTTACGCCACAACACTTGCATTTTCTGTTACGCCAATAAATAGCTGTCTTTGGTTTGCTTTTCCCAAAACATTATCGATGTTACCGTTCCAGTTTACTTATTCGTAATTTTAATCCCTTCGTACCTAACTGCATTCACAGACTTTAGATTTGTGTGGAAGACTTCACACTTTCCATTATTTGGAATCAATTACCGTTTTTTCGCATCGTATATATGAAGGAATCCGTTAAACTTCGGTTACACGATAAATCACACAAATCTAATGTGTGTGAATGCAGCTAGGTACGAAGGGATTAAAATTACGAATAAGTAAACTGGAACGATAACATCGATAATGTTTTGGGGAAAGCAAACAAAAGACAGCTAATTATTGGCGTAACAGAAAATGCAATATATATATTCGGAGTCATTAAGTCATTTTGCGATTGGTTCTGATCTTGTAATGGCTTTACCAGATAGTAAATGACAGCGTCATCTGCAAAGAATCCAAGAGGGCTGCTCAGATTGTCTCCTAAACAGTTTATGTAGGTCAGGAGTAGCAGAGGACGTATAACACTTTTTCACGGTACGCCAGATACTAAACCTGTTTTATTCGATGACTTTCCGTCAGTTACGAAGTGCTGTGATCTTTCCGACAGAATATCACGAATCCAGTCACAGAACTGAGGCGATACTCGATTACTCGATTGGCACGCAATTTGATTAGAACTGTCTTGTGAGGAAACGTGTCACGAGCTTTCTGGAAATCTGGAAGTATGTAATCAATTTGACATCTGCTGTCGATAGCACTCATTACTTCTTGGGAATAAAGAGCTGTCTTTCACAAGAACGACGATTTCCGAATCAGTGTTGACTATTTATAAATTAATCGTTTTCTTCGAGTTAATTCATGATGTTTGATCACATTACATGTTCCTAAATCCTACTGCAAATAGACGTCAGTGATATGAGTCAGCCGCGCGGGGTAGTCATGTGGTCTAAGGGCGCCTTGCCACGGTTCGCGCGGCTTCTCCCGTCGGAGGTTCGAGTCGTCCCTTGGGCATGGCAAGGGCGTGTTTAACCTATATTAAGTAGTGTGTAAGCCTAGGGACTGATGACCTCAGCAGTTTGGTCCCATAGAACTTACCACAAATTCCCATTTGATTTCGGTATGTAATTCAGCGGATTACTCCTATATCCTTCCTCGAGTGTTGGTGTAACCTGTGCGACTTAGCAGTCTTTGGTTCAAATGGTTCAAATGTCTCTGAGCACTATGGGACTCAACTACTGTGGTCATCAGTCCCCTAGAACGTATAATTAGTTAAACCTACCTAACCTAAGGACATCACACACATCCATGACCGAGGCAGGATTCGAAGCTGCGACCGTCGCGGTCGCGCGGTTCCAGACTGTAGCGCCTAGAACCGCTTGGCCACTCAGGTCGGCAGCAGTCTTTATCCACGGTTGCATGTGAGTGCGAAGTGTTGACTAACATATAGCATAAGTAACTGATCTCATGATGAAACGTGCCGCTCTTCGTTGGGACTTTTCTATCTCTTCTGTTTATCCAACTTGGTTAGGATACCAGTACTCAGAAATCGGTTTTACCTTTTTTCTGAAAAACAACTCGTACGTAGGTGAATTTCATTTCCTTCAGTTTTTTCCAGTGAGTGTCAGCCTCGCGTCCGTTTTTCCAACAGTTACGTTTTTGAAGTTATTTCAATTTAGTTTCGCAACTCTTACAGTTGTTACTGTTTCGAGTGACGTTTTGTTAACATCTCAAACGAAAAGTCCTGGATCTTTTCACATATTTGTGCGGATTTCACTCCATTTATTTAGGTTAAAGGTGAGCTGTTACTCTCTGCACCAGTCGTCGATATTCCGCAGCCCGTCCTGCATTTCACTCCAGCGTTCCGGCGTTGTAACATCGCTGTAGACAGCAGCATTTCTGCAAAATTTAGTAAACAGTAACGTCCCTACAAGACTCTCTTGGGTTGCTCTCCAAATTACGAGGGCATACTGAAAAACAATGCTTCCGAATTATTTTATGTGGAAACTCTAAAAGTTTTTAAAATAAAACAATGTTATCAACATTTTAAATCATTGTTCCTCATGTCTACATATTCAATTCTCAACTTAATCACCCTGGCGGCGAACACATTTCTGCAAGTGAGAGAGAAATTTGTTGATACCGTCACTATAGAATGTTTGCCGAAGGTGCTATAACCTCACCTCTGTTTGCACAGCTTCATCACTGGCAAACTGAAGTCCTCGAAAGTATTCCTTTAAGTTCTGGAAACCGATGGAAGTCGAATGGGCCCACGTCTGGACTGCATGGAGGATGATCGATGACAGTGAACCCAAGGCGTCGGATTGTTGCAGATGTCGCCTGGCGTCGTTATGTTGTAACAGTGGGTGCTCCATGTGTGGACTATATCTTGGAATCAATGCTTTCAGAAACTCGATTACAGTACACTGTGTCTCATGAACCGACATAGTTACTTTACACAACGCCATGTTACATGCTATAGTCGGGAGCCCTCTAGCGGCAGAGAGCGGCAATATGTAGACATGAAGAATAAAGATGTAGAATGCGAATAACATTTGTTTTCATTCCATGTAGGCTTTCACGGCCGGCGTCTTTATCAGTAAACTCTTCCGGGCTAAGTTGCCGTGGTCGATCTGTAGAACTTCTTCTCCCTGACGTTTCGTTCTCAACTGCGGAGAACATCTTCCGAGGTGAGTCGACGACTGGCTGTTAGGAGCTGGGGCCGCCGCTTATATAGAGATCGTAGGGGGCGCCACCACACGTCACATGGCGTCGATGTGCAGCTATCTCTGGCTATCGTCTGTTCTCTCGATTGCAGGCAATCGATTGTCACGTGATTGATGCAACGTCGACCGCCATATCTTATCCAATTTTAATCCTTCTTCTTTACGATTAAAATTGTATTGATGTTTGTGGATTTCAATTGCCTCTCTATACATACGTGTATAATAGTGCGACGTCCTCGCTAGCACGCTTGTTTCACCAAATTTTATGTCGTGATCTCCGTCCTTAAAAACATGTTCCGCTTCTGCCGATTTGTCGATATGTCCCACGCGACAGTTTCTTTTGTGCTCCGTCAACCGTGTATTGATGCTTCTTTTGGTAGTTCCTATGTAAACCCTGCCGCAACTACACGGAATTTTATATACCCCTGGGGTGGCTAGGGGGTGACGAGCATCTTTTGTTGATCTTAGGCATTCACTAATTTTCTTAGTAGGTCTAAAAATGGTCTCTACCTGAAATTTGGCTAGTACTTTTCCAATGCGATCCGTGATATTATGGATGAACGGAAGAAATACTTTTCCAGCTGATGGTTGTTGCTGTCTCCTATTTTTAGGCATTTTTCTATTTGGGTGAAGTGCTCGATTAATCTCGTTTTTTGTATAACCATTTTTCGCAAAGGCCATTCGTAAATGATTTAGTTCTTCTTGTAAGTAGCCTGGTTCACAAATATTATTGGCCCTATCCACTAGTGTTTTTATGACCCCCCTCTTTTGCCTAGGGTGGTGGTTTGAGTTCTTATGGAGGTAGCGATCGGTATGTGTACCTTTCCTGTATACCTTATGGCCTAAGGTCCCATCCGCCCGTTTGATAACTGATACATCCAAGAAGTTAAGTTGTCCATTCTTCTCCTTCTCCATAGTAAATTTAATCTTTGGGTTGATGCTATTTAAGTGTACCAGAAAATCATTCAAGTCTTCTTCCTCATGATTCCATATTACAAAGGTATCATCCACATACCGATACCACTTCGAGGGGCTTTTTTTGGCCGACTGCAATGCTTGTTGTTCAAAATATTCCATGAATAAATTCGCAATTGCGGGACTTAGGGGACTTCCCATGGCTACCCCATCGATCTGTTCATAAAATTCACCATTATACTGAAAATAGGTTGAGGATAGACAGTGTTGGAACAAGGCTACTATATCGGAAGATGTTCTCCGCAGTTGAGAACGAAACGTCAGGGAGAAGAAGTTCTACAGATCGACCACGGCAACTTAGCCCGGAAGAGTTTACTGATAAACATTTGTTTTATTTAAAAAGATTTAAGAGTTTTCAAATAAAAAATTCGAATGCATTGATTTACAGCATGCCCTCGTACCTCTACATCTGTCGATTTCAAAAAATGGTTCAAATGGCTCTGAGCACTATGGGACTGAACATCCTAGGTCATCAGCCCCCTAGAACTTAGAACTACTTAAACCTAACCAACCTAAGGACATCACACACATCCATGCCCAAGGCAGGACTCGAACCTGCGACCGTAGCAGTCCCGCCGTTCCAGACTGCAGCGCCTAGAACCGCACGGCCACCGCGGCCGGCTGTCGATTTCATTCCCTAAGTACAGTACATAAGTGATGTCAGTTATAATGCTCTCAACCCCTTCAAAAATCTGGGCCGACAGTCCGTTTCTATGCTGTTCTACAAACGGCCAAGCTAAACTGCGCCAATTAACAAGTTACCTGTTGGTATCTGTTTCGGGTTCCTCCGTGGACGTCTGTTTGATAATTTTTTTGACCTTTTGGCAACACGATGGCTGGTGGCGGAGCGTCAAGCTCTGAAATGCCGGCCACTCGTGCTGGCGAAACTTGATAAAAATCGTCAACCAAATGTCGGCCGAAGAATCCGAGAGGGGCGTGAGCAATGTGATCGTGTGTACGAGATCTCAAGAACGCAGATCATTGATAAAAGATATTTACGAGCGTGGAAGTTAAAGGAATGGCAGGCAACCTGATTCGGACACTGGGAGCACTGCAAGGCATGTTTATAGCGTATTCCCAAGCGTCAGGAACAGGCTCAGATTGCAAGATATTGCGCCCACTCTAGGTATGGTGCACCTATTTACAGGTCACAGTGCATACCCCAAACACCTGCATCGAGTTTGATGTAGAAACACACCAATTTGTGAAGAGGAAGGTTCCGCTGATCATGTCGTTCTCAGATGCCCCTTTTCTCAGGTAGAGAGAGACTGCAGACAATTAGACTGCGATCTGCGAACAATTGTAAGAGGCCAAAACTTGTGGACTAAAACCAATATGATAGCACACCGAATATCTAAAAGGCAATTGCTTAACTTTGTCCATAACGTCAAGTGGACACTCTCAGTATCAAAATACTGTCGTCACAAGAAGCGTTTCCCCAGTTATAGATAATGATAGGCACATACACATTTAATTAAGAGAAACTTCAAATACATATACAAATAAGAAGGAAAAAAGAAAATAAAAAGGAAAGAAGGATGCTATGGCCACCCACACGGGTATGCATAGATCTGAGGATTGTCGAGGCACGCACATACCAGAGTGGGTGAATAGTGTAGCAGTAACAGGTATAGAAATAGTTGTAGTCAGTCGGCAAACCTCGAGGTCTTCCGAGGCTGCCAGTAACGTATCTAGTAATGTAATGTGGAAGTTATTCACCTGTTACTTGAGTTAATTCCTTTTATTTATTTTTTTAAATTGATTCTTACATTTAAAAATATTCTGTTTTACTTTTACATTAATATTACCAGTGGATGGTTTTAATATGATTGACTGCTAGATACATAACATAAAACATTGTACGTCACCATGATCAACAACTACACTACTGGCCATTAAAATTGCTACACCACGAAGATGACGTGCTACAGAAGCGAAATTTAACCGACAGGAAGAAGATGCTGTGATATGCAAATGATTGGCTTTTCAGAGCATTCACACAAGGTTGGCGCCGGTGGCGACACCTACAAGGTGCTGACATGAGGGAAGTTTCCAACCGATTTCTCATACACAAACAGTAGTTGACCGGCGTTGCCTGGTTAAACGTTGTTGTGATGCCTCGTGTAAGGAGGAGAAATGCGTACGATCACGTTTCCGACTTTGATAAATCTCGGATTGTAGCCTATCGCGATTGCGGTTTATCGTATCGCGACATTGCTGCTCGCGTTGGTCGAGATCCAATGACTGTTAGCAGAATATGGAATCGGTGGGTTGAGGAGGGTAATACGGAACGTCGTGCTGGATCCCAACGGCCTCGAATCACTAGCAGTCGAGATGACAGGCATCTTATCCGAATGGCCGTAACGGATCGTGCAGCCACGTCTCGATACCTGAGTCAGCAGATGGGGACGTCTGCAAGACAAGAACCATCTACACGGACAGTTCGACGACGTTTGCAGCAGCATGGATTATCAACTCGGAGACCATGGCTGCGGTTACCCTTGACGCTGCATCACAGACAGGCAACTGTACCTGTACACACCACCCAAGGTCTGTTTGACTCAATGCCCAGGCGAGTCAAGGCCGTTATTACGGCCAGAGGTGTTTATTGTGGGTACTGTGTATGTACGACTTGTTTAGAGTTTCCAGATAACAGGTCTAAAATTCGTAGCAATAAATTGAATAAAATTGAACTGAAACCCGAAGGACAGATTTGTCAACGAATGACCACAGAAGCATAAACAATTTTGTATAATTCAACTTCGACCGTTGTCTTTCAGGCTGAAGGACTCCATAGAGTCATTTTGACTGGAATAACGCATTGGAGGTGCGAGGGGGAGGTCAGTTTGGGCACGTGATTTTCGTGAGCACCGCCTTGAGCAAGTTCGTGGGAAAGGCGGGTCGCAGGGTGAATAAATGTCAGCATGCGGAACCAGCAAGGTCTGCCGGAGGCCAACACTCGCCGTGGAGGGAACGGTGGGCAAGCCTGCGGCACGTCTCATGGGACCGGACTGGTGCAGCAGCCGAGGTGTCCGTAAAGGCGGTTTCTGTACGGAGACGAACAGGTCAGTTCTGTAGAGCTGTGAGCGAGGGACTCGAGAATCTGCTGTCCTGCAGTTCTGTCAGCCGGGTGTCACCACAAGTTTGGGGCATCGCTGTGTGGACTCAACAGCCTGGTGGAGATTTAGGTGTCTTTTCCTGGCTGGGCGGAGAGCGATTCCAGTCGAAGGGGGAGAAAGGGGCTTAAGCTGATCGAGAGCAGCACTACCTGAGTGCTTTTGCAGATGATGGTTGCAAGCTGGTGGTTTTATTGTTCTGTAGCGGCACCACAATTTAAGATAGGGAAGTTAGGTTTGGTGCAATATTTCGGAGGGCTCAAGTTACAGCCAGGTTTGGGCCGGATTGCAGTGAGTTACGCTGACCAGCGGTTGCGAAGTGGAATGGAGGCCACAGGGGCCATCAAACCGCTGAAAAGAGTAAACGCAGCGGTTTGCATGTCGCAAGCTATAGGCGGGAGGGGCCACTGGCCCAACCGGGGTGTGGGGCGTACGTGACTCGGAGCGATGCGTTAGCAACACAGAGGTGCGCAGTCGAGTATAAATAGGTGTTGTTTTCTAACGAGATTCATTCAAGTGTGGCAGCTCTCCTGGATGGCGGTGGGTGTCACACTGCTGGCGACACACGGCAACAGATGGGCGACAGCGTCCCAGTCCATGGCGTGTCGTTGGTTCGACCCTCTGAGGCCGACGCAGGGTCCGCAGCCAGCTAGGCCGGGCCACTCTTCGGCTCGCTACCGCGGGCAGTCGTCTCGGCTCCCGACACACGCTGGAGACTCCAGAGACGAGTGCCGCAAATTTGGACGCTGGACAGTGGAGGCGGTCGTTGCCGCCGCGTTCCCAGCTATGCCAGCCGAGGAAGAAGCAGCAGTGGGGCCGGCCTACGGCTCCCGGCGGAGCAGCGCGGAGTCAACGGGGACGGTGGCCGCTGAGTCGGTTGCTGGCGCAGCCATCCTGACGTATTCGTAACTCTACAGCTGGCGAACAAGGCCGGCACGACACAGCGTTGCGTTGCACAGGTCGCTGGGGCAGTGGCTTCAGCAATGCGGGACCTGTGACACGGACCGAGGTGGACGAAGCTCTGCGGTGGAAGCAAATAAATCATTTGAAAAGCTCGAACCAGTTTTAATACGGTAACTCCTGGCACCCATCGATTACAGTTGGTGTCAATATGCCGCATTTTGCGTCTGATACCACTACAGTTCGTGCAATGCACAGTGTGTTAGATGAGCAGTACTTTGGTCGTGTTTGCTGGTCACAAATACTGCACGACAAAACTCCTTGATTGTAGGGTGAAAAGTTGTGGTTGTTTACTGAGGGAACACAGGACTAAGTACTGACTGTTTGCCAGTTGAGACGCACTTTCGACCACTTCTTTTTTTTTTTTGAGTTGTTAGTTCTGATTGGTCTGACATTGGCCACCACGAATTTCTCTCCTGTGCCAGCCTCTTTATCTCAGAGAAGCACTTGGGACCTACGTCCTCAATTATTTGCTGGATATATTCCAATCTCTGTCTTCCTCTAAGTTTTTGCTCTCTACAGCTCCGTCTATTACCATAAAGCCATTCCTTGGTGTCTTAATATCCTATCATCCTGTCCCTTTTTCTTATCAGTGTTTTCCACACATTTCTTTACTCTCTGATTCTTCGCAGAGCCTCCTCATTCCTTACCTTATCACTCTACCTAATTTTCAACATTCGTCTGTTGTACCATATCTCAAATGCTTCGATTCTCTTCTGTTCCAGTTTCCACACTGTCAATATTTCACTACCATACATTGCTGTGCTCCAAAGTACATTCTCAGAAGTTTCTTATTCAAATTATTGCCTATGTTTGATATTCTTAAACCTCTCTTGGGCAGGAATTCCGCTTTTGCCAGTGCTAGTCTGCTTTTGATGTCCTCCTTGCGCCATCCGTAACTGGATATTTTGTTGACTACGTAGTAGAATTCTTGAACTTCCTCTCCTTCATGACCATCAGTCCTGATGTTAAGTTTTTCGTTGTTCTCATTTCTGCTTCTTCCCATTACTTTCGTCTTTTCTTGATTTACTCTCAGTCCATATCCTGTACTCAGTACACTGTTCATTCCATTCAGGAGTGATCTAATTCCTCTTCTGTGTCACTCAGGATACCAATGTCATCAGCGAATACTATCATTGATATTCTTTCACTTTAAATTTTCATTCCACTCCTGAACCTTTCTTTTATTTCCATCATAGCTTCTTCGATGTACAACTTGAGCAATAGAGGACTAGAGACCATGTCGCTGTCCTACACCCTTTTCGGTCTGAGCACCTCGTTCTTGGTCGTCCACTCTTATTACTTCCTCTTGGAGCTTGTACATATTCTATAGAACCCGTCTCTCCCTGTAGCTTACCCCTATTTTGCTAAGAATTTCGAACATCTTGCATCATTTTTCATTGTCAAAAGCTTTCTCCAGATCGAGAAATCCTATGAACGTGTTTTGATTTTTCTTTAGTCTTGCTTCCATTATCGACCACAACGTCAGAATTGCAATTCTCGAAGACCATTGGAATGTTGCAATCCAGATTAGTTTCCCGAAACAGTGAAATCACTGGTGCTGCACCGACTATTGTTGCAAGGGCCACGACAGATTTCCACACTGACAGTGGCAGTAGTGGTTTAAGGTGTGTGACTGGTAGCGGCGCGTATGCACAAGAGTCAAGACGCTGCAGACTGTAAGTACGGGTCATTTCTATAATAAAAATATTCCCAGTCAAGACGACGGGGCTGAGACATATGCGGACGCCACATGAACCTGCCAGCAGAGGTAAGTGGTTAGAAGCTGCGGCAGGGCAACAGTTTCATGCATTGAGTCCCTTCCCGGACTTTGTGCCATGGCGTGGCTGACCACACTAAGTCATCTCCAGCAGCTCGGCTGACTCTTGCTCAGGAATCGCTTCTCCTGCACGCGAGCTGCCATCCCCCTCCGTAGGACGGACGTCCCAGCACGGTGTGCCACCGGACGGCTCGTGGGGTCGTAGCGGCACAACAACGTCGAGTTCACACACCACTGGCACAGTGGTCGTGCAGCCGGCTTACGAAACGTGGCCACCGGTGCGGTGTAGGACCGCGTCGGCAACGCGAATCGTGCAGGGGGCCAGCCGAGCAAAATTCAGCGGCCATCGTTCCACTGAACCGGTGTATCAAGCAGCAATAAAAGAACTTGTTACTTCTGCAACTGACATTCTCAGGAGCGACATGGTTTCCCACCCAGCCTATACCATCCGCTCACACTACCCTGGCTTACGACCGCACCACCCTGCAGCGTGGGACGTTGCACTACTGATTTGTAATTTTATATTGAAAGGCATACAGTTCGTTTCAAAAATGATTCTCATATTTCTAAAGGATATACTACCAATCAGAACTGGCAAAAAGAGCCCTACAAACAAGTGTTTTGTAATCAGTCCATGCATGACAGTGCACAATACCAATACGTTCGAAAAAGCCGCTGACGGAAATGAGTTTTATCAGGAGGTCATATCACAAAGATAAGAGTAAAGTGTTGTGGATGTTATCGGGGTCGACGGAGTATTTAATGTTTATTTAACAAAGATATTCGTCAAACAGCCGTGCAAATTGAGATTTTATTTTATTTTCAATGCCAGTTTCGGTAATTCAGTATCCCATCTTCAGGCCCCTATGCACTTCTAAAAAATTATCGATATTGGCATACTGGGGCCATCTGTTTCTGGATGTTGTGAATCGTCAGATCTTCGAAGGAAGCACCTGAGAATTCACAACAGCCGGAAACAGATTGCCCCGTTATGCCAATATCGATAATTTTTGAGAGGTGCAAATGGGGCTAGAAGATGGCATATGAATTTCTAAAACTAATAGCGGAAAAAAAATAAAAGAATAGAACACGCGCAACTGGCGGAAGTAAAGCTATGAGGAGGGGTCATGAGTCGTGCTTGGTTAGCTCAGTTGGTAGAGCACTTGCTCGCGTAGGGCAAAGGTCCCGAGTTCGAACCTCGTTCCGGCACACAGTTTTAATCAAATGGTTCAAATGGCTCTGAGCACTATGGGACTTAACATCTATGGTCAGCAGTCCCCTAGAACTTAGAACTACTTAAACCTAACTAACCTAAGGACACCACACAACACCCAGTCATCACGAGGCAGAGAAAATCCCTGACCCCGCCGGGAATCGAACCCGGGAACCCGGGCCTGGGAAGCGAGAACGCTACCACACGACCACGAGCTGTGGACACAGTTTTAATTGCCAGAAAGTTTCGAAATAAAATAACTTGTTAATTTGCATTGCAGTTTGGCAAATTTCTTTGATAAATATTTGACAAGCTACTGTCCCACGTCCACAATGGATCGACACAGAGTATTTAACGGGTTCGGGCTGCGTCAAATCGTCAGTGAACACTGTAAAGAACCACGGAGAGCGCAGCATTCTCGCATGGAACAACGCTACGAACATTTGAAAGAGAGTGAGTCTTCATGCGACCAGATGGTAGATTCGTACAGCGTACGTCAACAGAAACCAGACGTATTGTCAAGATTCTGATCGACTAAGTATGATCACACCATGACAGGGTGATAATATTGAGTGTCAAGCACATCGGAACCCCTTTGGATCTGTGTCACCCAGCCTGGCACGTCTAATTGACTCATGATAAGGTCCAGTATAATCCGCAAATTTGGTCGGAGACTGCCAGGCTACTCAAACAATGTTTAGTGAGGAGTATACTACTAACAATAGAATATACACATAGGAGAGCAAAGACTACTGAATTGCGCCGTATAATTTTCTGTGATAAATCTCGATTCTGCCCAACATCGTGTAACTTGTCTGTTGGTACGTCTGCAACGAAGGGAGAGGACACGTTCTGCCAAAGTTAGACAACGGTGTTACCTCTAGCGTCAAGATGTGGGAAGCCATCGGGTACGATTTCAGGGCACTTCAGTAATCCATAGACGTCTTTCTTCATTACGCGTTATTTCCAGATAGTACTTTGATTCAACGTTTCATTAGGACAACGACTGTTTACAGTGTCCTGTATATCTACGTAATGGTTGTGTTATGTTGAGATACTGCTTTGGCTATCAGTGCGGGAACTCAGACATCAACTACGCCACAGTGTGAATTCCAGGCCACCGAGGGATAGTTACGATAGTTGTGGGCCCACATAGACCACCTCATGGGACGATCCATGGCTGTGTGATGGCCTGCCAAATCCAATTAGTTCCTGCATTTAGGCTCAAGCGGGTACAACATCGCATTAAGAAAGTGCCAGCAACTGTTTCATTTTGTTATCATGGAATTAAACCACATAACCCCTAGACGGTGAAATATAATCCGCTTCCTTTAAACACGGACCATATTTTTCGGGTCATCGTCGTCCGACTGATGTGAAGCGGTTCGCCAAGAATCCCTCTTCTACGTCAACCTTTCCATCTCAGAATTGCACTTGCATCCAGCGTCCACAGTTGTATGTTAGATATATTCCATCTGTCTTACCTTGTATTTTCTACCGTCTACAGCTCTCTCAGCTACTGTTTAAGTTACTCCTTGATGTCTTAACGTATGTACGAGGCGTGTTTTTTAAGTAAGGTCCGTTTGAATATAAGTACACAACGAAAGGTTTTTTCAAAAAAGTAAATTTATTTTCGGAAAGTGCATACTTCACTGTATTTTTCGACATAGATGTCAAGTTCGTTCAAACACGTATCATACCTCTCAACCAATTTTAAATTACCCTCTCCATAAAAACTTTCCGCCTGCTTCGATAACCAAGAGTTAACTGCCGTTTTCATGTCGTCGTCATCATTGTAACTGTTGCCACTGAGGTGTTGTTTGGGGTGAAGGAACAGGTGGTAATCGCTCGGCGCAATATCAGGACTATAGGGTGGGTGGTCTAAAACTTCCCAGCCAAAACTGTCCAATAAATCGCGGGTTTGACCTGCAGTGTTATGTCTTGCATTGTCATGGACAAGGACAATTCCCTTTGTCAGCATGCCACGTCTTTTGTTTTGAATCGCTCTGTGTAGCTTTCTCAGGGTTTGGCAGTATGCTTCTGCACTGATAGGGGTTCCTCGTTGCATGAAGTCGACCAACAAAACACCATGCCTATCCCAAAACACCGACACCACGATTTTGCGCTGGGACAGAGTCTATTTGGCCTTCACCTTTACAGGCGAGTGTGTGTATCTCCATTCCATGCTCTGTTGCTTCCATTCGAGCGTGATATGCGAAACCCATGTTTCGTTTCCAGTTAAGATCTGACTCAAGAAGCCGTGACCTTCTTCGTGATAACCAGTCAAGAACTTCATCGCACACTCAAATCTTTGGTTTTTGTTGTCCTCTCTTAGGAGTTTCGGGACCCAACTGGAGCGCAGTTTTCTAAACTTTAGGTGTTCAGAAACAGTGTTGTAAAGCACTGATCTAGACACGTCAGGAAATTCGTTTGAGAGACCTGTGCCGGCCGAAGTGGCCGTGCGGTTAAAGGCGCTGCAGTCTGGAACCGCAAGACCGCTACGGTCGCAGGTTCGAATCCTGCCTCGGGCATGGATGTTTGTGATGTCCTTAGGTTAGTTAGGTTTAACTAGTTCTAAGTTCTAGGGGACTAATGACCTCAGCAGTTGAGCCCCCTAGTGCTCAGAGCCATTTGAACCATTTTTTTGAGAGACCTGTTATTGTGAAGCGCCTGTTCTTACGAATCCTCGCTTCAACTGAAGCCACCAAATCATCTGTAATCAAAGAAGGGCGACCGGAGCGGTCCTCATAATGGACGTTGTCATGGCCATCTATTAATGCTCGTACCCACCTACACAGCTTTCACTCATAACAGTATCACCGTACACTTCGAAAATCTGTCGTTGAATTTCTGCAGCAGACAGGTTCCTTGCTGACAAAAACCGCATCACTGAGCGAACCTCTCACGCGGCGGACGAGTTGATAGTCTTAAACAATCTGAAAGCACAGAATAGAACCGTACAGATTAGCTACAGAGCTGAAATTGAGCACATTGTTCCTGAGGCATGCCGGTACACGACACACGCGCCCATTGCGGTATGCGCGCCAACTACTAGTGTCTACAACAAAACGGACCTTACTTAAAAAACACTTCTCGTACTTCACCTAATTTCGAAAATTTTCTGTAGCGTCATTGCTCTAATCCTTCGATTCTCTTCTTTTCTGGTTTTCCACATGTTTCATCTTGCCCCGATACAAACTGTATTGAGAGCACTTACGGAAGAGAAAGAGAGTCGCCTGCAAAACCACAGTACTACTATCCTGCCAGACTGTTCCGCTGTAGTTGGTACACTTGTGTGGGAAGTGTCGCATGCACAGTGGCTCAGGCGACAGTCGCTTGTTTGTTTACGGGTCGCTCCGCCTGGTCTGGAATAACGCAGCCGATCCCGCACAGGTGTCTGACTCGCACGGTTGCCTATGTCTACAGGAGCTCGGTTCAAATAAACAGTGGCAGTCCTGACTACAAGGGAGGTCCTCAGGTCTCATTCCAAGACACAGTTTGCAATGCTAACAGTTCTGTACTTCTCAGAAAGTGTTGTCTTCTTCATCTGACTTTCAGAATACCTTCTACCAGATACAGATCGAGAAATGCTTATTATTATTATTATTATTATTATTATAACAACGAAGAATACAGCAAAATGATATCGCTATGATGGATTTCGTATTTTATCACTAGGTGGTTACTTCCCAACGCTCTAGAATTGAGTGATGTGTCGGCGGAGATTCATGCAGATACGAGTGAAGTGGATTTTTTTTTTTTTAGTTGGCAGATGAAAATTTTACTAGTGTGTATGCCGTTCAAATGCCCATTAAGATACAGGGCACAGCTACCAGCATGCCGAGGAACATTGGGACCACTTACATTGGTTTACGCAAGAGTCACTGTATTTCGATTTTCACGTCTTCGTGTGTGATTTTCCAATTGTTTCTCGTCGATTCAGCTATCGCCTGGGATGTCAATGTGAATGACCCACAGTCCCCTTTTCCCCACAGTTGAAATGTTCGATGTATTGTGTGCCACCATTAGATCTGTCTGAAGTTGTATGTCCCACTATGGCTAGATTAGTTTTCTGAATTTTTTTCTGCCTCATAGTTTCACAAGTTCTCTACCACCAGTAAATTATAATATTGTCGAAAATTCACATAGGATCATTTGTGCCGCAGCGATTAGTTCTCGTTTTGTAATCAGTGTGAGCTGGTTCGCAACAGTTTTTCCGAAATTGCTCCGTAACCGCATTAATAGCCCACTACTCAAATTGGACTACCAAATCAATTCAAATTCCTAGCGACGCATTGAAAGTATGGATTCAACTGAAGCATCAACGAATGTGAATTTAATAAGTACTTTTTCATTTCATTTCTGTAAGATGAAGAATCGTGTGATGTTTTTCTGTAAGCTGAGTCCGCTGGCTAACTGTGGAAGCTGAGAATTGGAGGGGTACAGCTCCAAGCGAGTCCTGGGTATGTACACACTGGAAAGATGGGACTTGTCAGAGACAGTATCCCACGTTCGGATACAACTCCGTTTTTAAATTAAAATGTTCAATAGTTCGCGTTTCGCGAATTTGCCTTAATATTTCACGTGATTTTACGGGGAGCGATGTGTTCACAGTAAAGGTCGCCGAGTTAAGATCTCATTTTTATCACAGTGGTATGCTAAATGCTCTATAGTCTCACAAAGCGATCTTTTTCCAACATCTCAAGATGTGGTCCATTGTTTCCTCAGCTTCCTTTCAGAATCTAGATCTTCTACCGATTTCTCAATTCTGGATTTGACGGCGTTAGTTCTAATTGCTCGTTCTTACGCAGCAAAAATCAGTCCTCGAGTTTCCTTCTTTTGTATTCCGTTCGTCAGCCAAGACCAGATCGTACAAAATCTATTTGATTTTCAGGTTCCTCCAAAAACAGTCTGCACATGTAATGCTTTCTTGCGCAAGCTACCAAGCTATCAATCTGCTACTGGAGGCTATATTTCCGCTATCGATTCTCGGTTGGCTGTACTTGGAAAAGCTTTCTGTTGTTCATTTCAGTCAGAGCCGATTATTGGCTATCTTTCACTTACTCTACAAATGTATGCCTCTCTTCTTCCAAATTTTGCTTCATATGCTTACTTTCTATACCTACCGCAATATTTAGTCACTATGGTTATCTGTTAATAATTAGCATTGGCGGCCGAAGACTTCCGGCGTAAGAAGTCAGCCTCATACTGCTAACGTCCCTGTCAAAGAGGGCGGAGGAGCGGACATAGCCTCAGGGCACTCGGTTGTCCTTCAGGGCACTCTGTTGTCCTTGCAGTGGGAAACTGTCCCTAAAGGCGGAAGATTCAGCAATAATCAACGGCGTGAGGATGCAGAAGGCAATGGAAACTACTGCTCTGAAGACAGCCGGCCGATGTGGCCGAGCGATTCTAGGCGCTTCAGTCTGGAACCGTGCTACGTCCACGGTCGCAGGTTCGAATCCTGCCTCGGCATGGATATGTGTGATGTCCTTAGGTTAGTTAGGTTTAAGTAGTTCTAAGTTCTAGGGGACTGATGAACTCAGATGTTAAGTCCCACAGTGCTCAGAGCCACTTGAACCATTTTTGTTCTGAATACACATAACGTGTACCCACAGGACATGCGGCCTGTAATTGAAAAAGTGTCATGATGATCTCTCCATTGGCAAAAGATTTCGGAATAGTCCCTCATTCGCATCTCCGAGAGCTGATTGCCAAGGGGGAGGTCACCACGAGAAAAAAGTTGAATAATCAGCGAAAGGATGACGTTCTAAGACTCGGGGAGTGGAATGTCATAAGCTTGAATGTGGTAGGGAAGCTAGAAAATCTGAAAAGGGTAATGCGAACGTTTGGTCTTGGTTTGTGGGGCGCTCAACTGCGCGGTTGTCAGCGGTAATGCAAAGGCTCAATCTGGATATAGTAGGGTTCAGTGAAGTGAAATGAAAAAAAAAAAAAAAAAAAGGATTTTTGGTCAGATGAGTGTAGGATAATATTAACAGCAGCAGGAAATGGTATAACGGAAGTTGGAATCGTTATGAATAGGAAGGTAGGGCAAAGAGTGTGTTACTGTGAACAGTTCAGTGACAGAGTTGTTTTTATCAGAATCGACAGCAAACGAACAACGACAACGATAGATCAGGCATACAAGCCGTCGTCGGAGGATGAAGATGAAGAGATAGACAAAGTGTATGAGGATATTGAAAGGGTAATTCAGTACATAAATGGAGATGAAAATCTAATAATCATGGGGGACAGGAATGCAGTTGTAAGTGCAGGAGCAGAAGAAAATGTTACAGGAGAATGTGGTCTTAGGACAAGGAATGAAAGACGAGAAATACTAATTGATATCTGCAATAAATTTCAGCTAGTAACAGCCAATACTCTGATCAAGGATCACAAGAGGAGGGGGTGTACTTGGAAAAGTGCATCCCTTTGGATGCATAACCAACCCCCGGTATTTTTCTGGGTTTAAAAATTTATAGAACTACAAATTAGCGATGAAAGAAAATTAAATTTGAAACACGTATTTATAATATTTTAGCTTAACCATTCCTTGATTAAAATCGACGACTTCTTTTCTCCGATATCTTAATTAAAATTCAATGTCCTCCATGTGGGGTACTGAACTTAAAAAGTTTAAACATTAAGTTGAACAGCAAAATTAAATCCTTCTTCGGTAAATTCGACCGCCATTGTGGTCTTTTACATCTTCTTCTTCTAGAAATGGTTCTTTA
This sequence comes from Schistocerca piceifrons, assembly GCF_021461385.2. Lineage (NCBI taxonomy): Eukaryota > Metazoa > Arthropoda > Insecta > Orthoptera > Acrididae > Schistocerca > Schistocerca piceifrons. The sequence goes on from NC_060141.1 coordinate 97,853,555, forward strand.
TAATATTTATCACTATCTATTTCGCATTCTTCGCTAGAAGCCGACTTGTCTTCTTCCAAATAATGTTTATTAATTGCCTTAAGAATCTTTTTTTATATATTTCTCTCTACTGCATTTATTTAAATCTTTGAATTCTACAAATGCATCTTTTTCTTTATCGCACAGTGTAATTTTGGCACAACCATTTTATGTAAAATTAATTCCAAACATTCTATTTGCTATTCTTCATCTAACAAACTACTTAATTTTTCTCTCGTATCTTGGTAATGCAGTTTATTCTTGAAAAGGAGATCTGTAATTTTAGCGTTTCTGTCTTCTTCCATTTATTAATACAGATTTTTAGTTAGTAATACATAAATTTAGTTAGATTAAATGGACAATTAATATTCCTAAAGAGATTTGTGTAATAAATTTTGGGTTTGAAGTCATATCCCCACAGCATAATTATAGTAAGGTTAGTTCATACTTACGTAAGTACTGCTGAATTTTCGACAAATGCTGTCTTGCCACTTACAACTGTTCCACTTTTATCACCAGCAAAAAATTTTCCTTACAGTGATCTCCAGCAATATAAAGATGTACATGAATTTATAGACACATGATGCTGGGCACAAACCTGAAAGAGGTCGTGTGACAAATAAATAATATTTCATTGTGAGTAGTAGCGGAAATTTTTCTACAGCCTTGATAGTCTTTTCCATGCTATTTTGCTAAAATTTAAATTCTTTACAATATTACATTAAATACGTATTTTTGACCTTTCGCTATTACTGCTGTTGTCCATACTATTCTGTGGATCATTATCTTGCTTGTTGTCTATAACCTTCTGCATGTTTTCCTTACTATTCTGGGTGTTAGTCACTTTAATAGAATATTTACTCATACGATCATTATTTAAACTTTTTTGCAAATTTATCTAGGTTTACCTAAAATCTTCTGACATTATGTTACAATTTTTACTGTGTCCTATTTAGTGCACTTTTTTAATATCCGCCCCATATCATCGATACTATTCAATATGTTATTGCTGTTATTGTGTTTGTTTGAGTAATATCTGCTTATTCGATCCTTATTTATAGACTTTTTACAAATCACTCTAGGTTCAAATAACTTTATCCCATATTCAGAAATGTCATTCAATACACAATATCTAGTACATTTTTTCACTGTTTGCTCTATGTTGTCCATTTAATACATATAAAAATATAAATTGTTGGCTATTTTCTGTTCTGCTCATTTTTCATCTGCCTACATTTACTTCCATTTTTCATTCACTTACTTCCATTCATTTACTTTCTTTCAAATATGTTGTCAATTTTTTGTTGTCCTCATCTTTCATCAATCTTCATTTGCTTTCATTTTTCATTCATTTACTTTCTTTCAAATGTATTGCCCAATTTTTGTTGTCCTTTTAATCTCCATTTTAAAAAGGGTAGTAAATACTGAAATTAAGAAATTGCTGAATTTGTATAGCTGAAAGCATAGCGATATCATCTTTTTACCTGTATGACTTCTCAAACGTTCTTTAATTAAAGATGGTTTAAAATATTCTTTCCAAGTATGACTTTCAGCTTGTTCCTTTCTTGGTTTATTATTTCGTCCAACAAAAATGTCAAAATTTAATTTATTCCATGCATGTCATATTTATATAGATAAAAACGTTTAAAAATAATGATAACGAAATTCATGAACTGGAGTTTACTATGTGAGTAAATTTTTATTGATTTAACTTCTATATTTATTTTTTGTGGGTGGCATGGATCTGATCATTAAATAATCTCCTAGTCTGCTCAACCTATTAACTCTGATGTTTTCTCGGGATGCAAAACTTTCTTATATTAATGTAAATAAATTTTTATATTTATTTTTATTGGTATAATTTTTATTTTTATTTTGTTTGTGGGGTAGGTTTGCCCATTAAATAATCTCTTAGTGCACTAAACCTACCTATTTACTACTGTGGCCCAGACGAATAGCGAAACTCTGCATGACCTGCTGAAGTGTCGGAACATCAATTCTGCCGATTACATTCGTAATGGCTGTTTTCATCTCAGCTATGGTTTTGGTGTTATTGATTTACACCTTGTCTTTAATACAGCCCTCAAAAAGGAATCCAATCGAGGCCCATGCCAGTGACCTCCAGGTACCCCAAAACCAGAATGCGGTTTCCAAAGTGCATCTATAGGACATCACTCTCCTGCTTCGATGCTGTAGAGCCCTGTCTTGCATGAACCAAATGTTGTCTAAACCAGTGTCACTTTGGGTAATAGGGATGAAATCATCCTCAGAAACCTTCATGTACCGTTCGGTGGTCACCGTGCCATCAAGAAACATTGCTCCGATTATTTCGTGACTGGACACTGCGCAGCAGACGGTCACCCGTTACGGGTAAGAGACTTCTAGATCGCAAAATGCGGATTCTCAGTCCCCCAAATTTCTTTACTGACCAACCCATCGAAATGAAAGTGGGCGTCGTCGATAAACCAAATCATACTAATTCTCATCATGCCCCGTGGAGTCTGAACGTTCTAACGTAAACCGTTCAGAAATTTTGACAATTTTATTTCATGTAGTTCAATAACTGTCACCCTGTAACATCTCCAGCTACTTCAGTTGCTTTGCATTTCTTAAGAATTCAAAATTTGAAAATCAAACCTAATTAACAACAGGTCACAGTTAAAAGTATATATACGTGTGGCTGCTCAGTCTCGGCCACACAAAGGCACACGACACCACCAGGACAAAACAGACGCTTGATTACACAGAGAACAATTCTACCAGCGGCTCAAACGACACCCAGTGTATGGCTACTACATTTACTAATTCGGACGCTAACATACGTAGCCACTACGTAAAAGCACCACTTATATTGGCTAGCGCGTCATAAAAATAGCTCAGTACTCGGCAGCCAAAGGTTTCCGGCGGTAGCCTTTGTAATAATAACAAACATTAAGCAGGTAGTAACGTGCACAGCCTTATGCGAGAAAAACCGCTGTATATACTCCCTTAATTAGTAATCAGAGACTAGCCCTATTCTCCATTCATATCTTATACTGCAGGTTAACCTTAACCTGGAACTACAGAGGCTATTTAACATATTTGAATGTGGCCACTCCACTTGTGGTTTACACAGTGTAACCAGGAAGCTGGCACTATTTTACGTTTGGCCAAGTCAACAAAAAAAATGGTTCAAATGGCTCTGAGCACTATGGGACTCAACTGCTGTGGTCATCAGTCCTCTAGAACTTCGAACTACTTAAACCTAACTAACCTAAGGACATCACACACACCCATGCCCGAGGCAGGATTCGAACCTGTGACCGTAGCAGCAGCGCGGCGGATTGGAGCGCCTAGAACCGCACGGCCACCGCGGCCGGCGCCAAGTCAACAACCGTTCGCAATAGACAGCACTGAAAACTTATACCAACTTTCGCCACAGCGTAGCCACTCAACAATAACAGTTGGCTCGATGTTCGACTCACAAATACCTAAACAAATTTCATCCACAAAGAAGCAATCCCAACTTCAATCTTCAAACATTAACCTAACAGGTCAAGACACTCATCGTTCGCAACAAGACTATACAACCTTGTAGCAGGAAGGTACCGGCACAACCTCATACAACGAGCAACTTAATTAACAGCCAAATGAGCAACTGTCCAATGCAGAAGCCTCCTTAGCACGACATTCAAAATTGTAGCCGAACGCACATGTTGCCTGAACCTGTGAGATTATAAACCACACAACCAAAGTATCTCAGTTCAACGATGTGATGAAGACAGTAGCAACTTAAAATTGGTAGAAGCCAATGTGAAATAAAATCAGTGTAAAGCAACACCAACGATTCCAGTTCGCTGCTAACTCTATTCATCTATGAAATCCTGGCAAGAATGTACTGTCCAACTCGTCCCGCAGCCGCAGGAATCCAACAGTCTATAAGACTTCCAAAGTACTGCTGCAGCGAAGCATTCAACTGCCACCATGGTGCTGTCCTGCAGGAGGTGCACATTCTGTCACACGAGGCGTCAAAGAGACAGTCGATGCCTCCGAGCCTGCCTCCACAGCCAGGGGAGCTCACGTGGCAACACTGAACTTTACCGCGCGAGAGCGATACCAGCAAAACAGCACCGCACTCTATAAACGCACCGTATTCAAATTGCTACACATCTGGCAGACAGCTTCACCCGCAATGTCGGTGCTCGAGCAGTCCGACCGGTATGGAAATGCAGTGAAAACGCCGACAAATGCGTCTGCTGCTGGCTGCATTGGTACTCGCACCGTCCCACAGGTTTCAGTTGTTCACGAACCACAGTGATCTTTTCCGCAAGGGGCACGAAAACGATGTCCCTGACAAACCGAATGAACTAAATGAAGCATCTGTGAACTTTCCCGTTTTTATCTTTCAGTGACGACTGTGTACGTTATAAACACTACGATGACGGACCCAATCTGGAACCAGGGGAGGTGGCGCAGTGGTTAGCACCCTGGATTCGCATTCGGGAGGACGACTTTTCAAATCTCCTTTCGGCCATCCTGATTTAGGTTTTCCGTGATTTCCTTAAATCGCTTCAGGCAAATGCTGGAATGGTTCCTTTGAAAGGGCACTCTGGACTTTCTTCCCCGTCCTTCCCTAATCTGATGCGACCGATAACCTCACTCCTTGCTTCCCTCCCCCAAAATCAACCTACCAACCAACCCAACCTGGAGACACGTGTTGTTGGAAAGCACAGCAAACAAAAACAAACTGAGGTACTTTGAAGCGCCACAGTATGCAACACATGATCTCTACTCTGAAGGCATCAACAAAAACTTATCCTGCCGGAGTGGCCGAGCGGTTCTAGGCGCTACAGTCTGGAACCGCGCGACCGCTAAGGTCGCAGGTTCGAATCCTGCCTCGGGCATGGATGTGTGTGATGTCTTTAGTTTAGTTAGGTTTAAGTAGTTCTAAGTTCTAGAGGACTGATGACTTCAGAAGTTAAGTCCCATAGTTCTCAGAGCCATTTGAACAAACTCTTATTGGTATCAGAGTATGAGTCTCTCGTTCGAACAACTCCGAAAGCTGCGTATATTTCGGTACGATAACGTCCGCCCACAAAAAACGATGGATACCACAGATTTCCTGCCTCTTGGCCTTCTCCTACCAGAAAATGTGTCTGAAATATAACTGGTTGGTACAGAATTCTTTCACATATTCTCAGTTCGAATGTAATAAATTTCTTTGAGGCAGAAAAGTTTCCGTCGTACGAGTCAGCGAAGTTTTAGAAAGAATCGCTCGTGCGCAAGTCAGCTTGCCTTTTCTCACATGATATCCTGTCAACTATGGATCAAAGGCAACAGGCATAGTTCACGTTCCTAGCGTTTCGTAAAGCATTTGACACATTGGACCACTGTGAACTCTTAACGAAGGTATGACCACACAAAACAGGTTTCCAAACGTGTGAGTGGCTAGAAGACTCCTTACGTAACAGGACCCCACACATTGTCCTCGACAGCGAATGTTGATCAGAGATAAGTGTATCATCAGGAGTATTTATTTAATCGTATGATTAGGGCCCCCCGTTGGGCAGGCCGTTTGCCGGGTGCCGGCCTTTCAATTTGACGCCACTTCGGCGACCTACAGTCGATGAGGGTGATAGGATGATGATGACAGCACAACAGCCAGTCCTTGGGCGGAGAAAATTCCCCGACCCAGCCGGAGATCGAACCCGGGCCCAGAGGACTGACAATCCGTCACGCTGACCATTCAGTTACCGGGGCGGACATCATCAGGAGTGTCCCTGTGCGATAGGACAGGTATTATTTTCCGTACACATTAGTGATCTGGCGGATAGGGTGAGGAGCAATCGCGGATGTTTTTTGGTGACATTGTGGTGTACGTGCGGGCGTCATCGCTGAGTAACTACAGGATAATAAAAGTTGACTTTGACAATATTTATACGAGGGTAAGTCAATTATTATCCGCAAAGTAGCTATAAAATTTTATTGTAATCAAATAGGGAACTTACAAGAACATCATTTTTTTCACGTAGTCTCTTAGCGTTTCAACGAACTTGGTTCATCGTTGTACAAGCTTCCTGACGCCCTCATAAAATAAGGCTCTCGGTTGAGCTGCGAGCCAGGAATGCACCGCTTCTTTCACTGCTTCGTCCGTGGCAAATATACGGTCTCTTAATGTCTGTCTGAGTGGACCAGACAAGTGATAGTCAGAAGGGGCAATATCGGGACTATATGGAGGATTATCCAGTACTTCAAATTTGAGTTTCTGGGACGTTTCAGAAGTGTGGGCAGCAGAATGCGGATGGGCATTGTCGTGAAACAACAAAACGCCTTTTGACGGAAATCCTCGGCGTTTGCTTCGAATTGCAGGCATTAGGTTGGCAGTAAGCATCTCACTGTAATTTACACTGTTTATTGTTGTGGCCCTTTCCCCATAATGTTCCAGTACTGGACCTTGTGATTCCCAAAGAGCCGTAAGCGTCAGTTTTCCTGCGGACGGTTGGGTCTTGAACTTTTTCTTGCACGGCGAATTTGGATGTTTCCATTCCATACTCTGGCGTTTACTCTGCCGTTTACTGCGCATGATGAATCCGTGTTTTGTCACCAGTAATGATACTATCTACGAAGTTGTCCCCTTCGTTCTATACCGATCCAAATATTTTTTGCAGATGTCCAAGCGCGTTTGTTCATGCAACTGTGTGAGTTGTTTTGGGACCCATCTTGCACAAACTTTATGAAGCCCAAGTCTGTTGTTGGTGATTTCGTAAGCAGAACCGTGACTAATTTGCGGACGACGTGCCACTTTGTCAGTAGTTAATCGTCTGTCTAAGAGAATCATTTCACTTGAACCCTCAATGGTTTCTTCATTTGTAGCGGTAAACGGTCGTCCGGCTCTTTCATCGTGCGTAACACTTGTGCGACCATTTCGGAATTTTTCAATCCATTCGTAGACACTCCGTTGTGGCAAAACACTGTTCCCGTTTTTTAGCGAAAATTGAATTTCGGCCCCTGATATGCCCTCCGTCCACAAAAAACTGATAGCTGAACGTTGCTGGCTTCCGGAGTGGCCGAGCGGTTCTAGGTGCTACAGTCTGGAGCTGCGCGACCGCTACGGTCGCAGGTTCGAATCCTGCCCCGGGCATGGATGTGTGTGATGTCCTTAGGTTAGTAAGGTTAAATTAGTTCTAAGTTCTAGGGGACTGATGACCTCAGAAGTTAGGTCCCATAGTGCTCAGAGCCATTTTCTTGAACGTCGCTCTTCTTTGTTACAAATAGACAGCGGAGCAGCCATGATGAACAGCATGACAGCGATAACGAAACTAACCAAGCAGCTTGAGAATTGCAACGATATAACAACAAATAAACAAAGCATGCGTCATCAACGTAAAACGACAGTACTACCAACATAAACAAAAACAGAACTGAATTGTGGATAATAATTGACTTACCCTTGTAGATCGGGCGATGAATGGCACCTATCTGAAAATGTAGAAAAAGTGTAAGTTGATGCAGATGAGTAGGAAAAACAAAGCCGTAATGTCAGAAGACAGCACTAGTAGTGTGCTTCTTGGGACAGTCACATCGATTAAATGTCAGGCGTAACGTTGCAAAGCGACACGAAAAGCAACGAGTGTGTAAGAATTACAGTAGGGAAGAGGAATGGTCGACTTCGGTTTCTGGAAACTGTGGTTCTTCTGTAAAGGAGACCACATTTAGGTCACTAGTGCTCGAGTGTTTCGTATCCGCTCGAAGTACGATTAAAGGAAGGCAGCGAAACAATTCAGAGGCGGACTGCTAGATTTGTTACCGGTAGGTTCAAAAACGTCGCTAGTATTATGGAGACGGGAGCTGAAATGGGAATACCTGGAGGTAAGGCAACGTTCTTTTCGAGAAACACTATTGAGAAAAAATGTAGAGAATTGCCATCTGAAGCTGACTGTAGATCAGTTCTACTGCCTCCAACGTACTCGTATATTTCGCCTACGGAGATACAGAGACATACGAGCATTCATGTTTCGCTCGCTGTATTTCGAGTGGAACAGAAAAGGAAGTGACTAGCCCTATGGAACGCAATAGACAAAGACGTACGTAGAATGTATGTAGATGTCGATGGGACATGTTCGTCGCATTCTTCCAGCATACGTTGTAGATGTTCGCTCACCAAACACGCGTCAAATGACATGCTGACATGTTCAGCACACTCGTACAGCATGTTCTATAAACGCTTTATGGAGTCCCATAGGAAACACGCGGAGGAAGATTCCTCAATAACACATCGAGGCCCTCTTTGATTCCATGTGACTACTTCTAGTGTGCGAGTTCACATCATACTGAATTCCCAAAGTGTAATAATCCCAGCAGTTTGAGTACTTTCCTAAGTAAAATGTTCGTATATGCCAAATGACATTTATTGGTGTTGTACTTTTTGCTACGTTTATGCATATTATATATACTTTCGTCAAGTATGCATAAAAGTAGATATGTCAATACTAAGACAGTGGAAGGTTTAGTCTTAATCGAAAATATTCTATTATAATTTCTTAGGCTGGAAATAGCGCCCAAAACACGAGAAATAATCTTGTGAATGACGGTAGCGAAAAAAAATTCCATTTGCTGGATAAAAGTCCATGGAATAAAAATAAATTTGTTCCCAGCGCAATAAAACCAACCAATTAAATAATTTCGCTGAGCACGGGCTGGAGTGGAAACCATGATAGCGTTTCAGTAAAAGCCGCGAAGAATAACATGTAAACGATTGTCTTATCGAATCAGCGAAGCTCGGTTTACAGTTTGTGGCTGATTAAAAAAGGTTTTTCAAAGCCATTAGCAGAATTTAGATTCCCTTTTAAATTAGTAGCAGAATCTGAACGTACTTTCAGAATCGGTATTGTTAGTATTGTTCACCGAAACAGCCAAGTATCTGTCGATAGCTTAATCAGTTTAGTGCAGAGACGGTATAGTGTAATTCATGATTCACGAGACTGGATTAGCTTCGTTTTCTAATGACACAGTACCGTTTGTGTATGGCGCAGGTAAACTAATAGAGCAACTTAGCAGGGTAAGTTAGCATAAAATTCGATCATAATAAGACTAAAATGTTGTCCAGCAGACAAATCGTTGCACAAATAAACGAACCACTCACATAATCATTTCATGAGATTTTGATTTCAGACAGTTGACCACGACGACTAGGAGGACAGTAAATCAATAGATGATTAAAAATGGCGTGGACTGATTTTTGTAACTAAACAGTTTTCAAAGCGAAGATTCAAATGTATTTGACGTGGGAACTTTGTAATCAGTGTGTGTTACCAGTTTTGAATAATAATAGTGGGACTCGCGCTTTTAAAGCGAAAACCATTCATACACAGAGGTCACTCACCTCATGATGGAGAGTTGCTTGTTGGAAATAGTAAGAGAGGCAGGTTAACAAAAAAGGATATCTGGCGATAGGCTAGATGACGTCATTGCGTCCACAGTTAAAATGACATATATGGGGTTGAGAAACATAGGCACGCAAATGGATAGTAGATGGACTAGTGATTTCTTTGCTGGAGATTAGGCGACATCAAACGGAAGAAGCTATTATTATTATTATTGTTATTATTATTGCCGTTAATGTTGATGGTGATGCTGACGTTTCTACTGCTGGTGCTGTTGCTGCTGCTGCTGATTATGATGATAATGATGTCTGTAGCTTCTGGAGCTTTTTCCAGGAATACGTCACATATGAGACTATCGTCAGAACAACTATATAATGAACAATAATCGATGTTTAAAGAATATAAATGTAAGGTTTACACATTAGGACATTTTATGTGTCATTGAAAAAGTACGTTTGCAGGCCTGAAATTTTGAATAAGACATTTCAGGATATCTCGCCAAAACATATTGTCAAAACACTATTTCAGCATCATACTGAGGTGTCTCTATTAGCAGGTATAATGATGGCAATTCGATCTGACGCCAAAATTTTGCATTATTACATTTCTGTGAACTATCAGATAATTGTCTTATTCAGTAAAACATAGTGGTCTCACCTATTTAAAACACTTATTACTCCATTAATGATGTTGGTACTTCCTAAAAACAATGTTAGCAAAATTTACAAAGCTCACAGGCATATCTACAAGGAAGTGTTACTCCTCAAAACTGTAATATTCACATTAATACTGATCAAGTATCTGCGTTATGTAACGACTTACACCTAACACGTAGGACAGAGAAATTTTTGAACTATTCGTTATAATTATATACCGTAGAGAAATTTTGCTCAAGCATATGGCATTTTAATCGGTGGCATCCGAATATTGAGAGACTCTAACAGGAGAATTCAAAACTTTCAATCATCGGACACAAATTATCATAGGAAAAGTACTTAGAAAGTACCGAGTACTAGTTCTCAGAGCAGAGTATGCGGATGTTCTACAATTCCCAAAGTACATGTAGGATAACGTTTGAGAACTAACAGCAAAGAAAATAATAGAAGTAGTAGCTACGGTTGCTGGTGAGTAGAAAGAGAAGATATCTCAACACTTGGCAAAAGAAAGGCGTGTCCACTGTAACGTATTTTGTAGCGATTCGCGGAGAAAAAACGTATTCAACATACCGTTTGCTTAAAATATTACATTTTTATGACATCTGTAAATCTTTAATAAGGACTCACTGATTTAGAAAGTACCTGGCACGTGAGAATAGTAGCTCACGAGAGCCCTCGCAAGCTTCTGTCCACTGTTCTACATTCTTTTCACAATTTTTCCGTTAAGCATGATCGTCGTTCTTTGTGAAACCCCTAAACCCAGTTAGCGAACTCTTGTGCAGAAAGTTAAACATCAAATCAATGGCGTCCGTTATTAATTACATACTACCCAATTAAATTTCATTAATAATTGTCCGTCCCATTTTATTAGGAACAATGTCGGACTTTTAAATGATTTATTTAGCATTCAAATGATGAGATATTTCCATAACAATTAATATGTATGTCGTTTGTGCTTTTACGAGCGGAACAATTGTCATGAAGTTACTTTTTTTTACTCATCTATACATTCAAGAGATGAGTGTGACAGTGCAATCTGGACCCCATGTTTCACAAAATAGTGATTCTACGAGGTGTCACGAACAGGAGGGTGGTTAGATGAAACCTATCCTCTTGCTGACGTAGAGATAATTAGCGACAAAAACTAACAGGACTGCTAAACATCAAAGCATCAAACCCCTCGTGAGAAAATATTTCGGAAAAGGACTGCAAGTGCAAGGGAAGAATATGCCTATGACGTAGTCCTTCCTGACGGATGTAACCAGGACCTCTACACTTGTAGAAATGAACAGGTACCATACCCAGCGAGGTCTATAGCTTTAAGAGCAAGCAATACAAAGTAAAAGGCGATGCGAAGTAAAGAATAACAACTTGTTTGACATCAGAATTGACAAAAACACATTAGTAAAAACAGTGAAAGAATTCTCCTAGTTACGAAGCTAGACTACACGAACAGGCAGTAGCAACAAAAAATCAGAACTAGCTTGCACCGACAAAGAGAGAGTATGTCCAAAATGAGCTCTTCTGGTGTTATCAGACATTGACATGGAAGTGAGGACTCTGATGTTATCAAATATTGACATGGACATAAGGAGGGAGTTCATGAATCTGTGCGTCTGGAGTAAGGCTTTGATGAGGAAATTGAATCCATGCAAACACGAAGAAGGAGAAAAAGAAGAAGAAGAAGAAGAGAAAGGAAGCGACTACGAAAATTTTAAACGTGGTGATGCAGAAGAACGTTCCAAGTTAAGTAGACAGATGGTTCAAACGGTTCAAATGGCACTGAGCACTATGGGACTTAACATCTGAGGTCATCAGTCCTCTAGAACTTAGAACTACGTAAACCTAACTAGCCTAAGGACATCACACACATCCATGCCCGAGGCAGGATTCGAATCTGCGACCGTTGCAGTCGCGCGGTTCCAGACTGAAGCGCCTAGAACCGCTCGGCAACGAAGGCCGGCTTTTCATTATCGTAGTATAAAACACGCTACCATCGTTAGGGATGTAATAGAAACATCCATAACTCTGCCCAAGACAGATTAGCCTATTTTGGCGCTACGATAGAAGCATTTTTCATTCTGGTTCCCAACCTTTACCATACTTTTGACATTCGACCTGCTTAGTTTGGCAATTGATGTATTTTTTTTCTTTTTCCTTACTCGCGCGTCGGCTGTTATGGTACAGCTTAAGCTTTAACAAAACGAGTATTTGTCTACCTTCTTATAAAATATGAAACAATTCGAACAAGTCTCAAACATAGAAGTGGCGCGCGTAATAAATTCACAAACAATGTGTTTTTTTGCGCGTAAAATCAAAATGAAGCTAGGTTTCTGAAAGTGAGTTTTCAATTTTGTCGTAATAATGTGTTTCTTTATTTCTTTGATTCACTTTAAACTGTTTCCGCGCATTTAGTTCACGTAAGAATGAAATTTACGTGCTGCATTTAGTTCGACTTTAAACCATTGTATCTCAACAACGGATAAAGATTATTGGACCAAATAATTCATTTTGACTTTATCCATTTATCAACCTTCGTGAAAAATTTGAACTGATTCGTACAAGTTTAAAGTATAGAAGTGTTGCGCTACAAATATTTCCCAAAAATGTGTTTTCGCACCTAAAATCCAAACGAAGCAGGAATTTTTCAAGCTCTTAAAACTTACTTTAGACCTAGGTTCGATAAACCGGGGGACAAAATGTGAAGTATCGGTTTCGCTCCAGTCCGGAGCTATGGTGACTGTCTTTTACATATAAAGGTGGCTGTTTCTGCACGTAAAATGCGAACGGTGAACATACAAATGGTGCTATTAGCCAAGAATTAATTTCAGCTAAGTTAAAATATTTTGCATAAGGAATTAATTGATGTGCACAATATGCCTGGACACCAGCTTAAGTTCTTCGTTCAAATCTTGCTTAATACAATGTAAAGTAGCTGTAGTAAGAGTGATATTCGAATGGCTATACAAATAGTCTCTGGTTTGTGCTAAACCACATCTTTTTACCCAATGTTCGTTGCTGAAATAGGAACCGAGCATTCCCGCTCCCCTTCCGTCCAGAAAATCGTGATTCTAAGTGCGGGCCTTTGAGATATATCTCGTAAAGTGCTTCCGCGCTGTAGCGATTGTCCTTCTCTCCTTATAGCTTATTCATATTTTTGGCAGAATTTAGAACCTCTTTCACCATTTTACATCGTCGAAAGCTTTTTCCTTATCGGCAGCCGTCCGCTGTGGCCGAGGGGTTCTAGGTGCTTCATTCCGGAACGGCGCTGCTGCTACGGTCGCAGGTTCGAATCCTGCTTCGGGCATGGATGTGTGTGATGTCCTTAGGTTGGTTAGGTTTAAGTAGTTCTAAGTCTAGGGGACTGATGACCTCAGATGTTAAGTCTCATAGTGCTTAGGACCATTTGAACCTTGTCGGCAAATCCTATGATGGTGTCTTGATTTTTCTTTAGTCACGGTTCCGTCATCAATAGCAACCTCATGACATTACTATCCTGAGTGAAAGTGAAGAAGAACGACATGGTCTGCTGAACGAAGTGAACAGTCTAATGAGTACACAGTATGGATTGAGAGTAAATCGCAGCAAGACGAAGGTAATGAGAAGTAGTAGAAATGAGAACATCAGGATTGATGGTCACAAAGTAGATGAAGTTGTGGAATTCTGCTAACTAGGCAGTCAAATAACCAATGACTGACCGAGGAAGGAGGACATCAAAAGCAGATTAGTTATGGCAAAAAAGGCGTTCTTGGGCAAGAGAAGTCTACTAATATGAAATATCGGCCTTAATCTGGCGAAGAAATTTCTGAGAATGTACGTCTGGAGTACAGCATTGTATGGTAGTCAAACATGGACTGTGGGAAAACCGGAACAGAAGAGAATCGAAGCATTTCTACATGTGGTGCTACAGACGAATATTGAAAATTAGGTGGACTGATAAGGTAAGGAATGAGGAGGTTGTACACAGAATCGGAGAGGAAAGGAATATGTGGAAAACACTGATAAGGAGAAGGGACAGGATGATAGGACATCTGTTAAGACTTGAGGGAATTACCATGGCTCTAGAGGAAGCTGTAGAGGAAGACAGATATCGGAATACAACCGGCAAATAATTGAGGACGTAGGTTGCAGGTGATACTCTGAGATGGAGAGGAATTCGTGTCGGGCTGCGTCAAACCAGTCAGAAGAATTCTTCTGTATATTGTTCTTGTCAACCATCCGGATGCAGGAACCGATAAGCTGATTGTGTGATGGTTCTCGTACTTATCTGCCCTTCCGATGTTCGGGATTGTGTGTATGATATTTTTCCGAAAGTCTGATGGTGTGTGTGATTATGTATCCGGTCTCATAAACAAATTCTACGTGCTAGGTTGAACAGTCGTTTGGCTGTCACTGCTGCCAATGATTTTAGAAACTCAGAAGGGAAATTATCTATCCGCTGTGTGGTATTTGATGTCTTGCAAAACTCTGTTAATCTCTTAGGCTAATACTATGACCTCCACATCGACTACAATTTGCTCCTCAATCATACGCATCAGACAAGTCGTCTCCCTCGTAGAGGAGTTTGTGAGGTAACGGATGAGTTGTGGCGCCCTGAAAATATTCTAAGTTCGGAGTTGGCGTGGCCGCACGGGCCGCTTGGAAAGGGTTCAAAAATGGCTCTGAGCACTATGGGACTCAACTGCTGAGGTCATTAGTCCCCTAGAACTTAGAACTAGTTAAACCTAACTAACCTAAGGACATCACAAACATCCATGCCCGAGGCAGGATGCGACCGGAGCGGTCTTGCGGTTCCAGACTGCAGCGCCTTTAACCGCACGGCCACTTCGGCCGGCGCTTGGAAAGGGGCTTGTCAGCAACTGTGTGGTGCCGAATATTAGCAAGAGGGGTAGCCCCAACGTGTGGTCCAGGCCGACCGCGTGCCTGGGAATTCCATGTTGATGCTGTGTCGGGGACTGTGCTTTGTGTCGATGAAGGAGATTTGCATGCCGAGAGTGCCAAAGATGGCGGACTTTGCGAAACCATCAGGGTAGACTTTTCACAGTTCATGTAGAAATTAATAACAGCCAGAGGAATCATGATACCTTAAAAAGAAACATGTTCATATCATTATTTGCACAATGATTCTGATGGTGTAATCAGATTTTCAATACGTTTATTAGTTTAAAGTTTAGTATCTGATGATAAATTATGCAATTAACACCCAGCAACGGATTTCCAAAATCTAAACGGTTCATCCGATTTTGTGGATCGACGTGTCTTTAGAAAGCTATTAGTGTAAACCTAAATTGGCATGAATTACGGCATGTAACCTGAATAGTACATGAGTTATTGGAGGTCAAAGTGGTCCATTACTATTGATCACGTCAGGCCACAAGTACGCCACAGTTACACGAAAAAACGCTAGCAGCTTGCTTGTAAATATATTTATTCGTCAATGTCTGTATTCATATCCGATATATACTATACATGCAGAAATTGGTCAAATATTTACTGTTTTTTAGAAAGCACAGAGGCATTAGGCTACTGGCCTACTTTAGCTTACTATTCCTTTGATATTTGTTTGTTTAATTTGTTTATGTATTTAATAATGTGTGTTAGAGCGTGTTTATGGTTCATCTGTAGGAATATTTATTTAATTTCAGGATATTTAAATGTAAATCCAGTATTCCACATGTGTTTCAATATGTTTGTAAGTGGGCGTTGGCTTGGAGACATAGCTGGAGCGCTCTAGCCAATGACAGCACTCGTTACTACAGTAGGCGACTTCCGAAGTCAATGGAGAGACTGTATGGAAGTGGGGGAGGAGCATCGGGTTGCACAGGACACGGGGGAGTGCTGGATGGGAAGGCGCGATGGACGGTCGCGGGAAATACTTGGAGAGTGTTGAGCAGTTTGTGCGTAGGCGCGGGAGATATTGCGTAGTGCCGATGTGTACGTGTGAGATTTCTATGACTTCTGCAGTAAAGACGTAGTATGCTTTTAGAAGTGAATATCTCGCGAGCTATGTTGTTATTCATAACTAATTACGTGAAGTAGGAATCTATTATTGCCCTGTTATTCAACTTACATTTTATTTAATTGCTGGACCATCGACACCAGTAAGTGTTTTGCAGTAATAAACGGCATTCTTAAAGGTACTTCTGCTATCGTCCTCATCATTTAAAGTCGTTAAAAATAGTACCTGCAGATTTTATTTAATTGCAATCTTTCATTTACAATTTTCTATGTTACATTCAAAATTCGCTATTGCCGAGTGACAGGAACCTTCGACCATTCGATTCATGTGAATATTCATATTGTATACTGTAGACTCAGCAGTATTTGGCTTGTAATGCGGGAACTACGTATCTCAGCCCCTAGACAACGAATCCAGCCAAAACTTTTAAATTTTCATCTCTGAGTCTGAAGGTGCGTAGTTGAGGGTCACATTTTTTTTTTTTTTTGAAAGCCCGCAACTTCGGCGTACTCTTTCCACCTATTCGCTTTCTTCTGCTAAGTAATTACGAAATTAAATACTTCTTATAAAGAACACAGGAGGAAAAGACTGTGGAAGACTAGAAGGAAGGAGAATTTAGTGTGATATCTACAACAGCACCAAAAACTAACTAATTTGGAGCTAGAAGCAACCCGGTAGGGGAAAGATCACAGGGACAGAGAGAGGCCAGAATGAGAAACAAAATTGTAGCAAACATTGGTTATAGTAGAGACGTGGAGGTATAGTGATTAGCCCAAGATAGCAAGAACAGCAGCAAAGGGACATTATCCTCCTAGCTACTGCAGATCACTGTCTGTAAGATAATAATTTTGCAACACTTTTCTAAACCATAAATTTCATGATTAAAATTTTTGAAGTTCGCAGATTGTAAATAACTTTACATAGTTTTGTTTTTGGAAGATCTACATTTCCTGCCATGGTGCACGGTCATAATTGAGAAAGCTGAGCAATGTCACCTTAGTTTGAAGAAACAGTGTACATAGTGCGAGGTATTAGTCTTCCTAATAAATTTTAAAGATATAAAAATCACTTCATAGCCTGGTTTTGGTCTCCACGTTGTTCTCTCCGTGTTTTCGCTTGTCTTGCAAGTATCTGCAAGCCGTACACTATATTTGTCGGATGTGTCTGCTGCTGCACATCTGTGAGAATATTGTATACTGTCTGACCATCATGTAATCTAACTGAAATCTTACCGTATCACCCGGCCTTTTGCAAGTTTACCTCCTCCTTTTGTGATTCTTGAACGTGGTTTTTGCTATGACTTGCTGAAATTTATTACAGAACTCAATTACTCTTTCTTCTTTCTCATTTCTTGTTCCAAGCCCATATTCTCCCGTAACCTTTTCTTCTGCTCCTTCCCGTACAGCTGCATTCCAGTACCTTATGACTATTAGATTTTCACCTCCCTTTACGACTGTATTACCCTTTCAATATCCTCATATACTTCTTCTATCTTGTCATGTTCAACTTGCGACATCGGCATGTGCTCCTGAGAAATCTTTGTCGGTGTTGGTGTGCAGTCAATTCTGATACGAACAACCCTGTCACTTAACTGTTCACAGTAACACACTCTCTGCCCTACCTTTCTATTCATAACGAATCCTACTCCAGTTATACCATTTTCTGGTGCTGTTGATATTACCCTATACTCATCTGGCCAGAAATCCTTGTCTTCTTTCCACTGACCCATACTATACCTAGACTGAGCCTTTGCATTTCCCTTTTCAGATTTTCTAGTTTCCCTACCAGGTTCAAGCTTCTGAAATCCCACGCCCCGACTCGTAGAACGTTATTCTTTCGTTGATTATTCAACCTTTTTCTCATGGTCACCTGACCCTTGGCAGCCCCTCCTGGAGATCCGAATAGGCGACTACTCCGGAATATTTTGTCAACGGCGAGATCGTGACACTTTTTTAGTTACTGGCCACATGTCCTATGAGAACACGTTATGTGTCTTTAATGCAGTGGTTTTCATTGCCTTTTGCATCCTCATGCCGTTGATCACTGCCTATTCGTCCGCCTTTAGAGGCAGTTTCCCAACCCAAGAACAAGAGTGTGTCCTCGCCCTCTGTCTGTTCCTCCGGCCTCTTTGACAAGGCCGTTGGCAAAATGCTTACGCTGGAAGTTTTCGGCCGCTAGAACCGGAAATGGTGGAGTTCTCAAGTCTTCCAATGCTCTTTTAAATCCTGATTCCGATATTGAGTCCCCTACTTGTTCTATTTTTGTTTCTGACGCTGTTGAAATTATCCTATACTCATCTGACCAGAAATCCTTAACTCTTTTCCATTTCACTTTACTGACCCCCACTACATCTAGATCGAGCCTCAGCATTCCCTTTTCAAATTTCCTAGCTTCCTTACCATGTTCAGACTTCTTATATTTCATGACTCAACTCCAAGAACGTTATCCTTTCGTTGGTTATTCTATCGTTTTCTCTTGACCACCTCCCCGTTGGCCGTCCCCTCCCAGAGATCTGAATGGGGGACTAGCCCGGAACTTTTTGACACTGGGGGATGCTGACGAAGTAACAATTTCTATCTCGAGCAAAAAGATGTAGTAGATAGACTACCTAGGCATTCAATCCAACTTGTAATAGGAGATTTCAATGCCAAAGTGGGAAGAGAAAAGGAGTATCGTCCAACAATTGGCCATGGTAGCAGCCATGAAACAAGCAATGAGAACGGTGTCAGGCTAATCAACTGAAACAATGAGAATGACCATCAGAAGCACGTACTTACCACGTAAAGAAGTACATAAGGTTACCTGGATTTCCACAGATGGAAGTATGAAGAACCAGATCGATCATGCTCTAGATGACTGAAGGCATCATGGAAGTGTCGAACATGTACGAACCTTCCGCGGGGTAGATATGTACACCGACTACTTTTTAGTCGTATCAAAACTACGTATGAAACTGTCCACGAAATGGCGAAGTATTGCGGAGAGGATGGTCCGCTTTGACAAGGAAAAATTGAAAGGTGTAGCAGTGAGACAGGGCTACCAAGAAAAAACTGCAGACATCTCACAACATCGGAATATCCTAACAACGTAAAGGTGAGTGGCTGGCACTACGGAATACAGTGCGCTGAGCGCTAATGAAGAGCTTGTTTGCCTTCAAAAACGCGAAGTAAACCTTGGTTTGATGAAGAATGTTGGAAATCCGTAGAGACCAGCTCAGCGAGGAAGCTGAATGGGCTAGAGCAACCTTCAGATGATACAAAAATAGCTTATTGTGAGGCGAGGCGAAACACAGACCAGCTCATAAGGAGGAAGGAACGGTAACATAAAAATCTGTTGATAGCCATCTAAGAGTCAATGTCACCACGCTCCTTTTTCCAGGCCTCAAGATTTTCCAGAGGTGTCTACCGGCAACATACATTGGTTTTAACGAGTGAGACTGGTGAAGTGGTACCACAACTAGAGCAGACAGACCCATTTAAAAAGCATTTCGAGAGTTTATTGAACCATGACAACCCAACAGTGTTGAAAAGTCAGATACGAGCCCAATCTGATAAAGAGGAAATCCCTGAACCATCAGAGGAAGAAAGTCGTGTTGTGCTAAGGGCCCTCAGGATCAACAAGGGTCCAGGTGATAGTGGTATCACAGCTGAGATGCTACGCCTTGGGGCGGGGGGAGGAGATGGTGAAGCAATGATGGAGGCGTTGAAGGGGTTAAGAACTACCATCTGGACAGTGGAAAGAATTCCTGAAGAATGGAAGGGCGCAATTATATTTCCCCTCTTCAAGAAGGGAGATGCCACGCAAGTATGCAACTACCGAGGGATTTCACTACTTGAGACTGTGTAAAAAATATTTACAATGCTGCTCCTCAACCTCTTGAAACCATTGGCTGAAGAAATTATAGTCCCTTATCAATGTGGCTTCATCTCCGGACGGTGGCCGCACCGATACCTGAGTGGTCAACGTGACGGATTGTCAACCTACGGGCTCGGGTTCTATTTCCGACTGGATCTGAGGTTTTTCTCCACTGAAGGACTGGATGTTGTGTTGTCTTCATCATCATTTCATTCCCATCCGGCGCGCAGGTCGCCCAATGTGGCGTCGAATGTAATAAGACCTGCACCAAGGCTGTCGGACCTGCTCCGCCAATGACGCCAAACGCTCATATCTATTTCCATCTCTGGACGGTCGACTCTTGATCACATATTTACCTTCAGGCAACTAACAGAAAAATTTTACGAGTTTGGTCTGGAACTACACTTCACATTCAATGACTTTGGACAAGCGTATGACAACACTGACCCCTCCGTGCTATGGAAAACGTTGGAAGAACTCGACATTCCACCTAAATACATCCGACTAATAGAAGCTTGCTACTCCAAATCAACTTGTCAAGTAAGGTTCGGCAGTCATCTTTCATCATCATTCGGTATCCAAAAAGGATTGCGACAAGGAGATCCATTGGCGCCAACACTATTCAACTTGGCCTTGGAAAAAAAAAGCCGAGACACTGGTCGGAACAGAGAAATGGAGATGGTGGGGACACAATTCTGGCATTTGCTGACGATGTTGTCATCCTTGGCGGCACGCAGGAGCAAGTAAGTGCTGACACTTCACAATTCCTCCGCAACGCGAAACAAATAGGGCTGGTAATGAACGAGAGCAAAACAAAATATGTCGTTGTCTCACGACATCAAGCTCCTCTCCCCTCCATTATTGTTAACGGCTATGTCTCCGGACGAATAAGAGAATTCAAATGCCTGGGATCCTTACTGAGCAACAAAAGCGAAGTGACGGAAGAGGTGCAGCAACGAATAACAAACGCTATTCCGTTTTCCTTCAGCCTAAACAATTTATTCAAATCCCGGCTGATATCGCCAAAAAACAAGATTCGGCTATACATGCCATTAGTACGGCCGGTACGTTTATATGCTTGTGAAACCTGGGCAACTTAAGAAACAGCTGAAGAAGTAATCTGCGCGTTCGAGAGGAAGGCACTTCGAATGATATAGACCCGTCTACAATACCATGGAGGGTAAATGGGAACGAAGAACAAAAGAAGCCCTTACCAGTAGTATGGAAAGCCACACATCGGCCGAATATTGGGACAGAAGAGACTACAGTGGTTTGGCCACATCTTCAGAGCCGGTGGATCCCTCCCTAATCGTGTTCACAGTTTCCAATCTGCTGGGAGATAACCGAAGGGACGACTGTGGACGCGATGGAAGGATCGGGTGCTGGCAATATTCAAACAGGTGGAGCCGACAGTGGTTGAAGATGAGGCTCGGTACCGACAGCGATGGACCGTCATCTGCAATGAGATTGTGACTGACTGGTGTTTTTTCTTTTTGTAACGTGTATCTTGCAAATTTTTATAATGTGCAGTTTGTTACATTCATTTGATATTGTGGCTTGTATCCTTTTTATTCTGCTGTAGGCCTTAAAGGCCCGTAAATGCCATAAATGATATTATATTCTTCATTTCCTTACGAGTTATTTCTGATGAATGCGTCTTTGGCATGCCGCTTCAACATATATGTCAGAATTTTGTATTAATGACGATGTACGTTTCACTGTGAGTCAAATGTTGGAATGAAAAACAAAATAGTTTGGGGGTGGGGGGAGGGAAGGGATTTGGAAATCAATGACTTTTTCGACTAACTTTGGTGCACCGTTCTAATGTGCATTCAAAGCCATAGAACTTTTATTTGACTTTTGTATTTTTTTTACACCTGTTACAGCTTCAACAGTATTCATTACGAAAGATTAAATTCAGTTTTTTGTGAAGGGGGTGTATCACGCCCTTAACAGCCTTATGGGCACGTAAGAAGTATGTGTTTCTGATTTTTCTCTACACTACAACATATCTTAAGTTGATCAAAATCGAAGTATATCCCCTGGGTAGCTGTACTTGTAAGTGTACTATCACTATTCATCAGGAAGCGTCAGATGGAAACTTCGAAGTGTTGGCAAGAAGCTGTCTTTTGAGAGGTATTTGTGATCTCCTATTGAGATATTTGTCTACTACGTAATCATGTAGTGTAAACAATGAGTTGGTTGTCATATTCACTTGTCATGTTATCACTTGGATCTCCCAAGGCTATGATGGTTTCAGTCACCACAAATCGTCTATATAATAGCGACCCTCACATTCCCCCCCCCCCCCCTCTCAACCATCCATCCCTGTACATCCAGATCTACATCTACAAGGATACTCTGGAAATCACATTTAAGTGCCTGGCAGAGGGGTCATCAAACTACCTTCACAATAATTCTCTTTATTCCGCTGTCTAACAACACGCGGAAAAACGAACAGGTATATTTTTACTTTCGAGCTCTGATTTCCCTTATTTTATTACGATGATCGTTTCTCCTTATGTACGTCGGCGTCAACAAAATATTTCCGCATTCTGAGACTTGGTGACTGAAATTTCTTGAAAAGATTCTGCCGCAACGAAAAACACCATTGTTTTAATGATGTCCATCCCCAAATCATGTCAGTGACACTCTCTCCCATGTTTCTCAATAATACGAAACGTGTGCTCCATTAATCCCATCTGCTA
Organism: Schistocerca piceifrons; assembly: GCF_021461385.2. Lineage (NCBI taxonomy): Eukaryota > Metazoa > Arthropoda > Insecta > Orthoptera > Acrididae > Schistocerca > Schistocerca piceifrons. The sequence goes on from NC_060141.1 coordinate 97,876,113, forward strand.
AGGATCCCACGCCGCGCAGCAGTATTCTGAAAGAGGACGGAAATCGTATTGTAGGCAGTCTCTTCACTAAATCTGTTACATTTTCTAAGTGTTCTCCCAATAAAACGTGGTACTTGGTTTGCCTTCCCCACAGTATTTTCTATGTGTACTTTCCAATTTAAGTTGTTAGTTATTGCAATTTCAAGGTATTTAGTTGAATTTGAGGCTTTTGGATTTGACTGATGCATCGTGTAACCGAAGTTTAACCGATTCCTTTTAGCACTCATGTGGATGACCTCACACTTTTCGTGATTTAGGGTCAACTGCCAATTTTCGCTCCACACAGATATCTTTCTTAAATCGTTTTCCAATTTATTTTGATCTTCTGATTAGTTTATTAGTCGATAAACGACAGCGCCACCTGCAAACAAACTAAGACGGCAGCTCAGGTTGTCTCCCAGATCGTTTATATAGATAAGGAACCGGAAAGGGCCTATAACGCTACCTTGGGGAACGACAGAAATCATTTCTGCTCTACTCGATGACTTTCCGTCAATTAGTACGAATTGTGACCCTCTGATAAGAAATCGCGAATCCAGTCACATAACTGAGACGATGTTTCATAATCACGTAATTTGACTACAAATTGGATGTGAGGTACGGAGTCAATAGCACTCAACACTCCGTGTGAGTAAAGAGCTAGTTGTGTTTCACAAGAACGTTGTTTTCCAAATACGTGTTGGCTACGAGTCATAGACCGTTTTCTTCTACGTAATTCCTAATCTTCCAACACAATATACGTTCTAAAATCTTTCTGCATATCGACGTTAATGATATGAGGCTGTAATTTAGAGCAACACCCTTTTGCCTTTCTTGAATATTCGTGTGATCTGTGCAACTTTTCAGACTGTGAGTACGGATCTTTAGTCGAGCGAGCGGTTGTATATGATTTTTCAAGTGTGAAGCTATTAAATCAGCATACTCTGAAAGAAACTTAATTCGTGTGCAGTCTGGACTGGAAGGCTTGCTTTTATTAACTATTTAAGTTGCATCACTGATTGGAGGATATCTACTTCTAAGTTATTCATGTTGGCAGCTGTTCTTCATCCGATTTCTGGAATATTTACTTCGTCTTCTTTGGTGAAGGAATTTCGGAATTCAGTGTGGCTGGGTGCTATGTTGAGGTCTCGGGTTCAATTCCTTGTAGTGGCAGTCTCGAGAGGCCAAGCGATGAGCTACTTGAATTAGTAATAACGGCTAAAATGCCTACAAATCCGTTAACGGCCTGGAAGGAGGTATGATGATACCACGCCCCCCTCCCCCCCCCCCCCCCCCCCCCGATTCCCGTATCACATCCAAAAGACGCCACTGGATGAAAATGACTCGACTGTCGATCGGTTCCGACTGGCCCGTCTGACTTCAAAAAGGCCACACTTGCTGTCATTGTGTGTCACAAAATAGCTTTTGTTACATGTATTACGCTGTATAGGCATTATGAATGTTAGCGTTAACATACATTGGTCAGAGTACAAGAAAGCATGCAATCACACATGTAATCTTAGGAGATTGTCCAAAGTTTCAGAGTTCACAATAGAAATCATGAGAACAAGTGTAGCAAGTGAAGCAGGAGTCTAACGCACCGTTTAAAAGCCTAGTTACGGTTCACACAATATGTTTTCATTGACAAAAAACTACATTTGAAGCACAGCTTTGGAAGCTATGTTCCGTAGGTAAAATAGGAAAGGTTGTTAGTTTCGTCTTAATCTTCCTTTCGTATAGTAAGCTGGACAAAGGGTTCCCAGGGTGTCTGACAATTTACTTTCTAGTGGGCTTTCTACATGGCAGTTCTACGCAGAAGTCCTTGTTGCATTCTTTCTAAATATTTGCCTTTTTTGCAAATGGAAAAATATGTGACTCTTGTCTTGTTTATGTATTTCGTATTTTCCTTCTGTCTGTTTTCTCCCACATATTTTTTTTCAGAACTTAATTTCACAACAAAAAATCATGTTTCACCTCTTACGTATAATCAGTTTTCACTACGTCAGAAACTAGGAAACTCAACATCCAGACTTAATCTTCAAACGAGGAAGAGACCCTGAAAAACTGAGTTTTGTGCAGTTCCCGCTATGAACTTATACACATTTTCCCTTCTTTGAATGTTTCTTACTTTAACATTAAACAACATTGACAGTTTTACTGTTAAGAACTGAATAATTACTTTGTAACTACATAGTGTATTCAGTCGTTGCGGTTTCACTATTGTTCTGTCAATGGCTCACACGCAACCATTCGCGACGTAACCAGTTCTTAGGACTCTTAACTCGTAGCTTTTAAGTTCATGCTTATAAAACAGACTGCTATACTAATTTCCACGTGCAATTTACAATCAAACCAGTTAACAACAACATATATTGAAATTTAGCACTTTTTCGCTCCACTTAACAACATACACATTCCGTACTTCCATATCCACAGGTCCGTGGCTTTTCATTCTCTCAATCTGACTGCAACTTCTCGTAAACAATCACGGCTTCTGTTCGTCTCGCGACAATAGTAACACTGTTTATATGGCAATGATACTATATTATCCCTACAAAGGGAAGTAAGATCTAATTCACAGTGTGTCGGTCTCGAAGTCACCAAACAGGCATATACCTGCAAGAGACAGCACGAAAACGCCATTTTGCGTGCTGTACATGAAATTTTATTTATACATACAGACGCGTTACGCCATTTGACACGGTAACTTCTATGAGTGCCCTGGTATACAGAATGATTTTTTCGCTGTCACATTTTTTTTTTTTTTTAGATTTAAGAGAGTTCACGTAAACATTTTATAATAAAATGCAAACCTGCTTGCAGTGGAGAGTGTAAATCATGAATGGCAGATCATGCAGTTTTCCCCAACTTGAAAACCGTATCAAAGTCGCACTTCTTCGTATAGTGTCATTGTAATTTCGCGGCCGGCCGGAGTGGCCGTGCGGTTCTAGGTCACTGGTTCGAATCCTGCCTCGGGCATGGATGTGTGATGTCCTTCGGTTAGTTATGTTTAATTAGTTCTAAGTTCTACGCGACTGATGACCTCAGAAGTTATGTCGCATAGTGCTCAGAGCCATTTATTGTAATTTCGTAACATCACGTTAATTGAGCAGCTCTTTTCAGTATCTAGTGTGCCATTTACTACCGTAAATGTAAAAGAGATCTTTTTTAATACACAACATTAGTAGAGGGCTTTGCAATAACCTACTGAGAGATTTGTGTACTATTGAATCATTTAGTGTAAACAGTTAATTGGTTGTAATCTAGCGGGCTTTTCAATTTGCCCTTCATTTGTGTATGAGATAGTTTTCTCGTAAATTAAGTTGGTGCCTTTCAATATTTGTTCTATTTTCAGGGCTTCCTCTCTTGTTGTTGGTCTGTGGTTCATCTGTCTCAAATGTTCTACAAAGTTTGAGTGCCTTCTTTGTAGAGCGTGTCGGATGCTCCGCCGGTTTGTCCTACTTGCATTCGATTGCATGCTTTGCCTAGTAAGCAATATATTCCTGCCTTCTGGCAGACATTGTACACCTACATTACGTATCTTCCATCATAAAATTTTTTTTTCGCAGCGAGACAAGCACATACACAAATAGTACGACGATATCTGGAGGGCCTAGAACGTTCATCACAGCGACCATTGTTGCGGCAGCAGAGCGGAAGCCGTACCGACAACAGTCCGCCCATTGACAATGGCGAGACTGGCACCACATTGTCGTTTCAGACGAGTCCCGATTCGGAGAAAAGCATTACAATAAACATACCCGTGAATAGAGGCTTTCAGGACAATGAACATTGCCATATTGCATTTGCCATCGTCGTATGGGTGTAGTATGTGGATTATGAAGGTTAGCTTGGGTACACAACGGTATCGCCTTTGTTTCTCTTAGTCAGTAATTTGGACTTCAGTAGTTGCATTCCTTAGATGTTAAGATCGGTGGCAATCTGCATGGTATCAATGACAGTATGTTTCAGCAAGATAACGCAAGACCACTTGTCCATTCTGTTCTGACCTATGGTGATAGACAGAAACTGTTGTCCCGGCCAGACGGTTGTCTAGATCCCTCACCAAGTATAAACATATATGGACCACTGCCCTCTATGATAGGCGAATCCCGACATATAATTGAAACAGCGTGAAATGGCGTAGTCGCTTATCTATCATCGAACCTCAGTTCGATCCGGTGCGTAGCTATGACGCCTAGGTGGCTCGGATCCATTGTTACCTAGAGCTACCAGCGCAGTGAACTAAATTTCGCTGTCTATTTACCTTCAAATCACCTATAAGTTCCATTGTTTAGTCTCCCTACTATACTGTATTTACACAGTATGTAATGTTTAGTTATCTGGTAGCCCTGCCAGTGTGGCAGCTCTAACAGTCAGCAATGTAAATAAAGTAATTCCACCAGTCTGCGAGCAAATTTGCTGCCTCTGTGTTGAATGCTACTTCGTGATTAGATCAGTGTGCGACTACATATGCCCCACTATCTCTGTTTATGATGTTTGGTTTGTGGGGCGCTCAACTGCGCCGTCATCAGGGTCCGTACAAAGTCCCAATTTTTTTACTCAGTCCAATCTGGCCACTATCACGAATGATGATAATGATGATGATGAAATGATGACGACAACACAAACACCCAGTCCCCGGGAAGAGAAAATCTCCAACCAGGCCAGAAATCGAACCCGGGAACCCGTGATCCCGCTGCAGCAACGCTAGCTGCTAGACCACGAGCTGAGGACCCACTATCTCTGTGGTACGTCTGATTCATAAGAGGATGTATGGTAACACCGCTAAGTTGGAAGTGAATCACTTCAGTGTTTCGAAGCAGATAACGTATCTTTCAGTGCTGCTCGCTTCTGGCGCTTCTGGCTGGACGTGTGACGCGGGCTGCCGACTCAGCAGGCGCGAAGCGGGAAACGCAAACAAGGCAGGGTGCGCGCGATTGCTAGTGCAAACACTGGGTCATTTAATTAGTAGGCACTGTTTAACGTCATCTGCATTTCTGATATCTGCCGTGCTGATAGTGGGTTTCGCTCCGAGTTCCATTCGGCAGTTGCTACAGCGGCGGTGGAAAAACTCGTGAATTTACCTATGACCAAACAATTATTTGTCAGTAATTTGCTAAATGTAGATATTAGTATACTATCTACCTGTAAAGTAGAACTGTTTCTCGTGCGAATGGTTTGTCACAAAATCGAAACTGAAGGGGCAAATATTTCAACTAAAGTGCATCTGCATGACTGCTGTACTATTCATACAACTATACAATACACATGTTTTTGCATGGGATCCGTCTTTAGCATGACACAATTTTGTTTTCTATCCCAAACGTGGTTCACTGCAGTTGCAGCATCATCCGTGGGCTTTTATTTTATGAGTGTTAAATGTAAACAATGCTTCTTACTGTTTGTAGACCTATAAGTATTAGTTTTTAAATCGTAATTACAGATTTTCGCAGAAACACATAAAATTATAAATTCATAGTGACTGAGTTCTTTCACAGTTTGTCATCTGCAAGCATATATAACTTAATGTAGACAAATTATTTAAGAAAAATTACGATTTGGAACCTGTAATCAACTAATTCTATGTAGAAGGTTGTGTGTGTGTGTGAGTGTGTGTGTGTGTGTGTGTGTGTGTGTGTGTGTGTGTGTGTGAAACAGGAGAGGGGGAGAGAGAGAGAGAGAGAGAGAGAGAGAGAGAGAGAGAGTAGGTTTGAGGATTTTTCATTATTATTATTTTATTATTTTTATTCTCATTGTGTGTGTGTGTGTGTGTGTGTGTGTGTGTGTATGTGTGTGTGTGTGTGTGTGTGTGTGGGAGGGTGGGGGGAGGGCCTATAGGTTGGTGTTATTTAATAATTCTTTGAGGGCAGTGAACAGAGTTCCATTGCAGAGAGCTGTGTATTCATTTGTTACTTGTTTTTCTTCAGCTATGGCTTTTTGGCTTTTTGTATTTGATAACTTTCCTTAATTATTAGTTTGCGTGGGGCGCTGTTGCTACATTTCAGATTTTTCACTCTCACCTACAACAACAAAGCAGCCAACAGAGTGGGCAATATCCTCAAAGAACAAGGGCTAAAAATTGCTGACAGGATATACAACTCAACACAGAGAAAACTAAGGACAACCAACACAAGCACAGAGAAACACAACACCTCTGGTATTTACCAACTAACATGTTAGGACTGCAAACCATTTGGTATATCACAGATAAGCAGAAACTTTAATACCAGCTACACAGAACGCAGAAGAGCATTAAAAAGCAACAAGTGTAACTCCACAGTTGCTGAACACACTATGGACAAGAAACTTAACCCAGCAGACATCAATACTGACTTGAAATTCTCAAATGCAGCAACAGCCCCACACAAAAACTAATAATTGAAGAAAACTATCAAATACAAAGAGCCATATTTCAAGGTAAAGAAGTAATAAATGAATACATAGCTCTCTGCAATAGAACTCTGTTCTCTGCCCTCAAAGAATTATGCACAGAAACCTCTGAAAGATTCAGAACAATCACCAGGAACACCTTCAACTGTTACACTGCCAGCCATCTTGTTTTTTACTCCTCTGAAAGCTCCAGAACAACCGCCAGGAACACCTTCAACTGTTCCACTGTCAGCCATCTTGTATTTACATCTTCAACTGTTCCACTGTGCGGCATCTTGTTTTTACAGCTGGTTCAAATATGGCTCTGAGCACTATGGGACTTAACAGCTATTGTCATCAGTCCCCTACAACTTAGAACTACTTAAACCTAACTAACCTAAGGACATCACACAACATCCAGTCATCACGAGGCAGAGAAAATCCCTGACCCCGCCGGGAATCGAACCCGGGAACCTTTACAGCTGGTAAACAGTGACGGCTCAATATATAGAATATCACAGCAAAGAAAATGAGGAAAATAGAAAACGTGAATGAAACATGTTGTAAATACACAAACACACACACACACACGCGCGCGCGCGCGCGCGCGCTCGCACACAGTACCAATTAATTTCAGGTTCCAAATTGTAATTTTTTGCTCAAATAATTTGTCTACATTAAGCTGTATATGGTTTCAGATGACAAACTGTGAAACAACTCAGTCACTGTAAAAACATAACACAGCAGGAAAACCACACGATGTGGTAACAAGGTATGAATTCATAATTTTATGTGTTTGTACGAAAATTTGTAATTACGATTTAAAAACTAATATTTACATGTATTCAAATTATAAAGAACATTCTCTATGTTTAACAGCCATAAAATAAAAGCCCACTGATAATTCTGGAACTGCAGTCAAACACATTTGGGATAAAAGCAAAATTGTATTTTGCTAAAGGCGGACCCCATGCATAAACATATGTATTGTTAAAGGAAAAACGGAAAAACGAGCTTCAACCCCAAGATGATTACAACTATACACTTTGAAAAACCTGACATATTTTTGGCAGTGGAGAAATTCGTAGTAGATATTATAAATTAACACTTTTATTATCTGAAGCAATCAAGTTGATCTGTTCACAGGTCTAATTGACACAAAATGAATAATAAACATTACCAAGCGCTCCTCTATAACTAAGAAAACGTATCCTGTGATGGATAACGAACAGGACGCTGTCATATCTTTTACGTCCGAATTTCATGCGATATCGTAATCAGTATAGGTATTCTTATGTGAACATAGCGACTGGAACTTTCACGAAAAGCCGATTTACGTGCAAGGGTGAGAAAAGATTTTGTTCAGCTATTGCAGAAATATTTTATAGCATTTCTAATCGAGAAACATGACTGAATCGTAAGTCAAGATACGCAAGCTTTATTGCAACAGAACATATCCATGCCAACTGATCTCCCGTCGAGAGAAATGCTACACACGATGATTATAAAATGCTCTGACGTTTCTTACAGCAATGTGTGTTTTAAACTTTATAGTTGTATCTTTTATCCTTGCTTATAAATTCTCTTATCTTTCCAATCTTCCGACTGCAAATTCCTCTCTGACTTAGCTTTGTATTGTTTTAGGGTCTTATTCTTAGGCCTTCTGATCTCACTAAAACTGCATATATACCCATACCATCTGAATCGTTTTGCTTCGATTTTATGTATTATAGAGGTGCCCAGGTTCATTCTCGTATGTATGCCTTCAATTTTAATTTTTAATTTTATCCATTAGTCTCAACCTACAAAAACACCTCCAAAGTCCTTTCTCCATTGACAATAAGTTTCGCTTACTCTTTCAATTGTTTCCCATGTTTCTATTACATACGCAACTATACTTTTTACAATAATATTCTAAACTTCATTTCTTATGTAATATGTGTGCTCCATAAAATTCCCTTTCACTGTTTGGTTGCTTGTTCACCCTGTCCAATGCGGTTTCTAGTTTCGCTTTTATGTTTTGCTGGATCCATCTTTGTTAATAATGAATCCCAAATATTTACAAAAGTGCATTTTGTCCTTACTTACGCATCAGTCGTCAAAATGAGTGGTATGTTTACCCCAACATGTTTCGGGATCTCATAACCCTGTTATCAACTGACATAAAACAAGGGAATATAAATCAATATAACGCAGAAATAATACTACTGACAAACATCTAAGCTTTCTGTACTGCCCCACAGCGAAGCATACCTAAAATTACTATGCCTTTAGGTACCGTCAAAAGCAAGCAGCCAACAGCAACTCTTTCTTGAACATGCCATGTTGGTGCATACACCCTCGCAAAGTTCGTTTACAGATTACAGGCCAGCTGCCTTCAACTACCGAAGATAATACTATTCTTTAACGTATGACACCATCTGCTGTAAAATCTTTGAACGTTATGTCTCAGTTCCTAGATAATTCTAAAAAAAGAAAAAAAACAAGTATTGCACCAACGCCGTATTGTGTGCGTCTACACAAAATAACCGACAGAACGCCTTAAATCTTCCTACTAAATTGAAGCAGCTGGTGGCTGCCGTTCAACGAAGAAACGCTAAAGTTGGCCGAGAAATGCTCATTGGACACTCCTGTCTTCCCATTCACAACGTTGACACACTCTTCTCCTGAAGCACAAACATTCTTTTGAATGTTATGGTCGTACCCCTGGATCACAGCCCACATTGATCTGCTCTGAGCTTACCTATGCTTGAGTAAACTTTTAATCACTGCTCCAAACGTTGTACGATAACTGATCACTCCCAGTTGATTAAATCTTCGACCATCCAATTTTTCTAATATGAATACTCAAAGAAGAAAGGAAAAAGAATAAGTAAAAAACTGTGTAGTTATTATTAACAAATAAATGTACGATGTATTGTATTATTTCTTAAAATCGTTAGCTAAATCCAAATTTTATAAATTTACGAGAACAGGAAATACTACGCTGTTTGCGTAAATTTTATTGATTGAGGTACAGGTTGTAAATTGACTGTAAATTTTTCGATAGTGTCTAGTATATAAAGCAATTTCTTTTCTGTCATCAGTCTTGCGACAGCAGTGCGCCTCTCCTGCGCCAACCTCTTCATCTGAGAGAAGCATTTCTGACCTACGTCCTCAGTTATTTGCTAGATGTATTAGAATCTCCTTCTTCCTCTACAGTTTTTATGCTATACAGTTCCCGTTAATGCCATGGAGGCTATACCCCTTATTGGCAGTGTTTTCCTTATGTTCCTTTCTTCGCCAATTCTGTGGAGCACTAATTTCCAACATTTTTCTGTAGCACCCCATCTTAAACGCTTCGATTCTCTTCTGTTCCGGTATTCCTTCTGTCTATGATTCACTACCATACAATTCTGTGGTCCAATCGTACATTCTTGGAAATTTCTTCATCAAATTAAGGCCCGTGTTAGATACCAGTAGACTTCTCTTGGCCAGGAATGTCCTCTTCGCCTGAGCTAGTCTGCTTTTTACGTCCTTCTTGCTTCGTCTATCAACAGTTACTTTGCTTCCAAAGTATCTGAATTTCTTAGCTTCTTCAACTTCGTGACCACAAATTTTGATGTTAAGTTTCTTGCTATTCTCAGTCTTGCTATTTCTCATACATCTACTTCGTGACCACAAATTTTAACGTTCAGTTTCTTGCTATTCTTAGTTTTTCTACTTCTCGTTACGTTTGTCTCTTTCCAGTTTACTCTCAATCTATGTTCTCTACTCTGCTTGTCGAACAATGGTGCGTTTATCAGCACCCACGACCTCACACACTCATCGATCACTAAGCGATAGCAATGTCATTTGCTTTTCAGGAAGTTAAATTAGTATTCCAGTATTTTCAGATGTTTGGATTATGTGTCGTATGTGTCCTTCGACAGGAAACCTTGAATTTACGCACCGAATACTGTCGAGTACATTTAATTATCTCAAACATTTGTATTAGCTCTTTACTGCCGAGGAACGGATACACTCTACATTTCTTTGGAGTGATGAAACACTATATACTGTTTTTTTTTTTGTTTTTTTATGTTTTTGCAAAAACAGACATAATGTCTTATGGGATAACAGCAATCAGTGATTTTATAATGTTACTTAAAATCTGCCTTGATTGCAAAATTTTTTTATTCATATGACCGGTTTCAGTTCAATCAGAACCATCTTCAGATCTGATATTTCAGTTACAGAAGTAACCCGTCCAAATCCAGCAACTTTCACATGCTACGTTACTCCTGTAACTGAAATATCAGATCTGAAGATGGTTCGAATTGAACTGAAACCGGTCATATGAATAAAAAAAATTTTGCAATCAAGACGGATTTTAAGTAACACTATATACTGTGGCACTCCCAATGGAGGGATTTGGGTTTGGCGGGGAACTTTACTTTCAGTCATGTTTAGTGCCAACAATGAAGTATGGAGGAAGTAGTGTTACGGGTCAGGGGTGTTCCCCGTGGTTAGTGTGTGACCTTCTTATTGTGCTTAAGGAAAGGTTAAATACGGGAGGAAATGAATACATTGTGCATGGGGCACAGGAACGGAACAATTCTGAGACGATGTCTGTTTATGACAACATGGCAGTAAACCCTACCATAAAACAGCATGTGTGAGGCAAATGGTCTGTGGACAATAATATTCCTGAAATGGACTGGCCTACCCAGTGTCCGAACCTAAATCCAGTGGGAAACTTTTGTGATGAGATATAACGTGGACTTTACTCTGTACCATAACGTCTAAGATCATTACCTCCTCTGGTTTTGGCTCTTGAGCAAGCATACGCTGTCATTGCTCCACAGACATTTAGACACTGCACTGGAACTGTCCCCAGCAGAATTGAAGCCCTTACAAAGGCGAAGGGTGCCTACACCATAATTTAAAATGAACAGAAACAGTCTCGACAGCAAGAAACTATATATATATATATATTGAATTACAGCTTTCGGTCTGTTTTAGAGCTTCCTCAGACCTCACACCGAAATACCGAAATATAAACATTTAATTGAATTTGAGGAATGTGGTAATATTTAAAATACATCTTACATGGCAAATAATAGAAGAATGAATTAAAAACATTAAACCCTTGATGGTAGGCAGTGGCGGTGAACGGAGCAGGCGTTCACACCGAATTACATCCGCGGTAGCCAGTCAGGCATACAGGACGTAAAACACATGCTACAATAAGGTTTATACAGAATGCTCAAACGAAAGCTAATAACAAATTATGAAAGAGGTGTCTTGAATTATGTAAGTAACTGCTATAAACAGCATTTCGTCAATCTGTTATAAAATATGTATAAAAGAAATAATCAATCGTAATCGGTTGTCTGTTACCGAGCGCCACGGTTTCGAATCCTCGCCAGACGGGATGGACCTCGATTACAACTAGAGGTCTCTGCAGCAGTCGCGCCTTAAGCCGTGGCTGCGCGCGCGTATAATGTGAGGGCGCCACGATGGAGCATGTGGTAACAGCGGCCAACAGCGACGTACCGTATCATGTATTTAAGCGCCTGCCTCTCGCTCATTGTGACAGTCTGATAATCGCGTGAGTCTGTCGACACCTCGCCTACAGACAGCGTGTTTACTTTAGTTTGTTTCCGTGTACGAGTGGACGTTGTGGATTCGTGAGGTTTTCGCTTGTGACCCAGTTGCTTCTTGCGTGTTGTTGTTCGTAAGGTCTTGCTCGGTCATCCGTCTTTGTTCTAGTCCGTTCTTTCGCGTTCGTTTTGTTTGTTCTCGGGCCGCTCCCGTTTGTCCCACCGCGCTTTCGTTCTCGGCAACCCCGCGACGGTTACGGTCGCTGTTACAACAGGTTGTGAGAACACTGATACCAGTCCGTGGGGATTTATCTCAAACTCGTAGATTGTGTGGCAGCAAAGACAGTGGTTAGGCGATGCTAACGGTTCCCATGGAGAAGTCGTGGTCATATCGATATCCGACAACCAGCAGAAGATTATTTCAGAGCTGCGACAGCGACTGGATCTCAAATACGTACTAGCATGCAGTAATTGTGTATTGCTCTTAGATAGTAGTGCCAGTGAAAACACTGCTTGACCGATGCCGTCATTTATCATTGAAGCGGTGTGGAGGTGACGATGTGCACGTTTCACAGGAGGCGATTTGAAAGCCGATTTGCAAGCCAGTACGTTGTAACAACTAGTCACTGTCGTAACTAGTTGTTACAACGTACTGGCTTGCAAGTAAGACGATGGTCGGACTATGTGTCAGATTCCCCCAGATGGCATTAACCAAGTAACTAACAAGATGACAAGTAAAGTAGGTTACAAAGCATGAAAAAAAGAAATATATAATTTAAATAAAAAGAACTATGGCACAGTATCTCACTGACCCATCGAGGTAGTCCAAGACATAAAACAAGAAGCATAAGAAAACTGAAGTTTAAAAGATCTGTGAACGTAGTTGGTTACAGTCATTCCATAAAAGAGGCGTATCCTATATTTCTGTATATGTGGTGAGAGATTAAACTCTCTATTCTTCTCTGTTATGTAGTTTATAGAGAAAGCTCAAGCTCAAGCTGTTGCTCTTTACTGTCACGGAAAGTCCGTTCAAATGGTTCAAACGGCTCTGAGAACTATGGGACTCAACTGCTGAGGTCATTAGTCCCCTAGAACTTAGAACTAGTTAAACCTAACTAACCTAAGGACATCACAAACATCCATGCCCGAGGCAGGATTCGAACCTGCGACCGTAGCGGTCTTGCGGTTCCAGACCGCAGCGCCTTTAACCGCACGGCCACTTCGGCCGGCTGGAAAGTCCGTAAAATAGCAATAAGCATGAAGTTAGAATTATTATTTGGAGAAATAAAAGAGAAATACAGTAAAGTGACGTTCTTCAGTTAGCATAGGGCACAATCATCATATTGCGTAAAGAAGGGCACTGCATACAAACTGGGCCTATTAAAATAGTCCTGAGTAAAAATTAGACCTTTAATTGATGTACACTAATAGGTGACCGGATACTTGTGACGTAGATCCAATCTCCTTGGAGAACCGGAAGATACAATAAGGTCCGCGAGAAACAGAAAGTGTCTTGCAGAAGACAAAGTATATTCAGAGCTTATTAGATATTCGCATGAAAATCTTAAGATTAGGCTTCAAAACGTTATAAATCTATGCTGGAAGGATGGTTATGTCCCAGAAGGTTAACAGAGCTCAGCATTCTTACCTATTTTTCAACAAGGAGACTGTGATGACTGCAATAACTGTAGATGTATAAGAATAGTAGACTGTGCCTATAAGACGAATGCCAAGATACTTTCCAAAATATTTATTTTTTTAAAAGAGACATTTCTGGTAGAAGAACAAAGAGGTTTTAGGCTGAGATGATCGTGTATAGTTTGAGCTTTCTCTATAAACTACATAACAGAGAAGAATAGAGAGTTTAATCTCTCACCACATATAATTTCTGTGGATTAAGGAAAGGCCTTCGACCAAGTGATGGGATGTAAATTATGGGAAATTTTAGGAGATTATTGCATTCCTTAGGATTTAATGAGCCCAGTTCAGGGTTTGAATACGCGTTGGCTCAGCCACTCGTAAAGGAACGAAAAAAATCACACATGAAATCAGACAAGAGGCTTACACTGTTTAACATATATGTAAATGACATTTTCAATAAATGGCAAACGAGAATGGAAGATTCTTACCGACAGAGATGTACGTTTTTTACTCACTTCTTTTTGCAGATGACCAGGTCATACTCGCGGTTACGGAAGACAACCTGTGTGCTCCATACATACAACGGCAAAACAATATACTCTCATCATACCCACTAAGAACACAGAAGTTACTGCCTGTTGTGAAGAGGAACATGTCAGTGCTAAAATCATACCAGAGAATAACATATTGGAAGGAGTCCATATACTCAATTACCTGGGCTGTTGTCTAGTCAGTGTTTCTTCCCAACTTACATCAACCTTTTGATTCCGGTTGCTTTTTTTTTTAAAATACTACCGATCCTGTTCGGCAACGCACAGATAGAATTGAAGGCATGCGCGGAAAAACGGGCTAATCCTAAATATCACTTAGGGTTGAGACCAATGTCAATTCTGATAGGTCCAGTATCCAGCAACAGATGACAACACTTATCTCTAAGATCTTGCATTTCAGGGTCAGCCCGTTTTTCCTCGCAGTTCTTCAGTTGTCTATGGCCAGACGACTTGACTGGCGTAGTGTAGTTTTTTGGGACCACGAATAAAATTCAGAGAACAGCGTCAAGTAAGTGAATATCATCACTTTCATATAAATTACATGATATGAGCGGAGCACGCCAGCAGAGTAGTCTGGAGGTATGAATGTTGTGTTTTCCATATTGAACTAGGGTTTCGAGTGACATCGCATGACAATTATAGGAGCAAATCGCGACCTAAATAATAAGTTTGCAATCAATATAAACATTATACGCTAATCATGGATGTATACTTGTAAGTGAGTGATTCAGTGTGTGTGAGGCTGGTTGAAGTGACACAAATAAAAGAAAAAATGAGAAGAAACTCACATGATGTACATTTTTAGCTTGTGTTAGAGTACTCCTCTTGTGAAGCTTAGTAAGCACTGTGATACGAGATCGGGACTCTATGCTACAATTCTTTGTCGTGAACTCTTCATGATAGAATTTTTCGTCGTACTACGCAAAGAATCGTGTCCACATGTAGGTTTAATTTCAGGAAGGTAGAAAGCTGGAAGTTGAGTCATCTGCTGCTCTGCTGAAAGAACGTATTGTATGGTAAACCAAGCAAAGTTGCTGAAGTACTTTTTCGGAAAACGTTTCACTTGAAGCATAAGAAGTAAACCACCTCATATATTGGATTCGTATTTTTTTTTCCTCTAGGGAGTTGTTCTCAAATGATTGCAAGAGAACTATTGGTTACATATATTTGATTATTACAAATTGTGAGCCTCACATCACAGCCTGATTAAGCGACTACCTTTTCGCTATTGGTCATGTGCATTAGTTTTCTTCGAAGCTGACTAACTCACTGCCGTTGTTGGAATAATCTGAGGGGAAGCAGGAATTGGCAGTCTGCAATTATGATATTTCAAAATGCGTGCCTGAAACATCTGTAGAAGAATATCGAAATGTATTGTATTTGTCCTAAAGAAATTTCTGAATTCGAATCAAGAAAATCGTACCCGTGTTTTTACGATCTATAAAAGGCTTAAATCTCTCTCTCTCGCCAGTGGAGACTGCATAATCTGAGTGACCCTACAAATGATCTCTTTCGCCCCACCACACAGAGAATTGGGTTCACATCTACGATTGACTGGAGGACAGCAGGAAACCTTAAGTACAGTCTTTTCATGCGTTGCTGCGGAACTTACTCTATGTAAACAAAGTGAAGCTGCATCACATGATGCGTTTTACTTTGTGCATAATTAGTTGAAAAGCACAGGTTTTGACTCACCTTTTGTTCGCTAGGTATCTGTTCTCAAACGATTGCAATCTACTGGCCGTCACTTAGGTGACTTGCACGTCCCTAACCAGTTTTCAAAGCAGAAAAAGTTGAGCCTCTGTGTAACGTCGCATCTAAGCCACGTTCCGTTTCTGGTGAGTTTCCACTTCATTGAATACTAGGCAGGGCGAAAAAAATTGTCCCGGCCGGGATTTTATCCCTAGCCAAACTCGCTATCAAACCAGAAGCAACATTGGTCACGCTTTCCGTTCAAGGACCTGCTGCTCTTTAGAGTTATGGTCGCTGTTCTGTAGGTGGCTATGGCTCTTTTTAACAACTTAGTTTTAATTAATTGTAATTGAAACAAAATTTATGAAATGTACAGACACTTCCCCCTGGTGCAGTGCAGTTATTAGTGGAAACTGGATCGAAATTCTTATAGTACTTCCTGAGATTAACCTAAAAAACCTATTAACCTAAAAAAACAGATGGACACAAGGAGGCGACCTCAGTTTATACAGGGTGTTTCCGAAAGAGGGCACAAAAATGTAATAGCTCACAGAGAATGCTCCACTGAACAATCTGAGATAGGGAACTTGGGAGTCGGAGAAGCTAGCATTAGGAGATATGGAAGTAAACTTGTCTACCTCTTTGTCTAGTATTACTATTTTTCCGCTTATTTACAACTAACATACGTACAAATATACAAGTATTGTGCTGTTTATTTACATGTACATTCTTTATTTCCTTCAAGTAAACAAGGAGGACGAGCCTGATTACCAGGAAGTCTAGATGCAGGCTTTGTTTACTTTACTTCCACGAGGTGGTTTTGTTGTTCGTATTTACATTGTCCCAAGACAGAAAGTGCTATGAATCAACGACAGACCCTTTATTACTCGCAGATATTCAAAGACGTACAGTAAATTACGATGGAGCAGCACCAATGCAGTATTTCCTGGTCGCTGGATTGGAAGCGGATGTCCTATTCCAAGGCCTGCGAGATCACCTGACTTGAATCCCCTTCATTATTTCCTATGGGGATATCTAAAGTCACATGTGTATGGGACTCGAGTGTACACGGAGATATAATTAGTTGCCAGAATTGTACCTACCTGTGATGCGATTCGAAACTCACCAAGGATATTTGTCAGGTTGCTTCAGATTCTTGTTCGCCGATGTCACGCTTGCATTGAGGCTGATGGCCGTCAGTCTCAGCAAATTTCGTAAGATGCAGTACAAATGGTACATGTTCAGGCGTAACCACAAGCGCCGTCGCGAAGACGATGAAAGCAAGAGTAGAGAAGGCGGTGAGACGTCGTCAGCCAATAGCCCGCTGAGTGGGACTGCATCACGACAGGAACGCCCTCTAGCCAAAGAGAATAAAAGCGCCGCTGCTGCCGGCCTCCGGCGGACAGTATTAGCACAGTACTAGGAGAACAGAACGACAGCAGTGACGTGTGATTAATTTTTTTGGGTCATCAGTCTACTGACTTGTTTGATGCGGCCCGCCACGAATTCCTTTCCTGTTCTAACCTCTTCATCTCAGAGTAGCACTTGCAACCTAAGTCCTCAATTATTTGCTTGACGTATTCCAATCTCTGTCTTCCTCTACAGTTTTTGCCCACTACAGCTCCCTCTAGTGCCATGGAAGTCATTCCCTCATGTCTTAGCAGATGTCCTATCATCCTGTCCCTTCTCCTTATCAGTGTTTGCACATATTCCTTTCCTCTCCGATTCTGCATAGAACCTCCTCATTCCTTACCTTATCACTCCACCTAATTTTCAACATTCGTCTATAGCACCACATCTCAAATGCTTCGATTCTCTTCTGTTCCGGTTTTCCCACAGTCCATGTTTCATTACCATACAATGCTGTACTCCAGACGTGCATCCTCAGAAATTTCTTCCTCAAATTACGGCCGGTATTTGATATTAGTAGACTTCTCTTGGCCAGAAATGCCTTTTTTACCATAGCGAGTCTGCTTTTGATGTCCTCCTTGCTCCGTCCGTCATTGGTTATTTTACTGCCTAGGTAGCAGAATTCCTTAACTTCATTGACTTCGTGACCATCAATCCCGATGTTAAGTTTCTCGCTGTTCTCATTTCTACTACTTCTCATTACCTTCGTCTTTCTCCGATTTACTCTCAAACCATACTGTGTACTCATTAGACTGTTCATTCCGTTCAGCAGATCATTTAATTCTTCTTCACTTTCACTCAGGATAGCAATGTCATCAGCGAATCGTATCATTGATATCCTTTCACCTTGTATTTTAATTCCACTCCTGAACCTTTCTTTTATTTCCATCATTGCTTCCTCGATGTACAGATTGAAGAGTAGGGGCGAAAGGCTACAGCCTTGTCTTACACCCTTCTTAATACGAGCACTTCGTTCTTGATCGTCCACTCTTATTATTCCCTCTTGGTTGTTGTACATATTGTATATGACCCATCTCTCCCTATAGCTTACCCCTACTTTTTTCAGAATCTCGAACAGCTTGCACCATTTTATATTGTCGAACGCTTTTTCCAAATCCTATGAAAGTGTCTTGATTTTTCTTTAGCCTTACCTCCATTATTAGCCGTAACGTCAGAATTGCCTCTCTCGTCCCTTTACTTTTCCTAAAGCCAAACTGATCGTCACCTATCGCATTCTCAATTTTCTTTTCCATTCTTCTGTATATTATTCTTGTAAGCAGCTTCGATGCATGAGCTGTTAAGCTGATTGTGCGATAATTCTCGCACTTGTCAGCTCTTGCCGTCTTCGGAATTGTGTGGATGATGCATTTCCGAAAGTCAGATGGTATGTCGCCAGACCCATATATTCTACACACCAACGTGAATAGTCTTTTTGTTGCATTTCCCCCAATGATTTTAGAAATTCTGATGGAATGTTATCTATCCTTTCTGCCTTATTTGACCGTAAGTCCTCCAAAGATCTTTTAAATTCCGATTCTAATACTGGATCCCCTATCTCTTCTAAATCGACTCCTGTTTCTTCTTCTATCATATCAGACAAATCTTCACCCTCATAGAGGCTTTCAATGTATTCTTTCCACCTATCTGCTCTCTCCTCTGCATTTAACAGTGGAATTCCCGTTGCACTCTTAATGTTACCACCGTTGCTTTTAATGTCACCAAAGGTTGTTTTGACTTTCCTGTATGCTGAGTCTGTCCTTCCGACAATCATATCTTTTTCGATGTCTTCACATTTTTCCTGCAGCCATTTCGTCTTAGCTTCCCTGCACTTCCTATTTATTTCATTCCTCAGCGACTTGTATTTCTGTATTCCTGATTTTCCCGAAACATGTTTGTACTTCCTCCTTTCATCAATCAACTGAAGTATTTCTTCTGTTACCCATGGTTTCTTCGCAGCTACCTTCTTTGTACCTATGTTTTCCTTCCCAACTTCTGTGATGGCCCTTTTTAGAGATGTCCATTCCTCTTCAACTGTACTGCCTACTGCGCTATTCCTTATTGCTGTATCTATAGCGTTAGAGAACTTCAAACGTATCTCGTCATTCCTTAGTACTTCCGTATCCCACTTCTTTACGTATTGATTCTTCCTGACTAATGTCTTTAACTTCAGTCTACTCTTCATCACTACTATATTGTGATCAGAGTCTATATCTGCTCCTGGGTACGCCTTACAATCCAGTATCTGATTTCGGAATCTCTGTCTGACCATGATTTAATCTAATTGAAATCTTCCCGTATCTCCTGGCCTTTTCCAAGTATACCTCCTCCTCTTGTCATTCTTGAACAGGGTATTCGCTATTACTAGCTGAAACTTGTTACAGAACTCAATTAGTCTTTCTCCTCTTTCATTCCTCGTTCGAAGCCCATATTCTCCTGTAATCTTTTCTTCTACCCCTTCCCCTACAACTGCATTCCAGTCCCCCATAACTATTAGATTTTCGTCCCCCTTTACATACTGCATTACCCTTTCAATATCCTCATACACTTTCTCTATCTGTTCATCTTCAGCTTGCGACGTTGGCATGTATACCTGAACTATCGTTGTCGGTGTTGGTCTGCTGTCGATTCTGATTAGAACAACCCGGTCACTGAACTGTTCACAGTAACACACCCTCTGCCCTGCCTTCCTATTCATAACGAATCCTACACCTGTTATACCATTTTTCTGCTGCTGTTGATATTACCCGATACTCATCTGACCAGAAATCCTTGTCTTCCTTCCACTTCACTTCACTGACCCCCACTATATCTAGATTGAGCCTTTGCATTTCCCTTTTCAGATTTTCTAGTTTCCCTACCACGTTCAAGCTTCTGACGTTCCACGCCCCGACTCGTAGAACGTTATCCTTTCGTTGATTATTCAATCTTTTTCTCATGGTAACCTCCCCCTTGGCAGTCCCCTCCCGGAGATCCGAATGGGGGACTATTCCGGAACCTTTTGCCAATGGAGAGATCATCATGACACTTCTTCAAATACAGGCCACATGTCCTGTGGATACACGTTACGTGTCTTTAATGCAGTGGCTTCCATTGCCTTCTGCATCCTCGTGTCGTTGATCATTGCAGATTCTTCCGCCTTTAGGAGCAATTTCCTACCCCTAGGACAAAAGAGTGCCCTGAACCTATATCCGCTCCTCCGACATCTTTGACAAGGCCGTTGGCAGAATGAAGCTGACTTCTTATGCCGGAAGTCTTCGGCCGCCAATGCTGATTATTTATCAAAATTTAGGCAGTGGCGGGGATGGAACTCGGGACCAAAGACGTTTTCGATTATGAATCAAAGACGCTACCCCTTTTTTTTTTCAGTTTTAAACTATTTATATGCTAAATATGTCTAATACAGTAATAATGGTAAAACAAACTTTAAAAGTGGTTACAGTATAAACTTTGCTCAAGATAACTGAGATTATTCTAGGTGCAAATTATTGTCACCCAATCAGTGGGTTTGTCTACAAAGTTGAATTCACTGTCTAATTTGTAAACTGTCCATTGAATAAAAAATAATAGCATATTTAATACCAGTTTTCTTGACTATGAACCAGTTTAAATACAATACAATTGAACACATACAAAAAAAAAAATAAATAAATAAATAAATTCCGGAAGCAAGGTTAAAGTAAATAATAATAAGGAACCAAGTGACTTTTATTTTTCTTCTGTTCGTTCTCGTTCAAGGTGTTGTAGTGGTTTCACACATTTAACCAACACCCATTCTTTCAAAAATGATCTTCAGCATGTTGCCATAGTGCTTCTTGTGGTTGCGATACGTGCTGATTTTTGCATATTCACACTTCATGTAAACGCGGAATTCTATCTCGTTGTCCGACCCAAGTGTGTGGATGACATAACTAACATATTTTCCCAGTAACCAGCTAATGGCGTTGGTTTTTAATTTCGGAAAGTATGTCATGTCTGGTCTCAGGAGGAGCGATGGCGTTATATATTCCGTAGAGGATCTGGTGAGAAAGGCGATTTGTTGCCTGATCCAATTCCAGTTATGCACATTGCCACCACAGGTGAATCTGTGGCTAAGTGTATCCACCAGATTGCATTTTCCACAAAGGTGTGTCTGGTTTAAACCGATCCCATATAGTCTCTCGTTGGTGCTGATGACATTATTAACTGTTTTGTACCATGCGGAAATAGCGTCTGTAGATAGCCCGGCATAGTTGATGTTCCGCCATACAGCTTTCCAGTCACAATTTGGGAATTTCGTTTCAATTTTGTTTCTACCCTCATTTAACTTCCTTTCAAGTATGATGTCGCGCGCTGTGATACGTGTGTTGCTTCTGATTTCGTCACTAAGATAACTTGCTTCGAGGAAAAAGTTCCTCACATACTGCAGACGGGCATTAATCCTTCGCACATCAATCGGTGCTTGCAGGCTATGGGGTGTCACAGCCTCAAAGAGCTTTGCGGTTATACATTGTGGAAGTTCTCTGAGTATATGGAAAGTCCGTTTGAGGAACAGAGCAGACGCTTTGTTGCGAATATGCACCAAACCGAGGTCCCCGTTTCTGACATCCAGTATAATGGTAGTCGCACCAACCCTGAATATGTCTCCTCTCCATAAATAATTGGTAACAGTGGACATGATCCCTTTCGCTACTAGTTTAGGGATTGGAAATACCTGCGCAGTGAAATACGCTTTAGACAAAACGCAGGAGTTGATGAATCTGACTTTTTGCACCAGGTCCATAGTTCGATGGATGTTCTCCATTACAGCACCATGAACTTTCCTCCTAGTTTCCGTCCAGTTAAAAGCAGCCATCCGCATCG
The DNA here is from genome assembly GCF_021461385.2 of Schistocerca piceifrons. Lineage (NCBI taxonomy): Eukaryota > Metazoa > Arthropoda > Insecta > Orthoptera > Acrididae > Schistocerca > Schistocerca piceifrons. The sequence continues at coordinate 97,898,200 of NC_060141.1, forward strand.
GACATGCCATTAAGGTGATTCCCAAAGTTTTATGTTTGTTGTCTTGTTTTGCCCATGCCAGTCGAAGGTGATCTAGGCCCCGTAGATTCAATATTTGACTTTTGTTTTCATTTACTGTCGCTCCCGACGCTAGACAATATCTTTGGATTTCTCTTTCCAGTGTAACTGTCTCCTCCTTATTCCTTATTACAACGCCCACGTCATCAGCATAAGCTCGTATGACAGTTTTCTCACCACTCAATGTTATGCCTGTTAATCTTTCGTGGACAGTGCGGAGGAAGGGCTCTAAAGATACTGAAAATAAAAACATTGATAAGGGACTGCCCTGTGGAACCCCTCGCCTTATCTGTATGGGTTTAGATGTTTGGCCATTGATTGCTATTTTCGCATTTACACCTGTTGCAATATTCCTTAGCATGTTCACAATCTGGGGGTGGAAAGCCATTCTTGACAGCGTCGCAAAGAGGTATCTATGACTAACGCGGTCAAAAGCTTTGTTGAAATCTATAAAGATTAAAGCACATTTTATACTTGTCACTGAGGTAATTGCAATGACGTCTCTGTATGCAGATAGACTTTCGAATATCGTTCTGGTCGGAGAGCAAGATTGGTGATGACTCAATATTTTGTTGGAAAAGGCAGAGAGTCTTTTGTTGATAATACGCGAAATTATTTTGTAATCAGAATTTAGTAGCGAAAGAGGCCGAAAATTGTTTAAGTTGGTTTTGCCTTTACTCTTAGGAATCAGTACTATTTTACTTTCCTTAAACTCTGCAGGGACCGGTTTTCCGTTCAGGACCTCATTTGCCATGGAAGTGATCTTGTCCCCAATTATAGACCAGTAGCGGGCATAAAACTCCACAGGGAGGCCATCAAGTCCCGGAGATTTGTTGAGAGGTGAGTTACGCACTGCCTCATGCACTTCATCTTTAGTAATAGGTGACAGGATGTCAGCGTTGTCTGTTCCCGACAATTGTGGACCTAAAATAGTGAGAAAGTCCTCGAGAGCTGCATCTTCCACTGTGGTAGGGGCATATAAGGTTTCATAGTACCTGTGGACTTCGTCCAGTATTTGTTTCTGGCATGTGAGCCTCGTACCAGTATGCGTCTGAACTTCATCAATTAACGTTTGACGTCTGTTTTTAGCATGCCGCACCAAGTGATACAGAGAAGCTGTTTCATCTGCTACGACAGATGTGGCTTTCGATTTAATTTTGAGTCCCTCCATCTGTTGCCGTTTAATGCTTAATAACTTGGCTTTTATTTTTTTGATATCATTCAGACGAATTACGTCATCATGGGCCTGTTGATATAAGTCTCTTAAAACTTTATAATAAAACTCCATTGTATTCCTCAACTCCCTGTGCCTGGCTGCACTATACTGCATGACAACTTTCCGCAGCCTTGGTTTAGCCCTCCTTGTCCACCAGTCTATGACTGTTGGGTGCTTGTCTACTGTGCGGAGGCACATAGTCCACGCAAACCTTATTTCCTGTTCCAGTTCTTCGTCAGTTAAAACAGAGATATTTAAGTTCCATTGGCCTCTGAATCGACGGGTTGGTTGTACACTTAGATTAAAGCAAGTTAAAAGTGTACTGTGATCGCTAAAATACACTGGAATAGTCTCAACGTTTAATAAATAATTTTGCAAATTTGGTGACACGTAAATTCTATCTAGTCTGCTGCGGGAGTGGCTGGTTATATACGTGAACCCGACTGACGTCGGGTGCTGAAGTTCCCACACATCCTTAAGGTGTAGATCACTTACTAATTTTTTTAACTGTGGCGAGTAGTTGAAGTTGGGTTGTTGATCTTTCTGGTTTAAAACACAGTTAAAATCTCCACCTAGTATAAGAGAACACGGATTTTTCCTCAATAAATAAATCAGTTCATCTTGAAAAAACTTCGCACGATCCAATTTGTGGGAAGTTCCTGATGGGGCGTAAAGGTTAATCACTGTCACATCGAAAAGTTTTATGCCTATGGCTCTTCCTGATTCTAGTCGTTCGATTTCAGTCACCGGAATGCCTTCCCTTATAAGAATGGCTGTACCCATATTGGCTTCCGTAGAAACATTAACAATTTCGAAAAAGCCTGGGATCCGAAATTCCGTTATCGCAACTTCTTGTAGCAACGCGATATCTGTTCCGGACTGGTACAAGAATTCCTTTAGTGCTGCCAATTTCAAGGGTGACTGTATTTTATTAATGTTAATAGTAGTAATGCTATAAGCTTGCAGCACAGACATACCGGAAGAAGCTATTTGGGATGAGGTTCGGTATGATTATAGCAGCAAACGTGCTTCCCTACAAGGCACGATCTTTACAAGCTGTGTGCCCATTACATGTACTAACTGCCTAGAAAATTTGCACTGCTTTTAAACAAATAGCTTGAGAAGAAAAGTATCCTGATATCCTGACAATGCATTGCTATAAGTCACTGTGGCCATTCTCTTTCTCCTCGTCAGTGTTGGACCTGATGACTTCATATTTGATATTCTTTTTCTTGATGTCTTTCTTCTCTGGTGTGACTTTCGCTTGATGACGCGTGACAGCAAGGCCCGGTGTCTGTCGCAGCCGCCGGCGGTGGCTAAATGGGGCAACGGCCGTGGCTTGCGAGTCGTCAATGTTTGGTTCCGGCGTGGTGTCTGTTGTGTTGTTTTGCTGGCGAGGCGGTGATGCTTGTGTATTTCCTCCTTCGGCGCGGCGTTGCGCTTCGGAGTCAGCAGGTTCTTTACCTGGTACTTCCTCGTACGGTTCGCACTGTATGGGTTGTGCACTTGATGCGGTTATTTCAGCCGTGACCTCAGGCTCAGGGTCACATTTCCGTGAAAAATCACTACCCGCTGCGTCACTATCTGTTCGTGGCGGTGTAAGTCCTTGTGCGGAAGTGGGAGCCACATCGACCTTCATTCCATCTCCTTTTTCCACTTCCAACAGATCTTCAGGACTGGGCTTCGGCCTCCTGGCAACGGGCGTTTCACAGGAAGAGTCCTCATCAACATTTCTTTCAGTGTCCTCTAGAGGACGCTTTTTTGTGGGAATCTCGCTGTCACGGGACGGAATTTCAGCAGTTAATGCAGGTTTTAAAGACGGAAAGTCATTAACATTAAGTGCAACATTTTCAGAGGTAGTAACAGGATCCACGACCGCCGCTGGCTCTGTTGTATTACTGGCTGGCAACAAATCGTTGAGTGTCAATTTCCGGCGTTGCGTAAGGTTATTTGTTAGCACAAATACACGGCGAGGGCAGTCCTGACGGAGGTGACCAGACTCGTTACATACATGACATGTAGGGGTTTGTCCTGAGTACATAACATGCGCCTTGAGCCCGTCAACAAAGATGTGGGAGGGAATGTTTGCTTTCACTTCCATCTCCACGGAGCGAATGCCGTTAAAGCACTGCAGCTTGAAATGCGAAGCCCACCTTTCGTTGACTATTTGCCTGACAACCCCATACTTTGAAAGGACATCTTTAATTTTCGAATTGTCTACTTCTATGGGAATATTCAAAACCCTAACATTCCTAATTACAGACTCGGAATTCCGGAGTTTGACAGTACTTTTAGTACCATCACGGTGTATAAATTCCGTTTCATAACCAAATTTTGCCAGAAAGCGGTCTACACTCGCGGAATCGTTAAACTTTACAAAAATGCAGTATTCATCAGAGTCGAGCTGCATGGTATGAACAGATTCAGAATGAAGGCCAATTACCTCGGTAATCCAGTCGTGTATTTCAAGTGCAGAGGGCTGTACTCGACGGGTGTACTTGTCGAAGGTGAAAATCACGGTGTTTTTTCTCACGGAGTTTGCCATGGTGTTCTGCAGCGAAGAAATCTCGGACAACGCCGAAATCCCAACGGCACTTCGTAGAAAGATGACACGAAAGAAGACCAAATGCTCAATTGATAACGCTTAATTCACGTGCAAAACGTCAATAAACGAGCACAAAACACGAAAACACTGGCGTAAACACTGAACGTTCACGGAGCAAACTTGAGGAGCGTGCGACCGCTGCGGCAGCTAATGCCAGACTGTAGACCACGGGTCACATCCATATCAATTGCTTACTTGGACCTTGTGTACAGTAAAGGACTGATTATTTACATGTCGCCCATCGCTTGCGACTATTCGTCGTGAATACCTAGTTAAGTATTGTAAATCTTCTTTATTGTAATAGAAACTATTAATTGCTTGAATTGTTGTATAGCCTTCCGAGAATGCAGCACCATCTAGGCACTCTGTACGAGACGAGTGGGCAGGAACCCACAGTATATTCTACATCTACAGCTACATCTACATCGATACTTTGCAAATCACATTTAAGTGCCTGGCAGAGGGTCATCCAACCACCTTCACAATTCTCTATTATTCCAATCTCGTATAGCGCGCGGAAAGAATGAACACCTATATCTTTACGTACGAGCTCTGATTTCCCTTATTTTATCGTGGTGATCGTTCCGCCCTATGTAGGTCGGTGTCAAAAAAATGTTTTCGCATTCGGAGGAGAAAATTGGTGATTGGAATTTAGTGAGCAGATTCAAAAATGGTTCAAATGGCTGTGAGCACTATGGGACTCAACTGCTGAGGTCATTAGTCCCCTAGAACTTAGAACTAGTTAAACCTAACTAACCTAAGGACATCACAAACATCCATGCCCGAGGCAGGATTCGAACCTGCGACCGTAGCGGTCTTGCGGTTCCAGACTGCAGCGTCTTTAACCGCACGGCCACTTCGGCCGGCTGAGAAGATTCCGTCGCAACGAAAAACCCCTTTCTTTTAATGATTTTCAGCCCAAATCCTGTATCATTTCTGTGACACTATTTCCCATATTTCTTGATAATACAAAACGTGCTACCTTTCTTCGAACTTTTTCGATGTACTCCGTCAGTCCTACCTGGTAAGGACCCCACACCGCGCAGCAGTATTCTAAAAGAGGACAGACGAGCTTAGTGTAGGCAGTTTCCTTAGTAGGTCTCTTACATTTTCTAAGAGTCCTGCCAATAAAACGCTGCCTGATTTATCTTGTAAGCGAAGTTTAACGAGTTCCTTTTAGTGCTCATGTGGATGACTTCACATTTTTCGTTATTAAGGGTCAACTGCCACTTTTCGCACCATTCACATATTTTTTTTGAATCGTTTTGCAGTTTGTTTTGATCTCCTGATGACTTTATTAGTTGATAAACGACATCGTCATCTGCAAACAACCGACGACGGCTGCTCAGATTGCCTCCCAAATCGTTTATATAGATAAGGAACAGCAAAGGGCCTATAACACTACCTTGGGGAACGCCAGAAATCACTGTTTTACTCGATGACTTTCCGTCAGTTACTACGAACTGTGACCTCTCTGACAGGAAATCGAAAATCCAGTCACATAACTGAGACGATATTCCATAAGCACGCAATTTTACTACGAGCCGCTTGTGTGGTACAGTGCCTTCAGGAAATTGATCTGAAATCCTTTGTCAATAGCACTCAGCACTTTATGTGAATAAAGAGATAGTTGTGTTTCTCACGAACGATGTTCTCTAAACCCATGTTGACTGTGTGTCAAGAGACCGTTTCCTTACAGGTAATTCATAATGTTCGAACACAATATACGTTCTAAAATCCTGCTGCATATCGACGTTAACGATATGGTCCTGTAATTTAGTGGATTACTCATACTACCTTTCTTGAATATTGGTGTGACCTGTGCAACTTTCCAGTCTTTGGGTACGGATCTTTCGTCTAGCGAACGGTTGTATATGATTGTTAAGTATGGAGCTAATGTATCAGCATACTCCGAAAGGAACCTAATTGGTATACAGTCTGGACCAGAAGACTTGCTTTTATTAAGTGATTTGAGTTGCTTCACTACTACGAGGATATTTACTTCTACGTGACTCATGTTGCAGCTGTTCTCGATTCGAATTCTGGAATATTTACTTCGTCTTCTTTTGTGAAGGCATTTCGGAAGCTGTGTTTGTTAAATCTGCTTTGGCAGCACTGTCTTCGATAGTATTTCCATTGCTATCGCGCAGAGAAGGCATTGATTGTTTCTTGCCGCTAACAAACTTCACATACGACCAGAATCTCTTTTGATTTTCTGGCAGGTTTCGAGACAAAGTTTCGTTGAGGAAACTGTTATAGGCGTCTCGCATTGAACTCCGCGCTAAGTTTCGAGCTTCTGTAAAGGATCGCCAGTCTTGGGAATTTTGCGTCTGTTTAAATTTGGCATGCTTGTTTCGTTGTTTCCGCAACAGTGTTCTAACCCGTCCCGTGTACCAAGGAGGATCAGCTCCGTCGTTTGTTAGTTTATTTGGAATAAATCTCTCAACTGCTGCCGATACTATTTCTTTGAATCTAAGCCACATCTGGTCTACACTTATATTATTAATTTGGAACGAGTGGAGATTGTCTCTCAGGAAGGCGTCAAGTGAACTTTTATCTGCTTTCTTGAATAGGTATATTTTTCGCTTATTTTTCGAGGATTTGGGGATTACAATATTCAATATCGCTACGACAACCCTGTGTTCACTAATCCCTATATCGGTTTTGTTGCTGGTTATTAACTCAAGATTATTTGTTGGTAAGAGGTCAAGTGTGTTTTCACAACCGTTTACTATTCGCGTGGGCTCACTCATAGTGTCAGCGATGGTATTTGCAGTTAATTAAAGTAAATAAAAAAGTACACAGTAATGTGATTTTATTCCTATTATCTCCTCAAGCTGGCTTCTCCGATGCCAACTTCCCTGCCTCAAATTGTTCAGTGGAGAATCCTCTAGGTCCTGTTAAATTTTTGCACGCTCGTACTGAAACACCCCGTATAGAGCGAGACAATACTTCTCGATGATAAACGTGAAATCGTGCATTATAGAAACAGTGCCACCGATTCGTTTCACACTCACTCAACGACATGTCTGCTCTTACAGATACTTTTTTGACGTAGGGTATCCGCCACTTTACTCGAAGTGCGAGCGACCATTCGTCAGCACCCACTTGATCCTCAAAGAGTGATCGCTGATCGATAATACAGGCGCGCGTGGCCGTGAAAACAGCGCTCCAATTTATCATGGCGTGTTTGGAGAGACGGCAGCTGGGGAAGGGCGAAAAGAGGAAATAGGAGGTACGGCAGGGAGGGGAGGGTTACGCAGAACTGCCCACTGCATTTATAGCCGTACTTGTCCCTCCCATTGTGCCAATAAAACCGACAGGCGGTTGGCAGCCCTGATGGATCCACAATTCACTAAATGTGTACCGAACAAAAAACTGGGAGAGCAGCTGAAACGCTTCCAGTGGCAGGTGTCTCGCGGGACAAGCCGGACGGTTGATGTCACGAGTGCACGATGTGTTGGCGGTGCAAGGGCAGCAACCCTCCAAAGAGAACGCGTAGCAGATTTCGATTATCGAAATATAAATTAAATTGAGATAATAAACGTGCTGAGATTGAAAACTGGCTGTCGTCACATAGACGTTTCCTTTCATGTATCTGCTTGTAAATGTTTCTCAACACTTCCGACCTCGGGAATTATACAGGTAGCAAAAGATTTTAGAGTCTGTAATTTGGTAATTATTGTGATCAAAATTAAATTTACGGGCGATAACAGCAGAAACGTCGTCAGGACTGTGAGGAAACTTTTAATGACAGCCGGCCGCGGTGGCCGAGCGGTTCTAGACGCTTCAGTCCGGAACCGCGCAACTGCTACAGTCGCAGGTTCGAATCCTGCCTCCGGCATGGATGTGTGTGATGTCCTTAGGTTAGTTAGGTTTCAGTAGTTGTAAGTTCTAGGGGACTGATGACCTCAGATGTTAAGTCCCATAGTGCTCAATGCCATTTGAACCTTTAATTACAGGGAAAAATGTTCCAGACGAATGTTGTTGGTGATGAAGTTACTAAGTGGTGACTCTGTCGTGGCCATTCCTCAATACATCAACGCAAGGATGTCGGATGATAGCCAAGCACTGCGTATCTTAAAACTTCCGTTACAAAATTCAATTTTTACATCTCTGTTCAACAACACTACACCACTTCCTGTCTTTAGTCTTCTGATTGGTCTAATGCGTCCCGCCACAAAGTTCTCTGCAGTGCCAACCTCTTCAATACCTTAGTAGCTCTTACAGCCGACATTCTCAATTATCAATAATTCAAGAACAGTCTTAATCGCATTTATTATTGTTATAATACTGCCAACCGGTTTCAACCCGACGTAGGGGTCATCTTCTGGGCGTTTACACCATTGGTCGACTGCTGGTGGTGCCGTTATGTAGACAGGAGTGACACCACTAGCAGTCGACCAATGGTGTAAACGCCCAGAAGATGACCCCTACGTCGGGTTGAAACCGGTTGGCGGTATTATAACAATAATAAATGCGATTAAGACTGCTCTTGAATTATTGATTAATCATACTAATCGCTGCTTCTCTCCACAACCATGTTGTTCAAAAATTCTCAATTATGTTAAGGATATGTTCCAAACTCTGTCTTTCTCTACAGATTTTGCCATCTACAGCTCTGTCTAGAACCACAAAAGTCATTTCCTGATGTCATAACGTATATCCCATCATATTGTCACTTCTGTTGACAGTATTTTCCACAGTTCCTATCCTCGTTGATTCTGCATTCTCGTTGACTACAGTCCACTTAATTTTCAACACACTTCTGTAATACGACGTATAAAAAGCTTGCATTCTCTTCTACTTTTCCACACAACTCACAATTTGCATCCACAGAATGCTGTAATCCAGATTAACAGATTCCTTATAGGGAGGAATGTCCTCATTTCTTGGCTGGTCTGCCTCTTATAGCCTCCTTGCATCGTTCGTCATGTGTTCTTTTGCTTACGAGGAAGCAGAATTCCTTCATTTCGTCTATTGCGTAGTCTTCAAATATGATTTTAAGTTTATCGGTAATTTCATTTCGGCTACATTTCATTACGTTCTTTTTGAGATGGGTTCCTTTCAATCAATCCATATTCTGTACTTATTAGACCTTCACTCCATTTAACACTCTAATTGTGGCATAATTCACTTGGAGAGATTTGTAATTAGATGGTTTATCGTTAGATAAACTCGCTGCTAAAGTCTCCGATCTGTAAGGCGTGCACCAAACAGATCCTTAGATGCTTATTTTGTCGGTATTACAAAAATAATGAAGTATTTATGGGGATTCTTGGCAGCTTCAGCCATGACCAAACTATCCCACCTGGTGTGCAAGATAATGAGACAGGTGAAGCACCGTCGTACCTGAAGAAGAATGTAATAATTCTAATTCCAAATAAGGGATGGACTATCAGGTGTCAATATCACCGAACCATTTGCGAAATACGACACGTTTGCAGAATACTGATACGAATTATTTACAAAGCAGTACCGTCCCCATAACTTCTCTTAGAACGTAGACTAAGTAAAGGCAAACCAACTTTTATAGCTCTTGTAGATTTGGAGAAAGCTTTGGAAAATGTGAACTAGAATACGCTCTTTGAAATTCCGAAGGAAGCAGGAGTGACTACGCGGGATTTCCCGGCACCTGATCTGCAGCCGCATCACACAGTAAAAGATTCTTGACACAATATTTCAGCACTCCATCTCACTTCCATCTTCAGGTGAGAAGTTTGTTAGCTACTGTCGCTGGCCAGTTCACGTCAGATGATGTTGGTGACTGCAGCTTATAAGTTAGGGAATACTTTTGTTAGTAATACGCCGTCTTTATTCGCAGTATTCTATTTTGCTGCTTCAGTCCTGCACGTGCAGAAGCTACATCCTCATTTTCAAAGACTACGATAACTTTTTTGGGCGTCAATCTGCTTTAATTTTCCGCCTAGCGGTTAATTAACGGCCCAGTTATTAGTTTTACGATAAAAATATCTCAGACAAGGTAAACGAAATGAATAGATGTAGTAGTTACGATAAGGTGCACATCCGAAATAATTTTTTTAAATCATAATAACCTTCTGCACTGTCTTTTGTAACTAAGATTAGAATATGCTTTGTTTAATATTTTTATTTCTGCTGTATATTTTCGCTTCAGTATGTTAAAATCTGTCAAACGGATATATTTGGGTTGCAGTCAGTACCAAATTGGTAACTGAAAACACAGCCGAAATTGGACAGTCGTGAAAAAAATAAAATAGATTAATATTCTAATTCAAATTAAGACAGCCAGTGCACTTTTTTTTTTAAAAAAAGAAATCCAATATCATTAATAGTTACTTTCATTTACCTACGAAATATTCATCTCCTGCTTTTTCAGTAATCCTGGAATCACAAGTTAAAATGCACCACATGAAGAACGTAGTACATTATTTGATGTGCAAGTTTTTCACCGATACCGAATATGAATATTTCGTGGCCAAATGAAAGTAACCGTCAATAATTATTTATTACGCTAGTCTTTAAGTGGTAATCTCAAGCAGATGTAACGCCCAGAAAACGTTATGTAAGCCTTTAAAATGGAAATGTAGCTCCGAAATGCAATGGACTAAAACAGAAAATAAGAATTTTGTGACTGGAGTCAGTGTATTATTAACAAAAATGTTCATACCATACTAACATAGTGTACCAAATGTTCATTGAAAATTTGTAATTCACTTAAAATTAGGATTTCTACATTATTTAGACACAATACGATGAAAATTAGTCATTCATAGAAATACTTAGCTCCAGCTAAAAATATACACGTCCTATTTTACCAACATGAACATACATATTTACTATTTAGCAAAACACCTTAAAAAGTTTACTATAAGAAATTTGTTAATAATTATGAGTGCCTGAGGCGAAAAATCACTCGAATAACATGTAAACGTTATTCACTGGCAAAATTCAATGAACACCGAGTCACAAAAATGCCAAATAAAATCAAAATAAACTTAAGAATTTGCTGTTTTTTCACAAGTGATTATACAAATTACTAAACAGATACAACATTTCATTACTTTATAATGGATAAAAAAAACAACAATAATCACGGTGCCACTAGAGACAATAATATTCAGTACTATAAACACTTTTACCATCATCAACATTCTAGACGTAACATTTAGAAGAATTCTGATAAGCTATACACAAGCTGCGCGTTTCTACGTGCCATGTAGCTTATAACGTAACCTAGCAGTAGTCCATTAGTATTCTACCAAATTCCAGGAGTCAACCAGTTTCCCTGTATATCTCTTTTCCATAACTGCAATATTCTTGTGGTATCTCTCGCCATGTTCTTCAGAATCTACTTCGCAGTTTTCTGGGAAGGTGTCCTGGGGTCAGGAAGGAAATGTGGTTTTAGAAATACGTTGCAGCCATACTTTCCTATGATAGGGTATCTCTCCCAGGCTCCTTATAATTTTGTGCTCCCTGATTTCCTAAGAAACTGAAAATTCCCAGGCAGCTTTCACATCACCATATAAATTTTAATCGAATTTCATGTCCCTGAAAAGCACTCGGATCTGTGACCTAACAAAGATACCGTCCTGAACCATTGATTCACTCAGTCGCGAGAATTTTCCCCTCAAGTACTTAAAGGCTTCGCCTTTGTAGTTCATTTTATTTGCAAAAATTCAGTGATGAGTAAGTTTACTTTTAAATGTGAAAGTAATAACTTTCTGGAATCAGCTAGTGGTTAACGTAGGATGTTGTTCTAACCTACTTCTAGGCCAGTCACTTTTGGTATTCAGAGATGCATGCACCCGACTCTCAAATTCAGAAATGAAACAGTATTTGGCATTAACTAACTGCATACCTAGCAAAAGTGGAACAACTTTAAGGTCATCACAAATCTTCCATTGATTTTCACTGAACTTATTGACTTCAAGTGAGCATTTTATATCCTTATAAAACCCTTCCAACTGGAACTGAAGGAAGATCAGTAAGAATATAGAAATATACAGCTTTCAAACTGTGCGAAGAATCAATGAACTGACTCCAGTTGGTTGCATTGGCTTTTTAAAGTGATGCATACCATGAGATTAGCTTCCATTGTAGTAATAGGTGTGAATTTTTTCTCCTTGTACCGATAACCTGAAACTTTTACATTTGGTAATAAGACACCCCTGTAAGTTCAATTTTATTTCTCGAAAGATACAAATCTCTTATGAGATCAGTATTGAACTCGTATTATCTGAGCGTTCAATAATATGGCTATTACTTTGTTTCATTCCTTCTACATACAACAATTATACGTATGCTGGCAACGAATGTCTTCTGTTGTTCTTTACATCTACATCTGTACCTACATCCATATTCCACGAACTATGTTACGTTGTGTGGCGGAGAGTACGTTGTATATCGCGGTCACTTCCCCCTTTTCCAGTTCCAGTCGCGAATGTTGACAGGAAGGACGATTGTCGGTAAGCCTGCATATGGGCTCCAGCCACTTCGTGGCGTTTTCACGGAGTATACGCAGAAGGAAATAATATACTGGTTGACTCCTTTAGAAATGTGCACTCTCTCCTCTCCAGCAGCCTCTGCCATTTGGGTTGGCTATCTCTGTGACGCTTTCTAGCTTGCTAAATAAACATGTCATGGAACGCACTGCTCTTCTTTGCATCTTCTTCATTTCCTCTATCAATCGTATCTGGCATGGATCTCAGATTGACTGGAAGTACTGATCGAATGAGAGGTTTGTAAGTTACCTCACTTCGGGGTGGAATACCGTTACTAACGATTGTTTCACTGAATCTGTCGACCGTCTGCTTTAGTTGCAGTATGTTTACGTGATCGTTTCATTTATGTGATCGTTTCGCTTTAAATGACTCCATACACATACTCCCAAATACTTTATGAATGTTATTTCTTCCAGTGATTGTTCCTCAATCACATGATAGTTTTTCTGCCTGTTCATGCACAATACGTTACATTTGTGTATTTTGATGGTAAAGCATCGATATTCTGCAGGTTTTCCTGCATTTCGCTATAATTTTCTAGCGATGTGGGTTGTATGTACGCTACAGCGTCATCTACATCTACATAGATACTCCGCAAGCCACCGTACGGAGCCTGGCGGAGGGTACCCTGTACCACTACTTGTCATTTCCCCTCCTGTTTCACTCACAAATAAGTGGGAGAGAAAAGTGACTGTCTGTACGCTTCAGTATGAGCCCCAGTTTCTCGTATCTTATCTTCTTGGTCATTACGCGCATTGTATGTTGGTGGCAGTAGAATCGTTCGGCAGTCAACTTCAAATGCCGTTTCTCTAAATTTTCTCAGTAGTGTTTCTGGAAAACGACATCGCCTTCCTTCCAGGGATTCCAGTTTGAGATACCAAAGCATCTCCGTAACAGTTATATGTTGTTCGAACCTACCGGTAACGAAACTAACAGCCCGCCTCCGAATTACTTCGATGTCTTTCTTCAGTCCGATCCCCCCGGTTACCAAACACTCGAGCAGTACTCAAGAATAGGTCACACCAGCGTCCTCTATGCGGTCTACTTTACAGGTGAACCACTCTTTCTTAAAATTCTCCCAATAAACCGAAGTCGGCGATTCGCATTCCCTACCACAGTTCTCACATGTTCGTCCCACATCATATCGCTTTGCAACGTTACGCCCAGATATTTAAAAGACTTGACTGTGTCAAGCAGGACACTAGTAATTCTGTGTCCGAACATTACAGGTTTGATCTCCTTACTCATCCTCATTAACTTACATTTTTCCGCATTTAAGACTAGCTGCCACACCAACTGTAAATGTCGTCTAAATCGTCTCGTATCTTCCAACAGTCGCTCACCTCCGACACATTACCATACAGGACGGCATCATCAGCAAAAATTCATCCGCGAATAGCCTCATGGAAGTTTCGACTATGTCCACTACTTCATTTACAGTTAATGTAAAAAGTGAAAGTCCTACGACAGTCCCTTCGCGGACGCCTGAACTTACTGTTACGTCTGCATGTCTCTCTCCGTTCGTAATGAGATGCTTTGTTTCTTTTGCTAGAAACTGTTCAATCAACTCTCACAGCTGGTCTGACATTCCGTACGTTTCATTAGGCGGCAGTACAGTATCGATTGCCTTCCTGAAGTCAAGGAATACGCATCAACCTGGGCGCTCGTATTTAGTGCTTTCTGGGTCACGTAGACAAACCACGCGAACTGGGTTTAACACGATCGTTTTTCTTATTTTTTCGGAACTCATGTTGATTCCTAAAGAGGAGATTTCCGGTCTCCAGAAATGTCACATTATGCCAGCAAATTCTGCAGTACATCGACGTCAGAGGTAGTGTGCTGCAGCTTTTTGCACATGTTATAAAACACTTCTGAAAAACGTTAACTGTCTGTGGTTTTTTCGAATCATTAAGAAGGCTTCATAGATGTATTTACTTGAGGATGCGATTAAATCACCGCGAAACCATCGTGTATGCTCCTGCAATGAAGGAACTGTTAATAGCCACTGGTGCTATCAGCTGTATCTTAGAAGATTGTGATAGGTTTTTAAAATTTTAAAGAGATATTTCTATTGAGAACTAGTCAGTTTTATGTAACTTATATTTTCCCCGTGGCACGGGGTTGTAGGCACCTTCTGTACAAGTTTTACGTTTGGAAACGAAAATCACGTTTGGATCTAAGGTGACTGTTGTGCAATTGCGCTTCGGCCATCACTTTGTGACTTCCTGGTGCAATATACGTTGACATTTGTGTCGCCGTGTGCGGATTGGCGCTGGCGTTGTGTCCGCAGCTGGAATTGCAGTCTGAGGCTGCCTCTCCTCTCGTCTCCTCCCCTCCCCCTCCCCTGCACACCACTTGTGCGTCCTTTCCGTAGAGCGGCGGACCGCAGCCGCTCCGGGAATGTGGATGCTTTCCGCGGAACTCCGGCCTCCAGCGTCTGGATGTGGCTGGAATTAAGCCGCTGCCTCCAGGGGGACCCAGGGAATGGTGGAGATGGGGACGCAACTACTGCGCCGAGCATATGCGTTAAACTTAACGCGACCGTTAGGATTAACGCGCCCTCTGAAGGGCGTTCGCCGAGCGCTGCCGACGGCGAAAGCGCGTGACCAGGTTTAAAGCCAGGTGGTCACGAGGGCGGTGGCCTACTGCTGGCGCTGCGAACACGGCGTCGCGTGTAAAACGCAGAGAGCCTGAACAGTTACATGCACTGAGCTAGTTACATTTATACAAGGCGGTCAGAAACAGTCTGAAAAGCTTGCAAGGGAGTCGCTGGGAGCCGGCCGCGGTGGCCGAGCGGTTCTAGGCGTTTCCGACAGGAACCGCGCGACTGCAACGGTCGCAGGTTCGAATCCCGCCTCGGGCATGGATGAGTGTGATGTCCTTAGGTTAGTTAGGTTTAAGTAGTTCTCAGTTCTAGGAGACTGATGACCACAGATGTTAAGTCCCATAGTGCTCAGAGCCATTTGAACATTTTTTATTTTTTGAGTCGCTGGGGACGTTGTGCTGAGAAATGATTGTCGCAGGGAAAAAATCGATACGTTGGGCCGTTTCCGAGTTATTTAGCTGAAGTCAGACTATCAGGTCGTCGCGTGCACAAATTGAAGCAACGCGCCAGAGGCAGTGTCGCGGAACATGTTCTTCGTTTGATTGTCTCAAACTGAACAAACGTTTTTACTCGCCTAGCTTAATTGTACACTTCCGAAAAAGGCACATTTTAACTGCTAATGAGCATTTCAACAAGTGGCCACACACGTCAGGGCATTACTGCAGTTTAGCGCGTGCAAGTGCTTGAATTTGCGCGCGACGACCTTGTAAGTAGGCTGTTTAGGTTTTTCTGTTCATAACGCCACGTAGCGCTCTGTATGAATATCAATGACTGTGCTGTGTGCAGTCTGTGGCTGGATAGCCTTGCTGGAATATTCGCTGTTGCAGTGTTTGGCAGGTGGATGTGAACAGCGCGTAGCGCTGCTCAGTTGGAGGGGAGCAAGCAGCAGTGTATTGCAGTGGTTCGAGTAACGAAGATTTTTGTGAGGTGAGTGATTCATGAAAGGTATAGGTTATTGTCAGTCAGGACCATTCTTTGGTAGGGATTATTGAAAGTCAGATTGCGTTGCGCTAAAAGTATTGTGTGTCAGTTTGTTGATGATCAGAATAAGTAAAGAGAGAAATGTCTGAGTACGTTCAGTTTTACTCAGCTGTCTCTGTATCAAGTAACGTAGAAGTTTACCAGCACAGTAATTTATAATTTTTCTAAGGGGGACGTTTCATATGTCGAGCCTTAGCCGAGGATACCTCACTGGAATATTCTGATTTTTTCTTGTAGTTTGAGTAATTAGTGTAGTTATTGTTTATTGTTAGCGCGTAATTGTAGAGACAATTTCCTTTGAGATTGTACTGTAAAACAGTTGTGACATGCATGTAGATTTGCACCAAGTATTTCGCAGCCACGCTTCCAATTAATTGGATATTATTTTCAGTGCTATTTTAATGGGTTTTCTGTGTTATCGTGTGAAATATTGTGACAATTATGGCGAGTGAAAAACCTGATACTAGGCTCCAAAGTAAGCTGAGAAATGACAGTGAAGATGAGAGTAGTGTGTTGGCATCACCGTGTAATGAATTAGGACATTCCAATTAGTAATTTGGTAATTGTGCATAGGGAAATGGATCAGGCGGCTAATAATGGTGTAGACAGTGAAACAATTCGTGAACAGGGAAGCACTGTCGATCGATCGGTCGGTAACAGCTCGCTCCAGGAACCCGAAATGACAGGACACAATCTTGCAAATACCGTAGATTCAGGTTTTGCGTCCTCACCTTTTTCTGAATTAAGTCAAGACTTACTCTCTGATTTTAGGCTGCTTAGGTTTTTACGTTGGTAACGCGAAGTAGCGCTTTTGTAGGGATTATTGAAAGTCAGATTACGTTGCGCTAAAAATATTGTGTGTCAGTTTATTGATGATCAGAATAAGTAAAGAGACAAATGTCTGAGTACATTCAGTTTAACTCAACTGTCTCTGTATCAAATAACGTAGAAGTTTACCAGCACAATAATTAATAATTTTTCCAAGGGGACGTTTCAGCCCGACTGGTTAACTTCGTGTTCATTGTTTGTGTGAAATCTTATGGGACTTAACTGCTAAGGTCATCAGTCCCTAAGCTTACACACTACTTAACCTAAACTATCCTAAGGACAAACACACACACCCATGCCCGAGGGAGGACTCGGACCTCCGCTGGGATCAGTCATGTTAATTAACCCGAAACGGCGCTAGGTATAGAATTTTTTAAATTAAGAATTATTTCTCAGCAATATTTCCACTGAAACACCCTTATAAGTTTTCAGATTGTTTCTGTCCACTCTGCACACAAGGAGTCCATAAAGTCCCACTATCACTTCAAAAAAATAGTAACTCCGAAAGTATTTGAGACAGAGCACCTTGGTTTGTTGTAAAACGTTTAGCAGCTCTCAAAGTTATTTTCTCCTACGCCAGAATGTGTGTGCCCCAGTCGTTTTTCGTGAAACATCAAGGCGATATTAAGAGTTCTCTCCTAGTCTGGTTCAGCATCAATAGTTTCGATTAATTCATTGATTCATGCACAAAGGGTAGCATGCACCTTCTCCTGACGTTGTCGCCAGTTTGAGGCAGCCCTAGTCAAATCTGCAACCAAGGGAAAGAGGAAAAAAAGCTTTGAGAGGTGCTATACATTTTACAACAAACCATGATTCTCTAATAAATACCATAAAATGATTTTTTGAAATGAAAGCAGGACACATGATCACAACAAACAATGATTCTCTGATAAATACCATGTTATGATTTTTCTAAATGAAAGCAGGACATTATGGACAACCTTTATAGCTTCCGACGGGTCTATTACGGCTATTATTCTAGAGATTTTATTTAATTCCGAATAAAGGGAAAAAATTATCATTTTAACCTACAAGCGGCATAGTACTGCTTCTCCACAGAAGACAGTATTATTAGCTTTTATATGACTGTGTTTGTAAGAAGCCTGATGCATCATATAAATGAATCGAATGAAATTAAAAGGAATGTACCTATCTTAAATTCTTTTGTTGTACAGCGATATGACCATTTCTTGTAAACGTTTCATATTTTTGTTTCTTAATTTGAAAAAGAAACTATGCACAAACCTCCTCTTCTGCTAATTTGTTTACGCAAAATTCGCTGCTTCCGACCCCGGCAAGTTCATAAACATCAGAATGTAACAGACCACAAGTCTTAGATGTCTTTCTTACCCTGTGTTTAGAACCCACCTACAGCTCATGATGCACGCTTTTGAACATCTGACTGCTCGTTTAATCACAAATTTTAAATATAAATTTCTGACAACAATAAATATCCTTCCAAAGTGTTCTACTACCGACATTAGAATGTTTTTACGTGACAATAATGCAATTTTGTGCTCATAAAAACTGAAACTTTGATGAAAATGAGATTTCGGTATGTACATTGGTGTAGTAATGACGCTATAAAAGGCTGGGTGTGTTAAGCCGCATCTTTATAGAATGTAATAAAGTTTACAGATAAGTTTGTGATGTTATACTTCAACTGCCTTTTTTCTAGGAGTAGACAATTCACCACATCCGTTCATAGAGGAAGTTATTATCAAGGTTTCCTTGGCCTTCAAAAGACTGTTTCACAATTTGGTCTGTATGTTAACCGCCACTGGTATTCGTCCTCCTTATGTTTTGTCCAGGTGTGAGAGTCACATATATTTGCATTCTTTGATCCTATCTTCTGTTTTAAAAATATTCGGTCTGTCAGCACACAATCATGTTCAGATCTACTCAGTCTTGAGTTACCTTCAGCGGATTCTTCCATCCAAAATGGGAGAAGACGACTCATTATAGCATATGCAAAATTTGGTGCATAGCTGTGTACGTAATGGCAAAAACGAGTAAAATTAAATCTAAAAGAATGTGCAACAAGCGGTGAGATTAAAATTGAAAGAAAGGTAAGAGTGTATCAGTTGGACTATCGTTATCATGATTTGCGTGAGCGATTTATAACGTATGTAGCACAATGCAAAACTAAGCAAGCACCAGAATAGCCCAGGTAGATCAATGCATGAATGTGAAGCACCGACAGCTATTACCGGCTCGCGGGATGTAAGAACGGAGCGGCACAATTTTCTGCTATTATCTAAGCCACGAGAGTTGCGTACCAAATAGTCCAGGCCATTGCCTCTGGCGTATCTTAATAAAGACAATCGCCGAGGAAACTCCTCCAGTTACGTAAAGCATTCAGAAATAACTTTAATCGATGACCGGGCCTGGAGGAGCCCCCTGAGTAATGGTCTCTTCTGTGAATGGAAAATTACTGGAACACGGCAGGTCATCGATTTTGATACACTGTGAGGTACTAGCGAGGACGAAATTCCTCCACTTAGGGGTAAAGCTTACTCCATAGTATTACATTTTCCCATGTTCCACATCAAATAAAAAAAAAACATTGTTATGACATGAATTTTAAAGGCTGATACTATTTCCTCAGTTGTGATTTAATTACTGCATAACCACTATCTGCTTCTCTGACTGAAATATAAGACGATAGTAAAATGCAAGGTCAGCAGTCTCACAGGCTTACATTAGGTGAGCCATACAGAATATACTAGTTAAACGACAAGATCTATTAAATGAAAATTATCAGATGCATAGCAGATAATTCGTGCAAGTATCACAGAACATATTAACTTCAGTTCTCATATATGTTAACTTCAGCTCTCATACTAGTGACGAAAGCCGCCATCGCCTCGTGAAGGACTGTTAATTCTATTTCATTTTATTAATGATTGTTAAATGACTTGAATTATCATGTTAATCCTCAGTGTTTGTCTCGTTGATTCGGAATTGCTTGTGACTGTTAATCGATCATCCATGACTAGGATATGAAGAGGGGTGTTCAATAACTAACACAACACATCTATTTTCTCGATCAGTTTATACTGAAAAAATGGGGAATTTGTTGTGAGAAATCGTGTAATATCCTCGCTGAATTCCCCACAGTTTTATGAAGTCCCGATAGGTGGTGGTGCCGTATGTATCCTTCAAAATGACGTCTGTAACTGATGTGCATTCCGGGTAGAGAGCTCTCATTGAGTATCTTTTGACTGAAAACCAGAGCATCGCAGGCATTCATAGCCGCTTGCGGAATGTTTTTGGAAAAGTGACATTGAACCAAAGCACGGTGAGTCGTTGGGCGAAGCATGTATTGTCATCGTAACAAGGTCGCACATACTTGTCCAATTTGTCATTGATTAACTGGTAGTCCAAGAAAGACATATGACGAGCTAACTGGTAGAGTTCTTAAAACACTTCCCGTGAGTCAATCTTGTAATATATAAAGCGTGGAAAGTAGATTGGTAGCGACTGAAAGGCAGGCAGACAAATAAAAAAAATGCATTTTATTTGTAAAGGTCCGTCTTGATCACATGAATTTTACGATTCGCTATTACCGGATTCGGCTAGTGCCTTCTTCAGATGTGTTACAATAGATAAACAGTGGTGTAACTAACTAAGGTCAATTGGTTGAATCACAATGTTAAACAGACCTGGAGATACACAAGAAAAATTAAAATACACTAGTGTCCTAAATTAAACAAACGAAAATTTTGCAAGTTTGTGTTTATTTTGCCACAAAATTGTGTAAACAGGCGATAGGAAAGTAAAAACAATGTAATGAATACAGAACGTCCACAACTGCAACATGCATAACAGCAGAAGAAAATGTTTTTCGTTTTTTTCCGACTTAATAGATTTGCACACACTTTCTGACAGCTGGTTAATGTGCTCAGTATGGGGTATGACCACTTCTGGCACCAATACAGGCCTGACAACAACGGAACGTGCTGTGAATGATGTCACCATCTCATGTTGAGGCAATAACGCCCATTTTTCCTGCAGAGCTGCTCACAAGTCTTGGAGAGTGGTTGGTGTATGCTGACATGTTGCAACCCGTCTCCCTAGTGCATCCCAGACGCCATGCATGCAGTATCTTCCTTTTCCAAAGAAACATCAACCAGCCGTACTCTATGAGGTCGAGCATTATAGTCCATCAATACGAGGTCTGGGCCAACAGCACCTCGCAACAACCGCGCATGAGATCCCAAGATCTCTTCACGGTAGCTGACAGCGGTTAAATCTTGCTAAGGCACCCGTCCAATTTCATGAAGAGGAGTTCGAGTGGTCAACATAATCCCTGCCCACACCATTAGGGATCTTCTCGATATCGGTCTCTTTCCACAATGTTTGGGTCCCGAAATCGTGTGCCAAGTGCCCTCCAGATGCGAATCCGTCAAGAATCACTCTCCAGACTAAATCGGGACCCATCTGTGAAAAGAACATTGGCCCACTCTTCGAACTACCTGGTGGCATGTTGACAGCTCCACGCTAGATGTTCCCTTCTGTGAAGACACGCCAGGGATAAACAGACAGAAGGTCTCCAACAATAAGGCCACTCTGCTGAAGCCTTCTGTACACCGTTTGCCTCGATACAATACACCCAGGCGATGCTGTGAGGTCAGATGCCAGTTGCAGTGAAGCGCTAAGGCGGTACCGTCGTGCACTTACAGCCAATTAACGGTCCTCCCTTTTTAAGTCACATTTGGTCGGCCCCTCCCCTGGTCTTCGGAATACAGTTTCGGTCTCTATAGACTGTCGTCTCATCCGAGAAACAACAGAACGATCCACATTAAGCCATCGGGCCACATCAGTTTGCGACTCTCCTGCTTTCATTCTTCCTTCGGCCCTCCACAGCAGAGAGTCTGTAGGCGTATTCTCTGTGCCATGCCACTTGATAGGTTCCCTGACGTCAGTGTTGGCGTGGTTGTCCGTTGATCGCAATGCCGTCTTCTGTACATCGTGAATTAGTCACAGGATAGGGAAAAAGCAGTTTGTTGCTTCGATTTTGCACACCAGTGTATTTACATGATTAACAGCCAAGCTTATCAGCCATATCTACTAGAAAATATTCTGATGTAGCTATCAACGTCAAAATCTATGTTTTTGGATACGTAACAAGTGCTGGTGATGTCTTCGATGTAACCAGTATTTATACAAATAACTGAGGCCAGCAGAGGACGCTACAGCTAGCGTACGTGAATAACCAGTACCGTAAATTTAATACTTAAAATGCAGTAGGAGTAGTCATTAATTAAAATTACTTCAGATGGCAAAATGAGCTTCTGACAATAAAACATGAAGTGACATACAATAAGTGGAATTAGATCCAAAGTTAAAATCCACATAAAACGTGTAAAGATTAATATTTGGAAGATCCTCGCCTGGAAAAGTAAATATAAATTTGAATAAAAGACAGAATAAAAAGTTTAAAAGTAATATCACATCTAAAATCGAACCCTTCAGCATGACAAAACAATTAAATGGATTGGAAAGGAACCTAACACAGCGATGTAATGGAAGGCATCCTCTGCCATGTTTATCAGCAAATTACGAAGGTGCAGAAGAAAACCCTATGTAAACATGTTTTCAATGTCAGATATCAATTCTCAAATGCAAACTGAAAGTGTTGTGACTGTAGATACAAAATAATCTGCACTTCCTAAGCCCTCAGTGGTACCCTCACAATACCACACTATAAAGGTTTGCGAGGTCTCACATGGAGTCTTTCAGTGGAATGACGTTTCGCTTTATGTAGTGACAGAATTCAGCTATCTGGTGTTGACAGCCGCAGAAAGTAGTTCTCTTTCGAGTGGACACAAATTTCAAAGGCAATCTATTTTTCTGCTAATAATCTTGGTCGGAAGCAGTACCTAAACAAATGTTGTGAGCACGTATCGCGGCCGTTGATGTACGATTCTGGCGTCTCTCAACCGAACGTTTACGAGTGCAGTTTCATTTTATGCAGTAGATACGTGCATGGTTGGATACGTGGGAGTCGATCAGTTTTCGATTAAGTGATACCTTTTTGTAAACTGCTTAGTCACGTAGCTGCTGTTCTCCGTGGAGTCAGTTTTCGTAAGTCACATTTTGTATTCGGTGTCCGACATTTGACGAAGAAAGATAATCTCTCGTTATCGTCTAACATGTGACATATTTTGTAGAAGAACATATTTTTTCGAGAACATGTTCTTGTCACTATTGTTACTGTTGAGTCGCATCGGAGTACTTGTCTTTCCACTGTTCCATCTGTCTGTGTCTGAATAGCACCTAGAAGTTCTGTAACCCATAACGAATAAATCTGCTTGCATTTCCTCACAATCAACAAATTATTGTTCCAGATACATCCTACTGGGGTCCATTAACTAAAATATTCTTTAAACTGCCGAGGCCATGCGGCGTGACACGTTGTGAGTAAAAGCAAGACGCTGACATTTCGTCTCAACATCTCGCATAGAAGCTGGAGTAAAGAATAAATGTTTGTAAGACTATTCAGTGAGGCTACTGAAGATACATTTGTGAATTCCGCTATAAGCTTTCAAAGCAATCTACAAAGGCACAAATATCCTTCTCCAATCTTCAATTCTCATTTCATCAAGAGCTACTTATGTGCCACGCATTTCACAATATTTTTGCATGTCGTCTAGTTTGGTGTCTGCGAAAAAGTCTTGTAGACTTTTTTCATCAACGAACTATGGTGTCATTTTTTATATGGTGAAGGATATTCACTACGGTAGCAGGGTAGCGGTATATACTGGGCTCCAGTATAGAAAGGTTTTAATGCAATAATTGCTTTTATTTTCCAGAAGTTTCCGTAAAAGCAATTAGGAATAATCATTTAGAGCACATTCCAGTTAATTTAATACAATTATACAAAGTACTCTACACCAACCATCCGAGCGACCGCTCCGGTAGCAGGTTCGAATCCTGCCTCGGGCATGGATGTGTGTGATGTCCTTAGGTTAGTTAGGTTTAATTAGTTCTAGGTTCTAGGCGACTGATGACCTCAGAAGTTAAGTCGCATAGTGCTCAGAGCCATTTGAACCAACCAACCATCAAATGAAATTAAATTTAAAACATGAGGACCTATATTAGGAGATCTTGGCCATTAATGTTACCCCGTGAACCAGGCAATTTCAGTTATAAAAGGGGTTTTAAAAACGATAAAAGAATAAAGTAACACATTTCAATTACAGATTAAAGACTTCGCTACTAGCAACATTGATAGACAGATTTCGAAATAAATCATAATTCATAATCACCTCCTCCGTAGGAAAGACACCCAATCGACACACCAAGTAAGGTAGGGTCCATGTAGATGAAGTGTGTGTCTCACAAGTTACCAGTACCATTAGCGCCAATGGGTCATTTGACTACAGCATACAGGAAACGGAAAACTACACAAATGCTTACATTTGAATACTACAGTGGTCATTAAAACGTGAAATGTGTGCCAAGAGTAATTAGTAGTCAAGCTGTACTAGGTAGTAGACTGGGCAGTACATTGGGCTTGTGAAGGCTTGCCCATTGGGCTTGCCTCGTACTTTGCGTTAATAGGCTTCTGAAAACAAACCCGGGTACAAATTGGTTTCACTAGAAGAAAACAACTTAAATCAATGTTCAACAGAAATACTTGTAATGCCGACAAAACATGGGCAGGGACAGTACAATCAAAACGAGTCTGCAATCGAACAAGACGCTCCGGCTCAGTTAACACATGAACGCCCACATGGTTCAACACGGTTCCTCTGCACAGATGAGACTATGATTCAGTAACCTGCAGCCAAATTCAAATCTTGCGTGGCAGAAATCTTCAATGCAAGCGGCGACATTGCTCAGTAACTACTTTCCTGACGGACCACCACACACCCCTCGAAACAGCTGGTATAACCCGTCCACTGCAATGCCTCGTGCCTTTGAACTCTTTCACACAAGGGGAGGAACCAGACAAGGGCCCTAGCGCGAGACCCGGTGACCAACCTCCCCCCCCCCCCCCCCCCCCCCGCCGCACCCTCTCACTCTGTCTCTCTCTTTCCGCTGTGTGGCTTTAAATCCCCACTTTTCCTCTAAGTGTGTCTCCCATCGGGCTGCCGCGAAGCCCGGTGCACCAACCTGGTCTTCGACTGCTCTTATCAGCTATCGACAGAAGCCGATGCGTAGTGTAGTTTTTTATTAGTTTTATGTATTAGGAGTTTTATTTGTTAGGTTATGAGTTTACTATAGTTCATAATTCATTTTCAGCAGCTAGCAATCAGTTTATGGTAGTTCACAAGACCTTTCAGGTTTCACCACTAAATAAAAAAAGTTTAAAATATAACATACCTCAATGCACCTCTCTAGTCTCAGCATAATATCTGAATTTCGTGTCAAAGCGCATGTCTAGTTTGTTTTAAGAAACGAATAATCTACACGATGACACACAGCAATTCATCATGTGAACCGTTATGTCCTCCGTGCAACAGCCTAGACTAAAGCCTGAGGTTACACGATCTCAGTTACTTGATAATTAGGATAATTGCAGTACGAAGATTAATGGGCAGATTACGGAAATTACGGGTAATGCAGCTAACACGTTGCTATTCAGTTGTAGTACAATGCAGATGGGCTAGATTGTACTATTAAGCTGGAAATGCTTTGGCTCCCGTGTTGTTCAACATACTTTTTAACAGAATGTAAAGTTCTGTTCTGTCATTCGTTCCTTCAAAATAATACATTCTGTATACACATCACCGATGTGTATTATCTGAAGCCAAGCGGTATAGAGTATGTAAGTTTGGCTTTTGCCACATCACTTTGTGTGAAACGGCAAATATTTGCCTCGTTTTGTTAATGTGAGTAATATAAATTAGATCTGACTAGTTTTCTGCCTTGTTGTTTGAAGTCTACAACAGTAAGGCGGGCCTCTATTTTCCATATTATTACTCAGCGTCGTTTTTGACTTGAACTGGTGCCATGTTGTTGAATATTTTATTATCTGATAGTACAGAGTTTGCACAGTAATGACAAACTATCGGTTTGCTTTTATTATTATAATGTTGTTCTACCAAGAACCGACGGAAGATTCTGTTAATACAAACTATCGGATTATTTCGTATTATTTTTTCAAAGATTATTGATTATGCAAATGCCGGTACTAGGTCTTTGCTTTCTTGTGTTTCCTTTGTGTATTATTTGATGTTAATATTGCAGACTTTTATCACTAGCCCTGTCACCGCTTCACTGATGTCACATATCGACAGTTCGCAACAACAAAACCAAATGTTCTTAATTGTTAAAAATTTTGTCTAATTTGGAGCTAACTTTGAAACGCTGAAACATGTTTCATCAGCCAACCACTGCTGTATATAGACCTCCTCCAGGCTTAATACATCAGGGTCTTCAGCTCTACGTATCCACGCTTTCTGATAACTACAAATCTTTAGATCGACGTCTGTGTGTTTTCTTATCTCCAGGATTCCAACTGCGAAATTCCTTGGTCCATCTACCATCCATTAGTGATGTGGAGCCAGACATGTATGTCACACCTATCTCCACATCATGTTCCTTTCAGTCATACTTACGTCTTCGAATCCAGTCTACTTCCTGATCAAAGAGCGCGTTTTCCTTCTGTCCTAATTTCTCCTTTTCAGATGCATCAGTAACTCATATTTTCTAAAACTTTCTAATTTACTATAAGCTTCTTGCTGTTTTTAATCATCTCTTTACTCCCTTTGTTGTTCATCCAGTCACTGTTTTAACTATCCTAATAATTAAAAACATATCATCTGATCCTACGACATCATTATTAATTTGTATTGCTTCAGTATGTTTGTTATATATTATTTTAGACTTGACTGATTTTCAAGCTTTCTTTCGTTTTTCATTCTTAGGTGAGTTTTATCTAAATTAGGGGCAATGAAACAATATCACAATCAAAATGTATTCCTTCAGATATGTTTGATTTAACTCGTCTTGCTTCAATGTTTTCTCCGTTTAAGAATCTTAGAAATTCTGCTGTAACTATTAATAATAATATAAGTAATATGGAATCGCCTTGCCTCATACGTCTTTTAATTGTGCATTTCTCACTATGCTGATATCTAACTGAAGCGTTCTCTTCAGTAGCAGAAACTCACTCTCCACACCACCGGTTCTTTACAGAATAGAACATCCATGTACGAGTATAAAACAGCTGCCGGCCGCGGTGGCCGTGCGGTTCTGGCGCTGCAGTCCGGAACCGCGGGATTGCTACGGTCGCAGCTTCGAATCCTGCCTCGGGCATCGGTGTGTGTGATGTCCTTAGGTTAGTTAGGTTTAAGTCGTTCTAAGTTCTAGGGGACTTATGACCTAAGATGTTGAGTCCCATAGTGCTCAGAGCCATTTGAACCATAAAACAGCTTCAAACGTTTTAACTGCTTTCAGGAATCTCAATGTTTGACGTCATATGTCCTGAACTATGAGTTGTAAACTATTTCTGGTACCTTCAAAATGTGCTGGTAGAAACGAAGTAATACATTAAAACCTCATGCTTGATGCTGACGTTTCGCTGCATGAGCATTGAAACTGTAGTAAGGGAGAAACTTTTGTCCTTTCATCAGTTCGTGGAGGTGTCACCGAGAGAAAGTTTCGTAGACTTTCGAAATTATGTGTAAAGTTTGTTGGAAGTCACTAAGTACCCTCATTCTCTAATACTTGATGAACATAGTCTGGGTAATTTGCGCGCCATGAGTTACACTGTCTCAAGATACGAAGTTTCTATTTTTTTTCCTCTTTATTGTTATTTCGCACCTGATACAGGTAGGCGAGCAGCGGCATAATACGCCGCTCTTCGGCCACAGATAAAACTACAGACACAAATGAAGAAAATCGTAGGATAGACAGCGTAGATATACAGACGTTGACATACACTCCTGGAAATTGAAATAAGAACACCGTGAATTCATTGTCCCAGGAAGGGGAAACTTTATTGACACATTCCTGGGGTCAGATACATCACATGATCACACTGACAGAACCACAGGCACATAGACACAGGCAACAGAGCATGCACAATGTCGGCACTAGTACAGTGTATATCCACCTTTCGCAGCAATGCAGGCTGCTATTCTCCCATGGAGACGATCGTAGAGATGCTGGATGTAGTCCTGTGGAACG
Source organism: Schistocerca piceifrons (assembly GCF_021461385.2). Taxonomy (NCBI): domain Eukaryota; kingdom Metazoa; phylum Arthropoda; class Insecta; order Orthoptera; family Acrididae; genus Schistocerca; species Schistocerca piceifrons. The sequence continues at coordinate 97,926,120 of NC_060141.1, forward strand.
GCTTGCCATGCCATTTCCACCTGGCGCCTCAGTTGGACCAGCGTTCGTGCTGGACGTGCAGACCGCGTGAGACGACGTTTCATCCAGTCCCAAACATGCTCAATGGGGGACAGATCCGGAGATCTTCTGGCCAGGGTAGTTGACTGACACCTTCTAGAGCACGTTGGGTTGCACGGGATACATGCGGACGTGCATTGTCCTGTTGGAACAGCAAGTTCCCTTGCCGGTCTAGGAATGGTAGAACGATGGGTTCGATGACGGTTTTGATGTACCGTGCACTATTCAGTGTCCCCTCGACGATCACCAGTGGTGTACGGCCAGTGTAGGAGTTCGCTCCCCACACCATGATGCCGGGTGTTGGCCCTGTGTGCCTCGGTCGTATGCAGTCCTGATTGTGGCGCTCACCTGCACGGCGCCAAACACGCATACGACCATCATTGGCACCAAGGCAGAAGCGACTCTCATCGCTGAAGACGACACGTCTCCATTCGTCCCTCCATTCACGCCTGTCGCGACACCACTGGAGGCGGGCTGCACGATGTTGGGGCGTGAGCGGAAGACGGCCTAACGGTGTGCGGGAGCGTAGCCCAGCTTCATGGAGACGGTTGCGAATGGTCCTCGCCGATACCCCAGGAGCAACAGTGTCCCTAATTTGCTGGGAAGTGGCGGTGCGGTCCCCTACGGCACTGCGTAGGATCCTACGGTCTTGGCGTGCATCCGTGCGTCGCTGCGGTCCGGTCCCAGGTCGACGGGCACGTGCACCTTCCGCCGACCACTGGCGACAACATCGATGTACTGTGGAGACCTCACGCCCCACGTGTTGAGCAATTCGGCGGTACGTCCACCCGGCCTCCCGCATGCCCACTATACTCCCTCGCTCAAAGTCTGTCAACTGCACATACGGTTCACGTCCACGCTGTCGCGGCATGCTATCAGTGTTAAAGACCACGATGGAGCTCCGTATGCCACGGCAAACTGGCTGACACTGACGGCGGCGCTGCACAAATGCTGCGCAGCTAGCGCCATTCGACGGCCAACACCGCGGTTCCTGGTGTGTCCGCTGTGCCGTGCGTGTGATCATTGCTTGTACAGCCCTGTCGCAGTGTCCGGAGCAAGTATGGTGGGTCTGACACACCGGTGTCAATGTGTTCTTTTTTCCATTTCCAGGAGTGTACAAAATTAAAACACACGGAGCCGTTCACGGGCGCAGAGTCCAAGATAAGAATGTTCAGGCACGTAGACACACACAGAGATGAGAGATGACAGACGCGAACGTTGGAGCACTAAACGAATAAACACTGGAACACTTGAGCACGAACATGACGCACACACACAAACACTAAGCAATGATCTCCGGCGCGAATGTCCACGTAACGTGTGCGAGTCTTGGGACCTGCCAAGAGGGGGGAAGGGGGTGGGGGAGGGAGAAGGGAGAGCAAAGATGCCAATGGCAGAGGAGATGGTAGGAGGAGTGGAGATATGGGGGTAGGGGAAGCCCAGGGGAGGAGTGGGGAGAAAGGGAGGAGGCGGGAAGGGGGAGAGAAGGGAGAGAGGTTGCCCATAGGAACAAACACAGGAAGAGGGAGGGAGGATCAAAGTTGGTAGGACGAGTAGGAAAAGGAGGAGGTGGAGGAACGTAATAAGGTCGTACAGGATCCACATGGTGGAGGGGAGATGGATGCGATAGGTGAGGTGAAGAGCATGGCATTCTAGGATCTGAAGGGATTTGTAAAAGGTAGGGGGAGTGGAGATCCAGGTAGAGTGGGTGTAGCAAAGGATAGGGCGAATGAGGGCTTTATAGGTATAGAGGATGGTGGAAGGGTCCAGGCCCCATGTACGTTTGGAAAGGAGCTTGAGGAGACAGAGTCGGGAGCGTGTCTTGGCTTGGATTGTCTGGAGGTGGGGGGGGGGGGGGTCCAGGATGGGCGACGGTCGAGGGTGACGCCAAGGTACTTAAAGGTGGGGGTGAGGGCGATAGGACGGTCATAGATGGTGATATAGAAATCGAGGAGGCGGAAGGAAGGGGTGGTTTTGCCTACATTGATCGCCTGGGTTTCGGAAGGATTGACCTTAAGCAACCACTGGTTGCCCCAAGTGGTGAACCGGTCAAGATGGGATTGGAGAAGGTGTTGGGAGCGCTGCAGCATCGGGGCAAGGGCAAGGGAGGAGGTGGCGGCAGGTCCATCGTATACAAATGGTACAGGAGAAGACGGAACCTTCGGGCATACCAGCGGAGGGGAAAAAGGTGTAGGAATCCGTGTTGTGGATGGTGACGTAGGAAGGACGTTGGGAAAGAAAGGAGCTGATCAGACGGACGTAGTTAATAGGAAGGGCAAATGCTTGGAGCTTGAAGAGGAGACCAGAGTGCCACACTCATTCATAGGTTCGTTCAAGGTCAAGGGAGAGGAAGATAGCGGAGCGACGGGAATTAAGCTGTTCGGAGAGGAGATGAGTAAGGTGAAGGAGAAGGTCATCGGAAGAGAAGGCCGGCCGAAAGCCACACTGGGTAACTGGAAGGTGGTGGCGCTGGCGGAGATGCTGGTGGATGCATTGAGTTAGGATGGATTCCAGGACCATGCTAAAGACCAAGGTAAGGCTGATGGGACAGTAGGAGGAGACAGCGGACGGCGGTTTACCGGGTTTAAGGAACATCAGGATATGGGAGGTTTTCCACAGGTCGGGGTAGTAGCCGGTGGGCAGGACTACATTGTAGAGCCGGGCCAGGGTGGAGAGGAAAGCGGCAGGAGCTTCATGAAGGTGGCGATAGGTGACACGATCGTGACCAGGAGCAATGTTGCGTTTCATGCAGAGTGTAGCGATGAGATCATGTGTAGTGATAGGGGCATTGAGTTCAGTGTGTGCAATGTTGTCCAAGTACTGGAAACCAGGTGCGAGGGGAGGGACAGAGGTGTCAGTTCGATCATGGACATCCGGGAAGAGGGAGTAATCGAACTGGGGATCGTCGGGGACGGTAAAGACATCGGAGAGGTAGGAGGCAAAGTGATTGGCCTTACTAAGGTTGTCAGGGAAGGGTTGATTATCATGAAGGAGAGGATAGTAGGGGGGGGGGGGTTAGATCCGGTAAGGCGGTGGAAGGCTGACCAGCACTTGGACGAGTTTATAGGAAATGTAGCATTTAAACGGTTGCATGTCTGCCGCCAGTCCGGGCGTTTCTTAGCCGCGAGCAAGTTACGGTTGTGTCTCTGGAGTTGCCGGTGGCGTCATAGTGTGTCCGGGTCACACGTGTGGAGGAAGGCATGGTAGAGATGGAGGGATTCACAGAGGAGGACGAAGTTTCTAACATAAATGCTTGTCTTGTAGTGCAAAACTTTTAATGTGTGACTAGAGTGTGACATTTTAAATTTTAAAATGCGGCCAATAATTATATTTTTCGCCGCTGCCAACGTTAAATAGGCAAACTGCTATAGAATTAGATGATCGTCTGACTAGGTGATCGTTTCAGTCTCTTAATAATATACGAGCCTTTCTTGTGAATTCTGAGGACAATCACAGTCTAACATACACAGTAACGACACTCACTGATGTGAAAATTTTTGCCCTCTGACATCTGGAACAACACTAGCGCCCCTAGCGGCGAGGGAGCAGCTGCAAAACCCACGTTTGTTTTTAATTATTTTTCTTCTTAATTAACGAAGTAGTTCTTATATTTTTGTGTTCGAAGCGTTAGTAAATTATCGTGAAATAAACGTAAGCGTAGCCAAATCTCACTCAGTGCCGTAATTATGTATATGCATGAGAAAACAATTTCGTGTATGTGAATAATTGCAGCTAATATCACTGACATCAAGGTAACATAAACTCACATTTCATGTATGAGAAAAATATATTTTTGTCATGGAATTGGAACGCCACACCCACATTTTCAAAGTGGAGGATAGTGACTACACGTTCGGAATATACAATCCTCTACAGCACCTAGTTATTGTATTAGTTCTATGATACATGAACCAGTGACTTCAATTACGTATTTGGTTTATAGTAGGACCTGAAGATGAAGCAAATATAGTGTTGAAACTACCAGTCTGAATAATAAATACTTCGAAAATGCGGATGTGGTATTCCACTTCAATTACTTATATTGTCAGCTGCTGTCACACGTCCACAAGAATGATGAAGTTTCATATACTTTTATAGCTGTCTGTTATCATCATAATATGCACTTCGAGTCTAATGATTCGCACATTGTTACACTTCACTCGTCTTTCCAATGAACGAATATTTTTGTAAATGTGACTATTTTTGCTTCAAAAGCGAAAGCGTTAAAGATTCTTGCTCTTTGTGGTTCAAATAAAGTAACAATAGTTGAACTGGTTTCTTCTTTGTTAGGTATCAGTTTTATTACTTTTGATGTTTTGTTAAAATGTCTGTGTGGTTTTACCTTCTGTTGCAGAAGCAGCGAAAAAAGCATGCCAAATTTAAAAGAACGAAAAATCCCCAAGACTGGCAAAGTTTTTCAGAAGTTCGAAATATACTTCGTACTTCAATGAGAGATGCTTTTAATAATTTCTATAACGAAAGTCTGTCTCGAGGTCTGGCAGATAATCCAAAGAGATTCTGGTCATACACAAAGCACACAATAGCTTCACTGCGCGGTAACAACGGTGAAGTCACTGATGACAGTGCGACTAAAGCAGAGTTATCAAACACGGTTTTCTGAAACTCCTTCACCAAAGAAGACGAAGTGAATATTCCTGAATTCCAATCAACAACAAACGCCAAGATGAGAAACATAGAAGTAGATAGCCTCGGTGTCGCAAAGCAGCTTAAATCACTTAATAAAGACAAGGTTTCTGCTCCAGATTGTACACCAGTCAGATTCCTTTCAGAGTATGTTGATAAAATAGCTCCATATTTAGCAATTATATACAACCGTTCGCTGACAGAAAGATCCGTACCTAAAGACTGGAAAATTGCTCAAGTCAAAGGGAAGTAGAAAGAATCCGTTGAATTACAGCCCCATGTCGCTAACGTCGATTTGCATTAGGATTTTGGAACATATACTGTATCCGAACATTATGAATTATGAATTAACTCGATGAAAACGATTTATTGACACGTAGTCAGCACGGATTCAGAAAATATCGTTCTTGCGAAAAACAACTAGCTCTTTATACTCATGAGCTAATGAGTGCTATCGATAGGGAATGCCAAATTGATTCCATATTTTTAGATTTCCAGAAGGCTTTCGACACCATTCCTGACAAGCATCTTCTAACCAAACTGCGTGTCTATGGAATATCGCCTCAGTTGTCAATTGGATTCGTGATTTCCAGTCAGAAAGGTCACAGTTCGTAGTAATAGACGGAAAGTCATCGACTAATAATATCCGGCGTTCCCCTAGGAAGTGTTACAGGTCCTCTACTGTTCCTGGTCTATATCAACGATATAGGACACAATCTTAGTAATCGCCTAAGATTGTTGCAGATGATTCTGTCATTTACCGTCTTTTAACGTCATCAGATGACCAAAACGAATTGCAAAATGATTTAGATAAGATATCTGTTTGTGCGAAAAGTGGCAGTTGACCCTGAGTAAAGGAAAGTGTGAAGTTATTCACATGAGTATAAAAGAAATCCGCTAAATTTCGATTACGCGATAAGTCACACAAATCTGAAGGCTGTAAATTCAACTAAATACTTAGTGATTACAATTACAAATAACCTAAATTGGAACGATCACATAGATAATGTTGTGGGTAGAGCAAACCAAAGACTGCGATTCATTGGCAGAACACTTAGAAGGTGCAACAAGTCTACCAAAGAGACTGCTTACACCATGCTTGTCCGCCTTATTCTGGAATAATGCTGTGCGGTGTGGGATCCGCATCAGGTGCGACTGACGGATGACATCGAAAAAGTACAAAGAATGGCGGTTCGTTTTGTATTATCGCGAAATAGGAGAGATAGTGCCACAGACATGATACGTGAATTGGAGTGGCAGTCATTAAAACAAAGACTATTTTTGTTGCGACGGAATCTTCTCATGATCTTTCAGTCACCAGTTTTCTCCACTGATCGCAAAAATATTGTGTTGGCACCCACCTACATAGGGAGGAATGATCATTACGATAAGAGAAATCAGGGCTCGCGCGGAAAAATTTAAGTGCTCGTTTTCCCCGCGCGCCGTTTGAGAGTGAAACGATAGAGAGACAGCTTGAAGGTGGTTCATTGAACCCTCTGCCAGGAAGTTTATTGTGAGTAGCAGAGTAATCATGCACTGTAGATGTAGATGTATCGGACCTTATTTTTGAGGAGCAAATAAGTGATCTGAGAGCTGCTCTGAACATCTCCAAAATTTACTAGCTGAGTTATCAAAAGATGTTCCACTGGCAGCGTGGGCCGGCCTGGGTGGCCGAGAGGTTCTAGGCGCTTCAGTCTGGAACCGCGCGACCGCTAAGATTGCAGGTTCGAATCCTGCCTCGGGCATGGATGTGTGTGATGTCCTTAGGTTAGTTAAGTTTAAGTAGTTCTAAGTTCTAGGGGACTGATGACCTCAGAAGTTAAGTCCCATAGTGCTCAGAGCCATTTCAACCATTTTCGGCAGCGTGGTTGTTAATGTAATTGCAGCAAGCTGGGTGACATGGAGTACCTTGAACTAAATTATCCCTCGGTAGTGAATTAATCAAAGTTGGCATGTTACTTGGCCATCAACGACTCTAATTTTAACTCCCACTGATTACTTCTTTGGAACGTGTCAAAGACCTTGGGTGTTAATGGTACCATATACTACGAGATGAAATGAAAGTTTCGCGAAGTGTGCTGATGCAGAGATACTTAGGGGATCTCATATGCCCGAAGGCGTAGCTAGTAGCATTTTGTACAGATGTTATTGCAAACCTAAAAGAAGTGATATTTCTAATAATTTCTCGTAACTGCTAACATGGCTAATAAACTTACTAGACTAAACCCACGACGAGACCCAGAGGACCGCGAGGTCAGATTGGTCGTCCTTCGGACGCGGTGTGGGGGGCGTGAGGTCAACACACCGCTCTCCCAGCAATCGTCGGCTTTCCAGACCTCGTAGCCGATATTTCTCACTCGAGTAGCTCCCCAGTCATCAGTACAAGATTGAGTGTATCCTGTTCCAGTCCCCCTGCCAAAGGAAAAAATTGCTGGCAGTGACGGGACTCGAACGCGTGCTCTCCGCATGGCAGTCAGACGCCTGACCGTTCAAGTTGCAAGCGGCCAAAATCACACTAAAGCTTATTCAAAGTTGAAAATGAAAGAAAACTTTTTGGCCTCCTTTCCAGATTCGAAAGTACCTACGTTACCTGAATAAATTTCCGTACAGGTTGTTGAAATCGTCAACACTAGCAGAAGTTTTTGATAATATCATCGAACTGCGAAAAAAAGCTCAATTCTGAGAAATATTTTTCAGGATTTAATTTTTCCCAAGTGCAATTTGGCAGCTGTGAATATGAGTTCGTTTACTGGCTCCCAGCAGCTTCCGGGCAATTTAAGGTTCTCCATTATTTACGTTCCAGTTTCCCTAACACAAATTTTTCTCGAAAGGATCAGGCACATCACTTCCGAGAAAAGTGTCAGTACGATATGTCTGAAGCACCCTGTTCAAAGGAAAGAATGTTCTCTCGAGTTCGCTCGAATTCGAAACGAAAGTCAATAAAAATTTTATATTAAACAATTGCAATTCACTTTTAATTCAAATGTATTTTTCTACCATTTCCAAGGTACAGACCTTCTCTGTTGAAGAACGTTGTGTATCTTAGACGAAAACCCCAATGACGGTATGATAGCTACGTATGTCAACTAACACGTCGCTGCAGAAGTCTAAAAACTCGGATGGTTTTTTCTCATAAATTTTCATTTTCTTAGCTTTAGACATGTTTACAGCTTCACAATTAAGTTTCTAATAGTTTATGGTATAAACATATTACGTATGGCGTCACTCTTTTAACATCAAAGCAGTTCGAGAAAAATATGTAATTTGTTTTCTCGTTTCAAAAGAATCTACTCTCAAATGACGTGTAGCATTCAAAAGGACTGTATATATTGCTACACGTGACTGTAGTAAATCGGAATATCTATTTCTTTCTTTCATTAATACAAGGCGTGGAATGAAGTGTCAGATACATCTGAGTTTGCATAGTCTGTGATTAACATGCCATCGTTTTTATATTAGCCATGAAATATGTTACATTGGTCGAGCCCATCGTAAATATTTAATTTCGTTTACTGTGATGAATTTCACAACATAGCGCTTCATATACTATCTGTGTAAATGTTTACAAAGAGGTAGCTTACACTGCACAGTCAAACAGCAATATTTGCATCTGTTAATTTATCATAGCGATCATAGCGATCAGAAGTACAGTCACAAGATTTAATGACCCTACCGTCAAAGCGCTAAAAGGGTAAAGAGCAGAAATTATTACGCAGTCGATCCGAATCGAATGAGTTTAATTTGCGTACTTACAGATGATTCGAAATGGGAGAGAGGGATCAAGATCTGCGCCTGATATATAATTTGTCATACTGTTCCCATACCAGCGAATGGCTTGTCTACAGCACTGTTCATCGATTTTGCGTCAGCAGTTCAATTCCGACAGCTGATGTGGAATCTTCGCAAGAACAAGACAATTATTAATGGTGGGCACTCGCACGAGAAGCAGCACAGTTTCAGAAACGACTCCGGGAAAGATGTGTACCATCGCCTATTAACCTATACAAAAAGAACAATTAGGCATAATACTTAGCAAAAGAACAGATATGTTTTGCTCACCGAGATCTCATTTGGCAGCTAGGGAAGAACACTATTAATCTATGCAAAATAATAGTTTATCCGTTTTACTGGTTGTTGAACTCCGTGGCTGTGAATTATATTATTTTAAGAAATACTGAAACAATTAGTAGAGTACATAGGCAGCTGCAGAATTCAGCGTATCGTCCACGTTTTAACGATGTACGGAAGATCCAAATATGTACTGAGTTGTTTGAAAAAGAACTCCCTGGTTCTGTGTATAACTTTAATGGGGAAATTAATGAAAACTTACATCAATGAGTGCACATCATGAGAGTACATCACTTTACAGACACACAACGTCTGGCCAATGACGTCTTCGGGCTCCGAACACACGAAACACGGATCTGTTCAGAAACATCTTCAGAAGTTCTCTGTCTACCTGGTGATATTGCTTTTAAAACACTACTGGTTTCCTTGAAAGACTTTTGCTGTAGGTGGTTCAGCACCATACTGACGTGTAAAATTAGTAAGTAGGCTGTTTAGGTTTTTTATTGGTAACGCCACCTCTGTATGAAAATCACTGGCTGTGCTGTGGGCAGTCTGTGTCTGCTTTGCATTGTTGTAATACTCGCCATTATAGTGTTGGGCAGCGGCAGCTGGATGTGAACAGCGCGTAGTGTTGCGCAGTTGGAGGTGAGCTGCCAGCAGTGGTGGATGTGGGGAGAGAGATGGCGGAGTTTTGAAATTTGTCATGAACTGCTATATTTATATATGATGATATCAAGGTAAATACATTGTTTGTTCTCTATTAATATCTTTCATTTGCTAACTATCCCTATCAGTAGTTAGTGCCTTCCATAGTTTGAATCTTTTATTTAGCTGGCAGTAGTGGCGCTCGCTGTATTGCAGTAGCTTGAGCAGCGAAGATTTTTGTGAGGTAAGTGATTTGTGAAAGGTATAGTTTAATGTTAGTCAGGGCCATTCTTTTGTAGGGAATTTTGAAAGTCAGATTGCGTTGCGCTAACAAAATATTGTGTGTCAGTTTAAGCACAGTCATGTATAATTTTTCAAAGGGGACGTTTCATATGTCGACCCTTAGCCGAGGATACCTCACTGGAATCTTCTGATTTTTTTCTTGTAGTTTGTGTAATTAGTGTAGCTATTGTTTATTGCTAGCGCGTAATTATAGAGAGAATTTCCTTTGTAGTTGTAGTTTTTCATTGTTGTACAGTAAAACAGGTGTGGCATGCATGTAGATTTGCACCAAGTATTTCGCAGCTGCAATTAACTAGATATTATTTTCAGTGCTATGTTAATGTGTTCTCTTATTTTTGATCTTCAAATTGTGTTTTTCTGTGTTGTCGTGTGAAATACTGTGACAATAATGGCGTGTGAAAAACGTAATACTAGGCTCCAAAGTAAACTGAGAAATGACAGTGAAAATGAAAGCAGTGTGTTAGCGCCACCGCGTAATGAATTAACTGATGTTCAAAGTAGTAATTTGGTAATTGTGCATAGGGAAATGGAGCGGGCTGCAAACAATGGTGTAGACAGTGAAACAGGTAGTGAACAGGGAAGCATTATCGATCGATCGGTCGGCAACAGATCGCCTCAGGAATCCGAAATAACAGGACACAATTTCGCAAATACTGTAGATTCAGGTTTTGGGTCATCACCGTTTTCTCAAATAAGTCAAGACACATTTTCTGCTTGCCAAAATGTGAATGTTGCCGGTGCAAATTCACTACCGAAAAGCACTGAGGAATATGATTCAGACACCAATGCATTGTTATTACAAGTAATACAACAAATGGGACAAACACAGCAAAAGCTTCAAAAGTTGGACACAGTGGAACAAAATCTTAAAAAGTTAGACACACTGGAACAAAATCAGAGACAAACACAGCAACAGATTCAAAAGTTAGACTCATTGGAACAAACTCTTGAACAAACGTGTGAAGATTTAACTACTGAGTTACGTAACATTGAATTGAAATGTCAAAAAGTCTGTAATGACGTAAAAACTCAAATTTGTGAGCATTTCCAACCTATTTTTTCGCGTCATGGAAATGCATTACAGAATCACGAAGCAGCCATAAAAGAACTGCAAACTATTGTTCATGAAAATCACAACACCTTGCAAGCTAAAATTGACGCAGTTGCATCTACCGATTCGGTTACGCAACTTGCAAAAAGTCAAGAAAACTTAAAGGACACAGTAGATACGATTTCAACACAAATGGACACTCTGAAACTTGGTTCAGAAAAACACACTGAGGAAATGTGTTCACTATCGGAGAAAGTAGCCGAACTTTCGGATCAGGTCACTAACTTAGCTACAAAGGTAGATGATGATCTGAATGACACAAGACCTGTAGCCTTCACTGACACAGAGGAGTATGAACAAATTAGAAAATTCAAACAGAATCAAAATCAAATCAATACACAGTACAAAAGAGAAATCCGGGAAGTACAAGATCAGCTGACACAGGTAATACAAGAATTACGTATTTCAGAGGATACTCGCGCCCCAATACGGGAAGAGGGACACAGAAATACGGAACAGCCAAAAAATAATAACACAGGGCATTTCGGAAGTTATGAAAGAAATTGGCAATGTGCACCGAATTTTGAGATGGAACGGCCGACACTACCTAACAATGACCGATATGCGACTCGCCGACATGATGATTTTGACTATAAGCTGTTCATTACTACACGTAAATTCAAAACATTTAAGAATTCTGGCAACGACATTCATCCACAAGCATGGCTCTATCAATTCTCGCATTGTTTTCCTCACAACTGGTCGTTAGAACGCAGATTAGAATTTATGTGTGGCTACTTGGAGAATGAACCAGCTGTAAGAATGCGATCGGTAATTCACGATTGCCACAGTGAAGGAGAGTTTTACCATGCCTTCCTCTCAGCATATTGGTCTCAAGCCACACAAGACCGAGTAAAACATAGCATCATAATGATGAAACATTTCGAACAATCTGAATTTTTCAGTCTTATGAAATATTTTGAAGACATGTTGCATAAGAATCAGTATCTTTCAAACCCATACAGCCCCTCAGAACTCATCCACATATGCTTAATCAAACTGCCTGAACATTTACGACATATTATTTTGGCAGGACGTTGCAAAGACGACAATGAAGCATTTCAGGGACTCTTACAAGAATTAGAAATTGACACTGACAATCGCGGAACGCGAAACCAGGAACACAACAATTACAGGTCACATCCGTCGCAATTCCGCGATGAAAGAAGTAATAACTTGACACGACAAGGCTATTCTCACAACACAAATCGAGACCAAAACAGACACCACCCGTATGACAACCGTTGGCAGAGTAGTAATAACTACAGGGAAAGATCACCTCTCCGTGGTAATGACTATCACAGAGACAATAAGAGAAACAGACAATATGGGAACCAAAATAAATACTATCAAGGGAGACAGAATAACTTTAGACGCAACGGTCCAACGCGCAGTTACGATTCAGGGAGAAACTCTCCACCATGTGTCCGACAAGAAAGAAACTATGGAATCTACCGACATGACGACAGACGATATGATCGTAACGACAGACATGAATTGCATCAGAACTGGCGGGATTCAAACAGAGCAGGGCCCTCTCGTCACGGTGAATTTGTAGAAGTTAGGTCTCCAAATCCCAATAACGACGCGCGCCAACAAAGAGACAATAGGCAATGACTCACACCGCTGGCAGCAACAAAACGTACTTATGAAACTGATGACGCAGCTGCCGTAGCTAGTAATTACGTAAAAATGGAAGACATTAGGGACATCTTACTCCAGGAACACGACGTAAAACTTAACAACATTGCATATCCTGTGATTCACATTACTGTAAATGACGTAAAATTTACGGCAGTACTTGACTCTGGCAGTCCCATCTCAGTAATTAGTGAAACAGCCTTTAGCAAATGCAACAAATCGAACGATTGCCCCACACTTCCGTTAGGCAAGATTAAATTACAAGGTACAATCTCTGGAAAAAGTGTAGATGTACGCCAACAAACCAACTTAGAATTCTTTTGTCAAAGCCACAGCTTCTCTACGAACTTTCTTATTGTTCCATTATTGTCGACGGAAATTATATTGGGAGTAGACTTTTTGAATGAATTCAAAGCAATCTTAAACTTTCACGATGCTGAAATAAGTTTAGAGAAGGAAGGTAAGTCAATAGCTTTGAAATTTGAAGATTGGCTCTCAAACCATGACGAAGAAATCAATCGGCTTTACCTTCTGTTGGACAACAGTTCGGAATTTTCTACGGAATTTGACACTAACAATCACTCTGCAAGAACTGACAGGGATGATATCGACGGCATATTTGAAATTAATGAGTTAATTCAGAATAAAATTCAAACAATTGAGAATTGTAATGACACTAATAGGCAGGAGCTTTTTGAGATTTTACAAGAACATTCCACAGTTTTTACTCATAAAACAGGAACAATCAAGGGATTTCAATACCAATTTCGTGTTCGTGAGCATACTAAATTTTGTGTTAGACCATATGTAATTCCAGCACATTATAGGGACCGTGTTAGAACAGAAATACAATCTATGCTTGACGAGGGCATTATTGAGCCTGCAGTAAGCTCATACAACAATCCATTACATGTTGTTGAGAAGAAAAATGGATCGATCAGGCTTGTCTTAGATTCGAGACAAATCAATACGATCATTATTCCTGAAACAGACAGGCCGCAAACGTTGGAAGAACTTCTTCAAAATTTTAATGGTGTAAAAGTGTTGTCTTCCATTGATCTCAGATCCAGCTTTTAACAGATCGAACTTCGTCCAGAATGTAGAAAATACACAGCTTTCCTTTGTTTCGGCGTTTGTTATCAGTTTCGGAAACTTCCCTTTGGTTTGAACATTTCTTCAGCAGCATTCATTCGCGGGTTAAATTCCATATTACCTGAGTTCTTAAAACGTCACATCACCTTATATGTGGACGATATTCTAATAGCAGAAGCTTCATGGGAACTACATAATCGCATCCTCAACAGTTTGTTACGTATTTTTGCAGAATCTGGAATTACAGTTAACTTGGAAAAGTCTGAATTCGGTAGGACAAAGGTGAAGTTTTTGGGACATATTATTTCTTCTGAAGGCATTCAGCCGGATCCTGAAAAGTTAGAAGCAATCAGAGCCATTCCAGTTCCATCCACAAAAAGACAAGTCCGCAGTTTTCTAGGTCTCGTAAATTTTTACCGTCGTTTTCTGAATATGCAAATTCTTGTTACACCAAAACTTTGTTCTCTCACTGGAAAAAATACTATTTGGAACTGGGACGAACAAGCACAATTGGAATTCAATTCTTTGAAAGAAGCGTTACTTCACGCGCCAATCTTAGCTCATCCAGATCTGTCACAAGATTTCTGCCTTAGCACGGATTCTTCTAAAGTCGGTCTTGGTGCCCATTTATTTCAAGAAGCCATAGAAAATGACACTACCATTCAGAAAACCATTGCTTTTGCTAGCCGAGTGCTAACAAAATCTGAAAAAAATTATTCCGTTACTGAATTAGAAGCTTTAGCTATCGTTTGGACATTTAACAAATTCCGTTTCTTTCTTTCTGGTAAGCACGTAAAAGTATACAGTGATCATCGTGCATTACAATTTCTTATGTTTTCAAAATTAAATCATGACAGGTTAAAACGTTGGGCATTGTTTCTGCAAGAATTCCGCTTCACAATAGTCTACATTCCCGGCAAGGAGAACATCGTTGCGGACGCACTGTCACGCGCACCGGCTGGGCTTGAGAAAAGTACCACAGAAGGCAACCTCGAGAAAAATTTCAGTATTCTTTACATTCAGAAAGTCGCCTTTGAAAACTTCACCACCACATCTTTAAAGGACATTGCTCATGAACAAGATAAAGATCCGATTTGGAAAGACATCAAGAGCAAATGGCATGAAAAGACACACACATAGATTCGGCATTATTATCTGGTTAGAAACAACATACTGTTCAAACGCTGCACTGTTGATGACAAGCTATGGGTACTTTGCATTCCTGACGATTTTGTTAATAAGCTCATTTGGTACATTCATTTCAGCTACGCACATTTTGGTCCACGAAAATGTTATCATATTCTTCGAACGACTTGTTATTTTAACAATATGGAAAAAAGAATTCGAAGAGTCTTGTCTATTTGTAAACTTTGTCAAAAGGCGAAACCATCTACTGTCTCACATCGTGCTCCGTTGTTTCCTATTATTCCTTCTAAATTAAAAGAATTTGCTGCTGTTGATCTCTTGGGACCGCTTGTCAGAACATCCCATGGATTTTCGTACGTTCTAGTCGCTGTTGAACTTACTTCAAATTTTTGTTTCTTTCACTCCGTTACGTAAAGCCACTGGACGATCTGTATCCAACGCCTTTGTTAGAAATTTCTTACGTGAAGTTGGCCACGTTGCTAAAGTCATTTCAGATAACGGACCGCAATTTAGATCTGCTGTTTGGTCACGCACGCTTCGGAATCATAAAATCAAACCTGTTTTTATTTCATTGTGCTCACCACATTGCAACTCGTCTGAACGGATTATGAAAGAAATCAATAAGCTTTGCAGACTTTATTGTCACAGAAAGCATCAGCATTGGGACAGATATCTACAATTATTTCAAAATGTGCTGAATGAAATGCCTCATGATTCCACTGCTTTACCACCTACTCTTGTACTGAAGAATGAAGAACCACCGAACAGAATCAGAGAGCTTGTACCTTTCCCGAATACACGTAAACTTCGACACAAAGACATAATTGATTTGGCTCTTAAAAATATAAAATCTGCAGCAGACAAAAGGAGAGAACTACACGGTAAAGCAAATGCAAAGAAATTATATATTGGTCAGAAAGTTCTCATTAAAGCTCATTCATTGTCACATAAGAAGAAACACTTGAGTCACAAATTCTTTCTAGTTTACAATGGACCTTACAGAATCCGACGTATACCACATGATAATTGCGTTGAAGTTGAAACTCTGCGTACTAGGAAGAGTAAAGGTTTACACCACATTTCACATGTAAAACCGTTTATTGAAAGATAATCTGCTTTTTAACTTTGTCATTGCCATAAAACTTTTCACTTTACATTACTAGTATGCTTGTCAGACTTAGAATCTGTTAACATGCAACAATGTTTGAAGTTAAATATCCAGTCAAGAACCAAGAGAACTTATTGAAACAGAAATGACGAATGCATTGTTATAGTGAACAGACGTCACAGTGTTATTGTGTGTGTACATTCTTGCTTGTTAGTTGCACGATTATGGAACGACTATAAGGCTTACATACTTAGAACATTTACCAGTACTGCTAATGAGATTTTAATGCAACATTTTGGTTTACTTGAAAATATATTCTGGATTTAAAGTACTTTCAGTGAGATACGCAATTACACAGTGTACATGAGTGACAGATGTTTACGCAATTACACAGTTGGGTAACTTCACACTTATGAAATTGTATTTTGTCTGTACTTTGTGAAATGCTCATATTTTTTTGGAACCATTGTGATACTATGAGAGCTTTGAATGATATATTTGGTAAGGGAGCATGATTTTAAAGTACGTTTGAGGTAGATGACACTATTGAAATGAGCAGAGAATATTTTTTTAGGGTTTGAAATTATTGCAAAAAGCTACGACGTTTTTGAGATTTGACTGAGGTGTTATGATGTTATTATTACGACGACGATATGTATTATGTTGTTGAGGAATGTTTATTATGCTACGTATTTCTCATGATGAAATATTGAAGAAGTGTTGACGAATATGTATATGTACACTCCTGGAAATTGAAATAAGAACACCGTGAATTCATTGTCCCAGGAAGAGGAAACTTTATTGACACATTCCTGGGGTCAGATACATCACATGATCACACTGACAGAACCACAGGCACATAGGCACAGGCAACAGAGCATGCACAATGTCGGCACTAGTACAGTGTATATCCACCTCTCGCAGCAATGCAGGCTGCTATTCTCCCATGGAGACGATCGTAGAGATGCTGGATGTAGTCCTGTGGAACGGCTTGCCATGCCATTTCCACCTGGCGCCTCAGTTGGACCAGCGTTCGTGCTGGACGTGCAGACCGCGTGAGACGACGCTTCATCCAGTCCCAAACATGCTCAATGGGGGACAGATCCGGAGGTCTTGCTGGCCAGGGTAGTTGACTTACACCTTCTAGAGCACGTTGGGTGGCACGGGATACATGCGGACGTGCATTGTCCTGTTGGAACAGCAAGTTCCCTTGCCGGTCTAGGAATGGTAGAACGATGGGTTCGATGACGGTTTGGATGTACCGTGCACTATTCAGTGTCCCCTCGACGATCACCAGTGGTGTACGGCCAGTGTAGGAGATCTCTCCCCACACCATGATGCCGGGTGTTGGCCCTGTGTGCCTCGGTCGTATGCAGTCCTGATTGTGGCGCTCACCTGCACGGCGCCAAACACGCATACGACCATCATTGGCACCAAGGCAGAAGCGACTCTCATCGCTGAAGACGACACGTCTCCATTCGTCCCTCCATTCACGCCTGTCGCGACACCACTGGAGGCGGGCTGCACGATGTTGGGGCGTGAGCGGAAGACGGCCTAACGGTGTGCGGGACCGCAGCCCAGCTTCATGGAGACGGTTGCGAATGGTCCTCGCCGATACCCCAGGAGCAACAGTGCCCCTAATTTGCTGGGAAGTGGCGGTGCGGTCCCCTACGGCACTGCGTAGGATCCTGCGGTCTTGGCGTGCATCCGTGCGTCGCTGCAGTCCGGTCCCAGGTCGACGGGCACGTGCACCTTCCGCCGACCACTGGCGACAACATTGATGTACTGTGGAGACCTCACGCCCCACGTGTTGAGCAATTCGGTGGTACGTCCACCCGGCCTCCCGCATGCCCACTATACGTCCTCGCTCAAAGTCCGTCAACTGCACATACGGTTCACGTCCACGCTGTCGCGGCATGCTACCAGTGCGATGGAGCTCCGTATGCCACGGCAAACTGGCTGACACTGACGGCGGCGGTGCACAAATGTTGCGCAGCTAGCGCCATTCGACGGCCAACACCGTGGTTCCTGGTGTGTCCGCTGTGCCGTGCGTGTGATCATTGCTTGTACAGCCCTCTCGCAGTGTCCGGAGCAAGTATGGTGGGTCTGACACACCGGTGTCAATGTGTTCTTTTTTCCATTTCCAGGAGTGTATAATGAGGTAAGGAATAATGAGTAGTGTTTAGGGACTCTGATTTGTGGAAAAGGTTGTTGGAAACCAAGAATCGTACTTTAAGAGTTATGAAATGTGCGTAAATGCGTGACTGCATCACAATGCTGACGAATATTTTATTTGGACACTTACATTTATAGGATTTTCTTTCTACAGATTTGCAACGCTAATTCTTGACCTGTGAAATATTTTTATGTGAGACTGTCATGGTAGCGGAAACTGCTGTCGTAAATATTTCCGTAAGAAAGTTAAGTGACCACCTGCATGTAATGCGTCACGGGCACCCACCTGGGCGACAGCCGCCCGAAAAAAAGCCATTAGCCTTTCAGCGGCACAGGTAAAAAAAAAAAAAAAAAAAACAAAAGGGGGGCGGGCCATTATACTCGCTATTGACATTTCCTTGTCGAAAGCATACTGTGGAACTCGTAATTTATGATATTTACTGAAATGCTTATGAATTGATGGGAAATATTCTTACATCTGCAAACCTGATAATGACAAGTGTCTTTCTACGAGAGTTGAGAGCTACTGACTTACGAAATGCCACATAGCTATTAATGATGTTTTTATGCTTTGGTTTGCGTAATTGCTTATTTCATTTGACGTCTGTTTTCCAGCTGTGTTGCAGCATTGGTTTCATAAAATAAAATTAAATGCATTTGCTAATGTGAACACTTTCTGTCAACAGATCTATTAAATAATAATTTTGTGATCCACATTCTTTAAAAAAAAGGAGCACCTGGAAAGGAAAGAACAATAAGAAGGGACTAGTAACAGTAACTGGACTCATAATTTTCTTTTCAACTACATGGTAATATTTTTTTTACAATAAGTTGTTGTGGTGCACCACTTTAATTACTTAGACATTAAGATGTGATTATACATTTCCCTTATCTGCATTGTTATCTTTAGTGTACTATTTTTTCTGCTTGAGCTATGTCATGTTTAGATATAAGCTGCTGTTTGCCAGGCATAGTGCTACTGAACTTTAATTGGTGTTAACTCTGCTAAGCCAGATTTATTTTTTGTTTGCTGCGCATTGCCTCATATTGGTTGTAATGTTGAATTGCTTGGTAATTTAGATTTACTGTAGCTTGCTTTGCGATTTTCCATTTTTCTTTATTGCTGTTTATATTAATTGTTTTATGTGCTGCTGCATTGCCTCGTTCCTTAGTTTAGCATCTGAGCTCAGTAGATTTAAGTTAGCTTAAGAGGAGGTAGACTATATAAGAAACTGACTATGGACAATATGAAAAAGATTTGGGCCAAAATGAGTATTGTACACTGAGAAATAATTATATTGAAAGAAATATGAATAGAATACAGAAAGCAGGTATAGATAGGACTTTTTGAGAATAATGATGAATGAAGGGAGATCTCCAAGAAGTAAAGAAAGTTTTGTTTGCAAAATACTGCAGTACAACAAACCCTGTCCTTTCCTTTTGTGTTATCCCACTATATGAAACTTCCTGGCAGATTAAAACTGTGTGCCCGACCGAGACTCGAACTCGGGACCTTTGCCTTTCGCGGGCAAGCGCTCTACCATCTGAGCTACCGAAGCACGACTCACGCCCGGTACTCACAGCTTTACTTCTGCCAGTATCTCGTCTCCTACCTTCCAAACTTAACAGAAGCTCTCCTGCGAAACTTGCAGAACTAGCACTCCTGAAAGAAAGGATATAGCGGAGACATGGCTTAGCCACAGCCTGGGGGATGTTTCCAGAATGAGATTTTCACTCTGCAGCGGAGTGTGCGCTGATATGAAACTTCCTGGCAGATTAAAACTGTGTGCCCGACCGAGACTCGAACTCAGGACCTTTGCCTTTCGCGGGCAAGCGCTCTACCATCTAAGCTACCGAAGCACGACTCACGCCCGGTACTCACAGCTTTACTTCTGCCAGTATCTCGTCTCCTACCTTCCAAACTTTACAGAAGCTCTCCTGCGAAACTTGCAGAACTAGCACTCCTGAAAGAAAGGATATAGCGGAGACATGGCTTAGCCACAGCCTGGGGGATGTTTCCAGAATGAGATTTTCACTCTGCAGCGGAGTGTGCGCTGATATGAAACTTCCTGGCAGATTAAAACTGTGTGCCCGAACGAGACTCGAACTCGGGACCTTTGCCTCGGTCGGGCACACAGTTTTAATCTGCCAGGAAGTTTCATATCAGCGTACACTCCGCTGCAGAGTGAAAATCTCATTCTGGAAACATCCCCCAGGCTGTGGCTAAGCCATGTCTCCGCTATATCCTTTCTTTCAGGAGTGCTAGTTCTGCAAGTTTCGCAGGAGAGCTTCTGTAAAGTTTGGAAGGTAGGAGACGAGATACTGGCAGAAGTAAAGCTGTGAGTACCGGGCGTGAGTCGTGCTTCGGTAGCTCAGATGGTAGAGCGCTTTCCCGCGGAAGGCAAAGGTCCCGAGTTCGAGTCTCGGTCGGGCACACAGTTTTCATCTGCCAGGAAGTTTCATATCAGCGCACACTCCGCTGCAGAGTGAAAATCTCATTCTAGATCCCACCATATGTTTGTGTACCCTTGTGTATTTGTTTTCTTCCTGTCTCTGTGTAGTTTCATAGAATTTTTTTTTTCTTTTAATATTAAGCTACATTCACTATGATGAGGAATACTGTTATCCTCAAATATAATTTGCATTAATAATATGTTATTTACCTTGTAAATATGCTTGGACATTATTTATTCTGGTTTGTTGCTCACATGTGAAGGTGATGTTTCAAAAGTTCTTGTGATCTTTATGTATTTACTTATGTCATAATTCCTGTAACACTGATGTATATGTTATTTCGATTCTTTTGTAAAACCCATATTACTACAAATGTTATCTGTATTATTATGTTCTTTAATGATGTATTTTGTACCTTTGTAATTGTATTCTTATGTTATAAAATTGTAATTGTCACCAGTTCATGATATTATTAACTTGTAAGTTACATTTCACTGCACACGTTTCTGTTGGTCATAGTATATGGACAATATGTGAGAAGTAGGGACTGTTAGTGTTTGCACGTGTGTTATGGACTTGCTATATTCTCCGCAAGACTCTTCGATGGTGAATGTGCACCTGCACAGTCACAACAGATGGCTGCTGGCCATTTCTACAAGGACTACAGTGGATCTGCACCTTTGATGACCCAACAATACCATTAATTCTATAAGGACTGCAGTGGGTCTGCACTCTGCACACCTGATTATGACAAGTGTCTTTCTATGAGAGTTGAGAGCTACTGACTTACGAAATGCCCCATGACTATTGAATGATGTTTTTATGCTTTGGTTTGCAAAATTGCTTATTTCATTTGACATCTGTTTTTCAGCTGTGTTGCAGCATTGGTTTCATAAAATAAAATTAAATGCATTTGCTAATGTGAACACTTTCTGCCAACAGATCTATTAAATAATAATTTTGTGATCCACATTCTTAAAAAAAAAAAGGAGCACTTGGAAAGGAAAGAACAATAAGAAGGGACTAGTAACAGTAACTGGACACATAATTTTCTTTTCAAGTACATGGTAATATTTTTTTTTACAATAAGTTGTTGTGGTGCACCACTTTAATTACTTAGACATTAAGATGTGATTATACATTTCCCTTATCTGCATTGTTATCTTTAGTGTACTATTTTTTCTGCTTGAGCTATGTCATGTTTAGATATAAGCTGCTGTTTGCCAGGCATAGTGCTACTGAACTTTAATTGGTGTTAACTCTGCTAAGCCAGATTTATTTTTTGTTTGCTGCGCATTGCCTCATATTGGTTGTAATGTTGAATTGCTTGGTAATTTAGATTTACTGTAGCTTGCTTTGCGATTTTCCATTTTTCTTTATTGCTGTTTATATTAATTGTTTTATGTGCTGCTGCATTGCCTCGTTCCTTAGTTTAGCATCTGAGCTCAGTAGATTTAAGTTAGCTTAAGAGGAGGTAGACTATATAAGAAACTGACTATGGACAATATGAAAAAGATTTGGGCCAAAATGAGTATTGTACACTGAGAAATAATTATATTGAAAGAAATATGAATAGAATACAGAAAGCAGGTATAGATAGGACTTTTGGGAATAATGATGAATGAAGGGAGATCTCCAAGAAGTAAAGAAAGTTTTGTTTGCAAAATACTGCAGTACAACAAACCCTGTCCTTTCCTTTTGTGTTATCCCACTATATGAAACTTCCTGGCAGATTAAAACTGTGTGCCCGACTGAGACTCGAACTCGGGACCTTTGCCTTTCGCGGGCAAGCGCTCTACCATCTGAGCTACCGAAGCACGACTCACGCCCGGTACTCACAGCTTTACTTCTGCCAGTATCTCGTCTCCTACCTTCCAAACTTTACAGAAGCTCTCCTGCGAAACTTGCAGAACTAGCACTCCTGAAAGAAAGGATATAGCGGAGACATGGCTTAGCCACAGCCTGGGGGATGTTTCCAGAATGAGATTTTCACTCTGCAGCGGAGTGTGCGCTGATATGAAACTTCCTGGCAGATTAAAACTGTGTGCCCGACCGAGACTCGAACTCGGGACCTTTGCCTTTCGCGGGCAAGCGCTCTACCATCTGAGCTACCGAAGCACGACTCACGCCCGGTACTCACAGCTTTACTTCTGCCAGTATCTCGTCTCCTACCTTCCAAACTTTACAGAAGCTCTCCTGCGAAACTTGCAGAACTAGCACTCCTGAAAGAAAGGATATAGCGGAGACATGGCTTAGCCACAGCCTGGGGGATGTTTCCAGAATGAGATTTTCACTCTGCAGCGGAGTGTGCGCTGATATGACACTTCCTGGCAGATTAAAACTGTGTGCCCGACCGAGACTCGAACTCGGGACCTTTGCCTTTCGCGGGCAAGCGCTCTACCATCTAAGCTACCGAAGCACGACTCACGCCCGGTACTCACAGCTTTACTTCTGCCAGTATCTCGTCTCCTACCTTCCAAACTTTACAGAAGCTCTCCTGCGAAACTTGCAGAACTAGCACTCCTGAAAGAAAGGATATAGCGGAGACATGGCTTAGCCACAGCCTGGGGGATGTTTCCAGAATGAGATTTTCACTCTGCAGCGGAGTGTGCGCTGATATGAAACTTCCTGGCAGATGAAAACCGTGTGCCCGACCGAGACTCGAACTCGGGACCTTTGCCTTCCGCGGGAAAGCGCTCTACCATCTGAGCTACCGAAGCACGACTCACGCCCGGTACTCACAGCTTTACTTCTGCCAGTATCTCGTCTCCTACCTTCCAAACTTTACAGAAGCTCTCCTGCGAAACTTGCAGAACTAGCACTCCTGAAAGAAAGGATATAGCGGAGACATGGCTTAGCCACAGCCTGGGGGATGTTTCCAGAATGAGATTTTCACTCTGCAGCGGAGTGTGCGCTGATATGAAACTTCCTGGCAGATTAAAACTGTGTGCCCGACCGAGACTCGAACTCGGGACCTTTGCCTCGGTCGGGCACACAGTTTTAATCTGCCAGGAAGTTTCATATCAGCGTACACTCCGCTGCAGAGTGAAAATCTCATTCTGGAAACATCCCCCAGGCTGTGGCTAAGCCATGTCTCCGCTATATCCTTTCTCTCAGGAGTGCTAGTTCTGCAAGTTTCGCAGGAGAGCTTCTGTAAAGTTTGGAAGGTAGGAGACGAGATACTGGCAGAAGTAAAGCTGTGAGTACCGGGCGTGAGTCGTGCTTCGGTAGCTCAGATGGTAGAGCGCTTGCCCGCGAAAGGCAAAGGTCCCGAGTTCGAGTCTCGGTCGGGCACACAGTTTTCATCTGCCAGGAAGTTTCATATCAGCGCACACTCCGCTGCAGAGTGAAAATCTCATTCTAGATCCCACCATATGTTTGTGTACCCTTGTGTATTTGTTTTCTTCCTGTCTCTGTGTAGTTTCATAGAATTTTTTCTTCTTTTAATATTAAGCTACATTCACTATGATGAGGAATACTGTTATCCTCAAATATAATTTGCATTAATAATATGTTATTTACCTTGTAAATATGCTTAGACATTATTTATTCTGGTTTGTTGCTCACATGTGAAGGTGATGTTTCAAAAGTTCTTGTGATCTTTATGTATTTACTTATGTCATAATTCCTGTAACACTGATGTATATGTTATTTCGATTCTTTTGTAAAACCCATATTACTACAAATGTTATCTGTATTATTATGTTCTTTAATGATGTATTTTGTACCTTTGTAATTGTATTCTTATGTTATAAAATTGTAATTGTCACCAGTTCATGATATTATTAACTTGTAAGTTACATTTCACTGCACACGTTTCTGTTGGTCATAGTATATGGACAATATGTGAGAAGTAGGGACTGTTAGTGTTTGCACGTGTGTTAATAATTCAGCAAGGGACTGGATAACAGCATTGCTGGTTCTAAGGACAATTCCAAAAACTTTGTGAGTGCACAAGTGGTGGTTCATGGACTTGCTATATTCTCCGCAAGACTCTTCGATGGTGAATGTGCACCTGCACAGTCACAACAGATGGCTGCTGGCCATTTCTACTAGGACTACAGTGGGTCTGCACCTTTGATGACCCAACAATACCATTAATTCTATAAGGACTGCAGTGGGTCTGCACTCTGCACACCTGATTATGACAAGTGTCTTTCTGTGAGAGTTGAGAGCTACTGACTTACGAAATGCCACATGACTATTGAATGATGTTTTTATGCTTTGGTTTGCAAAATTGCTTATTTCATTTGACATCTGTTTTTCAGCTGTGTGGCAGCATTGGTTTCATAAAATAAAATTAAATGCATTTGCTAATGTGAACACTTTCTGTCAACAGATCTATTAAATAATAATTTTGTGATCCACATTCTTCAAAAAAGGAGCACTTGGAAAGGAAAGAACAATAAGAAGGGACTAGTAACAGTAACTGCATACATAATATTCTTTTCAAGTACATGGTAATATTTCTTTTACAATAAGTTGTTGTGGTGCACCACTTTAATTACATAGATATTAAGATGTGAATATACATTTCCCGTATCTGCATTGTTGTTTTTACTGTAATATTTTTTCTGCTTGAGCTATGTCATGTATAGATATAAGTTTTATATTTTTTGTATTTGCTGCTGCTGTTTGCCAGGCATAGTGCTACTGAATTTTAAATTGTGTTACTCTGTTAAGCTAGTTTTACTACTGACTTATTTTTCTTGTTACTGTACATTGGCTCATATTAGTTGTAATGTTGAATTGGTTGGTAATTTAGATTTACTGTAGCTTGCTTTGCGATTTTCCATTTTTTATTGCTGTTTATATTAATTGTTATATGTGCTGCTGCATTGCCTCGTCCCTTAGTTTAGCATCTGAGCTCAGTAGATTTAAGTTAGCTTAAGAGGGGATAGACTATATGAGAGATTGAGTTGCGATGAATTAGAAGAAATGCATTGAGAAGTTATACGAAAAAAGTAGAGAAAGCAGGTATAGATAGGACTTTTTGGGAATAATGAAGAATAAAGGGAGATCTCCGAGAAGTAAAGAAAGTTTTGTTTGCAAAATACTGGAGTAAAACAAACCCTGTCCTTTCCTTGTGTTATCCCACTATTTGTTTGTGTACCCTTGTGTATTTGCGTTTTTCCTGTCTTTATGTGTTTATCTGATAAGACTTATGTTGTAGAATTTTTCTAGTACTAAGCTACATTCACTATGATGAGGAATACTGTTATCCTCAAATATAATTGGCATTAATAATATGTTATTTACCTTGTAAATATGCTTAGACATTATTTGTTCTGTTTTGTTTTAATGCTCATGTGTGAAGTTGATGTTTCAAAATTTATTCTGATCTTTTATGTATCTACTTATCTCATAATTCCTGTAACATTGATGTATATGTTTATTTCGAATCTTTTGTAAAGCCCATATTACCACAAATGTTATCTGTACTATTATGTTCTTTAATGATGTATTTTGTACCTTTGTAATTGTATTTTCATGTTGTAAATTTATAATTGTATAGACACCAGTTCTTCAAATTAAGTTACGTTTCACTGCACACGTTTCTGTTGGTCATAGTATATGGACAATATGTGAGAAGTAGGGACTGATAGTGTTTGCACGTGTGTTAATAATTCAGCAAGGGACTGGATAACAGCATTGCTGGTTCTAAGAACAATTCCAAAAACTTTGTGAGTGCACAAGTGGTGGTTATGGACTTGCTATATTATCCGCAAGACTCTTCAATGGTGATTGTGCACCTGCACAGTCACAACAGATGGCTGCTGGCTATCTCTACAAGGACTACAGTGGGTCTGCATCTTTGATGACCCACCAGTACCATTATCTCTACAAGGACTACAGTGGGTCTGCATCTATGATGACCCACCAACGCCATTATTTCTACAAGGACTACAGTGGGTCTGCATCTTTGATGACCCACCAATACCATTATTTCTACAAGGACTGCAGTGGGTCTGCACCTCTGGTGGCCCACCAATACCGTAATCTCTACCAGGACTACAGTGGGTCTGCTCTGTGATGACCTACCTACCAATACTCTTCAAAATTTCGACTGACTCTGCTGTGGGTTTGCTCTGTTGTGGCCCATTACCTGTCTGCATGTCAAGAGTAATCACTGTCTTTCCGTTGGAAGGACAACACTACTTCTTCAAGACTGCATGGAAATCCACTGTGTGCAATTTCTTTTACTAATGAGACTTTGTGAAAAAAACCTGTAATTACTATTATGATGAATGATCAGGACTATCTTTATGGACTGTGAGAAAATTTTAGCTTTTGACCAACATTGTATCAATAAGTGTGTGCATTTGATTTCTTTGTTATTGTAATTATGAAAATTTTTTTTCAAATCTGTATTGGCCACTGCCCAATCCAATTTGTAAAATTTTTTGTGTGGAGAATGGGGGCTATGTAAGTAGGCTGTTTAGGTTTTTTATTGGTAACGCCACCTCTGTATGAAAATCACTGGCTGTGCTGTGGGCAGTCTGTGTCTGCTTTGCATTGTTGTAATACTCGCCATTGTAGTGTTGGGCAGCGCCAGCTGGATGTGAACAGCACGTAGTGTTGCGCAGTTGGAGGTGAGCCGCCAGCAGTGGTGGATGTGGGGAGAGAGATGGCGGAGTTTTGAAATTTGTCATGAACTGCTATATTTATATATGTTGATATCAAGGTAAATACATTGTTTGTTCTCTATTAATATCTTTCATTTGCTAACTA
The DNA here is from genome assembly GCF_021461385.2 of Schistocerca piceifrons. Lineage (NCBI taxonomy): Eukaryota > Metazoa > Arthropoda > Insecta > Orthoptera > Acrididae > Schistocerca > Schistocerca piceifrons. Next base: position 97,953,296 of record NC_060141.1, read on the forward strand.
TCCCTATCAGTAGTTAGTGCCTTCCATAGTTTGAATCTTTTATTTAGCTGGCAGTAGTGGCGCTCACTGTATTGCAGTAGCTTGAGCAGCGAAGATTTTTGTGAGGTAAGTGATTTGTGAAAGGTATAGTTTAATGTTAGTCAGGGCCATTCTTTTGTAGGGAATTTTGAAAGTCAGATTGCGTTGCGCTAACAAAATATTGTGTGTCAGTTTAAGCACAGTCATGTATAATTTTTCAAAGGGGACGTTTCAAATTACGTTGCACTGTTATAACTGACTCAGTTTTCACAAGCCAAATAAGACACTACGTTCTCTGTTGCGGAGTAGTACACATTGCTGCTGAGTTGTTCTGCACTCCACTGCTCGCACGCCTGCACTGAACTGAGGGAACAGAGTAAAAAAGCAGCAATGGCGCCATATGAAGGTCAAGAAGGCCTGCCAACTGCAGCGGAGCCAAACTTGGAGAGTTGGTGAATAAAACACCACAACTAGAATAGTGTATGTCACTTTGTACAGATTCTAGGACACATTTAAACTAGGGAGCTCATTTTCAAACACCCTGCATTACGCTAATCGAACATGGGCGAAAGCCCGAAATGCGTATTAGCTAAATCGAAACACATGTAGAAAGGCTGGTTGCTGTGTGTCTTAAAATAACGTATGGAATAGACCTAATACAGATATCAGAAAAGAGTGAAATGTTAAAATAAATGAGCGTGAATTACAGTTGATGCTATGAGACACAGAAGGCGAAACCAAAGTCCTGTCGCATTTAGGTGACAAGTAACATCAAGCCTATTTACTTTTCAGGAAGCAAATCACTAGACTACCCAAGTCTTAAATCAACAAGTGACCCTTTAATTTTAGCGATTTAATAACGCAATGATATAAAATATACTCAAGGTGTACATATTGATCTTAGGCCCCTGCGTAACCTTATATCGGAACTTAAGCAAATTACTAGAGATGGAAGAAGCAAAAGGTATTTTCAGTAAAATGAAGATGACAGTAATCGAAAAGTATCCAAAGAATCACGAAACACAGGAAAACCTTAAGAATGTGGTAACGCACTGTTAAGTGACCTCTACTCTTGGGAGCGAAGAGAGGGAAAGACTTGACATTTAGTGTAACCTCCCAACAGAAAAAAATAATTATATCATTCACATTTAGTATAACCTCCCAACAGTTTATTATTCCGTAACATTGCAATAATAACGTGATTAACGTCCCAATAAAAAATGTGACTCATGTATAACCTTTCAATAATTAACTAACGGTGAATTTGGACGTCAGCAGTGCTGCGTCATGGCCCTGAAAGATCATTCTGAATAAATTGAAAATTCTTAGCTCAAATGAGTCGCCGGATAACGCGTATATATCTGCTTCTATAAGAAATTTTTCTGGCGCAGACCAGTGCAATGCTGGCCGCTAGATTTGTCATGTATAAAAAGAAACAACTGATTTTTCTTTAGGATAATCGGGATGACCATGGATTGCAGAAATTAGTAAATTCTTTAAATTCATATGAATGATTGTCAAAAGTTAATTTTATAAGAAAGATTATTATTAAAATATTTTTTAAAACATTTACATGGGACTTGATACAACAATAGTACAAATTCAGTTGTAACAAATTAGATACGCTCGCGGCTGGTTTTACCTTATACTACACCGCTCAGGCACGACCGCCCCAACCGGCCGACTGCGGGCTACCACCACTCCTGCCACTGCTCTTACTGCAGCCAACACTGCTCTCTGGTCTGAGATTCTCTTATAGCTTACATATCACAGGCAGCGCGTGAGCAATACATCGAAGTTACATCTGCTCTAGTGCGCTAGCAATGAATTCCTTAGTGATGGACCTCTTACAGTGGTATTAAAAGCACACCCTGAAAACGAGGTAGACTTACAAGATCATAATTAGGAATTGCTGGCAACGAGTTTGTTGCCAACAATTCTTCGTTTGGAGCAATAAGGTAAGGTCGCTTTTGCTGATGTTCTCACCACATTTATTACGGATAGTGCATCTGCAGTGTAACTCGACAGATGGGATGTGATCTGTTCGCGACATTTCCCGTGGTGCCGACAGAAAGTAGTATTTAATGAAATTCCTGATGAGACAAAAAAGTCATATGATGAGAGGTGGGAACACACGATGCGCCCAGGAATATTATCGGACATGACGGTTTCGGTGGTCTAGGCGAACTGACTTCCAAATCTTTCAACACCCGCCGTTATTACGATATATATGACATAAGCTTACGTGGGCGAAGCCAGATGTAAAACGATATTTTAGGGTAATATCGTACTGCAGTGCCCGATTCTCTCAGTTTGATCGTATGACCTATATCTGCAAGTTACGACCATACATGTTGTATGGAATGTGCATGTGGTGTGGATGACGAAACAAAACACAACCTCTCTCATCAACTGGACGAAAATCAAAGCTCTAAAGGTTTGACAAGTTCTGTACCTGCTCCGAGCTTCGACGTGCTACTGCACAAAAAGATTTGCCCACACATTAAACAGCGCAAACGCTTCAATGGGCCCCATAAATGTGGTTGGACCTAAAAATTTGGCTACGTTTCGTCTATGAGCGCCAACTCACATTCGTCCTAATTTACACAACGTTCCACAAAAGTATTTAATATAAATACAGGGAGCGTTTGCTATGCAACAATCACACGCGCTCTGAAGTATTTTTTAAAGTTTTACAAATTTGAGTTTATTTCCAATAAGAACACGGAAAAATCGAAAGTCCCAGTTCACAATAAATTAATTCCAGATCTGACTGAGTTTCTTAAGATCTTGGAAGTGGTTCAATAAACCATGATCAATTGTCTGAGTTATCTTTAGAAAACGGTTAAAGTTTCACAGTATATCAAACTACAAATTCCACAATGACTACACACTGAAACCTTATAAGTGCGGCTTGTATCACAGACAACGTGAAAAGTACCAAGTTCCTCAGATGCCGAAAAATATCAGTATCCGACAATAGCAATTCTGAGTACTTCACACACGCCAACTAGCGGCTATTTCACGACTCATCAGATAAAACTTTCTCCTGACACAGCCTGACTGCCTCCAACGGCATCCGAACGTAGACTCCCTCACCGAGATTGCCGCTGTTCGCCCAGGAAACCTCAGTCAAGCACCACTAAAGTTAGTTAGACTACTGTACACGAAAATTACTGAAATTCTTAATTGTAACCTTTCGTATACGAATGATAAATCGAATCACACAGAAATATTCTGAGAAATATTGCACTGTTATGGCTCTGAGCGCTAGAACTCAGAACTAATTAAACCTAACTAACCTAAGGACATAACACACATCCATGCCCGAGGCAGGATTCTAACTTGCGACCGTAGCTTCCCCATTCATGTCTTTTCACAGGTGTATTCGATGCTGATTTCGTTTCTCTGGATGAGAAGACGCGACCGCATCGAAAAGCACAGGTCGAAGGGCTCACAGAACTGTGGTATATGTAGCGAACGTAAGGGACTGGCCTGCCCGTTCTTGCGTATTAAATCCCATCGAGCAAGAGTGGGATGTGTTGGGGAGGCATACTGCAGCACATCCACGTGCGCTAACGACCATCCAGCAGGTGTCATCGGCACTAGTGGAGGAATGGAACGCCCTACAACAAGAACTGCTTACCGACCTTGTGGCCAGTATGAGAGCACTCTGCACGGCATGCACTGCTGCCCGTGTGCGTCCTGTTAAGAATGATGTCCCGCCTCTTTTAATATCGTGGAGATAATCAAAAATCGCAGTTAATTCAGTGTAACAGTTGTCTTTGAATTAAACTGTCATTCCTGTCGTCTCACAGCGTATTTCTGTCAATTACCTTCAGTAATCAGAATAAAGGCCGAAATACTAAATGTCTTTTTCCAAAGCTGTTTCACTGAGGAAGACTGCACTGTAGTTCCTTCTCTAGATTGTCGCACAGATGACAAAATGGAGATTTCGAAATAGATGACAGAGGGATAGAAAAACAATTAAAATCGCTCAAAAGAGGAAAGGCCGCTGGACCTGATGGGATACCAGCTCGATTTTACACAGAGTACGCGAGGGAACTTGACCCCCCCTCCCCCTTCTTGCAGCGGTGTACCGTAGGTCTCTAGAAGAGCGTAGCGTTTCAAAAGATTGGAAAAGGGCACAAGTCATCCCCGTTTACAAGAAGGGCCGTCGAATAGATGTGCAGAACTAAAGACCTACATATCTAACGTCGATCAGTTGTAGAATTTTGGAACACGTATTATATTCGAGTATAATGACTTTTCTGGAGACTAGAAATCTACTCTGTAGGAATCAACATGGGTTTCGAAAAAGACGATCGTGCGAAACCCAGCTCGCGCTATTCGCCCACGAGACTCAGAGGGCCATAGACACGGGTTCCCGTGTTTCTTGACTTCCGCAAGGCGTTTCATACAGTTCCCGAAAGTCCTTTGATGAACAAAGTAAGAGCACATGGACCATCAAACCAATTGTGTGATTGGATTGAAGAGTTCCTCGGTTACAGAACGCAGCATGTCATTCTCAATGGAGAGAAGTCTTCTGAAGTAAGAGCGATTTCAAGTGTGCCGCAGGGGAGTGTGGTAGGACTGTTGCTATTCACAATATATATAAATGACCTTGTTGATAACATCGGAAGTTCACTTAGGCTTTTCGCGGATGATGCTGTAGTATATCGAGAGTTTATAACAATGGAAAATTGTATTGAATTGCAGGAGTATCTCCAACGAATTGACGCATGTTGCAGGGAATGGCAATTGAATCTTAATGTAGACAAGTGTAATGTGCTGCGAATACATAGAAAGAAAAATCATTTATCGTTTAGCTACAATATAGCAGGTCAGTAACTGGAAGCAGCTAATTCCATACATTATCTGGGAGTAGGCACTGGGAGTGATTTAAAATGGAATGACCATATGAAATTAATCGTCGGTAAAGCAGATGCCAGACTGAATTTCATTGGAAGAATTCTAAGGAAATGCAGTCCGAAAACAAAGGAAGTTGGTTACAGTACACTTGTTCGCCCACTGCATGAATACTGCTCACCGGTGTGGGGTCCGTACCAGATAGGGTTGATAGAAGAGATGGAGAAGATCCAACGGAGATCAGCGCGCTTCATTACAGGACCATTTAGTAATCGCGAAAGCGTTGCGGATATCATATATAAATTCCAGTGGAAGACTCTGCAAGAGCGACGCTCAGTAACTCAGTACGGGCTTTTGTTGAAGGTTCGAGAACATAACTTCACCAAGGAGTCAAGCAGTATAATAATCCCTCGTACGTGTATCTCGCGAAGAGACCATGAGGATAAAATCAGAGAGATTAGAGCCCACACAGAGGCATACCGACAATCCTTCTTTCCACGAACAATACGACACTGGAATAGAACGGAGAAAGCCGGCCACGGTGGCCGTGCGGTTCTAGGTACTTCAGTCCGGAACCGCGTGACTGCTACGGTCGCAGGTTCGAATCCTGCGTCGGGCATGGATGTGTGTGATGTCCTTATGTTAGTTAGGTTTAAGTAGCTCTAAGTTCTAGGGGACCGATGACCTCAGATGTTGAGTTTCATAGTGCTCAGAGCCATTTGAACCATTTTAGAAGGGAGTAGCGATAGAGGTACTCAAGGTACCCTCCACGACACACCGTCAGGTGGCTTGCGGAGTATGGATGTAGATGTAGATGTACTATACTGTAGCCGTTCTTCCTGTGTTTGGTACAAGTTTCATCGCGTTATGCTACTTTGCAATGACCCGTCATGCGAAAGTTACAAGGGAGTAATGCCTCTGATTTTTAATGTGAAAAACTCCTATAGCTTTTTAAACGAAGCACACACTGTTATCTTTCTACATCTTTATTCTTCCTGTCCACCTACTTGCAGCCCTGTGTCGTTGGCAAGATTGTGAATTGCAGCGTGTGACATGTAGGTGTGGAACGGAACTGTCGGTGCGCGAGAAATTGGGTGCTGTAATAGGGTTTCGAATTCTAAGAGCTCGTCCATACATGGAGCGCCCTCTGTTTCGAAACGAAAATCCCAGATCGCAAACGAGCGCTGCGACATCTGCAACAATCCGACGCCTCAGGTTCGCTGCAATCATTCTTCCTCCATACAGTCCACACTTGGCCCCGTCCGAGTTTCGCCTGTTTCCAAAACTTACAGAACGTCTTCAGGAACTTCATTTTGACAGTGATGAAGCGATGCAAGCAGAGATGAGTTTCTGGCACCAGCAACAGAGTCTACAATGTCGGCATCAGTAACCTGGGCTCTCGTTGCGAGAAATGTGTTCGTTGCTAGGGTGACTATGTCGAGAAATAAATATATAGACACGAAGAATAACGTTGGAGATGAGTGCACGGCATTGTGGGCTGGGAGTCCTCCATTTGGGGAAGTTCGGCCGCCAAGGGTAAGTACTTATTGAATTCGATGCCACATTGGGCTACTTGCGCGTCGCAGATGGGTATGAAATGATGATGAGGACAACACGACACCCAGTTCCTGAGCGAAGAAAATCTCTTACCACAGCCGGGAATCGTACCCGAGCCCATTGGCGTGGCATTCCGCCGCGCTGACCACTCAGCTAACGGTGGTGGACAGAATAACGTTGAATGTTAATAACGGTTGTTTTATTTAAAATGCTTAAAGAGTTTTCACAAAAGAAATTCTGAGGCATAACTTTCCATCACGGTCTTGTACTTCCGTTCTTAGTTTTACGCACCAGTGTGCCTCTAGACTATGGCTGTGGTCAAGTCAACGATATCCTTTCGTCCAGGAATGCCAGCACAAAAGGTATGTGAAATGTGCTGGTAGCACTGACGGTCTGAGGAGAGCTGTGAATCGGCAGCATGCAAACAATTGTTGCACTGCTTGCCGAGAGAGCTGTATACAACACACGTTAGCCAACTTTCTGCGAGCTATTGCTTAACATAAAGTAGTTGATTAGGAAGGCTGTTTTGAAATCTGCTTGCCGATTTGGAATTAAACGACACAAACTTTGAATCACCAAAGCCTATTGTGAAGGGAAGATACACTTTATTCGATCACAAACACGTGACCGCAGACGCACAGGCGGCGAAGATCAGGCCATATTCGTGCTGCCAGCTAAAGTCAACTTGACAGGAGCACGTGGAGCGCCATTTTCACGCTATGTGGCTGTCTCCGGTCTTCCACCGGCCGCTGAAGTGACCGCGTGACTGGGAAAACCCTTCCGTAGGACAGCACAGTGGCTGCTCGTTTCTCATGGCCGCTTTTCACGTCTAGTGCAAAATTAAAACCTACCCCAAAAGTAATAAATACTGAACCATATGTGTCACTGAAGAGCGTAAAAGCGGAAAAGATGGACGATTACGCGTGTTATTGTTAGTTAAATGTTACAAATAATCACTGGATTGTAAAGGTGATTATCTCTGCAACGCATTATGCCATTGCAACAAACGAGACATCTACGGATACAGCTCGTAGAACTGTATCGTACTGTGATAGTAGATATACTGAAATTGTTGACATTTTTAAATGAGAGGACAAAAAGTGGATTTCGTGCAATTAAAAACAGATTTTCTTACGAAATAAATAGCGAAACACTAAAATTAGAGGCAGTGCTCCATACTTTAGATATTCAGGAAATTATTGAATGTAAAATTTAAATTGTATGCTAATATTTACACTTATAAATACGAAAACAGAGGAAAATCTTAGAAATTATTGTTTGTAAATAAGCTGTGGTAGATAAAAGAAAACTGATAACAGCACAACATTTCTCGAAAAATTTCTGTGTGATTTGATCTATCATATGTATATGAAAGGTTAGAATTAATAATTTCAGAAATTTTCGTTTACAGTAGTTTGGTGTTTGACTGAGGTTACCTGGGTGAACAGCGGCAATCTGGGAGGGGGGGGGGGGGGGGGAGTCTACGTTCGGACGCTGTTGGAGGCAGTCAGGCAGTGTTAGGAGAAAGTAGGAGAAAGTTTTATCTGATGACTCGTGAAATAGTCGCTAATTCGCGTGTGTGAAGTACTCAGAGTTCCTGCTGTCGGACATTGATATTTTTCGGCATCTGATGACCTTGGTATTCTTCGGGTTGACTGAGATACAAGCCGCACTTACAAGGTTTCAGTGTGTAGCCATTGTGGAATTTGTAGTTTTATATACTGCGGAACTTTAACGGCCTTTTAAAGATAACTCAGACAACTGATCATCGTTTATTCAACCGCTTCCAAGATGTTAAGAAACTCGCTCAGATCTGGAATTAATTTATTGTGAACTATGACTTCCGATTTTTCCATGTTCTTATTGGAAATAAACTCGAATTTGTAAAACTTTAAAAAATACTTGAGAGCGAGTGTGGTTATTGCATAGCAAATCCTCCCTGTATTTATATTACATACTTTTGTGGAACATGGGGTAAATTGGGACGAATGTGAGTTGGCGCACCGTAGACGAAACGTAGCCACACTTTTAAGTGTAACCATATTTATGGGGGCCCACTGAAGCAACGAAAAAAGCATGCCAAATTCAGAATAACGCAAAATCCCCAAGACTGTCTCCCAAGACTGTCTAAGTTTAATGGAATTTCGAAATTTAGTGCGGGCGTCACTTGCGAGATGCTTTTAACAGTTTTCACAATGAAACATTGTCTCAAAATATGGTAGAAATCCCAAAGAAATTCTGGTCGTATGTAAAGTACACCAGTGGCAAAAAAGTCAATACCGCCACTGCGCGATAGCGATGGAAATGTTACCGATGATGGTGCCACTAAAGCGGAGTTATTAAATACAGTTTTCCGTAATTACTTCACGAAAGAGTATGAGGTAAATATTCCAGAATTCGAAACCTGAACAGCTGTTAGCATGAGTGACATAAAAGTAGACATCTTGGATGTTGCGAAACAACTCAAATCACTTAAGAAAGCCAAGTCTTTCGGTCCAGATGGTATACCAATCAGGTCTCTTTCAGAGTATGCAGACGTCATTGCGCCTTTCTTAGCAATCGTATACAACCGCTCACTTGACGAAAGGTCTGTTCCTAAAGACTGGAAAGTAGCACAGGTCACACCAATATTCAAGAAAGGAAATAGGAGTAACCCATTGAATTACAGACCCATATCGCTGACCTGAATTTGCAGCGGGATTTTGGAGCATATACTGTACTCGAACATTGTGAATCACCTTGAAGAAAATTACTTATTGATGCGTAACCAACACGGATTCAGAAAATATCGTTCTTTTGCAACACAGCTAGCTCTTAATTCCCATGAAGTAATGAGTGCTATCGACAAGGGATCTCAGATCGATTCCACATTCCAAGATTTCCAGAAGGCTCTTCATACCGTTCCCCATAAGCGACTATTAATCAAACTGAGTGTATTTGGAGTATCGTCTCAGTTGTGTGACTGGATTTGGATTTACTCTCAGAGAGGTCACAGTTCGTAGTGATAGACGGTAAATCGTCCAGTAAAACAGAAGTGATATCTGGCGTTTCGCAAGGCAATGTCACAGGCCCTCTGTTGTTCCAGATTTACATAAATGATATGCGTGATAATTTGAGCAGCCCTCTTAGACTGTTTGCAGATGACGCTGTAATTTATCGTCTAGTAAAATCATCAGACGATCAATTCCAATTACAAAATGGTCTAGAGAGAATTTCTGTATGGTGCGAAAAGTGGCAATTGGCACTAAACAAAGTAAAGTAGGAGGTCATCCACATGGGTACTGAAATAAATCCGATAAATTTAGGGTATTCGATAAATCGCACATATCTAAGGGCTGTCAATTCGACTAAATACCTAGGAATTTCAATTAAAAGCAACTTACATTGGAAAGACCACATAGATAATACTGTGGAGAAGGCGAAACAAAAACTGCGATTTGTTGGCAGTACACTGGAAGATGCGACAAACACACTAAAGAGGCAGCCTAAATTACACTTGTCCGTCCTCTGCTGGAATACTGCTGCGCTCATCGAGCGAGGTGGCGCAGTGGTTAGCACACTGGACTCGCATTCGGGAGGACTACGGTTCAATCCCATCTCCAGCCATCCTGATTTAGGTTTTCCGTGATTTCCCTAAATCGTTTCAGGCAAATGCCGGGATGGTTCCTTTGAAAGGGCACGGCCGATTTCCTTCCCCATCCTTCCCTAACCCGAGCTTGCGCTCCGTCTCTAGTGACCTCGTTGTCGACGGGACGTTAAAAAAACCCTAACCTAACCTATTGCTGCGCGGTATGGGATCCTTACCAGGTAGGATAGAAGGAGGACATCTAAAAGTGCAAAGAAGGACAGTTCGTTTCGTGTTATCGCGAATAGGGGTGAAAGTGTCACTGATACGATACGCGAGTAGGGGTGGCAGTCACTTTTCAGTGGCGGTTTTCTTTGCGGCGAGATCTATTTACGAAATTTCTATCACCAACTTACTCTTCCGAATGCGAAAATATTTTGTTGACACCCACCTACGTAGGGAGAAATGATCATCATAATAAAATAAGAGAAATCAGAGCTCGTACGGAAATATTTAAGTGTTCCTTTTTCGCACGTGCCATTCGAGAATGGAATGGTAGAGAAGTAGTATGAAAATGTTTCGTTGAGCCCTCTGCCAGACACTTAAGTGTACAGAGTAATCATGTAGATATAGATGTAATGTGTGGTAAATATTTTTGTGCAGTAGCACGTGGGAGCTCTGAGCAGATACAAAACTTGTCAAACCTTTACAACTTTGATTTTCGTCCAGTTGATGAGAGAGGTTGTATTTTGTTTCGTTATCCACACCACATGCACATTCCCATAGAACACGTATGGTCACAACTTGGAGATATACGTGAGGAGTCATGCGATAAGATGAAACTTAGAGAATCGGACACTGCAGTACGATATTGTTGTAAATTATCTTTTTACACCTGGCTTCGCCCACATCTGTATACGTAGCGAATTTTATTCTTTAGTTTCATCTGAATTCTGAGGAAGCTTGTAATTTCGCATGGATAAGAAGCGTGCAGGTAGTCGTGTAAAATGATTCGAAGACTCTTTTTTGTGAAAATGAAAAACACGTCTTACTTTTCTGATAAGGTCCCCAGAAGTACTTCATCACATCTCTTGATATTCATTCAAATTACTTTTAAATTTTATCGCAAGATACTGTTTTTAAATGAAAAGCATAATTTATTTTCGAAAGACAAAATCTATTGCATCCTACAAACAACACTCTAAAAACAAAAGAACTCGTTGTGTTCTTGCAGCATTCTTTGAAGATTCATTACCATCATGCCTTACTCCTGCTACAGAGCCACATGTATTTTATCTACCTCTGATTCTTCAAACTCCTACCTTTAGATTCTTCAAACTCCTACCTTTACTTTCATAGTACTTTAATACAATCAGTCCGTCTACATTTGGTTAAAATTGCTCCCAGTGCTCCTGAGTCACCCGTTTTTATTGTCATTCCTAGACGGAGGGATACTATTTTTTCCAGATAGTAAGAGATTCGCGTACCGAGTTTGGTAGTATTTGCTTCAGATGTATATAATACATCACCCAATTAAGGGGAAGGAGGGGAGACGATTCGGCACACCCTCCCCCCCCCCCCACCTCCTGTTCCTTAACAGCTGACTCTTTCCCGTGAAAGGCAAAGGTCCCGAGTTCGAGTCTAGGTCCAACACACAGTTTTAATCTGCCAGGAAGCTTTGAAACGTCCCCTTAGAAAAATTTTACAAGACTGTGCTTAAACTGACACACAATATTTTGTTAGCGCAACGCAATCTGACTTTCAAAATTCCCTACAAAAGAATGGCCCTGACTAACATTAAACTATACCTTTCACAAATCACTTACCTCACAAAAATCTTCGCTGCTCAAGCTATTGCAATACAGCGAGTGCCACTACTGCCAGCTAAATAAAAGATTCAAACTACGGAAGGCACTAACTACTGATAGGGATAGTTAGCAAATGAAAGATATTAATAGAGAACAAACAATGTGTTTACCTTGATATCATCATATATAAATATAGCAGTTCATGACAAATTTCAAAACTCCGCCATCTCTCTCCCCACATCCACCACTGCTGGCGGCTCACCTCCAACTGCGCAACGCTACGCGCTGTTCACATCCAGCTGCCGCTGCCCAACACTACAATGGCAGACAACAATGCAAACTACCCACAGACTGCACACAGCAGAGCCAGTGATTTTCATATTGAGCGCTACGTAACGTTGCCAATAAGAAAACATAAACAGCCTACTTACATAGAGAAAACATAAACAGCCTACTTACATAGGCCCCATGCTCCCCACAAAAAATTTTACAAATTGGATTGGGCAGTGGCCAATACAGATTTGAAAAAAAATTTTCATAATTACAATAACAAAGAAATCAAATGCACACACTTATTGATACAATGTTGGTCAAAAGCTAAAAATTTCTCACAGTCCATAAAGACAGTCCAGATTGTTCATCACAGTAAAATATCAGTGTTTTTCTCAAAGTCTGAGCAGTAAAATAAAATGCTCATGGAAGTAGTGGATTTCCATGCAGTCTTGAGGAAGTAGTGTTGTCCTTCCAACGGAAAGACAGTGCTGACTCTTGACATGCTGACAGGTAATGGGCCACAATGGAGCAAACCCACAGCAGAGTCATTCGAAGTTTTGAAGAATATTGGTAGGTAGGTCATCACAGAGCAGACCCACAGGAGTCCTGGTAGAGATTGTGGTATTGGTGGGCCACCAGAGGTGCAGACCCACTGCAGTCCTTGTAGAAATAATGGCATGGTGGGTCATCAAAGATGCAGACCCACTGTAGTCCTTGTAGAGATGGCCAGCAACCATCTGTTGCGATTGTGCAGGTGCACATTCACCATCGAAGAGTCTTGCGGAGAATATAGCAAGTCCATAAACCACCACTTGTGCACTCACAAAGTTTTTGGAATTGTCCTTAGAACCAACAATGCTGTTATCCAGTCCCTTGCTGAATTATTAACACACGTGCAAACACTAACAGTCCCTACTTCTCACATATTGTCCATATACTATGACCAACAGAAACGTGTGCAGTGAAATGTAACTTACAAGTTAATAATATCATGAACTGGTGACAATTACAATTTTATAACATAAGAATACAATTACAAAGGTACAAAATACATCATTAAAGAACATAACAATACAGATAACATTTGTAGTAAAACAGGCGTTACAAAAGAATAGAAATAGACATATATGTCAGTGTTACAGGAATTATGACATGAGTACATACATAAAAGATCGGAATAACTTTCGAAACATCAACTTCACACATGAGAATTAACACAAAACAGAATAAATAATGTCTAACATCTTTACAAAGTAAATAACATATTATTAATGCCAATTATATTCGAGGATAACAGTATTCCTCATCATAGTGAATGTAGCTTAGTATTAGAAAAATTCTACAATATAAGTCTTATCAGATAAACATATAAATACAGGAAAAACATAAATACCCAAGGGTACACAAACATATAGCGGAATAATACAAGGAAAGGACAGGGTTTGTTTCACTGCAGTATTTTGCAAACAAAACTTTCTTTACTTCTCGGAGATCTCCCTTCGTTCTTCATTATTTCCAAAAGTCCTATCTATACCTGCTTTCTGTACTTTTCTCGTATAGCCTCTCAGTGCATTTCTTCAAATTCATCGCAACTCATTCTCTTATAGGCTGCCCCCTCTTAAGCTAACTTAAATCTACTGAGCTCAGATGCTAAACTAAGGGACGAGGCAATGCAGCATCACATAAAACAATTAATATAAACAGCAATGAAAACAAAACGCAGATTTGCGAAGCAAGCAGCATTAAGAAATTAGCAAAGCAATTGTAATATTACAACTAATCTAAGGCAATGTGCAGCAAACAATAAAAATAAATCACTAGTAAAACTGGCTTAACAGCTTCAACTGAGTCGTGTCCACGCCCAGTCAATTAGGACCTGAGATTTGTAATTTTGTTATTGTTTGTGTAAACAGCACTGAAATAAATACATTTCTTTCATGTTTTGATCATATAAGCAATCCTTTATATTCATACATGAACCCCTTAATTTCGTAACATTCATTTCATCATTGATATCATGTAATTGTTGGGTACTAATTTTTGGCAATGTCATTAATCATCTACTCGTCATTTCATGTCCGACATCAGAGAGGAATTCTCAGTTTAATACAATGAGTCATGCATATGTTTAACCCTCAAGGCGCCTAGTTCCCGATAGTAAGTGAGAAGAAGAATTTTAACGAACGAAATGGTTACATTTGAGTCGGGGCGTGGAATGTCAGGAGTTTGAACGTGGTAGGGAATTTAGAACATCTGGAAGGGGAAATGCTAAGTCTCAATCTACATATAGTAGGATCAGTGAACGGAGACGGTGGAAATACAAGGATTTCGAAAAATACAGAATAATATTAAAAGCAGCAGAAAATGGTATGACGGGAATAGGATTTGTTAAGAATAGGAAATTAAGGCGCAGAGTTAGTTACTGTGACGACCTCGGGGTTGGAGTGCATTCATCAGAATCGACAGAAACCGAACGCCGAGGATAACGGTTTAGCTATAGACGCAGACACCGTAAGCAGAAGATGAAGAGATAAAGATAGTACGTGATAGTAATGAACGGGTACCTCAGTGAGTAATGGGAAGAGAGAATCTAATTGTCATTGGGGTTTGGATGTAGTTGCAGGGGATGGAGTAGAAAGAAGGGTTACGAGAGAATACGTGCTTAGCAGTAGGAATGAGAGAGCAGAAGAGTAACTGAGTTTTGCAATAAATCTCAGCAAGTAACAGCGAATATCCTGTTCAAGAATCAGAAGAGGAGCAAGTATACGTGGAAGGCATGCAGAAACTGGAAAATTGCAGTGGATTACATCATGGTCAGACAGAAATTACGAAAACTAATATAGGATTTTAAGGCTTACCCAGGAGCAGGTATAGATTCAGATCCCAATGTAGCAAAATGAAGATTAGACTGAAGTTTAAGAGAATCGTTCGGAAAAATCAACGTGGAAGTAAATAGGATGAGGACCTACGGAGGAATGACGAGACGCGTTTGAAGTTCGCTAAGACTGTGGATACTGTGATAAGGAACACCAGAGTAGGCAGTTCATTTGAAGAGAAGTGTACATCTCTAAAAAAGCAAACAAAGATGTTGGACGAATAAACATAGGTACCAGGAGAGTAACGGCGTAGAAACCTTGGGTAACAGATGAAATACTTCAATTGATAGACGAAAGGAGGAAATGCCAAAAACCTTCAGGGAAAGTCAGCAACACGGGATTAAAATCCTTGCAAATGAAATAAATAGGAAGTGCAGGGCAGCCAAGGCGAAATGGCTGTAGGAATAATGCGAAAATATCGAAAAAGATATGATCTTTGGAAGGGCTAAATCAGGATACAAAAAGATCAAAACTACTTTCTGTTAAACTCAAGTGCGACAACATTGCGAGCCTAAAGAAAATTTCACTGTTGAACGCAAATGACATACCGGATAGGTGGAAAGAGTAGATTTAAGGCCTCTATAAGGGCGAAGGAATCGTCTGATAGTGTTAGAAAAAATTGTAATCGACATGGAAGAGATAAGTGTTCCGGTATTAGAGTCAGCATTTAAAAGGGCTTTGGAAGTCGTAAGATCCAATAGATAACATTCAAGCGGAATTTCTAAAATCATTGGGGGAAGTGGCAACCTATCCAGGTTGGTGTGTAGAATCTATGACACTGGTGACATACCACGAAACTTTCGGAAAAACATGATCGACACAATGCCGAAGACAGCAAGCGCTGATAAGTGCGAGAACTATTACACAATTTGCTTACCAGCTCTGTCATCCAAGCTGATGACAAGAATAATATACAGCAGAATGGAAAAGAAAACTGAGGTCCTGTTAGCTGATCATTAGTCTGGCTTTAGGACAGTTATTGCACACAGGATGGGCAGTTCTGACGTTGCAGCTGATAATGGAAGCACGACTGAAGAAAAATCAAAAAACATGTATAGGATTTGTCGACCTGGAAAAAGCTTCCTACAGTGTAAAATGGTACAAGATATTCGAAATTCTGAGATAAATGGTAGTACGTTGTAGGGGAAGAAGGATAATATAAGAATTGTACAAGAAGCAAGAAGGAACAATATGACTGCAAGAACACGAACGTTGTGCTGTGATTAAACAATGTGTAAGGTAAGAATCCAGTCTTTCATCTTTGGTGTTCAGTCTATATATGGAAGAAGCAATGACGGTAATAGTAAAAAACTTCAAAAGTGGGGGTCAAGGCGAAATGTTATCAGTGATAAGACTCGTTGATAACATTGTTATCATCAGTGAAAGTGAAGAAGAATTATAGGATCTGTTGAATGGAATGAACAGTCTAAGGGGCATAGACTAAGGAATGAGGTTAAATGAAAGAAAGACAAAATAATTGAAGAATAAATGGTTCAAATGGCTCTGAGCACTATGGGACTCAACTTCTGAGGTCATTAGTCCCCTAGAACTTAGAACTAGTTAAACCTAACTAACCTATGGACATCACACACATCCATGCCCGAGGCAGGATTCGAACCTGCGACCGTAGCGGTCTCGCGGTTGCAGACTGCAGCGCCTAGAACCGCACGGCCACATCGGCCGGCAATTGAAGAATAGCAGAACTGATATTAGTCATAATCTTCAAAATTGGGGACTGTGTAGAAGAAGAAGTGAAGAAATCCCGCTCCCTGGGGAACAAAGAAACACCGAAGCAAGGAGGATGCAGAAGTTGACAAGCATAGAAAAAGAGGGCGTATGTCGCTATAAGAAGTCTGTAACACACATCTTAATTTGAGGAACTTACGTCTGGATCACAGCACTCTACGAAAGGAAATCTTGGACTGTTGGAAAACCTGAGGAGAAGGGAATCGAATTACTGAAGAGGATGCTGGAAATTAAATACAATGATAACTGAAGAAGTGCGGAATGATGTGCGAGCTGTAGTAAGGGGATACGACGACTATAATATGTACAACAGATCATAGAGACTGTTAGATGTAGTGCTTACCTAAAGATAAAAATATTTACCCCAGATGGAAGACAACATTCTAATAACGGAAAGACTGATGGCTTGAGAAACGTGTATCCGTCTGCTACCTCACTGTGTTGGCTCAGTACTTGCAACATTATGGCATCACGCGTGTAGAGCCGCTAACTCGGTAGCCAGACTTAAATCCTGTTTAATATTCATGGAACGCTTCAGGCTGATGGATTATGCACCTAACAATAACGATCCCCCCTCCCCCCACTCCATTTTCAAATTGCTATTATACGGAGAGTGTGTGCCTAGAAATGTGAAGCGTTATCGCATTCAGCGCTAAGCGGACTGGTGCAAGATACTGGGAGCTACTGAGTATCGTCTGAATGTCACCAAATAGAGTAAGTTTTACTTACGACCTATGAATTATTTACTTCATGTACGTATTACAGTCTCACGTTACATGGTGTTACTACTGTGTCACGTTACACAATATCACTTTTAACTGCACTCATTATTGTCGTGCCTCATGTTATTTCGTGGATATCGAATACCTCGTATTAAGTGTATTCTCGCGACAACGTGACGTCATGCTGCGTGTGCCAAGGCCGAACCCCTAAAGACTGTGAGCACTCACAAACTGGCTTGCGGTGACCGCTACCGGGTGGGTAGGATTAATTGCAGGCCGGTCCGAAAAACAAGCGAAAGTCGTCCGGCAGGTATCTCACACCACCGCCGCCGTTAATTTATCTCGCCGGACTTTGCAGCCCTGACTGGCCTCCACCCAGAATGTTTGTTTCCCCTCCTGACTTTTTACTCGTTCGGCTGCTTAGATGGATTGACCGGTGAGGTCGTCCGTCACGGAATGCAACGAGGCGCAGCTTCCCTGCTGTGATCGAACATTCGATGGCTGTTTTGGGAGCGCAGTATTAGTGTTTTGTTTCGTCTCGCGTGACCAATGCTATCCATTTGATATCAATACTACAGTTTTACTGCCAATGTTAAAAAATATATCGGCTCAACCACTTGTTTATAGTGTAAAACACTAAGATTGGCGCGTTTAGTAAGTCAAGCTTCCATCATCAGAATAATAAAAAGTAAAAGAACCTGTTTAAACTCGCTAAAATGGAACATTGCCCAGGCACAATAAAATTTATAAAAAAATTAAAACATCGTGGCTACTACCCTTGTTGCAGCCGTGCCTTCCAAGGTACATCTCCGCATAGTCGTCAAAATATAAAAAACTCTAAAATGATGTCGCCTATGGTGTTCAACATCTAACCACATGGCTCTCTCCTCTATCGTCGTAAACCGCCCGTGCGTCTTCGTTGATACCACACACCACGTAGCCAAACACGACACTGAAACGCGAGTGAGCTCACGCGCAAGTAAACAAGTACGTTACAAACAACATAGCGATGCTTTCCGGCTTAATAATTTCGAAAAGTCAGCTGTAGCTACGCATATTTGGGAAACGGGACACCCCATGTTGGGAATAGATCAGGATCTCGTTATTTTACATACACAGGACAAAGGCTAAATGCTGGATCTACTAGAACAGATGGAAATTACGATACATGGCGTGGATAATCAGAACACACTGAATGAACAGCTAACTCGTGATACAAATAACTTTTTCAAACATTTCACTGGTTTCTTTTAGTAACTACATTTTTAGCAATTGGTCGGATACCATCATTTCATGAGCCCCTTGGAACATGTATACGTTATCTGTTTGTATAGACATCTCTGTGACTTCCTTGTTTACTTGCGCGTGACCTCACTCGCGTTTCAGTGTCGTGTTTGGCTACGTGGTGTGTGGTATCAATGAAGACGCACGGGCGGTTTACGACGATAGAGGAGAGAGCCATGTGGTTAGATGTTGAACACCATAGGCGACACCATTTTAGAGTTTTTTATATTTTGACGACTATGCGGAGATGCATCTTGAAAGACACGGCTGCAACAAGGGAAGTAGCCACGATGTTTTAATTTTATTATAAATTTTTTTATTCTGATGATGGAAGCTTGACTTCCGAAACGCGTCAGTTTTAGTGTTTTACACTATAAACAAGTAGTTGAGCCGATATATTTTTTAACATTGACATTCACAACCACGACCTCTCATCCAGTATGGATAAAATCTAAGTACAGTTTTACTTCTGGAGGAGGCAGGGAGGTTACTACAACACACAAATATTACTTCTCTTTAGTGAAACTCTACTGGAACAGTAGTGAATGTCACATTCACTTAACTGTGAGTCTGGGAGGCAGTTCATTCCAATAATACAAGTTCGCTGCCGGATGTGAGCTATGATGGCGCTGCTATTGAAGAAACCTATTACAGAGAGGGGCGAGTGGCGCTGGGCTGTGACATAAGTAGCCTTCCAGCATCGGCGGCACACGGAACATCCTGAGGGCGTGTCTTCTTCGACTTGTCTTATTCGTGGCTGCACCTGGCAGCGACTGTCTGTAGCTTGTGGTTCCGTCGGAGGTACAACCTTAACCTGGGACCTCACTGTTCGACAGACGCCACAATCTGAGTGCCCGATGTTGTAACATCCTCGTAAACTAGCTTGAGCGTCACCTCCCGCTCTTAATGTTAGCGTCTTCAGTCTCATGATTTTTATGACATTTGTAGCAACCACTTAACAAAATAAACAACCATTTTTACTATGACCTGTTTCATGTGGCCTCCCTGACGACTGATGACGATTTTTAAGATAATTAACGGCAAATCTTAACTTACCGTGTTACCGTTGTAAGGTATTATATTTTCCGCAAGTATTTCGGTCTGTGACGCTATAATGATAATTCTGATACTTCCTACAGCAATCGTTCAAGTTATAAATGTTGTCGGCAGAGTGTCGACAGTGTAGTGCAATATACGGGTTTCGGCGGCTAACAGACCACCACAAAATATACCCAAAAGAATTTGTCGAGGTGTTATAGTGGACATTGAAGAGATTCTAGTTCGTGTGTTGAAGCGTTTTGTGACTGTGTCAAATGAAAACAAAGTGTTAACACATCAGTCAGTTACAATCTCCGATTACAGAATTACGCTCTTTCCACAATCGCCTGTTTGTTGTTATTAACTGAGTCATATCTGTTTCAGGAGCACTCGTCGTTATATCGTTAAACTATCAATCGTGTGGTACTGAAACATGGATCCGGTATAGAAATTATGGATATGAATGTGCGAGCAGTTGTAGTGAACAACGAGCATAGCAAGATAGTGTGTTAGTGTAATGGACAGATACCACAGGCCAGATTTCCAAACAGAGGAGTAATACAAACAGTTTACACTATTTTAGAAAATGTAAGCATTATGGAGTCATCAGAACGCTTTAAAAGACTAATCAGGGAAGTGCAAACAGTTGGACAACTATGTTTTTCTTTTCCTCTGACAACTTCTTCATCTAAGAGTAGCACTAAGGGTTAATGAATCCGATTATTTGCTGAATATATTCCAGTTTTTGTCTTCCCCTACAGTTTTTCCCTTCTGCAGTTTTCCCTCGTACCATGTAAGTAATTCCCTGATATATGTGTCATATCTTCTTGACCGTTCTTCTAGTCAGAGTTTTCCACGCATTTCTTTAGTTGCCGATTTTGCAGAAGACAGTTTCCTTACTCACTTCTTTTCGTAATCCATCTGTAACACCACATCCAAAACGCTTCGATAACCTTTTTGAAAATTTTTTACAGTGCACTACTCATTTCCATAAAGTACTACACTCCACGCACACATTATCAGAAACCTCTTTTTAAAATTACTGCCTAGTAGATCTCTTTTAACGATCAATACCCTCTTTGCTTGTTCTGCTCAGTTCCTTCAAACTCTTTGCTTCGCCCATCAGCCTTTTCTTTTTTTTTTTTTTTTTTTTTTCAACGTAGCAGAATTCTTCGTCTGCTTCGTGATCCCCGACTTTGATGTTAAGTGTATCGTCACTAATCTAATTATTGACTGTCCTCATTACTTCCTTTCTGCAATATAGTCTCATTTCGTATCTGTGGCTGATGGACATTCAATAGATTCCACAATTATGCCTCACTTTAACTCAGGATAACAATTTCGTCAGCGAATATTACCACTGATGTACGCTACCTGACAAAAAAGTGAAGCACCCAAAAGACATTCCCAAAAAGACGCAAAATTGGGTTCACTAACCTCTCACAATTTGGGGCCCATTAAAATGGGTTTTAAATTCATATACATTGCAATGTGCTAAAGAACTGAAGAGGTTAATAGCGTAGTGTTGTTGTTGTTATGGTCTTGAGTCCTGAGACTGGTTTGATGCAGCTCTCCATGCTACTCTATCCTGTGCAAGCTTCTTCATCTCCCTATACCTACTGCAACCTACATCCTTCTGTATCTGTTTAGTGTATTCATCTGTTGGTCTCCCTCTACGATTTTTACCCTCAACGCTGCCCTCCAATATTAAATTGGTGATCCCTTGATGCCTCAGAATTTGCCCCACCTACTGATCCCTTCTAGTCAAGTTGAGCCACAAATTTCTCTTCCCTCCAATTCTATTCAATACCTCCTCATTAGTTATGTGATCTACCCATCTAATCTTTAGCATTCTTCTGTAGCACACATTTAGAAAGCATCTACTCTCTTCTTGTATAAACTATTTATCGTACACGTTTCACTTGCAAATACTTTCAGAAACGACTTCCTGACACTTGAATCTATACTCGATGTTAATAAATTTCTCTTCTTGAGAAACGCTTTCCTTGCCATAGCCAGCCTACATTTTATGTCCTCTCTACTTCGACCATCATCAGTTATTTTGCTCCCCAAACAGCAAAACTCATTTACTACTTTAAGCGTCTCATTTCCTAATCTGATTCCCGCAGCATCACCCGATTTAATTCGACTACATTCCATTATCCTCGTTTTGCTTCCGTTGATGTTCATCTTATATCCTCCTTTCAAGACACTGTCCATTCCGTTCAGCTGCTCTTCCAGATCCTTTGCTGTCTTTGACAGAATTACAGTGTCATCGGCGAACCTCAATTCCTACTCCGATTTTTTCTTTTGTTTCGTTTACTGCTTGCTAAATATACAGATTGAATAACATCGGGGATAGGCTACAGCCCTGTCTCACTCCCTTCCCAACCAGTGCTTCCCTTTCATGCCCTCTGACTCTTTTAACTATCATCTGGTTTCTGTAAAAATTGTAAATAGCCTTTCGCTCCGTGAATTTTACCCCTGCCACCTTCATAATTTGAAAGAGAGTATTCCAGTCAACATTGTCAAAAGGTTTCTCTAAGTCTACAAATGCTAGAAACGTAGGTTTGCCTTTCCTTAATCTATTTTCTAAGATAAGTCGTAGGATCAATATTGCCTCACGTGTTCCAATACTTCTGCGGAATCGAAACTGATCTTCGCCGAGGTCGGCTTCTAAGAGTTTTTCCATTCGTCTGTAGAGAATTCGTGTTAGTATTTTGCAGCCGTGGCTTATCAAACTGATAGTTCGGTAATTTCACATCTGTCAACACCTGCTGTACTCTAAACCCGCCCAAAGATGTAAACAACCATGCATGAGCAGCGCCTAATAGACGGAGGAGGTCCGACAGACGAGCATTTCCAGTCATTCCACCAGGAAGGACGTACACGGCTCGTGTTGTCTGTAGTTCAACCATGCCCAGACGGTCAAAACTGCAGTTCGATCGCGTCCACATTGTTACTTTGTGCTAGGAAGGGCTTTCGACAAGGGAAGTGTCCAGGCGTCTCGGAGTGAGCCTAAAGGATGTTCCCAGAATGAGATTTTCACTCTGCAGCATAGTGTGCGCTGATATGAAACTTCCTGGCAGATTAAAACTGTGTTCTGGACCGCGACTCGAACTCGGGACCTTCGCCTTTCACGGGCAAGTGCTCTACCAACTGATCCCGAGTTCGAGTCTCGGTCCTGCTCACAGTTTTAATCTGCCAGGAAGTTTCATGTCAGCGCACACTCCGCTACAGAGTGAAAATCTCACTCTGGAAACTTCCCCTAGGCTGTGGCTAAGCCATGTGTCCGCAATATCCTTTCTTTCAGGAGTGCTAGTTCTGCAGATTCGCAGAAGAGCTTATGTGAGTTTGAAAGCTAGGAGATGAGGTACTGGCAGAATTGAAATTGTGAGGACGGGTCGTGAGTCGTGCTTGGGTAGCTCAGTTGCTAAAGCACTTGCCTGCGAAACGCGAAGGTCCCGAGTTCGAGTCTCGGTCCGGCACACAGTTTTAATCTGCCAGTAAGTTTCAAAAGGATATTGTTCGGACATCGAGGAGATACAGAGAGACAGGAACTGTCCGATGTCATGCCTCACTCAGGTTGCCCAAGGGCTACTACTGCAGTGGATGACCGCTACCCACGGATTATGGCTCGGAAGGACCCTGACAGCAACACCACCATGTTGAATAACAAAAAATGGTCCAAATGGCTCCGAGCACTATGCGACTTAACTTCTGAGGTCATCAGTCGCCTAGAACTTAGAACTAATTAAACCTAACTAACCTAAGGACATCACACACATCCATGCCCGAGGCAGGATTCGAACCTGCGACCGTAGCGGTCACGCGGTTCCAGACTGAAGCGCTTTTAACCGCACGGCCACACCGGCCGGCGTTGAATAACACTTTTCTTGCAGCCACAGGACTCAAACTATAGGCTGCATGATGCGCAACTCACTCCCGACGTCCGTGGCGAGGTCCATCTTTGCAACCACGACGCAAAGCAGCGCGGTACACGTGGGTCCAAAAACATGCCGAATGGACTGCTCAGGATTGGCATCACGTTCTCTTTGCCGATGAGTGTCACATATGCCTTCAACCAGACAATCGTCGGAGACATGTTTGGAGGCAACCCGGTCAGGCTGAACGCCTTAGACACGCAGTCCAGGGAGTGCACCAGGGTGGAGGTTCCCTACTGTTTTGGGGTGGCATTATGTGGGGCCGAGGTAGGCCGCTGGTGGTCATGGAAGGCCCCGTAATGGCTGTACGATACGTGAATGCCATCCTCCAACCGATAGTGTAACCATATTGGCAGCATATTGGCGAGGCATTCGTCTTCATGGACGCCCCCATCGTGCACATCTTGTGAATGACTTCCATCAGGATAACGACATCGCTCGACTAGAGTGGCCAGTATGTTCCCCAAACATGAGCCCTGTCGAACACGCCTGGGATAGACTGAGAATGGCTGTTTATGGACGACGTGACCCACGAACCACTCTGAGGGATCTACGCCGAATCGCCGTCGAGGAGTGGGACAATCTGGACCAACAGTGCCTCGATGAACTTGTAGATAGTATGCCACGACTAATACAGGTATGCATCACTGCAAGAGGATGTGCTACTGAGTATTAGAGGTACCGATGTGTACAGCAATCTGGACCACCACCTCTGAAGGCCTCGCTGTGTGGTAGCACAACATGCAATGTGTGGTTTTGATGAGGAATAAAAAGGGTGGAAATGATGTTTATGTTGATTTCTATTCCAATTTTCTGTACAGGTTCCGGAACTCTCGGAACCGAGGTGACTAAAACCTCTTTTAATGTGTGTGTATGCGCCAGCTTAGGGGCCGCTGCCTCTCGAGTAGACATTATGGCCTGCAAAAATTTTTTTGTTTTTATTTAATCGAATTTTTATATTGTTCACAAATTGCAACACCTTCTAAGCTTTTCATGCTAATTATGGCCACATAAGCATGGTGTTTTCTGAAAGTCCGTCTGAGCAAAAAGCGCCTCTGGTAGCTGGAGGCCAAATTTTCCGTCAATCATGGCTTTTGCGCTCTAGTGGAGATTTTTCCATAGCAACCTTCATTGCTTAAAACATATTTCTTTATATCTAACCGATAAATTAAATATCAAATCTCATTAATTTAGCTTTAAATTTTTTCAGTATAACGCAATATTTTCTTAAATTTTCATTCCATATTGCACTTTCTTACGGACTGAATTTCCAGAAACATTGAAACACTTTTTTATTTGTAACTTTTTAATTCTACCTTTTTTCGATTTCTTTTTTATTTATAACCGAGGAGTCAAATACCAGTTGTCATAGAAGTAGCCTTAAAAGTCTTTCATTAGTTCTTTAGTAATTATTTACTTTCAGAAATCTTTCACGGACTATTTTATCCCCTTAGTGGTTGAATTTCCAAAAATGCTGAACCATGTACTTTTTTTTTTATTTTTTGACTGAGAAACCAAATACCAGTTTTCGTAGCTCTAGATTCAAAATTCCCTTAATAGCGACATACTTTCAAGAAGATTTTCGTCCCCTATTTCACCATCTTAGGAGTGCAATTTCGGACAGACCCTTCTTAAACGATACCTAGAGTATAAGATCCACACGCTCTCCTAACTTCAAATTCCTATCCTTTGGGCTGGTCAATGACGAGACAGTGAATCTGTCTGACCCTATTTTACTCCCTTAGCGGTGGAATTTTAAAAAACAGTGACAAACGTATGCTTTATTTCTGACAGAGAAGCGAAATATAAATTTTTATGTATTTATCTTTAAAAATGCTTTCATAATAAAATATTTTTATAAAGAATCTCATGCCATATTTCACCCCCTCATGGGTTCCATTTCCAAAAACATTGAAACACTTATTTTTTTTACTTCTAACCGAAAACTCAAATACCAATATTCATAGATGTAGCTTTAAAATCACTGTAGTCGTTTTTTAATGTTGATATATTTTCTAAAAACGTTTTCACCCACTATTCCACCTCCAAACGGTTAAATTTCAAAAAAACGCTGATACACATGTTTCTTTATTTCTGACTGAGAAACCAATTACCAATTTCGTAGGTCTAACTTAAAAATTTCCGTAATAGTGACATTTTTCAGTAAAGTTCTTCATCCCCTGTTTCATACACTTACGGTTCGAATTTTACAGTATAATATCCACACCTTCTTCAAATTTAAACTTTTTATCCTTAGTGGTTTGGGCTAGGCGATGGTGAGTCTGCAGGCAGTCAAGACGTTGCCTTTTATATGTAGAGATATGTTCATATAAAGACACTCACGGAAAAATGGGTTAACCCTCAAATGTAAAAACTTAGAGACAAGTGTTTCCGTCTGTTGCTGGGTACCCACTATCAAAACTGACATTGGTCTCACCCCTAAATGATATTTAGGGGTGAGACCAATGTCAATTTTGATTGTTCCCGTACCCAGCAACAGATGGCAACACTTATCTCTAAGCTTTTACATTTGAGGGTTTGGCCGTTTTTCCGTGCATGTCTTCATATGAAGAATTTGTTTCTTAAATATGTCCAATTAAACAATGATAAGAAATTGAAACTTTAGAAAGCATTATCTCAGAAAACCTATGTTCCTTCATAAATATTGAGCCCCTCGTAACTCACTCAAATTTAAAGATGGAAACTTTTTTTTTTTAATAAGTTGTTCAGATTTTAATGCTTAACGTGAAAATTACTGGAACTCAGAATCCAAAATTTTCAACAGGACGTCCATTTTCGCTTTATGTCTCACATGATATTCTATATCTCTCTAATTTTTATGTGTTCGACGTTTACTCGAGGTAGTGTTGTTCAGGTATGTCACGGAGAACTCACCATGCGGATTTGTGAATGGAATGATGAGTGGGACTTAATACGTGATACTTGCGATTTTGTGAGTAAACAAAATACTTATCATAGATTGTAGATAACTGTGTTATTATAAAATTCCAAGCCAATAAAGTAATGAAAAATTTATGGTTCTTGCATCGACTTTTCCTTGATATCTTTGGAAACGTGTGGACGATATCCTTCCTTACGTTAAATGTGTATGTGCAGTCTCATAGATTCTACACTTTATCTTGAATAATCGTTTGGTTGCCACTACTCTCTCTAATTTAAAAAAATTCCGAATTGAAGTTATCTATCGCTTCCACCTTATTTGATCGCAAGTCTTCCAGAATTATTTCACTCACCTTTTAACACTGGATATTAAATGCCTTCCAGGTCGACAACCATTTGTTCTTAGGTTAGCAGACACCTCCTCCCACACCTATGACCTCAAAGCAATGTTTGCACACTCATCCTTTCTCCTCTGCGTTACTTAATGTTGACGGTAACAACCGAAAATTATTTTGACCCTTATGTGTACTCTAACAGTGGTTCCAACGGCCATTTACTTCTACATTTCTTCGCACTTTTTCTACGAACGTTCCACTTTGTCTTCTCTGCGCTTCTTGTTTATTTCCTAAGTGACTTACACGAGATACGTATCTTTCCCTAAACACTTTCGTCAGTTCAGGTATTTCTTCTGTTATCCTATATTTTTTCGCAGTTATCTTCCTCGTACACATTTATCTGTCCAAACTCTGTGAATGCCCTTTTTAGGAATGTTCATTCCTTTTCAACCTTCTCCTTCCGTAGCTGAGTGGTTAGGCTGGCTGACTGCCACGGGGAGACCCTGGTTCGATTACGGTACTGCTAGAGATTTTTCCTTGTTGAAAGGACTGGTACGTGGTGCACTGGCCGTACGAGGAACTACTCGATCGATTAGTAGCGCTACCAAGATCAAGAAGCTTGACAGCGATCGGGAAAGTTGTGTCCTGACCATATGTCCTTCCATACCACATCCACTAGCGCCCTAGGCCGAGGATAACACGGCGTTCGGTTGAGCCCTATTCCCCGTCTGCGGCCAGAACGCGGAACTTTACCTTTATTTACATTGTAATACTCATTACCTCAGTATTCGTCCTCTAGTAAATTGATCTGCCTGCCATGAAAAGTAACAGCTGTTGAGGACAAAGTTTCAGTTGGTGACATGATGCATCCAGGAAATCGTTTGGCAAGGCTGTGTAGCGTACGTGCAACGTGATATTCTCAGTACGTAGACTGCACGAGGGGAATCGCAACACCCTCTGGGGATAGCCCACACAGCAGCCCACATCAGAAGCTACAATTGCTATTGAAAAATGAAGTTACATGGCCAGACCTTTATTGGTTTGTATTCTGGAATACAGAGAAATTAGGATATCACGACTCACGTCTGCAGTGTGTGCTTGACATCAAATTGGACGACACAATTGCAATCAAACCGACGGCAGGAGCTGTGCGTGCGTGTGTTTGTGGAGGCCACAAGAGGCTCGATCGGAAATCGAACCGCGGGCCTCGCGGCGCATCTCCCGTAATCAGCTCATTATAAGCCGCAGCTTGCAGAGCAAGCAGCAAGTACACGCACAAAGCGACAGTATTTGCCGGCGCCAGAGGCGGGCGGGCAGGCGATTATCACGTGTGTCGCACGTCTGACTGGCGTGCGGCGTCATGTGTGCGCCGGGCATTGTTAGCCGCGTTACGTCGTCTCTGACGGTGTAAGCCGATTACCTTCAGCTATTATGTATGCACTCTGATACGAAGATCCAGGCTCTGGCTTCCATGCGAAACACTTGTGAACCAGTTTGCCATCTGCTGAACGATATGTTTGCGCAGTGCAGGCTTTCATGCTGATTTATATTTTGGGTCTTGTTCTAAGGCATGTTTGGATATCCAATATTACGTCTCCTAATGCTGCAGACTTCCTCAGAGGCTATAAGATCGTGGTATCTGCTTTTCAGTTTTAAAGCACCTCAGCAAGCCAACTGTTTATACCTAACCGTGCAGTTGTCGGTCATGACGTTTCCCTTCCGCAGCACGGATCAGGTCATCGCCCCACGTGTATGGCTGTCGGGTAGGTAAATTTTATAAGGAGCAGTCAAATAAAAAGGGGACAGTGGGTAAACATTATTTCAACAGTAATCTCCATGACTGTTGAAAAATTTACCGCATTATCAGACAAGACGGACAATGCCTTCATGATTTTACGTAAAACCTGTGGTGTATGCACTGATGAACCCAAATATGATGACCACGTGCTTAGTAGCTTGTTTGTCCATATTTGCAACAAAATATATCAGTGACTCGACAGTTTGTTGACAGGTCTGTAGAGGTATGTGGCATAAGATGTTTGTGCACTGGCCAAAGAAACTGGGGTAGGCATGCGTATTCAAATACAGAGATATGTAAACAGGCAGAATACGGCCCTGCGGTCAGCAACGCCCACACAGACAAGTGTCTGGCGCATTTGTTAGATCCGTTACTGCTGCTACAATGGCAGGTTATAAAGATTTAAGTGAGTTTGAACGTGGTGTTATAGTCAGCACAAGAGCGATGGAAGACAGCATTTTCGAGGTAGCGATGAAGTGGGGATTTTCCCATACGAACATTTCATGAGTGTACCGTGAATATCAGGAAGCCAGTAAAACATCAAATCTCCTACGTTGCTGCGCCGGAAAAACATCCTGCAAGGACGGGACCAAAGACGACTGAAGATAATCGTTCAATGTGACAGAAATGCAGCCCTTCCGCAATTTGCTGCAGATTTCAATGCTGGGCCGTCAACAAGTGTCAGCGTGCGAACCAATCAGCAAAACATTCAGAATGAGATTTTCCCTCTGCAGCGGAGTGTGCGCTAGTTTGAAACTTCCTGACAGATTAAAACTGTGCTCCGTGTTCAATAATTGACAAATATATTATACTAGAACTGACATTTGATTACATTTTCACGCAATTTGGGTGCATAGATCCTGAGAAATCAGTACCCTGAACAACCACCTCTGGCCGTAATAACGGCCTTGATACGCCTAGGCATTGAGTCAAACAGAGCTTGGATGGCGTGTACAGGTACAGCTGCCCATGCTGTTTCAACACGATACCACAGTTCATAAAGAGTAGTGACTGGCGTATTGTGACGAGCCAGTTGCTCGGCCACCATTGACCAGACGTTTTCAATTAGTGAGGGATCTGGAGAATGTGCTAACCAGGGCAGCAGCCGAACATTTTCTGTATCGAGAAAGGCCCGTACAGGACCTGCAACATGCGGTCGTGCGTTATCCTGCTGAAATGTAGGGTCTCGCACGGATCGAATGAAGGGTAGAGCCACGGTTCGTGACATATCTGAAATGTAAAGTCCACTGTTTAAAGTGCCGACAATGCGAACAAGAGGTGATCGAGACGTGTAACCAATGGCACCCCATACCATCACGTCGGGTGATACGCCAGTATGGTGATGACGAATACACGCTTCCAATGTGCGTTCACCGCGATGTTGCCAAAGACGGATGCGACCATCATGATGCTGTAAACAGAACCTGGATTCATCCGAAAGAATGAGGTTTTGCCATTCGTGCACCCAGGTTCGTCGTTGAGTACACCATCGCAGGCGCTATTGTCTGTGATGCAGCGTCAAGGGTAACCGCAGCCATGGTCTCCGAGCTGATAGTCCATGCTGCTGCAAAAGTCGTCGAACTGTTCGTGCAGATTGTTGTTGTCTTGCAAACGTCCCCATCTGTTGACTCAGGGATCGAGACGTGGCTGCACGATCCGTTACAGCCATGCGGATAAGATGCATGTAATCTCGACTGCTAGTAACACGAGGCCGTTGGGATCCAGCACGGCGTTCCGTATTACCCTCCTGAACCCACCGGTCCCATATTCTGCTAACAGTCATTGGATCTCGACCTACGCGAGCAGCAATGTCGCGATACGATAAACCGCAATCGCGATAAGCTACAATCCGACCTTTATCAAAGTCGGAAACATGATGGTACGTATTTCTCCTCCTTACACGAGGTATGACAACAACATTTTACCAGGCAACGCCGGTCAACTGCCGTTTGTTTATGAGAAATCGGTTGGAAACTTTCCTCATGTCAGCACGTTGTAGGTATCGCCACCGGCGCCAACCTTGTGTGAATGCTCTGAAAAGCTAATGATTTGCATACCACAGCATCTTCTTCCTGTCGGTTAAATTTCGCGTCTGTAGCACGCCATCGTCGTGGTGTAGCAATTTTAATGGCCAGTAGTGTATGTTTGAAGTTAGATAGCCCCCCCCCCCCACCCTTATTAGATTGTTACAAAATTGGGTGATATTAATTAGCGGTGAGAAATAGGGGATCTACACCACGACTGGCACTTTCAGGACATCCCTATCCGCCGAATCACAGTGTGCGTATCTGTTATTGCAGTACGGACAGTAGCTGTACTGCAGCGACGATATACTCGCGGGGCGTTTGCCGATGTGCAGATGATACACGTCGCATGCCTGCAATTCTCTGCCTATTCAGTGGACGGAATAAGCCGTCCGAAAGCTCCTATGGCTGAAATCTTCAGTACAGTACAAAAGATTCCTGTTTGCTCACTATCCAGCAGTCTAAATTCGACTCGAGTGTGTGCAAGTAAATAAGCTCTTCAATGTGTGTCAAATTCCACAGATAACTAAAGAGTCGTCACTTGAGTAAACAGAATAACAATTCTGTCACATAGAAACAACTTCATGCGCTCCTTGCGTCGAAAGCAACACTTCTAAAAATTTAACCACGTGCTTCTTCGGTGGCTCTCGCCAGCGGAGTGTCGTGGGTCGATCCCCGGAGGGAAGTGCCTCCTCACGCTATACGCCACTCACTGCTGGATGCATGGCCTCTACGTTTGCGCTCAGGCGACGAATCCAGCGTCCGTTACAAAAACATTACCTCCCACGACATGAGTAATGAATCTCCCAGCCAGTCACCTGGAGCCTGTACTCCTTTCAGATTTTCTGGAAGGTTCCATTCCCCGTCCTTCATCCTTAGCAGTCCACCAACCAAAACCACGTTTCTGCTTTTCGGGAGGGAGTGTTCTCCGGCGCTCTCCATGAGAAGATTCTTTGGAGGTCTGGTCACTACCATAATTTGTGACCCTACGCATCCCTTTGCACTTGAAGGATTCCCTTTCGTCTTCTTCCACCCCTGACGCTCTCTCTCCAGGTACGTTATTCTGGAAGTGTTTTTCTCATTTCGCCAGAGAGCAACCTCCCGCCAGCTCTGTCCACGCTATGGGGGTTCTGCAGGTGCCAGCATCATAAACACACCGTCGCCACACTCTGCTATCATTCAGGGCACTAATGTTCACACCTGCAAAACATGATGAGACGCTGCCCAGTTCCTCTTTAGCCGATAGCAGCTTCTGAGGAATGCGAGGCCACTTTGCGAGGCGTCATGGTATGGAATCAATGAGGCCTTGTTAGGTTGTTGGAGGACGTTGGTTCCACATCCGCACACACACACACACACACACACACACACACACACACACACACACACAGCACGTCAGCACGTGCTCAGCCCTAACTAACTCCCAGACATGTGATACCACAGAAATTCTTAGTACGTGGTGCTAGCCAGTAACAGCAAATATGATCTAATATAAATATAAATCTACAACAATATTAAGTGTATTGTGGCAAAATATTGCCATCTTACAGCAGAAAAATGTTTGCAATTGGCTACAGAACTACGATTGTACCCAGGCGTGCAGCTCTGCATTAGAAGAAGTCAACGGTAACGAATGCCTCCAAAAATATGGAAATCGCATGGGGAGAGATAAGAACTGTATGGAAGATGTTCAAGGCCTCTCCAGGGAAAGTTCTGGAACGAAGTCAAAAAAACATATGGGTGGGCATTATCCTGCAACACAATGATGCCGCCCGTCAACATTCCTCGGCGTTTGGACTTAATGGCGCGCTTCAGTTTTTGCGAAGTGTTCACGCACCGATGTGCGTTAATTGTGGTACCGTGTCCCAGTAGGTTAGTGAGCAACGTGCCCTGCACTTAAGGCAGTTTTTTCGGTGGATCTGAGTCCATGTGCTTCCAGTGTTGTATCGGTTGTCTCTGACATTTGCTCTTCAACTGAAATAATGACATCATCACACTATGTTTCATCTCTCTCAACAGTACGGGACAGGAAACGATATACTTCATCGGAATACCGTTCAAGGTGCTGAAAGATGTCGACATTCTCTCCACGTTCAGCTCATGCGTCAGGGTGCAGGGAACCTACTGCTACTACGTGTTCTCTGTCATGAAGGCGTTAGCCGTACCGTGACATGTCCAACATAAGCCGAATGCCTTCCATCATCCGCTGTTGTTAATTTTTTATGGCAGCATCCGCCACACAAACGACAGATATAACGACACGATGAGCTTGTCCTGGTCGACGGCCGTCTTTCAATGACACCCGATGCTCCTGAAACTGTATATTTCACGCAAACACATGCGACGTCCCGTACGGTGTTCGCCATAGAAAGCAGACATTTAGGTATGATTTTCACTTTTTGACACTTCTTCCGCAGTGAAAAACCGCACTGCGCCTCTCTGTTCCTCTTCCACCCCATAGGGAAGTCCGAGGCACACACGACTCGCTGATTTTATGTTGAGTACCCGTAACAGAAAAATGACGCGGCGGTGAACGGTCGCTGTGTTCCTCCCCAGTTGAGGACACTCCTATGTCTACCTGCATTTCAAACGACGTCGCCATGCTTGCTTATACACTGATCAGCCACAACATTATGACCACGAATCTAATTGCCGGTATGTCCAAATGTAACCCGGATAACAGCGGCAAGGCGCCGTGGCATGGCAGCAATGAGGCCTCGATAGGTCGCTGGAGAGAGTTGGCACCACATCCGCAGACACACATTACGTAATTCCCATAAATTCCGGGGATGGGGTGATGAACTACGGCGCCACGTTCAATCACATCCCAAACGTGTTCGATAGGGTTCAGATCTGGCTAGACCAAATCCATGAGGAGCATACGCATGAGGAGCATGAAAAGTCATACGAAAACTTTACGCTCTTCACAAAAGCAAAATTTACTGAATATAACGTCGTACGTTGTTATTCACTTTTCTCACCAAAGGATCAATGCAGTAAACAGCAAATATATAATTAAAAGGAAGCTTTACGACGGGAGGTTGAACCTTACCAAACAAATCAAGTCATTTAAATAGCGAGATGATAATTAGCTGCTATCAGAGTCTCTCAGGAGTCCGCCCAGTTAACGAACTTTAGCCAAGTTATCGCAGCCGGCCGAGGTGGCCGAGCTGTTCTAGGCGCTACAGTGTGGAACCGCGCGACCGCTACGGTCGCAGGTTCGAATCCTGTCTCGGGTATGGATGTGTGTGATGTCCTTAGGTTGGTTAGGTTTAAGTAGTTCTAAGTTCTAGGGGACTGATGACCTCAGACGTTACGTCCCATAGTGCTCAGAGCCATTTGAACCAAGTTATCGCACCTTGCAAGACACTCGGCTGGTACAGCGTGAACTAATCGCTGTTGGAACAGCGCTGGTGCACTGCTAAATGGAAGCAACCACTTTGAAGCTCCTCACCGGGTATTAATGGAGAGACGTAAACATGCAGCTTGCGATCTTGTGGCGGCTTCTTGAGTAGAGCTCTGGCACAGATGACGGCTTCCAGTACAAGTCATTAGTCCGCGGTGGAGAACGCCCCTCTTCCCGCTATATCATCAGCGCATCCCGCGCGCCCATCGTCAAAAACACAACAGCCATCCCAGGACTCCCATGTTCTCTGCACTGCCTTCTTGCTAGGCCACTCCTGTCTCCTCGGCGGACTACCTACGAGAGAACGAGTTGGCCAGAGACTTCTTGAAAGCTGCCCTTGGACGCCCGCTAGGCAAAGATAGTCGCGCACGATAGGGGGCGATAGGTCGATTCGCGATGCGGCTCAGCCTGTATCGTAAATTATGTCCCGACTCCCTTCGGAAAGGTATTGCTTACAAAGAACTTGTTCATAAACTTGACGAACATTATGAATCACAAATTTAGTATTTTAACCGTATTCTGCAACTGTAGCTGCATACATCGAAATAATCAGCTACTAGTTGTATAAATGAAAGATTAGATTAGTACTTGTTCCGTAGATTATGAATACGACACTTCCTAATGATGTGGAACGTGTCAGGTTAATGAAAGGTGTCTATACAAGATATTACATTACACAAAATATTACATGACTCATAATATTTTAATTTTCTTCTGGGGATTGGGGAAATTACCCACTTACTATATCCAAAATTCATCTAATGAGTAGAACGAGTTACCATTAAGAAATTCTTTTAATTTCCTTTTAAATGCTATATGGCTATCTGTCAGACTTTTGATGCTATTAGGTAAGTGACCAAAGACTTTTGTCGCAGCATAATTTACCCCCTTCTGAGCCAAAGTTAGATTTAACCTTGAATAGTGAAGATCATCCTTTCTCCTAGTGTTGTAGTCATGTACACTGCTATTAGTTTTGAATTCGTTCGTTCATAACAAATTTCATGAGTGTATATATATATATATATATATATATATATATATATATATATATATATATATATATATATATATAGTGAGGCTACAGTGAATATCTCTAGCTCTTTAAATAGGTGTCTGCAGGATGATCTTGGATGAGCTCCAGAAATTATTCTGATTACACGCTTTTGTGCAACGAACACTCTTTTACTCAATGATGAGTTATCCCTGAATGTGATGCCATACGAAAGCAGGGAATGAAAATTGGCGTGGTAAGCTAATTTACTCAGATATAATCGCCAAAATTTGCAATGACCCTAATAGCATAAGTAGCTGAACTCAAACGTTTCAGCAGATCCTCAGTGTGTTTTTTCCATTTCAACGCATCATCAATGCACACTCCTAGAAATTTTGAATATTCTACCTGAGCTACCAATTTCTGATCGAAGTCTGTATTTATTAATGGTGTCATTGCATTTACTGTGTGGAACTGTATATACTGTGTTTTGTCAAAGTTTAATGAGAGCCCATTTGCAGAGAACCACTTAATGATTTTCTGAAAAACATCGTTTGCAATTTCACCAGTTAATTCTTGTCTGTTGGGTGTGATAGCTATACTTGTATCATCGGCAAAAAGTACCAGCTTTGCGTCTTCGTGACTATAGAATGTCAAGTCATTAATATATATTAAGAACAGCAGAGGACCGAAGGCCGAACCTTGCGGCACCCCATTATTGATTGTTCCCCAGTTTGAGAAATCACCAGTTTTTTGCATATTATGTAACTGCTTATTTCAACTATCTGCACTCTTCAAGTTAGGTATTATTTAAACCATTTGAGCACTGTCCCATTCATACCACAGTACTTGAGCTTATCTACAAGTATTCCATGATTTACACAATCAAAAGCCTTTGATAGGTCACAAAAAATCCCAACAGGTGGATTCCGGTTACTCAGAGCATTTAATATCTCATTAGTGAAAGTATATATAGCATTTTTCGTTGAAAAACCTTTCTGGAAACCAAACTGACATTTTGTTAAATCCTTATTTTTACAAAGGTGTGAAGCTACTCTACAATACATTACTTTTTCAAGAATTTTGGATAAGGTAGTCAGAAGAGAGATTGAGCGGTAGTTGTTGACATCAGACGTATCCCCTTTTTTATGCAGTGGTTAACAATGGCATACTTCAGTCTATCCGGGAAAATACCCCACTTCAGAGTGCTATTACATATGTGGCTAAGAATCCCACTTATTTCTTGGGAACAAGCTTTTATTATCCTGCTGAAATGCCATCAATTCCATGTGAGCTTTTATTCTTGAGAGAGTTTATTATCTTCTTAATTTCAGAAGGAGAGGTGGGTGGAATTTCAATTGTATCAAATGGTGTGGATAAGCCCTCTTCCATTAACTGCCTTGCTTCTTCTAATGAACATTTAGATCCTATTTTCTCTACAACATTTAAGAAATGATTATTCAATATGTTTTCGACTTCCGACTTGTTGTTTAGCAAGTTTCCATTCGATTTGATGGTGATGCCATCATCCTGTACTCTTGGTCGCCCTGTCTACCTTGTAATAAAATTCCAAATTATTTTAATTTATCAGAGGTTTTAATCTCAGACACGATGCACATGCTTCAGGACTTTTTAATAACCTTTCTTAAAGTAGCACAGTAATTTTTATAATACTTGGCTGTTTCTGGGTCATTACTCTGTCTTGTTGTTAGATACAGTTCCCTTTTGTGGTTACAAGATATTTTTATTCCTTTAGTAAGCCAAGGTTTTTTGTATGGTTTCTTATAATTAGCTTAAACTACTTTCTTGGGGAAACAGTTTTCAAATTCTCTTACAAGTGTATCATGAAATAAGTTGTATTTTAAATTAGTATCAGGTTCCTTGTGCACCTCATCCCAGTCTAACTGCTGAAGATTTTCTCTGAAAATTCTAATGGTTGAGTCAATAATTGAACGCACAACTTTGGAGGGTAGTTTTGAATTACTGAATGGAGCTATGTCATATACTAGCTGAGCATCATGATCAGAAAGGCCATTCTCAACAGGACAAGAATTTATATTTTTAGACCTATCTTGGTCTATAAAAGTATAATCTATCAATGTGCTGCTGTCCTTTACTACCCGAGTGGGAAAATTAATGACAAGTGTCCTGTTACACTCTTTCAGTGAATCAACATTGAAGTCCCCACAAATAATAATTTGCTTTCCCCAATCTGACAGATAGCACAACAAGGCATCCAAGTTTTCTTAACCGGAGTCATGTTATCAGTGCGCTTCTCAGAAAGTTCTAATTATCGCATTATTTGACAGTGTGAACAATAAGACGCATGCAGTATGATGGTTCATAGTGACAGTGCAAAAACGGTATGAAGAAGACATTTTTGCAAGGGCACTACGTATCATATGACCACAGTAATATGCTGCATCATCTTATTATTGGCTCTCGCAAATAATGCGATTGTTACAACCTTCTGAAGAATAGAAATAAGTGCCTGAAACCTGTTAAGAAGTTAAATTTCTTTTATGCTCCTGGTCCCTGATTATTTCGAATCACAGATTCATGACGCACATGCGAGATTTAAGATTTGTCGTCTTGAGAAGCACCCTGAACTGTCACTGAAACAGTGGATTGCTGAACTCAAAGGACTAACATGACATTGCAGAGTCAAATGTTCTTGTGGATTGAGCTATAGTGATATCACGAGACAACCGAGCAGCCTCCAGCGCCAGCCATAGGGGGCCAGAAGTTCTGAAGATGGCTGTTGCATTAGCCGAAACCGGTAAATGAACAAATATTATTGCGATCTTGACTGTTAATTGCAACTTAAACGAAGTAATAAGTTCAATCGTCATGCAAGATCCGGCAGTTTTTCACTCATCTCATTGTTTATGACGTCATATTTAGTGATGGTTGGTTGGTTGTTTCGGGAAAGGAGACCAGACAGCGTGGTCATCGGTCTCATCGGATTAGGGAAGGACGGGGAAGGAAGTCGGCCGTGCCCTTTGAAAGGAACCATCCCGGCATTTGCCTGGAGCGATTTAGGGAAATCACGGAAAACCTAAAACAGGATGGCCGGACGCGGGATTGAACCGTCGTCCTCCCGAATGTGAGTCCAGTGTCTATATTTAGTGAGCTATGTCTCGTACAGTGATATAATTTTACATTTGCGTTCAGAGGTATATGTGAGTCCTGTGTGTAAAATGTGTAGTGAATACAGTTTGTAGTAAAGAAGTAATAAATTATAAAGCCATACTTCATACTGTTCCTTCTCTGCAACGGAAAATTAGAAAGCGATAAACATTTTTCCTTTCATCATTTTGCAGTGTTGTCAGCGAGAAAAGTTTCATAAATCTTTGAAATTATTCGTTAAGTTTATTACAAGTCGCTAAATGCTGTCATCCTTCGATACCAGATTAATAAATTCTGAGAATTCACGCGTCGCGCATGGAGGTAGTTTCTTTGTCCCCCGCCCCCCTTCCCCACCTCCACTGCTTTGATAGCCTGACAGTAAGAGATACGTGTACGAAGTTTTTCTGAAATCCTTCCTGTAGTTTGGGAGTATATATATAGTTTGTACCTCCCTACACCCTGACAATGTTCATAAAATCACAAATTATCCATACAGCAATATCATTGTTGCCTCAGAAGCTTGTTAATTCTAGTGTGGCATTAACACCCTACTAGTAATGGACGGTGTAGTATCTAAAGTTCAAATGGCAGATGAAACTTAAAAATGCTACTGAATGTTTCCAGAAACCTGTCTGATGTAGAAAACAGTCAAAGTAGCAACATTATATAATATATAAGAATATACAGCCTACAGTTGCGGGTTAACTTTATCGTTTACCTAGGTTTCAACGTTAGTATTAACGTCATCTTCAGAACCTGCAAAAAGTTTGTTGTGGACTGGCAAGACAGCCAATCCACAATGACGGGTAGCCGAAAGGCACGCGTTTAAGCTCACGCTGGATGGCGTGAGGTCTGGAACAGGTCAGGGATATGAGACTAGCAAAAATAGTACGTATCTGTTGGAATACTTAACTTTAATCCGTAATTGGTGAACATCGGTCTGACGGTACATGCATCACAAGATAAATAGCAATTGATAATGGCGCCCTGCTAGGTCGTAGCAAATGACGTAGCTGAAGGCTATGCTAACTATCGTCTCGGCAAATGAGAGCGTAATTTGTCAGTGAACCACGGCTAGCAAAGTCGGCTGTACAACTGGGGCGAGTGCTAGGACATCTCTAGACCTGCCGTGTGGCGGCGCTCGGTCTGCAATCACTGACAGTGGCGACACGTGGGTCCGACGTATACTAACGGACCGCGGCCGATTTAAAGGCTACCACCTAGCAAATGTGGTGTCTGGCGGTGACACCAAAAAGTTAATATTATAATGCACTAGTAAATTATATTAGATATGGTCATCCTACAGGATGCAACGTGTAGTACTTACATAAAATATTATTTAAATGTTTGCCTAAAACAAGCCATGTCCTAAGTCAACTTTATAAAACTTGATGCATAACCTTAAGGTTTTGTCACTTCTATTAAACACGCTGTAGCAAATTCACTTTAAGCCCGTGGTATGGGCCTCGTCGTGTGACTAGAGACTGCGGAGCGCGAGGGCTTCCCGGTCTGCCTCACAGAGGGCGGCGCGCATGCGCGAGACGTATAGAATCAAACTCGTATTACGCACGCGTCAGATAACATTTTTGCTATGAATTAATTTTATACTTTATTATTGTAAGTTAATTAAAGTATCCAGCATGACTACGTTTTACATTCTACTACAGAGTCTTATAAACTGGCCAACAAATCTCGTATTAACATCTGTAGGAAAGGTTCTATTATTACAGAAACTGTAATAGGCACATGCATTCTGAATTAAACCTAATATAG
The DNA here is from genome assembly GCF_021461385.2 of Schistocerca piceifrons. Classification (NCBI taxonomy): domain Eukaryota; kingdom Metazoa; phylum Arthropoda; class Insecta; order Orthoptera; family Acrididae; genus Schistocerca; species Schistocerca piceifrons. The sequence continues at coordinate 97,993,353 of NC_060141.1, forward strand.
GCTGGAAGCCTTCGAAGTATGCCCTATTTTTTAGATACAGTTGATCGTTCAGTAAATTGCCTCTATCTGTAATTAGGTGTGTATAAATTTGTAGTTGCTCAAGCGTGTCGAGTCTATAGCCCTTAACTTCATGATGTAGTAGCTCTATGTCACGTAAAGGTTTAGGTGTATGAGCCATTTGCACCAGATGTTCCTCAAAGGCTGATACCGTGTTCCTACGCCCTTTATTGGAAGATGTTCTTTAAACCTTACTGCTGTAGCAGTGCCTGTTTGACCTATGTAATAACATGGGCAATCATCACACTTAATCTTATATACGCCTGATTTCGCTGACTTATCACAGTCTTTCTCAAGGGTATGAAGCAAATTTCGCTTTAAACTATTACTCGTCGAGAAGGAAATTTTAAAACCTGAATTTTTCAACAGGCGCCCTATCATTTAGGAGACATTACCTATATTCACTTTTCTTTTATTTAACCGATGACAAGTTTTGGGTTACCTGAACCCATTTTCAAATAATCCAACCAGACAAAATAATATATTTCGTAACAGCATACAAACCATGTATAGGTTGTACATACACGTATATCAAAGTCAAGTTTTTCTTTCCCATAAACGGCTGATACCAATCACAGACTACGTATAGCGCTCCAAAGGGCCCATTGCAGCACGAAACAATAAAGGAAAGTACAGTACTCGTATTCACGACTCCCAGAAATGAAGCAGACAAGAGAAAGAAAGAGATGAAAAAGTCATGCGGGCCAGAAATGGACAGGCGCACAGTGGTACGGCAGCGACGGTCGTTCACAGAGCCCTCGCCGTGATGCGGGTCAGACGGAGGCCGGGCCTTCCGCGCGCCGTTTCCGGCCACCGCTCGCCGCTACCCGGCACCCAGCAGCCATCTGGCTCTCCACAGCTCCCCTGCCCTCTCTCCTCCCCGCCGTTCACGTGTTTTCGCAGCTACCTGCGCTGCTAGAGAGCAACAAAAGCCTGATACATAAAGCAACGCGCGCGCCGGGGCTCGGCTCGCGAACGGAGGCGCAGAAGCGCAGCCAGCTCCCAATAGGTCGTCCGGAGAGCACGCACTGCCGCTAACTCTGGGCTCGGGGTGGGGCACACAGCACCCTGGCTCGCACTTTACCTGCACGTGCTGGCCTACTCTGCGGCACGTAATCACCACCCGTTACCGAAGACTCGACCTTAGAGGCTAAAGATGCACATCTCATTCTCATATACTTTCAAATTGAACAGAATGGGCAGTGTCTTGAACAGGCAGTATAAGGTTAATATCAACAAGAGTAAAACAGTCAAGGAAAGGAAATTAAATGAGAAACTGAAAGGAATAAATGAGTTTTGCTTTTAGGCCGAATCACAAATACTCGTAAATACATGGGAAGCATATGTATAGATGTATACTTATAAATAAGTGAAATTGATCCAATAAAGTTCCCTAGATCCTATCGAACCCCTTTCCTTTGCTTGGCGCTGGGAGGGCGGGAACGGGACATTGAGGCCAGGCCTCGGAAGGCGACCCCTACCCTCTTTGCCCCCGACCCTTCTTTCTGGCCCTGATTTTAAAAAAAATGCTCCCTCCTTCCGCACATCAAAGCTCCGTGGTGCGGCGCAAACTCACGCTCTCGCAACGATGGCTCGAATCCACGCACTCTTGGTGATGTCCGGTGTGTGATTATCACGCGATGCACTGCTCCATATATTAAATCGGCAACGTTTTCTGGCGGACCCAGACAAATTCTCTGCTCTACTACGAAATCAGCCTAAATAAAGATCGCCAGACTCGCTTTGACCCGCGAGGCACGGTTAAATGTCTCACTGCTCCAAAGTCAATACTCAAAGCAGTGTAGCTCTCTCTAACGGTAGATTCTGACGTCCGGACTGGAATGTGTTCACCGCCAACAGTTAAAACAGCCACTCCTGCCGATAAACACCGCCACAACGTAGCGGGGGAACAGTAACACAGAAACCTGTCATGTACGCCTGCATTCCTGGCTTCAACCGCTGTTTCGCATGCGTCGTTGAACCATTTCTTCTTCTTTCGTTCTATTTCTGGCAATGTTTCTGGCTGAGGCTTGAAATTGTTGACATCTAATATAAACTTGAGTGTTAGGAAATCTTCTCTGAAGGTATTTGTCTAAAGTGTAGCCTTCCACAGAAGTGAAGCATGTACGATAAATATTTTGGCTTTGGCGAAACTTCTAACAGCCAAGGTCTCATTCATTACTATTTATTCCGGATGATCATTTTCCACAGTTTCTGATCTCCTGACCTTCAGAATACTTGTTACTATAGGTCCTGTTCCATTATGAGTGCCTCACACATGCCATGTCGACATTATAGTGTATAGTATGTAGCACATTCCGCACAGGTTTATTGAAAACAAAAACAGGTTTGTCACAAATAAAAACTATACAGTTAAAAAGTACCTCATGTAACTACATCTACATGCATACTCCGCAATCCACCATACCTGTTCCACTCCCAAACAGAACGAAGGAAAAATGACTACCTATATGCCTCTGTACGAACCCTAATCTCTCTTATGTTATCTTTGTGGTCTTCCCTCGAAATGTAAGTTGGCAGCAGTAAAATTGTACTGCAGTCAGCCTCAAATGCTGGTTCTCTAAATTTCCTCAGTAGCGATTCACGATAAGAACGCCTCCTTTCCTCTAGAGACTCCCACCCGAGTTCCTGAAGCATTTCCGTAACACTCGCGTGGTGATCAAACCTACCAATAACAAATATAGCAGCCCGCCTCTGAATTGCTTCTATGTCCTCCCTCAATCCGACCTGATAGGGATCCCAAACGCTCGAGCAGTACTCAAAATAGGTCGTATTAGTGCTTTATTAGTGGTCTCCTTTACAGATGAACCACATCTTCCCAAAATTCTACCAATGAACCGAAGACGACTACCCGCCTTCCCCACAACTGCCATTACATGCTTGTCCCTCTTCATACCGCTCTGCAATGTTAACCCAAATATTTAATCGACGTGACTGTGTCAAGCGCTACACTACTAATAGAGTATTCAAACATTAGAGGATTCTTTTTCCTATTCATCTGCATTAATTTACGTTTATCTATATTTAGGGTTAGCTGCCATCACAAATCCTGTCCAAGTCACCCTGTATCCTCCTACAATCATTCAACGACGACACCTTCCCGTACACCACAGCATCATCAGCAAACACCCGCACATTGCTATCCACCCTATCCAAAAGATCATTTATGTAGATAGAAAACAACAGTGGACCTACCACCCTTCCCTAGGGGTGGCATGTGTGATACAATCATAATGGAAAAGAAGCACGACAACAAGTTTTTTGAAGATCAGACGAAAATAGCCTGAATTGTTGAAACCAGTCAGCAGGAATAAATAGTAGTGAACGCGATATTTGCTACTAGAAGTTTCTTTAGAGCAACTACAGATCGCTCCCTCCAGTCTCTAATTATGAGAAATTTCAATCAAATTTCTTGAAACTCATGAACGAAGGCAGGTCGATACATTATTTGTTGAGCTCCAAAAAACATTTGACTCAGATCCACTCCTACACTCACTATCGAAAGTACGATCATATGGGGTATCAAGCGATGTTTGTGACTGGAATGCAACATATGAGCTGGAATGGAGGATCATCAACAAATGTGGGAGTGACTTCTAGTGTGCTCCAACGAAGTGTACCGAGCGAGGTGGCGCAGTGGTTAGACACTGGACTCGCATTCGGGAGGACGACGGTTCAATCCCGCGTCCGGCCATCCTGATTTAGGTTTTCCGTGATTTCCCTAAATCACTCCAGGCAAATGCCGGGATGGTTCCCCTGAAAGGGCACAGCCGATTTCCCTCCCCATCCTTCCCTAATCCGATGAGACCGATGACCACGCTGTCTGGTCTCCTTCCCCAAAACAACCAACCAACCTCTTGCAGATGATGATGATGTGCATTAATGACTTTGCAGAAAACATTAGTAGTAACGTCAGTCTCATCTGCTGAAACGTCCTGCGCAAATATTCACTCGGATGTTGGTAAGATTTCAAAGTGGTGCAAAAACTCGCAACTTGCTTTAGTAGTTCAGCAACGTATAAGGAAAATTATGCACGTCACAAAACGAGAAAATATAGGAGCCTATAACTATAATGTCAACGAGCCACAGTGCGAATCATACTAAAACGTGGGTGTAACCATTTATTTCACACAGGCACAGTCGTAGGTGAAGGAGATTGACAGAATGTTAAGGAATTTTCGTCAATCTAGAAAGAAAATTGCTTACAAAACACTCATGTCGACCATTCTTGAATACTGCTCTGGTGTGCAGAATCTGCACCGAATTGGAATATATATTGAAATGTATATTGAATACATACAAATAATGGCAACATGAATGGCCACTGGTTTGCTTGTCCCGTGGGTGTGTGTCACAGAGATGCTGAATAAACTGAGCTGGTAGACACTTGCGGATAGGCGCAAATTACAAACTTACGAAGTTTGCAAGGTGGCAATCTAATGAGTTACGCACTGGGAGTGCAAGACCCTCATTAATCGCCACTTAACATTTTTGAATAATTAATTAGAGCAGTATGACAAGTAGCAGCATGGATGTGAACAAATTTGCTATTCCACGCGTTATGCTAAGAGAGGTGGCTAAGGGATGAGAATGGGAATGTACTGTAATGCGTAAAGTGCAAATATTTTTTGCGGACAGTATTTTACTCAGGGAGCCGGTGGCATGAAGTCGGCAGTGTGTTGGTCCCGAGGTCGAATTTTACAACCTGCAGCACTGCAGGAGGTGCTGCCTCCATCAGACTGGTCTCCAGCACCAGGGCTTTGATGCTCCCGACACGCAGGTGGCATTTCCGGCAGAACACTGCGAGGCAAGCAGAATGTCTCCCCAAAGTTAACAACGCAGGGAGACGCAGTTTCCCCCTCAACCGTGTCACCTAGGTCTCACAAAAGCGTCGCGGGCGACATTGCCGGCAAGGAATGTACCTCTGTGAATCCCCCACTCCATAGTTTTTGAGTGCGGGACAGAGGAGTGGAATGTGTCCATTTATACGCTGGCTACAACGATGTGTCTGGAAAGTTTTTCGGACGAGCGGTGACTCCCACAGGCGACCGCGATTGGCCAGATAGATGTGACGTAAGCAGTGTTTCCCGCTCACTCACAGCCGACCGGCATTAGCGTTCATTGCTGAAAAATTTGCTAAAATGTTGCGATTGGACAGCCACAGCAGCAGAACGACACGCCGCACTAGATTTTGGTAGAAATGAGACCCTAGTGTTTCAGCGTCCATCCGCAGTACTCTTTACCCGGTGATACAGAGAAATTGCGGAGTAGCTGTGTACCTTATCCGGAACTCCAGCTAATTTCGCGGAATTGTGTCGCATACGTGCGCCGCTGTGATTGCAGCGACATCACACATGGTCGACATAACAGCACGACGAGAACAGCCGGCTGGGGACCATATCGCGGAGCAGAAGAGCACAATAGGTAACATACACAGCTCCGACCGTATCATGTTCAGCCTTACAGTTCACAGAAGTTAAACGGGTGGCCATTGACCCATTGAGTACAGCTGCACATTCTCGCTTTATTTCTGGGGTTAAGTACTGATAGTAAGAACGTGACCTAAAAATCCTGTACTCTCATTCAATTAAGGGGAAGTGGCAATCCGCATTGGTAGGTTTTATAGTTATAGATCCGTGTTATACTCCTTTCTCTTTATTAAGATATTAATCTGTCCACACTCAAGAGGCATCAGTTTGTTAGTATATCTAATTGTCAAATAGAACAAATATGATTATCTTTCTCAATATTTCAGACTCCACATATATCAACACACCAACGTTTTCCTAAAACCAAGTTACAAATTTTGGTGGCGTTAGCATGATGTTAATAATTTACGCGCATAACTACTTTCTATGAGGCAAACGACTTCACCCAATACGGTTCTTCAACAGAGGCCTGGATTGCATAGTCAGGTGTCATTAAGCGCATAAGAATTGCATTGGGGGAATTTGTAATACAATTCCGAGTTCAGCTAACAGTTCATTTGCATATCGCCGCACAGTAGCAAAGGAAACTCGGAGGTTGCTCCCAAGTTTCAGGAACCTGTTTTAAGTGATGAATGTAGCAATAATCTATATACCTATACATATCTCTCCTGTAGCAGCCTCTAAGAGAAGAATTGATTATCGCGTATGCAGGTATTTAAATAATATTTTTTCCATCAATCCATACATGAACGGGACGGCAATAAACCGTAATAACCGAAGCAGTGGGAAGTACCAGCTACTATGCACATCACAGTAATTTCCGGAGTATGGATGTAGATCTTCAGACACTAAGAGAATGGAAGTTTTCGAAATGTGGTGCCATATAACAGTCATTCAGTGTTACAGGGGTTTAAGAGAAAACTAGAGAGAAAGTACCGAACGCAACTCGGAAAAAACGAATTTATGACAACGTGACTAAAAGGTAATTAACAATGACATTGTGGCCGTCTTGTTTGCAAACGACCGCGTTCCGGTAGAAAATTCAGAAGAAATTTGGAAAAGGTATGCTACAAAGTAGAACAAAATACGAGAAACGTATGACATGAAAACAGTAAGAATCAAATAGAAAGTAGTTGCTATATAAATACTGACGGCCTCAAATAGCAATTATTAGGGAAGTAACATAACGGCTAATTTCATTTACTCATCTGGGTTGCATGGTGATAAATCTAATTATGGCGTGCGAGGCAGTATGCAGAAATACACAAAACAGATAGGATGCATTAACAGCCATATTGAGTAAGCTGTGCCTAAAGATATTTAAATCAGATTGCATATCATCATGCTTTATTTTAATGAAGCGAGACATGAACATTAAGTAAAAAACAGCGAGATTAAGGAGAGATATCAGAAATGAGATTTTAACGACAGAGCAAAGGAGTGAGTATACGAGATATAATTAGAAGCGGTCATATCCGTAGAGAACTTAATGGTTGTAAAATCATGGATGAAGCAAAGGACTGGTGTAGGCAGTGGTTTTCCAGAATTATCCGAGGCCATATTTCGTTGCAAGAAGGAGAATGTGTTCTGCCTTTGGACACTTTTCAGACATTCGCCTCTGGCCAGCTTTGTGATAAAAGTGCAGTATATTTTCTTATTCTGTTTTGAAATGATAGCAATCACTTTTTGTGCGCTGCATTTTTTTAAAAAATTACAAAAATTACGGCGGAAAGTTAAGTGTTTTCCAAAAGTAAAAACATGTTCCAAGAAACAATATGTTCACGTGCCTAGGAACAACGGTACTATTGATATTTACAAGCGTTACAACAGAGAAAACCTTGTCAGTACCGCATTTCGTCGTCTATATGTTACATTACTACTCTGCTGCATACCAATAAACAACCAGTGAAATCAAGTTAAGCAGAAGTAGTACCAAAAACCAGTTAGAAGTTAAACACATTTTGAAATTGAAGCTGCTGGAAACTGATCTAGATATCCATTTTACAGTCATTAAAGAAACTCAGTTGATTTACGTGGTCTTTCCCCTTGAACAGCTCTGGAAAGTGATTTCTAGGGATTTCTAGATACCAACACTTGAGCACTGTAACTGATACTGAACGAAATCTGTTTTGTTACTTTTGCTTCGCTATGAATTTGTTACAAGCTAAAAATATCGTGGTTTCTCTGGGGTCGTATGCTTTTATCAATAATTAAAATTTATTGTGACATTAGCTAGTCTCAGGATATTATAAATAGTTACCAAAATACCAAGAAGCTGCTGAACAGATTAGCTGCCACAGTCATGGGACATAGGACACAGAAGTACCTTCAACATACTTCGATGATCCAAAATACATAATCTTTGAAATCAAGATAATTACCAATTTCTCCTGCTCATACCTGTAGCGTGCTGTGCCACCTGTGTTTTTTGTGTTGTATTAATGGTTGTGGCGTGCTCTTCGGTCCAGTGATCTCTCTGTGTTCGGGATGGATATATAAATCATTTAAAGACATACATTGGAAAAATATTGTACAACAGCACTGCTGTTAGTAGCTGAGCGAAATCTTTTACCGAGCCTCAGAATCGAAATGCCCCGTACCCTGAAACTGCCATTTTAAAAATATGTTGTCAACTAATTACGTGTCACTCATAACGTGGTGATGTCCGGAGGGGGGGGGGGGGGAGTGGATGGGGGAACTGCCATTAGTGACAGTTCCAGACAATTCCAGCTGCTCTTCACTCATGTAAATTGAAAACGATGAAAAACCATTTGTAATAAAAGTATAAATATGATTAAAGTACAGTTTTTTTCTAGATAAGTGATATGCAAATGCAGTTGCCGTTGACACATTAAAATTTAGAAACAGTTTTTACAGATTCCATTTTCACGTTGCCCGTATTGTAATGTCGTAGGTATAGATTTGCGTGTTTATAATGAGAACAAACATCATCATAATGCAAGCAGAACTTCACTAATGTACACTGTGTCTTAGCGTTATTGTACTGCCTAAGACCAGGTACTGACGAAAAATTTCTTATACAGTCCTTTTGTTTTACACAGCATCGCATAATATGGTAACAGACTTAACTGCTTTCAAGCACACGCTGACAACCTTAAAATTGTACGATAGGAAAAATCTGTGTTAAAAAGTGTTCTGTAAATTTTTCGTCACTTCTATTTATAATTAAGGTAAAGTAAATATCAAAGTACCTGTTTTCATACCTGTATGTCTTGGGTGGTGGTTAGTGAACAAAGCATTGCCATGCTGAATCTAAGAACAAACACTAGAGAACCAAGAAATAAAAACTTAAAACCAAACAAAGAGCAGTGAAATAGATTTTATAAATTTACAACAGATAAATCTGATTTTTGCTTTACGCTAATTGCAAATAGACCACGCGAAAAAGTTAATGATCTGAAATTTTTAATCTAGAGATTTTTATTATTTATTATAATATCTGAAGATTTCAGTTTATGTCGAACCAGTTACGACTGTTATCATAATACATGATTTTGTGTAAAATGGAAAGTACTGAATGACACGTCACTCACCCTTCTCTGTAGAAAGAAAGTCTTTTTTTATAAATATGGTTTATTTTGTGAATATCTTATGGTTACGCCATTTAAGTCACCGTTACAGACAGTATTTTCAAAGTTCTAATCTCGACAGGAGCAAAATCGCATTCTCACGTGGCCGTCAAGGGGTGCAGTTGACCTTGAAGCACTTGACTCGGTCCTGACAATAGAAAAAATTACTAGTAAGTAAGGAGAGGCATTTTTCCACATTAAACTGGCACAGGGGCTACTCTCACCTGTCACAATTACCTTAATACTCAAGACGTCTGCATTTACGCGGCCGTGTGTGAATGTGAGCTCCTCACACATGACTGCCCATTTCATGAGCTTAACACCCACATTTCAGACACAACTTACAATCTCATGAAATACATTCGCAGTGGCGAATATGGACAACCATCAGCTGTATAATAAATAGAATGATGACATGAAAATTTATTCCGGACCGGGTCTCGAACCCGGATTAACCGCATACGGCGAGCATCGCCTTAGCATTAGGCTATCCGAGAACACTTCACGGTCAGGTCCAAACTTCCATATGTCGTTAACTGATGGTACTGCGATCGCTGGTGATAAGCGGGAAATCAGGGTTCGACTCCCCCGCCCGGCACAAGTTTTCTTGTTGGTATTCCATCACACAGCTGAGGGTTGTCCATACATTTCGTGTATTTCGTGACGGTAGCAATCGCGGCAGCGAGGCCTACGAGAAAGACAGGCCGCGACGCGTACGTCATGAAGGTAGGCCTGAGCTAGCTCGCTCGCTTAACTCGGCAGACAAACAGCGTTTCTACACATATTAACCAGTAACTAGGTGCGTACGTTCAAACGAGAATTGCATGTTCTTCTGGAATCCACTGTTATGGATTATTACTATTATTATTCTTACAATGATCGGAAGTTCACAGGCTTGCTAATAATTTGTTACGGCTGTACTGAGATACAATATCAAGCCAAACTGACTATCAGTTGCATAAGGCATGAAATGAGGACTAAATGCTATAAGCAAGCCATTATAACATTTATATCTAGTATTGATCTTAAATTGAATTTTGTTGTAGTATTGCTAATCATTAAGACTATACAGGGTGTCCCAGCTATCTTGTCCACCCAAAATATCTCTGGAACAATAACAGCTATTGGAAAACGACTTTCACGGGTATCAATGTAGGGCTGAGGCCCATGAATGTACATATTTGGAAACATTCTAAAACGAAAGCATATATGTTTTTTTAACACAAACTTATGTTTTTTTTAAATGGACCTCCTACATTTTTTCTTCAGCAATCCATAGCACGGCAAAGCACATGCACAATGGCGTTGATTGCATCGCAATATTCCCATTACATCCCGAGATATTGAGACGCGAAGTTGACGCTTGAAACACCCGACATGCGCTGCTAGCGCACGTCCTGAGGCTCAGGCGTGAACCCCATGCTGCCCGTAATCGCGATGTGATTGACATGCGTAATCACACTTCCATACTTATCAAGGGATCCGAAACGAATGGGCATCACTTTGAACATGAGATGTGAACGCTATGTTTAGTATGTAGTGCTGGTATCGCAGTGGAAGTTTCTACAAAGGGCCATTTACCCAGTGATGTTAAGAAACATTTGTTTGCAACAATTTGTCATTTAACGCATTAGATAAACATAACATTGATAATTATGTGATAATAAAATTAATTGGTTAAACATGTTTACATTCATCTTCTATGTCCTACCTGAACTTCCCAATCAAAACATTTTTACCTAAACAACGGTAAAACTTTTAGACCACTTGCTCGTTTCAAAAATGGCTCTGAGCACTATGGGACTCAACTGCTGAGGTCATTAGTCCCCTAGAACTTAGAACTAGTTAAACCTAACTAACCTAAGGACATCACAAACATCCATGCCCGAGGCAGGATTCGAACCTGCGACCGTAGCGGTCTCGCGGTTCCAGACTGCAGCGCCGTTAACCGCACGGCCACTTCGGCCGGCTGCTCGTTTTACTAAAACCATCAACATGAATTTTACTATTACGAGTGAATGATTAACTGTCACTTGCGCTAGATCTACAGTAAAGTAAAGTTTTAACTTTGAACGGCATTACCTTTTTAGTAACGGATTAACGATAAGCGAAGTTAACTTTGTGACTAACGTTGCGGTACACAGATATGTTACAGAACCGCATCAGCCCTAGCCTATGGGATAAATACCTGCTGGAATGTACTACGTTAATGCAGGATGGCAGCAGACCGTATTATTCGTTTCGGACCTCTTGATAAGTATGGAAGTTTGATTACGCATGTCAATCACATCGCGATTACGGGCAGCATGGGGTTCACGCCTGAGCCTCAGGACGTGCGCTAGCAGCGCATGTCGGCTGTTTCAAGCGTCAACTTCGCGTCTCAATATCTCGGGATGTAATGGGAATATTGCGATGCAATCAACGCCATTGTGTATGTGCGTTGTCATGCTATGGATTGCCGAAGAAAAAAATATGGGAGGTCCATTTAAAAAAACATAACTTTGTGTTAAAAAACACATATGCCTTCGTTTTAGAATTTTTCCAAATATGTACATTCATAGTCCCCAGCCTTACATTGATACCGGTGAAAGTCGTTTTCCAATAGCTGTTATTGTTCCAGAAATATTTTGGGTGGACAAGATAGCTGGGACACCCTGTATAATAGTATATTCCAGTACAAGATGAAAATCTTGTTAGTGCGTGCACACCCAGCAGAGAGTTAACAGGATTAGGGACGCATTTTGTCTGCTGAGCTGAGCGAGCGAGCGAGTTCAGGCCTACTTTGGTGACGAACGCACCGCGGCCTGTCTCTCGTGGGTCTCGTCGCGGCGGTGCCTGTTACTTCGGACTCGAAGACATGCACGAAGGAGCATTGCATCGTACTAAACAACGCAGGCACTGCAGTATCGTACTTACAACCTCTGTCTCGTGAGCTGTCCTACCTGAGAACGCTCCTTGAGGTAGCAATACCAATTATTGCTTGGAGTAGGATTTGTTGTAAACAGCGCTAAGGGATTGGGGTTTTGTAATTGTGGAGGGCAAGTTTTTGTATTTGTTAAAAAAAAAGAAAAAGAATCAAGGGTATGGTGGAAGGTAAGGTGGATGGAGATATGGGGCCGGCCGGTGTGGCCGTGTGGTTCTAGGCGGTTCAGTCTGGAACCGCGTGACCGCTACGGTCGCAGGTTAGAATCCTGCCTCGGGTATGGATGTGTGTGATGTCCTTAGGTTAGTTAGGTTTAAGTAGTTCTAAGTTCTAGGAGACTGATGACCAAAGATGTTAAGTCCCATAGTGCTCAGAGCCATTTGAACCATTTTTGGAGATATGGGACAGGAAAGTGGCTTGTTCATGTTCTGTGAGGGATTATTTGGGACAGTATGTTGGTTGAGTAACATAGGTAATTTGCCACGTGCCAAACTTTTGGAGATGGAGGAAGATATTTCTTCATGTGGAGAGGTAAAGCGAGACTTCTTAATCTCGGAATATGGGCAGATTACATGGTTGGGCAGGGAGTCAGAGTGAATCTATGTGTTAGATTAACAGGTGTGAGAATGAGGGCATGCGTTTTCTACAAATCTGATGGCAAGAATCACTCTGATTGGACATCTTTTATGCACGCAGTTCTTTTCCTGTGGAGTGTGAAGTACTTGTCTCCTTTGAATGCTTTAGTGTTCTGGCAAGTCAAAGAGTTTAAATGCGTGAGCAACTTAATGTTCGTTGATTGCAGTGGTGTCCATGGGACAATAACACATTGTCGTATTACCCAATAAATCACTCTGTTAATTTCTTAGTAACTATTAATTGTAGACAGGATCAGTGGTATACATCAGATTGTTCTAAATACAAGCTGCTTAAAGTTTCGACGTAAAACGAGTCTTAAGCTTTGTTCAGTATTGAGAAATCAACGCACCGATAGTCACTCGTTGTTACGAAAATGTTAAGTCCTGCTCACCACGTTACTGTTCAAGGGTGAAGTTCCCGAGTCTAAGTGCAAAGAAATATTTACAAGTCCAAAGCCGATTCTATTTAACGTCAATGTTCACGAAGCTAAGTGCCGTACGATTTTACATATTCAAGCGCGATTCTGTTCAGAGTTAGAGTCTACAACACTAACTCGAAAAATTTATAAGCCGAACCACGCTGCAGCTCAAAGCTAGAACCCACGACACAAATTCACGAGTCCAAATGCGATTCTGGCCAAAAGTTAAAGTTCACCAGGACAGCTGTCGAAATATCTGGAAATCCAGGCATGTGGTCGCCCAGAGTTTGTCCGCGAAACTAATTGTCGAACTCTCCTGAGGTTTGAAGACTTCTGTATAAAATTTTACAAGTCCACAAAACTGTTTCCCGAAAATTTCAGTCACTTAAACTGCGACTGACGCGCCACACATTCAATGTTACCGCTGTCCTCGGCTAACTCTGAAAGTGAACTGCCCACACCTAGCAAGGCCATAGCCTATAAATGTATGCTAAATTCGCGAATTTACGTTTAATGTATTCCTACTACACATATCACATATGAATTAAGACCAGAATTTCGTTAGTTATCGAGTGGTGAATTTTCAATTTTTTAATTTTTTGGGGGGTTCGTGGTTTCTCTGTTCTTTCTATTTTAAGATTTCATTTACCCCTATTTGCTTTTAAGTATTATTGAAAATAATGGAATTTACACGAGTAAAGACAGCTGCGATAGTCTACTGTCTCATACCGTAGCTATATTTACTTATTTGTACTTTATTTTGCGTTAAAATTTGTTTTTTTCTTTTCAGACTTTACATTCCGTCTCATAATTCGGAATGGAATACATTAATAAAATTTCTGAAACTGTATTTCTGTAAAGCTATTCAATCTCTCTTTTGGTTCTTTAAAAATGCTTAAGCCGTTCAGAAGTTATCAATTTCTTAATTTAATAGTTATTTTCAATTCTTATATCTACAATATCTTAAGTACTATTCCGACTGCCGAGTGGGCACTTGGATGCACTTTGTAACCTCGTTTTTGTATTTAATTTGGTGTGCAAAAGTTTCATATATGCTGATGACCTTGCTCTTGCTGCCCAGGGCAATCGGTTTGAAGATGCAGAGATAATGCTTACACATGGTTTACAACAGCTTGGTACTTTCTGTGAAAAGAATCAACTCGCACCCAACCCTAAGAAAACGCGAGTGTGTTCATTCCATCTGAAACATAAACAAGCTGACAGGAAACTTGAAGTATTCTGGAATGGAGTTGCACTAGAATATTGTTCCCACCCCAGGTATTCGGGTGTCACTCTCGACCGCTCACTAACCTACAAGGAACATTGTCTGAAGCTAAAGCAGAAAGTATCTTCCAGAAACTGCCTTCTTCGGAAACTGGCGGGATCGAACTGGGGTACACATCCACAAATATTAAGAACAACAGCTCTTGCCTTATGCTATTCCGCAGGAGAGTTTGCTAGCCCAATGTGGTGCAATTCAGTACATGCAAAGCAGGTTGATGTACCCTTAAATGACAGCTGTAGGATTGTTACAGGCTGCCTAAGGCCAACCCCCATAGACAAAGTTCAATGTCTCGCTAGGATTGCTCTGTGTGACATTAGAAGAGAGGTCGCCGCTAACATCGAGAGGCATAAATCAAATACAGTGACCTCACATCCACTCTTTGGACATCAACCTGACAAGCCAAGACTGTAGCCCAGGAAGAGTTTCCTAACAACTTCACAGCCCTTAGAAGGATCAGCTGCGGCTACCCGATTCACCAAGTGGAAAGAAAGATGCCAACATCTTTCAAACTGGATGACACCACAAGAATCCCTGCCACCTGGACACATGGAGAAGTGGGTCATCTGGAAGTCCTTGAACAGACTACGGACCGAAGTCGCAAGATCGAGGGACAATCTCCTTAAATGGGACTTCCAACTGCCACATGACAACACAACACTGTGCGAATGCGGTGAACTGCAGACAACCCGGCATCTCTTCAAATGTAACTTCTGCCCAACCAGCTGTAGCATGAAGGACTTAACGTCTGCAGCACCCAATGCTATCAAAGTTGCCCCATTCTGCGTGAATACTGTATAGATTTCTTTGTATGTATTGTATGTGTGTCCATATCAGTGTACCTCTGACACGAATAAAGAAAGAAGGTGTTATTACCAAACTTATAACTGTAATAGTTTTGTGGCTGTGAAATGAATTTTCGTCTCTTATTCTACGCCATGGGGCACATCACCTGACATGCATCCTGCAACCGCCGACCACACGGGCAGAAACTGTTTCGCTGTAACTCTCTTAGCTACCTGCTAGATAGCTTGCGTCGTATATCCTCGTCCCACCAGTAACAGGGGTTGACGTGTCGTCTGCTGCTGGCAGACATTACTCCAGTAACTATCTCCTCGCGGCTGATGCTCGCCTGTGATAGAACACACGCAAGTCAGGCCCAGTCACGTGTCTAGCGACGCGTGTCTATTCATGGCTGTTTTTAATGTCACTGAAGTAGTGTTTGGTTTCCTTTAGCAGTACTTGGCTGTAGCTGGGCGATCAGTGTGCTTGACTTCAATCTTTGGCAAGAATTCTGCTGTGTAAGAGACTTCGAACGGGTTGAAGTCAGTTTCGTGAGATCAGTTGAGGAGCTAAGAATGTGGAGTTGCGAAAACCTTTAAAAACTTTATGGTTGCTGTTGCAGATATGGATTTAGAGAAGTACTAGAAGAGAGAAGAAAACAAGCAGACGGATCAGACGTGAGCAGGAAGTCTCGCTATAAAGATAAGAAATGACCTAAATCATAACTTTATTGATTGTTGATGACATTAGGAAACATGGACGGGCATCGCCGATACGTATAGTTGACAAAGACATCGCGTAAAGAAATTTAGAGAAAGCTTTTATGCGGTCGTGGATGAAAAATTACTGCGAAGAAGAAGATACTGATGATGTAAATATGTTGACATCAAGCGTAGTGATTAATAGCGTGATGCGTATTATAAGAGAATATTCTACGAAAAATTATAACAGACTCCCAGGCCGCCACCCCCAACAGCCCCCCTCTCCCCAATCTCGTCTCTCAAAAGAAAGGCACAAACGATATTTTGCTCTAGAGAGAAAAAAATAGCATATTACGTAACACAAAGGAAGGGCAATTTTGGCGAATCGGCGCCAAACTGAAACAAAATACATGTTATTAAAATAAGAGACACTTAAATGGAGAAAACCTGACACGCGACTAAATCCCCGTGAATTGTCACAGTGATCAATAGCATGGAACCACTCAACAAACTTCTCACGGTTTCTGTAATAATGCTTGCCATTCTTCACCTACAAGGAACACACGGAACTAGTGCATCTGGGTACGTTAAAACCAGATAAATTTAAAGGGATTCGAAACCATCACTAGAAAATAATGTCACTTGTTAGCCGTTGGTTCTTAATGGTTAAATATCTACAGAATAGTTAAAAAAATTCACCGCACGAAAACCAGTTCATTTCTATACATAGTGTAACTTGAATTTTTTTCTTTTAATCAGTGGATTCTACTCATCCCTTGTTACATCTGAAAACTCGGTAACAAAGGATACTCACGCCAATACGCAAATTTTATGCAAAGTAATGGCGGTGGAAACAATGGTGAATGTTACGGTATCAGCCTGTATCTGTTGAGACATTCTCATATACTTCATTCTTCACCTGTCCATTTCGAATGTTATCTGCCCACTTACTTTTTATATACGTCTATCTTATTACATTTCAAGTTCCTCAGGGTAATTCTCTTACAATGTTCACATAGCTTATGGGAACGACGTAGTCGACAACAGTCATTATTTCGACAGGAACACAGCCAATTTTGTCTTGCTTTCTCTTAAAATATTTGAACATTGTATATGCATGGAGAAACACAGGTCTGACAGTTCTCTTACAGATTTTCCAGTGGCCCCAATATATTTTATATTACTGATAAGCATTCATCTAATTCCAGAAAAGAATTCTTTTTGGTTTGGTACAAGTAGATTTTCTTTGATAAAATTTTTACCGACTTAGATGTTATAGTGCTTTAACCTTCGCTGATTTTTTTCCCCCAGAAAACAGATTTCCTTTCTCGTCACTAGTTTTGATTTTCAGTCAAAGACTTCTTTTCCTTGACAACAGTAAAAGGACGTTTTGCGACTAGCATTATAGCTCAATTATGGATTACTCCTCAATCGCGACACTCTTGATTGGATAAGAAGTTGGTGGAATTATTATTTACTTATTGTAGACAAAGAAAACTCTCAATATTCTCTTTAACATGGGTCAAAACCCGGAGTCAGTTTTCATATACTAATTTGGGAATGCTAACAACCAGAACATAGCGTGTGCAAACGCATATATATTGTTGGTGTTGACGTCTGCTCATAGTCGTTGCGACCACTCCATTTCACTGGCACTAGAATGAACACTAAAAGTAATTACCAACTTCAAATGGAGAGGGAACTGTAATTGAATACATAACAAGGATAATTAAGTCGTCGTGAGTGTGTTAGTGGGATCCTAATTTTCAGTTTCTAATTGCAATTTGTGAGCAAATTAGTTGTACACCCAACAGTGACTGTATTTATTCAGTCGTTGAAGATAATGAGAGAACCCACCTTTAATATATTTCAAGACCAAATGACAGAAACCATAACAAAACTATCATTAACAGCAACAAACTGAAGATTTACTTCATTGGATTGAGTTTTCAGTGTATCACACAACGCATGATCAGGAAAGACAGACAAAAAGTATGTAAATATTTTAATATATCTCAAGTATTAGTAGCATCGAGAATGTGTTATGTATCGGGTAAGATTTTTAATTTTAAGATGTCATATATATACAGCACACAGAAAACTGAAAATTTCTGTCGGGGAATTTAAAAGCAAAGGCGTCGATAGGGAGTGAAAAAGTAATAAATTACACCGTTTAACGCAGAGGAGAGAGTGGACAGGTGGAAAGGATACACTGAGGGCCTCTAGGAAGGGAATGAGCGGCCTGTTCAAATGATATAGATGAAATCAGTGTCGATTTGGAGATATTTAGAGCCTGAATTTTACAAAGTTTTCGAAGACTTGTTTTCAGAGGAGAACGGATAACATACCTGAAGAATTTCTAAAATCGTTGGGAGAAGCAATAACCAAACATTTATTCAAGTAATGTACTATCTATGAGAAAGGATACGTTATCAGGCATTCGGAGGAATATTCTGAACACAATTCCTATGATAGCATGGGCAGGTGAATTCAAGAAGTATCACAAAAGCAGCTTGAAAACTCAAGCATCCATGATGCTGAACAAATAAACATAAAAAGACAATTGTGGAACTTTTAGATGCTTACAAATTTGGGCTTATGATATACAGTCTTTCACTTCTACTGTTGAATTTCCTTATCAAAGAATCAAGAAGGAAGTAAATAAAATGGACAGAAGTGAGATTCAAATTGAGGATTGAAGGTTACCAGTGACAAGACTCTGCGATAAAAATATTGTGATCTGTGAAACTAAGGAGGAATTACAAAACCGTTTGAATGGTATAGTCTGCAGAGCGTAGGCTATGAATTGACAGTAAACAAGAAATGGACAAAAGTATTAAAGAGCAGCAAAACTGAGATCACTGGCGTACTTATCGTCTAAGATGAGGGTCAAGTAGCAGACATATTAATGATTTCTAGAAGCTTGCAAGCAAAATAATGTATAATGGGTGGAGGAAGAGAAACACAGGAAGCAGAAAAGACAGTATCCATTGCCAAAATAAGTCTACTAGTATCAAACACAGGTCTCAGTTTCAGAAAGAAAGGCAAGAACTTTTATGGATCCTAATTGGAACCGCTGTAGCGTAAATGTTTTTGAAGTGCCCTGCGTCTTCATCAGAGAATGTCACATCCACACTGTCTAATCCGAACGGTGGTTCGTCAGTGAAATACAACACTTAGCAGAGAAAGCAGAGAAAGCATATTTATTACGCACAGCCAGAAGGGAATGGACCTTCTGGAGGAAGTGTACAGATTTTTGTAAAAACACCGAAAATTCCTTAATATACAGCTACATTCTAAAACAAAACGACGCACGACGAAAGAATTATCCGAATGGGACGGAAATTGGTTGATGTAATGTGAATGTACGGATACACAGCCGATAACAGCTCCAGAAGAAGTGGATTGTTTATCCACGAGATACAGCTTCACAAACTGAGTAGGTCAACATCAAATTGGTCCGCCTCTGTCCCTTATGCAAGCAGTAATTCAGCTTGGAGTTGGTTCAGTGAGTTGTTCGATGTCCTCCTGAGGGATATCGTGCCAATTTCTGTCCAATTTGTGCGTCAGATCGTCAAAATCCCGAGCTGGCTGGAGGGTCCTGCCTATAACGCTCCAAACTTTCCCAGGTGGGGAGAGATCCGGCGATCTTGCTGACCAAGGTACGGTTTGACAAGTACGCAGGAAATCAGTAGGAACGCTCACCGTGTGCGGGCCGGCATTATCTTGTTGAAAGGTAAGTCCAAGATGACTAGCCGTGAAGAGCAATAAAATGGCGGATAGAATATCATCGAACTACTGCTGTGGTGTAAGAGTAGCACGGATGACAACCAAAGCAGTCCTGCTATGAAAAGAAACGGCATCCCAGACTATCACCTGTGGCTGTCGGGCCATAAGGTTGGCGACATTGAGGTTGATATCCCACCGCAGTCTGGGGAATCTCCAGACACGTCTTCGCTTGTGATCGGGCCTCAGTTCTAAGCGGAAATCATCACTGAAGACAATGCTACAACAGTCAATGGGATTTCAGGCCGAATGTGCTTGACACCTCTGCAGACGGCATTACCGGTGTACGGAAGTCAATGGTAGACGGCGAGAGACACCGGACGCCGGAGCTCAGCCGTCTTCCTGTGAGCCGTCTATTAATGGCCCTTGTGGTCACTAAAGTACCAGTTGGACGTCGGAGAGACGATATTCACACATCCGGAGCTCCGAGTCACCCTCTGACGATTGCTTGGTCCTCACATTCTGTCGTCTCTCTAGGTCGACCGATTCTTTCTTGACACTACGTTCGGCAATGGTTCACCCATTCCTGCCAACATCGTCCAGAAGTGGCTTCACTCCTATTCAAAAGTCGAGAGATTTGCTGAATACGCTAATGGGCTTCTTTGAGCGCAAGTACACGTCCTCTCTCAAATACTGCCGTCTGCGTTTGTTAGGGCGCTTGTCTGCGAAGCATAGTTATGTCCTACTGAGTAGACGAAATGAAATTCGTAAAGACTTCTTGCTATGGTATCGACATGTCCCGTGTTTACTCTTCTCGCCAGCTGCGCGGTGAAACTGCACTGCAGCGTTACACATTCATCCATCGGCCGCCAAATATTGCACTTTTGCATTGTCCATTTATATTTCTATGAATATCAGTTTGTGAACAATTTGCATAAGTCCTTTGTGATGTCTCTTTTTTTGTCTGAGAGCATAAGAGACGATAATTTGTAAAGACATAAAATTTCGGAAATTTACAATGTAAATATTTGAGAATCATGAATCTCATATTTTGCAGACGAAAATCAGAATAATAATTACTGGAAGGAAAGTCTACCACAAACTTCTGTTAGTTCAAAACAAAATGGTTCAAATGGCTCAAATGGCTCTGAGCACTATGGGGCTTAACTTCTGAGGTCATCAGTCCCCTAGAACTTAGAACTACTTAAACCCAACTAACCTAAGGACATCACACACATCCATGCCCGAGGCAGGATTCGAACGCGCGAACGTAGCGGTCGCGCGGTTCTAGACTGTAGCACCTAGAACCGCTCGGCCACCCAGGCTGGCTCGGTTAGGTCAGAACGTATTTTTATTTAGATACCTTATTTCATTCCTTACTTACATTCATGCTTCCGAAGCTCTAGCTTATCTACGCTCCAGACATCTGCAAAGCATCTGGTTAAGATATGCAGCTTCAACATCACTTCCCTTTTTGTTTTCCCAAAATCTGAAAACC
This sequence comes from Schistocerca piceifrons, assembly GCF_021461385.2. Taxonomy (NCBI): domain Eukaryota; kingdom Metazoa; phylum Arthropoda; class Insecta; order Orthoptera; family Acrididae; genus Schistocerca; species Schistocerca piceifrons. The sequence continues at coordinate 98,014,417 of NC_060141.1, forward strand.
TCCACTAGGATTTCGTGATATTGAACCACCTTGCTTGACTCTTCTTTCTATTCTCAATTTCTCACTGTCTTGTCTTGTTTAAGTTAAATGGAATCTTAAATACGCGAGAACTATTCAATGTTTCCCTACGCTGGAAAAAATACTAAAATCACACTTCTAGTCTAATGGAAGCTGTAGCATTGAGGTACCCTGAAGATTCAAAATATTTTTGCCACCTGCTTAACAGTATATTGGCACACATTTTGAAGACAGTTAAGCAGCTGTTCTGCATGGTATGGATTCAAAAAGTTCTTGGTAGTATTCTCCAGGTATCTGTTACCAGATGTCTAATCACAGTTCGTGCATTTCCTGTAAATTACGGGCCGATTGTTCGTGGTTGTTGAGCTGGCTCTAAATGACTCTAAACACTATGGAACTTAACATCTGAGGTCATCAATCCCCTTGACTTAGGACTAGTTAAACCTAACTAGCCTAAGGACATCACCCACATCCATGCCCGAGGCAGGATTCGAACCTGCGACCGTAGAAGCCGCGTGGTTCCGCACCTACAACCGCTCGACCACAGCGGCCAGCTGTTGAGCTGGCTCCAGAACGTCCCATTGTGTGTTCCATCAGTTCAGATGTGGCAAGTCTTGTGGTCAAGACATCAACGTGATCTCATCATTCTCCTGGACCCACCATGGCAAAGACAATTACCCGCTGGTAGACGACACCGTTGGAGAATTCATAAAGCATGAAAGGATGCACGTGGGCAGCAATAACGTTCACGTAGACCTCAGCTGTCAAGGTGTCTTTGATTGCTACCGCAGGTGCCATAGATGCCCATAGGAATATCACCCACAGCGCAATACCGCCCCCACGGGGCTGCGGCGGTAGAGTAGTGCATGCTTTGGTGAGCCTTTCGCCTTAATGTCGTTGTATCTGGACACATCCTACAACCTTAGTAGCAAGATGCATGGTCCATACGATCAGGTGCCACGGTTTCATTGACCCACGGACCAGCCTCGATAATCTTGTCCCCACTCCAATAATAATTGATGATATCGTTCGATCAACAACTGCTGTGGAGTCCCATGTTCACCAATGTACTCTGAACGGTGTGGCTTGAAACACTTGTATCTGCACCAGCAATGTACGCTGCCGTCAGCCCTGCCACACATTGCGCTTATTACGCTTGACGGAAGGCATTCTGTGATGAGGCCTGGACGTTCAGAACCTTTTCGCCACTCGTGGCTTCACCGCTCTTCAATACCCACCGCATTGCCACGCGAACCAGATTCGCCGTATTCGAGATGGATGTTCCCAGGCGTTGGGCCGCAACAATTTTCCCTTTGTGAAAGTGGCTTTTGTCAACGGATATCACCAACTGAGGTCGGCATCGATGTTAGAATGATTCTCCTTTCGTCTCTGGTCTGGCTATATACTTTCCTTTGCATGGCACTTACCCGCACGCCTCTTGTTAGTAGTTAATATTGTGATGGGCAGTGCTGATAATATTCGGTGTATCAGTGCCTATATTCCTTAATATGTCTTTACAGGTGGAGTCAAACACTTCTATCTCATCGCTGTTAACACAGTTTTTACTGAAATCTTGTGAATGTGCTAAAGCATAATCACTGATCCTCCATCTAGTTTGACGAAAATTTAGCAAATGCCGTACTGTTCTAGATGGACTTGTAAAGCTACGGGAGCGTGCTGAAATGTACCTGCTCCGAATGCTTTTTATCCCTCTCTCAATATCGGCTGAGGTATCATGTCATGCATATTGATCAGTTGACTTTTCCTACTTCGCTGACACGAGATGCAACTCTCTGCCGCTAGAGGGCTCCGAATTGTAGCGTCTAAAAATATCGGTGTGTAATGCAGCTATTTCGGCATTTGAGAAACAGAGTGCTGTAATCCCTCAGAAAACTGAAAGCACGAACCCTAAGAGCACTCTCATCTCCAGCTTGACAATACCAGTCGACACAAGACCGCCGCGACACTTGGCCCCATCCGATTTTCATCTGTTTCCAAAACTTAAAGGACTCCTTGAGGACTTCGCTTCGATAGTGAGGAAGCGGGGCAAGCAGAGTTGAGGTTGTGGCTCCGTTACCAAGTCAAACATTCTACAGTGATTGTATCAAAAAACTGGTCTCTTGTTAGGAGAAAAGTGTTCGTTGTCGGGGTGACTACGTTGAAAAATAATTATGTAGGCATGAAGAATAAGGACGTATAAAGTTAATAAAGTTTGTTTTATTTAAAAAGTTTGGAGGCATTGCTTTTCAGCACACTCTTGTAGTTGGCCTGTACGAATGTGTTGGCTTTCCTGTGTTGTTAATGGTAATATATGTAGTTTTAAATTATAGAAATGCGCCGTGCGGGGTAGCCGCGTGGTCTTAGGCGCCTTGTCATGGTTCGCGTGGCTCCCTCCCGTTGGAGGTTCGAGGCCTCCGTCGGGAATGGGTGTGTGTTGTCCTTAGTGTAAGTTACTTTAAGTTAGATTAAGTAGTGTGTAAGCTTAGGGACCGATGACCTCAGCAGTTTGATCCCATAGGCTCTTACCACAAATTAAAAATTAAATTATAGGAATGAGGGTGGCATATGTACAATTTTTTATGTCCGTATTCTTACTTTCGAAAGGGAACAATTACAACATCGATGTAACCGTACATCATTTTGCCGTTTTATTTTGTATTGCTTTGACCAGTTCAAATTTCGAAGTCACACTTGTCTCAGTTTTTCCCCATTTAGTGATATATGCGCTATTTTGCCAACCAATTACGCCAGATTAAAACATTTTCACCTACAGTGTTTGTACTGACTGCTTCGACTCCACATCAAAGCAAAAATTGGCGTTTGTAGCTAAGACTACCGAGGTAAGATATAATGGGAAAAATCGGACATGGCACGGTGTATGTTTACTCGCAAATGCAGTGTTGTGCATATAATATTGTTCTTTGCAATGGAGCAGTCTCAGTTTTAGGATGATACAATACGCACTGTTTACGGACGTATTTTCAGTACTGTCTGTTCAGATTAAACGATGTGGAGTAATCAGATTTGCATGTTTGTGTGAACGGAACACGGTCTCATTATCCTAATCAAATACGTCTTCCATGCATAATTTTTGTGTTATGCATCTTTTAACTAGTGGTATAACTCAGATGCAGGTTTATGGTCTTAGCTTATTTCGTTAAAATGAAAAACTATTGAAGCAACTTTAGGGATAAATCGTATTATTCGTACTACTTCACGATACTGTTTGGATACTGTTTGTGTAGTAGTATTAAAGTACAACAGTACCTCAACCGGATATGTTTTCTATGTTTGCATCTACAAAAGGAAATGTGAAACACTAGACTTGCATCATGGTTCTGATTTGAAAGTACTGAGCTTCTCATATAGTTCATCTCTTAGCCATATTTTGAAGTGCCTTCAAGTCCTGCTTGAGGACACATTAACAACCACAAATATTTGGCTCTTACAAATTCGTTTGTAGTTTGCTGAATACGTTTCATGTTTACGTGGAATAACGGTTTTGTGCGCTTGAAACTTTACTGTAGAAACACAAATAGAGTACGGATAGAGAGGCCGTTTGGAAGCCTGTTCGCTTGTTCGCTTACGGGATGCAGGGGCACTCAGGCTGATGGGTTTATTGACGTCCGGAAATCCTTGGACACAGCTCCGCATTTTCACTAATTGGCTAGTGCGTGAGCTTAGGCAGTATCTGAGAAGATATGAAAGCACCAGTTGTTGCTGAAAAGCAAATTTTACGGTCATCGTGCAGTATGTGCTTCGACATACAGAAGTGAGCCATTGGCTCGTAATGGGAAAACCATTCAAAAGCTGAGGTTTTCTCGATAAGGAGATATGCATGTACGGAATTACACAGAAGTGGAGTGAGCATTTTATGACACTGAAAGTGAAATGTGTGTGGAATAAAAGTGTAAGGCGAACGGATGGTAGATGGACCGTGACCTGCCAGTCTTATTTCCGTAACTTACAAGACATTCACAAGGATTATCACTAACGACACAGAAAAAACATAGGGGTTTCGATCAGTCGAAGAAAAACTAGCTTACGAAGTCTATGTACAAGGGTCGTTCAATAAGTAATGCCCCATATTTTTTTAAAAAGCCATTAATATACAGAGACAAACGCCCTTGTTGATGCTTCACATCTGATGTTTGTTCTGTGCGCCGGTGAAATTTCGAACCGTTCTGGCAGATGGCAGAATAGTAGTTGCGAGCTAACATCCCAAAGATGTTCGGGCTCACATGCGGTTCCTCTTCTTCGAAATGTCTTGGCTGAAACTCGTCTAGGAGTTGAATCGCACGTGTCGCATTACTCGGCCTAAATTAGACACTTGTGACCGTTTGGTTAAATTGTCTGGCTGAGGGCAAGTTTGCGAAATACGAAGTTAAAATAATATATGAAACTTCCTGGCAGATTACAACTGTGTACCGGACCGAGACTCGAACTCGTGACCTTTGCCTTTCGCGGGCAAATGCTCTACCACTGAGCTACCCAAGCACGACTCACGCCCCCTCCTCACAGCTTCACTTCTGCCAGTATCTCGTCTCCTACCTTCCAATATTTACAGAAGCTCTCCTGCGAATATCATTTCAGCGCACACTCCGCTGCAGAGTAAAAATCTAATTCTGGAAACATCCCCCAGGCTGTGACTAAGCCATGTCTCCGCAATATCCTTTCTTTCAGGAGTGCTAGTTCTGCAGGGTTCGCAGGAGAGCTTCTGTCAAGTTTGGAAGGTAGGAGACGGGGTACTGGCAGAAGTAAAGCTGTGAGGACGGGGCGTGACTCGTGCTTGGGTAGCTCAGTGGCAGATCACTTGCCCGTGAAAAGCAAAGGTCCCGAGTTCGAGTCTCGGCCCGGCACACGGTTTTAATCTGCCAGGAAGTTTCATATCAGCGCACACTCCGCTGCAGAGTGAAAATCTCATTCTGGAACATAATATATAATAAGAGTAGTAATATCATCGGGAACTAAATTAACGACCCATAAATGCTGTGTGGCCTCACACAGTTGCGATTTGATTAGAATAATGGGGCCGGCGGGTGTGACCGAGCGGTTCTAGGCGCTTCAGTCGGGAACCTTGCGACCACTACGGTCGCAGGTTTGAATCCTGCCTCGGGCATGGATGTGTGTGTTGTCCTTAGGTTAGTTAGGTTTAAGTAATTCTAAGTCATAGGGGACTCATGACATCACATGTTAAGTCCCATAGTACTCAGAGCCATTTGAACCATTTTTTTAGAATAATGTTTATTCAGAAAGCAAACTAATAGGGAAAGTGGTCGTACTTAGAGTTACTGTTACATTCCAGCGCATATCTATTTAATACAGTTCGATCATTCACAATCTAATCGTGAGTTAAATGTCCAACATTCCACCACGTTAACTACGAGAAAAGTTAAAGAGTTCACACCAGGCGCGCGGCTGCTCACCGCTCAGAGACTAAGTCCGGGATATCACACAACGCGAAATTTTCTAAGTCGTTTCACTTCCTAGTTGCCTAAAGACCGACCATCCGCTTTCACGTCTCCACCAGCACTGTCCTCTTTGGTGTCTCCAGTCGAACTGCCCCTTTTCGCGTCTGCATCCGAACTGTCCCCTTTGGTATCTTGACCCGAACTGCCCTCTCCCCGTCTCCGGCCGCGTTTTCTCGCGCGCCGAACATCTTCGCTCAACTGACTAGCGCAGTTCCCATTCCTGAGGCCCTCCATCTGAAAGGCTACAGCATATTCTACATTACTTTACATTGTATAACGTATTTAAATAATCAAAGCTTGATCACTTTCACGTTCTAAGTAAAGTAATAATATCCATTACATAATAACTGTTGAATTCTTTTATATAAAACCAATACAGTTTCCCTCTTAACTTTGCATGTCGTGGCCAGTAGCCTTGCACCAATGTGCTTACTGATTAATAAATACAGAAAAAAAGTAACTATTATGCACTAAACTTTACAACAAATATTCTATTACCTAATCATTCAATAAGGTGTCATGCTGTCCTCGCGTAATGTGTTTTGCGTAGAGGAAATGATGATCTGATGCTTAATTGAAAATACTGATAATTTAAATTTACCACGTCCTTCAAACAAATATACAGGGTTGATATTTAAAACATTCGTCATTTTAATGGTGCGCTTCTGTATGAAATGTCGATTGTTAAGATCGACCAAAGCGTTCAGATTTTACCATTCAGTTCTTTGTTACAAAACTTGTTAATTTCACTTTAACAGTAAATCCTAAACTGTTATAGACATGATCAATATTCAAGTTTTATTAGGATCACCATGAAAATTTATGGACGATGGCAGATTAAAATTACTGCGGCTTGATTCCCTGCACTACTGCAGAATTAAATAGTTCTCATAAATGTTTCCATTTATGACGGATCTTAGATCCGACATATTTAAGACTGCTACGTCTCCTTGGCCACAAAAGTCTTCTACTGGGTTTCCCTGTGACGTAGGTTCTCGTCTGTCTCATTCGCACACTACAGCGCTTAGGCCTCAATAGACGAGAGACGGTTGTGAGGTTCCCAATCTCGTGGTGAATCTGCGCCCTTTGTGGCATCCGGTCCTGGACGACAGGGTTTATTTCACAGTTCCTGAAGGCTGACTCTTCCGGCCATATACTTAAATGAGAGCGAAATGCTCGTTAACTCACATAGTACAGCGTCAAAATGGCATCTACATACGACTCTCGTTACAAGCAGCGTGCTGTTATTGCATTCTTGTGTTCAGAAAAAGAAACCGTGGTGAACATCCATAAACGGTTTTGTGCAGTTGGGCGAAGGGTAAAGAAAGTTACAGCCTCAGGAAATACAGAACCAGAGCTCCTTTATCAGTCACACTCGGGACGTCCTGTCACAGCCACTACTCCACACATGCTGAATCGTGCAGATGCCATTATTCTTGCCGACCGGCGCAACACAACTCGACAATTGGCTCTACAGATGTCGGTCACTTAAAAGATGACGAGGGTGTCAGTCACGCAGTGAAAACGTGGCTAAGCCTACAGAGCAAGAGCTTTTGCCAGCTTCGAATATATATTCTACATCTACATCTACATGGATACTCTGCAAATCACATTTAAGTGCCTGGCAGAGGGTTCATCGAACCACCCACAACGTTGGCGTACGGCCATAGAACGTGATGGAGACTACGTAGAAAAATAGTACATGGACAAGACGTGTTGATGCATATTGTCACCTACTTCTGACTCTTAACAATAAATATATTCTGAGAAAAAAAGTGGGCGTTATCTATTGAACAACCCGCGTAGAACAGTACACCATTTTCAGAGCTTGAATGAGGTTGCGGAACGAAGTTACTAACTTGATATTTACAGACTGAGTCACTTAAAGTGAGGTTGGAGAGAGAAGCGCTTGGGTTACAAAGGACCTTATATAAGTATACAGCCTTTCGCTTCTACTGTTCAACCTGTAGATAGAAAAACCGGATAGTAAGTACAAGAAAGGTCTCCTAAGATTGCTGAGAATGGTGTCGGTCACTTTCAGTCATCTTTACTGCCTCATTTCCTCACTACTATGAAGTAAGCTAATAAAGATTTATAACTGGTAAAGCGAAGAAGAAGTTCATTTTAATGGAACATACGACTATTTGAACGACCTATATTTGTGGTTGACTTTGTCCTATTTTCCTCTAGTAAAACTAACAAAGCAGGCTCGAAATTCAGCTAGCATTAATGTATAGTCGACTCATCAAAATTAGTAGATTTTCTGAGATACATTCTGAGAAATATTTGACTCAGTTTCTACAAAATTGTCACAAGAGTGACTGAGAGAGAAGACACTGATACTAACTACGTTAATAAACTAAAGACCGTATCAACAGAACTGAACGCAGCGTGGAGCGTACCACTGTGAAAGGAAAGTTAATGTTCATCACATAACAATAAGTGGTTTGATACGTAATGTCAGTGGACTCAGTGTCTTTGTTTTTATCACTTCCTTCCCCCTGCCAAAGTTTTAGACTTGTGAAGTATTGCAAGTTATGTCGTAGATCGCAGTCCGCCTTAAACTATAGGTCCCCTTGGTGTTCAGAGAAATCTCGTAGCTGAGAACCGGTTTGCACATATAACCAGTAATTCTCTACAAACAACGCTGTGGAATATGGAAATGGACGTTAATGACAACACAGGAATCTGATGCTTCTTATGATGAAGTCTTCGGTAACAATTCCCTGCGCGCCATCTTTGTTAATTCACTAGAGAGGATCTCAACAATAAACTTTTGGACAATCAATCCGAATGATAAAATAAAACCCAGTATTAAAGGGCATACTTAGCCCATCCTGGACTCACCATCCTTTTCTTCTTCGGTTTCCCCATAGGCTGAATCAGACTAAGGACTTTTACGTCAGTTTATTAGTTCTAGATTTCACGAAATTCACGCTGGTGGCCATCGTCTTTAGGCTGGTTTCGGGTTTACGTTGCTCAGTAAAATTGTGGCCTGTCTACATTACACAATTCTCATAAGCGCTCTTTGCCTTCACCGGCATTCTTAAACATGCAGTTGATAAACCATCAGCTACCAAAATGAAACTTCCTGGCAGATTAAAACTGTGTGCCCGACCAAGACTCGAACTCGGGACCTTTGCCTTTCGCGGGCAAGTGCTCTACCATCTGAGCTACCGAAGCACGACTCACGCCCGGTACTCACAGCTTTCCTTCTGCCAGTATCTCGTCTTCTACCTTCCAAACTTTACAGAAGCTCTCCTGCGAACCTTGCAGGACTAGCACTCCTGAAAGAAAGCTGTGAGTACCGGGCGTGAGTCGTGCTTCGGTAGCTCAGATGGTAGAGCACTTGGCCGCGAAAGGCAAAGGTCCCGAGTTCGAGTCTTGGTCGGGCACACAGTTTTAATCTGCCAGGAAGTTTCAAATCAGCGCACACTCCGCTGCAGATTGAAAATCTCATTCTGGAAACATCCCCCAGGCTGTGGCTAAGCCATGTCTCCGCAGTATCCTTTCTTTCAGGAGTGCTAGTCCTGCAAGGTTCGCAGGAGAGCTTCTGTAAAGTTTGGAAGGTAGGAGACGAGATACTGGCAGAAGTAAAGCTGTGAATACCGGCCGTGAGTCGTGCTTCGGTAGCTCAGATGGTAGAGCACTTGGCCGCGAAAGGCAAAGGTCCCGAGTTCGAGTCTCGGTCGGGCACACAGTTTTAATCTGCCAGGAAGTTTCATATCAGCGCACACTCCGCTGCAGAGTGAAAATCTCATTCTAGCTACCAAAATAATAAGCGATATAATGTACAGCGTTTCAACCCTTTGAAAAATGACATTTTCTCTACAGTAGATTCATTCAGTGCTCCTGAAAGAGATACATATTAGTGACAGCTGACCTATGTAGACCTAACTAGGATTCTTTTGGTTACATTGTCAGCATCACATACAGACACTACTCAGAAAACAATAGAAAACATAAGGGAAAGAAGCACTTACAGATGAAACATAGCAGCGTCGCACAATGGAGGTCCAAGTCACTCAGTATACTGGAACTATAAAATATAGAAGTAAATAATTCAATAAAAATGAAGACTTGTGACAAAGAAACCAAAAGAGTCGTCTATGGAGGGAATGGAACGCCTGTAATACGGGCAAAAGACACATCACGTCGTATATATCGTTAAATATCACCGTACTGTGTCTTGAATCCTGGATTCTGAGGTACAATGTATCTTGCTTTAACGCAACAAGTGTTTCTATGTTTGCCGAGTCTTCCCATATCTGTTATTGTCCGGTAGAGTAACAGATTCTCAGAATGCATCCTGACCTGTACTTTATTGGTACACAGTGTATTTGCGAGTTGTACAAACTGCAGTCGTGCTTTGATGGGTGAGGTACGTAACACCCCCGAGGAGAAGTGTCTGGCATAGCACACGACTTGCACGTTGGGGTATTTTAGTGAAGAGAAATCCCGCTAGTTGAAATGGAAAGTGTAAACCTGGTAACGACAGAAAATTTGAATGTAAAGTCACAGAATTATGCAACGGCTTAACTACTCCAAAACATGCAATACAAAGCTGAGCTAGCTAAGCCAACACATAAACAAGGGCCTTATCTACCATCCTGGATGAGATATGTACTGCAAAGACGGGCTGAGTTCCAATAAGAGTACTAAGTTTGTTGACGTAAGGAAGTCGGTCACGAATATGGATCGAAACAAAAAGAAGATGAAGAATTCGTAATGACATGTGCGCACTTAAGCGTGAAACTGAGTCGAAAATATTAAACAGTTTCGTCTATCGAGCATCAATTGTACCGTAATGTATTTAATTACATAGTATATGTGTTAACATTTACTTCAGTACTCTCAAATGCTTACCGTTGTAAAATGATCTATGGTAAATGAAAAACTAAGCAACTAAGTGCAACTGAAAATCTTCTGGAGGATGTTCCACCGTACTCTTCGTTTACAGTACAGAAGCAAGTGTAGATTCCAGTTTCCTGGTGGTTGAGTCAGGTCTATTAAATGCAATCGACAGTGAATCGCGCTGTGTTATGATAAAACACTTTACTAAGAATTACTTTAAACATTTAGACCCAGCCTCACTCTTGATGGTATTGTCCTGCATTTGCATGGCAATAAATATAGAATAATATTTATTTTTACCAGGCATGACGAAAAACTCATAGCTAATAACGTGAAAACTAGCAGCGGAGAAAAACGGGAAATGTATTTACCGTTTTTCTCCGCTAAAGATAATAAAGTTATTGAAGGCTGGGCAAGATCCTTCGTTCCTCAACAGCAATATTAGGAAGAGAGAACATAAACGCAAATTCAAACATTACTGAAGCCTTGCTGGTGAAGGTTAAACGAGATCGAAATACGTACACAAACAGCTATCAAGAAGCGTTTACTGCAGGTAAAATGAGAAATTCTAATCATATAAAAATAATAACATAAAAGCTAAGATAGATTTATTGCAGTTGAAGTCAGTCAACATATAATCTAAAGGCTTGTTGATGAAACCGACACCAAGAAAAATGAAATAATGGCTGCAATACTACCAAAGTGTACTAAACGGACAGAACTAAATCTGAAAAGGAATAGAAACTGGACCTGACAGGCTACCACAAATTATGCCAAAAAACGGGTCCCTGAATGTGAAAGTACCTTCCCGCCAGTCCTAGTCTAGGTTTGTATCTTGCCTCAGCACTTCTTATTTCTCGCTTATTTATATACAGCAGTTGGTGCGAACTTAATGTCGTTTGTTGCATAAAACAATCAGGCCCGTTTTGTGCGGATGGGTATGAGCTGAGTTGTCTGATAGTTGAAGGTAGGTTCTGTCAGAATCTTGCAAGCAACCGGTAACGTGTTGTCTGACTATGCTGATGTGAAAACGGAAATTAGCATTGCACCGACAGTATTCTGAATTTGAGAACTACGAAAATAGTGCGGAAACTACGTGTACTAGTAGCAATTCACCATGGATCTCTGTAGCAATGGAGCGTCCAATGTAATTGGAAAAGGACAGAAGTCATTCCATTTTCTAAGAAGACAGAACTGCAGATCAATACCGTGTGGCTGATTCAAGTATGTTGTAGAAATTCTGTTTCGTTCACATATGGTAACTTTTTTAAGCCCGCACAAATCCTCGGCAAGAAGAAACTTGGATTCATAAAACAGCTATTATTGTTCACCAGACCCAATAGGCGTATTCGTTGTCGACCAGTATTCTTCACAATTTGTATCACGTGATTGTTCTCGGGTGACACTATTGCGTACAAGCACAAAATAACACCAAGAAACTGTCCCAAGACTGTGCGGCTGGTCCCGGCGGAGGTTCGAGTCCTCCCTAGGGCATGAGTGTGTGTGTTTGACCGTAGGATAATTTAGGTTAAGTAGTGCGTAAGCTGATGACCTTAGTAGATAAGTCCCATAAGATTTCACACACATTTTTGAACTGTCCCAAAATGCAGGGAGACCCTCATACCATCAGTTCTGCAAGGGGTGCCGGCCGGAGTGGCCGTGCGGTTCTAGGCGCTAGAGTCTGGAACCGAGCGACCGCTACGGTCACAGGTTCAAATCCTGCCTCGGGCATGGGTGTGTGTGATGTCCTTAGGTTAGTTAGGTTTAATTAGTTATAAGTTCTAGGCGACTGATGACCTCAGAAGTTAAGTCGCATAGTGCTCAGAGCCATTTTAACCAAGCCATTTTCTGCAAGGGGTGATAGCTAATTTTCAGTATTAACAAGTTATAATGAAACAAGGTCTAACAGAAACTTTTCATTACTAAATGAAATATGCGATAACCCCCAAATCTCGGCGAAATTTTATTTGTTTTCAATTTTAAACTATATAGACTATTTTGGCGAATATTATGAGCGTACCTATCTATTCCTCCAGAAATTTTCCGTATTTATAAACTGTATTTTTACATCGATATTTTCGAACACTGTAAGCCAATTTTTACAGTTCGTCAGAAAATGTAGCGAAATACGAACTGCAATATTCACTGTCAATTTTAACACTCGTTCCTAGTATCAGTCAAACCTTTGTTACAAATCACACTATTTTATGTTGCAAATGGATAGGAAAATCGATATTACATTTTAAGTGGACATATTAAAGATCAATAACAACCACTGGTTAATTATATATTATATATTATGTATTATAAATTATGTGTTATATATTATTAGCTATCTATCCTAAAAAGCGTTAACGAAACAAAGAATATGAAGAAACAGTCAGTAAATCAAATGTAAAATGTATTCTCAAACAGGAAATTAAGTTAGACCTTTTCTGACTAGCATATGTTCTAGATGGATCGAGAATTAAATATTTCTATAATATCGCTTGCACACAGCCATTCAAAGCAGTTGTAGCTGGGTTAGTTTCGTGGCAGCTCCTTCGAAGCTCTTTGCAACACATTTATCAAAGTCGTAGCATAAAAAGTTTACCAAAATGTCAATTCTGATGTAAAGATGTCGTGATTTGGATGAAGAGATTATCCAACAGCGATTCGTGAATCAACACCATGATTTAATAAAAAATAAAGCAGACTCGAAGCTGACTTATTCAACAACCTTACACATATTACACTGGATTGCACCATAGCACCACTGGACATTAAAGCCGATAATAAGGCAAGTCTACTACATTTGTTATGTTGTGATGCTTTTACACGTGATGCTTTTACTTTTGGACATATAAATACCTAGTATGGGACCAGTATGGTTTGTTTACTGCGTCGACGAGAATTATTAGCTTACGAAAGTGAAAAAGCGTCATAAAGTGTAATGTCTGTTCGAATGTAGACAAAATAGTCCGATATTGTGTGAGTATACCATGAATGATGGCTGTCACTAACACCAGGGATTTCTCAAATACTTCCGTGTATTCACACAGAATGATTAAAAATGGGAAGAACACAAGAAACCTTCCTGTTGCCCACACTAAGTCCATATTTAGAAAAATATTTCCATTTAAAATAAAACAAAAATTACTTCGCCATTTTCTGCAGCCCAGCACCCAGCACACTTAGCGAAAAACTGCAGACGATTCTAAGTGGACATGAATGCTTGCAATCCAAACATATGCTTACGTGTGTGTGGGTGGGTGTGAGTGAGTGTGTGTGTGTGTGGTGTGTGTGTGTGTGTGCGTGTGTGTGTGTGTGGGTGGGTGGGTGTGGGTGTATGTGTAACTTGCCACTCTTTGAATGTATCAGTTATTCCTATGATCAGTAAAATTTTATTGGACCGTGTGGATGACGTGATTTTTACAGTCTTCTTCATCGATTTCTTAGGATCTGAGGTCATCAACGCCCGTACAAGTTCTCAATCTTACCACTTCTAATCTCATCACTCCCCGAATGATGATGAGATGATTAGGACAACGCAAACACCCAGTCCCCAGGCGGAGAAAATCCCCAACCTGACTGGGAATCAAACCCGGGTCCCCATGATCTAGAGGTAGCATCGCTAGCCACTAGACCACGAGCTGCGGACTTTAGCAACTGATGCCCTCAACACCCCTGCTGTCATATCAAACACCTATCATCATTAAATTAGATCAATTCGAGAAAAGGTATGTCCAAAATTTTGGCGGTACCTGTGCATTACACTGCATCTTCCTCCACCTCCTCCTGTCTTTCTGGTACACGACTCTGAACCAAACTACTCAGAAGCTTCTAGAGTCATAAATAAAACAACTCGGAATTCAAGAGAAGATTTTGGCTTTGTTTGCTCTAGGCTTTCTCGACGTATTCCAGCTTTTTCCGTCTATCAAACAGCGTAATATTACCTCTCTCAGAACGTGAACACTATCTATTCGCCACGCGGAGTGGCCGAGCGGTTTGAGGCGCCATTCACGGATTGCGTGGCCCCTCCTGCCGGGGGTTCGAGTCCCGACTCGGGCATGGGTGTGTGTGTGTTGTTCTTAGCACACGTTAGTTTCAGTTGTGTGTAAGTCTAGGGACCGATGACCTCAGCAGTTTAGTCCCTTAGATCACACACAAAGTGTCTACTCTTTCCTCATCTTTGTCTATTTCTTCCATGCTATTTGATAACCTGACAATATTTCCTATCTCTTCTCATTAACGAAGTTGCTTCGTGTTCGTAATTTATACCTTCTGATTTGCTGCCATACTTTTCTGTTAAATGTCGTCACTCGCATTCGACAAGAACACGGCGAGGAAATGGCTTAACGGCATGTGAATATGACTGATATCCCAGAATGTGTTACCACTGTGCAGCATAGTGTGCGCCGATCTGAAAGCTCTTGAAAGATTTAAACGTTTCGCGGGCAAATGCACTACCGACTGAGCTGCCGAGACTTGACTGACAAACGCTCCTTTACAACTTCACATCGAGCTGTAATTGTTCCCTGCCTTTCAAACCTCACAAAAGTTAACAAGTTTGCTTGCATGACCATCATATGCTGAAAACACAGAAACGTACTTTATGTCTCTACCTGTCTGGTTTGTGTACGTACATGTATGTAGGCAAACCAAACAGGAAGAGACAGAAAGTGAACACACCGAAGTTGAGACTTTAAATCACAGTTTTCGGTAAAATATCGACAACTAGTCACGGAAGAGTAAGAGTGCTCCAAAACAGAGCGAGAGAAAAAAACACGAAAAGAGAAAAAAAACATGAAAATTGTGAATAATCAAGGTGGTAACATGAAGATATGCTTATGTATTATAAGTGAAGTTATATAGTGATCTCCAGCATTTGACCGGATGAGAGGAAACGCAGATAACAAACAAAAACTCGAATAACGCTAAGGACGCACTCATTTACGGAAAAAAGACATGAACTGTTTTACAATTTATAAATATCGCATATCAAATACATCAAAACAAATCTGAATGATTCTACATACCACTGAATACTCCTTAAAGTGAAACCTGGAACGCGTATAGAACAAATAAAGCACATTGCAGCAAGAAAAGGCGGTTTCTATTTGCAAAAGGAATATTTCAAGAAAGTTCTGCCGTTTACCTTGCACTCATTTCTTCCAGGAAAACGTTATTAAAATCTTCTAATACCCCACGCACATTGTAACGCTAACTTACTGCGGATGTCTGGTTAGATGTGAGAGATATTCTGAAAGCTCTAACCTTGTCAGATGAACTAACTGCAGAAATATAGGTAGCATGAGTTTTTCACATTCTATAGCGGTTTTCAAACTTATTGACAGATTAAACCTAAGTGCCGGACGGATCCACAGAGGTACCCTGCCGCGAGACACGGCCCTTCGCCTCATCTTCAGTTCAGCCAGTACCTCTGCCCCACTGTCTAGGTTTCACATACACTCCTGGAAATGGAAAAAAGAACACATTGACACCGGTGTGTCAGACCCACCATACTTGCTCCGGACACTGCGAGAGAGCTGTACAAGCAATGATCACACGCACGGCACAGCGGACACACCAGGAACCGCGGTGTTGGCCGTCGAATGGCGCTAGCTGCGCAGCATTTGTGCACCGCCGCCGTCAGTGTCAGCCAGTTTGCCGTGGCATACGGAGCTCCATCGCAGTCTTTAACACTGGTAGCATGCCGCGACAGCGTGGACGTGAACCGTATGTGCAGTTGACGGACTTTGAGCGAGGGCGTATAGTGGGCATGCGGGAGGCCGGGTGGACGTACCGCCGAATTGCTCAACACGTGGGGCGTGAGGTCTCCACAGTTGTCGCCAGTGGTCGGCGGAAGGTGCACGTGCCCGTCGACCTGGGACCGGACCGCAGCGTCGCACGGATGCACGCCAAGACCGTAGGATCCTACGCAGTACCGTAGGGGACCGCACCGCCACTTCCCAGCAAATTAGGGACACTGTTGCTCCTGGGGTATCGGCGAGGACCATTCGCAACCGTCTCCATGAAGCTGGGCTACGGTCCCGCACACCGTTAGGCCGTCTTCCGCTCACGCCCCAACATCGTGCAGCCCGCCTCCAGTGGTGTCGCGACAGGCGTGAATGGAGGGACGAATGGAGACGTGTCGTCTTCAGCGATGAGAGTCACTTCTGCCTTGGTGCCAATGATGGTCGTATGCGTGTTTGGCGCCGTGCAGGTGAGCGCCACAATCAGGACTGCATACGACCGAGGCACACAGGGCCAACACCCGGCATCATGGTGTGGGGAGCAATCTCCTACACTGGCCGTACACCACTGGTGATCGTCGAGGGGACACTGAATAGTGCACGGTACATCCAAACCGTCATCGAACCCATCGTTCTACCATTCCTAGACCGGCAAGGGAACTTGCTGTTCCAACAGGACAATGCACGTCCGCATGTATCCCGTGCCACCCAACGTGCTCTAGAAGGTGTAAGTCAACTACCCTGGCCAGCAAGATCTCCGGATCTGTCCCCCATTGAGCATGTTTGGGACTGGATGAAGCGTCGTCTCACGCGGTCTGCACGTCCAGCACGAACGCTGGTCCAACTGAGGCGCCAGGTGGAAATGGCATAGCAAGCCGTTCCACAGGACTACATCCAGCATCTCTACGATCGTCTCCATGGGAGAATAGCAGCCTGCATTGCTGCGAAAGGTGGATATACACTGTAGTAGTGCCGACATTGTGCATGTTCTGTTGCCTGTGTCTATGTGCCTGTGGTTCTGTCAGTGTGATCATGTGATGTATCTGACCACAGGAATGTGTCATTAAAGTTTCCCCTTCCTGGGACAATGAATTCACGGTGTTCTTGTTTCAATTTCCAGGAGTGTACTTCATTAAGGGGGGTAGGATGTCAAACGGGCCGACTTGGAGCGGGAGAGGCATCACAGGATATTTTAATTTCCAGTGTCTATACTTTTACAAATAAATTCATAAAACTTTGTCAGCATCACCAAAAAGGATTCAGGATTCACACTCATTGCAGTGGAAGTTCTAAAACATAACGAAGTAATTTTTTTACTTGTGAAATTCCATCATTTTTTCACTTACTAATGGCTGCCTTTGTTGCTGTAGGTACACTTTTCTTCATAAGTTAGAGATATTCTTCGATGAATTTTGCACAGGATACATACCATACTTACAGGTGTATGAAATTCTAGAATTAATTTAGTTTATGAAAAATTGAATGAGCTGCTATATTTTAAAGTTCATGTTTAGAAAACACACAAATTTTGTAGTTAATTACCTCAATTTTTACCACAGTTTTTAATATATTTTGAAAATTATAGAGTTTCATACACTTGTATGCTGTGCAAAATTCATCGAAGAATCTCCCTTATTTATGAAGAAAAGTGTATCTATAGCAACAAATGCAGCCATTAGTAAGTGAAAAAAATGATGAAATTTCGCATGTAAGAAAAAATTACTTCGTTATGTTTCCTAACATCCACTGCTATGAATGTGAATTCTGAATTCTTCCTGGTCATTCTGACAAAGTTTTATGAATTTATTTGTAAAAGTATGGAGACAGTGGAAATTAAAATGTCCTGTGGTGCCTCTCCCGCTCCAAGTCGGCCCGTTTTACGTCCTATCCCCCTTAAAAGCCAATAGCGCTCTAACACATAAAAGTACACGCACAATACATTCGAGTTCGTACAGCTGTAAACCCGTGCTACCGTATCACCACGACGAAGGCCACAAAACTGTTTTCATTTTTTTCGCTTTTAACATATTTCAGAAGATAGACAACGTTAAGCTGCATCACAGGTGTAGAAACAGTCATTCACCGCGCCCCTTTGATTGGAATTTTATAGAAAGCGAGGATTTGCTGCTGGATTACTCACCAGGCGGTACCTCCAGACGGGTTCGAAGCGCGAGAGCGAGGACTGCGGATTCTAGTTACGTTCTCCTGAAACATAGGGTGCAACGTTCTGAACAGGTCGGCTAATAGAGATCTCGGTGGGGCTCCCACCGTAATAAAGTAAGCCACAACAAACAACAGCAGCCTCTGGCGAAAACTCCTTCCAGCACTGAAACACAGTATTTGTAGTGGAGTTATTAACAGACAGGAGAAGAGGAAGTACATTTTCTCCTCTCAGCTTCTGAATCTATGCAACGATATGGGAAGAGTCGTTCAAATATGAGCGTAAATACTATATTCACGGCGTAAAAGCGATGGAAGGGTTTATACAGTTTTTTCCAGTTTAAAGACGCTTTACGGAATACTGATTATTTGTATGTCCCTATGTCAGATGTTATTAAATAAAAATACGGCATTTCAGCCTTTGATCACTATTTTTTATTTTCAATGACCGGTTTCAGGCTAGCTGCCCATCTTCAGATCATATGTTGAAGTCACAGAGTAACCTATCAGTACAGAACTACTGGTTCGCTGTCATAACCAATAGTTCTGTACTGACAGGTTACTCTGTAATTGCAATACATGATCTGAAGATGGGCAGCTAGCCTAAAACCGGTCATTGAAAATAAAAAATAGCGATCAAAGACTGAAATGCCATATTTTTATTTAAGAACGATCGCGGCAATCCCAATAAGACAGTCATGCCTAGTTTTGATAAAGATGTTATTAGTTTAACCCTTTTCTCTATCTAATTTTCTTCTTGGCTGAAAAGTATCTGATAGTACCCTGAAACCAGTAACTTGATTTTAATATTTGTCCTTTGCGACTTTGTAACTTTTCTATCACAAAATACCTCTGTGATCTGTTTACATTTCCGCTGCTATGGTACGGATGTTACACACTTGAGTAGCATTCTGGTAGAGGTCTTCTAAGTGGTTTTAAGCAAGTACCGTACTCTGTTATTTGCTTTGCCTGTAACAGAGGAGCAATGCTAAAACTTCACTACCGTACCGTTGTTACTTCCGTGTAATGCTATGTAAATACAGTTTTGCTTTACTAATCTTGCAGCGAAATAATGATAACTAAAACTGGATGCCAATCCTGGCGTCGAACTCGGATACTCGAGTCGCACGCGGAACCTTTGTCTTTCGCTGGCAAATGTTCGTCGACTAATAGGCAGGGAACCATTCATGATGCGCTGTCACATCCTTATGTCTGCCAATAACTTTCTCCTGCTTTCCTAACTTAACACACGTTCTCCGGCGTACTTAATGGGACTAGCACTATTGAAAGAAATGATATTGTGGAGAAAATGGTTTAGTCGTAGTCGAGAAATATTTTTGCCCTGAATGACTTTTCATAACACACAGCGCGTTCAAGGTTGGGAAGTAGGAGGAAAGTGCGAGTGAGGTGCTGTCGAAGTTAGGGTGTGACGAAGGGTTCGTCATTTGTCCACGAAGGGCCAAGATTCGAGTCACGATATGTTACGCAGTTTCAATCTGCAGGAGTATCAGTGAACTGTTTTAATACTCTGAGTGGTCAAACGCTAGGAGAAAGCACTGCAAGTGGCTAATCGCGAGCTCTCGCAAGTGCAGTACTGACTCTACAGGGTGATAGAATCGTACTGCAGGGATAGTGATTCATGCATCTTGAAGTGCTACTATCAAAGGTTAGTGTGTGGTTGGTGGTGCAAACATAGACCGTACGCGGTTATGAACAGGATTTCATAAATGCGTGATACGGTTAAAACTCGATGACCTAGGAGGCCAAGCGACGATTTTTAATTTAATGGAGCGTTCGTCAAACCACCTAGATGCAACCAAAGAGCAGTGAAATGTCGAAATGAAACATGGCGTCTCCAGAGAGCACTCACGGGACAGAAAAGGACGTACGTGAGCTTCTTGAATGACCACGTGACAGGCGTCTGTTATTGGACCCGTGGCCGGACAAAGGGGACTAATTGCCATCGTGTTGACACAGACAATGCCCTAACAGAGCTATCTTTAGCCAGGACGAAACTTGTTGACATACTGGTTTTATTCAGTTTTGTCAAGGTGATTGTAGACATCGTTTCAAATGTGAAATCGTGCTAAATGGTGTTACAGAATATTTTACAGCTCGCCCAATTATTTGTTAGGAAATTAACGTGCGGATTCCTCAAAGTTCAGTGCAGTAAATGTGATCTTACGTTCATTCAACTATTACACCTTAACAACTAGTGTAAAGAAATGTACTAAAATGTAGTATTGTGCTACATGTTTTCCGTTTCCAATAAAATCGTAAGACGAACACGTGAATCTGAATGGCTACATTGAAAACTAGATAAATAATATATTTTATGTATCGTGACAGATATCTAAAATCTATACTAATTAACAATGGCTTTGTGGTTGGCATCAACAAGGCAAATCAATTAATCAATACTTACCACTAAAATTAGTTTACAGCCCATGACACCCAGAGTCACCTTATGGCGAAAAACGCTACAAGAAAATGAATTCAACAGAGAGATCAACATGACAGAGCAAATATTCTCGGATTAGTAATTTCACGATTCAGCGGTAGCTTACCTGTTGTGCAATAGCAGCTGTTGACTACCGTCATTCAGTGGTTCCTACTCTACACATAGCCATTGCCCATCAAAATAAAAGGGTCTGAAGATGATCATGTAATAATCGAAACGTCGCCCTTTGAATAAATGTGTCTTGCGATGTAGACTGTTATAGTTATTTTCAAATTCTATGCGACAAAGCCTATATAAGTCCAAATTACCAACAAGCCTGTGTTATTGCAACGCTACCTAACGGTTACTGCGAAGGGTAGTTGCTCTTCTAAACAGCATCCCATAGGAGCAAACCAGTTGTGTCTTTACCTGCGATTATTCATTCTTTAGGTACTTGGGCTATACACGGTTGTGTTTAAAAAGCATAGCATGGTGTAGCGAAAGGCTCGAGCCGCGCACGTCTGATTTATGCCCTGAAGTTAATTCGCTGCTAATAACAACCTGAAGCTGCGTTCCTGCAGACAAACAGTCTATGCATTGGATATAATTGGTAATTAATAAAATACACAGAAATACAAATAAAAATTTCATGACTAATTTAATAACAAGGATTCTGCTCTAATGTTTGTAATTGATTTAGATGAAAGAGAATTATACTGTACATTGGTTATTCAAGAAATGACATCCCAAACAAACGGAAAGTTGTCCTAGAATATTCAGTTAAAATATAGACAGAAAATACCCTTATCAAGCATTATGAGAATGATAGCAAAATACCCCAAACTAAATAATCATCAGAGAGTCACGAATACTAAGTTCACTTCATAATCACAATGCACGAAATATTCTCCAGCTCAAAGCCGTTCGGAGTTCAACATGAATTGAAAATTATCACATTCGATACAAAGAATCATCACTCATATTCCGTGTGTCCTCAGAGACATATCCTGGAGCATATTCAGACCTCTCGAAATAAAAAGTCCCTACAGGAGTTAAAGAATGACAGCTTTCGTTCACCCTCCAAAAGCAACACCTCCATGATTGAATACCACTCGTTACCACATACGGGTCTGACTCCTCCAGAACTCGTGTAAACGTGCCCAGGATCCATCCCATGAGCCCTTCATTGTAAAACTCCCAGTCTCCACTTCACTACAGTAGTGTTCCGCAGCTATCTGCTTTTCCATTGGTTAAATGTCGTCCCCACCAAAAGTACATCGTTCTTACATTGTAGATGCATCATTTGACTAATCTTAACCACTTCCTGGACCAAACTAATATATTACAACAATATTTAAATAAAAAAATGTTATAAACATACAGCTAAACTCAGATAATTCACCATTAATATACACTACTGGCCATTAAAATTGATAAACCAAGAAGAAATGCAGATTATAGACGGGTATTCATTGGACACATACATTATACTAGAACTGACATGTGATTAAATTTTCACGCAATTTGGGTGCATGGATCCTCATAAATCAGTACCCAGAACAACCACCTCTGGCCGTAATAACGGCTTTGATACGCAGGGGCATTGAGTCAGAGCTTGAATGGCGTGTACAGGTACAGCTGCCCATGCAGCTTCAACACGATACAACAGTTCATCAAGATTAGTGACTGGCGTATTGTGACGAGCCAGTTGCTCGGTTACCATTGATCACACGTTTTCGATTGGTGAGAGATCTGGAGAATGTGCTGGCCAGGGCAGCAGTCGAACATATTCTGTATCCAGAAAGGTCCGTACACGACCTGCAACATGCGGTCGTCCATTATCCTGCTGAAATCTAGGGTTTCGCAGGGATCGAATGAAGGGTAGAGCCACGGGTTGTAACACATCTGAAATGTAACGTCCACTGTTCGAAGTGACGTCAAGAGGTGACAGAGACGTGTAACCAATGGCACCCCATACCATCACGCGGCTGATACGCCAGTATGGCGATGACGAATACACGCTTCCAATGTGCGTTCACCGCGATGTCGCCAAACACGGATGCGACCATAATGATGCTGTAAACAGAATCCGGATTCATCCGAAAAAATGACGTTTTGCCAATAGTGCACCCGGGTTCGTCGTTGAGTACACCATTGCGGGCGCTCCTGTCTGTGATGCAACGTCAAGGGTAACCGCAGACATGGTCTCCAAGCTGATAGTCCATGCTGCTGCAAATGTCGTCGAACTGTTCGTGCAGATGGTTGTTGTCTTGCAAACGTCCGCATCTTTTGAGTCAGGGATCGAGACGTGGCTGCACCATCCGTTACAGCCACGCGGATAAGGTGACTGTCATCTCGACTGCTAGTGATCCGAGGCCGTTGGGATCCAGCACGGCGTTCCATATTACCCTCCTGAACCGACCGATTCCATATTCTGCTAACCGCAATCGCGATAGGCTACAGTCCGACCTTTATCAAAGTCGGAAACGTGATGGTACGCATTTCTCCTTTCACCAGGCAACGCCGATCAACTGCTGTTTATGTATGAGAAATCGGTTGGAAAATTTCCTCATGTCAGCACCTTGCAGGTGTCACCAGTGGCGCCTACCTTGTGTGAATGCTCTGAAAAGCTAATCATTTGCTTATCACAGCATCTGCTTCTTGTTGGTTAAATTTCGCGTCTGCAGCACGTCATCGTCGTGGTGTAGCAATTTTAATAGCCAGTAGTGTAAATGTTTTTAGACAAATAAATAAGTTAGTATTCTTCCGCAAATGCGCTCACGATGAATGACAGTAAATAGCCATTAAATATTGTTTGAACAAATATTTAAGCCTGCATGTTAGAAGTGTCTTTTGGTACTCTTTTACAATGGTGGTGTCAGCGAACACATTTGGTCGACTACTTGTATGTTACTTGATTTATTATCAATCATAGTTAATATTTAGATGAAGTTACTGGCAAAACAGTAATCTGTTCATTAAATAAATAAATAAGTATGACAATATATTAGGCCGTCACACTGTATTGTTCTGCTGTGTAATTTTGGAAGAAACGAAGCTCTGACGAACATTTTCATACTGAAAAGATATAAAAAACGTAATAAATTAAGAAATAGAAGATACAGGTATGCAGCTGTCAATGATGATATCTGTAGTGCAATGTTATCGTAAGAGACATCGTATGGTGAAATCGCATGAAGCATTTAAAGGTTGCTAATTCAGAGGTTCACTATGAAAATATTTATTCACTATGAAACATTAACTGCTATAGTTTTGAAGATATTGAAATTATTGTTGTGTCAATGAGTGTACCTGATTTTTATGACATCGCAAGTGTATTCGGATTTGCTTTAATACTTGATCGTAAATTATTATACGTTGAACAACCAGAGAAACCGATCACCTGCCTAATATCGTGTAGGG
The DNA here is from genome assembly GCF_021461385.2 of Schistocerca piceifrons. Lineage (NCBI taxonomy): Eukaryota > Metazoa > Arthropoda > Insecta > Orthoptera > Acrididae > Schistocerca > Schistocerca piceifrons. The sequence goes on from NC_060141.1 coordinate 98,038,518, forward strand.
CCCTCGTGAGCACGCAGAAGTGCCACCACATGAACTGGCATGGACTCAACTAATGCCTGAAGTAGTGCTGGAGGGAACTGACACCATGGACACTGCAGGGCAGGCCATAAATCCGTAAGAGTACGAGGGGTTGGAGACATCTTCTGCACAGCACGTTGCAAGGGATCTCAGATATGCCCAATAATGTTCATGTCTGGGGAGTCTGATGGCCAGCGGAAGTGTTTAAACTTATAAGAGTGTTCCTGGAGCCACTATGTAGCAATTCCGAACGTGTGGGGTGTCGCATTGTCCTATTGGAATTTCCCAAGTCCGCCAGAATGCACAATGGACATGAATGGATGCAGGTGAGCAGACAGGATGCTTACGTACTTGCCATCTGTCAGAGTCGTACCTAGACTTATCAGGGGCCCCCTATCACTCCAACTGCACACTCCCTACACCATTACAGAGCCTCCAACAGCTTGAACAGTCCCCTGCTGACATGCAGGGTCCATGGATTCATGAGGCTGTCTCCATACATGTGCACGTCCATCCGCTCGATACAATCTCAAACAGGAATCGTCCATCCAGGCAATAAATACCTTCCCAGTGATCAACACTCGAGTGTCGGTATTGACGGGTCCAGGCGAAGGTTAAAGTTTTTTGTTGTGCAGTCATCAAGGCTAGACGAGTGGGCCTTGGACTCCGAAACCCATGTCGATGGTGTTTCGTTGAATGGTTCGCACGCTAACACTTGTTAACGGCCCAGCATTGAAATCCGCAGTAATTTGCAGAATGGTTGCACTTCTGTCACGTAGATACTATTTCCTTCAGTCGTTGTTGGTCCTCCAGGATCTTTTTCCAGCCCAGCAATGTCGGAACATTGATGTTCTACCGGATTCCCGATATTCACGATATATTCCTGAAATGGTCGTACGGGAAAATACCCACTTCATCGCTAACTCGGAGATGCTGTCTCCCATCGCTCGTGCGCCGAATAGACCACTACGGTTAAACTCACATGAATGTTGATAACCTGCCATTATAGTGGCAATAACCGATCTAACAATTGCCCCAGTTAAGTTTTGCCTTAAAGAGGCACTGCAAACCGTAGCGCCGTTTTCTGCCTGTTTACAAATCTCTGTACTTGAATACGCATGCCTGTACTAGTTTCTTTGGCGTTTCAGCGTAGATTGTGAAAGAAGCCATCTTTCACTGTGTCGCAAAGCCAGTCACTGCTGTTCATTCCGCATTCTGCTACGCGAGGTGACTGTCGTCGAAATTCCCAGCTTTTTGATTTACCCACATCCGGCCATACTAGTCATCTCTACACTTGGCTGGCCAGTACCGGACCTGGCGTGCCCTCGGCCCTGGGGCCACACAGCTAGTCCTTTGTCACAGAAGCAAATTCACTTCCCCTCAGACCAGAACTACGTGTACGAATAACTAGCCCATATGCTCTTAAAATTACAACAGAAGGCCTTCACACTTTCGGCGTAAATTTTCCAACGAATTTCTCAGTTTTTACAATGAAAAGATGTCAACGTCTGACTACCAAACAGACAATACTACCATTATACCAGAAGTGTCTTTAGAATATTAAAATAACATGGTACATGCTGCAACAGTGAATAGAAGGATGCATCAGTTAATATTGAAGGATCGTGTCTTAAAACTGCTCCAAGACACCACACAGTGACAGTAGCAATACACGTATTGTCACGGACTACGAAGTTTTTCAACCCAGAGTACATCAAAAGACAAAGAAGTGAATAGTTTATATCATCCTACAGCCATAAGAACTAAGATGAATAACAACAACAATAGCAATTATAATAATTCTGCCAATGGATGCGTTGGCAAAATGGAGAAATGAGGAGGGGTAACCATTAAAAGAAATAGGACTCATCTGACACCAGATACTGGCTACCTTGAACGACCATGGTCCAGGAGTACACTCAAATAAGACTAAAGGCTTTGATAAAGGATGAAAGTTCACGTAGCGGACAAGATTATGACTCTGACTCGTTCTTGTTGATGAAGTTAAAGGCAAACATACGTGTTGGCATTAGCTGGCAATAATCTTATAGTGTCCGCCCCTGGTAGCTGGGTGGTCAGCGCGACGGAGTGTCATGCCTCACGGCCCGGGTTCGATTCCCGGCTGGGTCGGAGATTTTCTCCGCTCAGGGACTCGGTAATGTGTGGTCCTAATCATCATCATTTCATCCCCACCGACACGCAAGTCATCAACTCAAAAGTCTTGCACCAGGCGAACGGTCTACCCGACGGGAGGCCCTAGCCACACGGCATTTACATTTTATCTTATAGTGTCCTGCGGTCGGCAGTTAAGAACTAACGATCAAGTTTGAACGCACTTTATTTAACTAAAACGCTTGCTTGGCGAGCACTAATTTCTAAACCCAAGAACAACAAGAAAGACAACAATTCGTGTGGTGGCGAATACCAGATAAGTGTAGGAGACAATGATAAGAAATAATAATAACCAAAACACTGCGCCACACAATTACAAAGTGGCGTCACACCCAAAAAGATACAACTTTCTACTGAAGACTATGGCAAGTGTCTACTGGGCTAGAACCGGCGTAGGTATTTGCCGGAGCTATCCCAGCTGTAAGTACACACTGCCAGTCTGACTCTGTTGATGTGCTTATAGTACTGATTCTGTGGAGTACTACTACTAGTCACATTAGTTCCAATTGGTGAATCGCACTCACATGTCTTTTCACGAAGTAGTGCTGTGTTTAGGAGGAAAGTCTGTTGATGTTTACATCCAGTGGCGATGTTTTTATATGAACTCTTGAAGGGAGGTTGGCAGCCCACCTTGCTTGTCTGTTGTGCAGGCCCTCTAACTGATAAGGAGCCGCTGGGACATTTCTCCCCCTGGAAAAAGAATGCACAGCACCACAAACGTCCATGGGAGTAGTGGCGTTCTGGTTGACGTTCATAGGTTCATGGCCATAAGTGCTGGAGGCACCGATGCAGCAGGGGCAGCTGGTGGCGGAGGCAGTAGATGTGGTGGAGGCGGAAGCGGAGGTTCCGTCACAGGGCCGCCGTCGACAGGCCCTGGCAGCTCGCCCTGGGCGTTGAGGTCCACCAGACTGGGGTGGAGTTGGTTGAGGTGCCAGCAGGCGGCGAAGCCATTGGCCCACGAAAGACACCCCATCGCCCACCCGCAGGGTGTGGTGATGACAGCAGGCACCCAGCGCGCCCATGGATGAGAGAAGATCCTCAGCCAGACCTCCTGAACGAAGAAAAAGAAGCATGATCTCCTCCAGTGTGTGATGGGTCAGCAGCTTAACGAGCTGGGTCTTGAACGTCCGCACAAATCGTTCTACCTGGCCATTTGACACAGAATGAAACAGGTTGGTATGGACAAGGGAAATCCCATTGACTCTGTCGAAGTAAATTGTGGACCGTTATCTGTAACGATCGTTTAGCGGAGTCCCTCGACAGCAAAGAGGCGCCAGAGAATTGTGGTAGTCTCAGCAGAAGTGGTGTTCATCATGTGGGATATGTAAGGGTATCCCAACTCGGAGTCGATCATGATGAGCCCTGCAAAATCCAAGCGGAGACATTCCCTCAGAGCAGCTACATTTGGCCACGTAAAATGAACAGTAGTGGCGCAGGGGTGCTGCCTGACATGTTTGGCAAGTGGTACAGGCCGACACGAGGTAGGTAATGTCTGTATCCAAACCGCGCCAATACAGTTGTCGGCGAGCAGCTGTTTGGTATGGACGATTCCCAAATGGCCAGCATGGATTACCGGAATCACAATGCAAAAGGACGACGACACTGCAGAAAAAGAGACTGTGTCAATGATCCAAAAACGCTTGATTTCCGCATCGCGGACGCTACGACAGGTAGTCGGCCAACCCGCAGCGATTTGGGGGCAGAGAGCTTGCAGTGTCTAATCCTGAGTGGTGTCCAGCCGGACCGCATCGGCATCCAACGGAAGCGCGTCCATAGCTGCGTCCACGTTCGGTTCCACATGAAAACAAACCAAGAGGGAGGTGTCAAACTCACGGTCCGCCCCCGCAGGCAGCTGGGAAAGAAAACTGGCGTTTGCGTGCCGTTCAGAGGTGCGATAGACAATATCAAAGTCGAACGTCGCCAGGAAGAGCGCCCAACGCTGAAGGCGGCGCGCTGTCTGGGTGGGCACTGCGGCACCCGAGTGAAACAAAGAAATCAAACTTTTGTGGTCTGTCTGCAGAGTGAAATAACGACCATAGATGATGTCGTAGAATTTCGTCAAGGTGAAAACCAGTGACAGAGCATCCTTTTCATACTGACTATATTTCATTTGAGCGTCGGTAAATTTTTTGGATGTTAAAGCCGACCTCTCAACGCCGTTCACTGCTTACTAGAGGACCACACCCAGGCCATAGTCTGATGCTTCGTCGGCGACGATGAGGGGCAGGGAAGGGTCGTAAGCGCGCAGACAAAGAGAGAGCTGTCTTGAGGCTTGCGAAAACCTGCTCACACACCGTGTCCCAAACCCAACGCTCACCCTTGCACAACAACCCGGTCAGGGGCGCCAAAATCTCGGCTGGGTGCTGTATAAAACGCCGATAATAGTGGATTTCACCGAGGAGAGATTGCAGTTGTTTCATGTTGGTGGGAGAAGGCAGGTTTTGAATCACCTCGACATACTCCTTAGAGGTGTGTAGGCCATGGGCATTAATCGTGAACCTGAGATAACTCATGCGAAAAAGTTACATTTTTCTTTCCGGCAACGCAGGTTAGTTTTTGAAAGAACCTGAAACAGCCTATCAAGTTTGTCCGTGAGGTTCACCACGGACGAGCCACAGACGATGACATCGTCCAGATAATTTGCCACACGGGACACCTGACGCTGGGAAATGGCGAGTGCGCTGAGAATGCCTAACGTGAGGCGGTTATAACGGAAAAGCCCACATGGGGTATTGACGACTAGGATCTGCTGCGATTCCTCGTCCAACGGCAGCTGCAAAAAAAAAAAGCATTTTGGAAATCAGTTTTGGCGAAAACGATTGAGCCTGCAAGACGTGTGAGTATGTCATCCACAGATGGGACAGGATATGCATCGATGACGGACTCAGAATTTACCGTGACCTTAAAAGCGCCACAGCTGCGTAAAGAGCCGTTCGGATTCTCGACTAACAAGAGAAGCGTTGCCCAGGGACTGTGCGCGGTGGGAGAAAGGATGCCTTCGTCTTCTAAGCGGCGAAGTTCCACCTGGAGCCTGTCTCGGAGAGCAAAGTGGACCGAAAGGCCTTAAAAAAACGAGAGACGCCAGAAGGAAGAAGCTGAACATGTTCGGTGAAACCCTTCACCCCTGGTGTGGAAGATGAGAATAATGTTTCGTATTTGCTGAGCAATGGGGCAAGGAGGGTATCCGAGGAGGTGATCGAAACTGCCTGTACTTCGTTCTGCTCTGACAAACCCAGACGACCAAAAATGCTCACATGCAGAAGCTTCGTAACGCCGGGGAAACTGACCACCAAAAACTGAGTGGTGAAGGTACGACCGTTGTAGGAGATTTGTGTTGAAAAAATGCCATCGATTACTGAAACTATGCAAGGTGCTAGTGTACGAAGACAAAGCTGGAGGGCCCAAGCGTTGATATGTGGCACCATCCACAACAGAAGCGGGAGATACGACCTCCAAGCTAAGAAGGAAACGGGCTCCCGACTGGGGAATAATGATGGAGAATACTTGTCCGTCAGTGGAAAGCAAGGCTTCCAGATCCTACGGTGACGATTCGTGACGAGACTTTGCGTCTGCAGGAAGCGTGGTAATGTATTGCGAATACATAGAAAGAAGGATCCTTTATTGTATGATTATATGATAGCGGAACAAACACTGCTAGCAGTTACTTCTGTAAAATATCTGGGAGTATGCGTGCGGAACGATTTGAAGTGGAATGATCATATAAAATTAATTGTTGGTAAGGCGGGTACCAGGTTGAGATTCATTGGGAGAGTCCTTAGAAAATGTAGTCCATCAACAAAGGAGGTGGCTTACAAAACACTCGTTCGACCTATACTTGAGTATTGCTTATCAGTGTGGGATCCGTACCAGATCGGTCTGACGGAGGAGATAGAGAAAATCCAAAGAAGAGCGGCGCGTTTCGTCACAGGGTTATTTGGTAACCGTGATAGCGTTACGGAGATGTTTAATAAACTCAAGTGGCAGACTCTGCAAGAGAGGCGCTCTGCATCGCGGTGTAGCTTGCTCGCCAGGTTTCGAGAGGGTGCGTTTCTGGATGAGGTATCGAATATATTGCTTCCCCCTACTTATACCTCCCGAGGAGATCACGAATGTAAAATTAGAGAGATTAGAGCGCGCACGGAGGCTTTCAGACAGTCGTTCTTCCCGCGAACCATACGCGACTGGAACAGGAAAGGGAGGTAATGACAGTGGCACGTAAAGTGCCCTCCGCCACACACCGTTGGGTGGCTTGCGGAGTATAAATGTAGATGTAGATGTAGATGTAGATCTACGCAATGTTTCTGCGAAGCCTGACACACAATGGCGATATGGCCTGTTGGGCTGCTAGCCGTGCACCTTGCTCGCCAGTAGGGGCACTCCGACCGTTGGTGGGTCCAGAAATAGTCCGTACATGATGGGAAACGAGCGGAAGACTTTCTGCCACGGAGTGTACCAACGGGCCGAAGAGACTCCCGTTCAGCGCTAGGCAACTGGCGAGCCGCGAAAACAGTCGGATCAAGATGCGGCGGTTGCAGCCGGTCAGAATGTTCAAACGCACGAATGACCAGACAGGTGTCGAGGTATCTGTCCTGTAACTTTAAATTATCAGTTTGAAGACCCTTGTCTGGTGCGTGAAACACCACCATATCGGGAATCAACGAAGAGGCTAAAGACTACTTGCTGGCAACGTTGGCACACCCGAATTTGCAATCGCGGAAGAGACCATGGAGCGTCGTAATCCATTCCCGGTATGTCTGACCTGCCGTATTGTGCCAAATATAAAGAAGCATTCCACATAAGTTGGGTTCGTGCGTTTACGTCTACGATTCGAGCCCATCAGTCTGCACCGTTGTAGCAATCTTTTACAATAACATTATAAGTGTTGTTTGAGATGTTGTTTTACACTTTGACAGTTGCCGTGTTAATAATGGTTAATTTAAGAAATCGACCTCCAAGACACTTGTTATTTTCCTAAACAAACCCTCATCAGTGTACAGAAAAATACGGATGCAAATCGTTTTTGTTATGTCACTCAGATTTATAATTAGGTGCTCTAGCACGGTGAAATTACGGTCGCCAGTTCGGTTTGGACATACTTTTTAGTTAGTAAAGAAACTGCAAGAATTAAACAAAATATTCTAAAATCTAATTAACATTCTTTCTTTCTGAAGGGCCCATAGTACGTATTAGTTCGAAGAACGACGTATCCTATTTATTCTTATAAGCTTTCGCTGCACTTGACATTTTACTATCGTCTTACATCGACGAACTCGTTTCGAAAATTTTTCCCATTTTATGCTGACCTTGAAATGATGCGGACTTCTTCGAAATCTGTTCGTAACTATTTTTTTTACTATGCTGCGGATAATCTTCATGTTCTTATTTATGTTTAGTACCTGCTACTTGGACCACGATTGTCCTTAACTACGATTTACTTGAGCCGGAATTTGTGGCTCTCTATCCGACAAGAATGATGAACCGCATGGCTCGATACCTGTTTCACTATCACTTTCACTTGTTGAGCATAAATAGTCATTTTAATCCTTATGTACATTGTAGAGTGTATACGATACTACACACTCCACGCCTCATCTTGCAGAAACGTTAATATTTTATCTGTCACTTCTTTCTCACTCTTTCCTTGGGTACCTTTCTGACGAAATATAAATTTTTGCAACTGTCGTTATTGATACAAATCAATGTTTGCTTTGTTTATAGTTGCTATTGTTCTGCTTTGTATTAACACGGCTAGTACTGCAGCACTATTGTGAGTTACTCGTCGTCTAAGCAGCTCATGCCGTGCTCACTTTTGGATACCTCCAGTCCCGCCGTCTGTTGCCACTAGCAGACAATATTGTAGTTGCGTGGCAGACAACATCGGGGTCGTCGAATGAGCCCTCGCACTCAAGGTCCGAATATTATCAATGAGTCCGAATTTATGTAGACAACTCTAACCTGTGGTTGGAATTATCAACATAACTTTATTCGGCTCTCTTTCTTTGTGATTTTAAGTGGCCAATACAGCCGTTGTGGGCGTGCCCTGGGCGTTGTATGCCCTCAAAAAGTCATTTCGTTACAAGCTTACGTTCCTAGAGTCAACGAATACGTTCCTCCCATCTGCTTAGATCTCGCGAAAAGACCATGAGCACAAAAATTAAATTCGAGTTCACACGAAGGTTTACCGACAATTCTTGTTCTTGCGAACAAAAAGAAAAGAAAAAGAGGATGTCTCAGTGGTACTCCACCACACACAGCATATATTACTTGTGGAATATAGATGTACATGCAGCTGTACAATGTAAGAGAGGACCCTCGCTGGTGAGTTCAGACTACACGAGTAAGAGGTTTTTTGTCACGGCAGAGCGAGAGAGTGTGCAATCTACAAACTACTGTTTTAAATTTCTTGCCAATTTACGAAGACAACCCTACTGATTTGGTGCGTCGGCAACTGATTCAACGAAGCGCTTAGTAAATGGCAGGAACAGTACCACTGTACACGGACGATGGGACCAGGTCAGACGGAAGCGAACGTAGTCTAACAGCACTGACACACTTTGCGTGGTAGCAGTATCGATTGTTAGAGGGCGTTTCAGTCGCTGGTGGCGTGACTCGCTTCGTCACGCGAGGCCGGTGAGCGACTTCACCTCTGCATGGAGTCAGCAATTCAGACGGTGCCGTTGCCATACGTATGGGCTTCGGTCTCCATGGTTCGTTCAGAACGATGCTATTGTCAACCAGTTTAGGACGCAGAACTTCTTCGACCTGGTCCACCAAAGAAATAAAGGATGGTTCAGGAGTGAGATCAAAATCCAGGGTGACAGAATATCAGAGATAAGATTCACTCATTGTTATCCCTAGTGAAAGAGACGACGAATTACACCACCTGTTGAATGTAATCAACACTCTAATGAGCAGGGAATACCTGGCTGAGAGTAAACCAAAGATTCGCGGAAGTAGTGAATGTAGACGAAATGCGACAAACGATAAATTTAACATCAAAATTGGGGCCCACGACTGGTAGACGAAGCGAAGGAATTCTGCAACGGATGAAGCAAGGAGAACGTAAGAAGCACAGCAGCACAGGCAGAAAGCGCGTTCCTCGCTAAAAGCAATCGAGTAGTGACAAACGATAGACTTAACTAGACGAAGAAATTTCTGTGAGCGTACGACTGGAACAATATATAGCACGGAATTGAATCGTGAACTGCGTGAAAACCGCAAAAGAACGGACCGAAAAGGGTGACATTTGTTGCTGTAAAAGGCTGCTGACACTGATGTACACAAAAGTCTACTTACGATATATATCTAAATAATGCCTACAATCGTCCAGAGAGATGAGTGGAATGATAGGAAACTTGGATCCTTATAAAGCAAATGATACAGTTCCGCCCTGAGTTCTGGTAAAGCATATATTAACCATAATACGAAGTATTTTTCATAATGCAAAGTGGCCAACAGTAAATATCAGCATAAGCCTCGTGTTGACGTGCAAACCAGTATCCAGGCTAATCGTCAGCGTAACAACATTCTGTCATCTTCCAGGTGGTTATAATGAAACTGATGGCATACAGAATGCTGCAGTGTGGCCTGTGTACATCTCAGGACGCTGAATCCTCGTAGATATGTTTATTAATTGGTGCGCTCTCGAAACTTTTTGCCATCAGGTGAAAACATGGCGCTGTAAGCAGCCATCATGTGGTGACGGTGCAGGAAAAGCGAATGATCGATCAAACACATGATAATGGTGGGTTTAGTACGGTTATTAGAATATGGTCTCAAGATACAATATGGTTCTTCGACTCAGCGACATACACAATTTTCCGCACTGCAAGCGACATGTGGTGTCGCCTCATATTGCATGAACACGGACGTGTTCTTGCAAAGCTGGAATCACGCGTAGCACAAGGAGTTCCTCATAATTTACGGATGACACTGTACACCTAACAGGTAAGTGAGGTGTCAACCCCTCGGAAAAAAAGGACGGAGAATGAAGGAGCTTGTGAAATCACACCCCACACTCATATAAGCTGCAGTGGATGCTCCTGCACAACATGTGGCGGAGTAGAAACCCATACGCGACAGCACTGTGCTTTCTCGGCACCGTGCAGAGTAAAATGTGTTTCGTCCGCCCAAAGAATATTCTCCGGCCACAAGTAATCTATTTCGGTGCATGCCAAAATACGGAGAGGTAAGTCACGGCGTTCTAGCCTACCTTGGGGCTTCATTTGGGGCCCTTTTTGAATCTTGAAGGGATGGTAGTTTAAAATGCACCACAAAATCTTTCGAACTGTTGACGAGGGAAGAGACAATTCTCGTGCCACAGCATGTGCTGCACAGTAGGCAATAGCTACAGCAAATTCATCAACAACTGTCATGGGAATGGGCCTCCCTTCTCTCTTTGCTATAGCATCTTATTGACCTATTTCTCCAAATTTCTTGATCCTATTATTTAGCCCATTTGTTGACATGGCACCTGTTCGCATCTGTATCTGTCGGCTATATTCCCGCAATGCAGTGCTGCTATTGCTGCCGTCGTGATGAAAGAACTTCACCATCTGTGTACGGTCTTTCTTCTCAATAGCCACTCTCATTCAATCTTCTTAACTATTTATACCAAGTCACTTCACAGACAAACCAACACTCATCGCCAAGCGACGAAGAGCGTACTGACGTCAAAACAGGAACCATTTCATTTTCTGACTGCTTACAGCGCCATATTTTCATCTTGTGCCAGGAAGTGGAACAATTATTGTTTTCACATACTCCGCGAGAACACCGACTAATGATCTACGATATTTTAGCGATGTATAGAGTCCACGCTAAACCACTCTGAAGACCGCCCTATTTATCGCCGCCCAGTACTTCATTCTTGGGCTCCCAAATTCCGCTGAGGTCCTGCTACAACGAGATGGCTTAATTCTCAGCACACTGGACTCACATTTGAAAGGATTAAGATTCAAATCCACATCCGGACATCCAGTTTTAGGTGTTCTGTGATTTTCCTAAATCGCTTAATGCAAATGCCAGGATGGTTACTCTGAAAAGGACACGGCCAATTACTTTCCCATCCTTCTGCCAACTGAACTTGGAATCGACTCTAATGACCTCAATGTCGATGGGACGTTAAACGCAAATCTTCATTCCTTTCCTTTTTTTCGAACGTCAGTAGAGCAAATCTATTTTCTGCTATGAGACCTAGAAACATTTCTGTAAAATGTCACAGAATTATTGTTACGATCGTCCATCTACACAATTCTTTGGTCAGCACCCTTCACTGCTTTGCAGAGGACCCATTCTCGATTCCCAGAGATGGTTTCTTGACGCTAGGACAATCGGAGTGGATTCAAACTCGTGATGCCAACTGACGAGCTAATTGAGTGACAAGTGGGGGCTCCAATGTCTAGGAGAGCGCTGTGCTGATCCCATACCCAATCATATCGCTTCCCAATCACGCCTCTGTAGAGGATGACACCGGCGGTCGGTCGGTACTGAACAGACTCACAGAGCCAGGAGATACGAATTGATCTACTCTTTTTTATGAGTGTTCGCAGTCTCAGACAATTCAAATTCTGTAACAGTTACCTGAAAAACAATGAAATTGTCTCATATGTGAATGAAAAACTTGCGGGTTTATAGCCCGCAGGCGAAAGAAGTTCTGTGACTGAAATTAAACATTCAATTCTTTCATTGTTCCTTCATTATTTTTCAGTGTCTGATCAAACGCATACGGACACTTTTTAGTGGACACTACCATGGTGTGTGTCCACCCTTTACGACAGCTGAAAATCTGCTAGAAATATTTTCAGTGAGGTGTCTGAATGTCCGAGGACGAGTGGCAGTCCATTCTCCGTCAGGTTTCGACACTGGAATCTGGAATGAAGTCTCCATTCTAACTTACCTCGCGCTCTACTGGGTTCCGGTCGGGAATCTACACAGGTAACTCTATTTCAGTTATGTTACTGTCCACAAATCATAGTCTCAGAAATTCTGATTTACTAAAGGGTGCACTGTCATGTTGGTACAAGCTATCATCGTCTCCAAACGGTTCCTCTACTGTGCCCAATCCATAATGCGGTAAAATTTATTCGTATGCTTCCGAAATTAGGGTTTTCTTAAGTACAATAAGAGGACCACACCCTCACACGGAAAGCATCCACATACCGTAAAACCAGACCTTCGTAGTTCAATGTTGGCACTATACAAGGTGGTCCATTGATCGTGACCGGGCCAAATATTGCACGAAATAAGCGTCAAACGAAAAAACTACAAAGAACGAAACCTGTCTAGCTTGAAGGGGGAAACCAGATGGCGCTATGGTTGGCCAGCTAGATGGTGCTGCCATAGGTCAAACGGATATCAACTGCGTTTTTTAAAACAGGAACCCCCATTTTTATTACATATTCGTGTAGTACGTAAAGAAATATGAATGTTTTAGTTGGACCACTCTTTCGCTTTGTGATTGATGGTGTTGTAATAGACACAAACATATGGCTCACAATTTTAGACGAACAGCTGGTAACAGGTAGGTTTTTTTAAATTAAAATACGGAACGTAGGTACGTTTGAACATTTTATTTCGGTTGTTACAATGTGATACACGTACCTTTGTGAACTTGCTACTTCTGAGAACGCATGCTGTTACAGCGTGATTACCTGTAAATACCACATTAATGCAATTAATGTTCAAAATGATGTCCGTCAACCTCAATGCATTTGGCAATACGTGTAACGACATTCGTCTCTACAGCGAGCAGTTCGCCTTCCGTAATGTTCGCACATGCATTGACAATGAGCTGACACATGTTGTCAGGCGTTGTCGGTGGATCGCGATAGCAAATATCCTTCAACTTTCCCCACAGAAAGAAATCCGGGGACGACAGATCCGGTGAACGTGCTTCGACGACCAATCCACCTGTCATGAAATATGCTGTTCAGTACCCCTTCAACCGCACGCGAGCTATGTGCCGTACATCCATCATGTTGGAAGTACATCGCCATTCTGTCACGCAGTGAAACATCTTGTAGTAACATCGGAAGAACGTTACGTAGGAAATCAGCATACTTTGCACCATTTAGATTGCCATCGATAAAATGGGGGCCAATTATCCTTCCTCCCATAATCCCGCACCATACATTAACCCGCCAAGGTAGCTGATGTACCACTTGTCGCAGCCATCGTGGGTTTTCCGTTTCCCAATAGTGCACATTATGCTGGTTTACGTTACCGCTGTTGGTGAATGACGCTTCGTCGCTAAATAGAACGCGGGTAAAATACCCTGTCATCGTCGCGTAATGTCTCTTGTGCCCAGCGACAGAACTGTACACGACGTTCAAAGTCGTCGTCATGCAATCCCTGCTGCATAGAAATTTGGTACGGGTGCAATCGATGTTGATGTAGCAGTCTCAACACCGACGTTTTTGAGATTCCCGATTCTCGCGCAACTTGTCTGCTATTAATGTGCGGATTAGCCGCGACAGCAGCTAAAACACCTATTTTGGCATCATCATTTGTTGCAGGTCGTGGTTAACGTTTCACATGTGGCTGAACACTTCCTGTTTCCTTAAATAACGTAAGTATCCGGCGAACGGTCCGGGCACTTGGATGACATCGTCCAGGATACCGAGCAGCGTACATAGCACACTCCCGTTGGGCATTTTGATCACAATAGCCATACATCAACACGATATCGACCTTTCCCGCAGTTGGTAAACGGTCCATTTTAACACGTGTAATGTATCACGAAGCAAATACTGTCCGCACTGGCGGAATGTTACGTGATACCACGTACTTATACGTTTGTGACTATTACAGCGCGATCTATCACAAAGCGAAAAAAGTGGTCCTGGTAAAACTGTCATATTTCTGTACGTATTACACGAATATGTAATAAAAATGGAGGTTCCTATTTTAAAAAAAAAACGCAGTTGATATCCGTTTGACCTATGGCAGCGCCATCTAACGGGTCAACCATAATACCATCTGGTTTCCCCCTTCAAGCCAGACGAGTTTCGTTCTCTGTAGTTTTTTCGTTTGATACTTATTTCATGAGATATTTGTCCAGGTTACTATCAACGGACCACCCTGAATATTATGAGAGATCGTTCCCCAGGCATTCCCCAAAGCCAAACCCTTATATCGCATAGCAACAGGATATAGCGCGATTCATCGCTCGAAACCACTCGTTTCCACTCAACTACCGAGCAATGGCATTGCTCTTTGCACCAATTCAATTGTCATTCAGCGATAACTACATGAACGTCTGGTCTAAGGGAAGCTGCTCGCACTTTGTACGTCATTGTTTTTAACTTTGTACCACAGCCGCTGTGTTAGCTGGACTGCTGTTAATACTTTGAAAGTCTGGATTGATTCCTTCCGCCGATTTCTCGATATTTTACAACGATCCTACTGACCGTTCGACGGTCCTTATCCTTCAGTATATATGGTCTGCCTGCTCTTCATTTATCTGTGGTTGCTTCTCCAAATTTCCACTTCATAATCAGATCACTGACAGTCGACTTAGGCACCTTTGAAAGGGTTGAAATGTCCTTGATAGATGGGCTACTTAGATGACATCAAGTTAGTAGTCCACGTTCGAAGTCACTGACCTCTTTTGTTGTTACTGCTTCTCTATTGACAATAATCCTAGATTCTTGTACAGCACCTAGTGTTCAATTCTGCATTACATATGGCTGTCGGGATACTTTCGACCCAATAACGTATTTAATTCCTTATTTGGTTATTAGATCTTAATACTTACCCGACCTCCATGTTTTAGTTGAAACTGCTATGGTACCTGTAAACAAAAGTTTAATCTGTGAAAATTTGAGTTCAGGAGATAAACAGGTTTCTTTTGTGTCATCTCGTTGTCACTGCAAGGAGCAGTGAGAGGATGTTATGTGGTGGACGGCATCCTCTTTCTGTAACATAACTGCACGCATGTATTAACTGGGTTCTTACTCATAAGAATAAGAAAGCTACTTAAGCAAGTTGTTGTGGTACAAGCTTTTCCGTAATCGTCCACGTTAGCCTCACAGCTGGTGAGGTACAATTCTCGCTACGCACACTACTGTGGTCGCTACGTGCTTCCTGAGACAGGCTCAGTCTGCGACTGCAAATGATTGGGATACGACTGAAGACTCGACTGGGTGACTAGCTGGAAGGCTGACTGGGCCCTCCGGTCCGCAGCGATGATATACACTACTGGCCATTAAAATTGCTACACCACGAAGATGACGTGCTACAGACGCGAAATTTAACCGACAGGAAGAAGATACTGTGATATGCAAATGATTAGCTTTTCAGAGCATTCACACAGGGTGGGAGCTGGTGGCGACACCTAAAGCGTGCTGACATAAGGAAAGCTTCCAACCGATTTCTCATACACAAACACCAGTTGATCGGTGAAACGTTGTTGTGATGCCTCGTGTAAGGAGGAGAAATGCGTACCATTACGATTCCGACTTTGATAAAGGTCGGATTGTAGCCTATCGCGATTGCGGTTTATCGTATCGCGACACTGCTGCTCGCGTTGGTCGTGATCCAATGACTGTTAGCAGAATATGGAATCGGTGGGTTCAGAAGGGTGACACGGAACGCCGTACTGGATCCCAACGGCCTCGTATCATTAGCATCTTATCCGCATGGCTGTAACGGATCGTGCAGCCACGTCTCGATCCCTGAGTCAACAGGTGGGGACGTTTGCAAGACAACAACCATCTGCACGAACAGTTCGAAAACGTTTGCAGCAGCATGGACTATCAGCTCGGAGACCATGGCTGCGGTTACCCTTGACGCTGCATCACAGACGGGAGCACCTACGATGGTGTACTCAGCGACGAACCTGTGTGCACGAATGGCACCATGATGGTCGCATTCGTGTTTGGCGACATCGCGGTGAACGCTCATTGGAAGCGTGTATTCGTCATCGCCATACTGGCGTATCACCCGGCGTGATGGTATGGGGTGCCATTGGTTACACGTCTCGGTCACCTCTGGTTCGCCCTGACGGCACTTTGAACAGTGGACGTTACGTTTCAGATGTGTTACGATCCGTCTCTCTACCCTTCATTCGATCCCTGCGACACCCTACATTTCAACAGGATAATGCACGAACGCATGTTGCAGGTCCTGTACGGGTCTTTCTGGATACAGAAAATGTTCGACTGCTGCCCTGGCCAGCACACTGTCCAGATCTCTCACCAATTCAGAACGTCTGGTCAATGGTGGCCGAGCAACTGGCTCGTCACAATACGTCAGTCACTATTCTTGATGAACTGTGATATCGTGTTGAAGCTGCATGGGCAGCTGTACCTGTACACGCTATCCTAACTCTGTTTGACTCAATGTCCAAGCGTATCAAGGCCGTTATTACGGCAAGAGGTGGTTGTTCTGGGTACTGATTTCTCAGGATCTATGTACCCAAACTGGGTGAAAATGTAATCACATGTCAGTTCTAATATAATATATTTGTCCAATGAATACCCGTTTATCATCTGCATTTCGTCTTGGTGTAGCAATTTTAATGACCAGTAGTGTAAATAATGGCAGTCGAGAGGGCGTTGGCGGCGCATTTCTTGCGACTTTGTCTTTTGCCTCTCTCCTCATAGGCTCGCTTGCTCCAGAGCCTACTATCGATCTTCACGCAGCGTCTTTGCCGATCGGAGTGCAGGCGGTAGCTTACGCCAGCACAGTTTGAGTCAAAAGCAGTCAGATATCGATTGTGTGTTTTTTAACGATCTTTAAAGGTAGTGAGGAGTAGATTCATGAAAATTTTTATATGATCGTTGTGTGTATATCGGCAGTTAAAAACTGACATATGGATTCGGTTTGTTGTTAAATAGGAGGGGAAGAAAAGGGTAAATACTGCAGGTTTGCCTGGTAAGTTATTCACTCACTGGGGCTCAGTATACTCGACATACAAATTTATGAGATTTAAAATTTCCCTTTCTCATGTAATTTCGTGTCGCATTTGTGTCTGCGAGAGCAGGCGACGTGAGCTCGTAGCAAAGTAGATCCTGATGGACTGCCGCCACAATATCAAAGCCGCGCCCCCAGCTGCGTGGCCGCGCCTCATCCATCACGGGCTATGCTGTGCCGTGCTGTGCGCCTCCGGACGCCCGAAACGTGGGGAGAAGAGCGAAGCACTGACGGCTCGTCCCGTTTCCAAATGCTGTCCCGGAGTAGACAGTCCGAAATAAAGCTCTGCCGGAACATTACAGTAATGCACATGACCTAGACTCTGCACATTTCGTAATTCTCAGTGCATTAAGCAAAAACTACGCCATTCCGCATTATCAGTTGAAGCAGAACAACACGGTACATGTTTAAGTGAAGGTGTTTACCCGAATTTCCTCGAATCCAGTACCCAAACAAACTAATATGATGTTACCAGTCAAACTGTTAGCGTCATATATTTCACTACACTATAATGAGAAACGGTTCCTCTTGATAATTCTAATCAGTGTATAACACTGCCGTCTGCTGCTGCTATACCATAACCTTAAAGTTGGAGGCAGGTCGTGAAATAAAACTATCTTGTTAAAGCAATTATGGTATAAAGCAACAGAGCAGTGTTACCCTCTGAGAGGAATTTTTTTACGTTGAGCGTGTTGTACCTAAAGGAGGTAATGGAAGTGAAAGTCACAATTACGTAAATATTTAAAGAGTAATAAACAATATTTTACATATCTACACAGTTCAAAGAATAAAGAAATCGGTCGCCAGCCTAATTAGGCATGAGAATGATTGACATTCTTGTTCAAGAAAATAGGTATGAGTAACATTACCGGACAAACACAACCTATACTTTGCCACACGCGAGTGCAACGCACTCTGGCACCTACATTCAGTATCTTCCCGGTAAGGTTGGAGCTAACATATCAGAACAAACGCCGGCCTGTGTGACCGAGCGATTCTAGGCGCTTCAGTCTGGAACCGCGCGACCGCTACGGTCACAGGTTCGAATCCTGCCTCGGGCATGGATGTGTGTGATGTCCTTAGGTTGGTTAGGTTTAAGTAGTTCTAAGTTCTAGGGGACTGATGACCTCAGATGTTAAGGCCCATAGTGCTCAGAGCCATTAGAACCATCAGAACAAACTATTTGCATAAGTATAACAGATAACGAAACACACTATTACGTTAAGAACTTAGTCAAACTTAATGGTCTCAATAA
Source organism: Schistocerca piceifrons (assembly GCF_021461385.2). Taxonomy (NCBI): domain Eukaryota; kingdom Metazoa; phylum Arthropoda; class Insecta; order Orthoptera; family Acrididae; genus Schistocerca; species Schistocerca piceifrons. Next base: position 98,056,879 of record NC_060141.1, read on the forward strand.
TGTTACTATTAATATTCACTGCAGAATCGGAAATTGGACATAGGTTCAATATTACTTTTCAAACATATTCCTATCTGACATGAGATATGGATATGGTTCATAGCAAAATTAGTTATTGTGCATAGATTAAGTCTCTCAATACTAAACACCTTTCTACGTAGAATGAAAATTAAATGGAGATTACTTCTCACTGTCTTTTGAATAAAGAAGTTATTGTTTCCATAGATAGTGGTCTTTCTATTAATCGTTATCTAGCATGAGCACAATAGACAAATTGTTGATCCTGTTCCACCATTAATGTCCACTTTAATACACAAGAGGAACTCAATATTGTACAGAATTTCACTTGAATAGCAAGAGTAATTGAAACTTTCTATAATTAAGTAACTTTGAATACTTGAACTACTTTCAATGGATGGGGCCCCTTAATATTGACCACTGTAGCAGAGCAAATTTAACACACTTTCAATACATTAGAGAAACAAGCCCTTATCAAGCATGAACATGTAACGTTCAACAGTAACAGTTCTGAACTTTTACTGCAGTAGAACACAACGTGACGTGGTTATAAGACAATGGCTCACCTTTGGGTGATTTTCAACAGGCTGCACTGTGATCATTTAATTTGCAAAACTCTATAAGCCACAGTTTTGAGAACATTCACTTTAGAAGTTGGCAACAAAATATTAATTTAACTTTCTTTTTATTATGTTCAAGTGACATTAATTAGTAAAACACTGGACTTTCCTATTTTCACAATATGGACGCTCGGTAAGCATTTTTGACATGGGAAGGACCCTAAGTGGTCGTGTGACTAGGGATAAAAAATCAAGGTAGGTATAAGAGTTCGAGGATTAGTTACCTTATATTTGCGCACACTAAAACATCCAATGAGCTGATCCTTCACCATACATTTCTACTACTCCTTGGTTCCTTTTCATTGATTGCATAATGTGGTGGCGATTGCATGTTGGTAGTTGGATTTGCGGATAGAATTTCTGGACTCTGTCATTTACTCGTGGTGATGATAGATATCAATTCCAGAATAGTTCCAGCTCTTTATCCATCCATCCGAGGCATTGGAAAGCGGCACGGAAAGCCTCTCTCGGCAGCAGCACATTATACAACTTTTATATGAGCCGTTGATAGTTTGGTAGCTCGTCCCCGACTGACTCTTTGTTCCACCTTTCTATCCATGCCAAACACATTTTGCGCTCGCTACGAAGTTTCATTCCCGAGGGGAACTACAACACCTTTTACATACGAAATAACTAAGAACCCTAAGAGAAGGTTAGCAGTTTACATAACAGCAATGAAACATTTTAAATAAAAGAGAACATTTACACATATTGACATTTCTACAAAATATCATTCGCGCAAATTCCAAATATATACAGTAAGTTTTGTCTCCCTCCAAATGAGACAAAGAGTTTAAATGATAGATACACTACATTGCATAGAATCAAACCATGACATCAAAGTTTTTACAAAGGAAAGATCGAACACTTTTCTGCTACTAATGCAATCAAACAATATTTACAATATCTTAATGATAGAAGGTAGAACAGACATAACAGAAAAATTTATGTCAGTAGATCTATGGAGCTCTGGTGTTACAGGTGAGTTAGCGATGAGGGAAGGTGTGACAACAGCAGAAGATTTCTTGCGTGATGGGCCATCCTTAACCTCAAAACGGCCTCTTCAAAACAAAGTAGACGTGTAGATACTTTACGTTATGTTTCCAGTTTTGCGACGTGGCAGAATCAAGAACTATAATCAGATTGGGTATTGTCAAATAAAAGGGTCCGAAAATAGTGGTAAACATAATAGAAAAATGGGTAAATTTGATAAAAACCATTGAAGAGTTGGCAGCGGTGTTTCACTTCATCAATTGCTTAAAAATTGGAAATCACAAATAAAGTCAGATAGACACTGTAATTTAAGTGCTTTAATATGGTAATTATACACGATAGCGGAGCTGGGATTCAGTCAGCAGTGCGTCAGTCGAACCGTATACGTACAACACAAAGTCATAAAATTTCATGGTATAAAATTAAAGCTGTGACATTTCAAGGCAAGTAAATGATACTGTCGAAAATAGTAATCAGCAAAGAAATAAATGGAACTACTGTAATGGTCCTTAGTCGTCTAAAGAGATTTCCTACCATAATCTTTCGTCTCGTATCACCTCCTGCAGTGACCGCTAAATATTTATTGATTACTTACTTAATATTATTTATTTTTCTTAAGGGCTTTGAGAGAGTTAGGCAGAAAATGTCAACTGCGACGTAAAAAAAAAAAAAAAAAAAAAATGGTTCAAATGGCTCTGAGCACTATGGGACTTAACATCTATGGTAATCAGTCCCCTATAACTTAGAACTCCTTAAACCTAACTAACCTAAGGACATCACACAACAGCCAGTCATCACGAGGCAGAGAAAATCCCTAACCCCGCTGGGAATCGAACCCGGGAACCTGGGCGCGGGAAGCGAGAACGCTACCGCACGACCACGAGCTGTGTGATGTAAAAGAGAGAACATTTATTCTGTATAGCTTCATAAACAGACACGTATTTAAGGCGTCTGCTCAACTGAAGCACAGACTTTCAAATTATGTGGATATTCGCAGGCTGAGCTGACATGTGACAGACGAATGGAATAAAGCTTTGTTATCGTTTCGTCCAGCCTCGTCGCCAATCTTGTTGCGTCTAGGAAGCCTGCATACTCGTTTCGCTAGACAAACAATCAAACAACTCGTATTAATGAGTTTTATCTCAACAAGACAATATACAATACTTAACTTTGGTAATTACTCTGATGTGTCGCAAGCAAAGGGCGACATACGGAATAATGAGCCTTTGCAGTGGCTGCTTATATCTAACTGACAAAAGTCTGTCCTGAACTCCTATCGAAGTCGCTATCGTTGACGCTTTTATCTGGGTGCCTAATCTCTTCAGCTAGGGTCCGCTGCTGTCGCGTTGTCGTCCTGGAAGGGGGTCGGTCAGAGTGCGATTGGCTGACTTCTTCTAACAGCCTTCTCTTCCATGTCGTTCATTCTCGACTGGCGTGTCGTCGCTTGACTTCACGCCGAACAGTTATGCCCTATTTACAACAAAGGAGATAAATCACAATGTGCAAACTACCAAAGAAGAAGTCTGCTAAATTCCTATTACAAACGGTACGCTAAAATTATGAACAAGAGATTAATGCCAAGGACATACGTTAAAGGTACAACATGGTTTTAGAAATAATAGATCATGTTCTGATTGTATTTCAACTCTGGCACAAGGAACTGAGAAAAGAAGAGAAATCAGATTACCAACTGTTATGAAAATGTGTTTGAGAAGGTAAAACGGAAAATTTTATGAGTCACTGAAGGAAACTGGAGTTCCAACACGTCTGTAATTCAGTCATCATACAAAAGTGAGAAAGCAAGGGTCCGCGCTGTGAGAGATGGAACAGAATCTGCCGATTTCATCAAGAAATTAGACAAGGCTGCCAACTGATCCTCGTCCTTTTCAATGTTTATGTCGACGACATCTTTCATAAATGATTGAGTACATTGAACGGCACATGGAGAAAGGATAATTTTTATTTCATGAAGCTACTATTTCTTGGTGATCAGCTTATAATGGGGAAATATGAAGAAAATATTTAAGTTGGAGTACGTAAGTTTAGTCAAATTGCTGCAAACTACGGAATTAGAATGTCAACAGATGAAATAAAAGTAATGGCTTTTCAAGTATTGGAACCCATTAGAGCCAAAATTGTTTAGATGAACATGTAGTTTAATAACTAAGGGACTTTAAATATCTAGGGTGTGATTTTAAATTTCTCACGTCAGATACTGTAGAGCTGAAATTGGCCAGATTCAGGCATATATGGGGAACCATACAACTTAAATTAAAATATAAGAAACATTAATGAAACCATCGAAGGTAATAGCCTAGGTTTTGCTGCTGTACGATAGTGAATGTTGGATGCTACATAATATCAATTACGACAAATCGAATCGTTAGAGATCAAGTTCCCCCACTTTGTACCCGGATATTCCTTACTGAACCATAAACGTACCCATTACAATTATCACTGAAAATACAGACTATACTGGGAAGATCATATCGAAAAAATGTCCAATAAAATGACAACTGAAGCTGCAGTACCACAGCAGTACTATACAGTGTGTTACAAAAAGATACGGCCAAACTTTCAGGAAACATTCCTCACACACAAAGAAAGAAAATATATGTTATGTGGACATGTGCCCGGAAACGCTTACTTTCCATGTTAGAGCTCATTTTATTACTTCTCTTCAAATCACATTAATCATGGAATGGAAACACACAGCAACAGTACGTACCAGCGTGACTTCAAACACTTTGTTACAGGAAATGTTCAAAATAACCTCCGTTAGTGAGGATACATGCATCCATCCTCCGTCGCATAGAATCCCTGATGCGCTGATGCAGCCCTGGAGAATGGCGTATTGTACCACAGCCGTCCATAATACGAGCACGAAGAGTCTCTACATTTGGTACCGGGGTTGCGTAGACAAGAGCTTTCAAATGCCCCCATAAATGAAAATCAAGAGCGTTGAGGTCAGGAGACCGTGGAGGCCATGGAATTGGTCCGCCTCTGCCAATCCATCGGTCACCGAATCTGTTGTTGAGAAGCGTACGAACCACATGTTGTAACGTACTTGTAAAGGCACATGTTCTAGCAGCACAGGTAGAGTATCCCGTATGAAATCATGATAACGTGCTCCATTGAGAGTAGGTGGAAGAACATGGGGCCCAATCAAGACATCACCAACAATGCCTGCCCAAACGTTCACAGAAAATCTGTGTTGATGACGTGATTGCACAATTGCGTGCGGATTCTCGTCAGCCCACACATGTTGATTGTGAAAATTTACAATTTGATCACGTTGGAATGAAGCCTCATCCGTAAAGAGAACATTTGCACTGAAATGAGGATTGACACATTGTTTGATGAACCATTCGCAGAAGTGTACCCGTGGAGGCCAATCAGCTGCTGGTAGTGCCTGCACACGCTGTACATGGTACAGAAACAACTGGTTCTCCCGTAGCACTCTCCATACAGTGACGTGGTCAACGTTACCTTGTATAGCAGCAACTTCTCTGACGCTGACTTTAGGGTTATCGTCAACTGCTCGAAGAACTGCCTCGTCCATTGCAGGTGTCCTCGTCGTTCTAGGTCTTCCCCAGTCGCGAGTCACAGGATCCATGCTCCCTAAGACGCCGATCAATTGCTTAGAACGTCTTCCTGTCGGGACACCTTCGTTCTGGAAATCTGTCTTGATACAAACGTACCGCGCCACGGCTATTGCCCCGTGCTAATCCATACATCAAATGGGCATCTGCCAACTCCGCATTTGTAAACATTGCACTGACTGCAAAACCACGTTCGTGATGAACACTAACCTGTTGATGCTACGTACTGATGTGCTTGATGCTAGTGCTATAGAGCAATGAGTCGCATGTCAACACAAGCACCGAAGTCAACATTACCTTCCTTCAATTGGGCCAACTGGCGATGAATCGAAGAATTACAGTACATACAGACGAAACTAAAATGAGCTCTAACATGGAAATTAAGCGTTTCCGGACACATGTCCACATAACATCTTTTCTTTATTTGTGTGAGAGGAATGTTTCCTGAAAGTTTGGCCGTACCTTTTTGTAACACCCTGTATAAGAAATAGGAAAGAGAAACGTGAGACCTCGCTTAAAGAGATAACTGAATGCTTATAAGTCGGAAGGGGACCAAAAGGCCTGTCCGTGAAGATGATAAACTACTGTATTAACAGTTAACTTCACAAATGAATGAGACAGCCCGGTGCTCTCTCATTCACGTGGACAAGGTCGAAAGAAGGGGAAGGCATTACGCAGCTTGAGGTGTGTGAGGAGTGATGTTGCTGCGGCGGCTGCCTGAGAGGGTAGTTTATCTACCTAAACGCATATTGTGGCCGTGAAGTAAAGATACATTATACCTGCACTCGGTGGCTGGCCACTAGTGAGCAACTGACGGCAGTGTTTTCACTACTCTATTCCGTGGCGTCTCCCTCAGTCTAAGATGCAAGACTCCTCCATTCTACGACTCATCGTAGAACCACCTCCAGTATAATTTTCCAGGACAATGGGGAAAACTTCGTTTCCTCCTCTATTCTTCACGTAGCGCCAGGTTTTTCGTTAGCATCGTCGCGATTGGCTTTGTTCATGGACTCTGCCATTCTACCAAGATAGTTTCTCCTTCTAATTTCTCATCCCTTTATCAGTTTTCCTCCTTTTTTGTCGCTAGCCTGCCGTGAGAGCGACTCACGTTCTGTTTGCTTCCAAAACTTCCAATTCTTTTCAGGGTCTTCTGTCGCCGGCGTAACGAATCGAGTTCGGTGACCTCCGTGAAAAGCCGCGTTGGCGTATGAGGAGCTTAGCGATGTTTAAAAATAAATAACTAGCCCTCCATGGAAGGCTGGTTTATTGCCCATACATTACAAGATGATCTATTGCGTTTCGACAAGATTTATGTGTGCGATGATGCTGCAGATGAAAACCTGCACAAATATCAATCAATACGTGAAACAAGAAACAGAATACTTAAATACAAAATGGTGTAGCGTATGAAAATTAATTTTATAAATGGCGATATCATTGAAAGTGTGAGTTGGATACTTAGAAAGAAAAGATGACAGAAAAATATACGTAGTTTGGAACTTAAATAGTGGCAACACTGCTGTGGAGACACTATGCAATGGATTTTACTGTTGCCGGTGATAGCACACGTTGTTAACATGGCTACCTACCTCGCCCGTCCCACGTCACCAGCGTGTGCACAATTGAGGGAAACACAGTCACTTTCGAGCGAGCGGCCTAGCGTAAAGGTGTCACTACGTTTTCGAAACAGCAACAACGGAGTTGGATCAAGATTGAATGTGCCAGAGGTCGTACAGCACGACAATGTCATCAAGGTCTTCAAAAGGCGTGTGAGGAATCGGCATTGCCGTACAGAGCAGTGGCAAGTTGGGTAAATGCCTTCAACGAAGGTCGGCAAACTGTGGCAGACATGCATCGGGCAGGTCGTCCTACCGTCTTTGAAGAAGTAGTGCATGCTGTTGCCCCGTTAGTGGACAGTGATCGACGCCATACGATTCGTGAGCTCGCCCACGAAACCGGATTAGCGCATACGACTGTGCTTCGCATCCTGAAGGAACGCCTGGGCATGCGGAAAATTGCATCACGATGGGTTCCGCATGACTTGACGGAAATGCAGAAATGGATGCGTTACGACGCTGTTAAGATGCACTTGAAGCGCTATGAGCGCGAAGGAGAGGCTTTCTTACGCCGTATCGTAACACTGGATGAGACATGGGCCACACCGTACGAGTAAAAACTGAAACGCCAGTCCAACGAATGGCGTCCTTATGGATCGCCGCGAAAGTCGAAAGTGCGTCAGAGCCCCAGTATAGTGAAAGTTATGGGGGTTCTCGTGTACGACTGTGATGGTGTTATCGTTCCTCCACGGCAGACCGTCAATGCACAGTATTACTGTTCGTTTTTGGAGCATCACCTGCGACCAGCTTTGCAGAAGAAGCGGCAACACTTTCTACGCAGCCCACCCATCACTTTGCACGACAATGCGCTGGTGCATACAGTGCAAAATGTGGCTAATCTGTTCGATCGATGGGAATGGGAAGTACTGTACCATCCACCAAATTCCCCGGACTTAAGACATCGTGTCTTTGATTTGATTCCGAAGATGAAGGAACCACTTCGTGGCAGTCGCTTCAGAACTGTTCCAGAGATTCGACAGGCAGTAGACCGTTCCATTCGCACCATCAGCAGAACAGTCTCTGCTAACGGCATACGCCTTCCACATCGCTGCCAACTGGTTCTACACAACGTTGGTAATTATTTTTAAGGACAGTAACAGGTGCAAACATGTCACTCTTTTGTATCGGTTGTGAATAAATAGTTGCCACTATTGAAGTTCCCTCTCTCTGTCCAACTCCTCCTTTCCCTTTCCCTAGGAATATCCCCCACTTTCTGTCTATTTCCTCTTCCCCTATCTCTTCCCCACTCTCTGTCTATCCATCTTTTCTTCCCCCGTTCTCTCTTCACGTTATAACCTCTATCCTCACAGGAGCTTGCTGGTCATTAGCCCCAGAGTCTTCCCAGATAGTAAGTAATATATGTACTACGTTTTGTTGAAATCGATCCATAGATTTAGGAGGAACTATTTATCCATGGTTTGGCCTGAATACAAACGTGTCATATATTTCATAAATATTTAACGTTTTTTACACATATTTCGCCTGTATCACTTGTGAATATCGCCCTGCAATTTCGTTTTCACGCAGCTAAATGTTTATGACGACGTATCTTGTGAACTACGCGTCATGCAATTTTGTAGGGAGATTCGGTGGTATATATGACAACTGTCTACAAAGTGTGCCACGAATACTGTTAGTATTACTGCATGAACAGCGAAAATGTAGTTAGCAATAAACCGTTTTCCTTTCATTCTGTGGGGGCTGTCAGCGAGAAAAAGTTTCGCAAAGGTTTATAATTACGTGTTAAGTTTGTTGCAAGTCACTAAGTGCTCTCGTTCTCAAATATTGTGTCGATGGAGTAACATTGGATGGATTAAGTAACATTGGATGGATGAAGTCTGGTTAGTTTCGCGTCGTAGGGCACACTCCGTTTTCACTCCCGACTCCACCATTTAAATATGTAGATGGTTCTTAGCACCTCAGCGATTCATTCATACATACGTACAAACATACTTCCATTTTTATAAAACGTATGGATTCTATGTGTTGATCGCACTTTATTATATAATTCATAATATTATCGGTCATACAATCTGTTTAAACGAAATTGCAAAACACTAATGTAACAATATTAGGTTCAGTTGGCTGAAGACCAAGTCTACAGAAACAAATCTAATACTTCGTAATAAGGATAGCATGGCTGACGGTCATAACATACCTTCAGGAAAGCTCTGATAAGAGTATCAACCCCAAATGCTTTGTACACTCAGTATGTGAAGTGTTAGCGGTGGCCTGAGGGCGTCCTATATTTATGCAAACAACAGGTTATGGAAGGTATCGAGCAGTCATGGTGAGGTAACAGCACAGACTCAATAGTTAAAAATCGGGAAAATCGTGGGCATTAATTGAAATGGTTCCACATCGATTAAGTGCGTAACAGTAAAACGTAAGATAAAACGATTTCTTTCTTTATTTAAAACCTCAATAAAATTAGTAAAAGCGGTATACATTCTACTTCCAGAATACCTTCTAGTATGACGGAGTAAGTAAAACAATGTGTTGTGTGAAAAATGATCAAATGAAACAGTAAGTATTTCACCACGTTGACGCATTTAAGTGTGAATACGTATTGCATTATATCGTCTGTTTTACTGTTGGGTACACACTTCCTGATAATGTGCTAAGGTAAGAATTACAGCATTGATTACGAAGTAAAAGAAGGAGACGTTCATAATTAGGATATTGTCAGCCTGGGGCGGACTAGAGACAGAGCATCGCCACGAAAAGGAAAATATTAAAGCAGTAAGTAGGCCACAGCTTTTTAAAGGGACCATTCCGATACCCACGTGGAGTCCAATAGGAGAATCAGGCGACCAAAACATTGTGGTCAGATGTGGATGCGACTTTCGGAATTTGAATCACCAGCCTTCGCAACTGCACCGTCTTGCTCGGTGGTTTATACGCGTTTGCAACATTTTTAAAGAAAAAAGTAAAATTGAAGTGACGAATCTGCTGTCGTGTGGCCCTATATTATGCTAGGTGACTGATTTAGAGTCTACTAAGGCCTACACGAACCTGCATCCACCAAGTTCTTGCCATCCACCCAGGTCAGGTACCACTCGACAGGGGTCTATACTAAATCCCTGATAATCAGTATATTCACAGCAGATAAGCCCCGAATGTTTTGATTTCTTAAGATAAGGGAAAAGAGAAATCGTAACTACCGCGACCTCTGGAATTGCTAGTAACTATCAGTTCACAAGACTTTCTGCAAACGTAACTTCATTTTGGCGTCACGCGCAATGTCGATAACAGCAGGAAATGCTACTGACTTTCATTAGCGTTCGATATCGGACTCTCACAATACTTCATACACGCGTATCGGAGATTTATAAAAACACGCTGTTCTTGGTAAGATTTATTGTCACTGCTATAATCAGATGTCACTTAATGACTTATCAACGCTTAATGCTTTCCTGTAAGAGTACTCGCTCAGGAGTGATTTGTTATTGTCAATAATTTACAATTCAAGCATGCAACACGATTGCGTTACAATTTGCAGTATCCAGTTTCAAAGTAACAGCGCACAAACGTGTCACCATTATCATTAAATGTCAGTTAATACTGCATCAATGATGTAAGCCCTCAACAGGTACTCTGATAACCAAGGCAGGAAAACAATAACACACGACGAAGTACTAGAGTTATGGATAATGTCACGGTTGATGGAATCGAAGTGAGTAGGTTCGCAACCTGCTGCAGGCATATATTTAATTTTATATCTTAACGTTGTGAATACAGACTTGGACTTTCTTATGAATGCAATAGAAGTACGTTCTGGAATATTTGACGTTATTTACCTTTCCGTCTGATTACAGAACAAATGATGAAATAAATATTTGGCAATTTCCGAGTGTGTGGTTAGGCAGGAACTTAAGATTTCAGCTAAAATTGTTGCGAGCGAAACGTGGAGCAATAACATTTACATTCTTCCATGTCTTACATATTTCGCTGTTTATTTGCGATTAGGTGGCAATATCCAAGTGTGCGGTTAGGCAGGAACCTAAGAGGCCAGCTTAAACAGCTGCCAGTCAAAGGAGAAGTAATAACATATTCTTCTTTGTTACGCCTTGTTACAAAATCGACGGCAGTTCCTGCGCTTTTCGATAGTACACGTGACATCAAAATGACGCCACTTTTGCAGTGTCTTGTGAAATGAGTGTCACCTAAAATCACAACTCTCACGGAACTTACGGCCTTTCCAAGCAATAAATAATCTGTCACTTTAGCGTAAATATCCTCACACTCAAATATATAAAAATATGAAACCACTCAACATTAATCCAGCTAACAACCCGATAATTCAACATTAACAAGGCTCAAATACTAATCACAAGTCATGAAATTTTTGTGGCTCAAATACGTATATTATTCCGACCTTCATATAATATCGCACCGCTGAATCCCTGGCTATCTTTGATCAATAGCATTTCCAGAGAAGTAACGTATTACGCAATTCTAGCCTGGCACAGACACTTGGTCAGTGTAAAACACAATACAATACAATACAATACTTCAAAGAAGACTGGGCTGTAACATCATAATCATATTTCGTTCTTCAGCGCGGTCGGGTGTTTCTGGGCAGCCATCCCATTGTCGCATCGCTGTCTAAGAACTCGCTGCCAACGACCGGCTACTGGTAAGTTTACATTTCGCATCAAGGGCGGCGTAGGTCGAGGAAGTGACAATATTCAGAAAAACTTTTAACATATGCAAGCATACAAGAAGTATCCCATAACGGTACCTCGTTGACCTCTCAGCAGTAATGCAGTACAGAAGTTCTGGTAATTACGCCGTGTATTCATGACCAAAATGTGATGCTTGACGGGAACCGTAGACGATCCGTCACAATATTAACCATCACGAGTAGTGAAGTAGAGGCAATTGCAACGTTTAGGAGATAGCAGTCTTATCAGCACAGTGCGTAGCACAGTTCGTACACGATAGACCTTTAACTTGTGCGTTAAGATCAGAAAAGGCAGACGCGCGCAGCCCCAAGTATCAGACCCTCCGTCTCAAAGTAAGTGCAGATACTAGACTTTTCTAAGGCCCCCATGTCACTGATTTTCCGTGGGTGCCTAAATTTGGGGGAAAATGCCACTTCACTAGTCGCTATCCGGCCCAACGAGAGTGGACGTTGTCTGGTGTCACAAATTGTCACAGTGGGCGTCTTCGTCTCTGTGTAACAAATCTCTCACCCATTTAGTGCTGGACAGCAACAACCAACAACCGGCACATCAACACAACTATCCCATCGTTATAAGACGCCGGTAGCCCTACATGCGTATCTCTAATCACCAAATATCGCAACATAGCCCCAGAAATACCGTCACTAGATTTCTACGGCCCCGGTTCCGAACGGATCCACTGCTTAAATTTTGAGTAAAAATCATCAACATTGACGACTGAAGACTTCCAGCCAAAGAAATCACCCTTGTTCTGTCAACCGCACTGTTAAAGAGGGCGGAGGGATGGACAGAGGTTCAGGGCACTCTATTGCCCTAAGGTTGAGAAACTAACGCTAAAAGGTGGAAGAATCAGTAGCGATCAACGACATTAGGATGCAGAAGGCAATGGAAACCACTGCTTTAAAGACACATAATGTGTATTCAAGGAATATGTAGCTTGTAATTGATAAAGTGTCATGACGATCTTGCCATTGACAAAAGATTCCGGGTTAGTGCCCCACTCGTATCTCTTGGAAAGAACTGTCAATGAAGAACTGACAATGTGAAGATGATAGAATAACCTACGAAAGGTTAATATTCTACGAGATGGAGCTCGAAATGTCACAAGTTTCAACATGATAGGGAAGCTAGAAAATACGGAGAGGTAAATGCAATGACTTAATCTAGACATAGATTACTACAATAACTGTCGAAAAATCCATTATGTGAAAAAAAAATCTCTGTCAGAACATGAAGCAGTCTTGTTGAGCATATGGTAGGGCCAATTCATGTGTAACTTCAAGAGGAATCAGAGGAAAAATTTACATATCCAAAGAAAGATTGCAACACATAAAGCACCTTACTCTTTCTTCACCTGCTTCTTATAACGTAGTTCTTCCCGGTATTTCCGAGATGATTTTAGTTTTACACATCTGTTCTACTCAACATGGCCTCGACTCCCTAAATTATTTCACATTTTTTATAAAAAAATATTGGGCTTCTCTTCAACTGTCCTGTCATCATCATTTATCCCAGTGGTTAGTGCCCAGCGGCATTTCCATTTCGTGTCATTGTAACTGATTCTTTATTGTTAGTCTTCGATGAACTTTCTTTTTAGCTTAGATCACCTAGATCTCAGTTCCTATATTTTTTAATTCCCAGTATTCTTTCACTAGATCTTTCCGTATTTGGTATTTTCTTCCCTCTCCAGGTTTCCTTTTCTTTGTGTTTTCTTTTTCTTTGCGTTCTGCTATTGTGTATTCTGTACGTCCAGCTGGAATTTCTCGCGTAGGCCTAGAAACTTCATTTGAGACTCTTCTTTCTCCTGTACCCAGTGTACAGTAATTGTGAAGTATTTGCTCCCCTACCGTAAAGTAGGATGTCTGATTCAGTTTCTCACAAGTGAACTCATGCTGAGATCCAACAAAGAACCATCATATGAATGTCTGGTGTCTATTCTTTCCGACAAGCCACGAGTATCCAAGTCTGTTATATATTATGTAAATTGAAGTTGAAAGGGGAAGAAATTACTAATTTCAGCTGCATCGGAAATTTATGCGGAATCAGAAGAGATGTATGAAAATGTGTATGGACCAGGATTCGAACTCTGGATCTGCCGCTTACTAGGCGGTTACGTTAACCAGTGTGCTATCCAGACACAGTGTTTTCCCCAACTGCGTGGACTATCTCGGTACATCTCCCTACAGACTCACATTCCCCTCCTAGCGCCACCTACCCGCAATCTCTGTCCATAACTACTATGCTCGCTTCTTTGAGATTCCGACAGGAGGTCGAATGTAGCTGTGCACCCACACTGAAGGTGGGGATACGTTGCCCATCAAGGAGAAGCAGATATTAATGTGTGGTGCCTATTCTTTCTATGATGGGCAATGAATTCACCGACTTCGATGCGGATGCTCAATCTCGGTCGACGTCCTGTGAGAATCTCAGAGTAGCGAGCGTGGAGGACATGGATAGGGACTTCGTCTACATGGCGATAGGTGGGAATGTGACTTGTCCCGGAGGCGTACCGAGAAAGTAAGCGCAATTGCAATCAACACTGTGTCCGGATGGCGTAGTGTATAACGAAACTGCCTAGGAAGCAGGAAATCCCGAGTTCGAATCATAGTCCGGCACACATTTCCATATAAAGTCATAGTGCAGCTCACATCAATAGTTCCTTCCATTCCTTTTTCTCCTCTCCACTTTCAACTTACATAAAATTAACCGTGAGTTGAGCGATCATGTCTCGCGATGGTTCCTTAACGAATTTTGTGGCTATTTGAAACTAAGCATTCCATTATCAGGATGAAAATATAGCAGTGATGTGGTTTATTACCTTGATGAAGTTACATACTAGTGTAGCATGTAATTGGGCAGTAGCTTCCTCTGCCGTTCGCCAATCAGAGAGCAGATGCATCAAATCAAGAGCCTCTTCTCAATCACCGCTGTAATTGCTCTGAACTCTCTCTTGAGGCAAGCAAGATGTATCGCGTCATATTATTTTCTGTCCACTCTAATGTGCGAGGTGGCTCAGTGATAAGGCCCAGGACTCGTTTCCGGGAGCACGGCAGTTCATTTCCCTGTCTTAACCTCCAGGTTGACGTTTTGTGTGATTTCCGCAACTGGTTTAAAGGTAGTGCCATTATGGCCCCTTTCAAATGACGCGTCAGATTATTTCCCATTCTTCCCCATTGTCCACCTACACCTATACTTTGAGGTACATATCGAAGGATACTTCACCGCTGTACCTCTGATTCTCTCATCTTCCCATTCCATTCCTGTTTAGAGCGCGGAATGACTCGTTAATTAATTGGCTCTGTGCTTGGTGTAATTACTTGAATCTTGTCTTCGCTGTCTCCATGACGACGATACGTATAGTGTTGTGGTGTATTCCTGGAGGCCAGATTTAAAAATAGCTCTGTAAATAATATTAGTAGGATTTCACAGTACAATTGGCGTGAAGGACGTTCCAGGGCTTCAGCACCTCCGTGCCGCTTGCGTATGGCTGAAACAGAAATAAGCACTCGTGCTTCCCTTCTTCGTAGAATTTCAACGTCCACTGTTTCCTGTTTGATATGGACCTCAAACACTCAGCACACCTCACTGATGTCCCCTTCTACCAACACGCATAGTTTTTCCACGCTTTGAGTATGTCTTTTGAATCAATGGTCATCTATTTTTTTATGCGCCTCGCTTCGAATCAGAACTTTTACTCTCTACAGTTCCCCTCTAGTACCATGACAGGTATTACCTGATGTTGTAACAAATATCCTATCATCCTGTCTCTTCTTCTTGTCAGAGCTTTTCATGTATTACTTTCTTCGCGATTCTGTGGAGACCCTCGTCTTTCCTTATCTTGTGAGTCCACCTGATTTTTAACTTTCTCCCGTAGCATCAAATCTCAACGCTTCGATTCTTTTGTGTTCTTGTTTTATTACAGCTCATGAGTCACTACCATACAATGCTGTCCTCCAAACGTACATTCTCAAAAATATCCTAATTTAAGGTCTGTGTTTGACACTACTAGTCTTATTTTGACTGGGAATGCCCTCCTTGCCTGTCTTAGTCTGCTTTTCAGGTCCTCATTCCTTCTGCCGTCATGTGTTATTTCGTGGATAATTTTGCTTCCATTGTACTAAAATTCTTTAACTTCGTTTGCTTCGTGAACATAAAATTTGATGTAAAGTTTCTCACTATTCTCATTACTTTTGTCTGTTTCGGGTTTATCGAACTGATTCACATTTTTTTCCTTTCCCCTGTATTATTCTTCTCAGCAGTTTGAATGTATGAGCGGTTAAGCTGATTGTGCGATGGTTTCCGTGCTTGTTAGCTCCTTCTGTCTTCGGAACTGGATGGACGATATTTTTCCCAATAGCTGTTGGTATCTCACTAGTCTCATAGATCCCACGCGCCAGCTAGAGATTAATTATTTGGTTGTTGCTTCCCCCAATTATTTTCGAAATTCCCATGGGATGCTTTCTGTCCCTTCTTCCTTGTTTAATCGTAAGTGTTCCACAACCGTTTTAAATTCTAATACTTGATCCCTTGTGTCATCCTTATAGACTCCACTTTCTTCATCTATCAAGTCATCAGACAATTCTTCCTCCTCATAGAGGCCTTCAGTATACTCTATCCACCCATCCGCTTTTTCGTCTCCATTTGACGTTGGAATTTCCATTGCGGTTTTGTGTTACCACCTTTGCTTTTAACTTCACTGTAGATTATTTTGACTCTTCTAGTTGAGTCAGTCATTACGACGATCGTTTCTTTTTAGATTTCTTTACAATTTTCCGACAGCCACTTCCCCTTGACTTACCAGAACTTCTTCTCTACTTCATTTCCAATTTTTATCGCTGCTCTCCTGTCTTTCTCTAACTATTGTTGTACTGCCTTCTATCGTCAAAAATTAACGTATTTCATTCGTTACCCAAGGTTTCTTCCCAGTTACCTTCCTAGTACTTATATTTGTCTTTCGAACCTCTATGATTACCCTTTTTAGATATGTCCACACGTCATCAACTGAAGTGCTTACTATAGTATTCCTTATCGCGGTATCCACGCCCTTATCGAAGTAGAAACGCACCTCACAATTCCTTGGTACTTTATTATCCCATTTCCCTCCACAGTGATTGTTCAAGACGATATGGACATAGTGGCAGCACAATACACGTACCGTTCGGAGTATATTTTCCTTCCATTAAAAACAGCTCAAGTTTTACTTCCACACAACACTACGTGGCAGCTACAGTTTGAAGAAGTTCATCCTCATTCAGTGACAGCATTCTAAAGTATTGTATTGGACAGAGTACCAATCAGCATTTCACGTCTTTAATACTACACCCATCTTGTATAAATCTGCTTTCTCGATTACGAAATTCTTTCACGTCATCCTTCCACGGTATTTTAACTAAAAATTGACTAAATCGCTCCTTTTAAGCATGTTAGTTCCTCTATCGATAGCTAATACGATGACGAAAAAAAAATCACAACACCAAGATGGATTCGTGCAACGTAAAAGAAAGTTGTTAGGCGTGTTTCTACATCTGATAGATGATGTCTATTCAAATTTCGCTCCAGTTGCATAGGAGTGAAGTTAGTAGCGCCACTATGAGGATGAAAATCAAGATTGCTTTACATACATATTTTAGCGGTCGGAGTTGATGACAGCCAAGGATGCCTTTATGCAGCCAAAAATGCCATCATCAACAACTCATCGCGCCTCAACGGGATCGTGTAAGAGGGGTACGAGTTGGATGTTCTTTCTGCGATATTGCAGGAAGACTTGGCAACAATGTAGCCAATGTACATGATTGCTGGCTGCGGCGGTCACAAGAAGACCAGGCTCCGAATGGTCATGTGGCACTATCAAGAGGCAAGACCATGTTCTGCGTGTGGCTCTGGCGCATCGTACTGCATATACAGCAGGAATTTCAGCAGCAATTGGCACCACAGTGACACAACTAACTGTTACAAAGACGGCTCCGAGCCAGACGCTCTGTAGCGTGCATTGCACTGTTGCCAAACCATCGCCGCTTGCGCCTTCAGTAGTTACAAGTGAGAGCTTATTGGACGGCAGCGTAGAGGTCTGTTGTGTCTTCTGATGAAAGCTGGTTCTGTCTTGGAGTCAGTGATGCTCATGCATCGGTTAGGAGGAGGCCAGCTGAGGGCCAACCAACATGCCCGTAACCTGGAGTTGCAGTTCGGGCTGCGGTTTCGTATGGCAACAGGATCACTCTCGTGGCTATCCCACGCACACGACTGCAAATTTATGCACGATTTGACAGCACACCAGGGTGTGTTTTCCAACAGGATAACGGTCTCCCACATACTGCTGTTGTACCCCAGCATGCTCTACAGATAGTGGACATGTTGGCTAGGCCTGTTCGACCACCAGATCTGTCTCCAGTGGAGCACATACGGGACATTCTCGGACGACAACGCTAACGTCACCGACAAACAGCGTTAACCTCTCCTGTATTAACCGACCAAGTGCAACAGGCTTGGATCTCCATCCCACAACCTGACATCCGACACCGGTACAGCACAGTGCATGCGCGTTTTCATGCTTGCATGCAACATTCTTGCGGTTATACCTGTTATTAATGTACCAGCCTTTCACGTTAGCAGTGGGTTACCTATCCCTTGCATTAAACTGTGATTTTTCAATGTTAATAACTTACATATGTTACCTAGAACAATGTATTCCCGAAATTTTATTACTCTCCATCAATTATCATTGGTGTCGCGATTCCTTTTTCTTCCGTCAGTGTCTATGCTGTAGACTGTGTTCAGTTGTTATTCCCAAGATTTCCTCTGTTGCAGTCTATAGCAGAACAAGAAAGAAAAGATGGGTTGCATATTTATATTCATCGACATAAATGTCTTTCGTGACTGTTTTGTAGCTTTCAGTAACTAACAGTTAAATCAGGCTCTGAGCACTATGGGACTTAACATCTGTGGTCACGCGGTTCCAGACTGAAGCGCCTAGAACCGCACGGCCACACCGGCCGGCAGTTAAATCAGGAAAATACACTTGAAGTCGTACATGTAAATTGAAAGTGGTCTGTCAGAATGCTGGAAGGCTTGTGAATTGGCTGTGCATATTAAATATTAAGTGAACAGATAAAGAACATATAAAGAGAAAGTGCTCCTCATGGACTACCGCCTGAATGTGGAAGTGTTCTGTGCGTCTCAGTGATCCACAGAACAGTGCTAACGGGAACTGTACGCCTGGAAAGTCGATCATACCACAGTGGTCTGCTAGTTAGAGAACAGGCAACGAGTTGTCAGGGTCCCCTTCTCGGGAGTATGTGGGTGGCAACCAAATGCGCCCCTGGCTAAGTATGACACTGCTTCCAGTTGCTTATGTCAGATTACTGCTTCGTTTTCTATCGGGCTTCCTTGGCCGGCTCATTCTTTTTTCAACCCCGGTGGTATTGGATTTTTGAGGCTAATGGGTGTTTTCCGTTTTCCTCATCATTTACTACTTCCTCACGTTGTACCTGGAAAGTGTCCCTTGCAGAGTGTTGTTGACGAAAGTTGAAACTATCTACAAGGCAAGGTCAAACCAAACCACGTGATCATCACTGCTTCTTAAGGAGCGGAAGCGGTAGTCCTTCCCATGGGGTTTTATACACGACGATCAGTCTCCAAAGTTGTAAGGGTGTCGCAGGGCAGGTTGGCTTCGAGAAATAATTTTAAGAAAACAATTCCGTACGTTGTATCGTTTCCGAAATAATTAGCATTTAAGTTAGCCAATCAGGTCGTAGCACGAGTAAATTCAAGCGACGCGCCAGAGACGGTGTGGCAAAACATGTCCTTCGTTTTGTTTCCTAAAACCGAAGAAGAGAGTAATGCAAAAATTGGACATGGGGCGGTAGTAAGGATCGAAACCGAGCCAAAGACTGAGCAGTCTCATGAGCTTTCATCTACGCTGTGAGAACAATTGACACTAATTGTATGTGGAGGGCCACTTGAATTTACGCGCAAGGGCCTGACTGGCTAACTTCGATGGTAATTAATTCGGAAACGGCGCAAGTTACCGAATTTTTATGTTAATAATTATTTCTCAACACAACACACAAGTTTTTCAGACTGTTTCTGAATATCCTGTATTAGGGGGAGAAGGAAACTCCAGAAAATAACCCTGGAGAGAACTCCCCTCAGTGTGAAGAAGGCAAATATGTAAAGATGGTTTCTTTATCGATAGCTAATACTTTTCAGTATGTATGATGCAGTTCTATTTAAGAGTTATTTCCAGACCAGCCGAATCTAATAGAAATCTTACCAGATCTACATTTTGAAGTTTTGCATCTCGTTTGATGCCTTTACACAGAAGCCTCAAGTAAGAATTGGTTCAAATGGCTCTAAGCACTATGGGACTTAACCTCAAGTAAGAAGAAACCAGGACAGATTTAATGGATACAAGTTCGGCTAAGACAAGGCCAAACGATTTGGAATAGCAAATATGCTCAGCTTATCAAACTGAAGTGTCAGACGTATCCAGGCAAAATAAGGTGAGAGAAAGAACCAAATACCAAAGAAAAAGGTAAATGTAGCAGCATGAAGCAAAACAAAAAGAGAATTACGAGGAACAGTAGATTAACAATAATACAGTTTACTTACTTATCCCACTGCTTCGCTCACATAGAATGCATTGTCTGCACACACTTCTTTCCCTTTAACCGAATTTTCATGTCGTTCACATACTGCAACATCATCTAAACTCTCCACGCTACATGAGGCCACAGAAGCAAGGTCTTCGCCGAATGTACTTCTGACCAAAAAGTTGTTTTGATAGATGGAGCCTAAGGTTTTTGCTAATCATAACTTTTGCATTCTTGCGTGGTTCTCCATTCAAACCTCATCCGCTAACACACATTTCTTTACATACAATTGAAAAGTGAAATACCAGTTTTCACATATTTACGTTTAAAAATTTAATATAATGAACTATTTTTAAAAAAATTTGGCCTGTATTTTACTTCCTTAATTGTAGGATTTCCAAAAATGCTGAAACGTATTCTTTTTTAAATTTGAGCTTGAGGCACCAAATACCAGATTTCGTAGTTCTAGCTTCAAAATTATATTAATTGCGACACATTTTCAAAATCCTTTCATCCGCTATTTCATCCCCTTAGGAGTGTAATTTCAAAAAATCCCTTCTTAAACGATGTGTACAGTATAATACCTACACACACTCCAAACTTCAAGTTCCTGTATATGTAGTTTGGGCTGGGCAATGATGAGTCAGTGAAATAGTCTGGCCCTATACCATCCCCTTAGGAGTTAAATTTCCAGAAACAGTGAAACATGTATTTTTTTCATTTCTAACTGAGAGGCCAAATAACCATTGTCATAGATGTAGCTTCAAAAATGCTTTCACAATGAAATATTTTCCTAAAATATTTCACCCCCCTCCCCGTCCCTGTTTCACCCCCTTAAGGGTTGAGCATCCACAGACAGTGAAATGTTTTTCATTTCTAGCAGACAAGCTGAATATTATCAGAGATTTATTTTCTAAAATCCTTGTATAATGAAATATTTCCATAAAAATTTCCTTCCCCTATTTCACCCCCATACGGGTTCAGTTACCGAAAGCAGAGGAAACATATATATATATATATATATATATATATTTTAATTTCTAACCAAGAATTCAAAATCAAATTTTCATAGAGTGAATTTTATAAATGATTTCATAATGAAATATTTCATGAAACACCCCCTTAGGGATTCAGTTTCGAAAAACACTGAAACATATACTTCTTAAATTCCAAACGAGAAGTCAAGTACCAATTTTCATAGATCTAGATTAAGAATACTTCAGTAGTTCTTTGATAATGATTGTTTTTAAACTTTCACTCACTATTTTACCTCCTCAGAGGCTAAATTTCAAAAAAATGGTGAAGCATGCATTTCTTTATTTTTGATTGGGAAGCCATATACCGATTTTCAAATGTATGGCTTCGAACTTGCCTTAACAGCAACTTGTTTTCAGAAAACCTTTCATCCCCCATTTCACCTCTGTAGTTGCGTAATTCCGAAAAATCCCTTCTTAAACGGCACATACACTGTAATATCAACAGCTTGTGCAAATTTTAAGCGGTTTGGGCTGGGAGATGATGATTGAGTGAGTCAGTCAGTCAGGCATTGCCTTTTGTATGTATATAGCAATTACACAGTGGAGTGGAACAAAATAAGCGAACTCAAGCAGGAATTGCCATAATGGTAACCAGAAACAAAAAACATAACAGCATATACATTTTATACGGTACCTAGGAGATATATGACTACAGTAAGGGTTTACAGCTCTGAAGAGGACAGAAAAGAATAGATGGAGGAACTTACGAATAATTACAATGTTATTCTACGAATACTTCTAAAAACTAGACAGTCAAAAACTGAGAAACAAATCAGTGACAGGAAAAATAAAAGCACTTACAGAATTGCAGTATTGAAAATAAATTCAGTTGCAGGCCTCTATCAGCGAAGATTGGAAGCGAAACAAAGAAGGATATTCATGAAGATTGGCCGGGGTAAAGGAGTGTTTGAAACGAGCAGCGGAGAAGTGTAGGGCAAACAAACTACTTGGAAACGAAAGAGAGGTTTGAGAATATGGAATGATGAATATAAAAAGCCCTCAGGGATAAGAAAATAGTGTATGAAGCATGCCTCCAACTAAAAACAGATTAATCTAGACAATATTATATATAGGCGCTACAATTTTTGCAAAATATCTAACAAGAAGAGCATACAGAGACAGTTGGGAAAACTTCGTCAGTGATGTGGAGCATGATGTATATGGGAGAATAAATGAGAAACGGACGAAACACGAATAAACGCGATAAGATAAAAAGAATGGATCGAACATTTTCAAAAAGTTTGGCTTACCACTGAGGCAGATATTACAATCAATCCTGAATATAGAAGCAGAGGATTAGTAAAAAATACTGACTCACCTTATGGCACATGTAAATAATGAATACATAAAGAATGGAAGACTTTACTGAAGCTACACGTTCTTCATTTATTTAACACCTGTTGCCCTACAATGTGGATCCCCTAGATGGTTAATGGGAACTTTTTCTGTGTTTAAGAAAGAGGAAGGAACTTTTTCTTCCCTGTTTAAGAAAGGGGAAAGAAGTAAACCTGCAAACTGCTAGTTCAGAGGTACAACTATATTAAATCTAGCACGTTAACTATACACTTATTTTAAGTGACTGAAAAACACCAATAGCAGAATCACTATGATGGCACCTGCTTTGGACTCAATTTATACAATTACAATTTGGAAAATGCAATTATTAATCAAGGAGTATAACAAGGGTGTGTACTACCACCCACGCATTTTATATTTATATGGTTGGAATCTTGAATGCATGGAAGTGACAGACATCACTTGGACTCCTCTGCATGTGCTAGCGTAAGCTGGTTGTTTAGTGATTATGGAAAACACTGAAGATAATCTTCAAAGAGCTACTTATTTATTATTGTAAAGAATATAAGTTTGAAATTTCTATCTCACAAGTAGTAACTATGGGATTTCAGAGCAATCACTCTATAAGACCACAAATTATTTTGGGCGATAGAATTTTAGTATAGGTTCAACATTTTAATTATTTAGGTTGTGGTATCTCTTGAAAATTATGATGGAGAAATAAATAATAAATTAGGAAGAATAAGAACTAGGCAGTTTGTGGAACTATTTGAAGGACACTAGAAACAGCAGGGACCTAAACACAACTGAATCTGTAGCAGATGATGATTGAGTCGGTTATTCTATGTGGCCAGTGAAAAGTCGATATTAATACAGAAGTAGCACAGATAAATACAAGCCAAGGAAATGGAACAATTTAGGGCACTGTTGGGACACACAACGCCTTGATAAAATAAGAAATCAGGGTATACGAAATAAAATAGAAACATTTGCAATACAGATAAACATGGGCAAATACTAAAGCAACTAGGAAGAGGTACACGGGACAATACAGGTGTTCCGAGAATGACACTGTCATGCAGATAAAAGTGGTCTAACACACAAGCAGTTATAAAGAGAATACAAGGACCAATACAAGTGTTCCAACAACAACAACCAGAAAGAATGATACGAAGGTGGACTGAGGCCAGAATGGGCTGAAAGGTCTAATCCTTGGAAGTGTGATGGTTATGAGAAAAAGGTGTAACATTCCCACACTTCGACGGATTAACCGAACTATACCTTGAGAGTACCATTTTCAGAAGCAAGGTATTGATTTCAACTCCGTTACGGAAACATAAGCCTGTTGTCACTCATGGTCACTCAAATATTCAGTTCGAAACTGCAATAACTTATGCAGTAGTGTAAATCACGATGGAATCGAAGCATCAATATGGTGAAATGAAGCTGAAAAATTATACAGCAGTATAAGAACAGTGCAGCGAAGCATAAATAATAGGCACTAAACAGTGGAGAAGTGTTTCATTGATATATAGATCGACCACAATTATTCTGTTGCCATCAGTTTGGTGAATGCATAGAATATTTTAATTCAATATAATGGCATGAAGTGGATTGAGGGCTGATTAAATATTTTGAGCCACAAACAAGGGCGAAAGGTTGGATGAATTTTTATCGAAAGGGAGTGCAAATGCAACAAATGTGAAGACATTTTTACTAATCAATTTAGAATTATGCTGTGTCCAGAGTTGTGTTGGAACAACTAAAGCAGTATGGAGTTGTATAATACTTTCAGAAACGCCTATATTAGACACTTATTGCCTTAAAGAGAATGTTGCTGATGTGGCACAAGTGGCAGTGAGAACAAGTATATATATTCAGACAATTAACAAACTTCTATCAGGAAACTGGATTTTACTGCAAAGCAAAAGTGCCACGATTACTTGGACACATGCAGCATTGATGTTACATACCTAAAAGCAGTTAAATAATTTACATAAATGTGAAGAATTACAATAATTACTTAACGATGAGAACAAGACTGTCGAGTAACGCACGTGTGACTATCAGTTTCGATTATTTAAATTGCATTTCTCAGTCTGCTGTTGTAAGATGTTCAGAGGGAACAGGTTCACGGAAAGCAAACTGTCAGCGCCAACACGAGATGTAGTCGCCACAGGATCACATTAGCGTTGGGCCATCGTGCTTAACAGCAGGCGACAACTCCGCCACCGGCAGTAACGTGACGCTGCGCGGGTGAGGGAACCCGTGTTAGCGTATGCAGCCGGCGACACAGCTCGCCTGCCGCTGTCGAACGCAACCCGCGGCGCGTCCCTTAGCCCGGCGCGCGACACGGCCAGCAGTTGGCCCCCGAGGCCGGTTTCTGCTAATGGCCGGTGTTGGGAATCCAATTACCTGTAGAGTGGCAGTCCGGCCGGCTCGGCTGCCGGGCAGGGCGATGACCGGAGACGAGTGGCCGCAACTCCATTACCGTCCGATCCTGCCGGACGACACTCCCACATTATTGACCATTCGAGAAGAGTTTAGAAGTAAAATTAGATTAAAACCTGAATCCATAGCTGAAACGTGCAAGACAGTCATTAGTACCTCTTTACACCCTACAAAATAAAAAGCTCTTCCCTCTTGGACTGGAAAATAAATTCGTGTGAATGCTCGTACTTCGCTATGTTTTCTTTATTTATTTATATGTAGCAGTTCCATTACAGTATCTGTAATACTACATAAATGTATTTGCGTGTGCGTGTGTGTGTGTGTGTAGCTTGTAGTGAGTTGTGTTGTGTGATGAAATGGTGAAGGTAATGAGAGAAGGGAAAGGGTGAAAAGCAGTGACAGCATTTAGTCTGCTACACGTGAATAGCACCAAAAGGGCCACCATGCTTGACGACCCCATCGACAGGACCACATTCCATCACTTCACGAGAAACTGTGGAGCGTTTAGTATCCAAATCAGGACATTGGTGCAAAGTCTGGTGATCAGAAATTTTACACCATCATCTCTCCTCCCCCAGCTGGCCAAATACTGGCAGTGAAAATTTTTTCCACTATCAGGATTATAATTGGCTTACCTGCAGAACGACCACCACCGCACAAGCATGCGTTACTGACCCAAGCCATGGAGGTGGGTACTTCTATTTTTTAAAAACTAAATGTATAGAGTTGTTAGTTGGGATGTCCCATGGGGTGGGTTCAGCCATCTATCAAAAAGGAAATTCTCCCTTTGGCACACTGAGCCCTTTTCTTGTGGATATATGAGAGTTATGTATAGTGTATTTGTGGAGTGTAGCTGAGTATAATGGATGGAGTAGAGAGCAGTCCTATGTTTCCTTTGTATAATATGGTAATGATGATGATGATGATGATGATGATGATGAGAGAAGGCAGCCAGTGAAACATAGTGCTGGCATACAGTCTGCTCCTCTCTAATACGATGAAGGTGGTCTCTGAGCCCACCTGATAGAAGGATTACTATCACAGTCATATGCCCTTACTTCATGAGGCACTTTGGAGAGGTTTAGAATGTAATCGAGGACACTGACACAAACGCTAGTGATCAGGAAATATATGTCACTTCCTCTCCTCCCTTTGCCAGCCACCTATGGGCATTGAAAATCTCATCTACCACCACTATTCGTATCGGCTTACCTCCAAATCGAGTGTCACCATAGAAGCGTGTATTAGCGACATCAGCTATGGAGGCGAGTACTTTAAACTACTGATTACAACGATGTAATCCCAGAGTCTTTCTGGACAAGTGGCACTTGGAATTATTGATGAACACCTACATATAATGTACATAAATTTGATCATAGTTCTTCTTAATCTTATTGTTGTTGCTGTCGTTTTCTATAGTAGCAGTAGTAGCAGAAGCAGAAGCTATTGTAATAGTAACAGTACTAATGACACTAGTCTCTAGACAATATACTATTGTCTCAAAGCACCTTAATGCCTTATATTCATCATGAATGTCATACCAACCAACTATTGTAATTGTGGTTGATACTTATGACATGTGCATGTGCTGCACTGATCCAAGCTCCTCCTTAAAAGATTCTTCTAACTAAACTCTATTTGAAAGGCCTAGGAAGGCACAACAGTACCAAACAAACGCCGTCAGCCAATTGGCGTTATCGGTTCAGATATGAAGTGGCATGGTTTCACCACACCGCACTTCCGGCCTGGAGCCGCTACTACTCTATCAAGTAGCCCCTTAGACTGAGTGCAGTAGGTCAACAGCACATGGCGGCTTGGATGGTCACCCTTCCAAGTGCCACTCACACAAGACTGCTTAACTTCAGTGATCTGACAGGAACCAGGGTGTTCACTGTGGCACAGCTGTTGACCGAAGTATCCTTTGGCTGTTTCTTTCTTTCAGGTCATTATACTTAGATTGTTGTGATTTGTACATTCATACATCTGAAGTTAAAATCTTCTGGGTTATTAGACTTCCCTTTTTGTTTCATAGCACTGAAACCCGAAAACCTTGTTGAACGATTAAACGTTATTCTGTCCACTGACAGTGAAAGCAAGGAGGATCTACCAAAAGGCCAGCCAAGCACTTCTCCATGAAAGAATCCAGCAAATACGAAAAGATTTTGAATTATCTTAGCTCCCTTTTAATTGATGTGCATTTTTTATTGGCGGCAACTCTCTCGTCCCAGGACGTGGATAAAGTGGACAGAATAACGTTTGATCATTCAACACGGTTTTTGGAACACGAACGGCACATGCTGCTAAAACGAAGTGCAAAATCGGCAGTAGTGGAACATCAGGAGAACTGTTGCTCTGACATCGATTTTAATAACGCACGTGTACTGGCTGAGGAAACAAATATTTATAGAAGAAAGGTTCCAGAAGTGGTTGAAATTTCCAAGAACGCATCTAATTTCAATAGAGAGGACGGCTATAGCCTTCCGGCATCGTGACTCCCCGCCATCAAGGAAGTGAATACGCGGCATAAACGGTGCGCTGCAAGTCACCTCGGCGGACAATAATATTTTGAGTAAACATTCCCCCCTCTCTTGCTCTGTCCATTTCGAATCTAGCCAATGATGACGACCAACCAATAGCAGTATCAGAAATTTTAACGAGTAACCCTTCTTTAGCGTAAGTGAGCAATAGTGCCTTTCTGAACAATGACGATGGGCCGCCAATGGCATCCACAGGACACCAGAAGATCCTGAGGAAGATCCCAGCAGAGGAGTTGAAACATCGATCATTTTAGAAAAAATATGACGCGGCCTAATAACCCGGAAGATTTTAACTTCAGTGACAACGGCTACGAAAGCCTGCAGATATATTTGTTCCATATATTGCCCTTGCTCGTTTTTACCACTAAAGTTCTCACCTAATACGTAGAGAAATGATTCAGTTTTGATCAGTCATCTGATACTCATAGGCTCTGAAAATTTTTTTGATTCAGTTGCAACAGTATCTGCATCAGCAGCACTTAAAAACGTGTTTATTCGACGTATGTTGGTATATTGAATACACATTGCCTGCAATTAAGGCAGTGGATATAAAGTACATCGTCAGATTACAGACCGGAAGCATACCGTTGCATGGGTGAGTCACACACTTTCATTTAAATTATTTACATGTAACAATAACTGGCAAAGAAAAATACCGAGTTTCTTCTGTTTGATTTCCAGTCTATTTTTGTTTTCTGCATTTCTCCGTGTCTCTTGCCTGATCTGTGTGTGTGTGTGTGTGTGTGTGTGTGTGTGTGTGTGTGTGTGTGTGCTTGTGTGTGTGCCGACTGATAAGGAGGCGCAGAAGAATACAGTTGGGTGTGGCCGTTAGCAGCAACCTCTGCCTCCATATACAGTGTAAGCCACTAACTACTGCCACCAAGAATAACTCCAAAAGTATGGTAGGAGCTGGAAAGTTTGTGGGACTAAAGTTGTATGAGGCAATGAGGGCCATAATATGACGGTGTTTTTTTGTTGCTAGGTTTGGTCGCTTCAGAGATATGAAGGCCAACTCTTTTTTTTAAATTGGATGCTATAGTTTGGTACTTATTTTCTGATAGGAGCTATCGAGACTGATCCAATGATGTGTAAATGGCTCTGAGCACTACGGGACTTAACTTCTGAGCTCATCAGTCCCCTAGAACCTAGAACTACTTAAACCTAACTAACCTAAGGACATCACACACATCCATGCTCGGGGCAGGATTCGAACCTGCGACCGTAGCGGTCGCGCGATTCCAGATTGTAGCGCCTAGAACCGCTCGGCCACTCCGGCCGGGGCAGGATTCGAACCTGCGACCGTAGCGGTCGCGCGATTCCAGATTGTAGCGCCTAGAACCGCTCGGCCACTCCGGCCGGCAATGATGTGTAACATTAAGGTCTTTGAAGGTCAACGAAGGTCACAAAGGTGGCATGAACGTCTATTTACAGAAGTTGTTCGAAGTGATGATCATTGGTATCAATGCAGTGCTGCAATCTTCTTATCATGGGTTGAGTGGTATTCCTTATCACATCGGCACTTGTCGAAGCACAAGCTGTGACAATTCTCTCTCGCGTATCTTCTGGTGTAGTCGGAACGTCTTTATAAACGATGTCTTTTACAAGAAAAATATCTAGAGGCATCAAGTCTGGCGAACGAGCCGGCCACGACACATCTCCTCCTCGTTCCTTGCATGAAATAGGGGCCTAGAATTCTGTCCTCCAGAATCCCACACCATACATCCACCGACAACGGTTTTTGGTGTGCAACTTGCCGCAGCCAGCACGGATTTTCAGTTGCATGTTATGCAAATTAGCATTCTCATGGTTCGTGACTGTAGCCTTGTCAACAAATAAAACCAAATTAATAAATGTATGAGTATCATCCCTCTGAATCTGAAGTTGAGCCCATCGGCAGAATTCAAATTCAAATGGCTCTGAGCACTATGGAACTTAACATCTGAGGTCATCAGTCCCCTAGACTTAGAACTACTCAAACCTAGCTAACCGAAGGACATTACACACATCCATGCCCGACGCAGGATTCGAACCTACGACCATAGCAGCAGCACGACTCCGGACTGAAGCGCCTAGAACAGCTCGGCCACAGTGGCCGGCTCGGCAGAATTCAATGCGACACATACAATCCGTACCAGTTAATTCTTGGTGATTAGGATATATGGTAAGGATGATATTTATGGCAATGCAGAACACGAACAACACTATTCTGGCTCATGCCAGAGTCCCTTGCGATTTGACGCGAACTAACACAAGGATCACAAACCACAGAGGCAACAGTACCGTACCAATTTTTACTTCCTCGTTAGTAACTTTACTTTGCCGGACATGTTTCCGATGCGTTCAAGATCCAGTTGTTCTCACTCAGTTTATCATATGCATATTTAAATGTACGACGTGTAGGGTGAGTACGTTGAGAATACCTTTCAGTGTCTAAGTCTCTAGCTCTCCATGAATTTCGTTGGCATTCTCCGTAAATGAGAAGTATATAGACTTGTCCTTCGGAGGAATACTTCATTCGCATTCGCTTAATTCGGTGGTACTAGTCTTACCGTTCCTATTAGTGTTGTATTGCGAAACTGTCGAATGTCAATGGCACTTTAGATGGATACGCCATATTCGGCTAATATTTACTATTTGCACGATATCCGAGAGAGAATTGTCAGAGTATGTGCTTCGATAAGTGCCGATGTGATAAGGAATACTACTCAATACATGATAAGAGGATTGCAGCACTACACTGATACCAATGGTCATCACTTCGAACACCTTCTGTAAATGGACGTTTATGCCACCTTTCTGACCTTCGTTGACCTTCAAAGACCTTACTGTTACACGTCACTGAATTCTTCTCGATAGCCGCTATCAGAAACTGAGTACCAAACCACAGCATCCTATATAAAAAGAAAAGTAAAAAGTTGACCTTCATGTCTCAGAAGCGACCCCACCTAGCAAAAAAACACCAACGTCATATTATGGCCCCCGTTGTTCCACGCTAATTTTGTCCCATAAACTCTTCAGCTCCTATCATACTTTCCGAGTTTCCAGAATGAGATTTTCACTCTGCAGTGGAGTGTGCGCTGATATGAAACTTCTGGCAGATTAAAACTGTGTGCCCGACAGAGACTCGAACTCGGGACCTTTGCCTTTCGCGGGCAAGTGCTCTACCCTCTGAGCTACCGAAGCACGACTCACGCCCGGTCCTCACAGCTTTAAGTTTGGAAGGTAGGAGACTAGATACTGGCAGAAGTAAAGCTGTGAGTACCGGGCGTGAGTCGTGCTTCGGTAGCTCAGATGGTAGAGCACTTGCCCGCGAAAGGCAAAGGTCCCGAGTTCGAGTCTCGGTCGGGCACACAGTTTTAATCTGCCAGGAAGTTTCATACTTTCCGAGTTATTCTTGGTGGCAGTAGTTAGTGACTCACCCTGTACAGCGCCACCAGTCGGTCGTGGGAGAAGTGCTGGAGAACCTGGAGCGACCGGTGTGCACACTGAGAGCCAGCCTGGAATTACTAGAATCGGTGTCTTTGGAGCGAGCCGCTTGTAGCGTCGTGTGAGCCATTGTCCTTTAGCAATGTCCTTTATCATTGTTTTCATTTCATTGTATCTTCCAATTTTCTCAGAAATCTCACTTTGTTGAAATCTTTCTTTCGTACAGCGTGTCTCAGTGTCTGGTCACAGCCGGTATTTTGTAATTTTTTTAGTTGTTTACTTGATCTTATTATTTAATATTTTACTAATGACTGTCACATAAAATGGACAACTTGGCTGAATATTGGATCGTGCCAGGAAAACTTAGATCCAAGAAATTCCTGGTCACCATGCCCATTTTCTTGGAGTTTCTTGAATAAATTTCAAGATGGTGTAAGTAGGACCCCTGTTAAGCAAGAGTGTTTCTGGGGCGTTTCCAGGCAACATATTTCCCTTATAAACCCAGCAATTCGAGTTCTGGGCTGATACTTTTAAACTACTTTATTTTTATTTATTTTTTCTTACGAAGGACGTTGGATGCCGTCTAGTCTAATGATGATACCTACTTTATACCAAAAACCGTTCACCGTTGTATCGCGGATTTTTTAATCGATATATCTAACTTCCTTACTCTTAGCTAGCGGAAATCTCGGTTAATGAGGTCAGGCCGTCGACTGTGAAATTGACTCATTTTTGGCGTGAAGCGTTACCAGTTTTTCAGAATGTATCAGCCACCCTTGCAGGACGGGGCAGTAAATCAAACCGCGGTTCTTCCTCTGCCGCCCCTGTAGCTGGCCGCCTTCCAAGTCTCGTCTCCCGGATATCCACAAGCGCACTTCCGGTCGCTCCATTGTTTCTGGCGGACGTGTCATACGGTGGAGACGCCCTTCTGTCATCCCATCTGATTTTGTTAGCGGTCGCCAAATCTGCGCCGTTTCTTCAGTAATACTCCTGGAATTATGCAGGTCTGAAGTCTGTTTACTCCCTGCCGGCCATTAACATTAACTTGAAAGCACTTCCGCAGACGCGGTCTTACAGCGACGTCGCAGCACTCCTTCCATTTACTTAAATCAGTCGCAAAAGTAGGCTACTGGGCGGATCTTCTCAAAGTGCTGCTGCATTAGTTAAATTAGTTATTTGTCGTTGTTGTAGACGTATAGAATCTATGCAACCTTTCATTTGTTTAGTTACTTTGTGCGGTTAAGTATCTGTCACGCCGATATTGACAAAAATGGGATCATATATTTCTTCGGTTGAACAGAAACCTCTACAAACGAAAAAATGAGTAAGATAAGCAGTATTTTCTAATCTTTCAGCATCGAAATTCATTTATCTATCGGTACCAACCCATTACGATGATGTCAGTATATATTTTTATATGGGTCATCAGCCTTTTGAATGGCTTCCTCTCTGGTCAGACTACTATCTTTTACACAGTTTTAAGGGGCTCCGGAACGCCCTATACTTGCAATGTTAGAATAACGCTTATAAATTACATCTTTCCTCACAAAGTATTTGAGGTAGGAAGTTGAACATTTTACAGATTATTTATTGGAATATGGGCTACAACTTAACACAGGGATTTTACAAAATTTTAGTTCAGTTATTAAAGATGATTTGTTTTCAATTGTAATGAAATTTCACAACATTTTTTGTGCTATTTTTTATTTATATATTCAAAAATATACAGTTTTTTGGAAAAAGGCTGTGTTAAATTATGCAGAAGGTACTGTGTAACATTTACTGAAAATTTGAAACAAATATGTTTGGAAGATCCTTAGAAAACACGTAATTAGTATGAGAAAATAAAAGTTTTGGGAATCGAGCGACAAAGATTGGATTAAATTTTTAGTGCATTCCAGGTCCATAGGATGGATTGTCTTCATCCTCTGCAAATTCCTCCTCCAGCTTCCTCTTGTTCCTCCTCCTGTTTACTCTTGCTTGTATTTCTAGTCTCTTTACAGCCCTGTCTGCAGCCCGAAGGCGTTCCTTGTCTAAAGCAAGCATCGCTCGTACCATGTTAGAACCTACCTTCATTCCCATATTTCTAAATACCTTGCACCTTACAATGCTCCTTTTCTTAAAAGCCTTCAGAGGATTTCTAATAACTTTACTTTTCTCATTATTATACTTCAACAAAACAGAGACTCAAGAAACAGAATTAATTACGAATATTTTCGAGATAACGACAGAGTAAATAAACATGAAACAATCGACAATCACACCAGCGACATATATTGAACCATCACAGGCTAGCCACAACACATACTTTATCTCACATCACTAAAATGTACCTGATGAACACGGACGTTAATAATAACACCATTTGACAGCAGTTTAACAGCGCCACATTGGGTCACGCCCATGTAGAACACATTTCAAAAAAAATTTAAAAATAGTGTTGTCTTCGGAATTGAATAAATTATATATCTATTAAAAGTTAATAGTCTGCAGATTCAGAAAACGCAGAAAAGTAAAAATTGAACTTTTCATGATTTTGAGCCTTTCCGGAGCCCCTTAAGGAGGCTGTTACTTACAACTGCTAAATATTTTTGAAAATTCTTGATGTGAGTAATAGATGTTCCTCACATTACTGCAGACAACCGGATTTGTTAAGACGACAGACCATCCTTACGTATCTATTCCGATATAGAATTAAAACTATCACAAGCAGATGCATGATCATTAAATAATTATACAACAACCGTCACATAATCTATATTTACAAAACATCATTATGTACATGACATGTGTCGAAACATTGCCTCACCTCCTGTAAAAAATTTGACTGTACTGCCAGGTAGGGCTATAAACGTGAACACATTAGGTCTCTACATACGGGTTTCGCTAGGGTGATGTATACAGAAGTCACTCAGCGAATAGGATTTATAGTGACATTAAGTATAGTTAAAACATGAAGTACATTGATTATTTTATAGAGCGATTGGCAAGCTGGTTTGTATACATTTTTTTCAAATGATTGTATAACAATGGTCAGAGTGGTTGGCTGGCATGCAGAAGATCCCAGATCAGTTTCACTTACTGAGATGATACAGTATTTGGTTTGTATGGCGCTCAACTGCGCGGTCATCAGCTCCCGTACAAAGTCCCAATTTTTACGCAGTCCAATTTTTTACACAATTCAATCTAGGCACTGTCACGAATGGTGGTGGTGATGATGAAATGATGAGGAGAACACAAACACCCAGTCCCCGGGCAGAGAGAATCCCCAGCCAGGCCGGGAATCGAATCAGGGACCCCGTGATCCAGAGCCAGCAAAGTTAGCCACTAGACCACAAGCTGCGGGCAGTTTCTCTTACTGCCAAGGCATTTTCATTGGCGAGAGGCCTGGTGTGGAGTTGACTGAAGAGCTGCCTGAAAGTACTTGCAGCTCCATGATGTGGATAGTCTGAGAAACGGCCGTGAGAGCGGTGTGCTCAGTGTGCTGGCCACATGAGCCTTCATACCGCATCTGCATGGCGCCACAAGACAGAGGACATTGCGGCCCATATACAGGGCTACTACAAATGATTGAAGCGATTTCATAAATTCACTGTAGCTCCATACATTGACATATGGTCACGACACACTACAGATACGTAGAAAAACTCATAAAGTTTTGTTCGGCTGAAGCCGCACTTCAGGTTTCTGCCGCCAGAGCGCTCGAGAGCGCAGTGAGACAAAATGGCGACAGGAGCTGAGAAAGCGTATGTCGTGCTTGAAATGCACTCACATCAGTCAGTCATAACAGTGCAACGACACTTCCGGACGAAGTTCAACAAAGATCCACCAACTGCTAACGCCATTCGGCGATGGTATGTGCAGTTTAAAGCTTTTGGATGCCTCTGTAAGGGGAAATCAACGGGTCGGCCTGCAGTGAGCGAAGAAACGGTTGAACGCGTGCGGGTAAGTTTCACGCGTAGCCCGCGGAAGTCGACGAATAAAGCAAGCAGGGAGCTAAACGTACCACAGCCGACGGTTTGGAAAATCTTACGGAAAAGGCTAAAGCAGAAGCCTTGCCGTTTACAATTGCTACAAGCCCTGACACTCGATGACAAAGTCAAACGCTTTGAATTTTCGGCGCGGTTGCAACAGCTCATGGAAGAGGATGCGTTCAGTGCGAAACTTGTTTTCAGTGATGAAGCAACATTTTTTCTTAATGGTGAAGTGAACAGACACAATGTGCGAATCCGGGCGGTAGAGAATCCTCACGCATTCGTGCAGCAAATTCGCAATTCACCAAAAGTTTACGTGATTTGTGCAATCTCACGGTTTAAAGTTTACGGCCCGTTTTTCTTCTGCGAAAAAAACGTTACAGGACACGTGTATCTGGACATGCTGGAAAATTGGCTCATGCCACAACTGGAGACCGACAGCGCCGACTTCATCTTCCAACAGGATGGTGCTCCACCGCACTTCCATCATGATGTTCGGCATTTCTTAAACAGGAGATTGGAAAACCGATAGATCAGTCGTGGTGGAGATCATGATCAGCAATTCATGTCATGGCCTCCACGCTCTCCCGACTTAACCCCATGCGATTTCTTTCTGTGGGGTTACGTGAAAGATTCAGTGTTTAAACCTCCTCTACCAAGAAACGTGCCAGAACTGCGAGCTCGCATCAACGATGCTTTCGAACTCATTGATGGGGACATGCTGCGCCGAGTGTGGGAGGAACTTGATTATCGGCTTGATGTCTGCCGAATCACTAAAGGGGCACATATCGAACATTTGTGAATGCCTAAAAAAACTTTTTGAGTTTTTGTATGTGTATGCAAAGCATTGTGAAAATATCTCAAATAATAATGTTATTGTAGAGCTGTGAAATCGCTTCAATCATTTGTAATAACCCTGTACATGCATTAGGCCTGGGTCTGATACTCCCTGCAGTAGAGAGCATGTGATTTACAATATTAAATAGTATAATGCATTTATGATGAGCATACGAGAAATAGACCTGTACATTTTGTCTTCTTGCTTGTGTCATAGTGTGCAGAAGTTAAGCTACAGATGGTGAAACCTTAGGATGATAGTGTCACACCATATATCTGTAGTTACGAGGGGCGTTCAATAAGCAGTTCAACACATTTTTGTTTCGGCCAATTTCGATTGAAAACATGCACAATTCGTTGTAGAACATAGTGGAATATTTCCGCTTCAGCCCTAATAATTACATTAAGTTCGGTAGATGGCGGCACTATACGTACTCTTAAATATGGCCTCTGTAACGGGGGTGCGTTCCATGCAGAGCTCCGTCATTGAGCGGCAAACCAGAGCATCGCATATATTAACAGACGCTTGTAGAATGTCTACGGAAACGTGACAATCTACAAAACCACGGTGAGTCGTTGAGTGAGGCGCCTGTAATCGTCGCCAAAAATTCGCACAAACCTGTCGATCTCCCGTGTGCCAGCCGGCCGCACACAACTGAGACTCCTGCAGTGTTTGACCATGCGGACAAATGGTTCAAATGGTTCTGAGCACTATGGGACTTAACATCTGTGGTCATCAGTCCCCTAGAACTTAGAACTACTTAAACCTAACTAACCTAAGAACATCACACACATCCATGCCCGAGGCAGGATTCGAACCTGCGACCGTAGCAGTCGCGCGGTTCCGGAATGCGCGCCTAGAACCGCTAGACCACCACGGCCGGCACCATGCGGACACACTCAATGGAGGTGATTCACGTGTTACAAATACCTCGCTGCACAACTGGACGTCTCTTTTCGCAGTGTTGGCGCTCTCGTCCACCAGTTGAGGTACCCAATGGTGTATGCCTGCTCGGTTCCTCGCCACCTAACAGGTCATGATGAGCAACGAAGGACCATCTGTGCGGCATTTGTTGCAAGTTACGGGGCTAATCGTGTCAATTTTTTTGCCGAGCTTCGTCACAGGCAAGGAAACGTACGTTCATCACTTTGAACCTGAAACAAAACTGCAATCCCCGGAGTGGCGCCACATCACTTCTCCTCCGAAGTTCAAAGCCGCACCTTCATTCGGTAAAGTCAAGGCGACGGCGCAACGACCAACTCCCAAATGTATTGTGCTGCCCTCATACGACTTTAGCGTGTTCGTCACCACAAAAACGCAAACGGACTTTCTCCTCCTCCACGACAAGAAATGCCTCAGACAATTCTGAACACCCGAGAGGAGCTCACAAAACTTCATTTGACTGTTCTTATTCATCCACTCTATAGTTTTGATCTCGCACCTTCCGACTTCCATCTGTTTGGCCCAATGAGGGGTGCAGTCAGCGAGAAGTAGAATACGGATAATGTGGAGGTTATTGATGCAGCAATACGTTGCCTCCAACGTCGACCAGTAGAGTGGTACCATGCAGGCATACGGGCCATGTCAGTAAGGTGGCGCAAGCCCGTCGCATTGCAAGGAGATAATATTGAAGAACAGGGGTTCGAAGCCTTAAGAGTGGAGAATAACTTGGAGCATTGGAATCTTGAATAAAACCAACCTGCTTTCAGAAAAAAGAAATGATTTTACCTTTATAATAACTGTCTCTCATTACACACACACACACACACACACACACACACACACACACACACACGCACACGAACGCACGCATTAACATATTAGTGCCACACTGAACAGAAACGGAACAGTCAACAAGCGAGCGGCGATGATAAAATAGTTCCTCTCTTTGAGATGGTGACAGTGTTTGCTCGGGTCCCGTTTC
The DNA here is from genome assembly GCF_021461385.2 of Schistocerca piceifrons. Classification (NCBI taxonomy): domain Eukaryota; kingdom Metazoa; phylum Arthropoda; class Insecta; order Orthoptera; family Acrididae; genus Schistocerca; species Schistocerca piceifrons. The sequence continues at coordinate 98,094,487 of NC_060141.1, forward strand.
GTGTATACGTGTGAAAAAAGGCGACAGTGGAATATGAAAGTCAGGAAACCAGCGCATACAATAGCGTTAGAAAAAGGGAACGCGGCAGAAATGCACAAGGAAGGGAAACGTAAGTACAATGGCTTACACAACGAAAACTCAAGAAAACCATTTAAATAATACGTAAATTTCATCACGACTACTATGCTGATGGCATCCTGTCAAAAAAATGGTTCAAATGGCTCTGAGCACTATGGGACTCAACTGCTGAGGTCATTAGTCCCCTAGAACTTAGAACTAGTTAAACCTAACTAACCTAAGGACATCACAAACATCCATGCCCGAGGCAGGATTCGAACCTGCGACCGTAGCGGTCTTGCGGTTCCAGACTGCAGCGCCTTTAACCGCACGGCCACTTCGGCCGGCCGGCATCCTGTCAGAAAAATCAAAAAGCATAAAGACAAACAACTTGTAAAAATCTATTTTATAAGTATTATAATTCCTGGTGAGCAGTGAACACCAATTAAACAAAATACATAAGCTATAGTTTTTAGGCCTAAAATATAAAAACAACCATGAACTGTGTATCAGATTTTACAGAAATAAACCGATAGGAACAGAAGATGACCCGTAGGCCTCGAAACATGTCTGGGTAAGTAGAAAAAAAATGTACTTTGCATTGGACAGAGTTAACAATGCCAAGAAGAAATATATATATATATATATATATATATATATATATATATGTACTACAACATTCTAATAGTTGTTCAGTAATTAGTTGATCTTCAGACAAGTCAAGGTGTTCATTCACATTCTATATGTGTCAGCATAGCACACATTATTAAGTATTGTGCTTCTCTCCTCCATGCATTGTAAAATATGCTTTTGAATATGTAATGCTTTCATACATTCATAAAATGTATGGAGGTGTTTGGTAAATTTTTGACAAGATTTTGTACTAAGTCTTCCTACTTACATTACAGTCTGCTGATATTTTCATTTAGTTAGATACATTAATTTTTTAATTGGTAAGGTAACAATAATTATCACGTGCTAAACAGTCATTAATAGCTGTGAGACTTCATTGGCAACACAGATATATATTTTAGGACTAGACATTTAGCCATAGAGAAGTTCTTTAGAGCTTATACATTTTATGACACCGGTTTTGTGACGCAAGAGTGTAGGCCACATCAGTCCGTTTATGTGCTTCATCTCACTAACTGATTACCCTATATGTATACAAGATGCTTTACTGCCTTCTGTTTTGAGGCAGGCAGTTTTTAAAGGTCACGTTTGCAAAATACACAAATTCTTTACAGAAGTAAAAAACTGGTAGACGCCGACTTCGGGGAAGGTCAGTTTGGATTCCGGAGAAATGTAGGAACACGCGAGGCAATATTGACCCTACGACTTATCATAGAAGATAGGTTAAGGGCCGGCAGCGGTGGTCTAGCGGTTCTAGGCAATCAGTCCGGAACCGCGAGGCTGCTACGGTCGCAGGTTCGAACCCTGCCTCGGGAATGCATGTGTGTGATGTCCTTAGGTTAGTTAGGTTTAAGTAGTTCTAAGTTCTAGGGGACTGATGACCACAGATGTTAAGTCCCATAGTGCTCAGGGCCATAGGTTAAGGAAAGGCAGACCTACGTTTACAGAATTTGTAGCCTCAGAGAAAGCTTTTGACAGTGTTGACTGGAATACTCTCTTCGAAATTCTGAGGGTAGCAGGAGTAAAGTACAGACAGCGAAAGGCTATTTACAACTTGCAGAGAAACCAGACGGCAGTTGCAAGAGTCTAGCGGGGCAAAAGGGAGGCAATGTTTGAGAAAGGGAGTGATACAAGGCTGTAGCCTATCCCCTATGTCATTCAATCCGTGCACTGACCAAGCAGTAAAGGAAAGAAAAAAAATTGGAGTAGGAATTAAAGCCCAGGGATGAGAAATAAAAAGTTTGAGGTTTGCCGATGACACAAATTCTGTCAGAGGCAGTAAAGGACTTGGGAAGAACAGCTGAACGGAATGGACAGTGTCTGGAAAAGAGGGTATAAGATGAACATCAACAACGGCATAACAAGAATAATTGAATGTTTACGAATTAAATCAGGCGATACTGAGGCAATTAGACGTATAAAGTAGAAGATCAGTTTTAAATGTGAGCAGCTATATAACGGATGATGGCTAAAGCAAACAGAATACAAATAGTAGATTGGCAGTGTCAAGAAAAGCATTTTTGAAGGAAAGAAGTTTTCTAATACCGAGTATAGATCTAAGTGTCACTGAGTCTTTTCTGAAAGCATTTGTATTCGTTGTAACGATGTAAGGAAGTGAAACAAGGACGAATAAAGTTTAGGCAGGAAGAGTATAGAAGCATTTGAAATACGGTGTTACGGAAGAATGCTGAAGATTAGGTGCGTACATCACATAACTAATGAGGAAGTAATGAATAGAATTGGTAAGCAAAGAAATTTTTTGCACAACCTGACTAGAAGAAGAGGTCGATTGGTAGCACATATTCTGAGACATCAAGGGATCATCAGTTTAGTACTGGAGGGAAGCGTGAGGGGTAAGTATCGTAGAAGGAGACAGATGTATACAGTAAGGAGATTCAGAATAATGTGGGTTGCAGTGATTACTTTGAGATGAAGAGGCTTGCACAGGATAGAGTAGCATGGAGAGCTGCATCAAAACATCAAATGGCTGAAGTCAACAACAACAACAACAAACATTTTCAAAACTGGTCTGGATACGTATAATGGTCTAAAATATGTCCTGTAATTGATGTCATTTTATAAGTGTAGGTTGTGTGAGGCATTCTGTATGGGTGTGATTATTCTTTTCGTTTATGGCCATTTCATTGCATATAAGTACCTAAGAATGGTCTGTTATCAGAACAATTGTGGCTGTTTGTAGTAAAGAGGCATACAGCTATTTTGGAAAACATGAGTTTTTAAAAGAAAACTTGCTGCCGGTAGTGTATAATACGTTCGTGTTCATCACCACTGGTGTATGTATGTATGTATGTATGTATGTAGGGGAAGGCGGGGCAAGATGGGGAAGCTAACTTTAAACCCTTACAAAAAGGACAAAAATAAACAAATTGAAGTAGGTTTGATTATCATTTGTTTACTTCACCATTGAATTACAATAGCATGCAAAGAAACCTGCAAACTTGTTACATTTAGTTAGAAATATCTCGATTTGAAACATAAACTACCAATTCCCCGCCTGCCCCGTATGCGGGGTAAGATGGGGAACAAGCATGAATTCATCTCTAAAGCTTAAATAAGGACTAGAATAACGAAATAATGTGACGATAAGGTTTCGAAACATGGTTCCGCGAATTGTAGAATCAGGTATTACGTTTTATTTAGGCCTCTTTCTTTCACATAGTACACAAGAGTGGACAGCCTCGTCATCATCACTTTCTATCCCTGCACAAGGGTCGTGGGCCCAGTATCCGCAGCTAATACACCGTATCCAACCTCCTTCAGAGAAGTCACAGCAGTATAAACAGTCTTCACTCTCTTCCTCGTTGTCATTCGACCTCAGTTTATTATCCCTTGAGCATGAAGGAATGGTTAAGACGTCAATACCGTTCGTCACTTTTTCGTTGTCATTATGTCCTTTTGGTGGTATCCCAGGTTTATTAAACGTCTTTGAGAAGAGTTTTCGTTTACACGCAGCACGTTTGGGGACTCCTTTTCGTTTAATTTCTTCAGCTAGTTCACTCCCGTAAGGAGATTCGGTTAAAACAACGGGTTTTCCACTCCTGTTAGATTGTTTCCTTTTGGTTTTTTTTATCCACCTTTGGAATAGCTAACACCATTTCAGGGCTGATGACCTGAAAGTTAGACGAAACAGGGGCTTGATCGTCAGTTGTTAATTGTTCAGGTGTTTTACGTCTTGACAGCATCTCTGTTATTTGGTCTTCCGTTTCTTAACTTCAGATGTGTGAGCTTGATGAATGTCTGTAGTTGAACAGGGAAGGTAGTCACTTTCTTGAAACACATTTCTGCTTACAGGCCAAATGCCTGTTTTCCGAAACCCGTTCACTGCTGTGGATATTGTAGCTGAATGAATGAAGGCTTAGCCGAATAAACTTGCGATCTGATGCAGCGTAACAACTTTTCCAGGATGGGTGCAAAGCCACGATCTTACTTCATCTTCGTAAAATTTACTGAGAGGTTTCATAAATGCCACGACTAATGGTTGAAGACGATGTGAGGAGTGTGGTGGCAAACACAGCAAGACAACCCAATTTTCGCGGGCCACATCTATCAGTTCTAAATTCTTGGTGTGCGTTTTGTGGCCGTCCAATATGAGAAGTATTGGCCTTTACTTTGAAGCTCCAGTAAATGCAATAAACTTCCTAAACCAAGTCAAAAATAGTTCTTTCGTCATCCAACCAGTTTCTTGGACTTCTGCCCAGGCACCAGGGGGCAGGCCAGTCTGAAAACGCTTGTTGCATTCGTTTTCGAGGATAAATTAACATAGGTGGTACGTAGCACCACGACGGTGAAACACAGATTTCTGCAGTCACAGTCTGGCCTCTTTCTGCTGAAGTAACTGCACCCACCTGTCTGCGCTCTTTCAAAGCAACCACCATAGTGTGACCTTCTGGAATGACTGTTAAACCAGTCTCATCGCAATTGAAAATTCTGTCTCCTGCAAACTTGAATGTGTATAATTGACCTTCTAACAGATCGAAAAACCGATCTACAGCAACTCGATGAAACCCCATTGCTCGTGCGATTGATGTGGCCTCTGGTTTTCGTTTTTTTAAGCTAGGATTTCGTGCAAGAAACCCATTCAACCAATCTCTTCCAGCAGATTTGGCTGCAGTATTAAATGGACGTTTGATGTTTTTTCGTTCAGCTAGCTGAAAAGCAAGTTCACAAAGTTCTTTAAGTGTTAGGCCAAAATACTGTTCTTCCATCTGTGTTAAGTAGTCTTTAAGTTCTGCCTCTTGTTCTGGGGTAGACACACTAGTGATTGGTCCTAACCTTTTCACAACTGTACAGCCAGGATTAGCACGTTTCTTTGCCACATGTCGTTCAATCGTTGTCTGTGGCACGTTGAACTATCGAGCAGCCCTGAAAGAACCCATTGACCTTCTATAACAACATTTACAGCGCCTTCCATTGACTCCAGTGACCAATCTTGCCTAGACGTTAGTCGCCGATACTTGCGAACCATCTGAAATAAAACACGTGGAACGTACTATTGAGTCAGATCATTCCTGGTAATCTATATTATATAGTAAATAACATATTTCCAATAGTCAGTCGTTAAAGCATAACTAGAATACTGACTTTGCACGTTTTGTGTATTTTTATTCACCATATAGCCTAAGGCATACTTTGTAATTAATTAGCAAACGCTGGAATAACGAATACCATTCTATTTACAATTGTATTCAACGTATAATGTACGTGTTCAAAGCTCGCAGTGAGGTAAACACATGAGACAATAAGAACGTAATGGTCGAACAAATAGTAGGGGCAAGACGGGGAAGCTCCCCATCTTGCCCCATTCCGTCTTGCCCCCTACCATGCTGTCAGGTTATGTTACGCCTACGTGAACATTATTTAGTGAACATTGACTACTGACACAGCAGTTTACTGTTAATAAGACGTACTATTCAGTGCTATACATACAGTCTGGTCGAATGTTCAAGAAACACATGTTTTAGGACCTCGAAAGGTGTAAAACATTGCAAATCAGTATAACAATTGTGCGTACATTGCAAAGCTCACAGAAACCGCCGCGAAACTAAGGTTCAGCAATGCCAACACACCGGGACCTGTGTATTGATGATGTTGACGTAGCTATCGACAGATGGCAGCACTCTAACTGTAGCTTATAGCCCTTCCCCGTCTTACCCCACCTCCCCGTCGTGTCCCGCCTTCCCCTATGTATGTATGTATGTATGTATGTATGTTTGCAACTACAACAAGCTCATGTCACTGTGATCGTGAAAACTGCAATAATACTAAGAAAGCATTTCAAAAACAAATAATATATGATTTATTTGTGAACGACCCTCACCAAGATGTTCAGATTAATATAAGTTACATATTTTTATCTGGTAATGACCAAATTGTTGTACTATACGGAATTGCATGCAATTATCATAATCATTTGCGACTGGAGATCTAAAAGTAGCCAGAATTATTTCTTTACATATTGTGTCTTTCACAGAAGACATGGGAGATTGCCTGCCACCGTATGATGTTTAACTAGGAGCGATGTTTTGAAGAATGTATATAATTTGATGTCCACAATGTAGGCCTTTTGTTTTGTAGAGCCCGATGCAATAAGTGGGATCTTTAAATTCTAATGTCAGGTAACTATGATATCCTTCAAAACAAACCAGTGATGAATAATTTCCTTAGTGTAGAGATACCAACGCTGTTTTCATATCGACTCCCTCCTCCTTCTTTTTCAGTATTGGCAGAGGTGATGAAATGTCCTGCCTCTACATTGCTTATTCCCCCCCCCCCTTTTTTTCTCCTAGGAAACATAGGCTGCCGCCTACAAGGAAACATAACTCGGCGAAGTTTTAATGTCATACGTGACAGGAACTTAACGGTAATAAGACCTCTTGACATCACTGTCGCTGCACCACGAGTAACTGTTGGTCGGCTGAATCAACGCTGTAACGAAAGTGTCGTATTTATAGGGCTCGGCTGTTAAGGAAACCGTAGGTTTGCAGCTAGCAGATGATCTCGATGATGGAAAGAAAAATCTCAACAGCAAAAATTAATTGATGTTGAGCAATGAAATTTCAGGAATACATTTGTCTGGGTAAGATATATGTAAGTGATTAACATTGTGATATCACATGGTAAGGTAATCGCGAGATATGCTGTTGCTGGTACGTTAATAACCGGTGTAACCATCAGAATGTTGAATGCTTTTGAATACTGATAACATATTTTCCTTCAGTGTTACAAAGCGCTTCACACTGTAACACTGGTGGGTAATTTGTTGCAAAAATTCAAACGCGTAAGATCCGATGATGACAGCATAGCTGTGTCGAAACCGGTCATCCAATAATATGCTTTATTAGTGTTCTTGGCTTGTGAAGTTTTCTTCGCTTACCGTATACTGAAGATCGCCCCAGGCGTGACCGTTTCAGCAATATATTATTTACCTGTGTTACAGGTTAGTGAATGTCCAGCGGACGAAATTTCAGGGCAGAGAAAAGTACCAAAATTACACATGGGAAGCCACAGACAAGTTACATGCAGCTTACATTGGTCAAGTGAAATGGAGCCATATTTGAAAGTGACTCTGAACATAGGCCTAGTTACGGAATGCTGCTGCTCTTTCTTATTTAGAAACTGATTGATAATGACATAGTTTATGAATCAGACTATGTGATACAGCTTTTGAATCTAAAGTAATGAATAATATTCAGTAGTTATTGAACAATACCCTTAAGAAGCAAGGCCGTTCTTCACTTGGTGGAGAATTCACGCAGGAAGGGAGTTTGAAGAAGTGAAAGGGTGGGTGGTGGTAAGGAAGGATGTGACTTTATAAAAGTAATTACGCTTTTACGGCGCTTGCTTTGGTTAACTTTCATGGCGGCGCTTACTCAGCTATTCTTTCTCTTCAGGGCGGGAGGAGCCCGCTAGCTGTGCTTTCATCATTTATTAAAGCATCTAACTTACTTCAGCACCTGTTTTATGGCGCCACGTGCCTTATAAGGATTCCAGGGCAGCCGTGTGATGAGCTGATGTGATAAAGCGCGGAGTGTTACTTTTGGGATTCTGAATGGTACTCAGATGTCAGACCGCATTGGTCAAATATGTAGTCTCAATTGACGACCAAAAACCAACATCTTTCAGGATTGTCTTCAAAGCATGTGTTGAAACGAAAATTTATGAAAGCTCGAGCGATATGTTTTTTATTCAGCTTAGGCTCTCCGTAGGTACCGAGTAATCTGTTTTAGAAGGTCCACTCACATTAATGTGACCATCACCTATGTTCGACGTCAACGTGCAATAGCCACTCACGCATGGTAAGTGGCGTTATCAGCTGTGGAGGGTATACAGGGTGAAAAGTATTTAAACCGACAAACTCTGGGAGGCTGTAGGGGACATCAAAACAAATATTTTCCCCTAATGTCATTTTTTCCTATGAAGAGTATTTAAACCGGTAGAGTAAGATTTCTCTGGCCGCAAATTAATTAAACCAACAAACACTTTCCCATTTTTTATGACCAAGAGACAACACATTAACACTACTCAATTTCAATTACAGTAGATTTTCAAAAATGCCTCCATTGACACGTAAACAAAGGCTACACCGTCGGATCATGTTCTGTCTAACACGGGCAAAAACCCCAGGAGTATCCTGAATTGTTCCTGCTGCTGCTACTATCCGGGCAACCAGATCCTCTTCTGATGCAAGAGTAGTTGCGTAAATAAGGTTGCACATCTCTCCCCACACTCAAAAGTCCTGAGGGGACATATCTGGGAATCGAACAGGTCACGGTACAGGACCACCTCTACCAGTCCACGTTTCTGGCAACCGTCGGTCCAGGAATCGACGCACACGACGACTGAAATGTGCCGGCGCCCCGTCATGCGTTGTCTTGTAGGGGGTCCGACGTCTTACAGCAATTCTGGCAATGCTCTGCCGAGAAAATTGTAATAGTGCCTGCCATTTAATGACCTAGGTAGCAGATACGGCCCAATTAAACAGTCCCCAACAACACCGACCCACACATTAACGAAGAACCGCACTTGATGAGCGCTAGTAACTGTAGCATGTGCGTTATCCTTACTCCAAACATGCGAATTGTGCATGTTTAAGACTCCATCACACCCGAACGTTGCTTCATCGGTAAACAACACAGAGGATGGAAATGTAGGATGCATTTCACAGTTCCAGGCACCACTGCGAAAACTGAGCTCTGTGTGGATAATCAACAGGTTCCAGATTGTGGACACGCTGTAAGTGACATGGACGTAACAACTGCTCTCGAAGGACTGTTCTTGCATCCGTCTGATTCGTCCCCATGTTGCGTCCAATTGCACGAGTGCTGATTGAAGGATCCCGCTCCACATGCTGCAAGACAGCTTCCTCAAATTGCAGCGTTCTTACCGTGCGACGGTATCCCTGTCCAGGTAATCTGCTAAATGACCCGTTCTCACGCAGACGTTGGTACACAGAATCAAAGGTCGTATGACGCGGGATACGGCGATTAGGATATTGTTGTTGATAAACCCGCTGTGCAGCTCGTCCGTTGTGGTGCGCTACGTAGTACGCACCAACCATATCAGTGTACTCACTCCAGATGTATCGCTCCATTAGTAAACAGAGACAATGTACTACTACAATGGCGGACAGCAGTTGCCTACAACTGAAGAGCGTAATACGCCCTCTAACAACTGGTGATCGTAATACGGCCTCTAATAACTGAAGAGCGTAATACGGCCTCCACCAGTTGAAATAATATTCATAGGAAAAAATGACATTAGGGAAAAATATTTGTTTTGATGTCCCCTACAACCTCCCAGAGGTTGTCGGTTTAAATACTTTTCACTCTGTATAAGGCGTGTCGGAGGTCGCGGTAACAGTGCAGCCGTTGTGTTGCGGAAACGGAGCGATTTATCAGACGTCCAAAAGGGCATGATCATTGCCTCTCGGGACAAGGGTGGAAGGAATTCCGAAACGGTTAAATGCATAAAGTGTTCACGTGTCGCCGTGGTTCAAGTATACCGTACAGGGCAAAATGGCGCTATCCAAAACCGGGGCCGAGGCGACCGTTATGCACTATGCGCCTAAAAATAACAGGGGTGGAGAACGGCAGCGGAAATATGTCTCCTCAACGACTGTTCAACGAACGTTGCTGCGTATGGGCCTCCGTAGCTGGTGCCTGGGTCTGGCAGCCATGCTGACTGCTGTTCATCGGGTGCAAAGGCTGCAAGTGGCACGCCAGTACTACAACTGGACCTTCACTGACTGGCGACAGGTGTCCTTCCAGATGTTCTATAAGACTGAAAGCTAATTGCAATACTCGTCGGAAGGGTCCAGACTGGAGGTGAGACCGTTATGTTCTAAGGAATATTTTGTGACATTCCCTGTGTGAACTCCTCTTCCTGGATGGCACAGTGGCTCAACAAAAGTATGCATCTATACTTGGAGATCACGTCCACCCAATAGGCAGTTTGTCTTTTTTCGCCACCTACCGCTTCTCTGACATGTGCCAGCTAGACAATAAAATGTGTCACGCGGCTCTCAGTGCACGTGCGTGTTTCTAAGAGCGCCAGGACGAGTTTATGGTACTCCCCTAGGCAGCAAACTCCCCGGATTTAAACACAACACAATGGAGAACCTGTGTCAACACCTCGATCGCATTGTCGCACCCTGGATACCCAAGCGAGAAATCTAGCATTCCTCGTCGCACCACTGGAGTTCGTTTGGCTACACATCCCTTTCCGGGTCCTCCCAGAACATCACTGACACTCTTTCTCCACATCTCGCACCGGTTCGCGCTGCTTAAGATGGTTATTCAGTTATTCAGGCTTTTGACAGGATTCTCATTAATGTAACTGGACATTGTAGTTGCTACTGTTATAGAATTACGGAACATCTTCCTTCAACTCGTATCTTGAAATTTTGTGGAGACCGAGAATCTTATTTGTAGGTATCACCACGAACTCCGAAAACAAATATCGTGGAAACGCACCTTGCTTTCTTCGTCCAAGAGACCCAAAAAGCAGTAAATGCCGCAACCTCGTCGACGCCGCGTACGTCGGCTTCTGAAAGGCGTTTGGTACTGTTTCGCACTGCCACCTATTGAACTAAATACGAGAGCTCAGAATATGAGAAGAACTGTGTAAGTGGACTGAACATGTAATGGTTCAAATGGCTCTGAGCACTATGGGAATTAACATCTGAAGTCATCAGTTCCCTAGAACTTAGAACTACTTAAACCTAACTAACCTAAGGACATCACAAACATCCATGCCCGAGGTGGGATTCGAACCTGCGACCGTAGAAGTCGCGCGGTTCCAGACTGAAGCGCCTAGAACCGCTCGGCCACACTGGCTGGCGGACTGAACATGTAATTCTCGGAATTAAAAATAAGTGCAGGCTTAAGGCAAGGGCGTGTTACATGACCATTTCTTTTCACAATGTATGTAAATGGCACAGTGGATACCATCGGAAGTTCCATGAGGCTTTTCTTAGATAATATTGTTGTATAGTGCGTACTCGCAGCGCTAGGTAACTGCAGCGAAGTGCAGGAAGCCCTGCAGAGGATAGATAGTTGGTGCACGGGTAGGCAGTTGATCCTTTTCGTACAAATGTAATTTACTGAGCATAAATTATTGTAGGACTAAATGACTGTAAGACAATTCGAGCAGGCAGTCACATCCACAAACATCTAGGATTACGCGAACGGAGCAAATTGCAGCTTAACGACCACAGAAAACTAAACGCAACGAGACTAAATGCCAGGGAGATTCATTGAAGAATCATGAAGTATAATCTCCCCCAAAAAAGGTGATATTTATAGAAGGCGAGTTCCATCAACACTTGAATATCACTTGTCAGCTTGAGATACGTAACAGATAGGACTGAAAGACCAAATAGAAAAGATCCAAATAAGAGCAGCGCGTTTCGTTACAGATTCATTTAGCAAGTGCGATAGCGTTGCAGAGATGCTCAACCAGCTCCCGTTGCAGACACTTAAAAGAGGCGTTCTGCATCACGATGTGATTTACTGTTAACATCTCTAGAGCACACGTTCGCAGAAGATTCAACCAATATACTGCGTTCTCCTGTGTATGTATATCTCGCGAAAAGTCCGTGAATGTAAAAGTACAGCGATGCGGTTTGACGAGCTTGACCAACAACTATTGTTCCCGTGAACCATTTGCGACTGAAACAGGAAAGACGGAAGTTACAATCATACCCAAATTACCGTCCACCACACGCGATAAGGAAGTGTGTGGAGTGTAGATGTAGAGGAATGCATAATACGAGACGCATAACAGAAAACCATCCTCAGTGGACTACAGACAAGCTATTACGGATGTACTTTCTGTGTGTAAAGCTCACTCGCAAGAGAGTAAAAAATCACATGCAAACCTTTTTGGGATCTAATACTAAAGTATGTGTAAAAACTGTGTAAAATTACGTTTAACTCATAAGAATACCATAAATCGAACCGAAAAGAGTGAGTGTGTGTGTGTCTGTGTGTGTGTGTGTGTGTGTGTGTGTGTGTGTGTGTGTGTGTGTGTGTGCGAGAGAGAGAGAGAGAGAGAGAGAGAGAGAGAGACTAATGTTGAAAGGTGGGTGAAGTAGTAGTTACCTATACTTCCATTGATAGAATCCCACAATGTGTGTGGTTATCGGCGGATTATGTTCACACTTATGGACTAATATTACATGTATAGCTATCTCTAGCAGCTTCACCGATCATCACGCGCATCAGCCAATAATATGGGTTCGTAAACAAGATCGTGCTTGATGTAAGGTAATTTCAATACGCAATGGATAACTCAGATGGTAAAGATTGATTTGCCAACAGGGATGTCAGGAATCGGGAGGCTGACGCCCAAAACCACACGTGACAGGAGAACATACTAATCATTTTAAATTTGTCTGTCAGAACTGGCAAATGTACTGGGTGTTGCATTTGTCTGAACATTAGAATAGAATGTGAGCTGAAGAGGGATTGAAGATATGTGGCTTGGAGATGCTTTAGAAGCTCAATAGATTTAGAAATCAATTATAGCTTTATTATTTGACAAAGAAAAATCAGTGTAACACGCATTGCCACAAGGCAATGGTGGGGCTCAGGCACACATTTTTATGTCGGTACTCTATAATCAAATTTGGCATAAACAGTTCTGTTGAAAGGTTAATTACAAATATGTAAATTAACACAGATTGGCTTTTTAGATTATGGGAGGATACGATAAGAAAGAGGTAGGAAGCGCACAAAGCACTGGTGAAACTTTCCATAAAGAAAAGTGCAATGAGTACTCAACAATCTTTTCTTAGTACAGAGGTCAGAGGGCAATCAGAGGTGCCAGGGATGTTACACTGCTTTCTTGGGTAGTTCCACAATCAGAGCCCAAAGCAGAATAAAATTCCTTAACTCGGCTACTGAAAGGATTTTCCCATACGTATAGGTAATCAGTTTATACACCATAATCTGCTTGTTAATATGGTCGAATGTTAGGGAACTTTGGACTGAGGGGGGGGGGGGGGGGGGGGCGAGGGTGGAGTTGGTGGGTGATTACCAGACAAAAAATGTCGAGAAAATTCGGAAGCATGAAAATCTTATAAAATTCAGTCGCAATTCATCAGTTCATGATCTACACTTTTAAGATGGTGGTTAGGCTCTAAAATCGTACTTGGGGGGGGGGGGGGGGGCACATAGTGGTTTAAAGTTCAAATTCTCTCCAACTCCATTAAAATCCAAAAGTAGACAATCGAAAGGATTTTCTGCCTAGCGCAGGAAATCATCTGAATATGCATACCGTGTTTATCTGAAACCACACACTGAGATCTATCCTTTGAACGGAACAACCTATGAACTCGTGTTGAACTTATTGGTCAAATGGCACAACAATGAAACACCAAAAGGTCCAAAAATTACGATTCTCAAATTGCTAATTGAAGTTTAGCGAAAATTCAATGTATTATGAACAAAAATTCCACGGCAGCAGAAAAAATATAATGACTACATTACAAAGAAAGAGGTAACATGAATACTAAAATCATAAGACATAATAGAAATGAAATAAAATTGAACACGGCCGAGGAACGTATGGGTCTCGACATAAGAAAATGCTTAATGCTTAACATATAGTAAAAATTTTCCAGGAGTTAGGACCAATTCGGCAAGACACTCTTAAGCCCTGTATATATCTAACAAACAACGTAACACCACACTTGTATAATTTAGTGCTCTGCAGCTGGTTTGTGAAATACAGCAATAACAATATCTAAATTATCGGGGGGACATGTTACTCAAAAGTTCCAGAACTTACGTGCAATACAACAAGTACTAGAGTCTCTCTCACCGTGGTTTAGTAAACAATTTACACGCATGTAGCATGTTCAGTAATATAAACTATCACAGCAGAGCGCCACCTTTGACCATTAAAACCGGCAATATCCTACGAGTGATGTACATTACATTTGTACTTTTCATTATATCTTCTAAATATACATACTTCAGTAACGTGTACTATTATGGTTTTTCAGGAACTATCTTGAACCATTTTGGCAACAATTATTATATTCTACCTGCAGTTGTTACAGAGACGGTAGTTTAAATCTCAGGAACAACTGATTAGGCAGCTGCTATGTACAGGGTGACACAGAAGTCCGTTAACATTTGAAAATCCACTGATTCACGGAATAATGTAGGTAGAGCCGCAGAAATTGACACACGTGCCTGAAACGACATGGGGTTTAATTGATAAAGAAAGAAAAAAACGAGTGCACAAACTGGCCAACAGATGGCGCTGGACTGCAACGTGTCAGTGACGTCGCTCGAGAATCGTGCATAAAATGAGCTACGGTAAGAGACGGTGTCAGGTCATTCCCAGCTACGCTGATGAACACCTGTTGGAAGCTGCGACCTCGATGCAGCCTGGTGTTCCAGCACATATTGCTACACGTGTGGAAGATCTCTAGTCAACGTCGTTTGGCGAAAACCGCATACTGAGGCGCCACATCCATCGTGCTTGGCCTCCGAGGTCCTCAGACCTTAATCCGTGCGTTTGCGCGTTTATCTAAAAGTCCTAAGTCTACCGCTATCGTCCGACCGCATTAGGGATGCTAAAAGACAGCATCCGACGACAATTTCTCACCATATCTACTGATTTGCTGTACAGTTATGTTCGCAAAGATGTCCCTCGACTGCAGGTATTATTGATGAATGACGGCCGGCGTGTTGAGCATTTGATATAAAGAACATCATCTTTGCTATGTAGAACATCGTATTTGCTTTTGAATCATTTGCAGCGCCATTTGTTGGTAATTTTACGCACTATCTTTTTGGTTTCAATAAAACCTCATGTTATTTTAAACAAGTCTGTCATTTTTTACCGCACTTTCTTCATTATTTCGTGCAGTAATTAATCTCCATATGTTAACCGGAGTTTTGGGTCACCCTGTATGTTGCACAAGAGTGCGCCTGTCGGTGTGTCACATGACAGATGTCTTCAGGTCTCATGTAGCTCACTGACATGACAGTGGAGCGCCAGGTAGACAGTATGCATCGAAGGAATAAAGGGAAGTTGTCTATTGCCTTAGAGAGTGATACCACAGCCATCTTGATTATAAAACTAAGGGACCTGCTGTGGTTGTCTCCTACTGTGGTTGCCTATGAGTGAACTTGTCCTGGCACCTCCTTTGCTGCTCTGACTAGTGGCTCATTTTCATTTGCATTACATACGCCAGAAACAGATCTATACGAGAATGAGATTTTCACTCTGCAGCGGAGTGTGCGCTGATATGAAACTTCCTGGCAGATTAAAACTGTGTGCCCGACCGAGACTCGAACTCGGGACCTTTGCCTTTCGCGGGCAAGTGTTCTACCAACTGAGCTACCGAAGCACGACTCACGCCCGGTACTCACAGCTTTGGAAGGTAGGAGACGAGGACCTTTGCCTTTCGCGGGCAAGTGCTCTACCAACTGAGCTACCGAAGCACGACTCACGCCCGGTACTCACAGCTTTGGAAGGTAGGAGACGAGGTACTGGCAGAAGTAAAGCTGTGAGTACTGGGCGTGAGTCGTGCTTCGGTAGCTCAGTTGGTAGAGCACTTGCTCGCGAAAGGCAAAGGTCCCGAGTTCGAGTCTCGGTCGGGCACACAGTTTTAATCTGCCAGGAAGTTTCAGATCTATACTACTTCATTTCAAGTTTGACCATTTCATTTTCTACCCAAAGAAACACATCTACCTGCATACATGGTAAACTGTAAATATCTTATTATCCTGCCTATTTCCACATACAGCCAGCCTCCTCCGGGCCTCTTTACCCTTTTAACATTTCTGGCTTTGAGAGCCGCAATCTTCAACCCCAAGCTTCACTTCTGTAGCGGCACCACCGTTTAGGGTAGGGAATGGTAGTTGTGTGCACTATTCTGAGCACGAGCTACAGCCAGGTGCGGGCTGGATTGCAGTGAGTTACGCATACCAACAGCTGCGAAGTAGAATAGAGGCTACAGGACCATAAATTGCTGAAAGAATATACGTAGCGGTTTTGCATGTCGCAAATCACAGGCAGAAGGGGCCCACTGGCCAACCTGGCATGTTCTGAGTACGTGACACAAAGCGGCCTGTATGGCAAAACAGAGGTGCACAGCCGCTTATAAATAGGTGCAGGTTTCTAATGAGATTCGTTCAAGTGTGGCAGCTCTCCTGGATGGCAAGGTGTGTCACACCACCAGCTACACGCAGCAGCTACACGCAAGCGTTCCAGTCCACAGCGGGTTGCTGGTTCGACCCTCTGAGGCCAATTTGGGGTCCGTAGCCAGCCAGCAGTGGACTACTCCACAGCTCGCTACCGCAGGCTGTCATCCTGGCTTCCAATACATGCCGGAGGCATCCTGAGGCGAGGGCCGCAGATTCAGACTCTGGATCACGGGCGCTTGTTGTCGCCACAATCTTAGCCACACCAGCGAGAAGCAAGCAGCTGACCGCCTGCGGCTCACACTGAGCGGCGCTGAGTCGGCAGGGACGCACACCACTGAGTCAACTGCCGGCATCCTGACAACGCTGCAACTCCGCTGCCGTACAAGGCTGACACACAGCAGTACGTGCGCAGGTCGCTGAGGCAGCCATTCTGCGCCACGGCAGTGAAGTGGTGTCCTCAGCATTGCCGGACGCAGTGACGCAGATCGACAGGAACGGGGGCACTCTAGCTGGAAACAATAAATCACTTGGAAAGCTCTTCCTACTACATTTGGTGTTACTGTTACATTCGGTGGCAGAAGTTACCACTACACTTCGAAATGTAGTTGAGATAGCGTTAACTCATGTGTGGCCTAACAAATAGATCGCAGACAAAAGATAATGTAATAGGTACCGATTCGGTGAGACATTGCGGGCACTCCGATTAGCTGGGGTGCTTCGTTTGTGAGAAGTGAAATGAGAAGATAGATCAAAGTTCCGGACCTTACAATTCATACTTAATACACTTAGGGGACTATACACTGTTTTTAAGTTAGGGAGAAGACGACCTGCATAGAAGCCAACTGGACTGTTGTAGGGTCCAGTTTTTCTTCGGTTAGTGAATTCATTAAATGTAGACCACGTTAGGAGCCATTTTGCGTTTGGCTGTGTTGATGGCACCTTTAGTTTCTGTGTGCTGTTTTTTGTACCTATAAAATGCAAAAAAATCCGATAAAAGGTGGTTAACGAAAAAAATTAAGAAAAAAACGATTGAGGCGAACACTAGTATGAAGCGAAAAATCCATGATCAAGACCAGGTCTGTGAACTGTGAATTTACTTTCAAAACCTTTTCTTAAGAATTTACTTTATTTACTAGCGATTCATCACGAACTTTAACACATTTAATCACACTATATGAGCGTGGAAGTAGTTGCCAGTGGGTAAGTGATGAAAACAAATTAAATTTCTTTCAACAAATGGAAATTTTATTCCTAAAAGCCCTTCCTTTTTTTTAAAAAAAAAAAAAACAACAGATTTAAAATTATAATCAGAAAGCACCCTCAAAATATTAAGTTACAATTTTATTCAGAGGCAGAAAGAACAAAAATTGACAGTATGAGCTTTCGGGCTGAGAACCTTGCCGTTGACTTTTGACACGGCCGTAGTCACAACCGCTCACAACAACCTCTGGACGACTACACTGGTGGAAATCTGCAACACACCAGATTACTTTAAAGTAAAAATTTTTAACAACTCACACAAGCACATGAACTATGCACCCTGTAGGAGGGATGGAAATGGTACAAAACAATAACATTAAAAAAATTAACTGGCCACCGAGGGTGCAAAGTGATAAAAAAAAAACTCTTACGGTCGAAGGGTGGCAACTTTATATACTAAAATGACCATTTAAATAAAGAAAAAGACATGTAATACAATCTTACATAAAATATACAAACATACTCTACATTACACATATACCGCCTCTCTAGATGATAGGGAAGATAAAAACATATTTCGGGAATTCGGCCGTTACACTTCAAGCAATAAATTCGTTAACACCGAATCAGACAAACATGATAGAGGCAGCTAATAACGTGCGGCAGACGACAGAGCGACAGACAGACACTAACTGCCTAACAAATGCGGACGGGAGACAGACGAGCAAGCTGTGGACGAGAGACTGACCAAGAAAACAAGTAGAATTTAACAAGTAAATGAAACAACATATCACGAATCACTTAACTTCTAAAGAACTGCGATGTCTGACAAAGACCTGGCGCAGCACCCCCCACTCGCTCTCACGAACCGTCCGCTGGTAGCCGCTTGAACGGGCGCAGGAAGGCGCGCCGATCTCCCGTCTTTCCTGGTCAGCACCAACCGACCGACTGCCTGCTGCTCCGTCCGCGACTGCTGCTCCGTCGCGACTGCCCTGCTGGTGCGTCTCCCACTCACTTCCAGACACACGACGGCGGAAATACTGGCTCGGACCCAACCATGCAGAGGACCCACGCCCACTAGCAAAATGACGTCCCTGCACCATGAAAGGACCAAGCCAAGCTCCACAAGATGGTAACTGAAGGGGCCCAGAAGCGCTCGGAGAACCAGTTACACCACGGCGTCGCAGCTCACAGCGGCCAGACTCATGCCGTGGGTTGACTCCTGTTGCTCTCGTGTCGACCGCGAAGTCACTACCCCTCGCTATACGCCGCGGCCCACTGGACTCACGTGGCGACCTCACACGGGCCGACGCCCAAGACGGACCAGTCGTCTTGTGTCTCAGTGCGTGACCGACCAACCGATCGATCCAACCTTAACCCGAACGACAGACATACTCGCACTCGGTACGACAGACAGACGCTAACTGCCGCACAAATGCGAACGAGAGACAGACCAGAAACTGGTGACGCGAGACTGACCCAGACTCACTCCGACTGACCAACTGCTCGATCCAACCGCCAATGCCCATTGCCCGAGCAAACTCGAGCAGACTGGCCGCCTAAAACATACTAGTACTCCGGACGACAGACAGACACTGACTGCCCCACATTGACCCGGCTGACCAACTGACCGACTCGCGAGCTCATAACACCCCTTAAATGCACGTGAACAGACAACCTTTCCCCTTTTCCACCAGACACCATAGCTGCGATTGCCACTGCAGCGCCTCCAGAAGCGGAAGACGACTGCTTCACACTACGCGCTGCGGCGCGCTCTTAAAAACAGCAATTTTTACCACGGCTCAGTCTGGTAAAAATTTTCACTGTCGTCTTTCTAATATATAACTGATTGATGGTTCCTATTCGCAATTGCGAATATATTTCCTGTATCTCTTGACCTCTGTAGTCGCCGTAGTGCCTGTTTCTTCAGACATGCGCGCATTTCCGAAAGAACAATGCATAGTACTTCGTAATAACTAGAGCATTGCTATTTCGTATCTTTAAAAGACAATTACAGAAGCTCAGTGTTCTGCTTGGTACGGCAAAGTACAAGTAGGTCCCTCACACGTTCCGTATTTCCATTACAAATGGGAACAATTACATGCTATCTGATGTCTGTGGTAACACAGAGGTGGGCATGAATACACGGAGAGCGCGTTGCAGTGGACACTTAACTGTTATCAGTTATGGTTGCTACAAGCGTTAATTCAGTCTCACGTTTTTAATTTCATCGCTGTACCTTTCATTGCAACGTGAGATATGATCAAGACATAATCAAGTATATGTTACAAGTTATGAGATACAGGTTGTGAGATAATGTACAGTATATAAGTTATGTGCCGGTACAAGATTAAGAGATATGTAAGATGTGTAAGGCGTAAGAAGAGAAGTTGCTAGATAAGACAGTAGGTATTCCATTCCACATGGGAATGTTGAAAGACTTACATGGCAATAGCGAAATTCTAATTTTTAGTTTTGGTAATTCCCGTTTGCCTTCACTGCAAAATAAAGCACTTAACAGAATATCACCAACAGTTGTATAAAGTACACACCCAAGAGACTGTCAGCATTAGTCAGCTGTAGGTAACTGAACTGTTGGCCTGGAGATCTGAGCTACCATTTACATTTCGTATGTGATTCCAATGACGGCAGTTTTTAGACAGGATACTTTTTAGATAAGCGCTCTAAGTTCAAAATTTTGGAGGCGTAATTACAGTCATTTATGTCTACTACAGCCATTCTCATTAAATTCTAATACAGTTGAAATGAAGGTACGTAACTTTTGTAGGCCCCATTTGTGGGGAAGCCCCGTGAAGTCGAGTGAACTGTTAAGTGGAGAGGTGTGAGAAGGGCGGAACGTTTGTGGCTTGGAGCGGCTGCTGATCGATCAGAGGCGGGGGCAGGGGCCAGTGTCGCCTTGATGGATGGGGTCGCCCTGTTGCGAGCGGCCGACCGCCTCTGCTGATCGTTACCTGAGGGCTCCGCAAGGTGGCGACTTCCACGGTTCTGCCACTGTGCAGTTATAATGTTACGTATACGAAGCGTGTACCTGTTCTCTAGGCAGCGGTAGAAGAGTTGAGTCATCTAAAATAAAATATTGTCACACATTGTCAGAGATACTGTAATTAAGACTTTTCTTTTTAAATGGGACTAGGCTGCTAAGACAGGCCACCTCAAATATTACTGAAGAATGAAGTTATGGAGGTGCTGTTTCGGCTAAGTTACAGCAGAGAATGTGACAAACTTCCCATTGTACCTAAGTCATTTTTAAAGTTTATAACTTTCTCTTCGGGAGAGTTACATACGAGGACGCATCAAAAGGTAAGTTACACATTATTATGGCACGTCAAGTAACTTGTAATGAATGCTAAACTACATTTCAAATTGACAACGTTCGTCGTCGTGTGACTGCAGGTGAGCACGAGAAGACAAATTTGGCTTGCCGAATGGCAGCTATCTCTAAATACAGAAAAATGTTAGTTAATGGAGATGAATAGGGAAAAAAACCGTAACGTTCGAATACAGCGTTATTGGTGCCCTACATGACACAGTCACGTCGTCTAAATATGGGCGTAAAGTTGCGAAGCGACATGAAATGGAACGAGCGTGTGGGGATTGTGTTAGGGAAGGTGAATGGTAGATTTCGTTTCATTGGGAGAATTTTGGGAATCTGTAAAGGAGACCGCATGTAGGACAATAGTGGTTGGCTCAAATGGCTCTGAGCACTATGGACTTCACATCAGTCGTCATCAGTCCCCTAGAACTTAGAACTACTTAAACCTACCTAACCTAAGGACATCACACACATCCATGCCCGAGGCAGGATTCGAACCTGCGACCATAGCGGTCGCTTGGTTCCAGACTGTACCGCCTAGAACCGCACGGCCACTCCGGCCGGCGGACAATAGTGCGACTTATTCTTGAGTACTACTTGAGCGTTTGGAATCGGCAGCAAATCGGATTAAAAGAAGACACCTAAGCAGCTCAGAAATGGCCTGCTAGATTTATTACCTGTAGGTTCGAGCAACACGCAAATATTACGGGGATGCTTCGGAAACTGAAATGGGAATCCCTGGAGGGAAGGAGACATTCTTTTTGAGGAACACTGCTGAGAAAATATAGAGAACCGACATTTGATGCTGACTGGAAAGCGTCTCTGCTACCGCCAATGTACATTTAGTGCAGATACCACGAATATAAGAGACATTAGGTCTCACAAGGAGGCAAATAGTCATTTTTCCCTAACTCTGTGAGTGGAACAGGAAAGAAAATGATTTTACTGGTAGTGATACAGAGAACCCTCCGCCAGCCGCCGTCCGGTGGCTTACTGAGTACGTGCGTACATGTAGATGTAGAGGCAGACATATATAAATAACACTATTTTCAACATAGTCACCACCTCTCTGTAAACAACAATCGGAACGTCCTACCAATCTTTCAATTCCCCAGGAATAGATATCGAATCTTTGGTCACGAAGCCATTCAAGAACCCCTATATGATCCTCCTAATCGGTGGAAAATCTGTTTCCTTCCAGATTTTCTTTCATCTTCCCAAACAGATGGAAACTACGCGGTGCAATGTTGACTTAATGACAAATCAGTATCACCCACTACTGTGTGATATTGGTCAATGTGCTAGCACGATTTCACTACGGGGCGACCCGGCACTACATTTTGTCCTTGTACTGCCGTAATTTCAAGCTGAAGCTGTGTGCAATTTCGACGATTTTTCCACAAGAAGTAAACTGTTCCATGTGTCTGCACGAAACCTGGAATATGTACGCTCTTGTGAGACTGTGCCATCCTTGTTGTGCGATAGTGTGGGACGACATATGTAACTCTCTTTCTGAAAGCTATATGTGTATTCTCTGTGGCACTGAAAACAGTACTCGAAGAGAATTTCAGTAACATAATATGTATGGAACTTAGTCACATAGTAAGAAGACAACAGCGCTGCAAACCCTTGTCCGGCTGTCAGGATAAATGGTGAAACGTCCCCATGGAAAAATTTATAAATTACTGTGCTGGTAAACTTCTACGTAATTTGATTTTGAAACAGCTGAGCAACCTGAACGTACTCAGACATTTCTCTCTTTACTTGTTCTGATCAACGTTAAACTGACACCTTTTTTTTTTTTTTTTTTTTTTTTTTTTTTTTTTTTTTTTTTTTTTTTTTTGCGCAACGCAATCTGACTTTCAATAATCCCTACAAAAGAATGGCCCTGACTAACTATACCTTTCATGAATCACTTATCTCCCAAGAATCTTCGTTACTCAAACTACTGCAATACAGCGAGCGCCAATACTGCCAGCTAAATAAAACATTCTAACTACTGAAGACACTAACTACTGATAGGCATTGTTAGCAAATGAAAGATTTTGATGGAAAACAAACAATGAATTTACCTTAATAGTGTTCAAAAGTCGTAATATATATACTGGGTGATCAAAAAGTCAGTTTAAATTTGAAAACTTAATAAACCAAGGAATAATGTAGATTTAGAGGTAAAGATTGACACACATGCTTGGAATGACATGGGGTTTTATTAGAACCGAAAAAAACACCCATATTGTTAGACGCGTGAAAGATCTCTTGCGCGCGTCGTTTAGTGACTATCGTGTGCTCAGTCACCACTTTCGTCATGCTTGGCCTCCCAGGTCACCAGACCTCAGTCCGTGCGATTATTGGCTTTGGGGTTACCTGAAGACGCAAGTGTATTGTGATCGACCGACATCGCTAGGGGTGCTGAAAGACAACATCCGACGCCAATGCCTCACCATAAATCCGGACATGCTTTACAGTGCTGTTCACAACATTACTCCTCGACTACAGCTATCGTTGAGGAATGATGGTGGACATATTGAGCATTTCCTGTAAAGAACATCACCTTTGCTTTGTCTTACTTCGTTATGCTAATTATTGCTATTCTGATCAGATGAAGCGCCATCTGTTGGACATTTTTTGAGCGTCTGTATTTTTTTGGTTCTAATAAAACCCCATGTCACTCCAAGCATGTGTGTCAAATTGTACCTCTCTATCTACATTATTTCGTGATTTATTCAGTTTTCAAATCTATACTGACTTTTTGATCACCCGGATATCCAGTCTTAAAAATTTCGTTTTTCTGGCGGACACACGTCCAGACCGTCCGCTCTCAATACTCTGCCATCTCTCTCCCCACATCCACCACTACTGGCGGCTCAGCTCCAACTGCCCAACGCTTCGCGCTGTTCACATCCAACTGCCCAACACTGCAATATTCCAACAATGCCAACAAACCACAGACTGCACACAGCACTGTCAGTGATTTTCATACAGAGCGCTACGTTGCGTTACCAACATAAAAACCTAAACAGCCTACTTACAAAGGTACCAGAAACAGCTGCACTATAACAGCAATTGTGAGCAAACACGTCAATCTGCTACGGTTCATGTGTGTGTTATCATGACAAAACGTTGGCTATTAATAATGATACATGCTATGAGACATGTTTCTAAAGTTAGTACCGTTCTGCAATTAAAATAAAACAAGCAGACTTTTCTTAGCAATTTTATTTTTACATGAAAATCCGTATTTTAATATTTTCTACATAGCTCCCACCAATATGAAGGCACTTATCGTATCGTACAAACAGATTTTAAATATCTTCTCGTGTAAATCTGGTAACTGATTAGACTACAGCTGTTGGAGCACATTTATTGACGCCCGGAGGAACTCATCACACAACATCGAAACCGTAAAGCGTCTGTTCTCATGATGACTGAAGGTCGCCCACTTCGTCACTCATCGCACACTTTAGTACGGCCATCTTAACAGCTCTCATCCACGTCCGTGTCGTCCCGTTGCTCATAATGCTCTCGCCACAGACATCACTGACCTGACGATGAATTTCAGCCACTTTCACGCACTAAGCAAACGAATCAATGCACATATTGCACAGTCGACGGGATTCTCAGACGGAGGAGGCATTTTCAATACTCAAGCAAAGGTGAAGACGCCGAATACTGGCGAGAATTACGTATGAAATTAGATTAACTATCGACTTTCATGTAAAAACAGGATTGCCAAGAAAAGTTTGCTTTATTTTTATCTGAAAATGTTACTCACTTAGAAAAACACGCCACTTAGGAAGGAATTCCGCAACTCGTGTGTGTCACCATAGGGTAGAACAAATTTTTCAGACTCACAGAATGTATTTTAGACACATATGAAGGAATGTGGTACACTATGTGATCAAACGTATCCGGACACCTGGCTGGAAATGACTTACAAGTTCGTAGCACCCTCTATCGGTAATGCTGGAATTCCATACGCTGTTGGCCCACCCTTGGCCGTAATGACAGATTCCACTCTCGCAGGCATACGTCCTTATCAGGCGCTGTAAGATTTTTTCGTGAATGGCAGCCCATTCTTCACGTAGCGCTGCACTGTGGAGAGGTATCGATGTCAGCCGGTGAGGCCTGGCACGAAGTCGGCGTTCGAAAACATCGCAGAGATGTTCTATAGGATTCAGATCGAGACTCTGGGCAGGCCAGTCCATTACAGGGATGTTATTGTTGTGTAACCACTCAATCACAGGCCGTGCGTTATGAACAGGTGCTCGATCGTATTGAAAGATGCAATCACCATCCCCGAAATGCTCTTCAACAGTGGGAAGCAAAAAAGTGCTTAAAACATCTATGCAGGCCTGTGCTGTGATAGTGCCACGCAAAACAACAATGGGTGCAAGCCCCCTCCATGGAAAACACGGCCACACCATAACACCACCGCCTCCGAATTTTACTGTTGTCACTACACACGTTGGCAGATGACGTTCACTGGGTATTCGCCATACCCACACACTGCCATCGGACAGCCACATTTTGTACTGTGATTCGATACTCCACACAGCGTTTTTCTACTGTTTAATCGTCAAATGTTTACACTCCTTACACCAAGCAAGGTGTCGTTTGGCATTTACCGGCGTGATCTGTGGCTTATAAGCAGCCGCGCGACCGTGAAATCCAAGCTGTCTCACCTCCTGCCTAACTGTCATAGTACTTGCAGTAGATCCTGATGCAGTTTGGAATTCCTGTGTGATGGTCTGGATAGATATCTGCCTATTGCACATTACGACCGTCTTCAACTGTCGGCGGTCTCTGTCAGTCAACAGACGAGGTCGGCCTGTACGCTTATGTGCTGCACGTGTCCTTTCACGTTTCCGCTTCACTATCATATCGGAAACAGTGGACCTAGAGATGTTTAGGAATGTGAAAATATCGCGTACATTCCATGACACAAGTGACACCCAGTCACCTGACCACGTTCGAAGGTCGTGATTTCCGCGGAGTGCCCCATTCTGCTCTCTCACGGCCTCTAACGACTACTGAGGTCGCTGAAATGGAGTACCTGGAAGTAGGTGGCAGTACAATACACCTAATAAGAAAAACGTACGCTTTTGTGGGTGTCCGGATACTTTAGACCACTTAGTTTACTTCGTTTTATATTACATTAAGGTGCAGGTCGTGGGGCATGTGTGATCTTATTGTAAATGCTGTGCTTCAGCAGTTAAAGCTTAGGTACTAAACACTGCTAAAGTGATAAGGAAGTCATTGCAATAATGACTTATCCGAGCATAGGCTACATAAAATCGGTGACCTGCTACATCGATGTGAAGAAGTAAGGAATGTAATTTATAATTATTCCCCTGTCCCTCACCTCCATTCCGCCTCTCCCTACCTCCTTCCCCCACTTCCTGTCATTAGTAGCCAACTGAACTGTAGCTTAGTCAGGTTATCAGTGGAATTGCATGTGGAATACGGCCGGAGCTATCGTCACCCATTTTCTTATGGTACAGAGGTACCATATGTGTCAGTAGAATAACGTGTTATGAGTAGCCTATTCAAAGATTGCATGTGTCTATTTACAGTCCTCTTATATGCCTTAAAGTGATATGATCCTCTTAGGACCTGCTTGTACTTGCTTAATAATAAAAGAAAGTGGTTCGAGATCAAGCTCGCTTTCAGCCTTTGGAAATCTGCGGACAAGAACACTACGAAAGTGACGGACTGACTGACATTAGCGACCCCTTACCAGAAAATAAGTTACAGTGCCCGTAAACTGAAATTTCCTTTACCAAAAATCAACTAAATATCACGTTCCGAATCTACATACATCGAAAATTGGGTGCCCAGCGGTTTATTCTCCTGCCGTCGTAATGTCATATTCAACGGGAATCGTTTGCTCTGTGGAACGCATTGGTGAGATTTTGCGCCCTAAACTGACATTCTCTGACGGAGCAGTAATAAAGTTAATTGGTAATCACGCGATGGAACGCATACCAGTAGTCAGCACTGTGGAAGCAAAGGACAGGCCGGACCAAAATACCGCTACGCATGTCAACAGCAATTGATTACCCAACTGAAATGACCTTATGAGACCGTTTCATTTAACGTACAGCGGTTTATCGTGCAGGAATGTATGAGAGATTTTGTGTCGCATTAGTCTCCAAAACGTACTTCTATTACATCCTTGCGAACTACTGGAGGTAACAACACAGTGTAAAACAATTACCTAACAGTAATATTGTGTTGTTGATCAAAAGAGATACAGATTTCTTTTCTAAGCGCAACTTCTTCCAATGAGTTTTATGACAATTTGTTAGGAATGTTCATTCTTAGAAATCTCGTCTTGGCATTATTTTTGGTGATTGAAGTTTCACTAGCAGGTAGGAATCTTTCACTTCTTTGACCTACATTGAAAAAAATCCAAAAGTGTAACGCTTTTGCTGTAGCTTGTGAGTTTAGTGTGTGAATAACATTACTGTAGTAAATATTACACCGAAGTTGTGTTGTAATAACATAATTTGCCAAGACAGTAAAATACACTTACAGTTACTGACTTATGAAATATAGAAGCACAGCATGAAGTTTACTTGTGAATTTATTAGTCTCAGTCCATAATACTATCTGGAGTATTTCAAAGTATGGACCAGCAACGCCATCTGTCGTTACCTGAAGTAACTGTTTGCATACATTTCGTAATTTGTGTCTGAGCACTTCAGTATTTTCGGATAATATTATTTGTATATTCAAATATGTCAAAAGTTAAACCATAGGAGAACATGTGTTATTGTCCTTGTACGACAAACCGCACTGTAGTCGAGATTGCGTCAGAAAATCCCTGACAGCTCGCAAGGCTATCGCCAGCTTTCAGCTGCAAAGCGCAAACGGCTGCAGATGGAAACATTAGCTGTCTGCAGAGCTGTGACAGTACTGAGGCTCTGCCATGGAGACATTCACAGGCTCGCATTACCTTATTATTTGTTTATTTATTTGGCCCTCAGCGTGAGTACTCTATGTAGCGACTAACAGTGAAAATTGGAATTTATTGAACTCTATTGGTTGATGTAACCCCATGAAGCTGCCACACCCAGCCCACTGCAACTGTCAGGGTTCAACATAGCCATCTCAGCTATTCACATCGTTACGCACGGACTTACTTTATCGTAACAATATCGAGAGGAATAGCAGTAGTAGTTGTAGAAGTAGTAGCCTGTGGCAGTCGGTTCATCATGGTAATGTTGTGTACTCTGTGAGCAACTGTGAGAATTCTGTGATGATCAATGAAATGTATATATATATTTATGGGAAAACTGCAAGAAGAAAAATACCACTGTGTAGTAATTAATGTAATATAACACTAAAAGGAACGAGAAAGGCTATGAAAATTATTTGTCTGACACTGAACAGTGATGTCAGAGCAACAATACAGCTACGTGAGATTTACTTGTAAAGTTAAGCTTCTCACTAAGTTTTTAAACTAAAGAACTAAAGAAGCTGTAAACTAACTGTGTTCACAACCTTTCATTACAAATTACTTTGGTTCAAATGGCTCTGAGCACTATGGGACTTAACATCTGAGGTCATCAGTACCCTAGAACTTAGAAGTACTTAAATCTAACTAACCTAAGGACATCACACACATCTATGCCCGAGGCAGGATTCGAACCTGCGACCGTAGTGATCGCGCGGTTCCAGACTGTAGCGCCTAGAACCGCTCGGCCACATCGGCTGGCACCAATTACTTTGGCACGCAGATATTATTTACGAGAATGCTCTTTCTATCATTGTAGTAAATTATTCAGATCAGTGATTGCACTATATTATCTGTGCGGTTACATTGATTAGTGCAAGAATAGTACACTCCTGGAAATGGAAAAAAGAACACATTGACACCGGTGTGTCAGACCCACCATACTTGCTCCGGACACTGCGAGAGGGCTGTACAAGCAATGATCACACGCACGGCACAGCGGACACACCAGGAACCGCGGTGTTGGCCGTCGAATGGCGCTAGCTGCGCAGCATTTGTGCACCGCCGCCGTCAGTGTCAGCCAGTTTACCGTGGCATACGGAGCTCCATCGCAGTCTTTAACACTGGTAGCATGCCGCGACAGCGTGAACGTGAACCGTATGTGCAGTTGACGGACTTTGAGCGAGGGCGTATAGTGGGCATGCGGGAGGCCGGGTGGACGTACCGCCGAATTGCTCAACACGTGGGGCGTGAGGTCTCCACAGTGCATCGATGTTGTCGCCAGTGGTCGCCGGAAGGTGCACGTGCCCGTCGACCTGGGACCGGACCGCAGCGACGCACGGATGCACGCCAAGACCGTAGGATCCTACGCAGTGCCGTAGGGGACCGCACCGCCACTTCCCAGCAAATTAGGGACACTGTTGCTCCTGGGGTATCGGCGAGGACCATTCGCAACCGTCTCCATGAAGCTGGGCTACGGTCCCGCACACCGTTAGGCCGTCTTCCGCTCACGCCCCAACATCGTGCAGCCCGCCTCCAGTGGTGTCGCGACAGGCGTGAATGGAGGGACGAATGGAGACGTGTCGTCTTCAGCGATGAGAGTCGCTTCTGCCTTGGTGCCAATGATGGTCGTATGCGTGTTTGGCGCCGTGCAGGTGAGCGCCACAATCAGGACTGCATACGACCGAGGCACACAGGGCCAACACCCGGCATCATGGTGTGGGGAGCGATCTCCTACACTGGCCGTACACCACTGGTGATCGTCGAGGGGACACTGAATAGTGCACGGTACATCCAAACCGTCATCGAACCCATCGTTCTACCATTCCTACACCGGCAAGGGAACTTGCTGTTCCAACAGGACAATGCACGTCCGCATGTATCCCGTGCCACCCAACGTGCTCTAGAAGGTGTAAGTCAACTACCCTGGCCAGCAAGATCTCCGGATCTGTCCCCCATTGAGCATGTTTGGGACTGGATGAAGCGTCGTCTCACGCGGTCTGCACGTCCAGCACGAACGCTGGTCCAACTGAGGCGCCAGGTGGAAATGGCATGGCAAGCCGTTCCACAGGACTACATCCAGCATCTCTACGATCGTCTCCATGGGAGAATAGCAGCCTGCATTGCTGCGAAAGGTGGATATACACTGTACTAGTGGCGACATTGTGCATGCTCTGTTGCCTGTGTCTATGTGCCTGTGGTTCTGTCAGTGTGATCATGTGATGTATCTGACCCCAGGAATGTGTCAATAAAGTTTCCCCTTCCTGGGACAATGAATTCACGGTGTTCTTATTTCAATTTCCAGGAGTGTATTTTAATGTGCTTGCATGATGCTTAGTTATCAAGTTGATTCAGTGCTGCAATGTAACAAGTCATTATCAGCTCCATGTCGACCTTCCGTTTGTCGTAGTTGTTTCGTTTCATTTAAATTGGTCGTTGTGAATACGTTACATAAAAGTGGAATAATATTACAGCACGTGCAGAAATCTCATTATAACTCGGCGTCTGGTAGTCCGATGTCTTCATGGTCGTATCAGCAATAAATTACCCTGTTTAATAGTAAATCACGACGATTTCGTTATAGTGTCTGAGAAGGAAACTCCTCTGTAAAAATAAGCAAGGATGCCGTAAACAGATATCTTGCGAGACACAGCTCCCTGTGTTCATCCATGAATTAAAGCAGTGTAGACAACGGAGCTCAGGTTGATACTGCGCTACTCGACTTCTGGAAGTCATTCGCTGCAGTTCCACACTGTCGTTTAGTGAGCAAAATACGAGCTTACGAAATATGAGGTTATCTGGTCGGATTTGTGTCTGGTTTTTGACTTTGTAGAAGACAGAACTTAATTTTCAACATGGTGGAGTAAATGAAGACTGGGATCAAATTAAATTTGGTATATACAAAGCAGCAGAAAAGATAGTTGGAAGAACTCAACCCAAAAACTAGAGGAAATGGATTACAGCAGATATTATTGAGCTTATAGAAAACAGGAGATTATACAAAAATGCAACTGGTGAACAAGGAAAAGCTGAATAGAGAAGACTAAGGAATTTAGTTAATAGAGAAGCTAGGAAAGCAAAAGAAAATTTTCTTGAAGAAATGTGCAGGGGAGTGGATGAAAGTATGCAGAACGGAAGAACTGATTTAGCCTACAGAACACCAAAGCAATTTTTTAACAAACGTAAAACAACACTCTCAGGCACAATAAAAAATAAAGAGAGGAAAATGCTGTTTGGTGAAGACATGGTGAAGAGGTGGAAAGAATACATAGAGGAGTTGTATGCCGGAACATGTCTTTAGGAGAAAGTAATAGGAAGAGAAGAACAAGTAGATGAAGATGACAAGGTAGATGAGATTCTGCAAGAAGAATTTGACAGAGCTCTAAAAGAACTACGGGACAACAAAGCAACGGAAATTGATGACATCCCTGCAGACCTAATAAGGAATGCTGGTGACAGCATTAAAATGATGTTGCTTAAACTTATTAGGTCCATCTATAACACAGGAGAGATACCGACAGACTTCCAGAAATGTATCATTGTTCCTATACCAAAGAAGGCAGCAGCTACAAAATGTGGACAGTGCCGAACTCTAAGCCTAATAACACATGCATCAAAAATTCTCATAAAAATAGTTCTGAAGAGAATTGAAGAGAAGGTGGAGGATATGCTGAGTGAAGATCAGTTTGGTTTCAGAAGGGGATTGGCAACAAGAGAGGCGATTCTGGCACTGAGACTCGTTATCGAAAAGCAATTACAGAAAAATAAACCAACTTATTTATACTGCCTTTGTAGACATGGAAATGGCATTTGATAACGTTATCTGACAAGATATGTTCAGGGTGATGAGGAAAAGTGGAATAAAGTACAAAGACATCCGTGTGATACTCAGTTTCTATAAGAATGAGGTGGCAGTGATTAGGAAATGTCACCTGGAACAAGAAGCAAATATTAGAAAAGTGGTAAAACAAGGATGTGCTCTCTCTCCTCTTATATTCAATGCTTACACCCAGGAATAATGTAGATAGAGAGGTAAAAATTAACACACATGCTTGGAATGACATGGGGTTTTATTAGAACAAAAAAAAAAAAAAGTTCACAAAATGTCCGACAGATGGCGCTGGACAGCAAAACGTCAGTGACTCGCATGACAATCGTGTATAAAAGGAGCTGTAATGAGACAGAGAATCACCATCAGAGGGTTGGATCCCCTCATTCGAAGGCGCCTGATTGCAAAGCCTGGGCTACTCTCAGGTTGGAATCTCCGCTTTCGAAGACTGTGTCCGTCCGTCTGTCTGTCTGTCTGTCCGTCTGCCCGCCGCTTCCTGCTGTCGCTGTTCGTTCGTTCGTCCGTCCGTCCGTCCGCCTGCCTGCTCGCTGTCCGTCCGCGCCGCTACCGCTGCTACCTGCTGTCCGTCCGTCCGTCTGTTCGCCGCCGCCGTCGCCGCCAGCCGGCGCTCGCCGCCGCCGCCGTCGCCGCCGCCGCCGGCCGGTTTTCGCCGCCGCCGCCTGGTCGCCGCTGCCGCCGCCGCCGCCGCCGCCGCCGCCACCGCCGTCGTCGATGTCGCAGTCCGACCCCGGTCGTCCGCCCCTGGTCTGCGTCTTCGTCCGTCTGCGTCTTCGTCTGTTCCCAGTTTGTGTCCTTTCCATTTCGTGCTGTGCGTTTTTTCTCCCTGTCATCATGTCCGCCCCCACCACCTCCGCCACCGCTACCACCACCGCCATAGTTTACACTTCCCCTTCCGCCGCCTCCACCAATATAACGTGGTGTGCCCAGTCCCACCCCCCTCCTTCCATTCCACCTCTTCTCACTCTCCCTTCGCCCTCGCTCTTTGTCGCCCCCTCTCCAGCTTCTTCCTCCCGCTCCTCTCGATCTGATCCTTTCCCCCCACTCCCCCAGTCTGTAACTGCAGCTCCGGCTAGGGTGGTGGCCTGTCGGGCCACTGTCCATGCCCAGCTCTCCACATCGCCTTCGCCATCACCGCCGCCACCGCCACCGTCATCGTCATCGTCGCTGTCGCCTTCGCCTTCACCGTCACCGTCACCATCTCCGGCGCCGACTCCAGCCCCGGGACCTGTCACTCCCCGCCACATTCCAGTTGTTCCCATCCCCCACACCTCCTCTGCCGCCGTCAAGCGCCCCAGTGGCACACCTGCCTCGTCTGCTCCAAAAAAGGCTACGCGTCGTCCCCCTTCCTCCACCCCTGATGCCATGGATGTCTCCCCGCCCGTCCCTGCCCCCTCCTCCTCCACCTCTACCCCCTCCTCCTACCGCTACCTCCTCTCCCGTCCAGATCCCTCCCTCCTTGAAGCCTGGAACCTCACCCTCTTCCTTCGCCATAATTGTCCTGGTGCTCCCATCTCCCTCCTCACTCCTCGCCGTGATTCGGTACTCATCTCCTCCCCCAGCCCTACCCTCCACACAGACCTCCTTTCCCACATCCCTATCACCCACTTTGGCCCTCATGCCTCTCTCACCCCTGCTCTCTCGCCACCTCCCTCCCACCATCCCCAACCTCCGCATCGCCCGCAGACCCTCACCGCCGTGATCACTCGGCTCAGTCCAGTGGTCATGGAGGAGGAGGTGTTGGCGGAGCTTCAGGCCCATCCCCATCTGGAGGTGCGTGCGGTTCGCCGGATCCATAACGCTGCCGGCCCCACCCGCCTTATGCGCGTTTTTTTTGAGCACGCCCCCTCCATAGACCGTCTCCTGAAGGAGGGTGCCCTCCTTTTTAACCAGCGTTATAAAGTTGACCCCTCCCGTTCCCTTCCTCAATCCCTCCACTGCCAAAGGAGCTTGCGATATAATGCGCACCCAACATCTGAGTGCCGCGAGGCCCCCACCTGCCCGCACTGTAGGCAAGCCCACTTTTTACGGCAGTGCCCCAATCTCCAGTCCCCCCCCACTCCTGTAATACCTGTAACCTCCCTCATCCCACCTACTTCCAGAAGTGTAAGGCCCAACCCCCTCCTACCACTCCTGAACTCACCGTTCCTGTCCGCCCTCTGGACGCCCCCTCCCCTCCCAGCAACTCCCTTCACCCACCCTCTACCGCTGAGGACATCATCCGATTCCTCACCATTGTCCTGCAGAATGTTGATCCTTTTCAGCGCCCACACAACCTCCAACAGATCTCCCTCGCCGCCCGATCCGTTTTCCACCTCAAAATGTACGCCACCTACTCCAACAACCAGGCCCATTTCACCTTCTCCCGTCTTGACACCCTCGTTTAAATCCCTGTCATGGCGCGACAGCAACGTATCCTTTTCGACAACATCCCCTCCCTTCCCGCCAACAAGAACCTCTTCCTCCATACCCTTCCTCCTTAATGAAACCTTCCTCCAACCCCACCACACCGTCCACACTTCGCCCTACCTCCTCCACCGCTCCGATAATCCCCTCCCAATTGCGCGTGGCGGAGTTGCCATTGGGCACCATCGCCAGATCCCCGTTCGGCTCCAACCTCCCCTTCCCGACCCCACCGAACACCTGATCCTTAGTCTCTTCTTCCCTGGCCTTACCGTTACCTGCGCCACCATCTATGTCCGCCCCAACGCCCCTATTCCCTTCGACTTCCTCTCCCACGTCGACCGTACCTTCTCCTCCTACGTGATCGCCGCCGACCTCAACATCCATAGTCGTTCCGCTGCCCAGTTACGGCAGTGGCATCGGTTCCTCTCCTCCCTTCAAGGCGACCTCATTCCCATCCCCCAGCACACCCGTCCCGAATCCGACTCCACTCCCGATGTTATCCTCTCCTCCCCCAACCTCCTTGGCTGCATAACGGTGGATGTCCTGGAGCCTATTGGTAGCGACCATCTCCATGTCCTCCTCACCATTTCAGATGGTCGGCGCCCCCGCCCCGACCCCCGTCATGACCCTCCCCCCAAGTACGTCCATGATTATTCCCATGCCAATTGGAATGCCTACCGGGATACCCTCTCCGCCCAGGTCGATAGCCACCCTCTCACCTACCGCCATCCCGATGATGTCACCCATGCCGCCTCCTTTCTCCAGCAGACCTTGTCTGAGGCCGTGGAGGCCCAAGTCCCTACTGTCGCCATCCACCCCCACCGTCCTACCTTACCCCCACAGGCCGTTCTCCTCCTTCGTGAATCCCGTCGTCTCTACCGTGCCTTACTCTGCACACGTGACCCGGACACACTACGATGCCACTGGCAACTCCAGCGACACATTCGTAATATGCTCGCGGCTAAGAAACGCCGGGACTGGCGACAGACATGCACCCGTTTAAATGCTACCCTACCAACCAACTCGTCCAAGTTCTGGTCGGCCTTCCATCGCCTTACCGGAACTAAACCCTCCCCCTATTATCCTCTTCTCCATGATGATCACCCTTTCCCTGACACCCTTAGTAAGGCCAATCACTTTGCCTCCTACCTCTCTGATGTATTTTCCATCCTCGATGATCCCCAGTTCGATTACTCCCTCTTCCCGGATGTCCGCGATCGAACTGACACCTCAGTCCCTCCCCTCACTCCTGGTTTCCAGTACTTGGACAACATTGCACACACGGAACTCAATGCCCCTATCACTACACAGGATCTCATTGCTACACTCCGCACAAAACACAACACCGCTCCTGGTCATGATCGTGTCACCTACCGTCGCCTTCATGAAGCTCCTGTCTCTTTCCTCTCCACCCTGGCCAGGCTCTACAATGTAGTCCTGTCCACCGGTTACTACCCCGACCTGTGGAAAACCTCCCGTATCCTCATGTTCCTTAAACCTGGCAAACCGCCGTCCG
Source organism: Schistocerca piceifrons (assembly GCF_021461385.2). NCBI lineage: Eukaryota > Metazoa > Arthropoda > Insecta > Orthoptera > Acrididae > Schistocerca > Schistocerca piceifrons. The sequence continues at coordinate 98,130,127 of NC_060141.1, forward strand.
CCGTCTCCTCCTACCGTCCCATCAGCCTTACCTCGGTCTTCAGCAAGGTCCTGGAATCTATCCTCACCCGACGCATCCACCAGCATCTCCGCCAGCACCGCCTCCTTCCCGTTACCCAGTGTGGCTTTCGGCCGTCCTTCTCCTCCGACGACCTTCTCCTTCACCTCACTCATCTCCTTTCCGAACAGCTTAATTCCCGTCGCTCCGCAATCTTCCTCTCCCTGGACCTCGAATGTGCATATGACCGTGTATGGCATTCCGGTCTCCTCTTCAAGCTCCAAACCTTCGCCCTTCCCATTAACTACATCCGTCTGATCGGCTCCTTTCTCTCCCGCCGTCCTTCCTATGTCACCATTCATAACACAGATTCCCACACCTTTTTCCCCTCTGTCGGTGTGCCCCAAGGCTCCGTCCTCTCCCCCCTTCTGTACCTTTTGTACACGGCGGACATGCCGCCGCCGTCAGCCCCCGTCCACCTTCTCCAGTTTGCCGATGACACCGCCTTCCTTGCCCTTGCCCCCACCCTACAGCGCTCCCAACACCTTCTCCAATCCCATCTTGACTGGTTCACCGCTTGGTGCAACCAGTGGTTGCTCAAGGTCAATCCCTCCAAAACCCAGGTGATCATTGTAGGCAAAACCACCCCTTCCTTCCGCCTCCTTGATTTCTATCTCACCATCTATGGCCATCCTATCGCCCTCACTCCCACCCTTAAGTACCTTGGCGTCACCCTCGACCGCCGCCTCTCCTGGACTCCCCACCTCCGGACAATCCAAGCCAAGGCACGCTCCCGACTCAGTCTCCTCAAGCTCCTCTCTGGCCGTAGGTGGGGTCTGGACCCCTCCACCATCCCCCACACCTATAAGTCCCTCATCCGCCCTATCCTTTGTTACGCCCATCTGGCTTGGATCTCCGCCCCCCCTATCTTTTATAAATCCCTCCAAATCCTTGAACGTCATGCTCTCCGCCTCGCCTATCGCATCCGTCTCCCCTCCCCCACGAGGATCCTGTACAATCTCATCCCCTTTCCCCACCTCCTCCTTTTCCTTGAAAGGATACGGATCCTGTACACCTCCCGCAAGCTCGATCCTCCTCACCCGCTCATCTCCCCAATCCTCTCCCACCCCCGCCCGCTGCCGCGCCTGTATTTGCACGTCCCACCCGGTCTCCATCTCTCCACCCTCCTTACCCTCTCCCAAGGTGGCTTCCGCCAGCTCCCCCTCCCTGGCGATGTCCTCCTCCTTTCCATCTACCCCTCCTATCAGCTTTGACCCTGCCCCACCCCCCACTTCCGGTGTCCTTTCCTTTAGGCACCCTCCCTCCCTTCTCTTCCCATCCCTTCTCTTTCCTTTTCCCCCGTCCCCTCCCTCCAGCCCTCTTCCCCCGGGCTTCCCCTCCCCCTCCTCCCTCCCCCCCTATCTCCCCTGCCCGTGGCATCTCTGCTCTCCCCTCTCGCTCTCCCACTCCCCTTCCTCCTCCTCCACCTCCTCTCTTGGCAGGTCCCCGGACTCGTACACGCTCAGTGAACATTCGCGCGCCGGAGATCATCGCCATCTGTGTGTCGTGTGTGTGCCTCGATTTGTGTTTAGTGTTCTGTGACCGTCACGCATCAACTGTTCACGTGTGCCATCGCCGTCATCCGTGTTCTATGCGCCATGTCACCAAGTGTTTCCTGTTTTTTCGTGTCCAGCGTGAACGGCTTCATGTTTATTGTTTTTTAAATCTCCTTTTTTTCCCGCCGTTTTTATTGTAGTGTCTGTATCACCCATATGTCTTGTTATTGTTCCACTTAAGGCTGAAGAGCAGCGTACTATGCTGCTGACAGCCCGCCTGTATCAGGTGATGAAAATTACAATAAAGGAAAAAAAAAAAAAAAAAAAAAAAAAGACAGAGAATCAAATGCGCCAGCAGCCAGCAGTCGCAGCATGTTGACGTTACCTGAAAAGGCGCTTTTAGTGAAGCTGTATTATCAGAATGGGGAATGTGCTAGTTCAGCGTTACGATCCTATCGCCATAGGAAGGGGATTAGAACGGGTAAAGGTGCGTTGACAAATGCACCTGTGGCGAAAATGATTTCGAAGTTCGAAGCCACGGGTTGTGTAGACGATAGACCCCGTAGTGGCCGACCGAGCACAAGGCGTAATGCTGCTGAGACAGTTCAGGAAGAAATGGAGACTGTAGCGGGTTCGTCTATGCACGGGGAAGTCAGCACTCGTGCAGTCGCACGTCGCACCGGTATTCCTTACACTACTGTTTGGTTGGCACTGAGGCGTACCCTCCGATGCTATCCGTACAAAATCCATCGGCATCATGAACTGTTACCTGGCAATTTAGTGAAGCGGAGGGCATTTGCGGTATGGACGTTTCAAAAGATGGCGGAAGGTGACGATTGGTTGAGTAACGCGTTGTGGACCGACGAAGCTCATTTCACGCTCCGAGGGTCTGTCAACGCCCACAAATGCAGAATTTGGGCTACCGAAAATCCTAGAACTGTCGTGGAAACTCCTCTGCACGAAGAGAAAGTTACAGTATGGGTTGTATTATCACCTCTACCGTTATCGGGCCTTTTTTCTTCGAGGGAATGCGTGATTCTGGTTTTGTAACTGCTACCGTGACGGGTGAGAGGTACGCCGATATATTGCAGAATCGCATCATCCCCAGCCTGGCTGATAAACACCTGCTGGAACGTACGACGTTTATGCAGGATGGCGCCCCACCTCATATTGCTAGACGCTTGAAAGATCACTTGAGCACGTCGTTTGGTGTTGATCGTGTGCTCAGCCGCCACTTTCGTCATGCTTGGCCTCCCAGGTCCCCAGACCTCAGTCCCTGAGATTATTGGCTTTGGGGTTACCTGAAGTCGCAAGTGTATCGTGATCGACCGACATCTCTAGGGATGCTGAAAGACAACATCCGACGCCAATGCCTCACCATAACTCCGGACATGCTTTACAGTGCTGTTCACAACATTATTCCTCGACTACAGCTATTATTGAGGGATGATAGTGGACATATTGAGCATTTCCCCTAAACAACATCATCTTTGCTTTGTCTTACTTTGTTATGCTAATTATTGCTATTCTGATCAGATGCAGCGGCTCTGTCGGACATTTTTCGAACTTTTGTATTTTTTTTGTTCTAATAAAACCCCATGTCATTCCAAGCATGTATGTCAATTTGTACCTCTCTATCCTCATTATTATGTGATTTATTCAGTTTTCAAATTTATACTGACTTTTTGATCACCTGGTATATATAAAGAACCTCAATAATTTCTTCACGAACAACGTCACCCATAAAGATCGAACAAGAATAAACATAAAACTCAAAATAACATTTTTATAAAGGACCAAAACTGTCCAATAGTTAATAAAACAAAATTATTTAGGAAGAAAATTGTTAAGCAATACACTCCATACAATTAAAAATTACTTGGATAATACAGGGTAGGCTTTTGGTAAAAATGTAACGCAAATAACTTGTAATATGACAATGGTCACTTTACACAGCACTTCCTCAGTGTAATTTTTTTCTGTTTCCTGTTCTGGAAAATCTTACTCCCAAAGCTCTCCAGTGTATAATTACATATTATACTCTTTCTGATCTCAACATAGTACTCGTTACGGCGAGATGATTACTAAAAGCTGTAGTTCAAAATGTTCAAATTGCTCTGAGCACTATGGGTCTTAACTTATGAGGTCATCAGTCCCCTAGAACGTAGAACTACTTCAACCTAATTAACCTAAGGACATCACACACATCCATTCCCGAGGCAGGATCCGAGCCTGCGACCGTAGTGGTCGCACGGTTCCGGACTGTAGCGCCTAGAACCGCTCGGCCAAAAAAAAAAAAAAAAAACTGTAGTACGCAGAATGAAAATCACTGTTGCTGCGGTCCTAATATAAGCTGATAGTGCGTGTAATGTAACTCTATGTTACATTGTTTCGAGTGTGTAGTCATTAGTACTGAGAAATGGACAACGAAGCACTAGCTTCATACCATATTAAATGACTATCTTGCAAATCAGTTTGGTATTCGCGTCCACAGATAATGCCAGGGCAAAAAAGAACGTGGCACCAACGACGCTGGCAGCTCGCCAAAACGGTTACGGCGGCCGCCGACAGGGCGCCTTCGCGCCTTGTATATTGGAAGGAGCCTCTGGTGTCCGAGGCGAGAAGGTAACCCGTCCGCCGATACAGTTCAGTTGGGAGTTCCGTAGTTTAGAAGTCAGACTTGCAAATATTCTGCTATACGCAGACTGTCGCTTTTTTGCGGGTATATCTCTCTCTCGTCTTGCTCTCCTGACATACTACAATGATGGAAAAGATCAAGAAATAATTAATGCAGTGAATGAAATTTTGGGAAGACATTTGTCTAGGTAACATATTTAAAGTTGCAAGATCACACGTTAATCAAAGCACGGGATTCCGTTGCAAATGTGAAATGCTGATACAGTAACAACCGGTGTAACCACGAGAATGTGTAGTGTAGCCATGCAAACGTGCATTCATTCTGCCGTGCGGATGCCGAATGTCAGTTTGTGTAATGGGGTTCTGTGCTTGTTGCATTTCATTGGTCAATACAGGGACGCTGAATGCTGGTTGTGAAGACAGATCTGGTGATCTAGCAGGCCAAGGCAACACGTCTACATTCTGCAGAGCATGTTCGGTTATAGCAGCAGTATGTGGGCTAGCGTTATCCTGTTGGGATGCTGTTCATGACAGCACAACAGGTCGAACCACTAGACTGACGTACAGATTTGCAGTCACGTTTTGCAGGAAAACGACAAGAATTGCCCTTTTATCGTACGAAATCGCACCCCACGCCGTAACACCAGGTGTATGTCGACTGTGTCTAAGCCACAAAACAGGTTCGTTGCGGGCACTCAACGACCTCCTCCTAGCCAACAAACGGCCATCAGTGGCACCGAGGTACATCTACATCTACATCTACATCCATTCTCCGCAAGCCACCTGACGGTGTGTGGCAGAGGGTACCTTGAGCACCTCTATCGGTTCTCCCCTCTATTCCAGTCTCGTATTGTTCTTGGAAAGAAGGATTGTAGGTATGCCTCTGTGTGGGCTCTAATCTCTCTGATTTTATCCTCATGCTCTCTTCGCGAGATATACGTAGGAGCGAGCAACATATTGCTTGACTCCTCGTTGAAGGCATGTTCTCGAAACTTCAACAAAACCCCGTACCGAGCTACTGAGCGTCTCTCCTGCAGAGTCTTCCACTGGAGTTTATCTATCATCTCCGTAACGCTTTCGCGATTACTTAATGATCCTGTAACGAAGCGCGCTGCTCTCCGTTGGATCTTCTCTATCTCTTCTATCAACCCTATCTGGTACGGATCCCACACTGCTGAGCAGTATTCAAGCAGTGGGCGAACAAGCGTACTGTAACCTACTTCCTTTGTTTTCGGATTGCATTTCCTTAGGATTCTTCCAATGAATCTCAGTCTGGCATCTGCTTTACCGACGATCAACTTTATATGATCATTCCATTTTAAATCACTCCTAATGCGTACTCCCAGATAGTTTATGTAATTAACTGCTTCCAGATGCTGGCCTGCTATATTGTAGCTAAATGATAGGGGATCTTTCTTTCTATGTATTCGCAGCACATTACACTTGTCTACATTGAGAGTCAATTGCCAGTCCCTGCACCTTGCGTCAATTCGCTGCAGATCCTCCTGCATTTCAGTACAATTTTCCATTGTTACAACCTCTCGATATACCACAGCATCATCAGCAAAAAGCCTCAGTGAACTTCCGATTTCACCCACATTGTCATTTATGTATATTGTGAATAGCAACGGTCCTACGACTCTCCCCTGTGGCACACCTGAAATCACTCCTACTTCGGAAGACTTCTCTCCACTGAGAATGACATGCTGCGTTCTGTTATCTAGGAACTCATCAATCCAATCACACACTTGGTCTGATAGTCCGTATGCTCTTACTTTGTTCATTAAACGACTATGGAGAACTGTATCGAACGCGTTTCGGAAGTCAAGAAACACAGCATCTACCTGTGAACCCGTGTCTATGGCCCTCTGAGTCCCGTGGACGAATAGCGCGAGCTGGTTTTCACACGATCGTTTTTTTCAAAACCCGTGCTGATTCCTACAGATTTCGAGTCTCCAGAAAAGTCATTATACTCGAACATAATACGTGTTCCAAAATTCTACAACTGATCGACGTTAGAGATATGGGTCTATAGTTCTGCAGATCTGTTCGACGTCGCTTCTTGAAAACGGGGATGACCTGTGCCCTTTTCCAATCTTTTGGAACGCTACGCTCTTGTAGAGACTTACGGTACACCGCTGCAAGAAGGGGGGCAAGTTCCTTCGCATACTCTGTGTAAAATCGAACTGGTATCCCATCAGGTCCAGCGGCCTTTCCTCTTTTGAGCGATTTTGTTTTTCTATCCCTCTGTCGTCTATTTCGATATCTGCCATTTTGTCATCTGTGCGACAATCTAGAGAAGGAACTACAGTGCAGTCTTCCTCTGTGAAACAGCTTTGGAAAAAGACATTCAGTATTTCGGCCTTTAGTCTGTCATCCTCTGTTTCAGTACCATTTTGGTCACAGAGTGTCTAGACATTTTGTTTTGATCCACCTGCCGCTTTAAGATACAAGTACATGATAGGACAGCTGTTAATATCATACTTGATTACTCTTCCAGTGAGTTTTAGCCACTCAGTTTATACGTTCTATGGTAAAAGAGAAAGGAAAGGTCCACGATAACCAACAGTGTTTATTAATAGCTGTCTTATCACGTACGTATAGCAGGCTGTCATACGTGATTACTCTTCCAGTGAGTTTTAGCCACTCAGTGTATACGTTATATGGTAAAAGAGAAAGGAAAGTTCCACGATAACCAGCCGTGTTTATTAACAGCTGTCTTATCATGTACTTGTATCTTAAATGATGGTAATGACTCTTTTCACGCGGCATTGATATTGATAAGTCTAGCCCTAGAAGCACGAGTATGAGAAAATAGACCTTCCCGGACAATCATAAGAACAAATTTTTATTCTCTCATCATGTTGTTGTCTATACAATGAACTGACCTTTTATCTTCCTTCACTATCTCACAGTTGATTAGCTGAAGTGGTGTGCAAAGCCATCTGCCATAACATACCAGGCATCATTTTCAAGTGTCAATGAAGCAAAATAATGCAATGGTTATCTTTTGTGTCTAGTTTCATTTTTAAGGGATAAAACACATCCTGAAAAGTGATTTGACATATTAAGGTTGGAGGGAATCTCTTCGAAACGATGATATATAAAAAATGTTTCTCATATAAAAGTTTATACATAATAAATGTTCCTGAAAACTGTAAAACTGAGTTTAATATTGCGAAATTTTGCAAAATACCCCACCAAACGTAATTAATTTAAAAAAATTAATTTTTGTTAGAGCATAAAATAAAGACGCTATAAAGCTACGTATAGTCATGTGTGAAAAAACTGGTTTCTGAAATACCGTTTTTGAAAAATAAGCTGTACACCTTGCGCTGTCAGAATGTAAACAACATACCTAATTAACATATATAAACGTTTATTATGGACCTAGTTACTTATTTTACTTATATCTGTTTTATGTTTTACATAGTTATTTGAAGTTTTACATTCACTATTCTTTCTTGATTGTTTTTCAGTTTACCGTTTCGCCTGTACGTATTTTGTTAAGTGTAAGTAGTAAGTAATTTATTATTGTGATAGAATATCATTAGAATAATGTACATCTGTAAATAAAAGGTTAAAAAATAGTTTTCTACACCATGCATGGAAAATGAACGAAATTACTTAATATCGCACACACGACAGAACACAATTACACCGAAGCGCCAAAGAAACTGGTACAGGCATGCGTATTCAAATACAGAGATATGTAAACAGGCGGAATTCGGCGCTGCGGTCGGCAACGCCTGTGTAAGACAACAAGTGATTATCGTAGTTGTTGGATCGGACACTGCTGGTACAATGGCAGGTTATCAAGATTTAAGTGACTTTAAACGTGGTGTACTAATCGGCGCACGAGTGATGGGGCACAGCAACTCAGAGGTAGCGACGACGTGGGTATTTCCCCGTACGACCATTTCAGGAGTGTACCGTGAATATCAGGAATCTGGTAAAACATCAAATCTCCGACATCGCTGAGGCCCGAAAAAGATCCTGCGAGAACGGGACCGACGACAACTGAAGAGAATCGTTCAACGAGACAGAACTGCAACCCTTCCGCAAATTGCTGCCAATTTCAATGCTGGGCCATCAATAACTGTCAGCGTGCGAACCATTCAACGAAACATCTTCGATATGGGCTTTCGGAGACGAAGGCCCACTCATGTACCCCTGATTGCACGACACAATGTTGGTCAGGTGAGCCTCGTTTCAAATTGTGTCGAGCAGATGGACGTATACGGGTATGGAGACAATCTCATGACTGTATGGACTCTGCATGTCGGCAGGGGACTGTTCAAGCTAGTTGAGGCTCCTTAATGGTGTGCAGCGTGTGCAGGTGGAGTGATATGGGACCCTTAATACGTCTACATACGACTCTGGCAGCTGACACGTACGTAAGCATCCTGTCAATTCATGTCCATTGTGCATTCCGACGGACTTGGTCAATTCCAGCAGGACAATACGACACCCCACACGTCCAAAATTGCTACAGAGCCAGGAACACTCTTCTGAGTTTAAACACTTCCGCTGGCCACAAAACTCCACAGACATGAACATTATTGGGCATATCTGGGATGCCTTGCAACGCGCTGTTCAGAAGAGACTCCCTTCGTATTCTGAAGGATTTATGGACAGCCCTGAAGTTCCCTCCAGCATTGGTTAAGGCATTAGTCGAGTCCATGCCACGTCGTGTTGCTGCACTTCTGCGTACTCGCGGGGGTCCTACACGATATTAGGCAGGTGTAGCAGTTTCTTTGGCTCTTCAGTGTATAACAAGATTCAGCAGGGTTTCAATGTCGCGGGTGACCTCTAAATATCCTGATTTGTATCACTTGTACTTCAGAACATTAGTAACCCTTGGTGAAGAAAAATGGTTACGTACTACTGACCGTATGTTGTTTATAGTATTTATCTAGTGGTGATTGACATCATAGTCATGTAACAGGACTACATCATAAATTCTTCTCACAAAGTTCTTCCAACACCGACAGACGTTACATCTCACGACTGTGCCTTTGCCGTCGATTCTTTGGGGTCACCAGATGAACAAGTTCCTTGTCCTCGGGTATGATGGTCAAAACAGGTTTTCCACACTGACCACCCGCCCTCTCATAGCTTTGAAAGAAACCAGTGGAGAGTTGGGACAAGGAATTCCAGAATTCTTTTTAAAGCGCCAATACGATCACGTCAAAAGATACTTGAGAGATGCTAGCTATCCCAGTGAAGGAGTAAAATCTATATTACAGGGATTTCAGTGTGAAGAAACCATACAAAGCGTCGTACCTGAGGAAACTAACTTGTCCATCTGGTAATCAGAAATACGTATTTCAATATTTTTCCCCCTCCACAAACCAACCAGTTTTCATCAAGATGGTTTTTTAACACTTAAGGCTGTTCCCTTGGTAGAATAGATCCTGTGATCGATTAAACTGTCTTGTATGACATAGATAGAATTAGGTAATATTGAGTTGTCTGTCAAGTGGAGATGTAAGTCAGGCTGACACTGTTTCACCAAGTCAATTTTTCGTGTTTCCTCGATGGGCCAGCGACCACAGTGCGACTGGACAAAAGTGTCAGACAAATGAGTCTACTGGCCCCACATGTAAGAAGGATGGAAGTGTACAAGGTCTGCAATAGATGCCGTGGCATCAAAAGAAAGCGCGTGCTGTTGGAACGCGTGGGACCAGAAGGTAATCTCCCCAGATGCTTTTGGGTGTGCCTTATTCTAAGCCGCAACCTGTAGAGTCGACGACCTGTATGTAGGCCGCTGGTCGATGGCCGTAACGTCTCAGTAATATTGCTGAGTAGTCAGTAATCAGCTGAGTGTATGCCCACGTATAGTCCACAGTATCGCTATTACGTCACTCCTTTATTTGGGAACAATCAATAATGTGGCATGTGATGCTCGGCCAGGTTTCTTGCTTGCATGTTTGTGAGGGGCACTCACATCTATGTCGAAGGCGCATTACGAGAAAATATAAAGGTGACGCAAACGGATAACAATTACAAATTTTAAAAGCATATTTTAATCGACGTAAGTGGTGTTACGTTTTAGCACTGAAGTGTGATTCCCATCATAAACTATTCAAGATCTCAATCGGTTAAAATGTGCATGGATTAGCGGATCAGAAAATCGTTCTCTTTGCACTAAAATGGTGGATTGTTTCTCAGTCAGTTCCAGGCTGTGTGGCAGAGGAAACTGATAATGCACTTATGTTTTCATACCTTATCTATGACCTGAATACTGTACACAATATTTGTCACGTTTGAGCACAGCGTGAGTTCAATATAACGCTCCTCAAACCACTGTAGCACGGTTCTGGCTCCGAGAAAGGGACAATTATACTGCTGCAAGATGACATCGCCGTTGAGAAGATATAAAGATACCTGAGTCGCTATCGGGCACCATCGCCGCATACGCAAATCAGCAGCGCTTTATTTACGCGAAATACATGATCTGTGCGTAGACACACCTCCACAAACCTCATCAACAAACTGTCGGATTCCTGATAAGTGCACCTACAGCATATTAAGGCATGTGACATTGTTAAAATTTATGTTGAAACGTTCAACTGTCATTTATGCGTATGTGTATAGGACAAGAGAACTGCCTTTGAAAAGCAATCCCGACTGAGCTACATACACTGAAAAGCCACTACTAGTCAACGACTATTATCAAGCTTAACTGCGCTAGAGATGAACCAAATGAGGCTGCGCTGTTTTCAGGAAACTGATATCAGCTAAGCTTCATAATGGTCATTGTCCGGAACTAGTAGCTATTTGTGTAAAATAAATGACATCTGGCGGTACAGTCACGAATTTGAACAATTATTTGGCGGCTGAATTTCCCCCTGCAAACATGCATGTAAAATTGTTATGGCAAAGGGACACAAGCGAAATCCCACTGTGTGCTGCTTCATGGTGCACGATAAGAAAATAGTTACAAGAGGTCATGAAACAGTTACGTTCATGTGAATTTATACTGATTTTTTTGAGTTGTATATTGGCTAAATAACCCTTTTACGATACATGAGAAGAGGGAAGTGTCCCAGGTAGTGCGAAATATTTTCAGGAATGCGATTATGGATTAATCCTGTTTGTTTCACATTGGAAGCCCCAAGGGGAAATGTGTTGATGTAGCATCCCACAAATATTTTGATAGAGCTCCAAATACCAATTTTATGACAACTGAATTCATAACAAATAAGAATAAACGAATATTCAGAACACAGAAATCACATTTTTGGCTACCGTCGATCAGTGGTTCTTGCTTCATACATAGCTTTCCGGTCTCTCAGCTGTAGGCCGATTATCAACTTCCAGTCCCGGAGCAATTGCGCGCGTGGTGCCTAGTAAAACTAGAGGCGCCGCGAAGCGGCGAATTCCGCTCTCTTAAGGTAACCAACAGCCTCGTCACGAGACGAAACGGGTCAACTCTCTTGAGGCAGCCAACCGCCTAGCGCAATAACCATGCGCTATAGACTAGATAAATGATTGAATGTTTTTTAAGGAACTTAAATTCTTTCTTTCTTTCACTGGGGCCATGTCCCACACTGACGCAGGGTCGGCATTGTTAGGAACCGATTTGGCAAGGTTAGTATGAAGGGGTGGCCGGATGCCCTTCCAGCCGCCACCCCGTACCCCCCGGGACAGAAGTGGTGTACCCCAACTGTCTGCGTCTAGTGTAGTTCATGGAATAGTGCGACGTGTTCAGATGTAGGCGAGTCGTGTAACTGAGGCGAAACGTGGAGACCAGCCCAGAATTCACCTAGTGGGATGTGGAAAACCGCCTAAAAACCACATCCAGGCTGGCCGGCACAACGGCCCTCGTCGGATTTGATACGGGGCCGGCGTGCCTACCCGAGTCCAGGAGGCAGCGCATTAGCGCTCTCGGTAATCCTGGCGGGTCTTTTAAGGAACTTACATATATTGTCTATAATATAACATACAGTCACCGACAGTGCTTATTTCACAAGTGTTATTCTCTACTTTGGCCCAAATGAACAGGTATTCATCAGAGTTCAGCTTCTTCCTCCTTCTACTTGACAAAACAAAGGGCTTATCTGGAACCAAAGTACCATAGCAAGTATTCCTGATGTCTCTGTTACACTCCACGTTTTCCACGAAAGAATATTTGCATCAGGGAAAGTTTCAAGGCCACTGTAGTCAGCACGGTTTCCCCATACAACAGCCAAGGTCAATCATGTATTCCCTCCAAAGACAGCACTAACATCACAGGTGAACTGCAATCTACGTCCATGACAGATATTTGGATCACCAATAAGCTGCTGCTTATTGAATTGGCCAGCAAGGTCAATGTCTATTCCTTTCAAAGACTTGCAGACAGCTACAATGCGCCGCCAACGGTGGCGATAATATCGTCGCCCAGCCATTGCAGAGAGAGGCAGAAGATGACATGTAATGATTGAAACACGTCACTTTTGAATAAATATGCCTTGTGATCTAGACTGTTACAATCTTCTCCAAAAATTATAGTTGGGTCGCTAATACCTCCAATAATGTTTTCAAAAATGCGTATTATTCTTAATTCACCGTACATCGGAAGCAAAGGAATACCAGTGCCTACAGAATTTTACGGATTGCGGTATGTTATTGAAGATACTAAAGCACTAAAGGAGGCTGCCAGCAAATTTGGGCTAAACATAAACGAAGCCAAGACACAGCAGGTTGGGGACCAGTCCCACTAGAGAGTGCAAGAATTCAAATACCTAGGGGCACTTTTCACTGAGAACTCGTCACGTAAAGCAGAGATCAATGCCAGAATACAAGCAGGAAACCGATCTTACCACAGCGTAGCACAACTGCTTCGGTCCATATATCTCTCCAGACAGTTCAGACAGTTCAAGATTCGACTGTACAAAACTCTGATCCAGCCTGTTGTTCTATATGGCTGTGGGACATGGAGTACCCGGAAACAGGACTTCCATAAGCTCCTTGTTTTTGAGAGAAAAGTGCTTCGGAAGATCTTCAGTCCGGTTCTGGATGCAGATACAATGGAATGGAGGATCAGATACAACCAAGAGCTTGAGGAACTATACCAGCAGCCCAACATAGCAGGAACTGTCAAAGACAAACTAATGCAGTGGGCCGGCCACGTGGCCCAGATGGAGGATCACAGATGGCCTCGGAAGCTCCTGTATTTCACACCTACAGGAAAGAGACCGCCAGGGAGACCCAAGAAGCGTTGGAGGGATGGACTCCATGAAGATTTAAACCAAGTGTCAATAGATGTGAACGGATGGCGGATAGCAGCAATGGACAGAATACAGTGAAGGAGGAAACATGCAGATGTGTAGATGCGTGCAGTCCACTGGGCCTGATCACGTAGTAATAGAAAATTTGAAACTCCATTTTGCCGTCTCAAGAGAGTCCTTGTGAACTTCAGTTTTCTCAACACTACAAGAAGTGTACTTGTGACTTTTGGCTCTTCAAATACGCTGATGGAGTAAAAATGGCAACACAAAGAAGGAGCTTTGCCACATAAACGAAAGTTAGTAGGCATGTTTCTACATCTGAAAAAATGATATATATTCAAATTTCGCGCCAGTCGCATAAGAGGGGCTAGTAGCGCCACTGTGGTGATGAACATCAGGTTCGTTTTCAACACACGCTGTAACGTTCGCGAGCGTTAGTTAGCTTCTAGACTGGACGTGGTGGATTGCTGTTAGTCAAGGATGCCTTTAAGTGATAAAGACGCCATTATCAACACCTCACTGAGTTTGGTGAGGTTGTGTATTAGGACTATGAGGAGCTGGATGTTCCTTCTGGGATATTTGTAGGACTCGCAAGAAGATAGCCACTGTTCATGACTGCTGACAGCGGTGGCCACAAGAATGTACGGTCGCAAGAATACTTGACTACGAGCGGCCAAGTGGCACTACCAAGAAGCGAGACCATAGTGTTCGACGTATGGCTCTGGTGCATCGTACTGCATCTGCTGGAGCAATTGGAGCCGCAATTAGAACCACAGTGACACAACGAATTGTTACCAGTCGGTTGCTTCAAGAACAGCTTCGAGGCAGAACGCCCGTAGCGTGCATCTCACCGACCCCAAACTATCGCTATTTGTGGATTCAGAGGTGTCAAGGTATGTTGTGTTTTCCAATGTAAATTGATGCCGCTTTGGTGAAAGATAATGCACCACACTACTCAGTTTATCACGAAAAAAAGTTAGACTATTTCCGTTTGGTGCTAATTTCTGGTGATTTGTCCGCCATTAAGTAAGTATGGTTCGTTCTTATTCGCTCGACTCCCTCCCTCCCTCCCTCGACTTACCAAATCAACTTTCTTCATCCCGTAGAACGCACTGTAAAAGTGTACGTTCCATACAGACATAGACACTAACGGTTACACGATAAATCAGTCTAATTTAAAAGCCGTAAATTCAACTAAATACCTAGGAATTACAATTACGAACAACCTAAATAGGAAATCACATAGAAAAAGTTGTGGGGAAGACTAACAAAAGGCTGCGTTTTATTGGCAGGACACTTAGAAAATGTAACAGAGCTACTAAGGAGACTGCCTACACTACGCTTGTCCGTCCTCTTTTAGAATAGTGCTGCGCGGTGTGGGATCCTTACCAGACAGGACTGACGGAGTACATCGAAAAAGTTCAAAGAAAGGCTGCACGTTTTGTATTATCGCGAAATATGGGAGTGAGTGTCACAGAAATGATACAGGATTTGGGCTGAAAATCATTAAAAGAAAGGCGTTTTTCGTTGCGACGAAATCTTCTCACGAAATTCCATTCACCAACTTTGTCCTCCGAATGCGAAAATGCTTTGTTGATACCGACCAACATAGGACGGAACAATCACCACGATAAAATAAGGGAAATCAGAACTCGTACGGAAAGATATAGGTGTTCATTCTTTCCGCGTGCTATAAGAGATTGGAGTAATACAGAATTGTGAAGGTGGTTGGATGAACCCTCTGCCAGGCACTTAAATGTGATTTGCAGAGTATCCATGTAGATGTAGATGTAGATGTACGGCATATACTCGTGCACAAGTTTTATATTGGGACATTGGGAACATCCAAGAAACAATTCTTGAACATTTTATTATTGCCGAATGTTCTTACGTAAACTGAAGTAGAAGTGTGATACAAAATACGTCTCTTGCGTATAAAACTGTCTCCAAAAAATTTCGTCCCCTGTATGTTTTTAGTAGGAAATGGACATCGAAGAAAGGTAACACTGTAAGCATAAATATAAGTGTCTTCATTTATTACCGTTTGGCGGTCATACCAGTTAGCGCAATGCGTTGAGCCTTGCGTTAGAATTCTCCGATTCACAGCCAGGTTTACTGTATTTTCTAATTCTGATCTGAGCAGTAACGCTGTACAATAGAGTTTCTTAAACGATACATATTCTGCAACTATAAATTATTAAACTTCGAACAGAACAATTACAGTATTGAGTCTCTGGTCATCCATCGAGGACAATGGGACAGAAGCCGGGCAAGAAATATTTGAATAATGAAAATTGACACCAACAACGGTATCGTAATTCATAAAGCCTTTCTTCAAAACACGCTACTCGGCAATAAAGAAAGAGGTTGTCTGACCATTAGTCGGCTTGTTACTGGGAGCTAGGGAATCCCGTTGACTTTGGCTCCTCTGCACCGACTTTGTTGGTTGCACATGTTGGAGTAACGTGCTTAATAAGTTGTACTGTTTCCATCTGAAGACTCCGTTGGTATTTGTCATTGTGATTCGTACGTTGATGGTGAATTACGTCGAAACTGGTAGCGTGTTTTGAGTGCACGACGTTTGAACTACAATACAGCTGTTGGTTTTCAGTTTTCATTGTTCAAGTATGAAAGTTATTGATCAGACACGTTCGAAAAATTCATGAAGAGCAAGAATCAATTAAACTTAATTATCTGTCACAGGCTAAAAACAAGTCTTATTGATGTGGATATGTTAAATACAGATACTACATTCAGTAAGAGTGGTCATTTTTGCCGAAAGCTGAATAATTAGACGTTACATGAAGATGATGATAAAGAAAGAAACAGAATCTCTTAACTATCTGTGGAGTGGTTACCTGGCCCACAGTCTTGTAGAGAAGTGTAATGGATATGAAAGTGGTACGCACGACAGATGGTTGTAATCGATAGAACGAATGGCAGGAGGGTACACCGGAAAATTGGTTTGAATGTAATGCATAAAAGTACGCTATGACGCTGTGGTATGTGATTCACTTGTTTGGAAAGAAGCTGCGTAGGATGAAGAAAGGAGGGATGAAGCTGGAAAGATAGTACACTGCGTCTTCATGCCACGAGTGGCCTCCCAGGACCATCCGACCGCCGTGTCATCCTCAGTGGAGGATGCGGATAGGAGGGGCGTAGGGTCAGCACACCGCTCTCCCGGTCGTTATGATGGCATTCTTGACCGGAGCCTCTACTATTCGGTCGAGTACCTCCTCAATTGACATCACGAGGCTGAGTGCACCCAGAAAAATGGCAACAGCGCATGGCGGCCTGGATGGTCACCCATCCAAGTGCCGACTAAACTCGACAGCGCTTATCTTCGGTGATCTCACGGGAACCGGTGTATCCACTGCGGCAAGGCCGTTGCCCTAGGAAGATAGTGATGGATTGAATTTTCTTATATCTCTGCCTGAAGGACTGATTCTGACAATGGACCGGAAGCGCTTGGTTGTAAAATACGTCTTTGAACGTTAAATAACAAAACTGAAAGGACTCTTAATTATTGTTTTGATACAAAATGAATTCCCGTGTTTTGTGTAAGACACACTGCAATTGTTGTATAACGATTAAGTAATCAAGCAGTCCAAAATTAGAAAAAAATTACAGCTACATCTGTAATCTAACGTTCATACTCGGGTATTGTGACGCAAAACTATTCCCTGCACTAACTGGGCAGCATAGCTACGGACTACGGTATCAAGATACCTGTCGGATATATGGTTGATTACAGCTTTACCAAACTGCCATTCTTTTGCGTCCATTTTCTATCGAAAATAAGCTCGGGACGACACTTTGTTGCAGGCATATTTGTTCTATTACTATGCAAGAAAATTTTCTGTGGTGGTAAAGTATCCGAACTTTGGTAAGCTGTATATATCGTTGAACATGTAAGGGAATCCATCTAGGTTTTGAAACAAAGCGCTTAAAATCTTTGCCTTCATTGTTTTCCGTTTGACGGCGTTGCTGCAACGTATATGCCAAGTAGCGCAACTCCCCTGTGGATATATCAGCACCAACATGTACGTAATGGATTATTGTGGCATTCGTCGTTTTTCAAAGTGCAAGCGGTAACTGCGGGAAATAGAACTACGTCCAAGTTATTGCAAATGCGGGCGAACAGGAGCAACGTGCTACTAATATTTTTCTTGGATGCAGGAAGACAATCCACCGAAGTATGAAGAATGCGTACGGAGCAGCACGTTTCTCGACAGTCACAGCTGTGGAATGCTGAGCCAAGGGGTGCTGCTTCTTCATGATAACGCCCATATCGCGAACGTCTGAACGTAGAACTTACGCCTACCCAATTTGGAGACACTTGAACAGCCCCCCCCCCCCCCTTATTGGCATGATTTCCCCCGAAGCGACTAACGCGCCTCGCGCTTTCGATACCTGCAGAAAACTCCTGAAAGATCGTCGATTCCTGTCGGACAACAATGTGCAGGAGGCAGCTAGGGATTTCTTCGTGTAGCAGGATACGGTGTTTTACCAAACGGGTATCTCCAAACTGATGTTTTGGGAGGATTATTGTCTCAATGTTCACGGCAATTTAGATTGATTGGCGTACCGATTCTGGACCGAACGTCTTCGAACTGAAACGTTTTTATCGCCTTTACAGTATTTTTATTGACATAATTAATCTGATAAACAAATTAGGCATTGAAAATTAGATGAACTGTCAATTTACACTCACTTAGAAAGCCTCATACAATATGTGATCAAAAGTATCCGAACACCACCAAAAACATACGTTTTTCATATTAGGTGCATTGTGCTGCCACCTACTGCCAGGTACTCCATATCAGCGACGTCAGTAGTCATTAAAGGTCGTGAGAGCAGAATGGGGCGCTCCTTGGAACTCATGGACTTCGTCGAGATCAGGTGATTGGGTATCACTTGTGTCATGCATCTGTACGCGAGATTCCCGCACTCCTAAACATCCCTAGATCCACGGATTCAGATGTGATAGTGAAGTGGAAACTTAAGGGACAAGTACAGAAAAAAAGCGTACAGGCCAACCTCGTCTGTTAACTGACAGAGACCGCCCAAAGTTGAAAAGGGTCGTAATGTGTAATAGGCATACATGTATCACACAGGAATTCCAAACTGCATCAGAATCCACTGCAAATACTATGAAAGTTACGTGGGAAGTGAGAAAACTTAGATTTCATGGCCGAGCGGCTACTCATAAGCCACACATCTCGCCGGTAAATGCCAAACGACGCCTCGCTTGGTGTAAGGAGCGTAAATATTGGACGATTGAACAGTGGAAAAACGTTGACACGAATCACGGTACACAATGTGGCGATCCGATGGCACGGTGTAAGTATGACGAATGCCCGGTGAACGTCACTTGCCAGCGTGTGTAGTGCCAACAGTAAAATTTGGAGGCGGTGGTGTTATGGCGTGGTTGTGATTTCCATGGAGGGGGCCTGCGCCCCTTATTGTTTTGCGTGGCAGTATCACAGCACAGGTCTACACTGATGTCTTAAGCACCGTCTTGCTTCCCACTGTTAAAGAGCAATTCGGCGATGGCGATTGCATCTTTCAACACAATCGAGCACCTGTTCATAATAGACGGCCTGTGGCGAAGTGGTTGCACGACAATAACATCCTTGTGAAGGACTGGCCTGCACAGAGTCCTGATCTGAATCCTACAGAAAACCTTTTGAATGTTTATGAACGCCGAATTCTTGCTAGGTCTCATCGACCGACATCGATATCTTTCCTTAGTGCGGCACGCGTGAAGAATGAGCTGCCATTCTCCATGAAACCTTCCAGCACCTGATTGAACGTATGGCTGCGAGAGTGGAAGCTGTCATCAAGGCTAAGGATGGGTCAACACCATAGTGAATTCGGGCATTAACGAAGGAGGGAGCCACGAACTTGAAGTCATTTTCAGCCAGGCGTCCGGATACTTTTAATCACATAGTATATCAAAAAGTAATACAGATAAAACGGTGTAAAAATAGTATCAATTGAACAAATAGTCCCATACAAGACAATGTACGCACCTTCACGAGGAAACAAATGCACTAAAGAGACAAAGAAACTGCTATACATGCCTAAATGGCTAATACCGCATAGGGTCCTCGCTAGCACGCAAGAAGGGCTGCAACACGACGTAGCATAGACTCGGCTAATGTCTGAAGTAGTGCTGGAGGGAACAGACGCCATGAATCCTGCAGGGCTGTGCATAAATCCGTCAGAGTATGAGGGGTCGAAGATCTATTCTGATCAGCACGTTGCAAGGCATTCCATAAATACTCAATGATGTTCAAGTCTGGGGAGTTTAGTGGCCAGCGGAGGTGTTTAAACTCAGAAGAGTGTTGCTGGAGGCACTCTGTAGCAATCCTGGGCGTGTGGAGTGTCCCATTGTCCTGCTGGAATTGCCGAAGTCCGTCGGAATGTACAGTAGACATGAACGGGTGTATATGATCAGACAGGCTCTCACAGTCGTATCTAGACGTATCAGGGGTCCCATATCACTTCTACTGCACACGCCCCACGCCATTACAGAGTCTCCACCAGCTTGAATACTCCACTGCTGACATGGTGGGTCCATTGATTCATGAGGTTGTCTCAATACCCGTACACGTCCATCCGCTCGATACAATTTGAAACGAGACTCGTCCGACCAGTCAAAGTGTTTCCAGTCATCAACAATCCAGTGTCAGTGCTGACTGGCCAAGGTGAGGCATAAGTTGTGTGTCGTGCAGTCATCAAGGGTACACGAGTGGGCTTTCGGCTCCGAAAGCCCATATCGGTGATGTTACATAGAATGATTCGCACGTTGACACGAAGTCCCAGCACTGAAACTGAATCAGTGTGCGGAAGGGTTGCACTCTTGTCACGTTGAACGCTTCACTTCAGTCGTTATTGTTGGATCTTTTTCTGATCACAGCGATGTCGAAGATGTGGTGTTTTGCCGGATTCCTAAGATTCACTGTACACTCGTGAAATTGTCGTATGGGAAAATGTCCACTTCATCGCTACCTCAGAGATAGCCTCACGGTAGCACCACGTTAAAACTCGCTTAAATCTTGATAACCTGCCATTGTAGCAGCACTAACTGATCTAACAACTGCGCCAGACACTTCTTGTCATAGAAAGGCGTTTACGACCGTAGCGCCGTATTCTGCCTCTTTGCGCATCTCTGTATTTGAATAGGCATGCATATAGCATTTCTTTGGTGGCACTTCAGTGTATATGCGCTGGTTAGTGATACGTTAAGCCCTAGATAACGATTAAAAATTTTAAACACAGAGCCCAAATTTTGATGCTGTATCATCCAGAAATTAACGTCGAATTTTACAGCGGAAGACTGTTATACAACGACAAAAAAAATGGTTCTGAGCACTATGGGTTTTAACTTCTGTGGTCATCAGTCCCCTACAACTAAGAACTACTTAAACCTAACTAACCTAAGGACATCACACACATCCATGCCCGAGACAGGATTCGAACCTGCGACCGTAGCAGTCCCGCGGTTCCGGACTGCGCGCCTAGAACCACTAGGCCACCGCGGCCGGCTATACAACGACAAATTAAGTGGAAATGTCTGACATTATGAGCAGTTCGTACTGTCATCAACTTAATGAATATCTTTACCTTGATACGGGAGTGTAAAGTGATGCAATTTTAAAGTAATATGTCGTTTCGAAGAATTTAAAATGACACTGAAAGCTCTCATAGTTCTTCATGATCGACTGATGAAATAACTTCATGTTATGAGTGTACAACGGGTAAACTATTTTGAGAGTGGCACTTACAGACAAAATTTTCAAATATTTAGCATCTGTCATCAGGTCATAACATTTCATTTTTACACTCAAATGTCGTATAGACATCATCCACTGAATCTCTGTGACTAAAGTGTTTTACTGTCCCATCAAGTACGAGTCACATGATATGTCTTAGTTCGGTGACGTATTCATACGGACTTTCTTCGACAAGTTTACTAATATTCGCTCCACCAGAAATATTTAGGTTTCTTGATGCGTATCTTCGTTTAGATTCTCCTTAGTTTCCATGAAAGGAATCGGCCCCCAATACTTACTGAACGTAGTGGGCACTCTGCATAGCACATACTCGGTGTAACTAAATTTGCTTTACAAACTTTGAGGACAGGTTCCTTGCACCATAAGAAACAACTGTCTCGTAAGCTTGCGCTCTAAAATCCGTATCTTAAGAGCTATGAGCACTTATTGAATAGAAAAGATGTGTTTCACAGTAGCGAAGATGAAAAGGTCTCTTCGTAAGATACGCATTTTATAGCCCATGTTAACTAGCCACTTATTTGTCCTCAATCCGTAAAGCGAATTAATTTACACCCCGCATGTGACCGTAAGTTTAGATAATTACCGAGCGGACGAAGCACTAGACTCCCATCGGTGAGCACCGGCCTTCAACTATGTGTATTTAGCTTTGTCGTAGTTTCCCTAAATCGCTTAACATATTTTCGGTACATATGAAATCTCCTTAATGATTGCAAGAGTCCTTAACGTCAGTACATTCCCAGACTGTGGCTATGCCTCCTTTAGCTCTATATTACCTGATGGAATACAAATTTTGAGATGAAATACTCAGAATGTTTGCTACCGCGTATTTCGGGTACCTTTGAAAAGAAACAGCTGATTTCCCTTCCTATCCTTGCTCGATCTGAACTTTAGCTCCTTCTCAGATGCCTACAGAACGTTAAAAAGTAATCTGCCTCCCTTTAAACCTAAACTCCAAGCTATAAATGTAAAACAAATTACCACCAGCATCAGACCAGTTATTCTCGTATGATAAACTAACAGATTGGAGTGAGCAGAGCAGTTATTTTACGGCAAAGCATAGGAAATCATGATCTTTTTATTCTCCCTGTATGTGGAACCTAATGTAAAACGCTCATCAACGTTTTAGAAACTACAAATTAACAAACGCGGAATATATGAATACAAAAGAATCTTTTCCCTCGTTTATCTTGGGCTTGTCTCTTTATACAACCATCTTCTCACCTCCCTGCAACCCCCCTCCTCCACACTTCAGTCTCAGTCTCTCTCTCTCTCTCTCTCTCTCTCTCTCTCTCTCTCTCTCTCATCCACGCAAACACACTTGGAACCAACATAAAGTATATCTTTAATAGCTGTCTGCAAATAACAAACGGCTTAGGATTTTTGCACATTTTGTAATGCAAATTCCGTTAATTAAAGCTGAACTTGGCAATAAACGAAACAATTGTTACTGATCGAAGAGAGCACTTGTAGGGGGAGGTGGGTAAAGTAGATTTTGTGTTTCGAGAAAGGTCGCTTTATGACACTGAGCATATTTCGATAGTTTAGCTGTGCTACTAGGAATAAATACGATCTACTGCTCGATTAGTTCATGTTTCAACAAGCTAAATAAGTTGAGTGTCTCTCTAGTCATCTAACGCCTCGCTCATTATATATCCAGCATTCGAACTCTGCACAAGCACTGTGGCGTTCGAATGCTGGATATAAACTGAGTGCCTGTTTTTTCTTTCTACAATCCTGCGGATAGAGTTTGTGTAACTTCTCCCGACTGCTTCTGTTATGTTTGTGATGAATACACAATGAAAATTCAACAAAGGAAGGAAAGTGTGTTTGTGAAGAAAGTTTATTTTGCATATTTGAAATTGAAACTTGAAAGACATAGCATGGGCTCCGCTTAAAGTAACGTCAGCTTTCTGTGAACGGCTGAGAGATCTCTTGCAAAAATTACGCTCCCGCATTTACATTCATTTCCAACGTGTTGTTAGTCTGAGATGTTACTTTATCTATCTCGTTCTTAAATTCTATAGATCATTGTAGTATGCAAGACAATGTTGCCATAGACGTATATGACATTGCTGTTGACTTCAGAACATGCATCGTGTCGGAAATAAGTGACATGATGTGTTGCGGAAGGAGTGGCAAACATTGGAGCGCTGTTGTTTTTAAAAACATCGTATTACAACGTCCCCTAAATGGAGAGTCTTTTGTTTTCGCATTGTATTTGACTTCTTGGGACCACATTTTCGCTCAGAGACTGTTACGTGCAGACTATGACGAGTGTTTGTCGTTTCACTTTAGATAAAAGCTCCTACGGACACGAAACGAAGCAGGGACAGCCTCACTCAGGCCCTGACCTGACGGCAAGGGAACGCAGAACTGATCTATCTCGGAGTGGCTTCTACTCTGCAGGTAGTAGCCGCAGTGTAGAGTGATTCTTAGCCGATCGCAAGCTTCCACAACACAGAGAGTGGTCCGTCTGTTTACTTGTGAGTGCTGCATCCCGGCTGAAGCAAAACAAAATTAAAGGGTGTCTGACAATCAATAAAGCAATTGGATGCCGTGTCATGAAATTCGTCACATGTTAATGGTTTCTTCTGTCTCTTCTCAGTCGAAAATTACCTCCTTGGATTAAAAAAATGAGACATTTTCATTTAAGAATAATCATGTTGTGCGCCATTGTAACGAATTTCACGTCCAACACCATGTTCGTTAGATCCAAGGAAATGTTCCTCAATCTCTGGTGGAACTTATTGGCTGGAAAATTTATCCTACGACGCTCTGTAAGTATTAATCACACTATGCTAATAATAACTAGACAACCGGCAAACACATTACGTCAGGGATGTGAAAGATGAACCACTCGAGTAAGAGACAGCGACGTATCTTGGAACACTTCATCTACATCTGCATCTACTTTTATACTCCGCAAGCCACCCAACGGTGTGTGGCGGAGGGCACTTTACGTGCCACTGTCATTACCTCCCTTTCCTGTTCCAGTCGCTTATGGTTCGCGGGAAGAACGACTGCCGGAAAGCCTCCGTGCGCGCTCGAATCTCTCTAATTTTACTTTCGTGATCTCCTCGGGAGGTATAAGTAGGGGGAAGCAATATATTCGATACCTCATCCAGAAACGCACCCTCTAGAAACCTGGGCAGCAAGCTACACCGCGATGCAGAGCGCCTCTCTTGCAGAGTCTGCCACTTGAGTTTGCTAAACATCTCCGTAACGCTATCACGCGTACCAAATAACCCTGTGACGAAACGCGTCGCTCTTCTTTGGATCTTCTCTATCTCCTCTGTCAACCCGAACTGGTACGAATCCCACACTGATGAGAAATACTCAAGTATAAGCCGAACGAGTGTTTTGTAATCTACCTCAGTTGTTGATGGACTACATTTTCTAAGGACTCTCCCAATGAATCTCAACCTGGTACCCGCCTTACCAACAATTAATTTTATATGATCATTCCACTTCAAATCCTTTCGTACGCATACTCCCAGATATTTTACAGAAGTAAGTGCTACCATAGTTTGATCCGCTATCATATAATCATACAATGAATGATCTTTCTTCCTATGTATTCGCAATACATTACATTTGTCTATGTTAAGGGTCAGTTGCCACTCCCTGCACCAAGTGCCTATCCGCTGCAGATCTTCCTGCATTTCGCTACAATTTTCTAATGCTGCATCTTCTCTGTATACTACAGCATCATCCGCGAAAAGCCGCATGGAACTTCCGACACAATCTACTAGGTCATTTATATATATTTTGAAAAGCAAAGGTCCCATAACACTCCCCTGTGGCACGCCAGAGGTTACTTTAGCGTCTGTAGACGTCTCTCCATTGAGAACAAAATGCTGTCTTCTGTTTCTTAAAAACTCTTCAAACCAGCCACACAGCTGGTCTGATATTCCGTAGGCTCTTACTTTGTTTATCAGCCGACAGTGCGGAACTGTATCGAACGCCTTCAGGAAGTCAAGGAAAATGGCATCTACCTGGGAGCCTATATCTAATATTTTCTGGGTCTCATGAACAAATAAAGCGAATTGGGTCTCACACGATCGCTGTTTCCGGAATCCATGTAGATTCCTACAGACTAGATTCTGGGTTTCCAGAAATGACATGATGCGCGAGCATGTTCTAAAATTCTACAACAGATCGACGTCAGAGATATAGGCCTATAGTTTTGCGCATCTGCTCGACGACCCTTCTTGAAAACTGGAACTACCTGCGCTCTTTTCCAAGCATTTGGAACCTTCCGTTCCTCTAGAGACTTGCGGTACACGGCTGTTAGAGGGGGGGCCAAGTGCTTTCGTGTACTCTGTGTATAATCGAATTGGTATCTCGTCAGGTCCTGTGGACTTTCCTCTGGTGAGTGAGTTCAGTTGCTTTTCTATTCCTTGGACACTTATTTCGATGTCAGCCATTTTTTCGTTTGTGCGAGGATTTAGAGAAGGAACTGCAGTGCGGTCTTCCTCTGTGAAACAGCTCTGGAAAAAGGTGTTTAGTGTTTCAGCTTTACTTCTTAGTCTCACGCCTCTAGCCACCATTGTAATAGGAGTTTAACATATTTCTTTATTCTGTTTAGAAACGATAGCATTCTCTTTTTGTGTACTGTAGTCTTTCTCTGAACTTACAAAAATGTCTCCAGAAACGCAAGGTTTTTCCTAATGCGACAAACGTTTCCAAGTTACAACACAGTCATGCACTTAGGAACAAATATTAAATTTAAAAGTGTTCAAATCGAGAAAATCGTGTCATTCCTGTATTTAATAGGCTATTTGTTACGATGGGTGTTCAATAAGTAATGCAGCACGTTTTTCTGAAAGCAACACGATTACGATACGCCACACCATTACCCACTATCTTGGCTACAAAACCCTGTTTTTCAACATAATCTCCGTTCAGTGTGATGACCTTACGCCACTTTACTGAGAGGGCGTGTAGACCCGCTCGGTGCCACTCTGCTGGTCGACGTAGGAGTCAACTTCTTGCCGGATCAATAATTTCATCACCCATGTACAGCTTTCCGCATAGTTCATCCTTCATTGGGAAAAACAGATGGAAGGTGTGAGAGCCGGGCTATAGGGTGGACGAGGAAGAACAGTCCAATGAAGTTTGTGAGCGACTCTCGGGTGCACAGACTTCTGTCGTTTAGCTTTTTCATGCAGCAGGATAAGTTGGTTTTGCATTTTTGTGGCGTCGGACACACTGAAGTCGTTTCTTCAGTTTACTGAAGGTAGGAAAGTACTCTTCCGTGTTGATCGTTGTACCAGGAGGGAGGACAATCAGGAACACGTAGGAGTCCCAGAAGACCGCGGCCATGACTTTATCGACTGAGGATGCGATTTCGAACTTTCGTTTCGAAGGGCAGGTGGCGTGGCACAGCTCCATGGATTGCCATTATGTTTCTGGTTCGAAGTACTGAACACATGTTTCATCTCCTCTGACGATGTTTGACAAAAAGCTGTCACGATCAGCCTCGTGACGCTCAAGGTGCTCTTTAGGGGCTTCTCTTAGGCGACGAGGTATCCTCCTTTTGAGTACCCCCAACTAGTGGAAGAGTGTGTCAGAACTACCAACGCAGACGTGCAGTTGTGCAACGAAGTGTTTTGAGATCCGTCGATCACCTCGAACGAAACTCACAGCTCGTTCAAACACCGCAGGAGTCACAGATACGTGCGACCGGCTGGCACGCGAGGGATCGGACAGTTTTGCGCGACCCTGTTACGGTGATGACAGACGCATCGCCCAACGACTCACCGTGCTTTTGTTCACTGCCAGGTCTCAGTATACATTCTGCAAGCGCCTATGAATAGCTGTGATGCTCTGGTTTTCTGTCAAAAGAAAATGACAGCTCTCTGCTTGGAACGCACATCCATTACGGATGCCACTTTGAAGGCTAGCTGTAGTGCCGCCACTTATCGGAACTTTACGAAACTTTAGAAGCTGAATCAGAAATATTCCACGGCGATCTACAACAAATACCGCGTTTTTTCAACCGAAACTGGCCAAGAAAAAGAAATGCGTTCCATACTTGTTGAAAGTCGTTGTATATTATTACTCTACTACACACCAGTTACAAGTTAGACATTTTGAAACAGAAGCCTTTCAAGAGAAAGGAAAATCAACATGTCAAAGAAACTCATTTCAATTGCCAATATTCCGTGGTAGAACACCTTCCGTGTCAAGGTACAAGATGGTGTACAACAAACGAATAATGGTTTAACCACCGACGCGTTTTGTACCTAGCTTTAAAAACATACGGAATTTTACTCATCATAAAAGTGTGTAAAGGAATTAACGATATCCTCCAAACAGCATTAATATATTATTGAACATCGCGAATGAGTATGTAGAGCTCGTAATATTTACAAATGGTGTATAAAATCAACATATCCTGTGTCACAACAACAAA
This sequence comes from Schistocerca piceifrons, assembly GCF_021461385.2. Classification (NCBI taxonomy): domain Eukaryota; kingdom Metazoa; phylum Arthropoda; class Insecta; order Orthoptera; family Acrididae; genus Schistocerca; species Schistocerca piceifrons. Next base: position 98,157,755 of record NC_060141.1, read on the forward strand.
CAATAGAAAATGTAAACTGACTATGGAAGTCTCTAGTACGCGTTCCGTCATGCCATTCTTCATTCAGCCACTGGATTGAATTACTAATCATGTGGCACAGGTACACGACATTTCCATGTACAAAATTCTCCCCCACCATCAAATACTTTGTTGATTTACGTTGTTCTGGCCAATGACCTCCAGTTTTTCAGTATGACTAGGCTGTCAGCTTTCACAAACTTCCAAAATATTATCAGAACAGCACATGCAGTCATAACTATTCTGTTATGATCAAGAACTTCATATAGTTGAGATGACCCGACCATATCCCAACTTATACCCATAGATCGAAAACGAAAATTTTGTATTATGTGCCTTCTGCAGCTCATTTTCTGAAACCTGTATGCCCTCCGTCAGGAATCCGCCACACGCTGGGTGTAAGAGAACGAATTACACAAAACATTAGAGCGTTTAGAGTACATAAAAGGAACACGTTTATATATCACAAGAAAGAGACATTTGCACCATTTCGCCTCTAGGAGCCCACCGTCGTTCGGACGCTAGTGATGTTTAGAAACGGGGTTCAAATTGTTGTGTGATGAGTACTGTTTAACAAATGTTGCTGATATATGTATTTCTTCTTGTGGGATGACACGAAGCATTTGGGGAACGAACCATTGACAGGCATTCCAGAGCCGGCCGCGGTGGCCGAGGGGTTCTAGGCGCTTCAGTCCTGAACCGCGCTGCTGCTACGGTCGCAGGTTCGAATCCTGCCTCGGGCATGGATGTGTGTGATGTCCTTAGGTTAGTTAGGTTTAAGTAGTTCTAAGTTCTAGGGGACTGATGACCTCAGCTGTTGAGTCCCATAGTGCTCAGAGCCATTTGAACCATTTGGCATTCCAGAAGAGCTAGTTTCCCGTATGGCTGAAGCTGCAGCCATTATTCGTGATACACATGGCTATTCTGAGCGTGTTAGATAACCGTCAGCATGCAGGTATAAGTGTAAGTAGGCTGTATAGGTTTTTATATTGGTAACGCCACGTAGCGCTCTGTATGAAAATCACTGGCTGTGCTGTGTGCAGTCTGTGGCTGGTTTGCATTCTTGTTGGCTATTGTAGTGTTGGGAAGCTGGATGTTAACAGCGCGTAGCGTTGCGCAGTTGGAGGTGAGCCGCCAGCAGTGGTGGATGTGGGAAGAGAAATGGCGGAATTTTGAGAGCGGATGATCTGGACGTGTGTCCATCTGAAACAGTATATTTGTAAGAATGGATGTCATGAACTGCTATATATATTATGACTTTTGAACACTATTAAGGTAAATACATTGTTTGTTCTCTATCAAAATCTTTCATTTGCTAACTATGCCTATCAGTAGTTAGTGCCTTCAGTAGTTTGAATCTTTTATTTAGCTGCCAGTAGTGGCGCTCGCTGTATTGCAGTAGTTCGAGTAACGAAGATTTTTTGTGAGGTAAGTGATTTGTGAAACGTATAGGTTAATGTTGGTCAGGGCCATTCATTTGTAGGGATTTTTGAAAGTCAGATTGCGTTGCGCCAAAAATATTGTGTGTCAGTTTAGTGTTGATCAGAATAGGTAAAGAAAGAAATGTCTGAGTACGTTCAGTTTTGCTCAGCTGTTTGAAAATCAAATAATGTAAGAGATATTTATCAGCACAGTAATTTAATAATTTTTCCTAGGGGACGTTTCATAAGTTGTGCATTTATATAAACGGATGATACTCTCTCAAACAATATTCATCACACGGCGATCTGAACACCGTTTCTGAACACTATTATCGACAAATGTTTTAATTGACCCCAAGTGGGGTAACGGTGTATCAGTGTTGTTTTTAGCACATTAAAAAGTATATCTTTTTAGCCCCTCTAAAAAAACATTAAAAATATTGACGTACTGTTTACAGCTGATATCTTGGCAGTTAACGCATCTATAATATACCAAAAATCAGAATTTTTAAAAAAGCATTCACCTACGATCTATGGATATTGTCCAATAATTATTTTGCTTATTAATATGTATTCTTGTACCAGAATCAACATATGACAGAAATTTTTGTATCGCCATTAGACATTATATCACTCAGATAAAAAAAATAGTTACTGAAATAAAAAAAAAAAAAAAAACGAGTAGAAAAGCCGTAGATACATCTTTTACAGCACAACCATAACAATTATACAATTAAATTTATAATCTGTGAATCGCTGTTAAATGTGTGATATGGAGTACTTTTGCATTATTATATCTGAATGGAAATTATTAATGTGAACTTTCCAGTGAGAAGATTAATTACTTGTTGCCAAATGTGTGACTGTATTAGTCTGATTTTATTTCCCGATTTTGCACAACATCGATTCGTAAAAATAACAGTATTACCCTTGAAACGTCCCCTTTTGATAAATTATACATGACTGTGCTTAAACTGACATACAATATTTTTAGCGCAACGCAATCTGACTTTCAAAAATCCCTACAAAAGAATGGCCCTGACTAACATTAACCTATACGTTTCACAAATCACTTACCTCACAAAAATCTTGGTTACCCGAACTACTGCAAAACAGCGAGCACCACTACTGCCAGCTAAATAAAAGATTCAAACTACGGAAGGCACTAACTACTGATAGGCATAGTTAGCAAATGAAAGATTTTAATAGAGAACAAACAATGTATTTACCTTAATAGTCATAATATATATAGCAGTTCATGACATCCAGTCTTACAAATATCAAAACTCCGCCATCTCTCTCCACATCCACCACTGCTGGCGGCTCACCTCCAACTGCGCAACGCTACGCGCTGTTAACATCCAGCTGCCCAACGCTACAATGGCAGACAACAATGCAAACTAGCCACAGACTGCACACAGCACAGCCAGTGATTTTCATACAGAGCGCTATGTAACGTTGCAAATAAGAAAACAAACAGCCTACTTACACCCTTCACTTCTGCAAGTAATACTCAGTCCGGTTGTAGACATGAGCCGATATTTCAATATAACGTATTTCCCTTAGTAGACGTTTATATGGCACTGAATCAAAAACTTTTTTTATGTCTAGAAGCTTCGAATCCAACCGATATTCTACTATAAAAATACAGCGACCAGCCACTTTTTTTTATTTTTTATGCGTTTTATTTATGCCAAATTGGCATAAACAAAACGCATTAAAAATTTAAAACAAAGTGGCTGGTCGGGTTAGGTTAGGTTAGTGGTGTTTAACGTCCCGTCGACAACGAGGTCATTAGAGACGGAGCGCAAGCTCGGGTTAGGGAAGGATGTGGAAGGAAATCGGCCGTGCCCTTTCAAAGGAACCATCCCGGCATTTGAGTGGCTGGTCGCTGTATTTTTATAGTAAAATATCATTATCCAATGCTACGGAGCTCAACAGTCGAAATAAAATGGACAAATTGTTGTAGCATACATCCGATTCTCTCTGTGGCACTTGGAAACTCGAGCAATTACAGGTACATCAAAACCAAGCCTAGGGCCTTTGTTGACCTCTTTTCAGCTGTTAATCGTTTCCAAGTACACAGGTTATGTTGTGTTATAGCTAGATTTGTCTTGTATGCAAGTTTAATGTGACCTTAGTGTGCTATTTTGAAGTGAAAATTCCGGTGTGAGAGAGCGTATCCAAGCGGATGGTCGTTGTGGAGTTTGGTATGGCTTTCGTGTTCTTCGCTTCTTTTACCCTTTTCACATGTGAGACACTTTTCTTGAAACATGCCAGCAGCCATTCGGACAGTTTGATTTGAAAACTGGTGATATTTTCAAGTTCTTTTCTGAGCTGTTATTGGACACCGACGTAACCAATTTACCCTCACCTTTCGAAAGGTTCAAGAAGAGACTTCAGTCTGTCTTGAATGAACTGGAGAACGTATCATTATAATGCACCTGCCGTGGAAGTCTTACTAGCAACACGCTGTAACCACCTAACTTGATCATAATCAAATCTGTCGACTCATATATTATCCGTACCAATATATTCTAGTGCAAGAAAAATGTGGTTGCTTTACTTGCACCAGCACTGGGGGAGGAACCATCACACCCATACCTTTTTTGGCCTTTGCCTCTGCTCTATCTTCTTACCAGCGCTTAGGAAAGACCAATAATTATAAACAGGATGTGAAGAGGTGTTGATAGGGTTATTACTAAAGAGCAGGCAGGCTCCATACTTGTTCATACTGGGAAAGTCATGCTGTCGTCCAACACTCTACATTCACTCAGTATATAGCGGCAGGTTTCTAAGGAAAAGATATACACTCCTGGAAATTGAAATAAGAACACCGTGAATTCATTGTCCCAGGAAGGGGAAACTTTATTGACACATTCCTGGGGTCAGATACATCACATGATCACACTGACAGAACCACAGGCACATAGACACAGGCAACAGAGCATGCACAATGTCGGCACTAGTACAGTGTATATCCACCTTTCGCAGCAATGCAGGCTGCTATTCTCCCATGGAGACGATCGTAGAGATGCTGGATGTAGTCCTGTGGAACGGCTTGCCATGCCATTTCCACCTGGCACCTCAGTTGGACCAGCGTTCGTGTTGGACGTGCAGACCGCGTGAGACGACGGATCATCCAGTCGCAAACATGCTCAATGGGGGACAGATCCGGAGATCTTGCTGGCCAGGGTAGTTGACTTACACCTTCTAGAGCACGTTGGGTGGCACGGGATACATGCGGACGTGCATTGTCCTGTTGGAACAGCAAGTTCCCTTGCCGGTCTAGGAATGGTAGAACGATGGGTTCGATGACGGTTTGGATGTACCGTGCACTATTCAGTGTCCCCTCGACGATCACCAGTGGTGTACGGGGAGTGTAGGAGATCGCTCCCCACACCATGATGCCGGGTGTTGGCCCTGTGTGCCTCGGTCGTATGCAGTCCTGATTGTGGCGCTCACCTGCACGGCGCCAAACATGCATACGACCATCATTGGCACCAAGGCAGAAGCGACTCTCATCGCTGAAGACGACACGTCTCCATTCGTCCCTCCATTCACGCCTGTCGCGACACCACTGGAGGCGGGCTGCACGATGTTGGGGCGTGAGCGGAAGACGGCCTAACGGTGTGCGGGACCGTAGCCCAGCTTCATGGAGACGGTTGCGAATGGTCCTCGCCGATACCCCAGGAGCAACAGTGTCCTTAATTTGCTGGGAAGTGGCGGTGCGGTCCCCTACGGCACTGCGTAGGATCCTACGGTCTTGGCGTGCATCCGTGCGTCGCTGCGGTCCGGTCCCAGGTCGACGGGCACGTGCACCTTCCGCCGACCACTGGCGACAACATCGATGTACTGTGGAGACCTCACGCCCCACGTGTTGAGCAATTCGGCGGTACGTCCACCCGGCCTCCCGCATGCCCACTATACGCCCTCGCTCCGTCAACTGCACATACGGTTCACGTCCACGCTGTCGCGGCATGCTACCAGTGTTAAAGACTGCGATGGAGCTCCGTATGCCAGGGCAAACTGGCTGACACTGACGGCGGCGGTGCACAAATGCTGCGCAGCTAGCGCCATTCGACGGCCAACACCGCGGTTCCTGTTGTGTCCGCTGTGCCGTGCGTGTGATCATTGCTTGTACAGCCCTCTCGCAGTGTCCGGAGCAAGTATGGTGGGTCTGACACACCGGTGTCAATGTGTTCTTTTTTCCATTTCCAGGAGTGTAGAAGAGGAGGCTTTTATCGATCTTACTTGTACATCTTCTAGCATTATATGATACAGTAAATCTCACGAAACGGGCAAGGAATGTGTATATGATTAGAAAAGACTATCGAATTAATCAGTTCATGAGGTCTTTCACAAGCCCCGCAGTTCTATGACATCTTTCGGAAAATGTCATACACCATGTGCCGCTCTACAAGCAGGAGATTTAAGCCAAGGTAACTGAGTGACTGTTTAGACCCCATGAGTCCGTGCGTAGTAGTCAGTTTGGTCTGAAGACTACAAAATTATTCCGCAAGTGGGTTTATGTTTTCAATCGGGCCGTCGAAAGTAACGAAAGTTTCATCGACGTATCTACAATAAAAAATTATTTTCTCACTAAGAAGGGATCACTGCTTAAAGTATTTATTCTCTGTGCTGTTAACAAAGCTGTTCGCTGTTTACAAACTAAATACAACGTACGTCATTTGAAGTCAACCGCCGGCCGGAGTGGCCGTGCGGTTCTAGGCGCTACAGTCTGGAACCGAGCGACCGCTAGGGTCGCAGGTTCGAATCCTGCCTCGGGCTTGGATGTGTGTGATGTCCTTAGGTTAGTTGGGTTTAATTAGTTCTAAGTTCAAGGCGACTGATGACCTCAGAAGTTAAGTCGCATAGTGCTCAGAGCCATTTGAACCATTTGAAGTCAACCAGTATGAATAATACAGCTCTTACTCTGAGTACTCCTGAGTGCTTCTAAACACCTTACCCTTTGTCGGTGACGTATCTTACAGACTGGCCAATCTCCTCAAAAGCACTAATGTTAAGGTCTCCTTGTCTACCCGTTATCGAATCCATTACCAATGCATTCACAATGAACTACAAGTCAAAAATTTCTTTTCCAATTGGGCAGTCTATAGACTCATTTGTGCCCAATGTCCTCGTACATAGATTGGACAAACAGGTCGCGAAGTTAAAATACCGAGCAAGGAGAACCTTGTCACTAAAAACGTTGCCTTAAAAAATAACTCTCCTTTCGAGGAACATCTTCGGGCTAGTGGTCATCGTGGACCCACGCTCGTTTCTCTCCACATCCTACATTTTAGTACGTAAAGGTAGAAAGTTAACCATTTTGGATGAGTTTGAGATAATCAAGTTTCTCAAGCCGTTGGGAAACTTGAGCTTTAATGATCAATAGGTCACTGAAAACCAAATTTTCTATGAGACTGTGTGTCAAATTTGTCAAAATTTGTTTTCTTTCTTCTTTTTTGTGACTGTTATATCAGCTTCTCACTCTTGTTGCATTTTGTCTCCTATTACGGTGGTTCTGTTTATCATTTGCTTTATTTCAATTCTTTTTACTATCAGCTCCACTATTCGGCACATTTATCAAGTATCGCTCTCACGTCAATCTACTGTGCTGCACACTCGCTTCAGCATATACGTTGCTTAGATCAGTGTTTGTTTATCACTGTTACAAATGGCTGTGAACGCTAACCTACCTTCGCAATGCACGTTTCCATGGTTTGGTAAGTTTCGTACTTGGTTCCTGATCCTAATTTACTTTGTTAATAATGTAATTTTACGCCTGTAATTTAGAGCTTTTCACCTGCTATTTCAGGCGTCCCTATGTCCATATTTGACAACTGCGATTTTCACTTTGTCACCATATCAATAGCTTTTAAATGTGACAAACATGTTCTCCGATGTTCAAGACAAGTGATTCATTTTAGTTCTCACATTTAGCTTTGCTATCATATTGATCGGTGCTAGACAGGTTCATGAATTAACTGTTATGTAACAAGGTTGTTGTTACTTATTACAGATAATCTGAAGATGCGCTAACTGTACGAAACATCTGATATTAATAAAACATTCGCCAACAGGGACTGTTCCCTATTTTTGGTTGAAAGAAAATCCTAGTAAAACATTCATTTAATGAAAAGAAGAGGAAGGCAGTACTGGGTGATTCAAATGCCTCTAAGCACTATGGGACTCAACATCTGAGGTCATCAGTGCCATAGAACTTGGAACTACTGAAACCTAACTAACCTAAGGACATCACACCCATCTATGCCCAAGGCTGGATTCGAACCCGCGACCGTAGCGGTCACGCGGTTCCAGACTGTAGCGCCTAGAACCGCTCGGCCACCCCGGCCGGTCGGCAATACTGGAATGACATGTATCCCACTGTGCACACTTACTGCGTTGCCAGAACGTAAAATACCTATTTGTGAAATAGGAATACACTCTCATATTCAAGTACTGTTGCCGAAACACCAAATAGAATGCTTCTGTGTGGAACTACATCGTCCTGTAAGCCAACACAAATAACTTGAGGGGACAAGTCCTCACGCCCTTAGAGCACCTTGCATTGTGCTTTTTAGGTACAGAGTACATTACAATTTACTAAACTGATTCAGGACTTAATGAAATAGGACGAACAGTTACGGATTACGTAACACCAATTGTTAAAACACTTCACTCTCGTGGACATAACAACCGAAAATATCAGAAGAATAGTGGCAATAGGAAAGGAAGAAGAAAGAGCAGCAGACCGACCCCTGCATTCAACATGATCGATTCGTCAGAATCAGTAGCAACTTTGAGAAAAATTGTTCTGTAGAAGATTTGTTTTCTGTAAATGGAAAAACATGCAGGACGTTGAATAGCAACGGTTAAATTTAGCTGCAGCTGTATTTTCAGTTGTGTCCGAGGTAAGTAAATATGCAAATCATTATAATTTCCTGTTTGTACGAATATTCAACATCATGCTGTCATGGCGGTAACAGACCCTAGTTTAATGGCTCTTTACACGAGTTAACAAACGACTCATTTATTTATTGGGTTAAAATGCTTCAGTTGACAATGACATCGTAGTTTTATTCGAACTAACAGTCCTGATAGGATTTCAGATAATTCTTGAGTATGCCGAAGACAGCACGTTCACGTAATGACATGCATTAACTCAGTTTTCATGGGTCGTAGTCATCTGGTTTACAAACTTTTAATACTGATGAACTTTGCAGTGTGTTGTATAGAATATACTGTGGCCTCCGGTAGGGAATCAGCGTGAATTTAACGAACGAATGTTGGCGCCCAGCCTGTATTTCCCAGATTTTGATTCGTGATTTTAACTGAGTTGGTCCATGTAATCGGAAACAAAGGACTGTGAATAGCAAATTTCTTCCAGATTCCAATGAATATTCATGAGCAGTTTGTGTTACCGACCGGGCTGTCGATTCGTATACGTGTTCAAACGTAATGACATGGGCGCAGCACGTCGGCAGTAGTGGAACACCTCATTCCAGAATCACGACACTGGATGAACACTGTCAGAATTCAGCGCAATAACTAGCGGCATAAATTATCCTTATCATACCTGAAATATTATAACACGCTCCCCTGTTGAAAGAATGAATATACAGCAGCAGAATGTGTGCTGTTCTGGAAATTGCTGACAGGTTGAAACTGGGCACCTGTCCGCTCTTGAATACCGACATTTGCTTATCCTAGCAAGGCAATGGCCCGAGTTCCAATTCCGATCCGATTTGCAGTTTTCTACCGTGATCGGGTGACCTGGCTTGAAAACAAAAAATCTAAAAATGCCTGCTATCGCCAGCGACCAAAAATGCACTGTAGCTATACGTGAGAGCAAACATAAAATGAGAATTAGCCTTTTCTCGTCATGTGGTACGCAATTAGGAGTTTCAGTACCATTATTATCAGCTTGTAAACTGCTGTACGAAATAAGAGCATCCTCCCGAAAACTCTGAGTTGCGGTCTTCAAGGTATTGGCATCCATGTTATTCAAGCATATATTTTCTGTCAGCTGCGCATCTAACATACGGCCGTTGTCTTGGTATTTTCATGGCACTTGCAACCTAGCAAAGAACTTCGTTGGCAAATGTAGCATCCGTTTGCTTAGATACACGTACTGTTCCTCTCAGTTCTCTTTCAATACACTTATAAATCCATCTTTTAATATCTTCTGTTCACAGATAGATTTAATTGTTTCTATACCTAGTCTACACTTTCTCAACGTACATATCTCTATAGACTGCTGAAAATCTCAGTTTGAGAATAGTATTTGCATCACAACTCTGTGATTCACTGCGAAAAATCAAAACTGGAATTACTTCCCGGGAAAGAGACATCGAAAGACTGCTTTTGAAGGTTCTGTTTAGACTATCAAAAGCACTAAAAGGCATTTCAATCTTCTGCTTATTTATATCGTTCTGCTGATCCAGTAATGGAGTGCAGTTGCCCAAATACAAAAACTCTTTGACAGATTTTGTGAATTCATTGCTAATCGGTGATACACTTACCGGAATTTATATGAGAAGGGAACAATCCACCGTATCAATAAACCAAACTTGGCGTGTGTGTAGAGGAGGGGATAGGGGTGAGGGAGAATAGTGCAATATGCATTTTTTTTATTTCTGGCCAATTTCACTTTTAAGGGGAAAATACACCCCGAAAATAATTTGGCATTTTAGATTTAGAGGGAATATCTTCGAAACGATGATATATAAAAATATTTTCATCTGAAATTTGATATGTAATTAACGTTCATGGAAATATAAAATCAACTTTGAAATTTTGCTAAATACTCCACCATGATTAATTAATTTTGAAAAAGAAAATCATTTTTATAATATAAATTAGTGGAGCTTTCAAGCCACATATATGCCCCTGTGTAATAAAGCTGGCTTCTGAAACACGATTTTTGGGAATTAATGTTTACATAATGTCCCGTCTGAGTATTTTCAACATACCTCATTCAAATACCTAAACATTAATTAATATTGTCCCAGAAAAAGCTGAGTAGCACAGTCACCGTGGTATAGTGGTTACGATACTAGACTGTTGCATGTAGGGCATGTAGAGTCGTGAGTTCAAAGCTCACCTGAACTGCAAAAGTTTAATTTCTATATTCGGTTCGAGTACTCTCTAGAAGTATCCACAAACGTCAAGAATCATTGTACTGGAACGTTCTGTAACTGTGTATGTGTTCTGGCCGGAGGCAGTTCTCCCCGCGCTCTTGTATGTGCAAGTGCTGAATAAACCTTCGTTAAGTGAAGCTAGTGTTCGTCATTCATCTAATTATACCTTCTTCTACGTGACATTATTATGGTGGAGGCGCTGGGTATCGGAACTAGTGATAGCGAACATTATGGACGACACAGTGGCTCCCATCAGGCCACGACAGAGCCGCCGTTCACGTGGCGAGAAACCCGAGTTCGAGCCATATTCAACAGATCGCAATCTATCGGAGACAGGAGAAGAAGAGGACGTTACGATGACAGCAACTGTGTACCACCACATGAAACATCCTTCCGGGTTCTCTGGTGACGATGGCCTAGATCCAAACAAGTGGCTGAAGGTATATGAGCGTATAGCCAAATTTAACAAATGGGATGACACCGTATGTTTGGCTAACGTATTTTTCTACTTGGAGGGCACTGCCAAGAAATGGTATGAGAACAACGAGGAGAAGTTCACAAGCTGCGAAATATTTCAGGCGGAACTCCGCAAGTACTTCGGCGACACACAACGACAGAACGGCAAGACTGAAGATAAATTAAAGTGCAGGGCACAGCGCCCAGGGGAAACTACAGCATCCTACATGCAAGACGTCTTGGAGCTGTGTAAAATAGTGGATCCTAGAATGAAGAAGGAAGGTAAGGTTGCACATCTCATGAAGGGTGTTGCTGAGGACAAGTATCAAGCCCTACTCCTGAAGGAGGTTTCGACAGCAGACGACTTCATAAAATGGCGCCAGTATGTCGAGACAATGGATCAAAAACGAATTACACGCTTCCAAACGTCGTATCGATGTCTGTGATGGAGGAAGAAACTGATTTCACAAGCGTTCTTCGTCAGATAGTGAGAGAGGAAGTTCAGAAGGCACTTGGATTGCACGGCGGGCAAAAAACCGAGACGCTTCAAGAGGTCATATGGGAGGAAGTAGAACAGACATTGAACCCAATCTCTCGTCCTTCATTTGCCTTTAAAACGGCGAAGAAGTCGAGACGCAGGCGAAGTAACGTTCCTACAATGCTGCATGAGGATCCTGTTTGGACACCAAAGAAGACTGACGTCTGGAGGACCCAGGATAACCAACTAGTATGTTTCCATTGCGGACGACCGGGACATGTGATGCGCTATTGTCGAGAAAGGCGACGGGTATTTGATGACGCCCGCGCCGGAAGACACTAGACTGATCTTAGCCGACGCCAACCCCGGGACGACGAAGATGAACAAGAAGATGTGGGTGCAGGACGACATAGGTCACTATCGCCGCAAGCTAGCCGCTGGAGAGGACGCTCCCCAACACGCCGATCAAGGTCTCCATCGCTGTAAGAAGCTCCAGCCGATGACCCAGCCGCCGCAACTTGGAAAACTAAAGGGTGCGACCTACCTTGGAGGTGAGGCCGCAAAGGAGAAAAATGTGTGTACAATAATATTTTGGTTGTTATAATGCTGTATTAAGACGAAACTTAGTTTCTTCATTATCATACCTTATCGTCTATTCTTTGCTATCTAATTTTAAAATTGTGAACAATGTGTTTTGGTTTGTATACCAGTGTTTCGTTTGTGTTTGTATTTCAGATATAGACTAGTTTCTCCAAAACTTGACAGTGGCGTCATCTAGCGCCTGTTATTGTACATTGTGTGGTCCTGTTCTGTTTCTTGTGTTTCTATACTAAGTCATGCCCTGTAATGACAGAATGGGTTACCTGGCAAATGGAGCAATGTTATGTTAGCAAGTTGGTAGTGTCAGTCCTACATGAGAGTACAGCGTGTTTTGAGATTCTTTTTTCGGAACATAGCAAAATTACGCGCTGCATTCCATATGGAAGCTTGCTGTGCTTGATAATGATTAAGTATACATATATGTGTTTAATTTTCAGACTTGTGAATTTATATCAACCACACGATCGTTGTTTCACAGTAGAACACATTGCAAGAATCCTTGGCAAATTTTACCCTATTGTAGTTTTTATCTATTCTACAGGACATGGAATGAACGATTGGGCAAGTACGTGCATAGCTTGTAGTGACTAGGCTCTTTATTTTTCGTAATTGTTGTCAGGTGTATGGTCAAAATTCCCATTATATATTCTCCAACTAACGTCCTACATTTGAAAATGACGAAGTTGTTCGATGAAACCGGTAATGTAACCCTTTTTTTTAAAGACAAAAATTTATATTCTGTGAATATGGCTTCACTATTGTAGTGTCAAATGAACATTTAACTCCGAAATTATTATTATCTGTGCGAAATCAAAATCTGATACTTTTCGGATTTGGTTTCCGAAACTTTGATTAGTGTAAAAACTGCGCTAAACTTGTTGTAGTACTTTGTTAGCACCGAGACTAGCTTTTTACGGAGTTTTAATGTACGTGTCTATCCAATGTGAAGGTCGGCTATTTCTTCTCGACGTACTGGGCTGAAAGGCATTAGCAGTGGTATCTCCCTATTTACATATGTTTCTGAGAGGGAAATTACACACGTAAAATGCAAATTTGTAATCTAATGAACTGTAAATCATTATCAAAGTGGAAGTTACCTAATTAGGAAAACTAGTTGGTATACAAATAAATCGATTGAGGTCTTTCATTATGAGAATATTGAAGGGCGTTCTGTTTTAATTGTTAAAAACCTTCAAAATCCAAGTTCGCACAAAATATTTTTCATTCAAGGCAACCGATTTCAACAATGTTAGTTGTGATCTTCAGGTCTTAAGCATTTTTTGTAGCAAGCATGTTCATTTTATGCTAACATCATGCACAAGATATCAACTGTCATCGCTGAAATATTTATAAATACACAGTATCTTGTTCAAAAGGCCATGTCCATATACATATTGCTCAGAGATGCTTGTTACTTGATACAAATACGTACGTGGTTACAAAATACGCTTGACATCTTGTGCTTGAGGTCAATGTAATATGAACATATGTTACTACAAAAAAATGGTTAAGACCTGTAGAAGCCGGTTGTCTTGAATAAAAAATATTTTCTGCGATCTTGGCTTTTGAATCGTTTTTAACCATTACAAACAAATGGTTGCAGCACATTACCTTATGGTAGCCGTGATTCTTTTGTATGAAATTTTGGTGAATCCTTTAGGTATCGTTATTATTAATGGCAATTTAGTCAAATCAGAATTATTACATTTCTAAGTCTGAAAGGAAAGGGGAAGGAAGGATGTAATTGCAGTAGTGTGTGTGTTTGTGAGGGAGGGGAGGGGTAGGACATTTCTATGTAATACAGCGCAAATGCTAAGTCATAAATGGCAGGCTAGTTTTAAATAACCAGTAACATTTTTGTTTTCCCTGTTAAATAAAATTTCTGTTTCGTAAATGTTAGATTACAATATTAAATCTAACTTTATTTTTAATGTTTTCTTAAATGTAACGATTTTAAAAATCAGCACTTTTCTTTGCAAAGATTCTATATCTCATCATCTTATGTATTTCCCGTGCCTGTATAAGTAATACCTCTGTTAGTCGCATGCCTTTTATTTGCAGACATAACTTTCAAATGTTAATTTATGATGGATAAAGCGGCCGAAATCCCGTCCCTATTCAAACAATATTTACAGAACACCAAGAAAGTGCTATTTTAATTGTATTGTTAAGTTATGCCGAATATCGATGAACAATTCAGTTAATGTTATATCTTACATCTTGAGGGCAATAGTGATCTTCAAGACAACTGCTATCTCTGATTCATTTGTTCATGAATATATTTGTTACATTGCAAAACTACTCTTCCAATTTTCAGATTATTTTTTGGCACTACATGGAAGAACCTAGGCGAGTGAACAATTGGTTTTAATGATAGAATTTTTTGCGTACTTGCTGCACGGCACAATTCATTCGACGGGTGCTTTGGGTAGTGTTCCATGCGATCTGGTTAACGTAGCCGTACATTCTTAGAATATTTTTCAACAAATCAAAGTCCATGATATATGGATATACAGTGAGATAACAAAAGTCATGGACTCCCTATGAATATCGTATCGGACCTCCTTTCGCAGCACGTAGCTGCGTAGCACAGCAGCTCTATGTGGAATGGACTCAACAAGTCCTTGGACTGCCTCTATTAGCGGTACATAATTGCGGGTGTCGCCAGTGCTGGTTTTTTTGCAACTTTCCATGAATGTTCGATGGGATTCACGTCGGGCGATCTGAGAGGGCAAGCCATTCGCTGGAACTGTCCAGAATGTTCTTCAAACCAGTCGCGAACAGTTGTGGCCCAGTGTCATGGAGCATTGTCATCCATAAAGATTCCAGTTTTGTTTGGGAATGTGACGTCCATGAATGGCTGAAAAGACCACCTAATAGCTGAACATCTAGAGGACCCAGTCCATTCCAAATATACACAGCCCACACAATTATGAAGCCACCAATTTTGACAGTGCCTTTTTGACAACTTGGGTCTACGGCTTCGTGGCACTATATTGGTTGCAGCTAGTTTATTTCAGCAGAAATTAAACTTAAAATTTTTCTGCAGCAAATTTGTTGAGTACGCACATCCCATTTTCGTCGTCATAGATATGGAAACTAAACGATAACCGATTTGTTTGTCATGGATTATTAATGCTGCGATGGTAGGAAATAAATTATTTTTTTGCACGTAAGCTGTAATACAAAAAGCAACAAATGAACTCTAGCTATTTGAATTTTCACTTCAAGAACAGAAAGTTCAGAATTATTGAAGAAGTTCAAATTGACGCTACGATTGACAGATGATCTGGATTGTTTTGTATTGGAAGCAATTCTAATGGAGCTTTGGATGACTCGCTGAAATCAGGACCGGGGGTATGCGCTTTGGGGACTACTTTTCTCTGTTTGTCGAGGTATTACTTGACGACATCCCTAGCATCTAACCTTGTCAGTGGAAATCCCCAATGTGAACCGTGACAAGATTATGCCTATGCGAAAGAACCGTTTTTAGCGTCTTATCTAACTATTTGGAACTCGTTCATCTGGTGATCCCAGAAGGCTCGACGGGACACGTATAGCTAATGGGCGTATAAGGCTTTCGCTGTTGGCAGTACTCTGTGAGGAATTTTTCAGATCTTGTTCTGCTGAATGGTTATGACATCAGTCTCTACTTGACAAACAGTTTAATCAAGCTGCAGCCATTAGAAGATAATTAATTCTGTTGAATGTTTTCCAGTACATTGGAATATGTCTCATACATATCACGTATTTCGAGGATCCCCCGCCAAAATTTGCGATGCCTGACGAATTTTGTTTTACACTTTGCTGTACGTCGTGTGTATTATGTGAAGAGTGTTCGTTCATGTTATGTGCACGGTGTTAAAATCTTTAGTTTTTAAGCATATCTTTACAGGTATTCATTAGTATAATGATTTTGAATCTGTGATGAGGTACTTCTTATTTTCATTTCGTAAAATACATTTATTTGAAAACTTAAGCTGAAAAAAAAATCGAATTCAAAACGTAAAATAACAACAAAAAACAAAACTAAATAAGAAATAATAAAGCATGTTTAGAATTTTAATTATGTCTGTTGATAATACTTCAACAGCATACTGTGCACTGTTTATTTTCCGAAAATGGTATTTCAGAAACCAGCTTTATTACACTTGGATGGATGTGCATGAATGCGTGCTTAGTTTATTTTGTAACAAAATTTTTAATTTATCAAAATTAGTTAAAGGTAGTAGGGTATTTTATAAAATTTTAACTTATCGTGAAAGTTGATTATACAGATTTATAAACATTAATTACATTTCAAATTTTATGCGAAACACGTTTATAGATTTATATATGGTGGTTTGGAAAATATTCCCTCTACATCTAATATGCCAAATTACCTTTTACCCTTCAGAAATGAAGTTAGGCAAAAACGAAAAAACGTTGTTCCATTAGTTTGACCCCTCTGCATATCTGCCAAGTTTCATCAAGAGCGTTTATTTACGCCTGAAATATTCCTTTGTAATAGGGACGACCTAAAGAGACACGGGAATTCGCGAACAGAAGAAGGTGAAGCACAAGACGAAGACTCACGTAAGTAACGAATTTTAATATTCAGGCGTTGCAATCAGTGCCGATCACGTGGCCTGTGGCTGAATGCAACATAGCGACACTTCACATGGCGTGGATGTCATCACGTTTATTTTGTAACCAAACGCTAAATACACTTACACATGCACTAAGCTTTCATGCATTTAGTGTAGGACAAATAATCCACGAATTAAATTAAAAATATGGCCTAAAACACATGGTACTAGCCAAGGTTTCGGGGCTTTCCTTGTTTGTAAAGCAAATGCCGGATTACTCCTACTGAACTAAGGAAAAATAATAAATTCATTCAAAAGTAAAAGCTCGCATGGAATTGATGGCATTTTCAACAGGGTACTAAAAGCCTGTTCTCAATAGATAATTAGGATTCTCAGCCACATCTTAGTACTCACTGAAACAGGGCATTTTTCTGGGTAGACTTAAATATGATGTCGTTAAATCATTACATAAAAAGGTGATACATCTGTTGCGAACAACTTGCGCTGAATCTCAATTCTAACAGCTTTATCCAAAATTCCTGAAAAAATAATGTGTTCAAGAGTAGCTTCACACATTTGTAAAAGTGAGGTACTAACATAATGCCAATTTGGTTTTCAGAAAGGCTTTTCTACAGGAAATGCTATATACACTTGCACTGATCAAATATTAAACGCTCTGAATAACGCGCATCACCCACTGGTATATTTCATTAAATTTCAAATCTTTTGGCTATGTGACTCACAAAATTCTTCTATATAAGCTTAAGTATTGTGGTATGAGTGGGACAGAGCACAAATAGTTTAATTCGTGTTTAACTGGAAGCATTCAGAAGTTTGAAATTAACACTACAGATAGGTTGCAAAAATCAGCCGAGTCCTGTAACTGGGGAGGTTTCAAGAATAGTGTCTCGCAGAGTTCAATCTTGGGTCCTGTATTGTTCTTAATATATATTAATGACTTGCCACTCTGTATTCATGTAGATGCAAGGATATTTCTTTTTGTTGATGAGTATAGTAATCACGCCCAACAAGAAAGAATTAATTGAGGAAATTGTAAATAATGTCTTTCAGAAAATTATTAATTAGTTCTGTGCAAATGGACCCCACTAAATTATGAGGGAACACAGTATATACAGTTCTGTACAGTAAATGGCATAACACCATTGATAAATATAGACTATGAACGGAAGTCTGTTGCTAAGGCAGAATATTTAAATTTTCTGTGTGTGCATCGATGAGGAATTGAACTGGACGAAATACATTGATAATCTGCTGAATATGTTCAGTTCAGCCACTTATGCTATTAGAGCTACTGAAAATTTTGGTGATAAACATATCAATAAATTAGCCTACTATGCCAATTTTCATTCCCTGCTTCTGCATGGTATCATATTTTGTGGTAATTCATCAAGAAAAGGTATTCGTTGCACAAAAAAGTGTAACCAAAATAATAGCTGGAGCCCACTCAAGATACATTTATTTAAGGAACTCCGAATAGTCACAGTACCTTCGCAATAGATATATTCACCTATTAAATTTGTTATTAATAACCCCTCCCAGTTCAAAACTAACAGCGAAGTACATAGTTACAACACTAGAAGAATGGATGATCTTTGCTATTCTGGGTTAGATCTGACTATGGTACAGAAAAGGGACGTATTTTACTGTCACAATTTCATTCATTTGCCAAATAGCATTAAAAATGTGATAGATAGCCAACCAGCATTTAGATATAAACTAAAAGAATTCTGGGTGACGATTCCTTCTAATCAGTAGATGAATTTTGAGATATGAAGTAGTAACTGTGAAACAAAATTGTGTAAAGAAAAGTTACATTAAACTGACAAATTCCACATCATTACGAAATGTCGTATTCATGATCAAGTGTCAATGTATATTACGTAATGTAAAGTCTGGAAAGACACTTGCAAATATTCGCTATTTGAATTTAATCTGCTTCGTTACCAGCTCACCTGAAATTTTGCTGCTGAGAAACTAGCGTACATTGGTCAGAATGCAAACAGTGCTCTCTATTTTTTGGAAGCGAGAATGAAAATCATACGTCTGATACGATATCGAGCATTCCTTTACACAGAAACAGCCGAGGGGTCCTGTTTCTGAAGTGAGTAGTAGGAATTGTGAAACGTCTCAAGTACAACGCTACAACCATCGAAAAGGCTATGACCGTTGCCAACATTACTTACTGAGTCTCAATGATCGACGTGTCACATCGTCTGCCCTTCTGTTACTCTAATTGCTACGCCAACTCTTTTGCGACGTAAGTCCATTACCGCCGCCGACTCTCAGTATTTCTGCTGCCAGGCGTGTATTAATAATGTTCACCGCCCTTACGCGGAGAATTAGAGCGGTGTTAATTTCATTGTCATAATATAAGTAATGAGGCACTGTAATGAGAGATGGAGCGCTGAAAACCGAGCCTCGTGTAAAGTCGCTCCACCACGTAAGAGAACACCGCCGGCATCCGAGGCTCCGCCTCGGTTTTAATGAAATATTAACAAACATCTCGAGGGCAGTTATAGACGCGCGCAGCCGCCAGTTCGGCATAATCAAACTTCTGCCATTAGCGCAGCCTGACAGCTTATTAAGGGTGGCGTGTAATTAAATACTGCAATATTTACGTAGGGTCTCTCGGAACGAGAAACCCCCGCCATTCAGGCGAGTTCCGCGTTTTTTTTTCTTTTTTTCCGGCATACTTCTGCCGTATCAAAACTGAAGAGACTTCTCTCGGCAACTACGATGCTGTCTTACGAGTGGCACGGTAACAAATGAATGTGACTGGCACATCCCAGCAAGTGAACAGGTTTTAACAGTAAAAATTCAAACACGATGCAATTAAATTCACTTTGCAGCTTTACCATAAATTTCGTGCATCTCATTGTACACATCCGGGTGCAGAAAAACCCAACTCAAATTTACAGTATGGTTACAAGTAGCGATGTTAAAGTCTTTGCGATTCCTCATCTATCCAAACCTTGATTTCAAAAAATAATAACATAATCAAACTGCCTACTTGCAGCAGTGTCTTAACAGTCTGTCTTGCTCGGTAACTTTCCGTAGAACAAAGACGTAAACTTTTATTCCATCATTAAGTTTGCCAGCAGGAAGCATTAAGTGCACAGCCTTGTCGGAGCGACATTTCACAGATTTCTCTTTATCAAAAAGTTGCAGCTATGTCTTTAATGTTGAGGAAGCTTCGGCTGGCATTACTCTTTGCGAACGACATTGCTCTAGCACATGTGGAGGAAGGTATCTCGCAATGAAAGACTATAAGCCACAGCTAAATACACTGCCGGAAAGATTGTGTTCAGTGGCACTAGGGTATACTGTGTACATACTGACGGATTGTAGCGTACATAATTTATTTTCTTTGAACACTCCCGAAGATGAGTAACAGAATTAGGCGAAACGTGTTAGAATAAATTACAAAATTGAAATAACCCTTACAAAAGGCGAGTCGTAGTTTTTATTATGTATAAGATGAACGTCTATCAATTAGCGTCTGAGGAAAAATGGCTGCGTGAATTCCGTGATGTTACTGATCCAGTATTTGAGAATGGGAACACTTAGCGACTTCCAATAAACGTTAAACATGATTTCAAACCCTTACAGTTTTTTCTCGCCGATAACCCCGACAAAATGATGAAATATATTTATCGCTTAGTATATTCCGCTATTCGTACAGTAACAGTACCGCGTGCGGCATGACTATAATTCATTACTTCTTTATTCGAGAGACATTTTGCAGACAATATGTACATATATTAATGAAAGTAATTAAAAAATGGTGTCATTGTAAGTTTAATACTTCAGGAGATATGGCGTCGTAAGCAGCGCGTTGCATCATGCACAGAAACCCATACAACCGTAGTCAGTTCAAGAAGTATAGTATTTTCAGAATTGCACAAATGCCGTCTACTGATATTATGGACATGTCGACTCACACCAAGCGCGGCGTTATATGCTCCACCGCGGCAATACGCGCCTGCGAGTCACAGACGCTGGTCGGCGGCAATGAGATAGCTTACACACGCGCAGCCTGCGGTGAATGCGTACAGACATTCAATTCGCACGGTGTATGTTCGGCAGCGATTACTCCACGACGACTTCTCTGCAGTTTAATCATCCCAAGACACAGATTCCATGCTTCGCCCAAATTAAAACCATCATCTGTATTTATTAAATTATTATCTATAATCTCTATAGCTTCCTTGAAGATAGAATCCCAAAAAGGCAGAGATGGATGTTAGAATCTTCACATCACTGCAGTTCACTGAATGCCCTGTATCAATACGATGTTCGGCCATAGCTGAACTGACTGGCTGTGATAAGCGTGTGTGTCTTCTGGGTAGTATTCATTTCACACTAGGTGTGGAGAGTCCTACGTCAACGTGACGTAAGCACGCGTCATCATGAGTTTCACGAGTTGTCCTATCGACTGTTGTGTGCATTCTGTATACATCGACTGTTGTGTGCGTCTTGAACCTGTACTGTTCATTGTTCTTAGTTGATTTACAACATGAAGGCAAAATTCAATGGAACTAGATGGTTTAATATTTCCAGCAACATTCGGAATTACTTCGAACTTCAGTTTCTCAGTTTAACGTTTCTGCCCACATGTATTATGTACAATTCATTGGTTTTTATAAAAATACGAAACACTTTAGTTTCTCCCTATTTCACGTTTTTATCCACTTGATTTATGCACGATTAATCGGACTAAAAAAATGCCTAGAGACTTTCGTTATGGTTATGATTCCTTCATTCAGATATTCGTTATGTACATGAAACACGAATATCTGAATGAAACACCCCCCCCCCCCCCCCATGAACCATGGACCTTGCCGTTGGTGGGGAGGCTTGCGTGCCTCAGCGATACAGATAGCCGTATCGTAGGTGCAACCACAACGGAGGGGTATCTGTTGAGAGGCCAGACAAACGTGTGGTTCCTGAAGAGGGGCAGCAGCCTTTTCAGTAGTTGCAAGGGCAACAGTCTGGATGATTGACTGATCTGGCCTTGTAACAATAACCAAAACGGCCTTGTTGTGTTGGTACTGCGAACGGCTGAAAGCAAGGGGAAACTACAGCCGTAATTTTTCCCGAGGGCATGCAGCTTTACTGTATGATTACATGATGATGGCGTCCTCTTGGGTAAAATATTCCGGAGGTAAAATAGTCCCCCATTCGGATCTCCGGGCGGGGACTACTCAAGAGGATGTCGTTATCAGGAGAAAGAAAACTGGCGTTCTACGGATCGGAGCGTGGAATGTCAGATCCCTTAATCGGGCAGGTAGGTTAGAAAATTTAAAAAGGGAAATGGATAGGTTGAAGTTAGATATAGTGGGAATTAGTGAAGTTCGGTGGCAGGAGGAACAAGACTTCTGGTCAGGTGACTACAGGGTTATAAACACAAAATCAAATAGGGGTAATGCAGGAGTAGGTTTAATAATGAATAGGAAAATAGGAATGCGGGTAAGCTACTACAAACAGCATAGTGAACGCATTATTGTGGCCAAGATAGATACGAAGCCCACACCTACTACAGTAGTACAAGTTTATATGCCAACTAGCTCTGCAGATGACGAAGAAATTGAAGAAATGTATGATGAAATAAAAGAAATTATTCAGATTGTGAAGGGAGACGAAAATTTAATAGTCATGGGTGACTGGAATTCGAGTGTAGGAAAAGGGAGAGAAGGAAACATAGTAGGTGAATATGGATTGGGGGACAGAAATGAAAGAGGAAGCCGCCTGGTAGAATTTTGCACAGAGCACAACATAATCATAACTAACACTTGGTTTAAGAATCATGAAAGAAGGTTGTATACATGGAAGAACCCTGGAGATACTAAAAGGTATCAGATAGATTATATAATGGTAAGACAGAGATTTAGGAACCAGGTTTTAAATTGTAAGACATTTCCAGGGGCAGATGTGGACTCTGACCACAATCTATTGGTTATGACCTGTAGATTAAAACCGAAGAAACTGCAAAAAGGTGGGAATTTAAGGAGATGGGACCTGGATAAACTAAAAGAACCAGAGGTTGTACAGAGATTCAGGGAGAGCATAAGGGAGCAATTGACAGGAATGGGGCAAATAAATACAGTAGAAGAAGAATGGGTAGCTTTGAGGGATGAAGTAGTGAAGGCAGCAGAGGATCAAGTAGGTAAAAAGACGAGGGCTAGTAGAAATCCTTGGGTAACAGAAGAAATATTGAATTTAATTGATGAAAGGAGAAAATATAAAAATGCAGTAAGTGAAACAGGCAAAAAGGAATACAAACGTCTCAAAAATGAGATCGACAGGAAGTGCAAAATGGCTAAGCAGGGATGGCTAGAGGACAAATGTAAGGATGTAGAGGCCTATCTCACTAGAGGTAAGATAGATACCGCCTACAGGAAAATTAAAGAGACCTTTGGAGATAAGAGAACGACTTGTATGAATATCAAGAGCTCAGATGGAAACCCAGTTCTAAGCAAAGAAGGGAAAGCAGAAAGGTGGAAGGAGTATATAGAGGGTCTATACAAGGGCGATGTACTTGAGGACAATATTATGGAAATGGAAGAGGATGTAGATGAAGATGAAATGGGAGATATGATACTGCGTGAAGAGTTTGACAGAGCACTGAAAGACCTGAGTCGAAACAAGGCCCCCGGAGTAGACAATATTCCATTGGAACTACTGACGGCCGTGGGAGAGCCAGTCCTGACAAAACTCTACCATCTGGTGAGCAAGATGTATGAAACAGGCGAAATACCCTCAGACTTCAAGAAGAATATAATAATTCCAATCCCAAAGATAGCAGGTGTTGACAGATGTGAAAATTACCGAACTATCAGTTTAATAAGTCACAGCTGCAAAATACTAACACGAATTCTTTACAGACGAATGGAAAAACTAGTAGAAGCCAACCTCGGGGAAGATCAGTTTGGATTCCATAGAAACACTGGAACACGTGAGGCAATACTGACCTTACGACTTATCTTAGAAGAAAGATTAAGGAAAGGCAAACCTACGTTTCTAGCATTTGTAGACTTAGAGAAAGCTTTTGACAATGTTGACTGGAATACTCTCTTTCAAATTCTAAAGGTGGCAGGGGTAAAATACAGGGAGCGAAAGGCTATTTACAATTTGTACAGAAACCAGATGGCAGTTATAAGAGTCGAGGGACATGAAAGGGAAGCAGTGGTTGGGAAGGGAGTAAGACAGGGTTGTAGCCTCTCCCCGATGTTGTTCAATCTGTATATTGAGCAAGCAGTAAAGGAAACAAAAGAAAAATTCGGAGTAGGTATTAAAATTCATGGAGAAGAAATAAAAACTTTGAGGTTCGCCGATGACATTGTAATTTTGTCAGAGACAGCAAAGGACTTGGAAGAGCAGTTGAATGGAATGGACAGTGTCTTGAAAGGAGGATATAAGATGAACATCAACAAAAGCAAAACAAGGATAATGGAATGTAGTCTAATTAAGTCGGGTGATGCTGAGGGAATTAGATTAGGAAATGAGGCACTTAAAGTAGTAAAGGAGTTTTGCTATTTGGGGAGCAAAATAACTGATGATGGTCGAAGTAGAGAGGATATAAAATGTAGGCTGGCAATGGCAAGGAAAGCGTTTCTGAAGAAGAGAAATTTGTTAACATCCAGTATTGATTTAAGTGTCAGGAAGTCGTTTCTGAAAGTATTTGTATGGAGTGTAGCCATGTATGGAAGTGAAACATGGACGATAAATACACTCCTGGAAATTGAAATAAGAACACCGTGAATTCATTGTCCCAGGAAGGGGAAACTTTATTGACACATTCCTGGGGTCAGATACATCACATGATCACACTGACAGAACCACAGGCACATAGACACAGGCAACAGAGCATGCACAATGTCGGCACTAGTACAGTGTATATCCACCTTTCGCAGCAATGCAGGCTGCTATTCTCCCATGGAGACGATCGTAGAGATGCTGGATGTAGTCCTGTGGAACGGCTTGCCATGCCATTTCCACCTGGCGCCTCAGTTGGACCAGCGTTCGTGCTGGACGTGTAGACCGCGTGAGACGACGCTTCATCCAGTCCCAAACATGCTCAATGGGGGACAGATCCGGAGATCTCGCTGGCCAGGGTAGTTGACTTACACCTTCTAGAGCACGATGGGTGGCACGGGATACATGCGGACGTGCATTGTCCTGTTGGAACAGCAAGTTCCCTTGCCGGTCTAGGAATGGTAGAACGATGGGTTCGATGACGGTTTGGATGTACCGTGCACTATTCAATGTCCCCTCGACGATCACCAGTGGTGTACGGCCAGTGTAGGAGATCGCTCCCCACACCATGATGCTGGGTGTTGGCCCTGTGTGCCTCGGTCGTATGCAGTCCTGATTGTGGCGCTCACCTGCACGGCGCCAAACACTCATACGACCATCATTGGCACCAAGGCAGAAGCGACTCTCATCGCTGAAGACGACACGTCTCCATTCGTCCCTCCATTCACGCCTGTCGCGACACCACTGGAGGCGGGCTGCACGATGTTGGGGCGTGAGCGGAAGACGGCCTAACGGTGTGCGGGACCGTAGCCCAGCTTCATGGAGATGGTTGCGAATGGTCCTCGCCGATACCCCAGGAGCAACAGTGTCCCTAATTTGCTGGGAAGTGGCGGTGAGGTCCCCTACGGCACTGCGTAGGGTCCTACGGTCTTGGCGTGCATCTGTGCGTCGCTGCGGTCCGGTCCCAGGTCGACGGGCACGTGCACCTTCCGCCGACCACTGGCGACAACATCGATGTACTGTGGAGACCTCACGCCCCACGTGTTGAGCAATTCGGCGGTACGCCCACCCGGCCTCCCGCATGCCCACTATACGCCCTCGTTCAAAGTCCGTCAACTGCACATACGGTTCACGCCCACGCTGTCGCGGCATGCTACCAGTGTTAAAGACTGCGATGGAGCTCCGTATGCCACGGCAAACTGGCTGACACTGACGGCGGCGGTGCACAAATGCTGCGCAGCTAGCGCCATTCGACGGCCAACACCGCGGTTCCTGGTGTGTCCGCTGTGCCGTGCGTGTGATCATTGCTTTTACAGCCCTCTCACAGTGTCCGGAGCAAGTATGGTGGGTCTGACACACCGGTGTCAATGTGTTCTTTTTTCCATTTCCAGGAGTGTAGTTTGGACAAGAAGAGAATAGAAGCTTTTGAAATGTGGTGCTACAGAAGAATGCTGAAGATTAGATGGGTAGATCTCATAACTAATGAGGAAGTATTGAATAGGATTGGGGAGAAGAGAAGTTTGTGGCACAATTTGACCAGAAGAAGGGATCGGTTGGTAGGACATGATCTGAGGCATCAAGGGATCACCAATTTAGTATTGGAGTGCAGCGTGGAGGGTAAAAACCGTAGAGGGAGACCAAGAGATGAATACACTAAGCAGATTCAGAAGGATGTAGGTTGCAGTAGGTACTGGGAGATGAAAAAGCTTGCACAGGATAGAGTAGCATGGAGAGCTGCATCAAACCAGTCTCAGGACTGAAGACCACAACAACAACATGAAACACACAATAATATCCCACATTCTTTGTATTTCAGCTTAATAATTAATTATTTCACGTTTCTATCCACACGATTTATGCACGATTCATCGGATTTTTTAAAAAAATTGACTAGAAGCTTTCTTTTTTACTTTCGTTATGGTTCCTTCGTTCAGACATTCATTATGTTCCTGAAACACATAATACCATCCCAAATTGTCGGGATTACAGCTTAATAATTAATTCAACTGGGATGAGCGTAACAGATTACTCCTGTCACTTCGTTTGTACAATGTATTTACATTTAGCTTTGACGTTATCGGTACAACCGCAAAGATCGCACTCATGTAGTCGATTTAGGTTATTTATGTCGCGATGACGTAGTGTTACGTCACTATGACGTAGGATTCTCCTCACCTAGCGTGAGCTGAATGCTACCCGTGTCTTCCACGTTCCACAGATCTTGCATGCGCGGTGCGTGTTGGTTGACTTCTCACAATTTCCGCAATGAATCTGATATACACCCGCCTTACGAAGCAGTGAATCGTCCTTTACAGAACCGAGTAAAGCTGCAATCTACGTGGGGACCGGGGGATCACCTTAACACTGTTTCTCGAGAATACGACGTATCTTAGAGGAAAGAGCACCCACATAAAGCAAAAAGGCACTTGATCTGAAGGAATTACTGCCTTCTTCCTCATCACGTACCTGCTTTCTAGGTTTTATACTGAATGCTCTACGAATCTGTTGCGGAGAAAATTCATTCGCTTTAAAAATGCTGTTGAGGTATGTGACCTCTTCTTGCAAATTACCTTTATCGGATATACAGTGCGCCCTATGCACTAAGGTCTTAAGGACACATACGATCTGTGAAGGGTGATGGCAGCTACTGGCATGTAGATATAGATTTGCATGTGTGGGTTTACGATATACGGCATGTGCTAAGTGCCATCAACTTTACGGTGAACGATAACATCCAAAAAGGGGAGGCAGCTTTGATAGAATTCAACTGCTTAAGAAACCGATGTAATTCATCCATCCCGTGCGGCCATGCTACAAATTTGTCGTCCACGTATCTCCAGATGACTACGGTTTAAAGTTTGCAGAATCCAGTGCCCTGTCCTAGAAGCCTTCCATGAATAGATTAGCTACCAGAGGTGAGAGAGGGCTTCCCATATCAACTCCATCAATGTACTGATGCAGGGCATTCCATGAACTTCAGTGATGTAAATATTCTAACATCTACCTCTTCCTTTTGGGATTATGTCTTCAAGGAAACTATAGAGATTAGATTAGATAATAATTTAATAAACAGAGGTAACGGTTTTAATTTGGACGAAGCAAGGAATCCGACTCTTGGGACAATTAAACTGCAGAGAAGTCGTCATGGTGACATCGCTGCCGAACATACATCGATAAGCAAATCGAATGCCTATACACCTTGGCCACAGGCGGAGCGTATGTAAGCTTATCTATAAACGTATCTCTTTGCTGCCGACCAGCGTCTATGACTCGCAGGCGCATACCACCGCGGTGGAGTATATAGAGATGCGCTTGATACGTGCTGTTACTTGGCATTATAAAAGAGAACTTTTCATCGACGTATTCGTTAATGCAGTGTACAAGTCTGTTCCGTTCTGTTTCCCACGTTTTAAGAATTTTTTTCGTAATATTCTTTGAATGATTGATTGTAAACCACGAATTGCGGTATAACAGACAAAAGAAATCTTATGATCTGAGTATTCGTTAATGGTGGATATAAATTTGTTCCGTCCCCTGCGTTTTAAGCATTTCTTCGTAGTATTCTTTGAATGTCTGATTGTAAATCACGAACTGCGGTATAACAGACGTCTGGCGATACCCTACAATAGTTTTCATTTCTGTTGCAGTGTAGTTCTGGGAGCAACAAACTGATCGGCAGCGTTTCAGACGTTTCGTCCTCCAAAATTCAAAACAAGTAGGCCTATTTTGGAAATGAAACTACTTTGTCTCGGAATATTTCATCTTTCATTAATTATTGCTGATTTTATATATTTAGTTACTGCTGTGAATGGAGAAATGCATGCGAAGTAATATAATACAACTGTGGTTGTATAGAGAGAATGGATCATACTCTCAAGGGACATTTGTAAAGTTTAATTCGCCAGTTTATGGTACTTGTAAACAAGAAACATTTTACGATAATTCAAATTTCTTTAAGAGGGAGTTGTTTCGATATTTGTGGTTTTTGTTAAATCATACAGTGATTAAACTTCTTGTAAAAGGTATTAAGCTATGATTTTTTTCCATAATTAAAAAAAAGGAAACGTGGCCTAGCACGGTTTTATACCAATGTCGCATTTGCTATGAAGTATATTATCCAGAGGACAGTACGTTGTCGTGTATTATGTGGGGTAAAGACTTGCTTTACGAAGTCTAAATTAAGTTCGGAGGTCAGTCTGCATCATGTTCTGACTCGTGACTAACTTTTATCATTTTGAGAGCACCGAAATGCGATCTGTTTGATTGTTAAAAACCATTCAGCAGGCAAGATCACATAAAATATTTCTTTATTTAAGACAACTGAATTCAACAGACTATTCCGTCAGATTCAGGTTTTAAAATCTTTTTGTTGTAAGACATGTTCACTTTACGATAATCTCACGCACAAGATGTCATTTGGATAAAAATAGCACATTATAAAACGTTTGTTAACACTAAAATATTTAAAAACATATTGCATCTTGTACAAAAGGCCATGTCCATACACATATTGCTCACAGTTGCTTGTTACATCACAGAAACACTGTACACAATAGCACAACTGTTTACATATACTGGATGTATTCTAAACAAGGTGAATCCACTTTCTGACTAGTGCATTAGGAGCCCGCTGTAGACGTGATAATTTAGCGGAATTTTGAGATAAACTTAACGGTGGATTGCCACAAAAAGAGAGCGCAAACGAGTAAGAAAGAAGAACGCGTAAAATTTCCGTTTTCACGTGTAAACTGTGACTTTTGAATGAACAACTGAAATCAGCGTGGCGTGTTGTGCTAGCCAGGACCGAAAACTGAACGTTCAAAGACAAGGACTGAGTTGTGTGATATCTGAGGGAGCAGCCTGTCCCAGACAATCCACCACCCTTTTGGTAATGGGATCGGTTAATTACCGTAAGCTGGCTATTACGAGTGAGTGTGAATAACGAAAGTGCAACATCTGATTAGCATGGGCTTGGCAGTGTTTTGTATAAAAGAAGTGAGATATATAGGAGAAATTTTATTCGAAGACTTTCCTTTAACTCAAAAGCTTGCGAAAACCAGTTACTGGAATACAATTTTTCCACGCTTTAGATTCTTGTAATGCTGCTGGTTGTACTACGGCTTATCCAGAAGAGAAACAGTATTCGTCTTCTAACAGGGTAGGCGTGTGAACTGGATTGCTGAAGAAAATATCAGAAGGTGAGCTGACAATCCGTGGGAGGAACATTTAAACAAGACCTTGCAAAGCTGCATCTGATTTGTGGCAAACCCACGAAACACCAAATCGCCCGTACTATTCGCCGACCAACACTAACCGCCGATTCCCTACATCCTTAAGAGGCGTGATAAAAATTCGTCTTCCAAGGGCGAAATGAAGAAGTTCTAGAAAGAATAGGCGAGAAATAAGTCCGTGAAATCCTACTGCCGAGGAAAGAATTTTGTGGAAACCACTTGCCAATAGCTTGTGAACATACGCTAAGGCTTCGTGGAATAGTTTACTAAGCGCCGAGAGGAGCGGCAGGGAAGGAATATCTACATCTGCATCTACATACATACTCCGCAATCCACCATACGGTGCGTGGCGGAGGGTACCTCGTACCACAACTAGCATCTTCTCTCCCTGTTCCACTCTCAAACAGAACGAGGGAAAAATGACTGCCTGTATGCCTCTGTACGAGCCCTAATCTCTCTTATCTTATCTTTGTGGTCTTTCCGCGAAATATAAGTTGGCGGCAGTAAAATTGTACTGCAGTCAGCCTCAAATGCTGGTTCTCTAAATTTCCTCAGTCGCGATTCACGAAAAGAACGCCTCCTTTCCTCTAGAGACTCCCACCCGAGTTCCTGAAGCATTTCCGTAACACTCGCGTGATGATCAAACCTACCAGTAACAAATGTAGCCGCCCACCTCTGAATTGCTTCTATGTCCTCCCTCAATCCGACCTGATAGGGATCCCAAACGCTCGAGCAGTACTCAAGAATAGGTCGTATTAGTGTTTTATAAGCGGTCTTTACAGACGAACCACATCTTCCCAAAATTCTACCAATAAACCGAAGATTACTATCCGCCTTCCCCACAACAGCCATTACATGCTTGTCCCACTTCATATCGCTCTGCGATGTTACGCCCAAATATTTAATCGACGTGACTGTGTCAAGCGCTACACTACTCAAACATTAAGGGATTCTTTTTCCTATTCATCTGCATTAATTTACATTTATCTACATTTAGATATATTTTAGAGGATTTAAATATATTTTAGAGGATTCAAAGATTACAATACACGCCTGTGATAGGTGCACTAAGTGAGTGTCAAAGAACACGGAGAGACAGAGATGGACACCATTGGAGGCCAGAATCTATTAATGCCGCCTCGCATAGGCGACGGATCGTTGGCGCACTGCATCATCAGCTGAGTTTAACGACTGTTGAGCCTCTGTATAATTAACGCGCGACTAAGAAATCAAAAATTTTATAGCCTAGTTTCACTTGGTGCGAAGTCGCTCCCCCGCCGCCGTGACGTCACGGCTCTCCATTATGAGACGGCGACGCATTGTCTGGCGCGGCGTATAAAAGTCCCGGGATTAACGCCGTGTAATCTCTGCGACGCGGCCCAACTTGGCGAGCTCCTAAGTCATTAAACAGCGCGGCTACTGGCAAACCCCTGATCCTCGTTAGCGCGCAAGTCTCCTTTAGCCTGACAGGGTTAAATTGGGGGAAATGTGAATAGTGTCTGCGGTCTCATCGCGACGCGGTCGGGAACTCGAGGATCATAATGACGAAAATCAGTCCTTACTGTAACAAGAAAAAATTTTTGCTACGGTCACATATTCAGAGTGGAAACGGAGCTGATCTTTTTTTCTCGCGAATACACTCTCTGACAAAAAGGTTCAAATGCTTC
Organism: Schistocerca piceifrons; assembly: GCF_021461385.2. Lineage (NCBI taxonomy): Eukaryota > Metazoa > Arthropoda > Insecta > Orthoptera > Acrididae > Schistocerca > Schistocerca piceifrons. The sequence continues at coordinate 98,189,116 of NC_060141.1, forward strand.
AGATGGCTCTAATCACTATGGGCTTAACATGACAAAAAGGAATTTAAGCTCCCGAATGGAGGAAACGAAATGGAACTTCACGGCTTCAAAGTGTTTGTGATTCGGTTACAGTAGTTACAAAATCGAGTCACATATAGCAAGACCTTGAAAGTATGAGCCCACTTATCTGTGTGATATGCACCGCCTCTGCCCTGGACTCACGCAACATCTCGAGCGGGAAGGCTGTCATAAAGCCGTTGCATGTTCTTCTGAAGCAAACTGGTTCACAAGTGTCATAAATGATCCTTGGCATCCTGGACACTGCCAGAGGCCTTGCCACAGTGGTAAGACCGGTTCCCGTCGGATCACCGAAGTTACGCGCTGTCGGGTTGGGCTAGCACTTGGATGGGTGACTATCCAGTCTGCCTAGCGCTGTTGGCAAATGGGGTGCATTCAGCTCTTGTGACGCCAACTCAGGAGCTACTTGATTGAGAAGTCCAGTCTCGAAAACTGACATTGATATACGACCGGGGGAGCGGTGTGCTGACCTCATGCCCCCCCCCTCCCCGTATCCGCATCCAGTGACACTGAGGATGACACGGCGGCCGGTCGGTACCGTTGGGCATTCCATGGCCTTAAGACGCACACTTAAAATTCTCATCTTAAAATAAAGGGAACTATAATGAAAAAAAACGAAATTGAGCTCTTAAATTTCCAATATTTTAAGTCTGGAAACAATAACATTCAGCTGCGGAAGCTGTCGTATCCAAACTGACAAATGAGAAACGTCGTGGAATCTTTCTTTTGTTGGACTATACATCTACGTCTACATCTACCTCTACATCAGCAGTCCGCATGCCACCTGACGACACTGGACTCGCATTCGGGAGGACGACGGTTTAATCCTGTCTCCGGCCATCCTGATTTAGGTTTTCCGTGATTTCCCTAAATCGTTTCAGGCGAATGCCAAGATGGTTTCTTTGAAAGGGCACGGCCGATTTCCTTCCCAATCCTTCCCTAACCCGAGCTTGTGCTCCGTCTCTAATGACCTCGTTATCGACGGGACGTTAAACACTAACCACCACCACCACCACCGCCACCTGACGGTGTTTGGCGGAGGGTACTTCTGGTATCACTAACCGATCTCCCCTTTCCTAATTTTCCTACCCCATATAAAACCCAGTTATTCCATGCTCTGACCAGTAGAATATTATGTCGTCGTTGGGATTAGTCCTTTTTCTCATGATCCCCTCCCCCTTGGCAGTCTCCTCTCTAAGATCCCAATGGGGAACTAATTCCGAATCTCTGTGCGAATGGAGAGATCAAATGGTTCAAATGGCTCTGAGCACTATGGGACTTAACATCTATGGTCATCAGTCCCCTAGAACTTAGAACTACTTAAACCTAACTAACCTATGGACATCACACAACACCCAGCCATCACGAGGCAGAGAAAATTCCTGACCCCGCCGGGAATCGAACCCGGGAACCTGGGCGTGGGAAGCGAGAACGCTACCGCACGACCACGAGATGCGGGCAATGGAGAGATCGCCATGACTTCTTTTTTTTTTTCAATTCAGTGTCACATATTGTTCAGATACACATTACGTGTCTTTAATGAAGTGGATTCCGTTGCCTCATGCATTCTCAGGCCGTCGATCACTGCTGATGCATCCGCCTTAGCGGCCGTTTCCCAGCCCAAGGGGAAGAGAATGCCCTCGGTGTCTATGCGCTACCCCACCCAGTTTGGACAGGACCGTTGGCAGAAAGAGGGTGATTTCTCATGCCGAAAGTCTTCAGCCGACACTACTGATGCTTTTCACTCAAAATTTAAGCAGTGTCTAAGATAGAATCAGGAATCTAGGAAATTTTGGTTTCTTGTGAAAAACACTGTCCCTAGACCACTTTTCTTTCTTTTTTCAGTTGTTTCTTTGCCGTTACGTCTTCAACGGTTGTTTGTGGATGTTACATGATATATTTTTAATTCTATCGATTATATCTTCAGTCTATTTTTTTTAGTGCGCGGGACATTAACAATGCAGGTAAATGTGTAACAGCTTTGCACCAAACGAGCTACAAGTTTCTAAATAAAAATTCTGCTATGAAATAGGATCAACCAAGAACCAAATTTTTAGCTTACTTCTGAATTTAGCTTTGCTTTCAGTGAAGAATTTTATATAAGTGATTAAAGTAACTGAGTAATATATTTTATCAGACTACACTCTAATGTATCTCAAGTAAAGTTTAATGTTCGTAACATGTTATCTGTAACTTACCATCAACCTCAAACCCTACCAATATTCCATTCTGGGCCAAAAAGTTAGGTTACGATGTTTCACATAAAATTAAAAAATTATGACAACGTTCTTGAGGATTTATTCAGCAGTATAGTGTCGAAAACTGAGGAATCAAGGTCAGTTACTTTTCCCGGGTGGAGACACTCAGGACAAATCCTTGACACGGTTGCGCGTGAAAGTCCATTTGTCTGTATGATCGGACATGGAGTGTTCCTTGCTTTGGGCACTATAAGTCTGGTCGCGTTAAAGTCTACTGTTGTGTAATACTTTCAAAAACAAGCCAACTGCACTGATAGCAATACTTATGCCTTGGAATAAATACAGGGTGTCCGAAAAGTCTTTCTCTGATTACATAAATTGATAACTCAGGCTAGAAGTAAGATACAAATATGAAACTGGTGTCTAATTGTATACAAACTATCAAAGTTTTTTTCACATGGATTGCACCAGAGGCAGTCCAAAGATGAATGTTTGGTGCGCGCTGTTGCACGATCGAATTATCGGGCCATTCTTCTTCGGTGAGGCTACCATCACATCTACAGTGTGTCTGGACATGTTGCAACTGTATGCTGTTCCTCAGCTGCTTCAGTATCAATCCGATGTCTTGTTTCAGCAAGACGGTGCACCGCCTCATTGGGGTTTGGACGTCCGTGCCTATGTCGATATGACCTTTCCTGGGCGATGTATTGGTCGTGATGGGCCAATGGTTTGGCCTCCACGCTCTCCTGACATAAACCCATTAGACTTCTTTTTATGGGGTTATGTTAAGGAAGAGGTCTACCGAACACGTGTACCAGGTCTTGAAACCCTGTGGGAACGGATAACCACAGTCGTTGAATCGATCCCTCCAGTGATGTTTGGCTAATGAAACTTCCTGGCAGATTAAAACTGTGTCCCCTACCGAGACTCGAACTCGGGACCTTTGCCTTTCGCGGGCAAGTGCTCTACCAACTGAGCTACCGAAGCACGACTCACGGCCGGTACTCACAGCTTTACTTCTGCCACTACCTCGTCTCCTACCTTCCAAACTTTACAGAAGCTCTCCTGCGAACCTTGCAGAACTAGCACTCCTGAAAGAAAGGATATTTCGGAGACATGGCTTAGCCACAGCCTGGGGGATGTTTCCAGAATGAGATTTTCACTCTGCAGCGGAGTGAAAATCTCATTCTGGATGTTGGCTAATGTGTGGACGGAAATTGAATATCGCCTAGATGTGCTACGTGCTACCAAGGGTGCTCGTGTGGAAGTTTACTGATGTGTGAAAAAAAACTTTGATAGTTTGTAAACAATTAGACGCTAGTTTCGTATTTGTTCCTTACTTCTAGCCTGAGTTATCAATTTATGTAATCAGGGAAAGACTTTTCGAACACCCTGTATTTTGGGAAGTTATAGTTTTCGTGTTAAACGCGTAAATAGTACAGAGATCACTGTTCTTTCCCCCTATACTAAAGTAAAACGGTTCTGTTGTATAGTATTCGTTATTATTCTTGTGCCGTGCGCCAGAGCCTGATTCCGCGTAGTTCCCACGGGTTTAGAATCCCTCTGGCCGGAAGAGCGCATGGAGCGTTACTGTTGCCGGTGGAGGGCGGGTCGGAGGAGAGGGTAGTTAAGGGCTGCGGCGACCTGGAGAAAAGGAGATAGTGTGACATGGGCGGCGAGGAGCGCAAGCGAGGCTGCGCGTTGTTATGGCGAAGCGTCTGCCGTGGCCCGTCGCAAGAGTCGTGGCTTTGCTCACTGCGGGTTTGGTGGGGCCGAGTGTTGGTCGCGGCCGTGAATATTGCTCTTTAAAGGTAGAGCACCTGCCCGCGAAAGGCAAAGGTCCCGAGTTCGAGTCTCGGTGCGGCGCACAGTTTTAATCTGCCAGTAAGAGTGGTTAAAGGATACTTTGGCAGGACGAAAAGTATTCGGTGGGCCCTCTGCTCTCGCTCACTGCGGGTTTGGCGGGGCCGAGTGTTGGTCGCAGCCGTGAATATTGCTCTTTAAAGGTAGAGCACCTGCCCGCGAAAGGCAAAGGTCCCGAGTTCGAGTCTCGGTGCGGCGCACAGTTTTAATCTGCCAGTAAGAGTGGTTAAAGGATACTTTGGCAGGACGAAAAGTATTCAGTGGGTCCTCTGCTCTCGCTCATTGCGGGTTTGGCGGGGCCGAGCGTTGGTCGCGGCCGTGAATATTGCTCTTTAAAGGTAGAGCACTTGCCCGCGAAAGGCAAAGGTCCCGATTCGAGTCTCGGTGCGGCGCACAGTTTTAATCTGCCAGTAAGAGTGGTTAAAGGATACTTTGGCAGGACGAAAAGTATTCGGTGGGCCCTCTGCTCTCGCTCACTGCGGGTTTGGCGGGGCCGAGTGTTGGTCGCAGCCGTGAATATTGCTCTTTAAAGGTAGAGCACCTGCCCGCGAAAGGCAAAGGTCCCGAGTTCGAGTCTCGGTGCGGCGCACAGTTTTAATCTGCCAGTAAGAGTGGTTAAAGGATACTTTGGCAGGACGAAAAGTATTCGGTGGGCCCTCTGCTCTCGCTCACTGCGGGTTTGGCGGGGCCGAGTGTTGGTCGCAGCCGTGAATATTGCTCTTTAAAGGTAGAGCACCTGCCCGCGAAAGGCAAAGGTCCCGAGTTCGAGTCTCGGTGCGGCGCACAGTTTTAATCTGCCAGTAAGAGTGGTTAAAGGATACTTTGGCAGGACGAAAAGTATTCGGTGGGTCCTCTGCTCTTGAAGTTGTAAGCACTTTGTGTCCATTCCATTGTGGCTCCGGTTTGGAGTCCGGGCTGCCCTTTGCAAGTACTGGACGCCGTGGCGATTGTTGGATGATACCCGCGTGTTTCCTACTGCGAGTATTCTTTGTTACATCCTTCTCTCGGCGCTCTCTAAGCAAGCGTTTGTCAATGGGCGCTGCATTTTACAAGGAATTACGGTGAGCATCCGATTAATGTGTCGCCTGATGGCTATTTTGACTCCATGTCCTGGTCGCCAGTTGTTATGTATATAAATGTGTTATTTATTAATGTTTTGCCTGGTACTACTTGAGGTAGATTCTGTATGTGTGGGCTTGTGAGTGTCACTATTCCAAACTGATTTTAGAATCTAAGGGTATAGAATGCAGATGTAATTCTTTTCATTCACGAATTATACTTCACAGCCAGTGAAAATTGTTTAATCTAGCTACCTTGCGTCCAGGCATGTCTATAATTACCTGTTGGCTAGTATCAAGAGCTAGAGCTGTTTACCAAATTGTTTACATCTGCAAAAAAAATTATATATTTATATTCTTTACTTCTACACACACATGCCCGCATCTCGTGGTCGTGCGGTAGCGTTCTCGCTTCCCACGCCCGGGTTCCCGGGTTCGATTCCCGGCGGGGTCAGGGATTTTCTCTGCCTCGTGATGGCTGGGTGTTGTGTGCTGTCCTTAGGTTAGTTAGGTTTAAGTAGTTCTAAGTTCTAGGGGACTTGTGACCACTGCAGTTGAGTCCCATAGTGCTCAGAGCCATTTGAAACATTTTTTACACACACACACACACACATATATATATATATATATATATATATATATATATATAAAGTACGAATGCTAGGCAATAATATATATATATATATATATATATATATATATATATATATATTATTGCTTAGCATTCGTACTTTTCTGCATTTGTAGTATGTTTAATTCTTACTAAATAATTAACCAGTTGTCTCTGTGTTACCGCATAGGTGCCTGTATCTCTTGTTAACCGTGATCTGATTAAAGATGCCTGTGTATCACGACTGGAAAATTTAAGGAAGGTTGCTAGTAATGTAATAGCAGTAAACACGGTCCTATATTGGTAGAGAAGGAGGAATTATTGCTACTCGCATTGCCTCTGCCACCGCCTCTATCATCATAAATTTGAACCACGTTTGTGAGTCATTTTGGCTGTTTCCAAAGCAATGGTGTTTTGATAATTACTCGCAATAGCTGATGGCTGATATTTACGACATAATCATTTGATCATATGTTTTGCTGTTTGTAATGTAAATGTATTTTTTTTTTTCATTTAATATTCTATACTAAAAGGAAGTGATTTTACACTGTTGCCGTTTTGAGGTGTTTGCTATCAGCTGTGTTATTGGCATTTAGTCTTTTCACGTAATGTTATTCTTGGATGTTTGTTTTTAAAAATGAATTCATTAGAGTTTTTAGAAACGGGAATAAACTCATTATGGCTCAGTACCTTTCCACTCAACACCAGCTCCCTACCGCATTACAATTCTCATTCGGGTCGCCACTGGAAAGTTGCCACTGAACATGCGATGTACAAGAAGTAACATTTCAGGCTTTTCTCTTAGTATTTCTTTGTGCCCTTATTATTTTTATTCTCTCAGGAAGAGGTCTTTTCCTGTTCGCACTCAAACAGTTCCCGGATGTATTGCGTTTATAAACCAACTGTACAGTTACCTACAGTACTTTATTTGTTTGGTTTACTAAGCAGCTTAAAACGTAATATAACAGTCCTTCATATTTTGGTCCAGAAAATGTGTTTTACTACGTAATGTACATACGAGGGTAATCCCAAAAGTAAGGTCTCCTATTTGTTTATAAGTACATAGACCTGTTTATTTCTACAATGGTTTACATTAGTTTACAGCTTGAACATTTAGCTATTTTTCGACATAATCACCATTTCTGTCGATGCATTCTTGTAGACGCTATGGCACTTTTTGTATGCCCATGTCATACCAGCTCGCCGCCATGCCGTGCAGAAAGTTATGAACCTCTTCTTTCACCTCGTCGTCGGGGCTGGGACCACAATTAACGCTGACTGGTACTATGAGACTCTGAAAAAACTCAAACGGGCAACTCAGAACCGGAGAAGAGGAATGCTGAGCAAGGGCGTACATATTCTCCATGACAACGCTCGCTCACACATCGCTCGGCAAACCGTTGCTCTCTTGCAACAGTTTCAGTGGAACATAATCACCCACCCACGCTATAGTCCTGACTTGCCACCCAGTGACTATCGCCTGTTCCATAGGTTAAAACAACATTTGGCCGGAAAGCGATTCAGCACCAACGACGGGGTGAAAGAAGAGGTTCATAACTTTCTCAACAGCATGGCGGCGAGCTGGTATGGCATGGACATACAAAAACTGCCACAGCGTCTACAAAAATGCATCGACAAAAATGGCGATTATGTCGAAACATAGCTAAATGTTCAAACTGTAAACTGGTGTAAACCACTGTAGAAATAAACAGGTCTATGTACTTATAAAAAAATAGGAGACCTTACTTTTGGGATTACCCTCGTAAAAATGCTATTAGCTGTTGCCAGCGGAAGAAAAAGACACGGTCGGAGTAAACTGTAATAATCCCTCTACTTCATCATGGAAAACTTTCTTCCGTCCTCCTGAACTCTCTCTCTCTCTCTCTCTCTCTCTCTGTCTCTCTCTGTGTCTGTCTCTGTCTGTGAGTGTCTGTGTCTGCATATGTGTATGAGTCTACGTGTGTGTGCCTTTTTCGTACACTGACAGGAAGGTGGTGAAACAACAGGCTGTATGGCGTGAACACTGGTCCCAGCCAATTCGATGTGGTGATACCACTGAATGGCTTACACGCGACACGAATGAAAATTACTGATCGGAAATGGTCTCCAGCGTGAAGTTACCGTTAAACATCGCCTCACTCCCATGTCTCATCAGAGAGCAGCGCCGCCAATACGTGACAAGCACTTAGGTCATCAAAGGCAACCCAATGCGTGTATTCCGATGCAAGTGTCGAAATAATACTTGGAAATTCATGCTCTTCCAGTTCAGCACTTGTATGTTTCAACGCATTACTGTACGAATATATTACCCTCGCCTAAACAATAAAAGTAATCCTTTTTACAAAAGAGAATTCTGCTCTGGATGTCAAATTAAACACCTTTCAGCCGTCTAGTTCCCGACCTTATTATATTGGCAACCAGTTTCAGCGTTTTACTATGCCATCTTCAGGCGCCTGACTGATGTATAGGAAGATTCTATCTCGTTTGTGATCGTGTTGGGATATTCTGCCTCGGTTGTGGTTAAAATAAGGACCAGCAGTAATGGTATTAGTAGACTTCTACTTGATATAGCGATCACTTCAAGATGGCGTAGTAAAACGCTGAAACTGGTGGCCAAGTAAAACAAGGTTGTAACCTAGACGGCTGAATGGTGTTTCATTTGACATCCTGTATCGAGAAGCCGAGTCCCGCAACCATCTCTAAAAAAGATGGACATACAGAGACAATTTTGCTCTGGTTAGATAGTTTTTAAATGTCGATCAGAGAGCATCAGCCAATAACATAATTCGCCAACTAGGTACTTAATCTAAAGTACTCTACCGGCAGGTGATGTGGCACTGTGACAAATATCATGGGACTGACACTAGTTAATTGATGACCTGAGACTTGGATAGCAGCCACCAAGTGTAGCGCCCATACTTCGAGACGTGTAACGTTGTCCGACAACGGCTCCGCAAGTGTAACACCAAACTTTCTTCTCATTCAAGAATTGGTCTACTTGGAATAGCTCTGGCCTTTTATACTGCCTCATTAAGCTTGTATGATGCCGTTGTATAGCAAAAAATCGATACAAATGTAACAAAACAGCATATTTGTAATACAAATACATTTTATCAAATTATATTACCTGTCAGTTAAACCACAGCCAGCCCACGAACACAAACGCTATTTCAATCCATTCGGTGATCACTCAGACTTATTACCTGGTATTCTCAAAGTATAGAACATTAGCCTATAGTTCATTAGCACAATATACCTACAAGAAACTGAAATTTTCCTTCAATGTGAGAACCATGGTATACGGTACAGGATACAGAGAATAATTAATCATCAGAATGTCATCTTTCCACCGTATACAAACTCCAGAGATTTATCGATGAGAGAATATGGAACAAAAAGTGTCCAATGAACGTATGTCAGAAAGTTCATGGTTTCCATGCTAGAGACCATTTATTCAATCATACATTGGACCGAGACTGCTGTCTAACACGCGTTGTGCCGTACATCCACAGTTACGGTATGTATTGAAAATGGTTTCCATGTCCCTCAAATCATGCGTGTACGCGCCCTAGCTTGTTCTGTCTCACACCTTCACATCGGCCAGACTGCACCCAACCAGTATCAAAAGCAGTATGAATACGCTGCTCCTGTGTCTCCACATCTGGAATGGGCTCTGCATACACGATACTTTCAGATGGCCGCATAACCAGAAATCGCACGGGTTGAGATACGATGAACGAGCAGGCCATGCAATTGGACCCCCTCGTCTGATCCATCGGCCAGGAAAGACACGATGGAGATGCGTCCTGTAATCTCCCCCCTCCTTCCTTCTTCCATCTATTATCAACATTAAACAATGTCCAGTCCAAGCAATTAATAAGCAAAGTTTCTTATGAAGATTTGAGAGGAGCGAAGATTACAATAAACTTTCAAGTTTACTTAGCTTGTCAAGTTGAGATGACTCCAGTTCTTCTTGTCTAGGGGTCCGATTCTTGAAGACTAAAATCTAACATCATGTCCTCACGACTGGTTTGAAATAAATACATTGGAAGACTGTTGTTCCAGAATTATTTACGTAAATAACTTTTCCGCAGATTTTCTCACATTTTATACTACTGGCTATTAAAATTGCTACACCAAGACGAAATGCACATGATAAACGGGTATTTATTGGAAAAATATATTATATTAGAACTGACATGTGATTACATTTTCACGCAATTTGGGTGCATAGATCCTGAGAAATCAGTACCCAGAACAACCACCTCTGGCCGTAATAACGGCCTTGATACGATTCGGCATTGAGTAAAACAGAGCTTGGATGGCGTGTACAGGTACAGCTGCCCATGCAGCTAAGCACGATACCACAGTTCATCAGGAATAGTGACTGGCGTATTATGACAAGCTAGTTGCGCGGCCACCATTGGCCAGACGTTTTCAGTTGGTGAGAGATCTGGAGAATGTGCTGGCCAGGGCACCAGTCGAACATTTTCAAAGTGCCGTCAATGCGAACAAGAGGAGATCGAGACATGTAGCCAATGGCACCCCATACCATCACGCCGGGTGATACGCCAGTATGGCGATGACGAATACACGCTTCCAATGTGCGTTCACCACGATGACGCCAAACACGGATGCGACCATGATGATGCTGTAAACAGAACCTGGATTCATCCGAAAAAATGACGCTTTGCCATTCGTGCACCCAGGTTCGTCGTTCAGTACACCATCGCAGGCGCTCCTGTCTGTGATGCAGCATCAAGGGTAACCGCAGCCATGGTCTCCAAGCTGATAGTCCAAGCTGCTGCAAACGTCGTCGAACTGTTCGTGTAGATGGTTGTCTTGCAAACGTCCCCATCTGTTGACTCAGAGGTTGAGACGTGGCTGCACGATCCGTTACAGCCATTCGGATAAGATGCCTGTCATCTCGACTGCTTGTGATACGAGGCCATGGGGATCCAGCAAGGCGTTCCGTATTACCCTTCTGAACCCACCGATTCCATATTATGCTATCATTCATTGGATCTCGACCAACGAGAGCAGCAATGTCGCGATACGATAAACCGCAGTCGCGATAGGCTGCAATCCGACTTTTATCAAAGTCGAAAACGTGATGGTACGCATTTCTCCTCCGTACACGAGGCATTACAATAACGTTTCACCAGGCAACGCCGGTCAACTGCTGTTTGTGTATGAGAAATCGGTTGGAAACTTTCCTCATGTCAGCACGTTGTGAGTGACGCCACCGGCGCGAACCTTGTGTGAATGCTCTGAAAAGCTAATCACTTGTATATCACAGCATCTTCTTCCTGTCGGTTAAATTTCGCATCTGTAGCACGTCATCTTCATGGTGTAGCAATTTTAATGGCCAGTAGTGTAGTATATCATACAGTATTTTGATTTTTCACATTTACAAAGCCGAAATTACATTGTTCGCACCTGTTATACAAAAATACGTCCGATCACATCAGAGGTGAGCTTACGAACCCCCTCTCTGCGGAAATAACAATGTTCCAATGAGTTTGCAAATTTCTTAGAAAACGAATTCCTACTAGTTTTCGTTACATTAATAATTTCGATTATTATTTCATAAATTAATCCATAATAAACATAGCAAACAGTATACGATTGCGTAATTAATACTAGAAATTTTAATTGTGCAAATAATTGTAATTTCAAATATTTCTAAAAATAATTTATCTCTTTATTCAGAATTAAAACAACTAAAATAAAATATTTTATAAAGTAACTCATTTCGTAAATTTTATCTTGAAATGTAACATACTGTGTACAAAATTATACGAAAGTTCTCAGAAAAGCAACTGAAGTAATACTAACCTGTCCAAAATTCGAAAAGAAGAATACTGGTATCGACAACTACTGTTGAGTAAAAGTAATGTTAGATGAGGATGTCCCGTTAAAGTCCAGCCATTAACGGCGAAGTGGGCTGGAGCACCATCATGTAGTAGCCACTTAACCCTTCGAATCGTCAGTGGCACTTCTTCCAGCTGGGGAGGCAAAGTCACCCGCAAGAAACGCCCATAGTTTCAGTCTGTTAAGGCAAAGTGGAAGGGAGACTGGTCCCAAAATACGGGCCGCCAATTATCCTGGCTCACACATTCCGGCTGCAACGATGCTGCTGATTCGCTGTCACCTTACCATGGCGGTACCAAATACTGTCTCAAAGATGACTGTTATGAAAATTGAAGATACCACTCTGCGTAAATGTGTCCTCATCTGTGAATAGGATGGATGTCAGAAATCCCGGAATCATGGTTGCTTGGTGAAGAAACCAGTGACAAAACTGCTTCAGATGTGGAAAGTCTGTCGCTAGTTAAGCCCTGCACACGCTGTAAGTGGTAAGGGTAGTAACAACTGTCGTGGAGAATGTTTCTCACGATCACCTGGCTTACCCTCTCCTGGAGAGCCAACCGTCCGGAACTGGAAAGGCGGTCGCCTTCCACAGCGTTAATCACGCTTTCCCCCAAGTATGGTGTCCGGACGTTTCGCGTACGTCCTTGATCTCCTCCTTCCTGAAGCGACCCTGTCTCACACAAGTGGCGAAAGACTTTTGCAAATCTTGAGTGCTGTAGTAGTTGTTGTCCGCGGGGATAGGTCTCCTGATACAACCTTGCAGCACGCCGCCCGCTGCCATTTGCCTTTCCGTCGGTAAACACAGTGTCAGCAAGGTCTCGATTCGAATACGGGACCGTTGTGTACAGCACTGTATCATATCCAGTGCAAGATGAGTCAGCAAGAGAAGTGAATCGGAGACAACATTGCCAATGACTATAGCGGGAGAGGGCGCTAGAGCACGGCATACATTTCGGTACAGCCATCTTGTACTAAAACAAAGAATTCCGTTAAAAAGCCGTTTCGCTTTAATTCAGCACAAGCGGTAGCAGACACAATTTGCAGAACAATAAACATATGAAAACAGAAGCCTGCTGTTCATGTTGGATGAATTTAGGAATGACGCTAGACCTCTCTCATATAAGTTCAAAATTACTACTTAAATTAATTTCATTTCGTAGCAGTTATACTTTGTATTAACTATGAACTGTGAAGGAGGAACTATTGCTTTTTAAAAAATCCATTAATTATAATATCGGTTTTCACACTACTTCTGAACGGATCATCGTCTGATTTCATGTCTTTTGTGTACTATACAAAACTGATAACTGAACCATCTGGGATTTTGAGGTCCTATCATCTTGCTTGCAATAAACGTATAACTATGGTGAGAGGCGGACCTTGTTAATCAAAAATGAGATCAGTTACTTTATAGCAATATACCTCTCCTCAACGTGGCTTCGTAACACTACTGGATTAGATATAGGATCCTGTCGCATGTCAAGTGTGGCGGGGCAAAAAAAATCTACCATACATTGAATATTTGTCAGTTGTACTGGAAGAAATTGCCAGATACACAGGCTATGTACTTCTACAGTAATAACTGAACTGATGAATTGCCTGAAGTCGATGACGATCTGCAGGATATGAGAAATAGCAGGGGAATGATATCCCACTGACTTCATCAAACAAGTCTCATTCAAATAGCTCCGTTCGTCGGGGAGGGAGCATAATATTGTCATTTCCGGAACTGTGGAGCAGAGCAGATATTCTAGATCTGCGCACAGTTCTCTTGGCATTTGAGGCAGCCTTTTATGCGTCTGCTCTGTATGATGTCCTGTTCCAGGCGTCGCCTTTTGTTCGCTTACTGCGCTTGATCGCTGCACGCTGCTGGCATTCCTAATCAACAGTGCCTCATCTAACGCATCGTCGCCGGTGTACGGTTGTGTTTTTGCTAGCACATTGCATACCACTCGGTATCTAATCTACTCAACGAACATGTAACAGTGACAATATCTCAGTGGAAAGAGTAACAACCGTGAAATAACTAAATACCTAGTAGGTATGTCAATTTATTGATTAACTGTTCGACAAAAGCAGCTTTTTGGTAGTATTTTATTTCACCTGACACGTTTTTCGCATTGCCTGTCATCAACGGTATCTAAATTACACAAAAGGAACGCCCTTCTTGAAATAATTTACTAACGGTATGTATTGTAGTGTTTTAGGGGATATGTAATTTTCCAGCTCATTTTAAATCGACTTGCTTTATATGTAATGTCTTCTACCGTATCTCAGTGACAATATTTCGTAATGTTCATATAATATTATGATTACATTATATATATGGATTCAGAATATGGAATTTTTTACGAAAGACATGTAACTGTCATTGGCAATTGCTGTACATGCAAAGTTTACTTTTGGTATACATCGTAGAATACCTATAGGAGGGTGGTCAGGAACAGTCTAAAAAGCTTGTAAGGGTGTTGAAGGGGACGTTGTACTGAGAAATAATTGTTCACAAAAAAATTCGAGACCTTGAGCCGTTTCACAGTTACTTAGCATTGAAGTTGACTAATCATGTGGTGGCCCGCGCAAATTCAATCAGCCTACAAAAGACAGTGTCACCAAAAGTGTTCTTCGTTTGTTTTCCTCAGACGGAAGAAACGCAGCTTTTGCTCACCTAGCTTAAATTTAACACTTTCGAAAGAGGCACATTTCAATTTGTAATGAACATTTGAACTAGTGATAACTCACAGGCGCACAGATTTCTACGCATTTTGGCATTTTACCGCGTGCAAGTGCTTTGAATTTGCGCACGTGATGACGATATTGGCTAACTTCAATGCTAAATAACTCCAAAACAGCGCAACGTTTCGAATTTCTTTCTTTACAGCACAACCTACCCTGCAGCACCCTTACAAGCCTTTCACGCTGTTTCTGACCATTCCGTATAGTGCTGCTTCTAATTCGTATTATTACTGTTAGCAGAATAAAGAACTATGTTTTCGTTGAAGTATATAAGCGTACTTTTCGATTACTTTTTTGTTTCTTAGGAACATTTGTCCGTTTACATGTAAAATGGTTCAAATGGCTCTGAGCACTATGGGACTTAACTTCTGTGGTCATCAGTCCCCTAGAACTTAGAACTACTTAAACCTAACTAACCTAAGGACATCACACACATCCATGCCCGAGGCAGGATTCGAACCTGCGACCGTAGCAGTTCCGCGGTTCCGGACTGCGCGCCTAGAACCACGAGACCACCGCGGCCGGCGTTTACAGGTACTATTGATGATTGGAGAGCCCGAAACGAGTCCGGCGAAACAAAATATTACCACAAAGCACCTTTTGATGAACCGTTAATTAATAAGTTATATATTCTCAATTTATACAAGCTACAGAGCACCAGACGTGCAAGACGTAGCGATCTGAAGTTGATTAATAATGTCAAAATAGCGTTAGGGAAATCAAATTCTAGGCTGAGATTCATCGGAATACTTTTGAGGAAATGAAATTTATCCAGGAAAGAAGTGGCTTAAAAACACCATTCGACCAATCATTGAATATTGTACGTACGTCAACCTGGGATGCTTACCACATTGAATTAACAGAAAAGAAGATCCGAAGAAGAGCGGCGCGTTTCGTATACACTGGCGCATTACTGAGATGATCAGCCGATTGTAAAGGCAGACATTACAAGGGAGGCATCTTGACCCATGGATAGTTTTACTGGCAAAATTATGAGAGTGTCCTTTCCTAGAAGTGTCGAACACCATATTGCTTCCTCACACATACGTGAAGCGCAATGACCGTGGTGCAAAATCATCATATAAGTTAAAGCTCATGCGGAGCGTCAAGTAACGTTCGTGAATGGAACAGGAAAGGGAAGAAAATAATATTGATGCCAGTAGTACACTCCAAACGTAGTTAAAGTGGCTTTCGGAAATTAAACAGATGTTATTCAAGAAAAACGCGACTGAAGGTATCTTTTGTAAGTTATGACAATCTGCTTAACAGCTTTTTTGTCCGCCTTTGGAACGAAATAAATCACTGATTCTGCTTATCAGGGATCCGACAGTCCGTTGGTAGGTTTGTGGAGGTATGTGGGATCGGATATCTACGTACAAGTCACGTAATTCGCGTAAATAAAGGACCGCTGATTTGCGTACGCGGCGATGACGGCCAGTAACGACCTAGATCGGTTCCATAAGTTTTACTTAGGGCGAATTTCGTAGCTGTGACATCTTTGTTCACTATAATTCTCCTCAAACTACTGTAGCACGGTTCTGGCACCGAGACAGGGACAATTACTCTACTGAAAGGTGAAAAAAAATGTTCAAATGTGTGTGAAATCTTATGGGACTTAACTGCTAAGGTCATCAGTCCCTAAGCTTACACACTACTTAACCTAAATTATCGTAAGGACAAACACACACACCCATGCCCGAGGGAGGATTCGAATTGAAAGATGACATCGCCGTTGGGAAGACATCAAGCATGAAGGGAAGCAGATGGTTCACAGCTGTCAGCGTGTCTTCCATTACTGGCAAAGGTCCCTTACAAGCGCAGGAGAATGTCTCCCACAGCATAATACTGCTTCTACCAGCCTGCGCCCCTGGCGTGCTGCACGTTTCGAGCCACCGTTCTCCTTGATGACGGCGGTTGTGGTGATGATCATGGACCTAGTGTAGCTAAGATGTGATTCGCCCGAAGATCGGACTCGTTTCCCTTTATCTACGGTAGAATTCCGATGGTCCCGTGCCCACTGCAGTCGTAATTGGCTATGTCGTTACGTCAGCATGTCAATACGTAGGGGTGGTCTGCCGCTGAGCTCAATGTTCAAAATATACGATGAACGACGTGCTGCGAAACACTTGCGCTTGGCTACTTTACAGAGCAGACAAGCTTCCGAACCCCACGTTGTGTGCAGATTTGTGGAAGTCCAACCATTTAGCACCTAGTGGTAGTTCCACTGTCCTTTTACCGCTTTCCGTAGATGCTCACGACAGTAGCACGTGAACAGTCGACCAGTTTCGCCGTTTTTGAGATACCCTTTGTCAGAGTCGCTTATTTCAATGGATTTCCCCGTTCGCAGCCCATACCTTCGCTTATACACTTTTGTTCCTCGTCACGTGCCCGAAACGCCACCAGGTGGCATCTAACGACGCGGTGGGAAATGTTCATAACGTTTTGGCTCATCAATGTAAATATCACTTATAAAACTACAGTTTTTAATAAACTTAAGGGATTAGATAAAACAGCTTTATAATAAGCATAACCGGAAATAAACGTTAACTTGAAACTCCCTGGCAGATTAAAACTGCGTGCCGGACCGAGACTCGAACTGAGCTACCCAAGCACGACTCACGCCCCATCCTCACAGCTTTACTTCTGCCAGTAGCTCGTCTCCTACCTTCCAAACTTAACAGAAGCTCTCCTGCGAACCATGCAGAACTAGCACTCCTGAAAGAAAGGATACTGCGGAGACATGGCTTAGGTCCGACACACAGTTTTAATCTGCCAGGAAGTTTCATATCAGCGCACACTCCGCTGCAGAGTGAAAATCTCATTCTGGAAACATCCCCCAGGCTGTGGCAAAGCCATGTCTCCGCAATATCCTTTCTTTCAGGAGTGCTAGTTCTGCGTGGTTCGCAGGAGATCTTCTGTTAAGTTTGTAAGGTAGGAGACGAGGTAGTGGCAGAAGTAAAGCTGTGAGGACGGGGCGTGAGTCGTGCTTGGGTAGCTCAGTTGGTAGAGCACTTGCCCGCGAAAGGCAAAGGTCCCGAATGGCTCTGAGCACTATGGGACTTAACATCTGTGGTCATCAGTCCCCTAGAACTTAGAACTACTTAAACCTAACCAACCTAAGGACATCACACACATCCATGCCCGAGGCAGGATTCGAACCTGCGACCGTAGCAGTCCCGCGGTTCCGGACTGAGCGCCTGAACCGCTAGACCACCGCGGCCGGCCAAAGGTCCCGAGTTCGAGTCTCCGTCCGGCACACAGTTTTAATCTGCCTGGAAGTTTCATATCAGCGCACACTCTGCTGCAGAGTGAAAATCTCATTCTGGAAACATTATCTTCTTTAATGAGAATGCTGAAATTTCAATTGAACATTTATCGTTTGTACTTGTTACTATGCTGTTGTGATACAGTGTATTGCAATTTATGACATACCTCATGAAGAAATGTGCAATAAGGTACAAACACCACCGTCACAAGGCACGTGGAATAAATATTATCTTATTTAGTTACATACAGTGTCCAGTCGCAGTATGTGACCACTTGTCAAAAATCCGGAAAAACCAACTTTTGCAACATGGACCCCTGCGAGACGTGCAGAAAGGTAGTCAGTGAAGTTGTGGTAGGTACCGATAGGTTTTTGAAGATATGTCGACTCTAGTGCCTTGACCAGGTCTCTTACATGAGGATCCAAGCCCGATCAAGGTGATCACACAGGTTGGGTTTAAATCCGGGGAGTTGGTGGTCAGGGGAGTACGGTAAACCCATTCAGCTTCTCTTCGAACTACTCACATACACTACGAGCTGTGTGACACGTTGCTTTGTCCCACTGGCAGATGCGATCGTTCCGAGGAAAAACAAACTGCACGTAGAGGTGGACATTGTCTCCAAGAATACATATTTGTGTTTATCCGTTGTGCCTTTCGGAATTAGAAAATCATCCAGTGAATGCTGCGAAAAAATTTCCCAGATCATAAAGCTCCATTCTCCAACTGCACCCTTCGGAAGATCCTATGGCCATCTGCCAGATGGAGCTTAAAACGTTATTGATCTGAAACGGCCACCCGTCATCGCTCAGTGGCGTCCGGTTCGGTACTGGAGTGCAAATTCCAGCCTTCGTTGCTGATGAATAGCAGGTGTATGAACCAGGCTCTTGTTACGAGAGCCTGTTCGCCTAACGGTCGATGAGGGGACACTGTTCGTAGCCCCTTAGTTCTTCTGGACTGTCAGTTGCTCGACAGCTGCACGTCTATTCGTCCATACCACCTCCGTTAACCTGTTCATCTATGGCTCAAGATGCACCACAGTTGCCTTGTCGCCGGTTTTGGACACCGCTATTTTGCCACGCACAGTATACTTCAACCACCGCGGCACGCGAACAGTTTACACCCTTAGTCGTTTCGGAAATCTTTCCATCCTTAGCCTGAAAGCCAATAATCGTGCCCGTTTGGACGTCAGATAAATCGCTTCGTTTCGGCATTTCGACAACGACTGAACTGTTTTCGCCCCCACCCCCGTATCTTCTTTTCCTGGACTCGCTTTATAACATAAACTCCACTGCTAGGTCTTCTTCCTGCCGTCTGTGGTTATTGCATCTTGACCTCGAACGCAGGTAGTGCTCACACTAATGTGACTGGACTGTGTATGCGGCGACAACGATAATCTAAACTTCATTTCACAAGCCGTCGCTTACAAATATACAAACGTGTGCACTGTGAACTAAGTGATGTGCATTTGTGAAGTGTAATTGCCAACGTTAAAAGCTCATTTAAAATAAAGAAATGTTTCTCTCGGATTCACTTTCTACGAGTGCAAGATAGTTAATTTGAGAGTAAAATTACACCTTATAATGGACCTAATGGCGGGGAAATACATCACGTTGAGACGTGGCGCCTTAATATCCCTCATGTTGACAGCCTGTGTATCGGGAGAATGACTCATGCGTGCACAGTGACAGATGGTCTGAAGCGGGTTTGGTGGAGTACGTAGCTCTAATTTTCATCCTCTAGAGGACAGCAAGTTCAAGAGTATTTTTGTGAATTTTATATTTATTTCTTGGAGGCTTTTTTGTTTATCTATGTTTGTACAGTTATATGCTTTTAGTGGTGTGAAAAATGCGTGAATATGGTATAAAGTAAATACGTTAATTCAAAATGGTTCAAATGGCTCTGAGCACTATGGGACTTAACTTCTGAGGTCATCAGTCCTCTAGAACTTAGAACTACCTAAACGTAACTAACCTAAGGACATCACACACATCCATGCCCGAGGCAGGATTCGAACCCGCGACCGTAGCGGTCGCGCGGTTCCAGACTCTAGCGATTAGAACCGCTCGACCACAGCGGCCGGCTAAACACGTTCTACTGATGAACATTGTACGACGGGGAATTTTGTATCGTAATATTTTAAGGGAGTTTATGGTAAAAGGAAAGCTAATTCGAGTGAAAATGAAAATAGTTAATAAGGTAAAGTACAAACAAAATATCAGAATGATGAATATTTACTTCGGGAAGAAGTACAGTTCTAAAGTGTGTTATTTGTTGATTGGTTAGTCATGGAAAGCGCGGACTAACGCGAGAGAATAATGTTTTTCTATTGGCCTTAAAGAAAATTGACCAATCAAAACGTAGTAGTCTTGGCGCCTCTTTTCTCTTGGAGATATAGAATGCTTACAGCAGTCTAAAGGGATCGGAGCCCAGTATTTCAATGGTACGGTCGTGTGTAGTATGAGCTCCGAAGGAAGTTGTAATTTGACGATTTTTATTGTTCTATATGTTTCAAAAGTGTTTTAAAATGAAGACATATTTATTCCGGTGTGTTTTTTAGATAGTATGGATCTTCTTAAGTAATTTTGTGCGTGAGAAAAGACATATTGAGCAGATCGGTGATTAAAAGCTTGAGAGCATTAGACACTCATAAACTTGATAGTATGGCGAGTATTTTCATTTAAGATCGATCCATGCCTAGTACCTGTTCATATTTTGGGAAATACATTACCGTAAACCCGCTAATGTAAATGAAAGGGTTTGTACATCACTGTGTGAAGATTAGCACGGGCTTGGCAGTGAACGTGTACGTTATCAAGGTTCAGAATATACCGAAGGTTTGCAATTACTTCCACCTTTCATTCAAAATTAAGATCTTTCTCCTATTCTGGGAATAGTTACTTTGTATGCAGCCTGGTGCGAGTTGCAGTACGGTAGGTTTCTGCTCTGCTTTCCCACCGGCGGTCTGCTGCAATGAGTTCACAGGTAGGTGCAGGTAATGAAAGAAGGAAACCGCGCCGACGCAATGTGTCGTAACAAAACACTAGTATTTGCGAGTGAAGGCGTTGGTTCTACACTTCCGGTGAACCCAAAATAGTTACGTTCACAACTGCGATCTATTCAATGAAATGTCATTTTTCGCATCCATGCAGATTTCACATTTACTTTATGATTTCAGATTGACTGAGAAGTCACGTTTTTTAAGTTGCTTTCGTTAACTATCGTCGCTTGCACTGAACACAGTGGACATTTACCATAGTGTGCTGGTTAATAATCATTCGGAATATAAATCCAATTTATTAATTATGTGTGATGGACCTTAAAGCTGCCACGCAAAACTCTCACTTGGAACCATGACTATATTTTGGCTTATCAGAATCTCACCAGGCTCCCACTCTCCCGCCTACAGGGGTTTAATGCTGCGTCAGTAAGGCCTGGAACTTCTTTTGCACGATTTCTTTGCATTACACCAAACACGACGAGGTAGTTACTCATTGTCGGTGGACACGTCAACCTGTGCTATACGTTTCACTCATTTCCCTCAATTCATGTCTAACGTGTACTTATTAGACCATGCCTGATAATGCCCTTTTGAGAATATTAACGAATGGGAAATAATAGGCAGAATTAACAATAAATTCTTTATTCTGAGAGGATGCGGCATTACGTGAACTGCAATACCTCAAAGGCTTGCTTGATTTATGTGAAAACACACACACCGGTCTCCCTCCTTTACTTCCCACACTGCAACACGACTCGGTCCAGTGACCTGTGGGAAAGGTTCACCTTAGTAGGAGGCATGGTAGAAACTTAAACCACGCCGCAGATTCTCGCGGAACTGTCCGATAATGATCGAACAAAGGTCAATGTCTCCACAAAATCTAGAGGCATCATGGAAACTCTGACTGTCAGCACAAGTGAACTATAAACTGAGGAACTGCTCGTTACATCTCTTACTTACAATCAGCCTCGTCTCGAAGCAAATACGTCGGTAGTTGCTTGGAGATTCACGAGATCTTTGTTACCAGCAAACAGTGAGAAGTACTCGGTCGGCATAAAGGTCTGCAGTCAATTTATTTCACGTCGTATCGTCCTTTATGATACTTCATAGAAAGTAGATAGATATTAAAAAGCGTACTGCATCTGTCTCTATTGATGGGGTGTATCGATCGAGTGTAATAAGGTAATAATTATACCACAGTCGCATTAAACAATGTACTGAATAAGCAGCATGATGACACTAGGAAGATTCTAAATCGTAATGAAATAAGGAATATTCAACAGCTATTGTTCATAAGTACTAAATGTTACCTTTCATGGCTCCAAAGGCTACAGTTTGAAAGGTACATTATGTGATCAAAAGTATACGGACACCCCCAAAAACATACGTTTTTCATATTAGGTGCATTGTACTGCCAGCTACTGCCAGGTACTCCATATCAGCGACCTCAGCAGTCATTAGACATCGTGCGAGAGCACAATGGAGCGCCCCGCGGAACTCACGTACTCTGAACGTGGTCAGGTGATTGAGTGTCACTTGTGTTACACGTCTGTACGCGAGATTTGCACACTCCTAAACATCCCTAGGTCTACTGTTTCGGATATGATACCGAAGTGGAAACGTGAAGGGACATGTACAGCTCAAAAGCATATAGGCCAACCTCGTCTGTTGACTGACAGAGACCGCCGACAGTTGAAGAGGGTCGTAATGTGTAATAGGCAAACATCTATCCAGACCATCACATAGCTTCCACTGCAAGTACCATGACAGGCGGGACCTGAGAAAACTTGGATTTCATTGTCGAGGGGCTGCTCAAGAGCCACACATCACACCGGTAAATGCAAAACGACCCCTCGCTTGGTGTAAGTAGCGTAAACATTGGACGATTGGACGATTGAACAGTGGAAAAACGTTGTGTAGAGTGACGAATCACGGTACATAATCTGGCGATCCGATGTCAGGGTGTGGGTATGGCGAATGCCCGGTGAACGTCATCTGCCAGGGTGTGTGGTGCCAACAGTAAAATTCGGAGGCAGTGGTGTTTTGGTGTGGTCGTGTTTTTCATGGAGGGGGCTTGCACCCCTTGTGGTTTTGCGTGGCACTATCACAGCACAGGTCTACATTGATGTTTTAAGCACCTTCTTGCCTCCCACTGTCGAAGAGCAATTCGGTGATGGCGTTTGCATCTTTCAACACGTTCGAGCACCTGGACTGGCCTACACTGAGTCCTGACCTGAATCCTATAGAACACCTTTGGGATGTTTTGGAACGCCGACTTTGTGCCAGACCTCATCGACCTACATCGATACCTCTCCTCAGTGCAGCACTCTGTGAAGAATGGGCTGCCATTCCCAAGAAACCTTCTAGCACCTGATTGATCGTATGCCTGTGAGAGTGGAAGCTGTCATCGAGGCTAAGGAAGGGCCAACACCGTACTGAATTTCAGCATTACCGATGGATTGCGACACGAACTTGTCAGTCATTTTCAGACAGGTGTCCGGATATTTTTGATCACATAGCGTAACTATTTCAGAAGAAAAGATAGTAAAAAATTTAATTATCACGAGAAATCATAGTTAGTTTGGTATGTTTGCCACTAGGCGTATCTTTGAATGCAAATATCAAGAGAAGTCACAGTTGTTCGGAATATTTACCACCTTGGGCATCTTTGCAGGCCGAAAACATGGGAGGTACGTATCCTTTGGCTACCGGACGCTTTAGTACAATTGAGTAGAACTCGGGCGAACGAAGGAGTCGAAAAAACAGTTGTCGGCCAGAGAGAGAGAGAGAGAGAGAGGCGTCATGATATAATGAGGGAGCTTGACGGCGGATGCGCCGTACAGAGATTTTTATTTGAGGTGTTCCATGATACATAATTTGAAGATAAAGTATTATTTTTGATATGACTGTAAAGAGAGATAGTTCATTTAGAAAAAGGTAATAGCAATGAGTTTATTTTTCTGTAATCACTAGCTGAGTGATTATTGTAGCGTGAAGATTTCATTGTGTTAAAAGCGCTACGTGCTGGTATCCAGGGTGAATTGTCAGTTATGTATTCAGTATTGCAATTAGTTTCTCCCACCAAGATTAATTAAAAGAGATACTATTAGGAAGGCACGAGAGTAAATCATATGTAATCTAAGTTTCTTGTATGAAAGTATTCTTGATGGTATATGACACTGATAAGAATAGTTAGTAGTTCATGTTAGTTCGATATTTTCCTGTGTCAATAAATCTAACTGCAAATTACATTCTTCCTTACTTACGAAACAATTCACTGAAGCTTATCTAACAATTTAAATAAATATTTCTTTGGTAAAAACTGCACTGCCACATCTTGCACTGGTGCATTAATAGTGGTTAGCAATTCTGAATGGGCGGCTCCAGGTGCTTCAGTCTGGAACCACGCGACCGCTACGATCGCAGGTTCGAATCCTGCCTCGGGCATGGATGTGTGTGATGTCCTTAGGCTCTAAGTTATAGGGCACTGATGACCTCCGATGTTAACTCCCATAGTGCTCAGAACCATTTGAACCATTTGAATTTGAATTAATGCAGGTGCTCGAACTGGCGACTCTCTGACGCGACACAAGCTTGGTAATGTCGAACGGTGTTTTGCTGAACTCTTTCAAAGATGCCTGCCATTGCCCTGATGTGATCAGCGGCTTATTGAATGCAACCCATTAATTCCTATTCGTTTCTAGGTGGTTCGCATACGGTTAGGTGAACTAGAACCTTGAAAAATACGCACAGCAAAAAGTCCGGTGGCGTGAAGTCTGGTGATCCCGGAGGCCATGTCCTATGAGCATCTCTGGCAATTACCCAGCCGTCGAAGAGTTCATTTAAATATCCGCTCACAGCACAACTGTTATGTGGGGGTGCCTCATCATGCTGCAACCACACGCGTAGCCGTATGTCCAGACGAACATCTTCCAGCAGCCCAGGTACAGTTTCTTGCAAAAAGTGAAGGTAATTGGCCCCGGTTAGTTGAGGAGGTAGACGGACCGGCCCAATCAGATGGTCACCTGCAATGCCTGCCCAAATGTTGAGTGAAAATCGTTCATGGTGTCCGTGGACGTACGTAACGTGAGGATTTACCCTTGCCCAGTAATGAACGTTTCGAGTGTTGTAAAGGCCATCTAGACGGAGGGTGAACTCGTCGGTACACAACACAATGGAGGAGAAGTCGGGATCTCGTGGAACATGTGGCAGAAACCATCGGCACAACCCTAGGCTGCGTTCATAGTCCGCCACGGGATTTAGGCCTTGCACTAAATGGATGCTGGCTGTCATCCCTCAAAAACTTCCAGACTAAAAGATGAGTGACCCACATGTCGAATCTAACCGCTCGAGTACTTGTCGTAGGCGCTTCCTCGAAGCGCTCGAGAACAGTCTCTTCAAATGCAGCATCCCGTCGTGTTAGAGGTCTCCCAGCTTCACCATGATATCCCGCTAACGAGCCTGTTTCGCCAAGTCACCGGTGAATTGCTGTAAACGTTTGCGGATATGGGCGGCGTCTTGCTGGGTACCGTTCCTCATTCAACCGTATCGCTTCATGCACATTACCGTCGTTGTTCTTCAAACGAATACTGTGCCGCCTTGCTTACTGTAACAAGGGGAAGGCCTCAGACACGGCCAACGGATTCGGCTCAAATTTGGCAGGTCGCTTGGGTACAACCTAAAACGAAGGAATCTAAGATATTTTGAGTCAACACCCCCGCGTTTTTGAGAGAATCACCTCCTAAAAGCTGTGAAGAGCAATCGACTCAAAATTGGAGGGATCGATAGATAATTGTAAATAGAGCATTTTTCATCATCGGGTATGGGGGTCCGCAATCGCAAACGTTTCCAGAAATCGAGGAAAGAAGCTTATATAACTGCCGCTTCTGTGCCCACATGGTAAACGCTATTCGGCGGCAGCGCTGATAGCGCACCGGCCAACTAGCTGGGTCTCGAAGAACCTGGGTTCGAATCTCGAAAGATATGACACAACAAACAATAACTAGTTACTACAGCATAAAAAGACGAGCTAATTACTACAAACTGCATACAGTACTCGTCATATGTTACTTACGGAAGGACACTGTATTCATTCGCAAAACGTATTTCATTCGGCGCATTAACGATGGAAAAATCACTACATGTATCCGCGAGGTTCGCGGCAGCCTAATGACGAAAAAAACAGCTCTTTCCGATTGACTTCTATAAGGCTCGTGCTGGACACTGTCATTCTTCCAGGTTCACAACTATGATATGACGAAGAGGCAACCGGGACAACTTAACTCTCCGCGCGTGCATTCTGTGCCGTGCCTCGCTGCAAACAAGCGTCGCGCGGTCGGCTATCTGTGATCCTTTGTGAGGAATTCGCAGCACTCTTACTCGGAGTTGTTTTCATGTGACAAGGCTTAAAAGTTTAATACTTTACTAACTCACGGCGTTTGGGAAATTAGTTTGCCTACTTCATAATTATCATTCTTTATTGATTTACTTACCTTATTAACCCTCCTATCCCTATCAATTGAGATATGGAAAAATACAAAAGAAAAGAATAACATCCGCTAGGTTTCTTCGAGATTCGAACCGGGGTTCTTCCAATCCGAGCCAGTTACCTTGGCCGTTGCGCTATCGGCGCTGCCGGCGAAAAGCGTTTTGCATGTCGGTGCAGAAGGGGCACCCACATTTCTGGAAAAGTATGCGTTTTCGGACCCCATACCTGATGGTGAAAAATGCTCTACTTACAATTATCTATCGATACCGCTACAGAAGAATGCTGAAGATTAGATGGGTAGATCACATAACTAATGAGGAAGTATTGAATAGGATTGGGGAGAAGAGAAGTTTGTGGCACAACTTGACCAGAAGAAGGGATCGGTTGGTAGGACATGTTCTGAGGCATCAAGGGATCACCAATTTAGTATTGGAGGGCAGCGTGGAGGGTAAAAATCGTAGAGGGAGACCAAGAGATGAATACACTAAGCAGATTCAGAAGGATGTAGGTTGCAGTAGGTACTGGGAGATGAAAAAGCTTGCACAGGATAGAGTAGCATGGAGAGCTGCATCAAACCAGTCTCAGGACTGAAGACCACAACAACAACAACCGCCAATTTGAGTCGATCGGTCGTCATAACCTTTAGGAGTGACTTTCTCAAAAACGCGGGGGTGTTGACCCAAAATATCTTAGATTCCTTCGTTTTAGGTTGTACATAAGCGACCTGCCAAATTTGAGCCGAACCGGTTGGCCGTGTCTGAGGCCCTCCCCTTGTAAGTCGCAGGTGACGTGTGTGCCCTCCGAAGCGAAGCTTACGCGTAAATGCCTCTGACGTGAGGTGGAGACAAACAGCAAGACCTATTCGACACGCGTTCGTATCACGTTGGCGCAGTGACGGGGCGAGGGACGTTTGTATTCGTGAACCGACATCCATAGTACAGCCCGCCAACCAACGAACGTCAACAGTGCAATCCCATGACCAATCGGAGCGCGTGGCACCAATTTTCCGTAGTTATAAAATAGTGTGTTGTCGACCTACTCAGCGTTAGTAATTTAGGTTCCTGCTGGCATCAGCTATACAGGGTTAAAATTTCGTCACACAATATTTCTCCACCCTTCATATCTGACTGAAGTGCCACGACAACGCGACCCAGGTAAAGAATGCAGAACACGTTTGTTAACACTCAAGATCACTTAACTCCTTAGTGTAGTTTTAAGTAAGATACAAACGAAACATCTTTTGGTACCTTGAGCCCCAACAAGGAAGATATACAATAATTCAGTGAGCAAAATCCAAATGGAGTAACAAAAACATTCAAGCCCAGATGCACTTGGAACGGTCTGGAGTCAATAACACAGTTAAACTTGGTTCGCGTAAGGCCTAAGTCAGGTGATTGTCCTAAGCCCCGAGGAGATTACAAGTTAAAGACAGCAGACGTCTGTCCTATGATGATTTCTCAGCGTGAGCTCTGATTGATGGACCACTATTGCGGTGGGTACCAGGCCCAGAGGCCTCGAAGGAATAACTGATTTGATAGCTGTGACCAAGCTGCCATTCCGAGCTTGTGCGCTGGCATAAGCACTGTTGCTGTGCACGGATACGGTGTGAGCTGCTAGCAGGCACGTGACATCGTGTAGAAAAACAGTGTCCGCAGTCACAGCGCCGTGGTCTGGGCGCTTGTAATGGTGGTTGTCGAACACTCCAAGGGTAACAATGTAGCGTGTTGCCGTTACAATTGTCGTTGCCCGGAACATCCGGAACATTTACTACCCGACAACAATATTATTGCACTTGGACTCCCGACGCCGTTACCCGAAACACAGGGTGACTTACAGTAAACAAGAACAGTGGTGACCAGGGAAAAAGCATCGCAATGTGAATCGTTTTAGGACAGTTGTGTATATACAGTTGCGTTTAGCTCGTCCTGGTGAAACGTTACAATAAAAACCCAACGATAAGCCGGCCGAACACCCTCACTTGCACGTGCGAGTGATACCAACATACGAGACGGGTGCAGATCGGAGTTTGGTTTGCAGGCATTTGTGCCTGTTACGGCAGACAATGCCTGAAGCATGGACACCCGTCGGACATAAATGTGCTGCAGGTTGCTGTGCTGCAGGAGGGACACAGTACGTTGCACTCATAGGACTCGAAACCATGATCCTCTCTCTTGACATTGTTATCCACAAACGGAGACGGAACTTTGTTTTCCAAAATAAATGATTCTCTACCTCGACTCTACAACCCATTTTGTCATTTATACAGTGTATCACAACTAGTAGCGAAAACAAGCCAAAGACATTCCAGGTTTTTGTGGGACAGTAGACAAACGCACTTGCTAGGTAGCTGTGAATATGTGGTTTGAGCTGCCATTGTACTAAGAAGTGCTATCCTAGAGTAGAGTCAATGAAAGAAGATCCCAGACACTTGTGCTTCTATCTCGAGCGGTCACTTGACGCTATTTTGTATAAGTCTCTATGACAATGCGCCAGTGTTGTCGCAGTTTTACCGAA
Organism: Schistocerca piceifrons; assembly: GCF_021461385.2. Taxonomy (NCBI): domain Eukaryota; kingdom Metazoa; phylum Arthropoda; class Insecta; order Orthoptera; family Acrididae; genus Schistocerca; species Schistocerca piceifrons. The sequence goes on from NC_060141.1 coordinate 98,217,775, forward strand.
ACTAATGTTTCCACCCGCAATCGTTTAGGATTCAAAACTGTAATCTGGGAAAGCGCCACCAGTTTTCAATGACCTTCTTTCGCCGACTGTACCATAGCACAAACAAGTATTTGGAATATAAATACGGCATCTGTTCTTTCGGATGTGTCCGAAAGAACAGATGCCATCTTCATATTCTTAAGGCTGACCGGCTGATGACCTTCAGTGCGGATGCACACGAATTGCCTGAACTCTTACGGGACTCAGTGGATTGTCTGCCGCGAGTAATGGGTATAATGGCAGGGACACTAGAATGTAGTGTGTGAACTCTAAGTTGAGAATATGGGTCTCACGGGGAGCGTGCCGGCGATAAATTCGTGCAGTTGCACTATCATCTGTGCCCGCGGTGGCTCAGATGGAGAGCGTGCCTGCCATGTAAGCAGGAAATCCCAGGGTCGAGTCCCGAACGGGGCACTCATTTTAAACTGTGGCTCTGAGCACTATGGGACTTAACATCTATGGTCATCAGTCCCCGAGAACTTAGAACTAATTAAACCTAACTAACCTAAGGACAGCACACAACACCCAGCCATCACGAGGCAGAGAAAATCCCTGACCCCGCCGGGAATCGAACCCGGGAACCCGGGCGTGGGAAGCGAGAACGCTACCGCACGACCATTTTCAACTGTCCCCGTTGTTGTATATCAACGTCCGTCAGCAGCCAATGGTATTGATTTAATTGTAGTTTCAAGTATTTGGAAGGTTAACACTCAGATCTTATTGCGCTCAAATGACAGCCATGATCCATGGTGGTGGAATGTCTTAGAAGTGTCATAGGGCACCAGGATAGCTTGCTCCCGATATGACTTCAATTTTTTTTTGAGTCACCAGTCTTCTGACTGGTTTTATGTGGCCCACCACAAATTCTTCCCTTAAATCATTCTTTTCATTTCAAAGTAGCACTTTTAATCTACGTCCTCAATTATATGCTGGATGCATTCCGATCTCTGTCTTCCTTTACAGTTTTCCCTCTGCAAATTCCTGATGTCTTAACTGATATCCTATCATCTTGTCCTTCGTTCTTGTCAGTGTTTTCCATGTAGTCCTTTCCTTGCCGATTCTGCGGAGAACTTCCTCGTTCCTTACCGTATCAGTCCACCTAATTTTAAAGATTCTCCTGTAGCACCACATGTCAAATGTTTCTATTCTCTTATGTTTTGGTTTTCCCACAGTCCATGTTTCACTACTATACAATGTTGTGCTCCAGACGCACTTCTAAGAAATTTCTTCCTTTAATTGAAACCTATGTCTGATGCTAGCAGGCTTCTCTTCGTCAGGTACGTCCTTTTCGCTTCCACTAGTCTTTCTTGTTGCGTCCGTACCGTGTTATTTTGCTGCCTAGGTAACAGAATTCCTTAACGTCTCCAGAATGAGATTTTCGCCCTTGCAGCGGAGTGTGCGCTGATATGAAACTTCCTGGCAGATTAAAACTGTGTGCCACACCGAGACTCGAACTCGGGACCTTTGCCTTTCGCAGGCAAGTGCTCTACCAGTTTCCTTAACGTCGTCTATTTCATGATTCTCAATTCTGATGTTAAGTTTCACACAGTCCTCATTTCTGTTATTTGTCATTACTTTCGGCTTTCATCGATTTACTCTCAATCCGTATGCTGTGATGTATCATGAGACTGTTCATTCCATTCAATACATCCTGTAATTCTTCTTCACTTTCATTGAGGATAACACTGTTGTCAGCGAATTTTATCACTGATATCCATTCACTCTGAATTTTATTTCCGTCATTGCTTGTTCGATGTATAGATTGAACGGAAGGGGTGAAAGACTACATCCCCCTTACATCCTTTTCAATTTGATCTCTTCGTTCTTGGTCTGCAGCTCTTACTGTTCACTCTTGATTCTTGTAATATTGTGCTCGTGTAGTACCCGCCTTTCCCTATAGTTTACTCTTATTTTTCCCTTAATTTCGAACACCTTGCACCGTTTGACATTGTCGAACTCTTTTCATAAGTCGACAAATAACGCATCTTGATTTTTCTTCAGACTTTCTTCCATTATCAACCACAACGTTAGAACTACTTTTTCGTCGTGTTTTCCTTCCCTAAAGCCAAACTGATCGTCATCTAACAGATCCTAACACACCAATAGCATCCAAGATCGATGGGTCAAGCAGGGCAAGTATCTGACCTCTATCCTCTGGATTTCTCTGTCGGGGATGGTCTCATAAGTGAAGTAGTAAATTGAACAGCTTTCCGCTGATTTATAGGAAAATCTTGGTTTTTTTCTAGGACTGCACTAGTCTCTGCAGGAAAGAATGTAGTATCGCATCCAAACGCCCACTTTGACGGGTAGTAGCATACAGTAATAATTTTTCTTGTCAAAGTGCCATAGCTGCAGTTTGAGGCAAATTAGATGGAAGTTACTGGAAAATTTCACGTTCCAAATACATGTGTAATAACCAGAACAATATTTAAGTGTCGGCCTACACCAGATATTGAAAATTACCTCATAAACGGAAGTTTGCGGACTCACGCTCCTTGGAACATTTCTGCTTCTGTTGTCGCATCCTTACACCTATGTAAATTTGCTCTATTAGTTATGATGGATCTTGTTAAGAGCTGTGGAGACGTAACGCATGAAATGTTCAATCACGAACCAGGAAGATGGGTCAGCGGTGTGTATTGGGTACGGACTGACGCAGACACCTGGCGCGGTCTCCCTGCAGGTTCCGTGGCTGCCCTCGCACACAGTGGCCGGGCACTCGGACGGGGGCCCTCTAATTAACACTCACTTGTCCGTCGGCCCTCTGAAGGGCGGCGCGTGTCGGAGCGGCGCACAAAGGGGACACGAGGACGCACGGCTCCAGCTGCGGTGGAGGTGGGGGAGGGAGGGGGGAGGGCGGAACAGGTGCTTTGAGAGACAAAATGTTACGCTGAGACCTGAATCGTTGCCGTCAACACTCCAGCAGGGTCCAGATACTAAGTGTGGTGTGCGTACTGTAAGACCTTCGGTACACACACCATCAGATTATTTGACTTGTCGATCTAACGAAGTATGCGGGAGTCAGCAATATGTCTCGTGGTCTTATCGGGCATGTTTATCTTCTGCCGTTAGGTCAGACGATAGAAATGCCACTTGCACGCTTAGAGTAGCAGATTGATGGTGACCAACTTTAAACAGAACTTGATTAATTTTCACACACATTTATTAAAATAATAAAAATCATAGAGATTACATAACTTGATTCTGGATGCTATTTACAACTGACAATCTGAAGTTCCTTTGGTCTTGGTACGCTAATCTTATTCTCACATATGTCTGATACTTGACAAAGTGTCTATACATATCTGCCAGCCGGTGTGGCCGTGCGGTTCTAAGCACGTCAGTTTGGAACCGCGTGACCGCTACAGTCGCAGGTTCGAATCCTGCCTTGGGCATGGATGTGTGTGATGTCCTTAGGTTAGTTAGGTTCAAGTAGTTCTAAGTTCTAGGGGACTGATGACCTCAGTAGTTAAGTCCCATAGTGCTCAGAGCAATTTGGACCATTTTTTTAATACATTTCTCTTCATGGCTATGTACAGGAATATGATAATCTTATTAGGCGCAGACTGAATCTTGACTATGGACTGGTACAGACTAATGTAGACTGGTACAGACAGGTGCAGATAAATGCAGACTAATGCAGACTGGTGCAGACAAATGCAGACTGACTAATCGGAGGTCTGTACACTTGTTATAATACCTTGCGCATTCAGGTATCACTGCGCGAGAGTGATCCACGAGGAGAAAAGGTTCTACGTTAGTAGCAATCTCATTGGCTGCGTTACATATTAATACGTGGATCGGAAGAAGCAGAATTTGGTCCGTCTCTAAGGAAGCGCCATCTCGTAGTGCAGAGACGGACAAGCGCTGCGCCTGGGCTGTTGTGCTTAGCGGGGCGCGCTCTAGTGGGAAAGTTGTGTACACACTGACTACGCAGAACTATGTACACAACACTAAGCGGAACTGGGAAAGAAGAAAATGGAAAAAGGAAAGATGGGTCACCACACACTGTGTACAGCCATCAAGAATTCTGCACGAATCTGAGTTGATAGAAGACGAGCAACAAGCACTTAGCTTTGGTTACAGTTGTGTGAAATATGAAAAACCGTTGTTGGCCCATACGTCGCCGGCCAAAGAAACAAAAATATACCGCCTCGGAACCAAGACGTAGACGACGTGCTGAAAGGAATGGACACTGCACTTAGCACGGAACTTGGCTTAAGGATAAACAAAGACAAAGCTGAAGAAGAGCAGTACACAGAAGAAAAATGGCTTTGAAAGTCGTCTGCTGTTAGACGCCATTCATGCCATGTTTTCATACACGCATTGTTAATCACTTGTCTGTCTAGAACAGCCTTACTCACTTACCCGTCTGTTAGACTAACTTACTTTTGACGCCTTAAGCAAGTCTCCTAAGCCGGCCTCTGTAGCCGAGAGGTTCTAAACGCTTCAGTACGATACCGCGTTGCTGCTACGGTCGCAGGTTCGAATCCTGCCTCGGGGATGTGTGTTCAGAAATGGTTCAAATGGCTCTGAGCACTATGCGACTTAACTTCTGAGATCATCAGTCGCCTAGAACTTAGAACTAATTAAAGCTAACTAACCTAAGGACATCACACACATCCATGCCCGAGGCAGGATTCGAACCTGCGACCGTAGCGGTCGCTCGGCTCCAGACTGTAGTTCCTATAACCACACGGCCACTCCGGTCGGGGGCATGGATGTCTGTGATGTCCTTAGGTTGGTTAGGTTTAAGTAGTTCTAAGTCTAGGGGACTGATGACCTCAGATGTTAAGTCCCATAGTGCTTAGAGCCATTTGAACAAAGTCTCCTAACCTCCGAGATGAGCCAACCAGCAGAAACAGTTGGAGGGTAAAATCAGTTAGAGAAGGCCGCATGATCAGCAGAGAAAGCAAACATGCTGTTCGTCCGCTACATAGACGCTTCATTTTATGGTAAAGAAATTGGCGAGTTGAAGCGACACCTTCTGGACTATGGCGCGATGGTTGGCACCATTTGCGGTAATGCTGCTTTATGGAGCATCATATTTATTTAAGCTACTTAGAACGTGGCTATAATTGAAGTATCGCTACTTGAAAGGGTCCCATGAGAAAGAGTGATTGTAGGGCAATCAAGCCTCGTGGACGCATTTGAAATGAACATCGCCAGGTTATTCGAACGTCCGGATCACGTTTTCCAACGCCGGTGCGGAGGGAAGACTTCTCCGTATTTCATTACTCCATCGATAATCGCGAAGAGTAGCAGCGCTGTTGCTGCTGTTTTGACAAAATAGATTTCCTGGTAAGGCCCTGTTCACCTTGTCCAGACCCGTGTTGACTGTTTGCAAACGTAATGCACACTGATGTTGTCTTTCATCCCTCAATTCGTGGCACTAGCACTACTAACAACGCAAATACTGCAGCGAGAGTCTGAGCATCATTCCTATAAAGTTGAGTACTTACACAATACATAGTTTCCCATCTACACTGGCTTTAGTAGCGAGCGTTTACCTATAACCACCCTGTACTTGGCAATCATCGTCAATGCGGGAAATATTAGTTCTTTGTTGAAATTCACAGTTTCGTAGGAAAAAGTTGGAATCAATAACCAACATCTATTCAGTCATTTGGATTTGCAAATTGATTATGTCACTGCTTTTCTGCTAATTAAATAATACCATGGACCTTAATAGCCCTTTTATATGAAGCATGACGTTTTGCATTCACGTTGTTCTCTATACGTTTTCAGTAATCACATAACTTGGGATTATTACGAACTTATTTTTCACTATACACTATGTGATCAGAAGTATCCGGACACCTGGCTGAAAATGACTTACAAGTTCGTGGCGCCCTCCATCAGTAATACTGGAATTATGGTGTTGGCCCATCCTTAGCCTTGTTGACAGCTTCCACTCTCGGAGGCATATGTTCAGTCAGGTGCTGGAAGGTTTCTTGAGGATTAGCAGCCTATTCTTCACGGTGTGCTGCACTAAGAAGAGGTATCGATGTCGGTCTGTGGAGGCCTGTCATGATGTTGGCGTTCCAAAACATCCCAAATGTGTTCTATAGGATGCAGGTCAGGACTCTGTGCAGGCCAGTCCATTACAGGGATATTATTGTCGTGTAACCACTCCGCCACAGGCCGTCCATTATGAACAGGCGCACGATCATGTTGAAAGACGCAGTCGCCATCCCCGAATTGCTCTTCAACAGTGGAGAGCAAGAAGGTGCTTAAAACTGTGGTGTCACCGCCAGACACCACACTTGCTAGGTGGTAGCCTTTAAATCGGCCGCGGTCCATTAGTATACGTCGGACCCGCGTGTCGCCACTGTCAGTGATTGCAGACCGAGCGCCACCACACGGCAGGTCTAGAGAGACTTCCTAGCACTCGCCCCAGTTGTACAGCCGACTTAGCCAGAGATGGATCACTGACAACTACGCTCTCATTTGCCGAGACGATAGTTAGCATAGCCTTCAGCTACGTCATTTGCTACGACCTAGCAAGGCGCCATAGCATTTGATATTGAGATTATAACATGTACCGTCAAGAGCGATTTACACCAGTTGTGGATTAAAGTTAAGTATTATATCAACTACGTACTTTCTTTGCTACTATTAATTCCCTTAACTGTTCCAGACCTCACGCCAGTCAGCGTGTAATTAAACGCGTGCATTTCGGCCTCCTCTACCGACACAGTGTTGGCTCTTCTGCCAACACATCAAAAACATCAATGTAGGCCTTTGCTGTGATAGTGCCACTCGAAACAACAAGGGATGCAAGGCCCCTCCATGATAAACGACACCATAACACCACCGACTCCGAATTTTACTGTTGGCAGTACACACGCTGGCAGATGACTTTCAACGGGCATTCGCCATACCCACACCCTGTCATCGGATCGCCAGATTGTGTACCGTGATTCGTCACTCCACACAACGTTTTTCCACTGTTAAATCGTCCAGTGTCTACTCTCCCTACACCAAGCGAGGCGTTGTTTGGCATTTCCCGGCGTGTGTGTGTGTGTGTGTGTGTGTGTGTGTGTGTGTGTGTGTCTTACGTGTGTTCATGAACAGCCGCACGACCATGAAATCCAAGTTTCCTCACCTCCCGCCTAACTGTCATAGTACTTGCAGTGGATCCTGATGCAGCTTGGAATTTCTGTTTGATGATCTAGATAGATGTCAGCCTATTACACATTACGACCCTCCTCAACTGTCGGTAGTTTCTGTCAGTCAACAGATGAGGTTGGCCTGTACGATTTTGTGCTGTACGTGTCCCTTCACGTTTCCACTTCACAATCACATCGGAAACAGTGGACCTAGGGATGTTTAGGAGTGTGGAAATCTCGCGTACAGATATATGGCACAAGTGACACCCAATCACCTGACCACGTTTGAAGTCCTTGAGTTCGGCGGAGCGCCACATTCTGCTCTCTCACGGTGTCTAATGACTACTGAGGTCGCTGATATGGAGTACCTGGCAGTAGGTGGCAGCACAATGCACCTAATATTAAAAACGTATGTTTTTGGGGCTGTCCGTATACTCTTGATCACATAGTGTATAAATTTTTATTCAAATTTTTATATACGTTCACTTAAGAAGTACGATCTCGGAGGAACGACGCTCTGCCTTCACTTCAATTCAAGTAAAGATAGATTAAACTTTCTTCAACAATGATAATTTATAATTTTTAAATGGAATTCAGCCAGACAGGACAGTTCCTGTTGCAATGAAACTTGCAGGTACATAATTGCAGTGACGGTCACGTCGATATTTTGTTATCACATTAGCTCAGATCCCTTCTGTTTATTGGGTATTGTACGATGTAAAGTGCAAACACATTAACATTGCGCAAATTCCACTTACAAGGTGTAGTGAGTAGCTACATGATTATAGTTTCAGTTTTGTCTTGATTTAACTTACGTTACTCCCTGCTTTCGTTAATACGTGGTGCAACGAGAAAGATCCTTTTCACAACAAAATCTAAGTCAATCAGAATGCGTGCGTCCACTTTTGCTTCAGACTTAATATAAAGATGAATGCTTCACGGAATTGAAAATCGGGGTCATGTTGTCTTACGAACTCAGTGGTTAAAGTAGTGGAAGGCTTGCAACTTACTTAACATAATAATTCGGGATTTGGGAAAGAGATTTTAATCAATTTCTGATGCGCAACGTTATATGGAACCAAAACGTTGACCTTCGGGAATCCAAAGAAGACGACCCTGGAAGCAACTGAAGAAAAATTAAGTAGACAGATAAATCACGCAATAACTATGTACTGCAAGGAACAGGTAAGGCAAAAAGTCTTTGAAAAACCCTTACCAGATGGGCTCGGTCACTCAGTTACTGGCTCATTTGCTAAACGTTGACGCTAGCTAACTAATGTGGCGACGTAGAAGAGAGATGCTGAATGTACTCATCACACATCTCAGGTCCATGCGTTTGAACATTATCTTTACCATGGGATTCTAAGGTGACGATGTGATTCCCTTTCTCATTGTCCTGATAAACACCAGAGCGGATTTTGTGCATAAGTATTCCGCAAAAGGACGCAGACCGACCTGAACCTTGTCACTGACAGCTGACACGAAACATCAACGCAAAGGAGCGGGTTACCTTGTCAAATACAAAGAACTACATCCAATAACTAGAACATATGAAGACGGCTTTTCATAAGAACGGCTACACAGAATAAGAATTCTGCAAGCCTTTCGCACTACACAGACAATACAACCTGTGGAAACGGAAAATGATGGGGGGGGGGGGGGGGGGATGGGAAGGATATAGCTGCTATGTACATCCCGCACGGTGGCACACTACCCTGGAAGAGAGGCTGAATTCTCAGGAAAGACCATGTAAATACTATTTTCTGCAGAATTGTAAAATGAGGGCGCTACTTGGTAGTGTCAAGGACTAGGGAATCCTGTTGTCAATCAAATTCTCAACCATTGTGATACGACATGCTTAGAGCAGTAGCTCAGAAGCCGACATTGTAGGCTGTAGATGAGAACAGTGACAAATGCAGGATGACGTACAACCAGCTTTGAACAGATACGTGTGATGAAGTGATAGCAGGAAGGGAAAGATCTAGTACAGCTGAGGAAAGGGAAAGGTCAGTAAAGATTCCAGTGAGGTTAGTCAGACTAATGCATGTAACTGTCGGCCTACAAAAAAGGCCTATCATTGTTGTAGAACTGGAGAATACGTACTGCTTGCACTTTATGAAGTTTCTGGGATAGAAAATTTCGACTATAGGAATGAATGTGGCTCCGAAAAGCAACGATCGTGATAAACTTTGCTCTGCTCTGCTCTGCAGACTTTCAGAAGTCAGAATATAGGAGCAGTTGTGTCAATCAACTGAAGCGGCACTTTTTGTTTCATCATGTTGCAAACGGCCATGAATTCCTCGCCTGTGCCACCTCTTCATCTCCATGTAGCACTAGTATCCAATGTCCGCAATTATATGTTGGATATTTTTGTGTCTTCTACTACAAATTTTATCCTGTCCAGCACCCTCAGGTAGAACTACAGTTATTCTTTCATGTCTTACCTCATGTCCTGTTCCTTCACCTTGCCAATGTTTTGCGTATGTTTCCCCTTTCATGGTTTCCGCAGAGAAACTTCTCATTTCGTGTTAGCCAACCTCGTTTTCAACATCATTCTTTAGCATCACATCTCAAGCGCTTACATTCTCTTCTTTTCCGATTCTCCACGGTCCGTGATACACTTCCATTCACTGATGGTTCCAAACTTAGAAGTTCCTTTCCAAAATTAATACGTTGTTTGGTATTAGTAGCCGTCTTTAGGCAAGCCTGTGTTAGTTTTTCTCTTTGCTCAGCCCATCACGTACGATGTTGCATCCAAAGAGGCACAATTAATTCACTTCGTCTATATAAATCTAAAACTCCTCCCGAACAGGCCATGAAGGGCCCAACGGTACCGACCGGCCGTCGTGTCATCCTTAGCCCATAGTCGTCACTGGATGCGGATATGGAGGGGCATGTGGTCAGCACACTGCTCTCCCGGCCGCATGTCAGTTTCCGAGACCGGAGCCGCCACTTCTGAATCAAGTAGCTCATCAGCTGGCCTCACAAGGGCTAAGTGCACCCCGCTTGCCAACAGCGCTCAGCAGACCGGATGGTCACATAGCTTAGTGGTAGGCCTGCCCGACAGCACTTAACTTCTGTGATGTGACGGGAACCGGTGTTACCACTGCGGTAAGGCCGTTGGCACTTCGTCTATATTGTGATGTTGATTTTATCGGTGATCTCATTTATCTACTCCTACTCCTCATTACTTCCGTCTTTCGTCCCGGTTGCTCTCAGTCCATAGTATGTACTCACTAAATGATCATTCCATTCAAGAGATGCTGCAGTTCCTCTTCACCTTCACTTAGGACAGCAGTATCATGAGCGAACCTTGACACTGATTTCCTTTCACCATCAATTTTAGTTCCACCCCTGAACCATTATTTTATTTCCATCAAAATGGTTTAAATGGCTGTGAGCACTATGGGACTTAACATCTCAGGTCATCAGTCCCCTAGAACTTAGAACTACTTAAGCCTAACTAACCTAAGGACATCACACACATCCATGCCCGAGGCAGGATTCGAACCTGCGGCCGTAGCGGTCGTTATTCCTATCATTGCTACTTTAATGTAAAGATTTAACAGTAGGGTCGACAGATTAGGCCCCTAATCCGAGTACTTCGTTTCGGACTGCTGTTCTTATTTCCATGTCTTGGTTCTTGCACATATTGTATATTATTCGTCTTTCCCTGTAGGTTACACCCATTCCGTGAGAATTTTGAACATGCTCAAACATTTTACAACGACGAACGCCTTTTTGTTGGTCGAGATTTGATATAAACGTGTATTCTTTAGTTTGCGCCTTTTTTTCATTCTATACTATAGCTTTCGCTCTCACTTGTGCATCTTTGAAAGTGCGTGGATAATATTTTTTCCGGAGGTCTAATGGTATGTCTTCAGACTCATAGGAGATTCCATCGTACATTCCATAAACGTACCTGAATAGTCGTTCAGCTGGCACTTCCCACAGTGATTTTAGAAATTCCGAAGAAATCATCTGTTCCTTCCGTCTTATTTCAATACAAATTTTCCAGAGCTGTGTTGAACTATTACTGTAATACTGGATCTCTGTGTCTCCCACATCGACTCCAATTAGTTTTATCAAGTCATGAAATATTTGCTGTCTCTCGTAGAGCCCTTCTGTAGGCACTACCTATGTCCCTGTACTCCGTGTTTTCAAATCCACGTTCGGCCATCTAGATTTAGATTTCCCATGGCTTACTTTAATCTCTCCAGTAAAGTGCTGGGTGGTTGTTCTGAAAAGATCTCAGCTGGTTCCCTTATCCTTGCTTTCGTAATGAAAGCTTATGTTCCGTTTCTAATGACCTTGCAGTCGTTTGGATATTAAACTCTAATTTTCTTCTTTCCTTCCTTCCTCCATATATGTTTAACAGTGGAATTCCCCAGGCATTCTTCATGTTGCCACCACTGCTTTTAATTTTACCAAAGGTTTCTTTTGTCTTTTTTTTCTTTTTATTCTTGTCCTCTAAATGCTGAATCATCACTTTAGACAGCCATTTGGCGCTCAAGCTCCTCGCATTTTTCCTGCAGGCATTTCGCCTTAATCTTTCCGTACTTCTTATTTATTTCATTTCTGACTTATAATGCTTGCAACTAGTTTTAGGTAATGTATTCACCACACTGACGCTTTAGATTTCTGATTTCACCCAAGAAGGAGGTAATACAAAAACCACTAACTGGAACAATTCTACAATAATGTTCGTCAACATATGATGATTACCAGGGACCATTTATTTGAGTAGTAACATTAAAGGAACAGTTACTCATAACGAGAAAAGTTTTTTCAGTAAATGCGGAAGCATATTCGAAGATATTTAATTAACGCCAGCGGCAGACGTTACAGAAGAGCAGTTGTGCATGACATAAGGATTTACTAATAACTTTGGGAAGCGACCTTCGAGTTTCCTTTGCAACCGTGAGACGACAGGCGAATGAACTATATACTGAGCTCGGAATTCTATTACAAATTCCCCCAATGCGATTATTATGCAGTTAATGAGATCTGACTACGCAATCCCGGTCTCTTTTGTAAAATCGGATTGGGTGAGGTCGCTTGCCTCATAAAAAGTAGTTATACATGTAAATTATTAACATCAAGGTAACCCAATCAAAATTTGTTACTTGGGTTTAGGAAAAGGGTTGATGTTTCGATACATGTGTAGTCTGAAATATCGGCAAAGATAATCAGATTTATTCCATTTGACAATTACTATACTAACAAACGATGTCTCTCGAGTGGGGACAGATTAATATCTTATAAAGAGAAAGGAGTATAGCACTCATCTATCTATGAAGTCTGGGGCTGCTGGTAATGTGTGGTAATAGTTTTCAGCTAGTAGGCCAAACAAGTTTAACATGGTGCGGAGCTGCAGCGGCGTATTGCACGTATGGTTTGTTTGGAGTGAAGCAACAGCGAGGCATGGAGCTGCAGCGTTGCTTTAACTTATTGCGATGTATGAGGTGAGGCAGTAGGCCAGAGCCGGGAGTGGCGATGTGTAAGTGGCTGACGTATGGGAATTTACCCCCTGTGACTTACGTGAATAAATAAATGCTACCGAATACCGCCGTATCACTCTGCATTGCCCCTTGACGCTATTGAACTTGCTCGGCCTCCTGACGAGAAACGGCGCGGTGGGCCCCAGCTTCAGCTCTGCCAACTGGAGTCCCAGGTTCGACCATCGACGGGCCACAACACAGAATAAGGTTCTAGGTGACGTGCTTCCCATCAGCATCTAATCACAGAAATAATGCGAGAATGTGCTGCAATACTCAGTGGGTCAATGGCCACCTGTTTAACTCCTACGAACTGCAAGGCTGATCGTGCTACGTCTGGAGCTGCGCGTATTACCCATTCTGCTCTTTTGCTCCATGACAGGATCCCCAAGCCAATTGTTCTCGTCGTGTTACATGACCCAATACCGCGAAATTATTCGGAGTTCCGGATAATGGACACAGCTATTTTGCAGTTACTGCATATCGCGAGGTAAAGAGTACTGTGTCTGTATCAGATGAAGGCTGGAATGCGAGTGTCTCATTTCTACCAAAATCTGGAGTAGCGTGCTGCCCTGCTGCTGTAGCTGTCCAATTACAACATTTTAACAAAGTTTTCACCAATGAGCTCTACTCCTGCTCGACTGTGATTGAGCAGGAAACACTGCTTATGTCACATCGACCTGACCAATCGCGGTCGCCGGTAGGAGTCGCTGCCCTTCCGAAAAACTTTCCTGGCGCTTTCTTGGAGCCAGCATCCTAACCACCCATTCTGCTCCTGTCTCATGTCAAAAACTATGGAGTGGGAGATTCGCAGAGGTACCTTCCTTGTTGGCAATGTTGCCCGCGACGCTTGTGTGAGCCAAGGGCGACATGGCCGAGGAGGAAACAGCATATCCTTGCGCTATTCACTTTGTGGAGACATTGTGCTTGTCTCGCAGTGCTTGGCCGGAAACGCCGCCAGCTCGTTGGGCGGCATCATAGCCCTGCCACTGGAGACCACCATGATGGGGCCAGCACCTCCTGGGGTGCTGGAGGCTGTAAAATTTGACTTTCAGAGTAATGCGCTGCTGCCTTCACGCCACCGGCTCCATGAGTAAAATACCACATGACACTGTGTCCCTAAAAAGTATTTGCACTAACGCAATGCAGTACATTCTCATTGCTCATCCCTCAGCCACCTCTATTAGCATAGCACGGTGAACCACAAATTTGTTGGCGTCCTTGCTGCTACTTGTCATTACTGCCTAATTAATTACTCAAAAATGCAAAGTTGTGATTGATGTGGGCGTTGTACCGCCATTGCACAGTCCTCAATGTTGCCTCCTTCCAACTGCAAGTGAGCCTACATTACAGAACGCGTAAAGTAATATATTTCTTGCTCTCACCAGAGTCTCAGCAATTACGAAGGTAAAACTGAAAGCGGTTTCATCTTCCATGAAGCCATGGCATTGGATCTGCTTCCGTTCTCCATTTGTAAAACTGGATGCTACAGAGCTGAAACGTGTAGCACGCTTTATGGTGGTCAGCAAAGAAAGCGCTGAAATAAGAAAATGAAGTAACGAAGAGGAGAGTAAGATTTTGGCACGAAAAATTAAATGAATATTAAGTATCACCAAAAAAATTAGGAAGAAAGAAACAGAAGAAGTAATAAACTGCATGGCATTTTCAAACGATTTTACTGTACTCTCTTAAAATCTACCAGATGCTGAAACGTAAGCCTCTCTCTTGGGACACATAGCCAGCTGAGCAGGTTTTATAATGTACGCAGACAAAATCCAAATGTCCTCAAAAACAGGAAGTGCTGCAAAATTTGTACACATTCACATTGGATGAATAGAAAAAAAGAGCAAACTTCAAGTGCTTAGGGAAATGAAACTCTAGAAAAGGCATTATAAAAATCTTCCGAAAATGAATGGAAAAATGTACAGCACGTATCCAATAACAAAAACTATTCGCAATAAAAAAAAAGCTGAAAGACGCCAGCTCTCCGTGCTGACTGCTTTCAAGAGCCCACAGGCACGCTGCACGCCATTCTTCTGTTACCGCGCGCCAGTCTTCTGTTACTATCCAAAGCATAGCGCTCTGATCAGCGACCTTGTCAAAATAAGCTCTGGCAGGCAGAAATTCTCTGGCTATACGCGGCAATCAGCCGTGCGTGGGCACTCATGGAACGTCCCGGGGAGTTCCATAAGCTGGATGCCGATTCCAGTTCCAACATACTGCTTCACATACTTAAGTGAGAGTAATTCAAGCTTTTGGCTTAATTTGTGCCTTTCAGCGTACCACTTCCTTTTGTTGCAGATGGTGGTACTTTTGAGTCATGTTCGTACAGAGTAAATTCTCGTGTCGCCTATCCCTTCAAATTGTAACAAGAAACAGCCTTCATTTGTGATCGCTTCGGAACCACAAGGCCGAATAGAGAGCGATATCCAGCTGCGATGATCACAACTGTGAACGTGGGTGGCAATCAAACTACCTAAAAGTAGGAAGAACATCATTGTATTACTTTCAAGTCATTTTATCAAACATTATCGCTAATCATTATGCAGTGTTTGAGACGAATTGTAACCATCCATATGTTTGTTGTAAGTCTTGAACAGCATCTTTTGGAGCATTAGGATATCTTTCTAGGACAATTTGACTGAAAAGGTTTCATTTGTCGGAGCTTTATACTTTTGCGCCATTACTGAATTTCCTCACGGCACCTGGTCCCGTTTTTCACTGTTTTGCTTCACGAAAAAATTCACTTCTTTACTTCCCCACCCACTGCTCTGCTATCTTACGTAGCATTTACAGCTGTCAGATATGTCAAGAGCTCCAGTTTGCTCATGCACGCAGTATATCACAACGATTTTATAAGATTAGTGTCTCGAGCGTAGATTTCGTCATTACTTGTAGGATTTTAAAGTTCATGTTCTGAGTGCACATCGTCGTAGTATGCAAACGGCAAATACATTGTCATGTACAGTTTTCGCGTACAAGATGAAACTCATAACAGAGTCGTACATTAATGAAACAGCATTTCTGATCAAAACTTATCAATGCTTTTCTTTCACAACGTTTAGCAAAATTCCCATTGCGCTTAAGAAAGCACTGCCGCTGGAGATAGCATTTCCAAGCCAGATTGCTTTGTCAGAAAACATGTAGAAATTCATGCTAAAGGCTGTCGAAAAATTTTAATTGAACAATCAGTAACATTTTTCAAGACGAGGCAGGCTTTCAAACCGCGTATCGCGAAATGCAAGAACAATGCGTTACGACACGCAAGTGTAACCAGAACGCCTTTACACAAGCGTGCATCTTGCACTAAATTAGAATTAAGACAAACTAGAAATATGAGAGAAGAATAACGAAGAGAAGTACAGGACCAAAAATAAGCACGGAAGCCTGGAAATTAAGAATCATTGCTAGTATATATCGAACTACAGAATAAATAACAGTAACAGTAAGGAAAATAAGACTGATACATTACGACGTTTATATAGGATGACCGACAGTTAGGTGACAAAACAGATTCTCACGCATCTCTGGGAAAAAGAGATTAACACCAGGCTGGATCCGAGAAATTAGAAAAAAGAGATTTGGAAATATACAGCATACAATCGGAAGTAACATAACTAGATATTTTGAATACAGTAGAAGGCAGAGATTAGGTGTCAATAATCTAAAGCAATAAAAATAGACACCCTCCCTGATTTAGCTGACACGGAAAGAAAGAAAAACGGAAAAGACCTAATACACAAAAGATAGGCGACAATGGGGCCACTGTAGTGTTTTTTGACGACTCATAAACAAAGACTAAGATCGAGGATAAAACCAACTTGATGGTCTCTCCCGTGATAGTAGGTCCCACTGGCCCTACGATCCCACTGCAGGTCGCACGAACTTGGTGCAGGTTACGGTCGTGACCTGCAAACGGCCGAAGAATATGGCTGCGGCGGCAGTCTGTGAGTCTGTAGACGGCTGTGCAGGCTGCTCTAGCTGCGAGGTTTATTCTGCCGCCGCGCCCCTCCACTGGATAATCCAGCACTCAGAAAACAGCTTTCAGCGAAGGGTCTCTTGCAAAAACTTCGAGTGGCTATCAGAATTTCACCAACCGACCTCCCCTTTATGTTTTTATGGCCTCCCCAGGACGGCATACGGAAAGAGCGGAAATTCTCTTAGCTTGTTGTTGTGACGCTGCAGTATGGTCGGAAGGAAGAAAGAAAAATGGTTCTTAAAAATAAAACAATAAAAAATCAAGCAGTGATTTCTGGTCCCAAAGTACTAGCTCCTCGAGAGACAGCTATTATTTGTCCTTTAATAAGTACTAAATGCTATTATAAAATACCAGAAACGTTCCTATATTCGGTAGGAGTCCGAACTCGTGTTTTTTCACATTAATACATGGTGTCCGCGTAAACATGTAATAATATAAAATGCAATAATTTGAGACGTAATTGAGATATTTAATGGCGGTTTGCTTCTACAAATACGGGAAATCAAAACGTTTTTTTTTTCTTTGCTTGCGTGCAGCAGGTAGCACGGTGTGCGCATGTGCATAACTGCTTTGTTCACGTAAACGCTTTCTCTCCCGGAGCTAAAGTCTGTTAGACTGCTACAACGTCGTTTACGGCGTGAGTATGGACTGCGATCAACTGCCGATGTTCCCACTTAAGAAACAATCAGTAAGTAGGAGAAATGGCTTCGGGAAATCACGTAAAGTGCCCTCCGCCACACACCGTTGGGTGGCTTGCGGAGTATCAATGTAGATGTAGATGTAGATGTAGAGTTTGCTTTCGACGTCGAGACACCACGTCAAGCGCACAGTTCCAGAGGCTGCTCCTGAATTATTCCGTACGTCCTTCCCTCGTAAGTCAGTCCTACAAGCAAGTAGGCAGTAACCAAGGTCGTCAATAAATGGTTGCGCTTACGGGTGTACAAACTGCAACTTCGGCACAAAAACAAGCTTGATGACAGGATGACGCACCATGCCACCATTTTGCGAACGTTGTGAGGAATTATTTTTTTTGGATCGTGAGTTCCCAGGTCGTTCTACTGGGGGAGGGGAGGGGGGAAGTTGTGAGGGATTTTTTTTTGGATCGTGAGTTCCCAGGTCGATCTACTGGGGGAGGGGGGGGGGAAGTATACCATTGATTGTTTTGATCCATAGAAGCCCAGAGAGGACGCCCCTTGATTCTTTTTCTATGGTGGTTTATCAAGAATCAAGCATACCAGACTCCAATTTATGATCTACCAGATCTGCACCATCGCATCCGTGTAGTTACCGCAAATGTTGCGCCTGTTGTGCTGAGAAACTCTTGGAGAGAAGTGGAATGCATATTAGATGTCGCTTGCACCATTAATTGTGTACAGACAGACAGAGAACAGTATGTCGTCCTGAATGGGGTGACTTCAACAGAAACAAGCAGGTGTGTCCCAGGGCAGCGTAATAGGTCGGCTACTTTTTACGATTTACATAAACGATCTGATTGATGGTAGTAACAGCGGCATTAGACTGTTTGCCGATGATGCTGTAGTCTACAGGAAAGTAGTATCACATGAAATTTGTGAACAAATCAATGACGCTTCCTGGCAGATTAAAACTGTGTGCCCGACCGAGACTCGAACTCGGGACCTTTGCCTTTCGCGAGCAAGTGCTCTACCAACTGAGCTACCGAGGCACGACTCACACCCGGTACTCACAGCTTTACTTCTGCCAGTACCTCGTCTCCTACCTTCCAAACTTTACAGAAGCCATGTCTCCGCTATATCCTTTCTTTCAGGAGTGCTAGTTCTGCAAGGTTCGCAGGAGAGCTTCTGTAAAGTTTGGAAGGTAGGAGACGAGGTACTGGCAGAAGTAAAGCTGTGAGTACCGGGCGTGAGTCGTGCTTCGGTAGCTCAGTTGGTAGAGCACTTGCCCGCGAAAGGCAAAGGTCCCGAGTTCGAGTCTCGGTCGGGCACACAGTTTTAATCTGCCAGGAAGTTTCATATCAGCGCACACTCCGCTGCAGAGTGAAAATCTCATTCTGGAAATCAATGACGATTTACAGAAAATAAATGCGTGGTGTAATGACTGGCAGTTATCTCTCAATATTAGTAAGTGTAACCTACAGCGTATAACAAGGCGAAAATCCCCATTAATGTATGAGTACAAAATAAATTATCAGTCCTTGGAAGCAGTAACATCCGTCAAGTATCTGGGTGTGTTTATTCGAAATGATCTCAAATGGAATGATCAGATTACACAAGTAACGGGCAAGGAGAACTCTAAATTGCAGTTTATCGGTAGAATCCTGAAGCGATGCAGTCCTTCAACAAAGGAAATTGCTTGCAATACGTTAGTTTGTCCAGTCTTAGAGTACTGTTCGCCTGTATGGGACCCTTACCAGTTGGGTCAGATTCAAGAGATTGGAAAGGTCCAAAGAAGAGCGGCAAGATTCGTGACTGGTACATTTAGCCATCGCGAGAGCGTTACAGATCTTATAGAAAGTTTGAAGTGCGATACACTCGCAGATAGATGACGCGCCAAACGGAAGGGACTGCTCACTAAATACCGAAATCCGATCTTCGCCGAGGATGCAGAGCATATATTATTACCAACAACTTTCAAATCGCGCAATCATCACCATTCAAAGATAAGGGAAATTAGAGCTCGTACTGAGGCGTTCAGACAGTCGTTTTTCCCTCGTGCGATCCGCGACAGAAACAGAGAGAGGGGATATGTTTTTGGCACGAATTGTGCCCTCTGCCACACACCGCTTGGTGGCTAGCGGAGTATATACTTAGATATGTAGATATCGAAGTGTATTAGGTGTGTAAGGAGAGAGTTACCATACTTGTAGGAAGATACCGTCAATAAGAATCTCAATTACTTCTCAAGCTATTGCACTTTATATTGTTATATGTTTAGCTCTGATACCCTGTGTCTTCTCAGACTTAACTTCGATGATAATGTCATTAATTTTGAAGAATTTTCGTTGGAGAGATGCGCATAATTATGGACCTATGTTGCTCATGTCAATGTTTTCTAGAATTACGGAACACGCTTTGCGAGAAAGCATTATGCTGTTACTGAAGAACTAAAATTTCCTCCATAAAACTCAATATGGAATCTGATAAGAGTGTACATGTGAAAATCAGCTTGCTCTGTTCATTCACAACATCCTAAGCACCGTATGGAACGGTACCTTGGAACCATGCAGTAGAATTACGCAATGTAAATCAGTGAACAAAATATGAACAAATACTCGGAACCGATTCTTGATTGGATTAAGGACTTCCTAGTAGATAGAATTCATCACGCCTTTCTTAACGGCTGAAATGAACAGAAGTAAAGGGAAATATTTCCAGTAGCACATGAGAGTATTACAGGCCCTTTACCGTTTACAGTTCCTATGAAAACTTCTGACGGCTGTAGGGAAAACGTAGGAGATAACGCTTCGATAAGGAACCCATGACTTTAAAGGTGGCGTTTAGATACAAAGTAATTTAGAAGATTGGATCACTTTCAAATTTCTCACTTCACGGTACGCACTGTAGTCAGTCCCTGTTATAATTATGAGGTGACAACTAACATTTCCGTCTGACTGCAACAGCAGCAGAGAGAAACTGGTACTTTCGTAACTGAGACGCTTGGCTATACTGCTCTATGGACGCTCCCACACTCTACGAAAAGTTCTCAAAACGTTACCCCTGCCATGGACTGCTATAGAACATACACGCCAGACAAGGTTGTCTGCTCTGTGCGCTTACCATGAAACTGGAGACTCGAAAGCGATCCGATCTTTAGAGATATTTTACATGCAAACGGTACATATCCGGACATAAGTTCCTCGTCAAAGCTTTATCTACTAAGTCCCCTCTACAATCCCTAGAAGGAACTGTGAAACACCCTATATACAAGACTGTCAGAAACAGTGTAAAAGCTAGTAAGGACTTATTAAATAAAATATTTTAAAAGTAAAAACTTTTATTGTCTAGACCGCAATTTTCCTATCACAATTAAAGTTCGATAACTACACTCCTGGAAATGGAAAAAAGAACACATTGACACCGGTGTGTCAGACCCACCATACTTGCTCCGGGCACTGCGAGAGGGCTGTACAAGCAATGATCACACGCACGGCACAGCGGACACACCAGGAACCGCGGTGTTGGCCGTCGAATGGCGCTAGCTGCGCAGCATTTGTGCACCGCCGCCGTCAGTGTCAGCCAGTTTGCCGTGGCATACGGAGCTCCATCGCAATCTTTAACACTGGTAGCATGCCGCGACAGGGTGGACGTGAACCGTACGTGCAGTTGACGGACTTTGAGCGAGGGCGTATAGTGGGCATGCGGGAGGCCGGGTGGACGTACCGCGGAATTGCTCAACACGTGGGGCGTGAGGTCTCCACAGTACATCGATGTTGTCGCCAGTGGTCGGCGGAAGGTGCACGTGCCCGTCGACCTTGGACCGGACCGCAGCGACGCACGGATGCACGCCAAGACCGTAGGATCCTACGCAGTGCCGTAGGGGACCGCACCGCCACTTCCCAGCAAATTAAGGACCCTGTTGCTCCTGGGATATCGGCGAGGACCATTCGCAACCGTCTCCATGAAGCTGGGCTACGGTCCCGCACACCGTTAGGCCGTCTTCCGCTCACGCCCCAACATCGTGCAGCCCGCCTCCAGTGGTGTCGCGACAGGCGTGAATGGAGGGACGAATGGAGACGTGTCGTCTTCAGCGATGAGAGTCGTTTCTGCCTTGGTGCCAATGATGGTCGTATGCGTGTTTGGCGCCGTGCAGGTGAGCGCCACAATCAGGGCTGCATACGACCGAGGCACACAGGGCCAACACCCGGCATCATGGTGTGGGGAGCGACCTCCTACACTGGCCGTACACCACTGGTGATCGTCGAGGGGACACTGAATAGTGCACGGTACATCCAAACCGTCATCGAACCCATCGTTCTACCATTCCTAGACCGGCAAGGGAACTTGCTGTTCCAACAGGACAATGCACGTCCGCATGTATCCCGTGCCACCCAACGTGCTCTAGAAGGTGTAAGTCAACTACCCTGGCCAGCAAGATCTCCGGATCTGTCCCCCGTTGAGCATGTTTGGGACTGGATGAAGCGTCGTCTCACGCGGTCTGCACGTCCAGCACGAACGCTGGTCCAACTGAGGCGCCAGGTGGAAATGGCATGGCAAGCCGTTCCACAGGACTACATTCAGCATCTCTACGATCGTCTCCATGGGAGAATAGCAGCCTGCATTGCTGCGAAAGGTTGATATACACTGTACTAGTGCCGATATTGTGCATGCTCTGTTGCCTGTGTCTATGTGCCTGTGGTTCTGTCAGTGTGATCATGTGATGTATCTGACCCCAGGAATGTGTCAATAAAGTTTCCCCTTCCTGGGACAATGAATTCACGGTGTTCTTATTTCAATTTCCAGGAGTGTAGTTTTGGTTGCTATCTGCAACCATCTTCCAATCTGTAACACATGTAGGAAACATAGCCTAAGAAAATTATTTACAATCAAGTAGACAACAAAAACACCGTACAATACTTGAGCAAAGATGATGGGGGCCCAATTCTAGGAGTAAAAGTGAGCTTTTGACAGAGCCATTTAACACCGTAGTATAAACTATGTTAATGTTTATCACGCAACATACCGATCAAAACATGAAAAGGCGGTGAATGAGCATTGGAAAGCATCGTTAGCTGTAGTCATGCAACAACATGCATTCCTAAGTACCAAAATAATAACACTACGCAGTTGAACATGTCTTCGTGAGCGAGCCAGGTTGTAGACCTGTCGGAAAAATTGTAGACCAGAAATCTCAAAAAGCTTACTCTACTTCCAAATGGATTTTAAAATATAATTGCTAATGATGGCATAAAGTTAAGATCACAAAAACAGAGATATGCATTACCTCCTGCCTGGCAACATACCGTTTGGAGGAAGCAGATCTTATCTAATTGGCATTAATACATGAATAGCATCCAGGAAGCTTGCGTCTAAGTCGAACTAATTTTAAAACTATAAAAGTAGCAGGGAAAGGAAGTTACAAGCTACAAACAGGGAAGCTGCCTTGTATAGATAATTGGCAACATTCCGTATGTAAAGAGTCAAGTGACAGAAGCATCAAAGTACAGGGCTGCGCTAACAAATGTAAATACTCAATAAAAGACAGATCGTACGTGAGAGCCAAATGATAAAAACATCAAAGTACAGCTTAGCGCTAAAAATATGAATAACATGCGGTAATTTCTCAGGTCGACGGTCACATGAGAAATTGTCCAGTTGCAAGAGTAGAAGTTGGATCAAAAGCTTATTACTTGCAATAATATAACAGGTATTACCGAGAGAGCAATGTATGCAACGGTGCCAAAAGCTGTCAGCTGTTCCATAGCTGTAAACATACAGGCCGTAGAATGTTAATTTTTTCTTTATTGTAATTTCATGCCACTGCCCTATATGGGCAGGGAAGGCCTACAGCTCTTCAGCCAAATGGCTTTACAATAATACAGGAAGGAGAACTCTTACATAAAAAGGGGGACATAAAAAAAAACATTAAATGGAGATGATGGGAGTTAAAATATACACTAATATGGGGAAACGCCCCGGCGGACAGTTAAAAAGTCGAAGTGCACTTAAAAAACACTGCAGGCAGACAAGTTAAAAGTCGGCACAGTACAAAAATCACACAGAGCAAGACACTTAAAAAACCACTGGAAACAACGGAGCACTCATGAAGAATAAAAACCGTTGGTTTGGGGACTGGAGGCCGAAGAGGAGGGAAAAAGAGGTGATGAAGGTGCGGTGGGGGCTCTGGGGGGTGAGGGGGGGGGGGTGAGAGAAAGAGGAAAAAGTGTTGTGGATTGGCAGGAGCCAACCCACGGAATTTGGAGGAAGCCGACTGGCACGCGTTTAAGCTCACGCAGGAAGGTAATTAGAACTTAGAAAAAAGGAGGTAACTGGTAGAATACTTAACTTTAATCCATTAATGTTGAACGTAGCTCTTGTCTGTACATTCTTTAGAATATCAATAGCAACTGATAATGGCGCCTTGCTAGGTCGTAGCAAATGACGTAGCTGAAGGCTATGCTAACTATCGTCTTGGCAAATGAGAGCGTATTTTGTCAGTGAACCATCGCTAGCAAAGTCGGTTGTACAACTGGCGCGAGTGCTAGGAAGTCTCTCTAGACCTGCCGTGTGGCGGCGCTCGGTCTGCAATCACTGATTGTGGCGACACGCGGGTCCGACGTATACTAACGGACCGCGGCCGATTTAAAGGCTACCACCTAGCGAGTGTGGTGTCTGGCGGTGACACCACAAAAAGGGGGGCAGGAGGCGCACCAAGAGGCAGGTCATGGGCGGGGCGGGAGAGGAACAGGGAAGACAAGACAGGAGGGAGTGCAGAATCTCAGAAAGGGGGGGGGGGGGTCACAGGAGAGGGAGGGGGGCCACAGAGTTCATAGCAATTTAGTAATAAAGCTATGTGATCAGCAGTCAATGAGAGGGAAATACCAGACCCAGGCTTCCGCAAGAATGATCCTGCGCAGCGTATAACGTAGTCATCTTTATAAAATATGTACATATTGTAGGGTAATATGAGAACGCTGCACGCCACCAGTCTGACAAGACACGTCAGAACGAAGTGAATTACGCAAGGGCTCCTACTGCAGCCAACACGGGCGATAGATGGCGCGGGAGCGCTTGCATTTGCAAAGGCTGACGCAAATATATCGTACGTATACGGCAATGGAACACAGTAAAGGCGACTAAGCATTGAAGTTAGACAGTCAGACCGTAGCGCACGCAAATTGAAACGGCCCACTTGGGACGGTGTCGCGAAATGTGTGCTTCGTTTGGTTTCCTAAAGCGGAACAAGAGAGTAATATAAAAATTGGACATGAGGCGGTAGTAAGAATCGAGCCCGAGCCAAGGGCTCAGCAGTCTCGTGCGCTATCGTCAACTCATCAATCATCAGAAGAGAATTCATTGGTGCATGTTATGTATAAGCGGTTCAGTTTACTTAGTTCACTTTTGCTGTCAACGTTTTACGATGCCCTAAGATATATGCAAAGATGTCCACCCTGCCTCGAGACGTATGGAGACAGCGAGTGATCCTGCCGTTGCTTCCTTCGCTGATTTTACTAATCTGGCGCGGTGCCTTTCTTGGTTACACTACACATTACAATAATTGTTGATCCTCTTATGTGACGAACTGGCTTGAAGCAAACAGCTTTTCTGAAAAAACATAAATAAATTCGGAGCAGTATATAAAGGAACACCCAGGTTAGACCTATATTTTTAATTTACTCAGAATCGCCGGTTTTCAATCGCAGCGCTCTATGTATAATTGTAAGGGCGGGGTCCTTTTTGAACAGAAGAGGCACATAAAGCAATTAGATGTGTTACATCTTAACGAAGGTGGTGGTTATTAATAAATCATTGCTCACCACAATTCAGTAAGGAATTAATAGTTTTTCTGTCTTTTATAGCTTACAAATCGATTCCCTTCTGTTCAGAAATTGGTTTGAGGATATCAACAACATTCATTACTTGGAATCACTCTTCCTTGGCTCTTCCTTTTAAATGTTTTCCACTAACTACTAGACCATGCGTAGGTCCAATCCTCATTCTTAGACGTTAGATGTCCAGGAAATCTCATCCCGTTGTTCTCTCTCTGCTCACTGTCCTGCAACCATCTTCGCCTTCCTATTCCTCTGATCCTACATTCTTTTAAATTTCTCTGGTCATATTACCGATACAACAGAAACGAAACAACATTTACCTACATAAAAATTTACACACTTCTGGTAAAGCGGATAATATCAATTACAGTAAAAGAAAGAATAAAAATGACAGGAAAATTTCGTCACAGTAGACGGCGCTTCTCGCGTGCCTCATTTCAGTGCCTGGGTGTGGCGAATCTCGATCCATCAGGAGGGGAAGACCCGCAACGCTGTCAGTGGTGGAGTGTGGCCAGGGCGGCGGAGGCAAAAACATGCAACGTTTCTACCTAGAAACTGCAGTAGCTAGTGAGACACTACTAGTCCTCCAAGACTCCAACAAAACAATAAATGTCCTTTTCTAAGGCTCCTGCCGACCGACATTGTCTCGCAAAGAGAGCCGTTGTTATTCACTCCCCGTGGCGTACTATAATGGTTTCATCCGCATTGCTTTGGAGTCTCTTGAGTTGCAGTGTCGTCTACTTTATTCAACCGAATAGCACATTTCTCCAGACATGCTTCGTGATCTCAGTTTCCGTGCTCTGCTGTCATGTTGTTCTCTCCGAGATCAGTTTTCCACTACAACGCACACGAATCCAACCACTCTCCATTGTCTACCGGCATCTGTGGAATAGTTATTAATCTCCAGAGACCGTCGTTTCGTGTCCAGGTGATTGATTTACGTTTTAGGGTACTATGCCGAGACATCTGCCGACAAAACCAGCAGGTTCTTCCCAGCGACGTGGAAGTCTCCTTGTAACACCACAGTTAAATCCCGTAAATAATTTGCATTGATTTATTATTACTAATGTAAAGCATATATTCTTTAATATGTAATGCCTTTGATCTACTTTAAAGAAATGAAAAGATTTTGTGACATGTTTACTCTTTGCAAGTCAAGTTCTTTGTATTATTTGGAGGATTTTTTTAAAATATGTTTGTTGGTAGCTAAATTGTAACTGGTTCATACATAGAGACTCTGCATTATATAAAGAAAAACCCAATGTAGTTCCCCTCTGCAACGGAAGCGAGTTGGCGCGCTAGGTAAAGGTGGATGTGGCGCTCGTGTGGGCGCCAAACGAGAGAGCACAGTAGGCAGTCGACAGCAAGTAACTGACGAGCAAGCAGCGCAGGTGCAGTGAGGATTAAAGTATTACAAGTGGAATGGAATGGCCTCGGATTTAACATGCGGCTGTAAAATGGTGCTCTAGATTTGGGAAAAGCTCTAAAATTAGGATTAACAACGCCAAGAAGAGGTAAATAGAGCTTATTATTGGAAATGGAAAAACCACCTAGTTGCCACATACTCGCCACCTCGATAACGCAACCACTTCGTCACACTCACGAAAGGTCAGAAACGTACTAATGTGTGAACCAGTAATGTAGTGTTTGGTTCTATGGAAATATAATACTAGTGTTCAAAAATGTGTTTGAACAAAGTGTCCATCCTATGCACTTTTCCAAGTAGGATCCTCTCCGTTAAGTAATGAAATCCGGGAATGTCCTTTGCATAAAGAGCATTAATAATTCTATGGTGCATTTTTTTGATGTGTGGCAAAGTTTTATGCCAGTACACTTAATGTGCTGGCAAGAGTGGCTCCAGGAACACTCTGCTGAGTTTAAACACTTCCGCTGCCCACAAAACTCCTCAGACATGAACATGAAGTTTTATACCTCCTGCGTTCCTAGCCGCCTAACAGAAGACCATATAGAGCAAAGAAGGAACATCTCTGAGGAATTGGTTGCGCGTTACGAGGCTGATCTTGACAATTTTTTATCGGTTATCATCAAAGGAAATGAAACATGAATTCGTCACTTCGAACCGTAAACAAAACGGCAATCCATGGAGCAGCACCACACTTCCTTTACTCCGATGAAAAAGTTCGAAGCCGCATCTCAGACGGTAATATTTTGGCGATGGCTTTCTTGAGTTCTGAAGGGGTTATTCTGTTTGATATCCTTCCTCAAAGTGCAACGATCAACTTTGAAATGTGCTACCCTCAGGAAACTGAAGAAAAGACTTCAGCACGTTCGTCACCACAAAATTCCGAATGAACTTCTCCTTCCCCACGACAAAGAGCGGCCTCATTCAAGCCAGTGCACCAGAGAGGGGCTCAAAAAACTTCGTTGGGCTGTTCTTCCTCAGCCAACCTACAGCCCAGATCTCACACCTTCCTGACTTCCGTTTGGCCCAATGAAGGATCAAAATCGCGAGAAGCGTTATGTGGATGATGGGGAAGTTATTGATGCGGCAAGACATGGGTGCGACGTTGAACAGAGGAGCGGCACCATGCGGGCGTACAAACTTTCCCAGGAAGATGCCATAAGGCCGTCACATTGAACGGATGATTTTGCAGCCAAAACAGTGCGGAATCCTGAATAAAACCAACTTTCTTTCAGAAATAAATGTGTTGCAATACTTGCAGAACGCCCCTCGTATCAGCAGGACACTGAATTCTGTCACAAAGCAGGATCCTTGAGCCATGGTTTGTGGATAACAAGTGTCCTGAAATGGACTAGCCTGCACAGAGTTCCGACCAGAACCCACTGAAACACCTTTGGTATGAGTTCACTGCAGACTTCGGCGTCCAAAGTCACTACATTCTCTGGTTCCACTTTCCATTCGGTCAGAGACGTTCAGACCCCTCATTGAAAGTATCCCCAGCATATGGGAATGCGTCATTGCGGTGAATGGTGAACACACTCGCTAACATATGGCCAGATAATTTTGATCAATCTATCTTTACGTTTTTAAGATATTTTCATGCGGTTCTGAGCGTTCGATGTCACACACTTACCTTGTCAGTACATAGCTAGAGCTCACGTTCCAAAACGAGCACAGACATCTAATGTTTGTACAACAGTCTAATGACCACGCCCCTAAAATATGACATGCGGACTCATTCAGAGGAGCACTGAGTACAGTTCTTCCCAAGCACCCTCGTAGTACCTAAAGAGAAGGGAAAAACTGATAATAAGTTCCCTCAGAATCACACAGCATGTGACTGGTAGGGTGAAGAATATGTAGTTTATTCAGCACCGGGTCATGGCGGAACGATCAGAATCCAGACGATATAGTTTTTCCACACGATGAGCGCAATCTTTGGTCCAGTGGAGCATACAAGCCAGTTTGTGGCCCCACAACCCTTTGGCTCATGTTTCCATTCGCTGTGTCTCATTAATGTATTCCAGGACTATTTAAATAATTACATCTATTTGACATTATTTAGCTCCTGGGAAGATATATGAAGCCAATAATTCCCTGCCGACTGTCTCATTCCTTCTGTGCCACACAGAACTTAAGTCTGTTCATAGGCAGACAGGATATACCACATGTTGTTGTTATTATTGTCTGCAGTTCGAAGACTGGGTTGATGCAGCCGATCCACACTCTGCAAGCCTCTTCACATCTGCAAAGCTACTGCAAGCTACATCCATACGAACCTGCCTGTTTACTGTAATGAAACGCTAATCTCTCTCTACGATTCTTGCACCCAGACCCATTAATTTCATCCACCAATAGATTTATCTCTAGATGCCCCGAGAGGCGTCCGATCAACTGGTCCCTTCTTTCTGTCAGCTTGCGCCACCGCCATAAATTTATTTCTTGCCTCAACCATTCGGCGAAATCCTGAAGGTAACAACGGCAAAATACAGAGAGTGACAGATTATCTACAGCCTGTACAGAAACCAGGCGGCAGTTATATGGGTGGAAGGACATGAAAAGGAATCCGTTTGAGAAAGGAATGAGACATGACATGGTTGTAGTGTATCCTAGATTTTCCTCGATGATATTCAATATGTAATTTGAGCAAGGAGTAAAGGAAACTAAGAAGATATATGGAAACTGAATTAAAGTGTAGGGAAACGAAATAAAAACTTTCAGGTTTCTCGATGCCACTGTAATTCTGTCACAGAAACAAAGGACTTGGGACAGCAATTGAACGGAACGGATAATATTGAAAGATGAGTATTAAAGACGAATATTAACAAAAGTAAGGCTAGAGTAAAGGAATGTAGTTGAATTACATCAGGAGAAGCTGCGGGGATTACAATACGATGTGAGATACAAAAAGTAGTAGATGTATTGTTTTGCTATTTCGGTATGAAAATAATTGGTGGTGATGAAATCAGAGACGAAATGCACATTTGTTATAGCAAAGAAAGAATATTTCAAAATGAGGAATTTGTTAACATCGAATATGGATTTAAATGTTGGGAAATCTATTCTCAAGCTATTTTTCTGGAGTGTAGTGAAAAGTGGGCAGTAAGCGGTTCAGATAAGAAGAGAAAATGTGATGCTGCAGAAGGTTAAATTGGTAAATCACCTAACTAATAAGAATGTACTGCAACGGATCGGGAAGAAAAGAAATTTATGGCAAACTTGATTTGAAGAACGCATTAGTTGACAAGTGTATCCACTTACCAACTGAAATTGGGACTCATCTGATCAGGCCACAGATTTCCAATCGTCTAGGGTCCAACTGATATGGTCACGAACCCAGAACAGGCGCTGCAGGCGGTATCGTGCTGTTGGCAAAGGCACTCGCATCGGTCGTCTACTGCCAGTCCATTAACGATAGATTTCGTCGAACTGTTCTAAAGGATGCGTTCGTCGTACGTCCCACATTGATTTCTGTGGTAATTTCAGGCAGTGTTGCTTGTCTGGTAGTAGTGACAACACTACTCAAATGCAGGTGTTCTCGTTCGTTAGTAAACGTCCCACATTGATTTCTGTGGTAATTTCACGCAGTGTTGCTTGTCTGGTAGTAGTGACGACACTACTCAAATGCAGGTGTTCTCGTTCGTTAAGTAAAGGCCACTGCGTTGTCCGTGGACAGAGGTAATACTTGAAAATGTGTATTCTCAGCACACTCTTGTCAGTGTCAATACCGGAATATTGAATTCCCTAACGATTTCCCAAATGGAATGTCCGATGCATCTAGCTCCAACTACTATTCCGCGTTCAAACTCTGTTAATTCCCGTCGTGGTACCTTAATCACGCCGGAAACCATTTCACAAGAATCACCTTAGTAAAAACGACATCTACGCCTATTCACTGTCCTTTTATGCCTTATGTGCGCGATACTATCTCCATTAGTATATGTGTATATCGCTGTACCAGTACTTGTGTCACTTCAGTGTAGGCACCGACAAGTAAGCAAGGCAGACTGGCAGAAGTAGAGCTGTGAGGAGGGGGCCTGAGTTGTACTTGGGTAGCTCAGTTAGTAGAGCACTTGCCCGCGAAAGGCAAAGTTCCCGAGTTCGAGTCTCGGTCCGGCACACAGTTTTAATCTGCCAGGAAGTTTCATATCAGCGCACACTCCGCTGTAGAGTGAAAATTTCATTCAAATAAGCAAGGCGTTAGTGGGCCGTAAATGAGGGAACGCAAAATATGGCAACGTTACTACCAAACGCGTCCGAACAAGACCAACGAGGCCGATTGCTTATTGATTTCAATGAACCTAATGTCTTCATCACTGGGAAACGACGTTGAGAAACGCTGGAGAAATTACGGTATGCAATTAGGGCGAAAGGTCCAGGAAAATTGCGAGAAGGGGCGCTACTGCTTCATGATAACGCACGTTCGAGTAGCACAAATGTCGTAACGCGGAAGTTACGCCAACCAAAGTGGGAGATATTCGAGAACCTGCCCTATAGTCCTGATCTACCGGCATGCGATTATGACGCTTTCGGTCCCTTAAGAGTCGACTATTCCTGCTGGACGAGGATGTGCAACAGGCTGCTATGTACGGACTTCTTCACGCAGCACGACATAGCGTTCTTCCAAGCGGGCATCTTCAACCTAGTACTTTGGTGGAGTGAGTGCCTCAGTGCTCACGGCGGTTTCGCCGGATTAGCAAGCAGATTGTGGACTGTACGGCCTTCGAAAGGAAACTTTTTGATATTCCCTTGCACCTTCAGAGAAGACATGCCCAAACGTTTAGATCTGTATTATTCAGATAGTGCAGAATCTCGTACAGGGTACTTAAAGATGTCGTACCAATGGCCATTAATCAGTATTCCTGGAGGTACGAAAGCCTTGAATCAGAAATACGTGTGAGCTACGTAGTCGTATTTCATAACAAATAATTGTCTGCTGCGTCGGTCATGTGTAACAATACACAATCGTATGTAATGTGTCCTTTTTCTACTTGGACGGCTGAACGAGGTGATGTGATACTTGTTAGGTGGGTGGCAACCCTCTTTGCCTGTTCAGAGAGTGACAAGAAGCGCTCGCGAGAATGTCTCCGGTCTACGCAGCACGTGGGACAGGCCCACTTCCTTCCTTCACTCTCTGCCACTCGCGACTCCCTCTATCCTCCTCCCTTCCCCCCGCGTTTGCCCCTCCCCTGCGGCGACCCCGGAAGGGGACTGGGGCGCAGCTCTGATTTACGAGCGGCCTTCCTGGAGAGCCCACCGTGATAACCGAGCGGCCGTTGCGGCTGCGCTGGTGCCACGGTAGTCGCTTCATCAGGCTACACTGTCTGGTGCGCATATAACCGGTGGCATAGTCTGCCTCGTGGCCTGAAATATTTTTCTGCATCTTACTACCACTATACGCAGGATTTCTCAAATGGTAGGAAGAAGTAAATTTAGCTATGATCAAGATCTACATCTACGTTAGTACTCCGCGAATTAATCAGAATTCGTGACAGAAGTCACTTTCTTATTGCACTACATATTACTTTTCCCGTTTCATTAAAGGGTAAAGTGTGCATCTTCTTAATCAGCTATTAATCTCATTCTGTCTTCATGGTTTGTTAATTTGTCACACGCCTCAATTTTTATGCTGATTATACAGAGTGCAGAAAAACTGTGGCACGAAATTTTAACACTGGATAGCTGATGCTTGGCCGTGGGATTGCCCTCTTGCTGTTCGTCGGTTGACGGGAAGCGCTATGACTGTCGGTTCACACATACAAACATCCCCTTGCTCTGTCACTGCCACAACGTGATACGCACACGTGTCGAATAGCTCTTGCTGTTTGTCTGCACCCACGTCAGAGGCATTCACACGTAAGCTTCGCTTCGGAGCACACACAGGTCACCTGCGATTTAGTCATACAGCAAACATGGTGGCACATTATTCCTTTGAAGAACAACGAGATACAGTTTTTGTTTATGGACAAGAAGACGGTAATACGATTGAAGTTCGATGGTTTCAAGACGCCAACCACACCTCTAAACGTTTACAGCAATTCACCGACGACTTGGCGAAACAGGCTCCTTGGCGGGGAATCATTGTGATGCCGTAGGGCTTCGAGCATGACCGGATGCTGCATTTGAAGAGACTGTTCTCGAGCGATTAGAGGAAGCACCTACGGCAAGTACTCGAGCCGTTGGACACGACAAGGGGTCACTCATTGGTTACTCTGAAAGATTTTGAGGGATGTGGCTAGCATCCATTTCGTTTCCACCCTGTCCAAGACCTACATCCTGTGGCCGACTATGAACACAGGCTAGAGTTTTGTCGGTGGTTTGTGCGACGTGTTCCACGAGATCCCGACTTCCCCGCCATTGTGTTGTGCACCGACGAGTGGACCTTCCGTTGGGATGGCCTTTTCAACACTCGAAACGGTCATTACTGGGCAAGGAGAAATCCTCAAGTCACGTACGTCCACGGACATCAGGAACAATTTTCGCTCAACATTTGGGCTTGCATTGTGGGTGACCATCTGACTGGGCCAGTCCGTCTACCTCCTCGACTTACTGGGGCCGATTACCTTCACTTTTTGCATGAAACTCTACCCAGCCTGCTGGAAGATGTTCCCCTTGGATATACGGCTACGCGTGTGGTTGCAGCACGATTGGGCGCCCGCACATAACGGTGCGCGGATATTTAAATGAACTCTTTGACGGCAGGCTAATTGGCAGAGATGCTCGTAGGACATGGCCCCTGCGATCACCAAATCTAACGCCACCAGACTTTTTCCTGTGGGGATTCTTCAAGGTCCTAGTTCACCCACCCAGACGCGAACCACCCAGAAACGAAGAGGAATTAATGGATAGCGTTCAACATGCCACCTGTCACATCACGGCAATGCCAGGAATCATTGAAAGAGTTCGGCAAGACACCGTTCGACGTTACCAAGCTTGTGTCGCGTTAGAAGATCGCCAGTTCGAGCAGCTGCTTTAAGTAAACAATGTCCTAGCTACAAAAAAGGCCCTTTTCAGGGTAGACACGATTTATAAAGGACTTTCTGTATGCGAACTAACAGCTGTTGACAGGTTTCTTCCCGGTACGTCTTATCATGAAACTACAATGGATGTGTCGGGACCCTGGCGGATTCGGCCCTAGGCCGTCAGAGTGGAAGGTTGGCGCACTACCACCGAGCGTGCGGATCGCCTTGGATACATCACGATCTTCGGCATGCAAAGCATTCGCGGTCATGCGTTGTCCAGAGCATCCAGCGACAGGGCAACCTCGCGGCCAATCGGAGCGCGTGATGCCAAGTTTCCGTGGTTTATAAATGGTACGTTGTCGACCTACACAACATTAGTAATTTTGGTACCTACTGGCATTAGCTATCCAGGGTTAAAATTCTGTGACAATTTTTCTCCACCCTGCATATTCAGAACAAATAGTATCGAGTAAATATTTGTAGTGACATAGCGTGTATTGTATTTACAGCTTGAAAGCTCTTCTTACAGAAAACAGTGAGAGTAAATCCTGTCAATAAATCAAGAAGTGTTTCAGATGTAGCCCTAGCTATATAGCTAGCTTTGTACCTACCAATTGCTTCTCTCGTGTAGATAGATTTTTTTTGTTATAAAGAAATTTTTTATAAAGATTTTCATTCTCTGTTTCATAGCCTTTTCTGAATTTCTAAAAACATTGAAACATGATTTTTTAATGTCTAACCGAGAAACCAAATTCAGATTTCTTGGATTTAGTTTTAACCCTCTGCGTATCAGAAAATCTGTATAGCGTTGCCTACCAGTCGGGCCAATGAGGCCCATGTTTTTTAAATTGACAGAAACCGACTCTATTTTGGCTACTTATAGTGTGAACGACTTTCGAGGTAGAACGACTTGTAAAGTAATTTTATTTATTTAAAGTTTACGTTTTAAAAAATACAATTTTTATACTTTTACTTGTGGCTTTTATTCTTATTGCATATTTGCGCAGCGTCTACAGAAAACAGAAGAATGTCCCGAACATATAGGTTTGGTGCACTTATAATATGTAATTTGCCTTTTTCTTTCTTCTCTACACGGTATGAACATCATCCTTTCATTAGTTGGTGCTTTCAATTCCTTTCCTGGATCCGGTGCTACTAATAAATTCACCGACTTCTTGAAAACTCCTAGTTCTTTCCCAAATTGATGATGAAAGTTTGACGTCTCGTTTTTTTATTGGTCATCCTAATTATGTGTGCATTAGTTACACTGACATCGATTGTGTTGAAAAAAACCACCAATGCCCAGCGCTTTGTTTTTTTCTTCACACTGTAGTATAGCGTCTTCTGGTCCACGGTGTCAACGCCGTCCTTTGTGGGACTGTACAGGGCTATTACATATGATTGAAGCGATTTCATAAATTCACTGTAGCTCCATTCATTGACATATGGTCACGACACACTACAGACACGTAGAAAAACTCGTTTTGTTCGGCTGAAGCCGCACTTCCGGTTTCTGCCGCCAGAGCGCTCGAGAGCGCAGTGAGACAAAATGGCGACAGGAGCCGAGAAAGCGTACGTCGTGCTTGAAATGCACTCACATCAGTCAGTCATAACAGTGCAACGACACTTCAGGACGACGTTCAACAAAGATCCACCAACTGCTAACTCCATTCGGCGATGGTATGCGCAGTTTAAAGCTTGTGTAAGGGGAAATCAACGGGTCGGCGTGCAGTGAGCGAAGAAACGGTTGAACGCGTGCGGGCAAGTTTCACGCGTAGCCCGCGGAAGTCGACGAATAAAGCAAGCAGGGAGCTAAACGTACCACAGCCGACGGTTTGGAAAATCTTACGGAAAAGGCTAATGCAGAAGCCTTACCGTTTACAATTGCTACAAGCCCTGACACCCGATGACAAAGTCAAACGCTTTGAATTTTCGACGCGGTTGCAACAGCTCGTGGAAGAGGATGCGTTCAGTGCGAAACTTGTTTTCAGTGATGAAGCAACATTTTTTCTTAATGGTGAAGTGAACAGACACAATGTGCGAATCTGGGCGGTAGAGAATCCTCAGCATTCGTGCAGCAAATTTGCAATTCACCAAAAGTTAACGTGTTTTGTGCAATCTCACGGTTTAAAGTTTACGGCCCCTTTTTCTTCTGCGAAAAAAATGTTACAGGCACGTGTATCTGGACATGCTGGAAAATTGGCGCATGCCACAACTGGAGACCGACAGCGCCGACTTCATCTTTCAACAGGATGGTGCTCCACCGCACTTCCATCATGATGTTCGGTATTGGAAAACCGATGGATCGGTCGTGGTGGAGATCATGATCAACAATTCACGTCATGGCCCCCACGCTCTCCCGACTTAACCCCATGCGATTTCTTTCTGTGGGGTTATGTGAAAGATTCTGTGTTTAAACCTCCTCTACCAAGAAACGTGCCAGAACTGCGAGCTCGCATCAACGATGCTTTCGAACTCATTGATGGGGACATGCTGCGCCGAGTGTGGGAGGAACTTGATTATCGGCTTGATGTCTGCCGAATCACTAAAGGGGCACATATCGAACATTTGTGAATGCCTAAAAAAGCTTTTTAAGTTTTTGTATGTGTGTGCAAAGCATTGTGAAAATAACTCAAATAATAAAGTTATTGTAGAGCTGTGAAATCGCTTCGATCATTTGTAATAACCCTGTATATCATTATAACTTCAGGTTTCCTTACTTGTGACAATGACAGCGTTTATTGGTCATAAAGAGAGCTAAGGACAGTAAAATCTGTTTTTCTTAGGAGCATAAGAGGTTATCGTCATATCTCGTCGAATATCAAATAATGTATGGTATACTTCACGTTCATTAGGTGTAATGAAATCGGCAGGCAGTTCACCTATGTTTATTCGAATAGTATCGACTAGTGTCAGATCTACTGAGCAAGATCGAGAGATGTAATAAAATTATAATGGGTGATATTACGTCTGGACTTTTCAAGTTCACCAGCATTTTCACAACATTCTCTCCAAGCCTCATGGCTCTGCTTTCCTGCTCCTTCCGAAAAAAAATCATATTTCAGCAGTAGCTTGTTGCAATGTCACAAACTGCCCAAAACTTTGTTCCATATCTGCCAGGTTTTTATGGGATGAATTTTAGAAATGGACAGCGACTTCAAATTGTGACCAGCTGTTCATCCACGGTCATGCACCATCCTGGAATGCAGCCATCCCTAAGGGTAATTTTCTACATCTCAAAAACTTCTCTGATTGGTTGCAATTTGTCACTTGACCTATGTTGACGTCGGGCTGCAGGGTTGTCAAAGCGCAAAACAATTAGAATAGCATGGAAGCGGTTGCGAGACTTAATTTCATTGAACAATGGTCGGCCATTCTCAACACTCAAAAGCTGACTGATATCTTCAATTCTTGATTTGTAAGCTTAGTCAGGATCAGAACACCAAGAAACTTTTTCATTTCATGCTTATCTATATACACCATATATCCTTATCACGAGGAGTACTGTTGACTCGCATTCGGGACGACGACGGTTCAATCCCGCGTCCGGCCATCCTGATTTAGGTTTTCCGTGATTTCCCTAAATCGCTCCAGGCAAATGCTGGGATGGTTCCTTTGAAAGGGCAAGGGCGCCTCCCTTCCCCATCCTTCCCTAATCCAATGAGACCGATGACCTCGCTGTTTGGTCTCCCCCCCCCCCCCCCCCAAACAACCAACCAACCAGTACTGTTGAAACTGAAAGAATAGGAACACGAGTCAACAATGGCAAATGCCGTAAAGATGCTGCACAGACGGACATCTGGTTGTTGAAAAATTGCTTCTAGCTGCACGGGCCTGAGAGACTCGTAAGGGTGGGAACATGCACCAACACTTCAGCACAAAGCTATAGGTGAATTTTTATACTTTTTCCAAAATTATGAATATCTTGACAAATTAGGAAAACTCATAAAATTTCATTATAATAAAATTCACAGTTACCAATAGAGAAGATATTAAAGTTCATAGGCGGGTCTATGAGGCCCGATGGTAAGTAAAGGAAAAAAAAATCCATTCATAATTAAATATGGTTAAAAATTTTTCATTCCCCATTTCAAGCCTTTAGAAGTCGAATTTTCAACAACACTGAAATACGTATTTTTTCTTACTTCCAACAGAGAAGTCAAATACCATTTTCAAAATGTAGCTTTAAATTCGCGTAAGTAGTTCTTGTGAAACACAACTAGCTCTTTATACTCATGAAGTAATAAGTGCTATCGACGGGGGATGTCAAGTTGATTCCATATTTTTAGATTTCCAGAAGGCTTTCGACACCGTTCCTCACAGCGTCTTCTATTCGAACTGCGCGCCTACGGAGTATCGCCACAGTTGTGCGACTGGATTCGTGATTTCCTGTCAGAGAGGTCACAGTTCGTAGTAATAGACGGAAAGTCATCGAGTAAAACAGAAGTAATATACGGCGTTCCCCAAGGAAGTGTTATGGGCCCTCTATTGTTCCTGATCTACATTAGCGGCATAGGCGACAATCTGAGTAGCCCTCATAGATTGTTTGCAGATGATGCTGTAATTTACCGTCTTGTAAAGTCATCAGATGATCAAAACGACTTGCAAAATGATTTAGATAAGATATCTGTATGGTGCGAAAAGTGGCAATTGACCCTGAATAAAAAAAAAAGTGCGAAGTTATTCACATGAGCTAAATTTCAATTATGCGATAAGCCACACAAATCTAAGGGCTGTAAATTCAACTAAACACTTAGGGATTACAATTACAAATAATCTAAATTGGAACGATCACATAGGTAATATTGTGGGTAGAGCAAATCAAAGACTGCAATTCATTGACAGAACACTTAGAAGGTGCAACAGGTCTACCAAAGAGACTCCTTACACTAGGCTTGTCCGCCCTATTCTGGAGTACTGCTGTGCGGTGTGAGATCTGCACCAAGTGGGACTGACAGGTGACATCGAAAAATTACAAAGAAGGGCAGCTCGCTTTGTACTATCGCAAAATAGAAGAGATACTGTCACAGACATGATGCGTGGATTGGAGTGGCAATCATTGAAACAAAGGCGTTTTTTGTTACGACGGGATCTTCTCATGAAATTACAATCACCAGTTTTCTCCTCCGATTGTGAAAACATTCTGTTGGCACCCACCTACATAGGGAAAAATGATCGTCACGATGAAATAAGAGAAATCAGGGCTCGCATGGAAAAATTTAAGTGCTCGTTTTTCGCGCGTGCCGTTCGAGAGTGGAACGGTAGAGAGACAGCATGAAGGTGGTTCATTGATCCCTCTGCCAGGCACTTTATTGTGAACAGCAGAGTAATCACGTAGATGTAGTTCTTTAAAAACGATTTACTTTAAAAAAGCTTTGATCAACCATTTCACCCCTTTAGGGGTTAAATTTCCAAAAATACTGAAACATGAACTTTCTTTCCTATTTCTGACTGAAGAACCAAATACAAATTTTCGTAGTTCTAGTTTCAAAACTGCCTTGATAGCGACCCATTTTCAATAAACGTTTCATTCCCTATTCCACCCTTCTAGGGGTTGAACTACGAAAAATCTCTTCTTAAACGATGCCTGCATTAGAAGATCATCACCCTGTCCAAATTTCAAGTTTATATCCTTAGGATTTTTGTATTGTTTTCGTTTTTCCTCATCCGTCATCATACTGATTTAATGCGGCCCGCCTCAGCTTCCTCTCGTGTGCCACCCTCTTCATTTCAGAGTAGCAGTTACAGCCAACGACCTCAATTATTTGTTGGATTTGTTGCAATTACTGTCTTGTCCTACAGTTTTTGCCTCTATAGTGACTACTACAAGCTTGCAGCCAACTTCTGATGAATCTCAGTTGGCTATAAATCGTCCGCAATAAATTTTTTATGAAAGCACCATGTTTTAATTAATCCAACACAGAAAAACGACTATTTTAATAATTCGTACAGTCAAAGTCGTTCAGGAGATCGTCTTATTCAGTATACAGATGGATGAGTAGGACAAACTTGGCAACAGTGTCACGCGATAACATCCATCGCTCTGAACTTTCTATGCGAAGAAAAAATAAATCTTTGGAAATGGGCACGAGGGAAAATTTGTGACACTGAACAGAACTACTCCACATGACATTACCTATATTTTGCGTCCTGACTGGTAATGTTTCCTGAAACTAGAAGAGGTAGCTATCCGTGGTTAGCAGGCCATTACACATATTACGTAGCTGGCTCACCACATCTTAATATACGAAAGGATTTCAAAATGTAAGTTACACATTATCATAACTGACCAAGAAACTTTTCTTGAATGAAGCATTACACTTCAAAGTCACACAGATGGTGAATTTTTTCAACATAGCCACCAAGACTCGGTAAACAATAATTGGTACATGCTAACGATCTTTGAATTCCTCGGTGATAGAAATCCATTCCTTTGTCGCGGATTCATTCAAGAAACAATGTGTCAACGCCCATATCGTTCAAAAAATCTCTTTCTCGACAGATGTTCTTTCAGTTTGCCGAAAAAATGGAAATCGAATAGTGCAACTTGTGCGCACCGTTTTTTCAGCTCGACGCGACATTTCAGTTGCTCCACATACCACCATAATTTCAAGGTTAACCTGTGCGCAATTTAGACGTTTTGATCACAAGTGTCCTATTGTCGTGCTTACTTCAGGACTGGAGTACGTTTCCAGTTGCCGCGCCATTTCACTTGCACACTGAGGTGCATCTCCTTGCTGTACTGTGCCGAGCGAGGTGGCGCAGTGGTTAGAACACTGGACTCGCATTTGGGAGGACGACGGTGGTTCTGCCATCCTGATTTCTTCCGTGATTTTCTTAAATCGCTTCAGGCAAACGCCGGAATGGTTCGTGGGAGGGCACGGCCGATTTCCTTCCCCTTTCTTTCCTAATCCGAGCTTGTGCTCCGTCCCCAATGATTTCTAATGAATATGATGATCCGCATCGATTGCAAATAGAAACCATGAAACCGGTTTCTATTTGCAATCGAGGTGGATTCTTTATAATCATTAAATTATTCACGATTGCTGACGCGCTACAATGTTAAAAGTTCTCTAATGACTTCTCCTCTTCCTCCCATCTATACTGCAGGAGAACTCTTGTCTGTAAGAAACCCGAACACACTGCTCTTGTTGTATAATGGTCTCAGCGTGGGACGTCGTGTGTAACTTACCTTCTGATGTCCCTAAGTACAAGACATCCCAGAGTACTAAAAGGAACCCGTTGGAAGTTTCAAACAAGATTTAAAGAGCACTTGTGGGAAAGCGAGAACTGTGACTACGTAGCAACGTTGGCAAGCAAATGAGATCGTTACTTCGTGAGCCGGCCAAGACCAAGCTAGCCACCCTCCACGTGTGCGCGATCATTTAGACAAAATATTTTGCCAGGTGACGTAAAACATGCCAGTATTACATAATTTGAGTTTTGCATGATCTGATGACTGGTTTACATAAAAATCCGCTGTTTACGAAATTTCAAAAGCGCGAAATATTAAAGAGAGAAAATTATAATTTTAGATTTAGATTTCGTTTCATGTAAAAACTTACATTATGAGATTTTATGAAGTACTCTCTTATTTTTCAAGTTATTAATTAAAGACTATTTTTGATCTAACATTTGTAAAACTGTAATTACATTAATTAGGCTTTAGAAGAGTTACAATGATAAAATTACAGCATTAGTAATTATGAGGCTGTACCAAATTTCTAGTTAATCATGTAACATTGAAACTTTTACGTTTGAAATATGATTGAAATTACATATCTGACAGTAGTCTGGAACACAACTTTACGAAGGAATGGCATGTGAACGTGTATTTTATCTCGTCGCTTATGTGCTTTGCCCTGTACTGAACTTTTCTGATAGCGAATATGTAAATTTAATTTAGCTGCGAGAATGTAAATTGTCCATAACTGTAGACCAAACCAAAACTGCATGAATTGCGTAACACAAAAACTGAATCTGATGCAACACTATTAATTTGAAACTGGACACAGTAATAAAACAAAATTTGATCAATTCTGTCCCTGTGTTTAATGAACGCTTTCCCTGAAATAATAAATTTTCTTGCCTTTATCTGTGCAATGGTAACACTCTTCGCACTGCTATTTGTTAGTACTTTAAATTGTATAGTTATATGGTTCAAATGGCTCTGAGCACTATGGGACTTTACGTCTGAGTTCATCATCCGCCTTGAACTTAGAACTACTTAAAGCTAACTAATCTAAGGACATCACACACATCCATGCCCGAGGCAGGATTCGAACCTGCGACCGTAGCGGCCGCGCGGTTCCAGACTATAGCGCCTAGAACCGCTCGCCCACACCGGCCGGCTTCTATAGTTAGCAACAGTTATTGTGCACGGCCGTTGCTTAGCATACGTTTTAATTATGTGGAATATGACGGAGAAAATAACTTATTGAGAAAAATAGTTCATCAAAATGACATGTATCTCGGAACTGGTATTGACTTGGGGTAGGTAACAATACGGCACTAACTTTAAAACTTAGCATACGTTTTAATTATGTGGAATATGACGGAGAAAATAACTTATTGAGAAAAATAGTTCATCAAAATGACATGTATCTCGGAACTGGTATTGACTTGGGGTAGGTAACAATACGGCACTAACTTTAAAACTTGTATTTTCACTCTTTGAAAATTAATAATGCTCACAATTAACACACGCAATAAACTGAGCATACATTAATAATTAGCTCATAGTATCTTGCAAATAAAAAACTCATTCCTGCCCGTAGCAAGTAAGTATATATACTAAGCACACATCGGATACAACAAGTCTTTACACTTGAGAGTCCTCCAGACATCTCTCGATCTAAAGTTACTCAAACACATTACCCGTAACATCTTGAATTAGCGATCGCTGTTGAGCAGCGATGCTACTACACAATCGATACTATATTTGACCATCTCTGGTTCAATATACTCATTTTCTTACAAAACTTGAATTACGTTACCTGTGTATATAACTTTCAACTTTACAGACGGAACGCTGAGTAGAGACTGTTCTGAGGTTGCAATCTACCCTCGGTTCCGTTAGAAAAAAGTCTAGAAGTCGGAATTTAATTCTCTAACTGAAAGTTCTACGTAACATACATAGACTGCAGCACTGCTGCTAGAAAAACTAGGAAAGGTATAATGTTCAACCAACAGCGGTATGTGAGACCTCTCGGTCAGAAAGGGATGCTATCTGAGCACTGCTGCTGCTGGAGCTTAAGACGTTCTTGCTACATTTGTTCTGTTTGCCTTCCAGTACGAAACCGTATCGACAGTATAAATGGACTACTGTAGCGGTAAAGGGGAGTCATTCGATCACCGTCAGTCGCCTGTATGTACCTCGCTACTTATGTTCGCGACCGTGTCCACTAAGCCTTGAATGGCACCGCAGACTTTAGCGTTTATCGATCCATTTAGTTATCGCGCTTTTTTGTGCAAATATATAGAGGTAATCTTTCGTTGATTGGTAATTTATGGAAAAGCCTATGTTTTAATCTCAATATTTTGTGTGACTGTGTAGTGTTGTACAAAACAGCCTGGATGGTATCGTAGCTTATTCGTCACTTCTAAGGCAAGCAATTAACTGTACTTGTCTCACATATGGAGCGATAATTAGCAATAGTTGGAACTGCCAGTAAAAATCATCTCTGAACTGTTTCGATTGCTGATTACGACAGGAAAACTTCATTGAATTTTTAAAAAAAAGTTGATTTGTGCTTATGAAATATTCTTGAATGTACTGATTTGTTAAAACAGCAAACTTTCATATTTAATTTATCACCATAAATATGAAAAGCATAATAATAAAGTAAATGATGTGACATTTTGTATAACTGGAGGAAAAGTCAATTTGTAATGAAAAATATTTTCGTATAGAAATCCACAATCTATTTAAAGAACAAAATAATATAGTGTGGTGCACAGACATAGTAACGAAGTAGTTAGACGAAACTCTGGGACACTATCAAATTTTCTAAAACAAAATATGGTGTTATTCGGAACTTCTTCCGGTGTTACTCACTTCTGCTGTTCTTGTCGTAGAGAGAGGAGGTACGTTCATGAGCTCTCTCTGTTTTGTAATCTTCCGCTAATAATAAATCATATTTTGGTAAAAACTAGTCAGCAAATTGCTTGTAGTATCCTTTACTTGGACAGATTCAATTGTATCTCAGTTTCTTTATGTTTCAGAGGAATGGGTATCAGTATAGTGCACTTACTGTTTGAGAGCAGGAAGACCGAATGCCATATCGCGTCGTGTTGTCTAAATACTGTTTTCCTACGAACTCAAACATGAAATTCTTTTCTTTGAGTACGAAGGAATACTTGCAACCACATTCATTAAGTGGAAATTAACGCTGTAATACCACGTCATAAATGCTTTCAGACAATGCGTTATAGCCACAATGGTCTGATACATTCTGCGAAGGCATTGTATTGATAAGAAGCAAAAATACACAATGATGTGTGTATGTATGTGATGTATATTATTCTGATAACTCCATCATACCATGGTACTTGACGTACTTTTCCCGAGGCAAAGCATTGTTAAACGCAGTTCATACGTTTTTGTCATAGCTAAATACTCTCTCAAATTTTATTCTGCCGGAAAGAAAAAGTTAAGTTACAACTGGCTACGTGTGACTGAATAGACTGTATGTACAGGTTTTACAAATGCTCCTTTTTTGTTAGATGTACTATGCTGAAGACAGTGAGTGAGGAAACGAAAACATAAAGGAAAATACAAAGACAAAGAGCAAGACCACAATCAGTATGAATGGAAAATATCCGATATCAAAATAATATATTGCAACCATCGCAACAATGGGCAAAATTACCAGATGGGGCATCATCGATTGAGCGCTTACATTTAACGTTACGAATCTTCAGATTTTACTGTGGATGCATCATAGCGTATCAGGGAGTTTCACATTTCAATTTACAATACAAAACCAAAGCTTCTAATTACATGCTCACAAGCAGGCAAACATTTGTAAAGCAATTGACATAAAAATTTCAAGTATCCAATC
Organism: Schistocerca piceifrons; assembly: GCF_021461385.2. Lineage (NCBI taxonomy): Eukaryota > Metazoa > Arthropoda > Insecta > Orthoptera > Acrididae > Schistocerca > Schistocerca piceifrons. The sequence continues at coordinate 98,262,318 of NC_060141.1, forward strand.
TTGTTGGCAAAATGGATAAAGTAGAGAACGTAGGCGAAAATGGCACCCAGAAAAATGTCGAAAACGGCAACTTGGTTGAGTCCAAAGTCGAAATTACAGATACGGACGCCATTGAGATCGACGTACAGATACATTCTCCCCCACCTGAATCAATACAACAACCACTCTCAGTTAGGAAATATGATGAAGAATAATTTTGAGCGTATCTCAGAAGATATTGATGCGAAACTTAATAATCGTTACAAGAGAAAGGATGACGAAATTAAATTAGCATTAAAACAAGTATCTAACGAACAATCAGAGCAACTAAAAAGTAGTTTTGACCTATCTCACAAGATCTTGACGCGAAGCTTAATGATTGTGACAAGAGACAAATACAGCAGATAAAGGTAACAGTGGATAGGGTAGCAAGGCAACAGGTAGATCAGTTTATACACTCTCACAAGAATACACTCTGAAGTAAATGAGCTAAAGAGGGTATACGAAGGTATGCGCGGAACAATCAAGCAGTTGTTTGATGAGGACAGTAAGTCAAAACAGTACAGTCCGCAGTGGAAAAATCTATATAGCAACTCTCAGACCAGTTACGAAATTTAGCAGTGGAACAGGAGAAGAAAATTAAAGAAAACTTTGATGGGCAGCGCCAAGAGTTCAACAATGATTTGTCATCTTGGTTGAGCATCTGGGAAACACACATAAACGGTTCACTGTAGTGAACCATGCGCAGCTGCGAGGCTGTAATCCATGAAGTCGTACGTGAATGTAGTGCATCGAGCGATGCTATAAAGAAAGAGTTAGATAATCTAAAATACGCGAAGATATAAGTACACACAAGTCAGTCACCTGCGGAAAGAATCAGCCGCGATCAAAGGTACTGCACATCAGCAACCACTGTTAGGCACGCAAGCAGGTGATGCATACGGTAACGCACGTCGCTACAATAGAGAGCCAGCGGGACCAGTCAGCCCATGTACCAATATTTCATCCGAAAATGTATGTGCGGGACCGACTTTGTCGACCATCCTGTTTGAAAAAAGTCTTCTGAAACCCCGACAATTTCAAATGCACATACCAGAAAAATTTCTGTATTCAGTTAGTTTTATGAGGAGTATTACCTCAATCGTGAATTGATCAACGAAAGATCAATTGGTGACAGATTATACACAAGGAGACGCCGCCCTCTTGGCTGCAGAGGCGTAGGAAGAATATCAAATATATGATGAATTTCAAAAAGCTTTTCTGGTCCAGTTCTCGTCGTCATCGATTCAGCAATGCCTTCTAAAGGAAGTGTACAACGTATAACCACACAATGCAAAGCAGGGCAGTTTAAGAAAACATTTAGAAGATATTTCAACAAAACGAAGTACAGGGATGAACCCATATCGCACAGGGACGTAGTCAGGTTGTTTAAATCTAAACTACCGGCACATATAAAGGAGAAATCGATACATACGCAGAAGGTGGATTTGGAACAGTTTATGTCAGTTCTAGATTCGTTTGACCTCATAAACGAGGATTTGAAGAGCGGCTCTGGCGACGGCGCTGGACAGCCAGCGACAGCCACAAACGTGCACGGCAATCAAAATAAGAACTAGCGGGTCAACAACAAAAAAATGGTTCAAATGGCTCTGAGCACTATGGGACTTAACTTCTGAAGCCATCAGTCCCCTAGAACTTAGAACTACTTAAACCTTGCTAACCTAAGGACGTCACACACATCCATGCCCGAGGCAAGATTCGAACCTGCGACCGTAGCGGTCGCGCGGTTCCAGATTGTAGCGCCTAGAACCGCTCGGCCACCCCGGCAGGCGCGGGTCAACAGCTCGCAGCAGAACGGTGGGTCTGTAAACATAAACAGACCACCGAACCGAAAAAATGGGCAGTATTCCGACAAGAGAAGAAAGAATGATCACAGATATAATCCTGCATACAATAATTATCTGCGTGACCATGGAAACCTGAACTGGCAAAACAGGTAACATATGGGGGCAAAACCTCGTAAATAGCGCAGGTCTACCCCATGTGAACACCTCGAGCAGAGGAGACAGGTATAGGTCCAAGCCTGAGAATAACGCGAACTGGTCACAACACGGCAACGAAAACTGGTTTTCACCCCACAACCAAGCCATCCGAATAGTGGAAGTGACGGATAGTAACGCTCCACCGGCCCCTAATGGCCAACAAACTAGACGCGACCGTATCCAGCCCTCCGATGCGTGTCACAGGATGGGGTGAGAGTAGTAAATGCAATAGCAACATAAGCATGTTGCGATAAAGTGGTTTAGATATTCGAGACGAGTTATGTAGTGACATCGAGGAATGTAAAGAACAGACGGAAAATGCAATTGTGGAAGGAATTCCTATTATCATTTTGTTGTGGACACAGGGGGCATGACGAATGTAATGAATACTAGGTTTCATATAAAAGAAATCAGAGACACAAAGCAGATACACGTCTCGACTTGCAGACCTGAAGGATTTCGGGAACAACTGGCCCAAAGTTCCAAAATGTTAAATATGAGGCGCAGGTAGAGTTAATTTTAGGAAACAGAGCAATTAAGTGCATGTTCCTATTAGTGAAGGGACTGTTTGCAGCCTGCATAATAAGGTCTGAGTTTTTTTCTTGAGGTGAACAGTGTAATTCACCTCTCCCGTGGAAAGTGGATTTTGACAATGTATGACAAAGAAGTCATTGTCGATCTGTTAAAATTTAAAGCACGGCATGGCAGATACTGCCACGGTAACTGGGTGAGGATTATACAGAAGCAATTGCCGATTACTGATGACGTACAGTCTTACTATTTCGATTATGTGAAGTCTTGCACAAGTAATATGAATGTGGAATCTAGCACAGGTGACATTCGTAACAAAGTAACACAATCTCAATGCCGTGCAACAAACCGAACTTGCCGATTTTTTATCAAGAGACAGTGATGTCTTTCCAGATGAACCCAGAATTATCAAAGGCTACCAATACGATATGGAGGTAATTCCACAAAATATCTACTGCACTGCCACGTACCCCATCCCATGGACAAAGAGCGAAGCCATGCGGCAGGTGACACAAAAAACGCTCGATTGGAAAGTACAGAACTGTCATTATCCCCATACAATAGTCCACTGCTGGCAGTAAATAAACAGTAATGGATAAGTATACTTAGTTGTCGACACATGAGATATAGAAAAATAATCTTAACAGTACGAGCAAGACCAGATATGCCAGATAAGCAAATACAAACATTTTATGGAGTATGATATTTGACTAGTATAAATCTTCGTGCTTGTTATTGGCAATTTTGTTGACAGAGAATTCATGGATGCACACACAGCTTTTCTTTTCAGAGGTTGAAGTTATCAACTCAGGGTACTGCCCTTCAGGTTAAATGTTAGCGCTGGCATGTTCATTAAAACGCTGGACAATGTGTTAGAGCCAGAGGTACTGGACTGAGTAACACTTTAAGTAAATGATCTGTTGATCGCTAATGCCACTTGGGAGAATCAGCTAGAAATACCAGAGAAGGCGGTGAAAAATTCCCGCTTTCCAGCATAGCAGTTAACGTGGACAAATCTGAGTTTTGAAAGAACCAAGTTAAGCTTCTTGACCTTATACCATCGCCTGAAGGAATTGTACCTGAACCGAGTAAGATTAAAGCAATAAAGAATTTTCCACCGCCTACTACAAAGGAATAGTTGAAACCTATTGTATGCCTTGACTGCTTTTTCAGGCGATTTGTGTCACAGAAACTCCTGAATAACGACAGTTTGTTGAAATTACTTATCAAACATATTTCATGGTACTTGTCACAAGAATGCCAAGCAGTCTTTGACAAAATTAAAAACACTTTAGTCCATTCCAAAATATTACATGAATCAGACATGAATAAAGACTTCTGTACTGTAACACACACGTCATGTTCAGGAAGCAGTTCATGTCTATTTCATATAGTGGAGAACAACGATGCACTTGAAAAGAGTTTTTGCGAGTAGGATACTAACTGAATGTGAGAGATCATATTCAGTAACCGAGCTGGAGGCTCTGATTGTCGTATGTGCTACCAAAAGTTTAGCTACTGTATGTAGCCTACGGGAAACATGTGAAAGTATAATGTGACCGCAAGGCCCCGAGTTTTATGCTCAGCTGTAAACTGTTACATCCTCGTTTAGTGAGGAGATCACTATCCCTACAAGAAAAAGAATTCAAGAAGCTACATAAGAATGGCAAGGACAACGTCACAGCAGACAATCTGCGTAGATTACCTGAAGGACTACTAGAATTTTCAGAAATACCCGGGCAGGAATCAAGATTCAAAGTGTTTTTCATTAAAGATAATAAGTACAGACAGTACTACTTGATATGTGTCACAATATGGGAAATATTCAGGACAGTGACAATACATGGTACAAGTTAGCAAGCATTAAGTAAAAACAACTCTGAGATACTAGCACAGTACTGCAAAGTACACAGTTATATTTTATTTGACAGACATAGTTCGGTTACTGACCTACAAACTCATTCGAGAACTTAATATGGTACACGTATTATGCCTGGGGGCATTTTGGTGTGTCGAAATGTGCCCTCAAAACTGGAAGGTACTCTTACTTTTCTAACCTCAGGAGAAAGGTGCATCAAATTATACAACCTGCATAATTTTCTAGGAGGTAAAATCATCGAACGTAAGCAGTAAGGTGGAACTACATCCCATTACAATATCAAAACCATTGGACATTGTAAGCCTTGACGCAACAGGCCCACTATCGCAGTCAAGGTGAGATGTAAAATACATAGTGTAACTACACGATCTATTTTCCAAGTACGTAAGAACGTTTGCTACAAAGTCAGCAACTGCTGCACACATAGTTAAGAGAATTATGGTTGTTTATATTCAACGCTTTGTCAAGCCGCTGGCAGGCATATCTAACGATATCAGTAAATTCACAGGTAAAAAGTGGAAAACTTTCCTTTGAGATAATAGTACAAATGAATTTTTAATCCTGATATTTCACCCAGAAAGTAAACCGGCTGCCAACAGGTTTACATGCACATATGCATATCAAAAGCAGACTAAATGGGTTGAACGTTTGGCATCTTTTGAAAAACATCAAAGAACTTACCCCACTCCTACACTTCATGCACAGCAGCAGAAATAGTTTTAGCGACATATGAAACCAATCAATTGTTGAACCCACTACCAAGCTACAAATAAACAGACGAGTCCTGAGAAGTAAAGATCAAAGAGGCTACTGTTTCCTTGTCTAAAAGTTCCCAAAGGAGAAAAGGAACTTAAGACAAGAAATTAATAAAGACACAAGAATATAACGTGGGAGATACGGTGCTTTATCGGAACCACTCAAGACTTTCTTTGAAAATGAAGGAAAGCAAGAAATGTCAGCTAATGTATACTGGTCCGTTCAGGATACTAAGAATCCCACATGTTGAATGTTATTTGATTGCTTATCCCAATTCAGACAAAATTAAAGGGCTATATCCGCACAAAGACCTGAAGAGACATGTACAGTAGTGATAAGATACTGGAGTTGTAAGTTTTACTGTATGGTGACACAAACAAAATCACATGAACAGTGCTTTTGTACAGAGAAATTTTACGTGTTACTCCTGAACATAAGAGTGCGATCAGCATGAGCATGTACTAGTTATCGCAAGTAGTGAAGAGACGTTTCTCAGATGTTATGATTTACAATGCAATGCACGACACTAGAGAATAATATTCAAAGGAACTGCTCAGATTTGTCTGTTTTGTAAATATGAAGATGAATACTGCAGTTACTACATGTAAATATTTTTCTTTTGAAAATCAGACTAAGAACAGCCGACCAGTTGCAAAGGATAAAGTAATCTTTACCTAGGTTTCAATAGATATAAATCTATCTTCTTCAGAAGACGGCAGTATTATAACAACATGAAGTGATATGTCCTTATCGTTTAGGCAAACATCTGCATAGTTACATTAATCATATAAAATATAGCCCTGACAACAGGGTTTGTCAAACAAATAAAATAGGTACATAGAAGTTGCAGAGCGCTCTGCAACTTCTATGTACCTATTTTATTTGTTTGACAAACCCTGTTGTCAGGGCTATATTTTATATGATTAATGTAACTATGCAGATGTTTGCCTAAACGATAAGGACATATCACTTCATGTTGTTATAATACTGCCGTCTTCTGAAGAAGATAGATTTATATCTATTGAAACCTAGGTAAAGATTACTTTATCCTTTGCAACTGGTCGGCTGTTCTTAGTCTGATTTACGTGGAACCATTGCTGTAGCGCAGCTATGTTTAAAGTACTGATTTTTCTTTTGTTTTGCAATGTAAGATTAACTGCAGTATTTAAATGTGCAGGAGATCACGCACTAGGTGCAAGGACTAATTTCACTAGATGCTAAAAAGGAACATTTGATATATTTTTATCAACAGATATTTATAAATAGTGCGAGACTTTTTTAAGGTGTACATATGACGACGAGCAGTCATCAATCACGTGACAGTAGACAACAACATAAGAAGGAACAAATCACGGCAAACTGTAAATAAAAATGCATACAAAATACGTAGTTTAGTAAGGGAAGAAAGTATCACAAGTAGTCATGTAGATAAATTCCGAGTAGGTCAAAACACGCTCGTGGTTACATGATGGATTCCGTGTGCGTTTTGTTTGGTGTTTATTTACGTTCGCTAGTCCGGCGGTTAGGAAACCATTTCGTATGTTAGGGGATTGACCGAGGTTGTCCTACTGTAGCACCACAATTCTATGGATGGTCATACAATTTCTACGTGTTTTGCGAAGTTTGATTTATTACTTGCACTGAATATTGTTCTTGTAAATATGTTGTCAAGTTAGCAATGCTATTTGTTATTTAAGAAACAGAATACACCTGGAACGTTAACATTTTGTAAGTAGACACGCTGGCCTAGTCATGCAAAAGCTATTGCCAAAGAGTGTAATAAATTGTAAGTTCATTATTGCTGGGCGTGCGAACGCGCCAAAAAAAAAGTAGCAGTTGGGAGCCGCGAGGAGACGGTTGGTGTCGTTGGTTGTGTGTATTCGCCGGTGTGGCGACCGTTGATTATTTTTATTAATGACATACTTTGAAAACATTTTTTCCAAATTTAGCATTAACTACTGTTAATTAAAAACTAGTTTACTTAATAAAAATATATAAAGTTAACCGAACTTTGATTCTAACCGTCATTGCTAATATACTGAGCAGTGGCGAGTCGGTTATAACCTCATCGACTTCTCTCGGTTTTGCATTATTCTTCCGAGTAGATGCCTTTTCCCCACAGATTAAGGACTTTAGGTACACGGTCATATAGAACAGCCTAATTAGCCGGAGCGGTAGGAGGTTATGGCTCTGGTTCAAATAGCTCTGAGCACTATGGGACTTAACAGCTGTGGTCATAAGTCCCCTAGAACTTAGAACTACTTAAACCTAACTGACCTAAGGACATCACACACATCCATGCCCGAGGCAGGATTCGACCTCCGACCGTAGCAGTCGCGCGGTTCCGGACTGCGCGCCTAGAACCGCGAGACCACCGCGGCCGGCAGGAGGTTATGCTACTAGGATTGTATATAATGTAAAGAATGTTAAAGATGATTAAATTCCTTTAAATCAATTTAAAAATAAAAGGCGATACGAAGACAAAATCTGTTAAGTATCAGGCCCACGGCTAGATATTTAAATCATGAAATAACTGTACAGATGGCACATTACCAATGAAAATAATAATGTTAAACTGATGCACGTAGAGTATTCTAGAAAATTTTAAAAATTACTGCAAACTGCAAATTTCCGATCCAATCCGTTAAGATACACAGAAAGCAAAAATGGTACCAAAATCTGATAAAACATGGTGTTCAAAAATGTACGAGTGAAGTAGTCGTGTTAACACACTTAAGACAGTTGTGGACGCTCATCTGAGTGACGAACACAAACTATAAGAGCACAGGAACATAGCAAAGCGAGAAAAATTTAGTGAAGCGATTGCTTTCCTCATGTTGTCGCGAGCAGTCGGGTAATGAGCAAATCTGATGACAGATGCTGCTAAGGATGGAGTGCTTCCTGAATCACAGCGGAGATCACTTCCGTGGCGTCAATATCGCGCACACACATGACAACGTAGCGACGCGGGGCGTGCTACTACCGTCCGCGAGGTGTGCCAGCGACACTCATTTGTCACTTAACATTTATTTGTATGAGCTGTGCAGTTATTAACTAACTAGGAACTGTAATTAAAACCGCACATACAAGAACGCTATATAATTGTTTGTGTTGGTGCGTGGACGCTATTAATGACGGGACACTTCGAACTAACTAAAATACGGTTGACGCAAAAGACGGAAAGAGAGTGACTTTTAATATGTATACTAACGTCCGCGAATCGAAATACAATCCCCAGTAACTGATACGGATCAAATAAATTAAAAGCAGACTCTTTAAAAACGAATATTGTAAGGTGGCACGTTCTCCTGACCTTCAGTTCTTTCACATTCCGACCTCACCATCGTATTTTGCGTATCAAGCCACTTCACTCGAGCCCAAACTTGATAAGGTAGAGTCAATTTTACATATTTCCATTTAATCGATATGCAAATCTAATAAATAAATCGCAAGTGTGCATCAAGATTAAAAAGTCGAGGCTGGCGTACACAAACAAGACATGACGGCCACAGGAGGTTATGTTCGGCGGAGGCAACCAGCCTGCTGGAAAGGCCATAGGAGAGTGAGTTAGCACGCAGTTGCGCCGGCTGGACGACTGCCCAGAGACCAAAACAGATTTTTACCAGAGAAAAGGGATAATGGCCTGCGTGTTCACCTTAAAAGCTAAACCCTCTGTATTGTTTGGAAGAGCCCCAGCATACGCATTTTTTGACAGACCTAGTGCGCGGTTTCAGAGTTCTCACATATGGACGGCAAACACCTAATGTAGATGCTATGTATTTCCGGATTGGTGGGCTTAAATGGAGCGCCATTCTCCTGTTTGTAAGAGTATTTCTGACGCAATGAGCTGGAGGAGTGAGGGAAAGACAGTGGATGATATACCCTTTCAATTTTTACATGGAGAGGGGTCGTTCCGGTGACGCTCTTGAAGCTGGAACACGTAGCGGGAGCGAGTGCGCTCGTGCATGTACGCAGGGAGTGAGGAAAGAAATCTCTACTCAGTACTGCACTGCGAGAGCACCTCTGTGGCTAGTGAACCAGAGTGATACTCTATATTGAGTCGCTCGTGATTAAGCATTTGTTCACTGTGTGGGCTGCAACACTTAATGTGCGGAGTGAACACAGACTGCAAGCAAACATTGAGTGGCATCACGGTGGACTGGTTATCTGACCAGTGTACCACGCCAATAGCTGCACTAGGGGCAGACAGCAGTCCTTGACTTCATCAAGGTGTAGTGAGAGCTCCACTGGCTAAGGTAAATCCAGATAGAAAGAGATAGTTATGTTATTTTTCAGTTGCGAACGACGCATGCAGCAGTCGTCGTAGCTCATGGTACTGCACTCTACAGCGTAGGCGAGCCCCCATCTTTCCTCCATTAGAAATAACATACTTAAAAAAAATGGTTCAAATGGCTCTGAGCACTATGGGACTTAACTTCTGAGGTCATCAGTCCCCTAGAACGTAGAACTACTTAAGCCTAACTAACCTAAGGACATCACACACATCCATGCCCGTGGCAGGATTCGAACGTGCGGCCGTAGCGGTCGCGCGGTTCCAGACTGTAGCGCCTAGAACCGCTCGGCCACTCCGGCCGGCTAACATACTTCATTCACGTCACTCCATTACATTTCTCACGCGATAGCCTCAACCGTACTTAGAAAAATTCAGTCGGATAATTATTCAAGTTAAGTAGGTGCGGCTCTCAGCCATGCTTCCGCGTAAATAACATTTTTAAAGAAAAGGGATAAAAGAGCTTTCCCACACTTTGTATATAAATTTCATTAACAGGATTCCTATCCATAAGAGGTAACCTCCTATTCCAAAAAGAACCCTGTAATTTGTTTATCAGTTTATAAATAAAAGTTCCACTTGATTTTCTCAAATTCTTGCAACAAATAATATTTTTCGTTCGTTTAATGTTTTTCTTACACTAACTAGCAATACTCCAGTACCCAAGTATCCCACTAGTTATGTAAGAAAATAGAATATTTTTGTGTCTTTTCTTTACAGTGGATGACTCCAGAATATATTTATTGCTGAAAGTTATTCAGGATTTCTTTTTGGTATGTTAGGAGCGTCTGTCTGACGTCTGTATTAGTGTGGGGTGGAAATTGCTTCTTGCAGGAGCCAAAGGGTACTTGTCAGATCAATCCGTTACGCAACTCGTCAATGTAACACCCACACACCTACAATATTCTAAACTATTGTAGATCAAAGATCGATATAATTACACTGTTTTTCCTTGTGTGTGATAAGACAAACTACATACTGTAGAGAACTCAGCCTGCCGTACGACAGTTGTTTGTAACTAACCCGATGAGCGACCGTTCGACCTGATGGTCAAGATCAACCGAGCAACTACGATGACGGCGGAACGCGGCTGCGCGGCAATGACAACGGTGGCATCCTGGAAGCCGAATGTCCTCGCTGAGGTCACGGCAGTTCACCTGCTTGAGGCGCTCATTGCAACAATTGGAACATTTCAGCTCCAGACCACAAAAAAACCTGGTCTACAGAATAATAAAAACGTAAAAAGAAAACAAAGACAGTTTTCCGCAACATAGTCATATTGATACGCAAGTGTGTAGTAAAACTTCAATTGCGAAAATGAAAAAAAAAGGCACGCTACTCAATAAGTTTTGAACCAGAATAAGCCGTGGACATTAAATCATGTCAAAGTGAGTCAATGGGTCAAAAAGACTTAAGCAAAACATACTGTACCATGTTTTTGAAACCAAATACTGAAATCTTTATTTGTTTTGGATCAACTAATGACTTACAACACAAAATATGTCAATTTCATGTAAAATTTTATGCCTGACTTAGTCAGAAACTTTATAATTTTATATTGTTTGTACCAAGGGAGTTGGAAGGTTCAGATCGGGGTTTTCGGGCCGTTTTCCCGAGAACCCGCGCCCGAATATGTGACCGAACAGAAATTTAATCGGACCACATAGACTCTTTGATTTGGGAGAGGGGACCAAACACCGAGGGCATCGGTCTCTTGGGATGGATGGGGCAAGATATCGGCCGTGTCCTTTCAAAGGTAGCATCCCTGTACTTGCCTGAAGCGATTTAGGGAAATCGCGGAAAACCTAAATAATGATGGCCGGACGGGGGTTTGAACCGTCGTCCTCCCGAATGCGAGTCCAGTGTGCTAACCACTGCGCCATCTCGCTAGGTGGTTGTACCACAAGCAGTACATTGCCAGATTTCCTAAGCGCGCCAAAAAATGTTCAAAACCTGCTACACAGAAAGCCATTTCTGTCGTTCGTAAGACAAAGTGAAGCCGCAACAAAATTATATTATTCCAAGCCCCATTGCTATTGCTTAACTTAAGCTGCATTTTGGAAGTGAGGTATATGTGAACCTTAACTTTCAGAATTCAGGGGGGTAGTGGAACGTATCACACTGAAATAAAATGTCACACTTTCTGTAACTTTTGAAGAAAAGACAAATAATCTGTAATTCAAAGTATTAACGTATTATAACCTGTAAGGTATTTAAAGGACAGAGAATGTGCTGTTCTGCAAAGACATTGTATTAGGTAACTAGACTAACCTCTGTGACACTTTCAAATTTTCTAAAACAAGTTATGGCGTTATCCAGAATCTCCCCTAGTATGACTTACTTCTGCTGTTCTTGTATGACTTACTTCTGCTGTTTTTGTCGTAGAGGCCAGGTATTTTCATGCGCTATGTGTGTTTTGTAATCTTTAGCTAGTAATAATTCAGAGTTCGGTAAAAATTTGTCTGCAAATCATTTGAAGAATCATTTAGTTGGCCACATTAAGGTGTATGCCTGTTTCCTTATGTTTTAGAGGAATAGGTATCAGGATTGCGCGCTCATTGTTTGAGAGCAGCACGACTGAATGCTATATTGTATCATACTGTCTAAACATTGTCTACGTACAAAGTTGAACTTGCAATTCCTTTCTTGCAGTCTGGATTAATACCAGCATCCACAATTATTGCGTGGAAATTAAAGCAGTATTGCCACAGTCATTAACGCTTTCAAACAATGAAGATGTGCAATAGCCGCTGTGGTTTGACACACTACACGATAGCATTGTGTTGGTGAGAAGCAAAAATACACAATGATGTATGAATGCGATGTATGTTACTCTGATCACTGTATCGTGCAATCGCACTTGTGACTTTTTTATCCCGCGGGAAACCATTCTTAAAAGCACTGTATATTTACATATTTTTTCCAAACTTTATTCTGCCTGTAAGTAAAAGTTGATCATAAATACTGAGTCAGAACCATTTATTCCAGTTTTAGGAGATGGATTGTGACTTGCGGACTGGAGATTATAGCCAGACGTTTCTCGATTACTTTCTGGCAGTCCGCTCATATAATTTTCAAGCTCTCGTAAACGGGAGTGGTATCTAAATAGCGCAAACGCATACTTTTGGACCAAAAGCAAGCAATAACTTGGGATGCAATTAGAAAACTTTAACCCCCCGCCGCACAGACTGTACAAAATTTTTTTTAGTTTTGTGGTAGTACGTTGATAATTTTTACTTTTGGACTGTGTGATTACAACTGAAACGTGCTATTTTAACGACTGTTCAGTTCCTAATGCTGCGAAGTCTGAAAACAAAATTTCAAATGGCAGTTCCAAGAATTACAGCGCAAACAATGGAACAAAACACCCAGGAGGCCTGCCACTGAAATGCCTTGCAAAGAATAAAGGCGAAACGCGTACGGCACAAAAATTGTGTTTCATGCAATTGTAATTTGGCGGCCTAAAAGCTGTTGTTGTTGTTGTCTTCAGTCCTGAGACTGGTTTGATGCAGCTCTCCATGCTACTCTATCCCGTGCAAGCTTCTTCATCTCCCAGTACTTACTGCAACCTACATCCTTCTGAATCTGCTTAGTGTATTCATCTCTTGGTCTCCCTCTACGATTTTTAGCCTCCACGCTGCCCTCCAATGCTAAATTTGTGATCCCTTCATGCCTCAAAACATGTCCTACCAACCGATCCCTTCTTCTTGTCAAGTTGTGCCACGAACTCCTCTTCTCCCCAATTCTATCCAAAACCTCCTCATTAGTTACGTGATCTACCCATCTAATCTTCAGCATTCTTCTGTAGCACCACATTTCAAAAGCTTCTATTCTCTTTTTGTCCAAACTATTTATCGTCCTTGTGTGAACTTCCATACATGGCTACACTCCATACAAATACTTTCAGAAACGACTTCCTGACACTTAAATCTATACTCGATGTTAACAAATTTCTCTTCTTCAGAAACGCTTTCCTTGCCATTGCCAGTCTACATTTTGTATCCTCTCTACTTCGACCATCATCAGTTATTTTGCTCCCCAAACAGCAAAACTCCATTACCACTTTAAGTGTCTCATTTCCTAATCTAATTCCCTCAGCATCACCCGACTTAATGCGACTACATTCCATTATTATCGTTTTGCTTTTGTTGATGTTCATCTTATATCCTTATTTCAAGACACTGTCCATTCCGTTCAACTGCTCTTGCAAGTCCTTTGCTGTCTCTGACAGAATTACAATGTCATCGGCGAACCGCAAAGTTTTTATTTCTTCTCCATGGACTGTAATAGCCTTTCGGTCCCTGTATTGTACCCCTGCCATCTTTATAATTTGAAAGAGAGTATTCCAGTCAACATTGTCGAAAGCTTTCTCTAAGTCTACACATGCTAGGAAGGTCGGTTTGCCTTTCCTTAATCTATTTTCTAAGATAAGTCGTAGGGTCAGTATTGCCTCACGTGTTCCAACATTTCTACGGAATCCAAACTGATCATCGCCGAGGTCGGCTTCTACCAGTTTTTCCATTCGTCTGTAAAGAATTCGCGTTAGTATTTTGCAGCTGTGACTTATTAAACTGATAGTTCGGTAATTTTCACATCTGTCAACACCTGCTTTCTTTGGGATTGGAATTATTATATTCTTCTTGAAGTCTGAGGGTATTTCGCCTGTCTCGTACATCTTGCTCACCAGATGGTAGAATTTTGTCAGGACTGGCTCTCCCAAGGTCGTCAGTAGATATAATGGAATGTTATCTACTCCCGGGGCCTTGTTTCTTTCAGTGCTTTGTCAAACTCTTCACGCAGTATCATATCTCCCATTTCATCTTCATCTACATCCTCTTCAATTTCCATAATATTGTCCTCAAATGCATCGCCCTTGTATAGACCCTCTATATACTCCCTCCACCTTTCTGCTTTCCCTTCTTTGCTTAGAACTGGGTTTCCATCTGAGCTCTTGATATTCAAGCAAGTGGTTCTCTTTTCTCCAAAGGTCTCTTTAATTTTCCTGTATGCAGTATCTATCTTACACCTAGTGAGACAAGCCTCTACATCCTTACATTTGTCCTCTAGCCATCCCTGATTAGCCATTTTGCACTTCCTGCCGATCTCATTTTTGAGACGTTTGTATTCCTTTTTGCCTGCTTCATTTACTGCATTTTCATATTTTCTCCTTTCATCAATTAAATTCAATATTTCTTCTGTTACCCAAAGATTTTACTAGCCCTTATCTTTTTACCTACTTGATCTTCTGCTGCCTTCACTACTTCATCCCTCAGAGCTACCCATTCTTCTTCTACTGCATTTCTTTCCCCCATTCATGTCAATTGTTCCCTTATGCTCTCCCTGAAACTCTGTACAACCTCTGGTTCTTTCAGTTTATCCAGGTCCCATCTCATTAAATTCCCACCTTTTTGCAGTTTCTTCAGTTTTAATATACAGTTCATAACCAATAGATTGTGGTCAGAGTCCACATCTGCCCCTGGAAATGTCTTACAATTTAATACTTGGTTCCTAAATTTCTGTCTTACCATTATATAATCTATCTGATACCTTCTAGTATCGCCAGGATTCTTCCAGGTATACAACCATCTTTTACGATTCTTGAACCAAGTGTTAGCTATGATTAAGTTATGCTCTGTGCAAAATTCTACAAGGCGGCTTCCTCTTTCATTTCTTCCCCCCAATCCATATTCACCTACTATGTTTCCTTCCCTCCCTTTTCCTACTCTTGAATTCCAGTCACCTATGACTATTAAATTTTCGTCTCCCTTCACTACCTGAATAATTTCTTGTATCTAATCATACATTTCATCAATTTTTCATCATCTGCCTAAAAGTTAAAATTATAAAAATACTGTAGTATTGCATGCAAGTGAGTACGACAGGATTACGAAAGTTGAAGTTCCTTATTTTTTAAAAAATTGATTTAATTTGTTTATTTACTTTTTTTGCGTACAATTATCTCTTCCCCTTAAACGATAGAAGCAAATCCAACACCATGGTGCAGTGCATTTTTTTTAATTTGAGAAGAAGGTTCATCAAGAAATGTCATTAGTAGACAGTAAACTGCAAATAATTTATTAGTTTCAGCAGTCCTTAAAGAGTCACAGTTTACTGAGGATGCCACCAAAATCCGGAAAATTACAGAGGTAGGTTTTACCGACCTGGCGGATACTGTCAGTCACCGAACATTGTCAAAGAAGATCTAAGAGATAACGAAAGATTATCGTTTCACCAAACCTATTCAAAGTTTTCTCGAAAACAGAAGATTTTATGGGGACTTTCAGAGTCAGCGTACCTGTATTCGACAGAGACGCCAAAAAAATGGCTTATCACAAGAAAGTGATCTTTCACCAATGTTATTTAACATGCCGACGATATGGCATTAGCAAGTCAGGAAAAATCTTTTGCAGATGTTGAAGCTCACCTGTGAGACATTTTAAGACAGTTGGGTCCCTATAACTGTAACTTAAATGTATCGTTGAAGTGTCTTCCGAAATCAATATACACGGATATGGACGTGGAAAGAAACTGGGCTGAACTATAAAATAACATAATCCAATTGGCCGGCCGTTGTGGCCGTGCGGTTCTAGGCACTACAGTCTGGAACCGCGTGACCGCTACGGTCGCAGGTTCGAATCCTGTCTCGGGCATGGATGTGTGTGATGTCCTTTGTCATGGAGTTGGAGATCCATCAATAATCTGAAAAAGTTTGTCTTTCCTGTGGTTACCAAGAACTGTGACTGTGGGAGAACACATACCATGGTTTAAGTAGTCCTACGTCTAGGAGACTGAGGACCTCAGATGTTAAAGCCCATAGTGCTTAGAGCCATTTGAGCCATTAACAAGTTATTAGTCTTAGGATAAGAAAAGGTTAAGTTCTAAACTATAAATCTGAGTCTTACGTTCAATCCATGTTAGCTATAAATTTATATTAGACCTATGTCATTTACGGGAGGAAGGAAGGATGATTGGGTTTAACATCCCGTCGACATCGCGCTCATTAGAGACAGACCACAAGCTCAGGTTGTGTCAAGCATGGGGAAGGAAATCGGCCGTGTCCTTTCAAAGGAACCAACCCGGCATTTGCCTGGAGGGACTTACGGGAATCACGGAAAACCTAAATATAGATGGCCGCAGGCGGGTCTGAACTGTCGTCCTGCCGAATGCGACTCCAGTGTGTTACCACTGCACCATCTCGCGTGGTGTCACCGTTTATTTTAGATTAGGAAATGACGTAATGGTAAAAACGACACATTAAACTGTAGGTCCCTCTAGGTTGTCTGGATCATTGATTTCAAACGTCACATGAATGTAAGCGCATACCAGACTTCAATAGGGCTATTCTTTGCAAAGCACTGTGATGTTTGAACATTCCATTAGCTTGAGGGTAGCTTTACTTACTCCTATGCAACACTTAACCAAAGCGAGGTAAGTGATCTTTCATTGATTCCAGCGCCATCCCAGTGCCTGGTTAACAAGGTGTACAAATTCGTTTCCTTGTCTGCCAGCCCCTATCTCAACCGCAACCATTAACGCACCTCAACCGGCAGCAACGGAGGCACAAGAGTACATGTGTACTGAAAACAGTTTAAAGCAGGCAAATTTCTGCTAACTTGGCAAGCTTCACGGGACCCGTTTAGCCTGCAGCACATGACGACAGTTAGAGCTTTCAATCCAACGTGACTAGCCAGGTATAAGTCTGCGTTGGTAGTTTCACTACAACTCGTTTATCATAACGATGGGAGCAGCAAAATGAACAAACTAAAAGGAGACTGAGGAGAAATTTAGAAGTGGGGAATACGTACCAGTCACGAAACGGAGCCGAAGTCCAGCAGGGGAAAAATTTACACGTATTTATGAGGCAACTTCAAATAATTCAGTAGGTGTCTCGCAAAACAAACTACATAAAAACTTAGTAAATACTCGTTCAGGAACCTCGAGTATGTTAAGATATATTTGTAAATTTGACCAGCAGTTTACCGGTATGAGTGGCCGAGTGGTTCTAGGTCCTGCAGTCTGAAACCGCGCGACCGCTACGGTCGCAGATTCGAATCCTGCCTCGGGCAAGGATGTGTGTGATGTCCTTAGGTTAGTTAGGTTTAAGTAGTTCTAAGTTCTAGGGGACTGATAACATCAGAAGTTAAGTCCCATAGAGCTCAGAGCCATTTGAACCATTTTTGAACCAGCAGTTTCCTCTAAATGGTTCAAATGGCTCTGAACACTATGGGACTTAACTTCTGAGGTCATCAGTCCCCTAGAACTTAGAACTACGTAAACCTAACTAACCTAAGGACATCACACACATCCATGCCCGAAGCAGGATTCGAACCTGCGACCGTAGCGGTAGCGCGGTTCCAGACCGTAGCGCCTAGAACCTCACGGCCACTCCGGCTGGCTGTTTCCTCTGTCAATAAGTATTTTGAACGAGGATAAGTGTGAGGAAGTGTGTACTAAGGACTTGAGGCCATTTAGCAATATAGAGGCTTTCTAAATTTAGGGCGATCGTTGATGGAGATAGGAAAAAGATATGGCTCAGTGGACGTTAAAAACCACATTCTGGTGGTATGCAACGTGGAGCGAAGAAAGCATAGTAGCAAAGAAAAACTTCTTCTTTCAGACACGTACTTTTTAGGTTACCGTAGTATGAGAAACGAACTTCGTGGAGCGAAGAAAGCATAGTAGCAAAGAAAAACTTCTTCTTTCAGACACGTACTTTTTAGGTTACCGTAGTATGAGAAACGAACTTCGTGTTTCCTACAACGTGTTTGAGGAATTTAGAATGAACTATTTTGGGCACTTACAATGAATTCAGCGGACCCGCAATTCTGCAGGAACTGACCACTCAAACAAGCAGAGTGCAAGCTGTTACTGATTTGTTTAATTGATGGGGCTGCTAAGTGATATACCACCTTCTGCACTCGACTGACTTAAGCCCTCGTAAGTTCAACTCAATTTCTAAACTGAAGGAAACACTTCATTGCATTCGCTTCAGAACTGCTACAAATTCGTTGGGCAATAGACCGCGCCGCTCGAACTGTCAACACAACTGACACTGCTAAGAGTATCCTACGACTTCCACATCGCTGGCATTGTGTTATTTACAATGCTGGTGACTACTTTTAAGCTCAGTAAAATTTTGAAACACGTATCTATTTTGTACGAGCTGTAAATAAATAGTTGACTCTATGAAAGTTCTAGCCCTCGTGTAAGAGGTGACCCGATGATGGTTCGAATTGGGAATAGCCAGTATCGGTCGAAAGAGGGCGAGGTTTCATAGGAAATCGTTCATATCGAAATAAATAAATAAGCCCGAAATAAGCTGAAAAGGTAAAGAAAGGACAAATAGAAACCAAATCCACCATTTTCTGGCCTACAACGATCTAAAATGAATATATATTCCATTGACCCTCGTCCTGTGACACTAAAAAAAAAAAAAAAAAAAACCATTCATCAGCTCCCGAACCCTACTCATAAGATTACAATGAAAGCGTACGGAATAGACTGCTATGTAGCCTAGCACTAGCACAGCGGTAAGACGGGCAGGCAAGCAAGACTGTTTCGGATGGGCAGAGCTTGGCTTGGCTTGAGTAGTAGCAAAGCAGCCTGCCCATTCTGCTGTAACGTCCAGTAGCCTTCCTGTTTCACTAAGAGGCAAGCATGGGTAGGTTAAAAGGGGAATATGTACACTTCTGCTGGCCCATAGTACTCTATCTTGTCCTCAAAATTTACTTATTTCGTACCGAGCCGCGCAGCGTTTCCGCGCGGTTTGAGGCACCCCCCCCCCCCCCTCCTCCCTCCCGCCGGTGGTTCGAGTCCTCCATCAGGCAAGGATGTGTGTGTTGTTCTTAGCATAAGTTAGTGTA
Organism: Schistocerca piceifrons; assembly: GCF_021461385.2. Classification (NCBI taxonomy): domain Eukaryota; kingdom Metazoa; phylum Arthropoda; class Insecta; order Orthoptera; family Acrididae; genus Schistocerca; species Schistocerca piceifrons. The sequence continues at coordinate 98,281,659 of NC_060141.1, forward strand.
AGTAGTGTGTAAGTCTACGGACCGATGTCCTCCGCAGTTTCGTCCCTTAGGAACTCACACTCGCTACATCTTGTGCCGAACTTTATGAATACAGACATATACTGCCTGTCAAAAATAGGGGACAACCCACAAGATATGGTTGGATGTAAAATTAACTCGTACACATCTGAAGATATGGATCTGATTAGAGTTAAAATACACTTCGACAGGTGGAATGTCCACAAGAATGTGCAGTATTGCTAACAGGTCTGGAAAGGCATGTAAGGAGCTTGAAGCGTCAGATGTTGAGTGAGCACTGTGGAGGACACGGATGTGCTGTGTTCTGATGTGAGACAGCGTTATAATAAAGGCGGACTTATCTCCATTTGGCCCACTGAGCGAATCGTACAATATCCAGATCTGGAGGGATTTCGGATGTGACAACGACCCTTGGTTGGACTGCATGGAATCGTTAGGGGAGACTTACTCGTCGTTAAGGTCCTTGTGGATCACGTCTGGCCACCAAAAGGGAAGAACAACCCTCTGTACACGAAGCACACAGCCGGCCGTGGTGGCCGAGCGGTTCTAGGCGCTACAGCCTGGAACCGCGCGACCACTACGGTCGCAGGTTCGAATCCTGACTCGGGCATGGATGTGTGTGATGTCCTTAGGTTACTTAGGTTTAAGTAGTTCTAAGTTCTAAGGGACTGATGACCACTGCAGTTAAGTCCCATAGTGCTCAGAGCCATTTGAACCAAGCACACAGCAACCCATTCACGTCTGCACCTACAATCCCAGACCAAGTAACGGACTGGCTACAACATTCTGTGTCATGCCGCTACATTGGTCTGAGACTAGCAGCAGGAATCTCATGCAGAAGCTGCTGTTAACATCACAACGTAGATGACTGTATTTTGACTGATGCCCCGTCTGGAAGCGTAGACTGCAGATAAAAGGCGTCGCAGTTGTTTGACGATTAACTGTGTTTGTGCACTATGATGGATGACCGTCGTAGGCAAGTATTGCGGCGACCTGGTAAGAGGTCCCCTTTTTACAATGCACAGAGATGGTCGCACGCACTGGTGTTAAACCTGGCGTCATACTTCGGGAGCCGTCGTGTATGATTTCAAGTCACGGGATCGTTTAGCCGGCGAGAGAGCGTTACGGAGATGCTAAACAAACTCCACTGGCAGACATTACAAGAGAGGTGTTGTGTCGGCCGAAGTGGCCGTGCGGTTAAAGGCGCTGCAGTCTGGAACCGCAAGACCGCTACGGTCGCAGGTTCGAATCCTGCCTCGGGCATGGATGTTTGTGATGTCCTTAGGTTAGTTAGGTTTAACTAGTTCTAAGTTCTAGGGGGCTAATGACCTCAGCAATTGAGTCCCATAGTGCTCAGAGCCATTTTTAGAGGTGTTGTGTATCACGAAGAGATTTACTATTGAAATTTTGGGACAGCACTTTTCAGGAGGAGCCGAACTACATATTATTTCCCCCCACGCACATCTCGCGTATTGACCACGAGGAGAAAATTCGAGAAATAAGAGCTAGTACAGAGGCTTACCGACGATCATTCTTCCCACGCGCTATTCGCGAGTGGAGCAGGGTTAGAGGGATCAGATAGTGGTACCGAAAGTACCCTCCGCCACACACCATAGTGGACCGAGCGATGTGACGCAGTGGTTAGACACTGGACTCGCATTCGGGAGGACGACGGTTCAATCCCGCGTCCGGCCATCCTGATTTAGGTTTTCCGTGATTTCCCTAAATCATTCCAGGCAAATGCCGGGATGGTTCCTCTGAAAGGGCATGGCCGTCTTCCTTCCCTAATCCGATGAGACCGATGACCACGCTGTCTGGTCTCCTTCCCCAAGCAACCAACCAACCACACACCATAGTGGGCTTGCGTAGTATGATGTAGATGTGGATGTGGATGTCGTCCACAGATTGCACTTGTTTCTATGAACTGTTTGCGTCATGTTGAGGTATTGCTGTAGCCAGGAGGATCCACAGATCTCTCCCCGAGAGAAACCGGCCGGTGTGGCCATGCGGTTCTAAGCGCGTCAGTTTGGAACCGCGTGACAGCTCCGGTCGCAGGTTCGAATCCTGCCTCGGGCATGGATGTGTGTGATGTCCTTAGGTTAGTTAGGTTTAAGTAGTTCTAAGTTCTAGGGGACTGATGACCACAGCAGTTAAGTCCCATAGTACTCAGAGCCATTTAATTTTCCCCGAGAGAAAATGCGTGGCGCCTGGTGGCAGCTCTGTGGCAGTCCTTATATCAAAGATACCTAGGTCCATTTACAACAGTTGTGGGAGTGCTTGCCTCAGGAGAGAATAAACGGGCTTTTTGACAAACTTCCCAACCTGATCAGTGAATGCATCCAGGGCAGAAGTCGTGTAACGTGTTACTGATAAGCGGGCTATACTGCCAAGTTCTTTGCAATTTGACTCGCTTTTTTAATCACTGAAATAGCATCACATACCTTCTCAGCCCGTGAAATTTCATTTAGTTTCCTCCTCCCCTTCTCGGTGCTTCGCCCCTTTCCTCGGGCGGCGTATTTGAAAATGGAGGGCCACAATAAAAATATGAATACGTAAGTGAATGAAGAGTAACTGGGTACATATGACAGATATAAATAGAGCAGCAGAAACGCGACTGGCAGTAACTTATCACTTTAGCTCTGTGAACCGCCCTGTCCTGGAGCTACGCCCGTACATCAGCCGGGTGTTACAGAGTCGCTCAGCGCCAGTAATCCCGGATCGCCCTGTCCTCAGAGTAGTTTGTCTTTTGTCACGGACCACTGTGCCGCCGGCCGTCACGTAATCACTTCACAGAGGCCGCGCGGCATCGGTTTAAAATTAATTTCACCGAGCGGGGCCGCCGAATGACGGGATTTACTGTAATCACACACGCTACGCACCGTTTCTTGTGCAGCCTACGTAGTTTGTTCAATACCCATTTTTATGGAGTTTCGTCTGAATCCTCATTAAAGCTGCTAGTGACAGATTTGTTTGACTGACCGATATCATGGCACGGATTACGTGCCTCACGGTTTATGTGCTCCAATCACACGGCTCATTGACGTCACAGAATGCTTTTTGCACGCTTTATTTTCCTGTGTCTACGTTTAACGGTGCGTGTTTTATAGCTACTGACTGAGGATGAAATCCAGGATTGTCTGATTAAAAACCACGTGCTTACCGTTAACGAACTTTCCTTACTCCAAAAATAATTTCTGTGTGGCGAAACATCGAAGCAGATCGCAATATACATTTACTTACAATAATTCACTTTAAAATACGCAACATAAGTGTAACATTATCTTCGCAATTTCCAGATGAGCAGAATTTAGAGGGTTAAGGTTATTTATGGAATCGATACCGAAACCTGTTTTCAGAACTAGCTGCCATTTAAGACTTTCCAGTGTTTTTGTTCCACACTCCAGTGGTTCAGACATACTGCTAGTATTATCTACCGGTCCTTACTGTATACACTCTCCGGCTCCAAAAGTTCCCCACCACACTTATCTCATACATTTGAACTGCATCCCGCAACGGACTATACAACTGTTTCGCAAACAATCTACTTCACTGAAAAACTGCAATTTTTATAATCTGCCCAACGAAATTAGGTCTGGCCTACCTTTATTTTAATATGAGTCACGTAACAGTATCGATTCAAGTATCTACGTTTTTAAACTCTCAAGTACTTCGACTAGTCATTTCCTGACATCTAGAAATAAATAAATGGAAATGTCGTGTGGCTAGGGCCTCCCGTCGGGTAGACCGTTCGCCTGGTGCAGGTCTTTCGATTTGACGCCACTTCGGCGACCTGCGCGTCGATGGGGATGAATTGATGATGATTAGGACAACACAACACCCAGTCCCTGAGCGGAGAAAATTTCCGACCCAGCCGGGAATCGAACCCGGGCGCTTAGGATTGACAGTCTGTCACGCTGACCACTGAGCTACCAGGGCGGACTCCTGACATCTAGAAACCTAACGACACAGTTCCACACCATCATCTAAGGAAATTTATGTGAGGAATATTCGACTATAGGCGTTTGGATTGAAAACATCTTTGTGAGCACAGTCAGTACGTCACTCCTAATGGTTAGGCATGGTCAGAAGCAATGATAGTGTCTGCAGTGCCGGAAAATTGCGTGATGGAGACGGTGGTATTCTTCGAAAAGTCACCAGACGCATCTTCTCCGATGTAACGGTGGATATAATCTAGTATTTAGCGGTTTGCCTACGTAGCCAGCCCAAAAGTTTGTGGCCACAACGTGCCCACGTGATGGCAAACGATGGCATAATCTTCATTACAAATAGAATGCTTTTCAAAATCGGATTTTTTCTGACGTTTGATGCAGCGGTTGCTAACTTTTCTAACAAGAAATTGAATTCGATGGTATGTCGTGTAGTATTTATCATGTATGCATCTACACCAACACACTCTGCAGAGGGCATTTTCCACTGTATCACATGTTAGGATTTCGCCCAGTTCCACATGCGTATGGATCGGGGGAAGAGTTGCTATTTACATGACCCCGTGTGCTGTGGAATTAGTCTAATCTTGTCTGCGTAGCAGATGTGCTACGTTTCTAGATTGCTCACTTAATGGCGTTTCTTGCAATTCTGCTGGGTGTAAGGCAGCAGCAATTAGGGGTCTTGCAACAGTAGCCGAAACGTCGGCATTTTATAGTTGACAATGCGGCCTCAAACCCAGAAGAATGTTGTTGACTGTAACAACGGCCACGGAAGCCTGCGTTTACAGCATTTCTTAAAACTTAGAAGCAGGTTTTGAGGGACAGTTGACGCATAGCTATAAGCGTCTGCCTTAGCGTTTCCAAGATATTCTACATGACTAACGAATCTGTGACACTCCGTGCTCCATTTCGTTGCAGATGTCCTGTATCCCCTGCTATCTCTATTTGCCAGGGGGTCACACATATGAGAAACATACAACGATGGCTCACATAAGTTTTTTGTAAGTTCACTAACTTCACGTTCCCAATAATCTATCAATGAACAAAGGCTGCCACCTGTTGATCGAACCACTTCAACGGGAGCATACTACGTTGCCATCAAATCCGAATTTTCTCTCCTTGGTATGGATTAATTTTTAAGTTTTGTTATTTTTTTAAAATGTTGGTATATTAGGTCCTAACAACATTCTTCTGATACTATTATAGTTCAAATAAAACCGTGTCTCGTTGAGGAGGCGTTTCAGGCACTCTGCACGCTCCTAGAACTATTCCAGCACCCCTACGTGCCATTTAATGGTTCTTGTCTTCGAAGGAAACTTTAAACGGGCTACACTACCCAGAATACTGCTTTTTTGTAAGTTCTTATGTGTAGAGGCATCCACATCTCTGACCATCCTAACTGTAGACTACTTGCCGATTTGAGGTAGTTCTTTGGTTTACACTTTAGGTTATGTTACATTTTCTTACATTAGGAGCCTATTCCTGTTTTGTTCCCAGAAGACTTTGTAGTGTTGCCGCGTTGTTGTTGCTGTTGATAAATAAATACTCTTTCTGTTACAGAACACTTCTATATGAAACAGATCACGTAATTACGCTTTGTTTTATGGTTTAATACTTCTCATATCCTATTGTGGAACTATGCTGTCATTTTTTGATTATTTGCAACCTCTGTACAATAATGGAGACCTCAGTGAAAATTTATTTTCAGGAGTCTACGAACTGACACGATAACAAACATTGGATTCCGTGATAAATTAATAGATACCATAAAAAACCTGTAAAAAGTTTCACCAATTAGTATAAACACAAGAAGGACTAAATTTAATAAGTAAAGGTGTAGGACAAGGGTGCCTAGTATCACTTATTCTTTTCAGTCTTCCTTTAAATGATCTAATCTTAAGTTTTAAACATTTTACTATATGGAGTGGGTGGATTTATACATTTGGAATCAGAAGACGGTTTACTGCGTAAATATCTTCTGTAAGGAATTAGGTTGTCGAAATTTGTGTAGCTCAAAAAAATGTAATTGCAGTCTCAGGGAAAGATCCAGTCAAAAGAGAAACTGGTTTTGATAACATGGTATTAGAGTTACTGAGTTAGAACCATTTATTCCAGTTTTGGGAGATGGATTGTGGACTTGCGGACTGGAGATTATAGCCAGACGTTTCTCGATTACTTTCTGGCAGTCCGCTCAAATAATTTTCAAGTTCTTGTAAACGGGAGTGGTACATAAAATAGCACAAACGCATACTTTTGCACCAAAAGCAAGCAATAGCCTATGAAGCAATTAGAAAGGGTGATAGTTTTGTAAAAGTATGGCCCTGGGACCGATTTTATACTTTATGGTGAACGTTGTAACAGGACGAGGCACCTACCCATTGCATCTTAATGGAAAGTACCTCGGTCAGCGATTAGTGTGTTCCTGTGGCAAGCAGGAATACCTGGGCTTACATCTCTACAATGCGCACTACACGAAAAATAATACTTCTGGTGCAATGAATAAAATTACTCCTCATCGTAATCCACTAGATATAAATCCTTACTTGAGACCCAGAAAAATGATCAAAACTGATCACAGTCGTAGACATTACATTACGTGTATTACAATCTGAGACAAACAAAACGACGCACCAGGCATGAACTGGACAGAAATCGGTATATGTGATGTACATGTAAAGACAAACGAATGATGAGAATTTCAGAAAAATTGGATGATCTATACAACACAAAGAGCTTCACTAATTGAGGAAGTCAGTAATGCGTTGGTCCATCCCTGGTCCTTATGCAAGTAGTTATGCGGCTTGGCACTGGTTGGCGGACTTTTTGCATGTCCTCCTGACGGTTATTGTGGTGTCACCGCCAGACACCACACTTGCTAGGTGTAGCCTTTAAATAGGCCGCGGTCCGTTAGTATACGTCGGACCCGCGTGTCGCCACTGTCAGTGATTGCAGACCGAGCGCCATCACACGGCAGGTCTAGAGAGACTTACTAGCACTCGCCCCAGTTGTACACCCGACTTTGCTAGCGACGCTACACTGACCAATACGCTCTCATTTGCCGAGACGATAGTTAGCTGAGCCTTCAGCTACGTCATTTGCTACGACCTAGGAAGGCGCCATTTATCCTTTGCTATGTATATTGTGAAGCATTTACAGTAACGAAAGATGTTCTACAATTGTGGATTAAAGTTAAGTATTACATCAACTACGTACTTTATTTGCTACTAAAAATTCCCTTAACTGTTCTAGACCTCACGCCAGTCTGCGTGAGCTAAAAGCGTGCATTTCGGCCTCCTCTAGCAACACAGTGTTGGCTCTTCTGCCAACACTACAGTTATCGTACTGTATTCTGCCCAACTGGCGCATTGGATCGTCAAAATCCCGGGAGGATGCGGGGCACAGCCCATAACCCGCCAAACGTTCTCAGTTGTTTAAAATGGCTCGGAGCACTATGGGTCTCAACATCTTAGGTCATAAGTCCCCTAGAACTTAGAACTACTTAAACCTAACTAACCTAAGGACATCACACACACCCATGCCCGAGGCAGGATTCGAACCTGCGACCGTAGCAGTCCCGCGGTTCCGGACTGCAGCGCCAGAACCGCTAGACCACCGCGGCCGGCGTTCTCACTTGTGCAGAGGCTTGATGACCTAGCTAGCCAACGTAGGGTTTGGCATGCAGAGTGCGGGCGGGCATTATCTTGCTGAAATATATGCCCTGGATGGCCTGCCGTGAAGGGCGACAATAGGGGGCGTAGACTATCGTTCCGCTGCGTTGTGAGGATGCCGCAGATGACAACCAAAGGGGCCCTGCTGTGAGACGAAATGACCCTACAGACCATCACTACTGGTGAGCGGCAGTGAGGTAGGTATCCCACTGCGGTCGGAGGGGTCTCTGGACTCGTCTTCGGCCTGGAATCTCATTGACTGGAGTAGACATCTTCAGTGATGAGTCCCGCCTTGAACTGAGACCCTATGACCAGCAAAGAGGTGGTTGGCGGCACCCCAGGCAGCACTGGGATGCTAACCTGACTGTTGCCCGCCATACGGCTATATGGTCAGACAACCAGGGGTGATGGTCAAGGGTGCCGTTTCGTTTCATGGCAGGACCCCTTTGCTTGTCATACGAAGAACTCTTATAGCTCAGCAGTATATGGACACTATTCGACGCCCACGTTTTGTTACCCTTCATGGGAAGCCATCCTGGGCTTACATTTCAGCGAAATAATGCCCGCCTGCCCGTGGCAAGAATTCCTATTGCTTGTCTTCATGCTTCCCAAACTCTACCTTAGCGAGCAAGGTCAACGTTTCGAGCATTATGCCAGAGCTCTCCAACGATCTCAGTATTCTGACCCCGTAAAGCGCCTGTTGGGCAGAATTTGACAGGATATCCCTCGGGAGCACAACCAACAACTCTATAAATCAATTCCAAGCAGAGTAACTGCTTGCATAAGGGCCGTTGATGTTCCAACGTGTTGAATGTGTCAAGCTGTTTCTCTTGAATAAATCATCCAATTTTTTCTCAAATTGTAATCATTTATTTGTCTGTACATGTACATCACATATACCGGTTTCTGTCTCATTCGGGTAATTCCTTCGTCGTGCTTTTTTTTTTTTTTTTTGTCTTAGAAGGTAAGTGCTGACTAGATAGAAATGAAACGACGTCGCTAATTTTGAACGTTAGTTTGAGAAAAAGCAGATTCATTGTAGAATTGTATGAGGTGGCAGGCAAGTGCAGAGGCACTGATACGTGGTTTCATACACAAGTCCATTTCTCTTCCACAAGCGGCTAGGCCGAGCCACGCAATTTCGGCAACGTCGCAGAAAAGCAGTGCACCACCAACTGGCCAATGGGGAGTTTCAACACTGTTGGTCTACGGAGATCTGTAGATACCTGAAAGCAACGTATCGGGACAACAGACGTTCCATTAACCACTATAAATACCATTTGATTCTAGCACAGTTATGCGCAGTCTGGCAGCACCCTCCACGACACTATGGCGACGCAGATCTCTACCACACCATGGGCTAGCAAGCAGCTGACGCCAGTCTGGGCAGCTATCCCCACCATACCAGCTCACGGGGTTATGTCTGCACCTGTGGCCTTGGAATAGCACAACGGGTGAGCCTTCTGCATGCTCTACAGTAGCAGCGAGGCTTCTACACTGGAGGACTGCAGATCGCGGCCAGTGCAGTACCGCACCGAAGAGAGCTTCTGTTTCGATAGCGGGGGACCTTAACAAGCATCCAAACAGACGTTTGCACCGCTCATGGCTATGCTGTGCAAACTGTGCCACGCACTACTGTGTGAAGCAATCCAACGCCTTCTGAAGCTGACGGCGGAGCCAGCACAGCATGCGCCTACACACGTGGCATTGGAACACTGCGATCACTGTAGCGTAAGACTGGGACACAATGCTTTACTTCGAAATAAAATCGGTAACTGTGAATGTCCTCGCATCAGCTGTGCTAGGTATACGTATCGATGAGCACGTGTCGTTTGGGTAGAACGGCTTGCATACGTCGTACCAGGTTTAGGTGCTCCAAGATAGACGGAGGTGCTGTGGCAGTGCAAACAAATTAATGACACACAAATATACGCTTTATTGAGCTGCAGTAGTTAACTAAAGTTGTACAGCAACTCGTTGGATGTGCTTGCGGACGGATGCAACCAAGTAGTGGCCTGACAAGGCGTGCGTTACTGTATACAATGCGAACAAGGTTATGTGAGTACTGGGCATAACACTGTCAACCACTGTAGTAAACACTTGTCCCTAAGCGAGACTTAGGCGGCACCACTTGTAGACCATGTTTTGCAGGCTGATTTCCACTACCGACTGTAGGTACCAATTGCAACCCTGGAACTCCGTACTAGAGCTACCGTACGCCAACGCCGAACATGAACTCGGCTGCTCCCTGTGGCCGCCACTTATCATAACGCGGAAGTCCACCTCATTGGCGGCGGTGCGGAGACTGCTGATTGGGCCGTGCTTGTGGTTGGCGGCGAACTTCAAAGCGTCGCCCTTGGCGCCAGTAGGAAATTGTCCCACCACACTGGCTCCAGTTGCGCCCATTGTTCAGGACACTACGCACCTTATCCATTAGGCTATCCGTGTACAAATACAGCGCTAACCCAAACTTGCATCCTCGTACTGTCTACATCCCTATATCGCAATCTCCTACATTCATGTTACCAGTTTGTAGTACATCTACACCTAACACCGCTGATACCAAGATACTCGCAGTCAGACGATTTATTTCGAAGTAAATTCGGACGACTGTCTTTTGTCAACAGTGCCTGTTCATCCAGACACTGTAACACCGATAATGCAGATAAAATGACATCGGCACCATCCCAAATTTTCACTTTTTAATATCAGTTGACAGCTTGCACTGAACTTTTGATTCTGAAGGTGTAAGTTGCATTACAGAAACTACATTTAATACGTAATCGATGTACTAATGAATTTATTTTTGACTGTATTGATTGTAATTATAATGAAAAAATTTAAATTGCTGGGTAATAGCCAAGGGAACTTTATTTAAATGTATCGATAGCAACGACGAAATGTTGGTAGCTGTGCCGCTGTTTATCTTTGCGTATGGAGAGTGTCTGTCGCGTTGCGAGAAGGGAGGAAACAGAGAAGCATGAAAGAGTGCGGAAGTGTTTGTTGGGCGCTCCCGCCGCCGTGGCGTATAGCTGTGCTCACGCCAATGTAGACGCGCCTGATTTGTTAACCCACGAGTATTGAGAGCACGGTAGGAGTGGACAGGTGGAGGAAGCTACAGTTCCAACTGTTGCCTGTCCCATAATTGTCCGTGGGTCTGGAGACGTCTCGGGGTTCTCTTCAAACAACAGCAGCAGCAACAACGGCAGCTCAGCATTGTCGTCGGCTACATTCTTCGTCGTCCGCACAGCTACATCGTAAGACCGTTAAGTGAAAAGTCATGAACTTACATTGTCAATGTCCAGCAACATTTCTTTCACAAAATATGAATAACTTGAACAATAACTTGCAATACCTAAAACTTTTAGGCACCTGAGTTGTCATTGTCCTCAGACATTATTACATAGCAGATTGTCCTCAGACATTATTACCAAGCAGGATCCCTTTCCTTTCCATGCAAACACCAAGTGTCGTAGGAATATGAAAACTGATTAACTATTTCGGCTAGCTTTCCGTGTTTGCTAATGACGAGTTTCAATCAAAATTTTCTCCCTCAGTAACTGTTCATTCTTGCTTTGCGTAATCCAGACAACTTGAAGTAAAGTAAAATTTCGTTGACAAAACTAATAACTAAAGATACTGTACAAATTAAGAGTGTGCAATTCCATTTATTCTGTATTCAGCTTAGAGAGTGACGTCTGCTGGCTTGGTATGCATTCTATTGTTGGTATCAGTTGCTCATTTCTGAAAGTACACTCAGTTAAATATTTCAATAACCAAAAGTAAGTTGCTTGCCTCTTTCTAAATTTTACGTTACGTTACACTGAGGTTACTGAAAGTACTTTTTTCTTACACAACAAAGCTTAAGTTAAGCCACTCATTCATTTAACCAGTAACTTCATTTAATTTTAATTTTAAAATTTGGTATTTCAGAATAAGAAACTGCGAACCCAGTGCCTTCTGATTCATTTCTTTTCTCGCGAACTGTTGTGCTGTGGGTAAGCGTGATAACCTTCTGTTTCTACGCCAGAGATAATTTGCTTAAATTTGTTCGCCATTACTTTTCTCAAGATTCTGGTAATTCATTGCCCTAGTGGGCTGGTGACCTTTTAATTGTTCCCTTTATAGCTAATCAGTGTTTCATTCGTGTTATCAGTGAATTTTGAGCAAAAATAACATAATACCCTTTTTCCCCCTGTGCGGTTCGTGAGCGATTGCACTATATTCCAACCATTTCCAAACTGTCATCAATATTTAGCTTAAATTTGGAGTAGACCCTTCCTTCAGAATAATCTGTTGTACACTTTCCTCCAAATAACCGGAGTTGTTTTCCTTCAGTAAGGATAGCCTTACTCACTTTAAAATTTCATAAAGGGCATACGCGATCACGGTCAGTTACATCGCAATCCAGTAGGCCGATTAGCAACGGGGAGGTTTTACCTCGCAGCCAGGCTTTCCTAGCAAACACTGGCCCCCACCACCTCCTCATCAGCCTACCACTCCATCACCTCCACACTGAAGCTGTCCCACCAGCCTCGGGTCAATACAGAAACAATACTGTACGGACCAATCAGCCAGTTAATTACCTGTGATGGACCTGACCTATTTCGTAATGTTGCGACACACAGCAGAACGTAAACACGGAATACAATTACTGATCTATCAATTGGAAGCAAAATGGGGCAAACAACACTACACCATGTGATCAAAAGAATCCGGACACCCACAAAAGCATACGTTTTTCATATTAGGTGCATTGTGCTGCCACCTACTACCAGGTACTCCATATCACCGACCTCAGTAGTCATTAGACATCGTGAGACAGCAGACTGGGGCGCTCCGCGGAACTCACGGTCTTCGAACGTGGTCAGGTGACTGGGTGTCACTTGCGTCATATGTCTTCACGCGAGATTTCCACACTCCTAAACATTCCTAGGTCCAATGTTTCCGATGTGATAGTGAAGTGGAAACGTGAAGGGACACGTACAGCACAAAAGCGTACAGGCCGACGTCGTCTGTTGACTGACAGAAATAGCCGACAGTTGAAGAGGGTCATAAAGTGTAATAGCAAGACATGTATCCAACCACCGCACGGGAATCCAAACTGCATCAGGATACGTTGCAAGTACCATGACCCTTAGGCGGGAGCTGAGAAAACTTGGATTTCATGATCGAGCGGCTGCTCATAAGCCACACGCACGCCGGTAAATGCCAAATGACGCCTCGCTTGGTGTAAGGAGCGTAAACATTTGACGTTTAAACCGTGGAAAACGGTGCGTGGAGTGACAAATCACGGTACGCAGTGTGATGATCTGATAGCAGGGTGTGGGTACGGCGAATGCCCGGTGAACGTCATCTGCCAGCGCGTGTAGTGCCAACAGTAAAATTCGTATACTGTGATGTTTCGGTGTGGTCGTGTTTTTCATTGCACACCTTGTTCTTTTGCGTGGCACTATCACAGCACAGGCCTACATTGATGTTTTAAGCACCTTCTTGCTTCCCACTGTCGAAGAGCAATTCGGGTATGGCGATTGCATCTTTCCACACAGTCGAGCACCTATTCATAATGCACGTCCTGTGGCGGAGTGGTTACACGACAATAACTTCCCTGTAATGGACTGGCCTGCACAGAGACCTAACCTGAATACTATGGAACACCCTTGGGATGTTTTGGAACGCCGAATTCGTGCCAGGCCTCACCGATTGACGTGGATACCTCTCCTTCGTGCAGCACTTCGTGAATAATGGGCTGACATTGGCCAAGAAACCTTCCGACACCTGATTGAACGTATGCCTGCGAGAGTGGAAGCTGTCATCAAGTCTACGGGTGGGCCAACACCATATTGAATTCCAGCATTACCGACGGAGGGCGCCACGAACTTGTAAGTCATTTTCAGCCGGGTGTCCGGTTCACATTGTGTAGATTAACAACTGCCACATTGACAAAAAAACATCTTCCAAATGAGGAGACACAGCTGTAGACTACAAATAACCGTCCCAAGCTGTGTCCGAAAGACTTACTTTAAACCGACGAGTAAAGTAGCTGCAGTGTAGAAGCAGTACCATTGGATCACTAGATTATATATAAATGAAGTTCACTAAGCACACACACTTAGCTGTACAAGAACTCTGATTAAATTAGAAAAGTAGAATAATTAGAACAGAATAGTATAAAACACATTCTTGAGGCAGCGTCTCCACGTTCATTTGGAGATGCTTCCCTACACTCAGTCAGTCACTAGGATTGGAAATCAGTAAGCCACACAGAGGCGAGTGGCTCCAAGTCTACTAGTGGCATCCTCGTCTAGCATGGCAGAGGTGGCGGGATCTTACACATTCTATCCTAACTTCTTTCTTTCTCAAAAATGGTTCAAATGGCTCTGAGCACTATGGGACTTAACTTCTGAGGTCATCAGTCCCCTAGAACTTACGACTACCTAAACCTAACTAACCTAAGGACATCACACACATCCACGCCCGAGAAACGATTCGAACCTGCGACCGTAGCGGTCACGCGGGTCCAGACTGTAGCGCCTAGAACCGCTCGGCCATCCCGGCCGGCCTTTCTTTCTCCTTCTTTTCTTTCTAATCAAATAATCTTAAATTATTCTAATTCCTCAGTCTAACCATATTTTAAATCTTTTTTTAGCTATTAAGATCATGATTATTTACAGTACTAGAATACAATGAAAATGTCTTTTATAAAGCCGGCCGAAGTGGCCGTGCGGTTAAAGGCGCTGCAGTCTGGAACCGCAAGACCGCTACGGTCGCAGGTTCGAATCCTGCCTCGGGCATGGATGTTTGTGATGTCCTTAGGTTAGTTAGGTTTAACTAGTTCTAAGTTCTAGGGGACTAATGACCTCAGCAGTTGAGTTCCATAGTGCTCAGAGCCATTTTTTTGTCTTTTATACCCCTTGTAAAAGAGCATAATGCAAAGCATGGGCTGTTTGGTTAGTTAGGTGATGAGCCATCAGCAAAGAAAAACGTAAACGTAAATGTGAAATGTGAAAGTACAGTAGATACCGTGGCGCCTATAGGAAGAAGTCGAACACGGACAGCCGAAATAAATTTTCAAAGAACAAGAGGATACTCTAGAACAGAGCACGTAAGAAATGAAACAAAACGGCAATAATTAGACAGTCCAGAAGACAACAAACAGGTACCGCAACTAATTATCTGAACACATAGTAAGGATAGACAGTAAAAGGCTTCCAAAAAATATCGGAAGAATTAGTGTGAGATCGAAGGATTTATGAGAGGGAATAGGCTTAGAAGCCTAATACATTAAAGTAAGAAGAAGAAGAAGAAGAAGAAGGCACTGTAAACTGTAAAGTTGTCAAATCGGTTACGCTCAGTGTCCCTGTGTGTGTGTGTGTGTGTGTGTGTGTGTGTGTGTGTGTGTGTGCGTGCGCACCTCCCGCACCATGGCTGTTGAGAGGCACAGAGGTAGGCCGTCAGTAGGGCACATGGCTGCGCATGTTGTGGTTTCTTAACTACATGATTTAAGGCGTCCTTTTTCTTAAGTTATCAGTCTTCTGACTGGTATGATGCTGTCCGGCACGAATTCCTCTCCTGTGCCAACGTGTTCATCTCAAAGCTGCACTTGCAGACTACGTCCTCAGTTATATGCTGGATGTATTCCAGTCTCTGTTTCCTGATACAGTTCTTACCCTCTACAGCTTCCTGTTAACAGATGTCCTACCATCTCGTCCCTTCTTTTTGTCTCTGGTTTCCATACATTTCTTTCCTCGCCGACTCTCCGAAGAACCTCCTCATTCGTTACCTTATCAGTCCACCTAATTGTCAGCAATATTCTGTACTACCGCATCTCAATTACTTCGATTATCTTCTTTCCCGATTTTCCCGCACTTCATGTTTCACTGTCATACAATGCTGTGCTCCAAAACACGAGGGTTAGAACTTAAATAGTGGCAACTATTTACTCACAACCGATACTAAAGAGTTACATGTTTGCACCTGTTACTGTCCTTAAAAGTACTCTCCAGCGTTGTGTAGAACCCGTTGCCAGCGATGTGGGAGGCATAGTATACCGTTAGCAGAGCCTGTTCTGTTGATGGTGGGAATGGAGCGGTCTAAAGTTATGGTGATTCTCGTGTACGACTGTGACGGTGTTATCCTAACGCATTACGTTCCTCCACGGCAGACCGTCAATGAACTGTATTACTGTTCGTTTTTGGAGCATCACCTGCGACCAGCTTTGCGAAGGAAGTGGCGACACTTTCTGTGCAACCCACCCATCATTTTGCACGACAACGCGCGGGCGCATTGTAGTGCTACAACGATGAAAATTAATATTATGACGATGTCAAACCTTATTTTCATGATTTAAAGAAGTATTCATGATATTAAAAATGTAATTATAATTTTATTATTTTCATTTTTGTGCTCAGTGTATCAAAGACATTCCAGTGCACGGAATAAATTAGCATTGTTTGTACTACGAAACTATATATGATTGTTAAGGGTTAAGCATGTAATAATTCGATGTAAGACATTTTGTTGAGTCTGAATTTTGTTCTCGTACTGGTCGGTAGAGAAGGAAAGGTTCCTTAATCGATGTGAAGGTATAAAGGCTGTAAAAAGGAGAGAGAAGTTAAATACAATTTATTCAAAACAAATATCTCGAAGGTGTAACGCTTTGTGATTTCCTATAACTAAAAATTGCAAGGTCTAATCTGAGCCTGTCCTGAATAACAGCGAAGAACATTTATGTTGTCATATATTTTCTTCGTTTGATCACGGTTGTGATTCGCATGTTTCTTTTTGTTACACGACGTGTTATGAATATTTTCATTATACGCGCAAAAGTGCACACAGCTTTAATCGAACCTGCGTCTTTCGGAAGCGATAACTTTTAATTAGTACAATTACGCGAATACCGTCTAAATCGCAACCGTGATCGCAAAAGTGTTTCCTGGACCAAATAATTCTTATAAAATGTGTATTCTCCAAAGCGAGCAGCATTGCACTATCGCTGACATGTAACAATCGAAAGAGTAAAATCAATGCTTAAATAAAATTGCCACCATTTAATAATTATTATTATCCCATTAAATAAATAAATAGCAATTCAGTGGCTGTACAATCGGTGAACGGAGGGGGCAATTCAGCATACAGCGGAAGATGTTACTGCTCTGTTCGGTCGATGGGACTAGGAAATACTGTACCATCCACCATACTCCCGGACTTAAGTCCTTGTGACTGTGATTTGATTCCGAAGATGACGGAACCATTTCTTTGCATTCTTTTTCAGTTCACTGAGGATACCAATGTCATCAGCGGATGTTATCATTGATATCCTTTCACCTTGAATTTTGTTTCCACTCTTGAACTTTTCTTTTACTCCTATCACTGCTTCTTTCGTGTATAGACTGAACAATAGTGGGAGAGATTACACTACTGTCGTATACCCATTTTAATCTCAGCTCTCCGATCTTGTCTACCAGTCTTATTGTTTCCTCTTGGTTCTTGTACATATTGTATATTACCCATCTTTCCCTATAACGTACTCCTATTTTTCGTGAAACTTCGAACATCTTACACCATTTCACATTGTCGAACGTTTTTCCCAGGTAGAAAAATCCTATGAAAGTGTTCTGATTTTTTAAAATCTTGCTTCCATTATCAACCGCAATGTCAGAACTTTCTCTCTGGTGGCTTTACTTTTCCTGAAGCAAAACTGATCGTCATGCAACATATCCGTAGTTTTCTTTTCCATTCTTCTGTATATTATTCTTGTATGACAAGGTGTTAAGCTGACTTTTCGATGATTCTCGCACTTGTCGGTTCTTGCAATCTTCAGAACCGTGTGGATGATGATTTCCGAAACTATGATGCTACAACATCAGACACACACACTCGGCACACCAACGTGAGCAATTGCTTTTTACCACTTCCCCTAATGAGTTTAGAAATTCTGATGGACTGATATCTATACCTTCTGGTTTATTCGATCTTAACTCTTCCAGAGCTGTTTTAAATTCTGATTCTAATACTGAATCCCCCATCTCTTCCATATTGAGCCCTGTTCCTTCTTCTATCTTGCCATGAGGTAAGTTTTCCCCCCTCACAGAAACCTTCAATATACTCTTACAACCTATCTGCTCACTCCTCTGCATTTAAAAGAGGGATTCCCTTTGTAATCTTAATGTTACCACCCTTGTTTTTAATTTCACTTAAGGTTGTTTTGATTTTTCTGCATACTAAGGCCGGTCATTCCAACAAGCATTTCTTTTTCGATTTCTCCACATTTTTCATGCAGCCATTTCATCTTAGCTTTCATGCATTTCCTGTTTATTTCATTCCTCATTGACACGTATTTCTGTATTTCTCAATTTTCCTGAACATTTTTGTGCTTCCTCATTTCATCGATTAACTGCAGTATTTCTTGTGTTACCCACGCTTTCGTCGCAATTACCATCTTTCTGCCTATGTTTTTCTCTTCATTTCCTGTTATTGCCCTTATTTAGAGATGTCCATTCCTCTTCAACTACACTGGGTATTGAGCTGTTCCTCATCACAGTACCTGTAGCGTTAGAGAACTTCAAGTGTATCTCGTCATCCTTTAGTGCTTCCATATCCCACTTCTTTGCATGTTGATTCTTGCCGACTAGTTTCTTAACCTTCAGCCAACTCTTCATCAGTAGTAAAACACAATCTGAGCCTGTATCTACTCCCGGGTACGCCTCAGAATCGAGTATCTGTTTTTGGAATCTCTGCCTGACCATGATGTAATTAACTGAAAATATTCGCGTATCAAGTGTTTCTCCTCCTCTTGTGTTTCCAGACTCGAGTATTCGCTATTAATAGCTGAAATTCATAGGAGAACTCAATTAGTCTTTCTCTTCTCTCATTCCTGGAACCAAGCCCATATTCTCCTATAATTATTTCATCTACTCCTTCCCTTAGAACCGCACTCCAAACGCTCATGACTATTAGATTTTCATTCCATTTACACACTGAATTACCAGTTCAATTCTCTTGTATATTTTCTCTACCTCTGCCTATTCTGCTAGCGACGTTAGTGTGTATACCTGAACTATTGTCGGTGTTGGTTTTCTCTCAATTCTGATGAGAACAACCGTGCCATTGAACTTTTAACACAGCGAAATTAATATTCAACTGCTATGTAAATCATTCAACCTCTAAGGGTGATTTATGTCTGTTGTGTGCAAGGATTCTTGATTGCGGAGAGCGACTGGGTGCTTTGCAACGCATAGCCAATATAAGTTTGAAACCAAATGGGATAGGAGGGGAGTTGGTTGAAAAGGTGGTAAGCAGGTAGGTTTAGGCCAGCGTCGGCCACTGCGTGCCAAACCACCAGCGAGCCCGCTGTGCGGGCCACAGTGGGGCAAGTTTCATTGTTTATTGTACACAAATTAGGTTCCTTTCAGTGTATGGTGATGCAGCAGCTCCATACTTAACGATAATATGCAACTGATCGCTCGACGGAAGATCCGTAACCAAAGACTGGAAAGTTCCACATGTCAGTAGGCAATAGGAGTAATCCACTAAATTACAGGCCCATATCATTAACGTCCATATGCAGCAGGATTTTGGAACATATATTGTGTTCGGACATTATGAATTACCTCGAAGAGAACGGTCTATTGACACACAATCAACACAGCTTTAGAAAACATCATTCTTTTTAAACACAACTAGCTCTTTACTCACAAAAAGTGTTGGTGCTATTGAAAAGAGATTTCAAATTGATTCCATATTTTTAGATTTTCAGAAGGGTTTCGACACTGTACCTTACACGCGGCTTGTAATAAAACTGCTTGCTTATGGAATATTGTGTCAATTATGAGATGGGTTCGTCACAGTTCGTTTTAATTGACGAAAACTCATCGAATAAAATAGAAGTGGTTTCTGGCGTTCCCCAAGGTAGTGTTGTAGGCCTTCTACTATTCCCTATCTATATAAACGATTTAGGAGACAATCTGAGCAGCCGTCTTAGGTGGTTTTCAGATGGTCCTGTCGTTTATCGTCTAGTAAAATCATCAGAAGATCAAAACAAATTGCAAAAAGATCTAGAAAAGATACCTGTATGGTGCAAAAATTGGCAGTTGACACTAAATAATGAAAAGTGTGAGGTCATCGACAAGAGTGGCAAAAGGAATCCGTTAAGCTTCGGTTGCCGCGCGGGATTAGCCGAGCGGTCTTGGGCGCTGCAGTCCTGGTCTGTGCGGCTGGTCCCGGAGGAGGTTAGAGTCCTCCCTCGGGCATCGGTGTGTGTGTTTGTCCTTAGGATAGTTTAGGTTAAGTAGTGTGTAAGCTTAGGGACTAATGACCTTTGCAGTTAATTCCCATAAGATATCACACACATTTGAACATTTTTTAAGCTTCGGTTACACGACAACTCAATCAAATCTAAACGTCGTATATTCCACTACACGCCTAGGCACTACAATTACGAACAATTTAAATTTAAATGAACAGAACGAAAATGTTACGGGGAAGACCAACCAAAGACTGCGATTTATTGGCAAAACACTTAGAAGATGAAACAGATCTACTAAAGTACTTGAAGTACGCTTGCCCGTCCTATTGTGAAGTACTGCTGCGCGGTGTGGAATCCTTACGAGATAGAATTAATGCAATATATCGAGAAAGTTCAATGAAGAGCTCCCCGTATTATCGAGAAATAGATGACAGAATGTCACAGATGCGGTACAGGATTTGGGGTGGACATCATTAGAACTAAGGCGTTTCTGGTTGCGGCGGAATCTTCTCACGAAATTTCAATCACCAACGTTCTCCTCCGAATGCGAAAATATTTTGTTGACGCCGACCTACATAGGGAAAAAGATGATAGTAACAATAATAAAATAACGGAAATCGGAAGTCGCATGGAAAAATATAGGTGTTCGTTTCTCCCACGCGCTGTTCGGCAGTGGAATAATAGAGAATTATTGTGAAGGTGGTTCGATGAACTCTCTACCAAGCACTGAAGTGAGATTCGGAGAGTATACATGTAGATGTAGTTGTAGATATAGAAGAACGCCCTCCATGACACAGTTAACATCATACAGCATGTGGAAAATAGTTTGGTATCTTAGTAGAACCATAGAAAAAAAAAGTCTGTTTCCCAAACAGAAGATTTATTCTGCCTGTCATTAATGGGAAATTACGAAGACATTAAGTAAATACCAACCCAGAAATGTGAGAAGTATGTCTGTCTTTGTTAAGAAAACAACAGCAACTTTTCACATTTTTCACATGTTTATAAGAGAAGAAAATTTATAATTGCTGTTCGTTAGCAGCAGATTGCTGACGCATTCTCGATTTAATTGGATGTAGCTATTTGGTAATAATGCTATCTCTACTGTAGCGCTATTCTCTAGGTGTCCTTGCTGCTGGAATACGCAGAATGTCTCTACGTATTACAATTACATGTCTTCTCTAGCACTTTAGGATGCGGCTGGGGTGTATTAAAATATAAGGATCTACTTCATCTGCTATGGAGCATTCGTTATTCTTCCTGTCCTCGAAACGATCTCTTTTTCTAGGCAGCAATAAAAGTACTATTCCAGGCTCTCTGTTAAGAAACAAAGAGAGAGAGAGAGAAAGAGAGAGAGAGAGAGAGAGAGAGAGAGAGAATACGGAACGGATGTGGAAATCCTGGAAGGGTACCCGGAAAATATTTGTTTTACTTTTATGGAGGCGTAGCAGGGAAGTATGTGTTCTGGTTTTACAAATTATAATACAAGGACGTGCTGCAAAGTATGCCCCGAAATTTTTATGTGGAAACTCTTAAAGCTTTTTAAAATAAAACAAACTTTGTTACCGTTTTACATCTTAATGCAGCAGTTTAACGCTTCGAAGTAATTATAAGCTTCACACGCGGAGAAGACAGGACTCGATTTTTAATTCGTTGAAGTCCTTTTTGAAATACATATCTTCAGATATATATCAAGCACACTATTTCATCCTTACTACCCTCGTATCACAATGAAACAATAATTGTAACTGCACTAATTAAACTCATCTCACTGCCATTACCATTGACACTGCTGATTTATTCAATCACATGAAACCGAAGTGCTAACTAACTGCCTTGTAGGTTCTTTTCATCTTCTAATTCACCTATGGCCTCTTTAAATGGTTTCAGGAATTCCAAAACTCTTCCTGCAAGCTCGATATACCGATAATCAATAAGAGAACTACTTTTCCACCCGTAAGGCAGCAACTCCGTGACAGTGTGAGCGTGTAAGGGCCCTAGCGTGGTGCGCAACCTGTTCCAACATGTGACCATTTGTTGTTTCAAAAATAATTTAAAAGATGGGGGGGGGGGGGGGGGGGCACTTTTCCTCATGTATCGTGCAATGCATTTTGTAGTATTTATTGTTGATGCGTTGTTCGGCGCAAGACTTAAGATGAATTTTTTTTTAATTGAGTGCGTTTTTATATTTTTTATATAATGAGCAGCACGAGGAAGCCTTTGGTGATTTTCCAGGTCCTTTATCATATTGGCACCCTCACCAGAGACAAAAACTAAGTTATGCAACATGTCCGTCGAAATGTTGCAATCAACCAGCTTTCTTTTATTTCTTTAATAACATTTACTTCCGTCTTCTTAACGTCCGGGAATTTACTTGTAAATAAAACATTATTCGCAAGAGACCAGTCTCTCTCTGTGCACGATACGTATCTAGTAGGCTTGCTTTTTTTGTCTACAGTCAACATAAATTTATTCCATACATCGTTTTTTTAGACGCTCTCGTTTCTTCTATGTCTGAGCATTGGTTTCAGTCCTACTTCTTACGCCAATGGCTGCCAGACGCCGCATGATTACAGGCACACACAAAAGACGAATGGAAAGTCACTGCTGGTTGTGGTCATACGTGGATAAAGACGCGTGTAACTTCTTTGGAGGCAAACATTACTTAGGATTGGGTCATGGCTTCTATGCTTAGCCATTTTAATTGTGCGGGCAGCCTATGCACTTAGGCTGCGCTCTGCCCATCCCGCGTTTGTGCTCGCTTATTCGGTCATGCAGGACACCAGTCTGGGATTTGCTCGGTCCTTCTCGGAAGTACCCGGTACTTTCATTTTAAAAGAAAATCGTGTCTTGGGACTTTTCATTTAGTACTAGGTGCGGAATTTTTCCGCTGGCGCAAATCTGTGATTTTGGTGCAATCGTGGTGTCAGCGCTGTTAAACACTCGCTATTTGTTTGCGGTATGAAGGACGTTCACAGGTCCAGTGGCTGTTTGCACAAAACGAGGCAGTCTAGAAATCTATAGTCACAATCCTTTGAAAATGCATGTGAATGTCAGCAGAGAGGGTTGTTAATACTCAGTATCTGTTACGTACTCTCATAATCCATGGGTACCGTAAATTTGCTACAAAACTAAATTACAACATCATTCAGAAAGAGTTTAAAATTTAGTTGACACAGAGCAAAAAATTACAGCCACAGGCAGACCGGATTTATTGCTTTGTACATCAAGAAACACTTCGTGCTATCATTCCATGTAGGCTTTCACGGCCGGCGTCTTTATCAGTAAACTCTTCCGGGCTAAGTTGCCGTGGTCGCTCTGTAGAACTTCTTCTCCCTGACGTTTCGTTCTCAACTGCGGAGAACATCTTCCGAGGTGAGTCGACGACTGGCTGCTAGGAGCTGGGGCCGCCGCTTATATAGAGATCGTAGGGGGCGCCACCACACGTCACATGGCGTCGATGTGCAGCTATCTCTGGCTATCGTCTGTTCTCTCTGTCTCAAGGGGAAAGGAAGGCATTGCGGGAGATCAATGCAGACAAGAATGTTATTATAGTTGCCGCTGACAAGGGAAATGTTACTGTTTTAATGAATACTGAGGATTATCACAAGAAGATCAGTGATCTCCTGGAACCCAGCACATACAAGAAGTTGAAAAAGGATCCCACAACGAATGTGCTGAATGCCACCAAGCGTCTGATAAAACAGTCTTCAATTCCTACAGAAGTTAAAAAGTATCTTTGTGAAACGGAGGCTTATCCTCCGAGATTATATGGATTACCAAAGATACATAAACCTGATGTTCCTTTGAGACCAATAGTCAGCGCAATTGGAGCTCCTACCCAAGAACTAGCCAGACACCTTGCCTCTTTGTTACAACCTCACATAGGCAAAACTGAGAGTCATATTAAAAACTCTCTACACTTCATTGAGAAATTGAGGGAAATTACTGTCGGTCCTAATGACATACTTGTCAGTTTTGATATAGTGTCTTTGTTCACGATGGTTCCAGTTGATGAAGCTCTCTCCCATATAGCCAATATGTTCCCTACTGATATAGTAGCCTTGTTCCAACACTGTCTATCCTCAACCTATTTTCAGTATAATGGTGAATTTTATGAACAGATTGATGGGGTAGCCATGGGAAGCCCCCTAAGTCCCGCAATTGCGAATTTATTCATGGAATATTTTGAACATCAAGCATTGCAGTCGGCCAAAAAAAGCCCCTCGAAGTGGTATCGGTATGTGGATGATACCTTTGTAATATGGAATCATGAGGAAGAAGACTTGAATGATTTTCTGGTACACTTAAATAGCATCAACCCAAAGATTAAATTTACTATGGAGAAGGAGAAGAATGGACAACTTAACTTCTTGGATGTATCAGTTATCAAACGAGCGGATGGGACCTTAGGCCATAAGGTCTACAGGAAAGGTACACATACCGATCGCTACCTCCATAAGAACTCAAACCACCACCCTAGGCAAAAGAGGGGGGTCATAAAAACACTGGTGGATAGGGCCAATAATATTTGTGAACCAGGCTACTTACAAGAAGAACTAAATCATTTACGAATGGCCTTTGCGAAAAATGGTTATACAAAAAACGAGATTAATCGAGCACTTCACCCAAATAGAAAAATGCCTAAAAATGGGAGACAGCAACAACCATCAGCTGGAAAAGTATTTCTTCCGTTCATCCATAATATCACGGATCGCATTGGAAAAGTACTAGCCAAGTTTCAGGTAGAGACCATTTTTAGGCCTACTAAGAAAATTAGTGAATGCCTAAGATCAACAAAAGATGCTCGTCACCCCCTAGCCACCCCAGGGGTATATAAAATTCCGTGTAGTTGCGGCAGGGTTTACATAGGAACTACCAAAAGAAGCATCAATACACGGTTGACGGAGCACAAAAGAAACTGTCGCTTGGGACATATCGACAAATCGGCAGTAGCGGAACATGTTTTTAAGGATGGAGATCACGACATAAAATTTGGTGAAACAAGCGTGCTAGCGAGGACGTCGCACTATTATACACGTATGTATAGAGAGGCAATTGAAATCCACAAACATCAATATAATTTTAATCGTAAAGAAGAAGGATTAAAATTGGATAAGATATGGCGGTCGACGTTGCATCAATCACGTGACAATCGATTGCCTGCAATCGAGAGAACAGACGATAGCCAGAGATAGCTGCACATCGACGCCATGTGACGTGTGGTGGCGCCCCCTACGATCTCTATATAAGCGGCGGCCCCAGCTCCTAGCAGCCAGTCGTCGACTCACCTCGGAAGATATTCTCCGCAGTTGAGAACGAAACGTCAGGGAGAAGAAGTTCTACAGATCGACCACGGCAACTTAGCCCGGAAGAGTTTACTGATAACTTCGTGCTATATTTGGAGGCAAGAAGCGCGTGAAGGATTTGGAGTACGATTAGTAATATTTCTGAAGTTGTAAGCATTGTTGGTTAAGTAAAGGGATATGCCTAAAATGATTTTTCGATCTGAAACCCGCTATTGCTAAATTTATGAATGAAAATTAGGAACGAAAATTAGAGCATCCGGAATGGATTACAGACCTCGCATTTCAAGTGGACTTAACACTGCCCACAGAAAGACAATGCAAGTTGACAAAGAATTTTTTCAAATTACACGGGGCTGCATTTTAAAAGAAAATCGTGTTTTGGGACAAATTCAGACAAAAACATACTCCAGTTCCCTAAGTTCACTGGCATTAAATAAAACTCGAGGTCTAAAGAGTTCGTTGTGGTCTTGATAGAACCAGAAGGATAGTTTTCTAAACGTTTCGAAAACACTACCACTGCAGACAACGTCTGCCGTTTCATTTGAAAGCGCCACTGTACATGTGCGGATGTAGCTGACTGATCTGCAATGTAATTCCCGTTTTAAAGACAAGTGCGTTTCTTTATAACTGTCTCGGACGTCTGCATTGTTTTCGTCACGTAGAGTTTTCACGTCTCCACATTTGAAGTTGCGAAAGTGCTACAACATTTAGATCAACAGAGGTGTGTGAAAGACCCTTTTTCGTTCATTCAACTGAATGAATCACGTCTGTGTGGCAACCTGAGTGCGAAAATCTGTGAAATTGTGCGCATTTGTCCGTATGTCGAGAGTTTGTACCAGAGAAATACTATATTACGTCTTCAGCGCGCCAAAAATGGTTAATTGGTACCGAAAATTACTTTCTATTGTGATCTGTGTTGTTGAGAAATATTAAATGTGAAACCGAGTCATATGCAGTGAGACTACATGCCATCTAAATACGGCGTATTTGCAGTTTCCCCCTCTTATCCTTCCTCTAGCTCAGACAGTATTGCGTGGCTGTGTGCGGAGTGTGTAGCCAGGCTGAACGCAATGGCACCCCAAGCAGAGTACGTCAAATTCATGACTGCCCCTGGTTTTAGCGCGCTACAGCAATTTTTTCAGCTACTGTACTACAATTTTAAAGATACGATTGTAGATAAATTTGTGGGTGACTAAATGAAAAGGATGAGCCAGTCACAACCCAACACACTAAAGTCTCCACCCCAATAGCATGAACTGTCCAGACATTACAGAACATTTTAAATTCTTCTTGATATTCGTCTCGTAATTCATTAAAATAGTGGGCAGATCCCCATTTAAATTTGCTTCTGTGCCCTCATCATAATATAAAATACACTCATTTAAAATGTGCTGATAGTGATTCGTACGCTACAAGCATCACAGACTGACATGTCCTCTTGTTGGATATGAAGCCACGTGTATCAGTGAACAGTGCTCTGTTCAGAGATGGGTGACAGTTATTTCAGATATGCCTAGGCTGAATGGATGGCTTCAACGACCGAAGTTTAGACCTAAATTTACATACACACTACGCAAACTACTGTGAAGTGTATGGCAACATGTCTGCTGCAGAATTCTTGAACATGTTCTCAGTTTAAATACAATAAATTTACTTAAGACGGAAGAACTTCTGTCCACAAATCAGTACGGGTTTAGAAAGCATTTTTTGTGCGCAACTCACCTTGTCCTTCTCTCACATGATATACTGTGAATCACTGATGAAGGGCAACAGGCAGATCCCATATTCCGGGATTACCGAAAAGCGTTTGACACAGTGTCCCATTGCAGAATGTGGAGGAAGGTGCGAGAATGCCGGGTAGGGTCGCAGATACATGAGTGGCTCAAAGACTTCTTAAGTAATATAACCCAGTACTTGTCCTCCACGGTAGTGCTCATCAGAGACACGATTGTAGCGGTCCCCTGAGAAGTGTGTTAGGACTGATTTTATTCTCTGTACACAAATGATCTCACATTCATAGTGAGCAGCAACCTATGGCTGTTGCCTGATGATATAGTGCTGTACCGTAAGCTGTAGTCGTTGAGTGACTGCAGAAGGATACAAGACGCGTTAGAAAAATTTCTAGTAACTTGCTCCAAGTGTAGAAGACTGTAATTTAGTGCAGATGAGTTGGAAAAGCAAATCTGTAATGTTCGAATACAGCATTAATAGTGTGCTACTAGACACAGTCACCTCGACTAGGTATCCAGGCTTAACGTTGCAAAGTGATATAAAAAGGAATTATCGCGTAAGGTGATAGTAGGGAAAACTGGGAGACTTTTAGGAAAGTGTAGAGAATAATTCTTGAAAAGATCTCGCCGCAACGAATAACGCCTTTGTTATAATGACTGCTACCCCAACATATCCTTGATGCTCCCCAATTTCGCGATAATGCAAAACGAGCTGCTGCTCTTGGAAATTTTTCGAATCCTGTCTGATAAGGATGACATACTGCACAGCCGCACTCTATCAGAGGACGAACAAGCGCAGTGTCGGCAGCCTCTTCAGTAGATTCGTTGAATATTCTTAGAGTCCTGCCAATTAAACGTAGTCCTTGGTTTTCCTTCACCATAACATTTTCTATGTGATCGTTGCGATTTAAGTTGTTCATAATTCTATTCCCTGGGTATTTAGTTGAATTGACAGCCTTTAAATTTTGTGAATTATTGCGTAACCGAAATTTAACGAACTTCTTTTGTATTCATGTCGATGGCCTCACACTTTTCCTTATTATGAGACTAACCATTACACTTTGGGCTAATTCTAGGCACTAGAAAAGCAAAGGATGCGACTGGTTGCGCAACAGAAGCCAGTGGTTCAAATGGCTCTGAGCACTATGGGACTTAACTACTGTGGTCATCAGTCCCCTAGAACTTAGAACTACTTAAACCTAACTAACCTAAGGACATCACACACATCCATGCCCGAAGCAGGATTCGAACCTGCGACCGTAGCGGTCACGCGGTTCCAGACTGTAGCGCCTATAACCGCACGGCCACTCCGGCCGGCAGAAGCCAGTGGGTTCGTGGTGTGAGAGCGAACAGAAATATCAATCACTAGCAACACTGAGAAGTACAATCATTGAGAGCATCACCCCAAGTGAGAAAATAGGCCTGTCGGAGTTTACCCGAGGATGGTGACGAGCGCCGCAGAATTGGCATCCGAATAGTCTGCCTGAGAACTTCCCTGAATGCGATAATCCAGGACTTTTAAAGTACCTTGACGGTGCCCTGTTTATCTTTATCTGTAGTCGGTCTGCCAATTCACCGGCCCTTTAATGACTTGCGGCTCTGCACCTCCCTGGTGCCTCTAGCCAATCACATTGAGATCTCTCTCCTTCTCATACTCTGTAGGTGGATTCGGGAGGACGACGGTTCAATCCCGCGTCCGGCCATCCTGATTTAGGTTTTCCGTGATTTCCCTAGATCACTTCGGGCAAATGCCGGGATGGTTCCTCCGAAAGGGCACGGCCGATTTCCTTCCCCATCCTTCCCTAATCCGAGCATGTGCTCCGTCTCTAATGACCTCGTTGTCGACGCGACGTTAAACACTAATCTCCTCCTCCTTCTCCTCTGTAGGTGGAGATGTTCCTGGCTTTTACACTAACAAACTCCACATTTGATAGCAACAGCAATTCAGTAGAAAGCTAAATGTCACTGCCCTTCCTATTATCGCAAGCGACAACAGCGTATTACGTCACTGGGTCCCACCCTGAGCGCTCTCGTGTGTGGCGACCGCTGTTCCAGCAGTTTTAAACGTTTCGAATATCTCTCTAACCGGTATGACTTCACTAACGTTGCGTTTCTCAGGACCCAATATCACATTTTCTGTGTATATTAAGACGTGCCTGTTTGCGACCACTGTTTACTTTGACACCTTAAAACAGCGTCTAGGCGGTGTATGAAGTTGCCACTTAATTCTCTGACCAAGATCGTCTGCAATTTGCATGCATCTCCCGTTACCTCTGCGAACCACTTTTGCCTGCTCTCTGCAAAGTGTCTCTGACTTCCTATCT
Organism: Schistocerca piceifrons; assembly: GCF_021461385.2. Classification (NCBI taxonomy): domain Eukaryota; kingdom Metazoa; phylum Arthropoda; class Insecta; order Orthoptera; family Acrididae; genus Schistocerca; species Schistocerca piceifrons. The sequence continues at coordinate 98,310,902 of NC_060141.1, forward strand.
TGGAGAACCCTTGCTGGTTTCCAAGAGCCTTAAGCTTGGAAATATACATGTCAACGAGGCGTCAAGGCGAGCCATCATTCTCCCAATACCCTGCCAACTAAACAAAGTCTGCCAGCTGCCTTACCTACGAGTAATCCAGTGTCACCGTGCCACTTCATACCCCTATGAACTGTTACTTACAGGTATTTGTATAAGTCGGCAGGTTCTGTTTGTGACTCATTGACATTGTAATCACAAATTACCACTGTTTTCGTTTTGTGAAGAGCGTAATTTTAAACTGAAGTACATTTAAAGCTAGTTGCCAATGTGTCCATTATTTTGAGAACTTAGCAAGATCATATTGAATATCTCCAAAACATTTCCATGGACTATATGTTTTGTTTTGGCATCTGAGCAGGGCGCATTCAGCCCTCGTCAAACCTATAAGCTTTAGCATACTGAAGAGCAACGTACACATTGGCTGTCATACATTGCACATCGTTATAAACAGAAAATTAATGTAGAATCATATTAGAAGTTGTCCTGCTCTTCCAACAAAAAGGCGTATAAAAGGCGATATATTGTCAAGTCTCTCAAACGAGCCGTACGTGACATTTGTCGGCAAATGGTAACCGCTGTTGACCAGACGTTGTAGGAGGTGACTTGTAATCTTGTATCCAAAAGGGATGTGATTG